>NC_135481.1:113750678-115148178 GCF_052094955.1 Ictidomys tridecemlineatus | reverse complement strand
CTGCAGGTCAGGAAGAATGATCTCCTTCGGTGCCCACGATGCCCCGTGAGGCGGGCACTGTTGTCACTCCCATTACACAGACGGAAGAGCTGAGGCCGTCTCCGTTCCTGCCATTTCTAAGCTGGATCCCCCAGCCCCTTGTTAGAAAACTGTCCCCTTGTCCCTGCTACGTCCTCCTGTCCTTCCTGAAGGTTCACCAGACCTGACCTCCGCTGGCCACCAAGGCCCACCCAAGCGAGGTGGGGTAAGTAAGAAGTGGCCACTCTTTTCACTAACTGACCATGATTTCCTCTCTGCCACTTGAGTCTTCCCTCAGTGCAATGCCCGTTAGTTCGGGATCTTTGTTCATCAGGGGGCAGTTTTGCTTCCCTGTCTTGGCACTATTTGGCCAAGTTCAGAGACATATTTAGTTGTCACGGCCAGGGGGCGGGTACTGCTGGGCTCTAGTGGGTGGAGATGCTGATAAATGTTCCTCAAGGCACAGGACGGTCACCCAGGACTAAGAGCTCTCCAGCCCTGAGTGCCAGGAGTGCCGTGGTCAGGGACTCCTCTCCGAGCCTGGGTCCAGCCTCGTCCTTGCTGGCCCCTGGTTCTGAATCCCTGATCTGAACCCTCTGTGTGATGGCAGCAGCTCGCAGCTCCTATTGATCCTGACAACTTGCCTGGGTGGTCACCAGCTTCCTGTCCCATCATCACATGCCACCAGCCAGGTGGACAACCTCCCACCTCCTACAGCAGTGCCCGCCCGACACGGGCTGCGCTCATGGCGCTCTATCAAGATGCAAACGAGACCCCCAGTGGGACGAGGTCACTTCACTCCAGGACACCGTGTCCTGCCCTGGCAGAGCACCACCCACCACTTCCTGCCGAAGCTGCGCATTTCCCAGGCATCCAGAGGCCCGATTCCCTGGAGTCCCAGTGCGGGGGCGGAACTGGCAGTAGGGAGAACAGGCTCTGTGACCCAGGCCTAAAAATAAAAATATTATTCAATCGTCAGGGTCTGACAGACCGAGCGCCTGGCGCAGGAAGCGGGCCCATGACAACCGGGTGAACACTGGCAGCCTGTCAGGGTGGCTTAGAATGGATTTGGCCGCCTCTGGAGACCGAGGGCTTCCCAGCTGAGCTCGCTGGTTTCTGGGCTGGGGCCGGGGTTGGCTCTGGGTGTGTGGGAAGGAAAGGGGCCATGGCTGGACTCGTTGTTTGGGACTCGATAGTTCTGGGTTGTCCTCTCTAAGAGTGAGTGGGTTTCCGCTGGGCGGGCAAGTCAACGCCCACTCTTGGTCTGGGTTCCCAGTTAAAGCAAGCGTCTCCCTTTTTCATGCACATGAAATGAGGGCCACTGACTGGCGGGACCCAGCAACTTCTTGGTTCCCCAAGTTCTTTCCTGGCTTCAGGTCTGGCTTCCACATCCTTCCTCCCATCTCCGCCCCCTCCATCTAACCCGTCCTTTTAGACCCAACCAAAATGTCTCTTCCTGCAGGCAGGATTCCCAGGCTTCCTCTCTCTTCCAACCCTGCGCCAGACATCGCAGGCAGCTGCCAGCTGTCTGCCCAGGGCTCCGAGGGCACTCCATCAGCCTTATATTGTGCCTTGCATTCAGCAAAGTGGGGGTCACAGACGTGGGATGAGAAGTCGGATGATCCAGCTCAAATCCCAACGCTGCTTCTGGGTTACTCTGTGGCCTTGAGCATTTAGCTCCCCCGCCCCCCCCCCGCCTTAACTTTCTCACCTATGAAATGGCCTCAATGTCTATTTGTAGAGATGTGGTGATTTTAAAATGTCAGTGATGCAGGGAATCACCTGTACACCATGGCTCCCTGGAAATGACAGCTGTCCCCAGCTTTAGGCAGAAAGAAGGTGGCCTCTGACGGTAGACCTGGATAGGAAGCCTGACTTCTCTGCTTAATGGACTTAGGGTTTGCACTTTGACCCCAACATATATACTGAAGGCCTGATCCCCGCTCCCTGGGATGTGGCCTTATTTGGATACAGGATCATTGCAGATGTGATCAGCGAAGATGAGACCTCCCTGGAGTAATCTGGGCTCTGGGTCCAATGTACCTGATGGTCACATAAGCAGACACTATGAAGATTCATGAGAAGGTGACATGTGACTCTGGAGGCCACATGTGACACTTGTGAGTCCTGCATCACAAGCCAAGGAAGACCAAGGATCGACAGCCACCACCTGAAGCTTGGAGAGGGACACAGAATGGATTCTCATGCAAGGCCCTGGATCAACACAGCTCCGATGACACCTCTGTTTGGACTTCCAGCCTCTAGGCCTGTGGGGAATCCTGCCTGAGGCTGTAAGCCACTCAGTTTCACAGCGATTAGTTATGGCAGCCTCAGCAAACTCAGACGATGGGCGCGTCCCTGTCCCCGCCTTGGGCTCTTCAACTGCAAGCAGGGGACTGTGGAGATAACAGATGTGAAAGCGGTTAATTCAGCCCCTAGAAGAATCAACCGTAATGGACCTGAAACTCAGCCACCTTCTGGAAAAGGAACGCAGAGGAGGGGATCCGTCCCTCCCCAGCTCAGCCGAGACGGAGGCACCTGAGATCCCAAGTGAGAGATCCAGTCGGCAACGTCTGCTTTGATGCTTCTGCAGACGACAAGGTTCTACAACATCGGGAGGAGATCTGATGGCAGACAAGGACGCAGAAGGAGAGCCAGGCCGAGAAGGTGGACACCGAATAAAACCATGAGGCCGAGAAGCCGACACCTCTGAGCAGCACAGGGCTCCCGCCAGCCCACACCGGGCGAGGAGCACGGAGGCCAGCGGTGGCTTTACATGTCCAGCGTCCCCCCCCCACATCATCTTTACACCAGATGGCCCTGCCTTGCCTGGCCCTTCCTCCGTGAGTGTGGGCTAGTGCAGCTGCCAGTCAGCCCTGGCCACACGAGTGGGCAAAGACCCAGATCCAGGCAACCGGAGCTTCCCGTTGCCATGGTAACAGAGATGTGACAGAAACACAGGGGACCCCGTTTGACCATGGGGCTCTACCCACGGAGGCTGGAGAGAGACCTCCTCAACTCCCAGGTGGCTGAGCTGGACGACATACACCTGGTCGCTGCTGTCCTGACCCTGTGTCCCTACAGCACGGAGGAACTCATCTGTGGTACAAAACACGGGGGCCACACATGCAGGGAAGCGGAAGGAGGGTGTGTGCACACGAGCAAGTGAGAGGAGGGGACCTGATGGTGTCATTTGGGTCCCCAGGCCAGCTCTGTGGGTGGCCTCCCCAGCTGCAGGAGTCAGTCATTCTTTCACTTTGGCCAGTTGCAGTTAAGATGCGCTCATCCCCAGCGAGAAGGTCCTGTTTAACCCAGGACAGTTGGCAGACGTGGGGGACCAGAGTGAAGGCTGGAGAGACAAGCCCCAGGGGACCAAGAGAGGGCAAAGAAAGAAGGACTCTGAGCCCCAGGGCAGCCCAGGGACTGTCCAGCCTGGAGGGGCTATGGTAGCTGCCAAGGTGGGGTCTCTTCAGACAAGCCTGTCGGGGCACCAGCGAGGGAACCTTCAACCCGCGTTCTACACATCCTGCCCCAAACTGCCACCTGCCCCGTCCTGGGCTCGCTCTCATCCACTCACCACTTTAGTTAATATTTAGTGGAAATGTCGATTTGTCCTCTATGCCCGCCCAGCTTGGCCTGTGATTCAGCAGCTACGGAGGATTCCATCTAGAATCTTCTTCCCTAGGTCCCCAAAGGGACCATGTGACCCAACGTCTATTAGACCCCTTGGGAATCTTTCCCTCCCTTGAGAATCTCAACTAAGTGACAGAGAAACTGCAGACACACAGAGCTGGTCAGAGCCAGCCCCGGACAAGGGGGAGCCCAGGAGGGGCAGAGTCTGGGAGGGGACCCAGGCAGGTGGGTGGCAGAGCAGCTGTCGCCACTGGGGAGGGGCAGAGGAGCCACACGTGGCCTCAGAGGACAAGTGTGTTGCTGCCTTTCCTTTCCCCCTGGGACCCAGCAACCTCCCTCACCTGTGTCCTTCAGTGACACTCTCACCTGAGCCAGGTGGGTGAGTTGGTGTTCCTTGCCACAGTGACACCAGGCAACACCTCCTTCCTCCTCTGCGGGGTGTGTGGGCTACTGGGCCTGCAGACTCGAGCCGGGTGGGGTGGCGGGGATGTGCTGGAAGGCGTGGGCAGCTGAGCTCTTTGGCTTGGGCTAGCTAGTCCTCGTCATTCCAGAGGGTGTGGGGAGCACCAACTGCCCATCAGCCCCTGGGGACGCTGGAGAGAGGGGCTCCAAGGAGGTTCCCATCCTTGAGTCACGGGTGCTGCTGGAGACTTGGGGAATGCCGGGGAGCAGGGCCAACTGGTCTACCCCAAGCCGCACATCAGCCTTTTGCTCCTGCGTGCTAGTGAGCAGGAGGATGTGGCCAAGGGCTCTCCAGTGCTCTGTGGCTTTGTGAGTGGCTGCTGACTGACTTCCCACTGGATTGCAAGCCCCTAGGAACACTGCAAGCTCTGCACTGGGAAGATTCCTAAGTTCTAGGGCCTCGTTGGTCGCAGAGAAGCATTAGATTTATTCCTCACTCAGGGCCCAGGCCTTTGGAGGGACGGTGTGGAGCAACCAGATTTGTGCTTGTACGGGGCCCCTCTGGAAGCTATGGGGTGTGGTTTGCAGGGGCAGGAAGGGGAGCCTACCAGGTTAGAGGTCAGAGGTCGTCTGTAGATGGACTCAGACCTCGACTGCGCAACAGCTGCCCTCAGGGTGCGCTAGAGGGGCCCGCAGCTCCAGTCAGCAGTCAGCGATCATCCAGGGGCAGGGGGAGAAGGCAGTGGGCAGACTCCTGTCCCCAGGGCATTGTGGGAGGAGGGCAGGTGAGCCGGCACCCAGGAAACTGTGCAAGGCACAGGGTGGGGAAGGGAAGCCCTGGAAAGCCCACTGGGGGCCGGTGGCGGGTGGAGGGAGCGACCAGCATTCAGCAGGAGGGACGCCAGGTCCCCTTCCTGTGTACTTTGAAAGCACAGGTGCTCCCTCTGCCTTCTGTCAAGAGCAAGCGATGCTTGGTACCAAATGACAACTTCTTCCCTGTCCTCCCTGTTTTGTTGAATATCCTCAAATTTGAGTGGCGGGGTGTCAAGAGCGCAGAACTGGACAGCCTAGAATCAAATCAGGGCCCCGCACGCAGCCAGTGTGAGACGGAGGACAATTACTCACCTGTCTGGGCCTCGCTCAACCCCAGGACCTTCAAGTTCTTGGTGGAAACTGGAGCAGGAGCTCCCAGTGCTCCTGCCCCCCTGCAGCCACCCGTGTTCAGGAGTGGTGCCACAGGGTGGTCACTCTTCCAGAAAAAGAACGACAGCCCTGGAGACCAGCTAAGCATCACACCATTGGGCAGGGCCACTCTGGGCCCTACCCTGCCCAGACTCCAAGCCCGGAGCCTCCCCAGGCCGGCATCTCTACAGAGTAGCCCCCCATGGGCCCTCCCTCCACAGATGGCACGTGGTCCATGGCCCCTCCAGGACTTGACCATTGCCCTTGTAACCCATGACGATTACAGTGCACTTTGCCTTCCCAAAGCTCTCAAGATCCTTATTTTTTGCTTTCTATTTCCCTCCTGGCTCCAGGGGGCTGGGACCAAGAGTTGGATGCTAGGGCTGTGACAGGGGTCCCAGGGCTGAGCCAGCCCCATGCTGGCCACATCCCAGTCTAGAGAGTGGGAGGTCAGAACCGGCTTCTTAGAGGAGGTGGCCCCAGAGCTGAACCCGCTGGATATGCGTCATCTTGACCCAAGAGACTTCTTCTGTATTTGTTAATTTCTTATGTATTTCACATGTCACTGTGCCTGATGGCTTATGGAACAGACAGTAGAATGGGGACACGTTGTATTTGTTGGTGGCCCCAGTGCTTCTAGCCGACTCCAGAGACCCACAGGTGGTTGAGTCACTCAGTGGGAAATACTGGAACGTACACAGCAGTATCAAGAAACATATGTGTGCCTCTGTACACGTATGTGTATCTGTGACACAGGGGAGTGCACAGGCATGCGTTTTAATCATCTGAAAAACAGTAGCCTGTTCAGACTCCCCCAGGACAGAGACGAACGACCGCTCTGAGATCTCTGTGTCTGGAGCGCTTTTGTGGACAGCTGAGGCTTGAGACAGGCTTCTGCGCCGCCTGCCGGGACCTCTCCTGGGCGGAAGCCATGGCCAGCCCTGAGTCCTGGCTCCCTCTTTCCTTGGACCTCGGCCAGCTCTGCTGCACTTTGGGCCCCTCACATGTGATCCCCTGGGGTTGCGGGAAGACGACGTGGCACCTGGATGTGAAAGGCCCCCCACCTACTCCCCCAGCCTGCTTTTATCAGCTGATGGTTCCCGGCTCCATAGATGCCTGGCACCCAGATGGAGCCCACGGAGGCTTGGTGCACAAACCACCCAGAGAGCAGAGGCTGATAAACGAATCCCATTTTGGAGACTTCTGCTTCCCTAATTGCAGAGAAATCATGACTCTGAACTTTGATGAACCGCAGGGGTTATAAATCCTGCCAACAAGTTATCAGGTAATAAATGCTTCTCTTGTGAAGTTTTAGCAGCTCTCTCGAACAATAAAGGTGACCCTTTGGCCCCCTTATCGCATTGCATGATAAAGTCGGGTCTCAGTGACGGCCAGTCTGGAGATCACAGGAACATCTGCCTGAAGGCAGAAGATAATGCCCATTCCAGAGAGGGCTTCAAAGGGGACAGTCCATGGCACAGAATCCCACCTCCGTCTCCACCACCGATAAACCGCCTTAGAAACGCAAATCTGATTTGGGCCCCAAAGGAGAAAATCAAAACCAGAAATGGAGACACGAATACCAGATTTTGTTTGGTTTTCTTTTTTTAACGTGTGGGAGCATTTTAAAAGCAAGAGGTGTGAATGCTGTCTGTGAGGCTTCAGCTTTTAGCAAGGTGAAACTTCTCACCGAGCCATTGTTCCCAGTGGCGATGTGGTCACCTCACAGAGCTGGGGATATTTTACCGATGGGCATCAAGTTCCTGGTTTTAGGAACAGAAGAAGAGGACCGGCATTTCTAGAAGCAGAGACTATCTGTGTTCCTGTCCCTAGCACAAAGCCTGGCCCCCCAAAGATGCTCACCCAATGTGTGTCTAAGAAACAGATGAAACCATGACCCCGAACAGAATCACAGCCCCCATAAGCAGACAAACACTGTGTTGGCAAACACTTCGGAGTCACAATGCCCCCCACCCTGTTCTAGTCTGGTGGTGCTACTATGATGACAAAGTACCGTAGACAGTGGCTTATGAAAAGCAGAGACCTGCTTCTCTGGATTTGAAAGCTGGAAGGCCAAGGTCAAGGGGCAGCAGATTCAGGTCCCAGGGGCCTGCTTTCTCCTAGTCAGCTGCTCACTCTCGCCTCCAGTGGCAGAAGAGAAGAATGCAGTCACCAGGTCAAGAGGACTCTGTCCCCATGGCCTGGTCACCTCCCACGGACTCCACCTCTGGGATGGTTTGGATCTGAAATGTCCCCCCAAAGGCCCACGTGTGAAAGGCTTGATCCCCAGCTGGACGCTATTGGAAGGCAGTGGAAACTTTACGTGGGGCCCAGTAGGAGTCTTCCTGTCATTGGGAGTGTGCCCTTAAAGGGGGCATTAGGACCCCAGCTCCTCTTCTTTCTTTCTTGCACACGCAGCTGTGAGGCAAATAGGCCTCTTCCACCATGCACTCCCCCCACAGTGTGCAACTCTGGGCCCAAAGCCACAGGCCACTGTCATGTACTGGAACCTCCAAATCTGTGAGCCAAAGTAAAATTTTTCTCATTATAAGTTGACTTTTCTCAGCTGTTTGTTACAATAGCGGAAAACTTACTAACACAAGTTTCTAATACCATCCACTTAGGAGTGGGGAATCCAACCTATGGATTTGTGGGAGGGGGAGATAGACAGTCAGAATACATCATCTGCCTTGAAGGTTTCAGTCTGATAAATCCAGGTTTCAGAACAGATAGGAAAATACTTGGACACTTCAATTTCCAACCAGATCCCAAACCAAACTCTGACCAGCCTCATAGCTAAGCTGAATGCTTGTCCCACTGTGGGTCAGTGGTCTTCTTCTCATTTCTGATTTGAGGAGTGTCTTTGGTATATTCTGTCACCTACAGAAATGACTGTGGAATTCCTTGGAAGGATCCAAATCCATGTTCCTACACCTCTAGCTGCCTAGTGTGGTGTTTTTAAAAGATGGGCATCAAGTTTCTGTTTTTATGAACAGAAGAAGAGGACCGGCATTACACTGGGAAAAAACTTCTGGGAGGCAGTCTCAGCTGAGTAATAGGAACAAGAGAGGACAGAGAAAGGCCAGGTGAAAGTGGGGAGGGGACCAGAGCCAGGAAGGGGGGACCGCTGGTCACCACACTGGTAACTTCACGTGACAACCACAGAGGAAGGAGCCCTGTGAAGCTGGAGAAGTCGTATGAATCAGGACTCCCTGGAAAAGTTCAAGACAAGCAAGGATAAAAATGAGCAAAAGGGAATTATCCAGGAAATCTTACATCAAGTTATCGTAAGGAAAAAGAGATCAAGAACAGAACACAGCCTAACCCACAAGGTCAGCCACCAGAGAGCCTTGTCATGGACAGATCCAACTGAGACCCGCTAGTGAACAAAAAGACCTGCATGCAGTCAGGAGGGACCAGTAGAAGACACCCAGGAAAAACGTAAGTTAGAATTCCAAGAGCAAAGAAAGGAACAGAAGGCAGAACTCAAGAATTAGAAGAAGAAAATCACAATAGAAATAAAGGGAAAAAACTAGGAGAAACTCAAAAACAGATGATGAGAAGCAGAGAGACTTTTAAAATAAAAGAATGAATCAAAGAGACGAAGACGTGGGAAGATTTCATAAGCATTGAAAACAGGCAAAGAAGATCCAACCTGTGGATAACGGAAGACCTTGAAAACTAAAACAAAAGCAAGAGAACGGAAAATATAGACCAAAACAGTCATTTGAGAACACTTTTCTGAAAGGAAAAAAAAAACATTTAAAACTATCTGCTGAAAATTTTCCCTGTATGTCTGAGATTTCTGACCCAAACCAACCAACACCAAAAGGTAGTCTATGGAGACCAAGGACTTGAAGGAACGATTTTTGAGAACTTAGGGACAAAGAGCATGTGGTTTATAAGGTGAAGAAAATTGTATTGCTGTCATATTTTTTTTAATAGCAACGATTTATACCAGATACCAGAATGCCTTAGTTAAGATACACCAGAGGGAAAAATGCAAGCCAAGGAATTTATACCCAAAAAAAACAGATTTTAGAGGGTACAGAGATAGCCCAACTGTCATCCACAGGGAGGAATTGGAAAATATCCTTTCCAGGCTTCCCTCTATTTCATTAAAAACAACAACACCAACACCTCTCTGCTTTTCATTATCGGTTTCCTTTAAGGCATCTCCAGTCGTGTCGTGGGCTGCAGTGTTTCTTCTAGGTTTGTCTATGTTTCTAAAATGACTTTCTTCCTCTACTTCTAATTCTTGAGTTCTGTCTTCTTTTTTCTTTCATAGCATTTGAAATTCTAACTTATGTTTTTTTTCTTTGTGTTTTACATCGTCCTTACTGACTGTAGAATTGTTTTCCCATTGTATGTTATTTATTTTATCTTTTTATTCGTTGCTGAAGACAATACAATGATCTTAACATATCATACATTTGATGCAAATAGGGTATGAATTCTCATTTTTCCACGAGTACAGCTTGCAGGATCACATTGGTTATACATCCGTGTGTGTCCATACAGCAATCCTAGTGTCAGTTGTGTTCTGCTGCCCTCCTTATCCCCACCTCCCCTAGAATTTTTTAATAGTAGGTCACAGCTTGGTCTATCTCATGGCCACGGGGATGAACCACATCAAGAGATGGGCTGTGTCAACATGGACTGTGCACTTCTGTGTGGAACCGAGGACAGCGAGCGCTTGGGAAGCGGAGCTGAGCCGGCCCTCGGGGGCAGTGCAGCCCCACGGAAGAGCTTGCCTGGCAGGGGTCAGAGGGGTGGGTGGGCTGGGTTTGATGTTCCCATGACTGCTGTGTGTGCCAGGCGAGATGGGGCCAAAGGTGACTCTGGAAGACTATTCCAACATTCCCCTGTCCATGAGAATCAGGCCACTTGGTATAGAAGAGAGTAGACACAAATGTAAAAGAATAGATTAAGTTAAAAAAAAAATGGAGAAACCTGCAGTCCCGATTTGAATCAGAAACATCGATATGCACTAGTGAGGAATCATTTTGTGTATTATAGGTCTCTTAACTCTGTCCACGGAAAAGACCCAGACACCCATGCAAACATCAAGTGACCGGCTTCAATGGAAGAGCTAACACTAGGAAACTCCCAGAAGAAAACATAGGCAGAGAAAAAATCTGTCTGAGGATACAGAAAAATACCAGACATCAAAGGGAAAAAGTTCAATGGGAATTCATTAAATTAAAACGACATTCTGTTTAAAAATAAAAGTGCCACTAATGTGCAGTTAGAACAAGTAAATTTTATGGAATGTAAATTATGCCTCAATAAAGCTGCTAAAGTTCTAAAACAAGAACAGAGAGATACCAGAAAAAAAAGGGTTTTTTAAATTGTTTTAAAAATTTTAAAAATTAAAGAAATGTAAGGAATTGAGAATCCAAGGCACAGACTGGCATTCTCAACCTAGGAATCTGGTAACGCACTCTTACTCAAGACATGGAAAGAATTTCTACCCCTCAATAATTTTAAAAACAGAAATTTTTAAAAAGAATGGGCCACCTCTAATATGCGGATGCTAGTTCACAGTAATGCGGGGAGCACTAGAGAAGAATAATGTTACCTTAGATTAGGTGGAGGGAAGTGAAGGGAGGGGAGGATGTGGGGACAGGAAGGACAGTAGAACAAAGCAGACATTATTACTGTATGAATATATGTGACTGCAAGACCAACGTGATTCTATAACACGTGCACTCAGAAAAATGAGAAATTATATCCCGTCTACGTATGATATATAAAAGTGCATAAATACATTCTACTGTCATGTATAACTAATTAAAATAAATTTTAAAAATGGGCCAAGGGACCTGAGAAAACACTTCACAAAAGAAGATACATGAAGGGCCAACAGAGATCAGCTACCACAGTACACCCACTAAAACAGCTAAAATGAAAAATCCTGAAAATATGAAGTACAAACAAGGCTGTGGAGTGACAGGGCCTCTGGTGGAGATGTGTAACAGAACAGCCCCCTTTAGGAAACAGTCCAGAAATTTCTTATAAACATACACCTACCATGTGCCTCCACAGTTCCCCTCCTAGGTATTTACCTAAGAGAAAAGAAAAGATGGAGCCTCACACACATAATGGAAGATGAGAACAGTCAGCTTTCTATTACTATAACAAAAAAACCTGAGGTAATCAACTTAAAAAGGAAAAAAGGCAGCTGGGCATGTGGCATATGCTTACAATCCCAGCTACCGAGGAGGCTGAGGCAGGAAGACCCCAAGTTCAAGGCTGGCTTGGACAAGTTAAATAGAATTTGTCTCAAAAAATAAAAAGGGGGCTGGGATTATGGCTCATTGGTAGAGCGCTCACCTAGCACAGGCAGGACCCGGGTTTGATCCTCAGCACTGCATAAAAATAAAGGCATCGTGTTGTGTCCATCTACACCTAAAAAATAAATATTAATAAAATAAAATAAACAAAAAGGGTTAGGGGTGTATCTTAGTGGTAGATGGCTCTGGATTTAATGCCCAGTACCCCCCCACACAAAAAAAAACCCAGAAACAAACAAGGGGTGGGCAGAGGTTATTAGAGTTCACGGTTCTGGAAGTTTCAGTCATGGCTGGTTGGCCCGTTGCTGTTGGGCTATGGCAGGACAGAACGTCGTGGCGGGAAGCATGTGGTGGAGCTACCTCACCATCTCCTGGTGGCTGGGAAGCAAGAGAAAAGAAAGATAGAGGAAGAGGCCAGTGACTCACCATCTCCTTGGAGGGCCCACCCCCAACCACCTAAGATGCCCCCCACCCCCCAACCACCTAAAATGCCCCCCATCCCCTCCAACCACCTAGGATGCCCCATCCCTCCGATCCCCCATCCCCATCCCTCCCATCCCCCCACCCCCATCCCCCATCCCCCCACCCCCATCCCCTATCCCTCCCATCCCCCCATCCCCCACCCCTATCCCCCATCCCTCCCATCCCCCCATCCCCCATCCCTCCCACCCCTATCCACCCCTTCCCCTCCCCCACCCCATCTCTTAACGTTTCCAGCACCCCTGGTGATCCCACCCTGGAGCAGGAGTCTTCAACACCAGGCCGGTGAAGAACTCTTAAGGTCTAAACTACAGCTCTCCACCCTGGCCCCAAAGGCTGCTGTCCATCTCACAAGGTAGAAATCACCCAGTCCATCTCCAGCAGTTCCCCAGGTCCATGCTCCAGCATTGCTCACGCTCCAAGTCAAGTCTTTCCAGAGACGAGAGGCAAAGTCCCAGCTGTGGCCCCTGTAAGAAATCAAAGCCACAAGCCTCAGCCTCTAAGAGCCCCGGGCAGGCAGGTGCAGAGGGAACATTTTGCAACTTGTTTTCTATGTGGGTCAAGGTGGTTGTCACTCAGGTGTATAATCTGCTAACATTCGTCAAACTGTGCATTACTATAATAAAATATACTGAATGAAATTGATTCAAAATAGCCAGGTACCCAGGTAGTCCCGCATACATTCGTATAAACACTGGAGTTCGAGGGAATCCTAACTAGTCACACCTCTCCTGTGTTTACAAACAGTAGAGAAGTAGATCCAGCCATCAAGCAGATGGAGATTTTATTTTATTTTTTTACCTGATATTTCTGGATTAAAGAACATGTGATGATCTCGGCTGGGATTCCTAATTCTTCCCTCCAACCCCGACAAAGCAGAGGCAGTCAGATGGTGCTACACACCTGTCCCACCCCAGCACCCTGCAGGAATCAGGCTCTTAATTTGGATTCTCCCACAGCAGAGCCTGAGGCAAGGGTTTGGGTGCAGGCAGTTGCTTGGAGAGGCAGGAGGGAGGGGGAGGGGGAGGAGGGAGGAGGGGAGCACTGTCTAGGTTTCTGCTCTGGGCACAACGTCAGGTCCCTGGGACATCCGTATGCCTTCGCTCTGACTAAAGGAAGAAAGCCAGAATGCTGCTCCCGGGCTCTTAGAGGCTGAGGCTTGTGGCTCTGATTTCTTACAGGGATCATAGCTGGGACTTTGCCTCGCTGGTGACCAGTGGCACTGGAAGGACCGCATGGTTTTGGATTCAGAGGGTACAGAGGGTTGGCTGAGATGTGTGTGTTTGCAGAGGAAATGGTCCACACTGGCTCTCACCTTCAGACCCCAAACTCCTCAAGGGTGACACTCCACATTACTCATGCAGCTTGGCACCAGGAGCAGGTGGCCAGGAAGGAGGGAGGGAGAAGGAAGGAGGGAGGGAGGGGAAGGAGGGAGGGAGGAGGAAGGAGGGAGGGGGGAGGAAGGAGGGAGAGGAGAAGGAGGGAGGGAGGGGAAGGAGGGAGGGAGAGGAGAAGGAGGGAGGGAGGGGAAGGAGGGAGGGAGGAGGAAGGAGGAAGGGAGGGGAAGGAGGGAGGGAGGGAAAGGAGGGAGGGAGGAGGAAGGAGGGAGGGAGGGAAAGGAGGGAGGGGGGAAGGAGGGAGGGAGGGAAAGGAGGGAGGGAGGAGGAAGGAGGAAGGGAGGGGAAGGAGGGAGGGAGGAGGAAGGAGGAAGGGAGGAGGAAGGAGGGGGGAGGAAGGAGGGAGAGGGGAGGGAGGGGAAGAAGGAAGGGAGGAGGAAGGAGGGGGAGGAAGGAGGGAGAGGGGAGGGAGGGGAAGAAGGGAGGGGGGAGGAAGGAGAGAGGGGGGAGGAAGGAGGGAGGGAGGGGAAGGAGGGAGGGGGGAGGGAGGAGGGAGGGGGGAGGGAGGAGGAAGGAGGGAGGGGGAGGAAGGAGGGAGGGAGGGAGGGGAAGGAGGGAGGGGGGAGGGAAGAGGGAGGGGGAGGGGGGAGGGAGGGAGGGGAAGGAGGGAGGGGGAGGGAGGAGGGAGGGGGAGGGGGGAGGAAGGAGGGAGGGGGGAGGAAGGAGGGAGGGGGAGGGGGGAGGAAGGAGGGAGGGGGGAGGAAGGAGGGAGGGGGGAAGAAGGAGGGAGGGGGGAGGAAGGAGGGAGGGAGGGGAAAGAGGGAGTGAGGGGAAGGAGGGAGGGGGGAGGAAGGAGGGAGGGGGGAGGAAGGAGGGAGGGAGGGGAAGGAGGGAGGGAGGGGAAGGAGGGAGGGAGGAGGGTGGGAAGAAGCAGGGAAGAGAGTGGGGAGGCAAGTTTTACCCCTGTGAGGGATCCAGTCTTGGGACAACTTCACAGCCCCAAGGCAGATACCAGGGGTCAGGTGGAGCTAGTGAGGGGTGGGGTAAAGGTGGCCCAGAGGCAGCATGAAAGAGAACTACTGTCCAAGCAGGGAGGACAGGGCGAGTTCTAGGGAAATGGTCTGTCAACAGATCCAATGGTTAATGAGGATGTGATACAATAGGTCATGTCCAGTGGAGCGTGGTGACACATGCCTGTAATCCCAGCAGCTTGGCTTGGGAGGCCGAGGCAGGAGGATCTCAAATTCAAAGCCAGCCTCAGCATCGGCAAGGGGCTAAACAACTCAGTGAGATCCTGTCTCGAAATGAAATGCAAAAACCGGGCTGGGGTTGTGGCTCAGTGGTGGAGTCCCTCTGAAAAAAATCCCTTTGGTCTCTGCACCTGGTCCCTGTCACACATCTCTTTCAAGACCTTGGGGTCTCTGGAGGCTGCGAGCATATTTGGATGCTAGTGAGATGACTGTTGTCTGGGGCCACTAGGTAGCCTCACGGTGGGGGTTGGTCATCAGGAAGACCTAGGCAGGATTAGAGGGCTGGGCACTTAGCCCAAGTCCCCGCCTCTGGGGAGGGGAGAGGGGCTGGGGGCTGAGTTGATCACCAGTGGCCGATGATGCCATCCGACTGTGCCTGTGCCGTGGAGCCCCTTGCTCCCCAACGTCGGGTGAGCTTAGGGACAGCTGAACACCTGGAGGTCCTGCAGGGTGGCCCACCCACTGCACATCCTTTCCACTGGCCGTCCCTGGTACCCTCTGTCCTATCCTTAATGAGACCGGAGCTCAAGGGCTGGTTTCTCGGACCTTCATCCCAGGCTTGGAGATGGCGTCTTCACCTGGGGTCTTCCCAAGGCCTTCCCTGTGCCTGCCCGTGTCCACACGGCCTTGACAAGGACCCTGCCATAGCACATGAGGGCCATCCTAATGACCGCATTTTAACTTGATCACACCTTGGCAGACCCGTCTCTCCACACAGCCATATTCCAAGGTCTGGGGTCGAGACTTCAGTATGTGAATTGGGGGACACAATGGTTCACATTTAAAATAGGTGGGCTAGTCATTTTGCTTTGGGGACCAACCCAATGGACAAGAAGTGACCTCTGTGGCTAGGAGGATCAGGCACCGTCTCCCCACGCAGGTCCCTCCTTGCCTCCACCGCCAAGGACACCCTGGCCGTCGGCTGCTCAGAGCTGACGTGAACCCCACTCCCACTGGGGATCTAAAATTCGAATCTCCTTGCAGAACACCAGCCCCTCCTGCCTCTGCCCTCTTCTGGATCCCAAAGGAGGTGGCGGTAATGGAGACCCCGCCATTCAGCCCTCGCCAGCCAGCTTGGCTTCCCAAGGTGTAGGTGACTTGGAGTGGTTTTTATTTGCATTTTCACGTCCTCAAACTCCAGAGCGTTTCCCCTGAGCCCTGGAGGGGCCTGAACTCTTTCCATTCCACCTGCTCTCCGCCTGACACAAAGCTCCGTCTGTGTCCCTGCGGCTGCGGGGAAATGGCTACCCTGCGCCACCTCATCCACTGACAGGCCACAAACGCCCAATCACGAGGTGAGGATCAAACAGGCCAGGCCGCGGGGCTGCCAAGCCAAACACAGAGGCAGCGAGCGAGCAGGCCCCGCAGATAACCAGATTCCCTTGGAAATGGCTGTTCCCGCCGCGCCTGGAAGGCCAGCCCCTATAAAGTGGCTCCGGAAGGCCCCAAGGACCCCCATGGCCCTCGTCTTGATGGAGATGCCAATAAAAACCTCCGAGCATCCAGGCTGCAGGGCTGTAGGCGCTGCCCGGGCTGTAAACTGGGCTACGAGCAGCTGGGGAGCCCTGGGAAGAGGCCTGCTCCCCAGATCGCCACCAGCCAGCCGCCCGCAGGCCAGAAGGTAACGGAGACGCCATTAGGGAAAGGCAAGACCCGCTCCAAAACCAGGCCCCGAGCTGTTAAATCCACGGGAACTTCAAGAAAGAGTAATGACCGTCCAGCCACAGCAGGGCCCTGAGGAAGTCTGGGAGGAACCAGCCTCAGGAAGCAAGCGCAGACCCTGGGCTGTGAGCGCCATCGGGCACCTTGGGGACCCCGCTGTGCTGGGTCCTAGAGGAGGATGGAATGTCTGGTGCATGGTTGTGTTTGCTTCTGAATCCCCCGACCCCCAACATACGTGGACACATGCCCAAGTTTGCACATGCAGGTGATTCTCTTTGGGTTCTGTGGGTTGCACATCTGTGGATTCAGCCACACATCAAAAATATTTGGAAAAATATGTAGTCAGGCCCACGAGGGCCGCATTGCACACGTAAGGACTCTTTTTCGCCATTATTCCATGAACAGTTCAGTAGAACAACTATTTACATGGCATTTACATGGTCTTCGTTATTACAGGGAATCTAGATAGGATTTAAAGCAGACGGCAGGTGTGCAGAGGTGGTATGCAAATATTGTGCCATTTTATGTAAAAGACCTGAGCGTCTATGGGGTTTGGTACCTGGGGAGGGGGGGCGTCTAGAAACAACCCTCCTGGGGCACCAGAGGAAAACTGTGGATATGTGAGTGTGGATTTATGGAGACACGTGCACAAACACATGTGCTTGCATGTACACAGGGTTCCTGGGTCAGCCAATCAAATATATAGGATGTCTGCTGACCCATAATGGCGATGGTGGGGAAGCCTGGGAGGAAGGGAGGAACTCTAGATAGGGCAAAGGGGAGGGAGGGCCAGGGAGGGGGCCAGGGGTAGGAATGACGGTGGAACGAGCTGGACATCATCACCTTAAGTTCATGTGTGAAGACACGAATGGTGTGAAAATACTTTGTGTATAATCAGTGACTTCAAAAATCGTGCTCTACATGTGTGTTATGAAATGAATTGCATTCTGCCATCACGCATAACAAATCAGAATTTAAAAAAATAGGATGTCCAGTTAAATTTGAATTTAGACAAAAAAAGCATTTGGGACATAGTCCCAAATGTCGTATGGAAAGTACTTTTGCCCGGAAGTATTCATTGTTTATCTGAAATTCCAGTGGAAGTGGGTGTCCTGTGTTTGGCTCCCCAAAATGCGGAGTGCACAGTGCACGTGGCATTTGAGGTCACAAAGAATTCCTAAGGAGGTAGAGCACACCCATATGCACACACACACAGACACACGCACACACACACACACACACACACACACTTTGCTTCCTCACATGAGTATATATAAAGTGTCACTGTGATGGTTTTCAAAAGTTCTCCTAACAGTGACCAGTTGCTGGCTGTGAGAGGACACTGACTGCCTTCTGTGTGAACTTAAATGCATTTAACTTGCAAATTCTTCCACAGAGAAGGGTCCCGTGTGAGTGGTGTGAGGTAGCTCCTTCCCTTCACCTAGTGAGCACGGGCCCCCTTTGTGTCCAGCAGGAAGACTGGGGCCTGTGCCCCCTCTGCCATCTCAGGCCCAGATACCCACCCGAGGGAACACTGGCTGCAGGCCTCCCTGGGGCTTGCAGAGATGCATTTCTCTCCTACCCTGTCACTCTGAAATGTAAGGCAGCTCCTTCATTTAGGGCTTCCCACAGATACAGAAATTTGTCTGAAGGGGATGGAAACAATCAATTTGTACCTTCTGGGCTCCAAGGAACTGCATATTTGACACAGAGACTGTTTTCCCTTTTAAAATGCTCTGAGCTCGCAAAATTCCCAAACACCAAGGGTCCCCCAAGGATAACTTCATGGTATCATTACATACCCACCATTTTGTGTTACTATCACAAAACATTCGAGGCTTATAAAGAGAAGAGTTTTATTTAGCTCAGAGTTCTGGAGGTGAAAATTCAAAGATGGTATGGCCACATGCGACAAGGGCCCAGTGCTGCATCATAACATGGCAGATGGCACCACATGGCAGAAGAGTGGTGAGAACTGATCTAGTCCCTGGAGCCCTGATCTGAACACCCAAAATGGGCATCGATCCCAGTGTGTCCCACTCGGCCCCTCCTCGTCAAGGTTCTATGAGCTCTTAATGCGTTACATGGGGCAACTGAGCCCATGAGTCTGGGTGAGGACAGACCACATCAAACCCTAGCACCCCACAACACAGCCGCTTCTCCTGGCCCTTCCTTAGCCTGGTCCTGGGTGTGGGTGTGAGGGGCAGGAGCACAGGAGAAGGGGAGGCCCAGGCCTGATGGTGAGTAGAGAGTGTGTCGCCCAGTCTGGGCCCTTCCCATACAGGAGGGGTCTCATCTGGCAGTCAGAAAAGGGGCGGTCCCCCAGACCAGCAGCGGCAGGACTAGATTGAAGCTGGAAATAAGCCCATAAGTCAGGAGCATCCTTCCAGGGAAACGTGGGTCAGGAACGCGTAAGTCGTGCACACAGAACCCGGGAAGAGGGCAGAGCAGGTGGAGCCGGAGACCCGCAGGACAGGAGCAGGGCCAGAAGACGTTCTTGCCGCCTCTGGGTTGCTTGGTGTTGTAAGCAGGACGTCGTGGTGCTGAGGGGACTCGGTATTGGGGGGACTCAGTGTCGGGGGGACTCAGTGCCGGGGGGACTCAGCGCTGGGGGGATTTGCATCCAGCCTCGGCTCAGGTTCAGGATGCGGGAGCTGTCCTCCTCTCCCCACCTCCTCCTCCAGGCCTTGAATTAAATCAGGATCTCAGAGTTTTTCTCTTATGGACTTTGGCAGATGCTACTGATGAGAACTTGGTTTATCATGTTGTTGATGTTGTCGAGACCTAAGGAAACGAGGGAGAGAATGTTAATAATGAAGATTGTTAGAGGATAATTTTCAAAAAAAAAAAAAAAGACAAAAGAAGGATAAAAAGCACAACTCTTATGAGAGATACAAGGAATGCAAGTCAAATGTTTCCTCTATCATTAATTATGATGAGTGGGAAACATTAATCATGGCATTAATTATAATGAGTTTGACATCCCCTTGAAGGGGTTGAACGAGGATTTGCCTTGTAGAGGTTTATCTTTTCTGTCTGACAAAACTCATTTGCATGGTCCTGGATGGGCACGGTTTGCATCACCAGGGACATCAAGTATCGCGTCACCTCCCATTTTCCATGAGTGGCCATCTTTGCAGAAACGTTAAATACAAAGTCAGGGGCACACACACCCAGGCAAGATATTGGGGGGGGTTCTGTTAACAGAATCTCTGGCAATCTTTTATCTATTTCAAAATCTTCCG
Organism: Ictidomys tridecemlineatus; assembly: GCF_052094955.1. Classification (NCBI taxonomy): domain Eukaryota; kingdom Metazoa; phylum Chordata; class Mammalia; order Rodentia; family Sciuridae; genus Ictidomys; species Ictidomys tridecemlineatus. The sequence continues at coordinate 115,128,673 of NC_135481.1, read as the reverse complement.
CGACTTTTCCCAGAAAACTAAGTTTAACAATGTGTTGCTGGGGCTGGGATTGTGGCTCAGCGGTGGAGTGCTCACCTCGCGTGGGCGGGAGCCGGGTTCCATCCTCAGCACCACTTAAAAATAAAATGCATTGTGTTGTGTCCATCTACACCAAAAAATAAATATTAAAAAAATGTGTCGCCTCTGTAACTGTCGCATTCTTCTGGAATTTGAAAGCTATTATCCAGTTTAACAGACAAGTGGCTCACATCACTGATCCTTTTCCTGGGCTCCACACACCTAAAACTTTTTCCTCACAGATTGTTCTAGCAAGGGGTCAGTGTGAAGCCCGGGTGCTTGTCTCTCCTGCAGGGGAGATGCTCACAGCCCTGTCTATGTTTCTTAATTTGTTCTTTTCAGGTATGATGGCCGTGGAGTGCACTTTGACATATTACACACACACGGAGTGTAGCTTATTCTAATAGGATCCCGTCCTTGTGGTTGTACACGATATGGGGTTTCACTGGTCGGGTATTCATATATGAGCATGGGAAAGTGATGTCTGATTCATTCCACTGTCTTTCCTATTCCAGAACATTCCCTCTCCCTTCCCTTCATTCTTCTTGTCTAATCTCCCAGCCCTTGTGCGTTAGCATCCGAGTGTCAGAGAGAACATCTGGTGTTTAGTTTTTCTGGAATTGACTTATTTCACTTAGCCTGATATTCTCCCCTCCATCCATTTACCAGCAAAAGCCATAGTTTATTCTTCTTTAAGGCTGATGGATATCTATTGTGTCTATGTATCCCATTTTCTTTATCCATTCATCTGTCAAAGGGCACCTGGGTTGGTTCCGTCGCTTAGCTACTGTGAGTTGAGCTGAAATAAACATCCATGTGGCTGTGTCACTGTAATATGCTGATTTTAAGTCCCTTGGGTATAGACCAAGGAGTGGGGTAACTGGGTTGAACGGTGGTTCCATTCCCGGTTTCCTGAGGAATCTCCCTTCCTCTTTCCAGTGTGGCTGCAGTTGCACCAGCCGAGTGCGCGTGAGCCTTCCCCCGGTCCTCGCCAACACGTGCTGTTGCCTGTGTTCTCGCTAATGGCCGTTCTGCTCTGTCTGCTGTTTAAGACCAGTTTGTAGCTCCTGGCATTGGGGGCCAGATAACCATTGGTGGAAGGCCGTCCTCTGCCTTGAGGGTGTCACCTACTCGCTAGAGGAGAGCACAGTGTCCCAGCGGTGACAAACACAAGTGTCTTCTGGGGGCAGCGTCCCTGGGAGTTCGAGGACACTCTGCTTTTGATTGAATGAGGACAGTTCTTAGTCTCTGGGGGAAGCCTCTAAGAAGAACTCTTTTAGAGGAAGGAGGAGAAGCCTGTGTCATTGTCTTGAGCCTGAGAGGAACCCGCTCAAGACTGACAAAACCCTGGGAAAATGAGTTCAATTTGAGTTTGGTCACTTGAGGCCAGCTGAAAGCCAACCCAGAGGACCCCAGGGGAGAGGGGAGGAGCGGGGTGCAGCGCCTCCACGGGAGCCTGCCTCCTCCACTCTCGGGGGGATCCCTCAAGGGCCGGTGGGCGGAGGGGCGAGCAGGAAGGGAGGGCAGGGGGCAAGCGCAGGTCCTGGGGGGTCTGGAGCCTGCCTTCTCCCAACCTCTCGGAGCCCAGAGCAGTGACGGGGACCCCCTGAGGCCACCAGCTGATGGAAACTGGAATCCAGTCTCTCAACAGGCAGATGGCGCAGAGGCACAGGTAGCGAATCTCTCACCCAGCTGCCCCTTGTACCTCTGCCCTACAGGCAGCTCTATCAGATGGTCCCCCTCATTAAGCACAGACGGGAGCCAGAGGCACCGAGAGACTCCAAGGCAGACCTTCAGATGCCAGCGACAGGCCCCAATGGCAGACACCACTGGCCGGGCAGAGGTCACCTGAGACCCCTGGATCCCTCTCTCCTGCCCTCCACCTCCTCAGCCTCACAGCAGAGGAGGGCAAGCATCTCACAGATGAGCCTCTCACGCCTGGAAAACCAGACATGCTGGCATCGGGAAAGCCCATTTGTATCCCTCCCCGGTGAGGAAAATCCAGCTCCTGGCGCAAGGACGTTGCTTTTCACTAAAAAGCACGAGGAGGATTCAGGTTGCCTCCCGGCTGGTCACTCCCACCCCCAGGGGGTTCTGCCCCCACCTGCTGCAGGAGTGCCAGGGGACGAGAGGGATTCTAGGGGACTCTCCTCCCATGACCCCAGGGATCCCGCCTGAGAGCTGGCTTCTCCAGGCTGCTCTGGACACCCCTCTGCTCCCTGGCTGAGAAGAAGGTTCTGGCAACTTGGAGAGAGAGAGAGAGAGAGAGAGAGAGAGAGAGAGAGAGAGAGGAGGCTTCTCCACTTCCCGGGGTGGGGGGGTGGGGTGGGGCTTTAGCTGAGCAGCGCGCTCACACTCAGGACCCCTCTGCGCGCCCAGGAAGGCAGGTCGCCACGGAGGCCAGGGTCACCTGTGCTCTCCCAGCCAGCGGGCAGTGGCGTGTGCCCAGTAGCCACCCGCTAGCTGTGCAGGGTCGTCCGCGCCTGTTCCCCCAGGATGATGCCACAGCCGAGTCCCGGAGAAATGGGAGAACGAACCCGGCCAAATCAGAAAGGCCACCCTTGGCAGGATGTGGGGAGGGTGCCACTAAAGGACACCTGGGCAGGGAGCCAGCCCCTGGACGGTCCTCGGGAGCTGCTCCTTGGCCAGCAGGCTCTCACTGTGGCTGGTGGAGGTGCCAGCCAGGCCCAGCCAGCTCAGTGAGGCCCGGGGCCAGCACCCCCACCCCCACGCCTCTGCAAACTGTCCAGTAGGGGGCACTGTTGCCCCCAAGCCTCAGACATCCCCTGCTCCTAGTGGGGCTGCACAGGGGCTCTAGGGAGCCTGGCTGTTGGCAGGCTTCCCCGTCAGCCTACCTGGCAGAGGGGTGGCTTCCTGCGTTCTTCAAGATAAGAGCAGCAACCAGCACGATGGCTGTCGTTTACTGAGCACCTACTATGTGCCAGGGACTTGCCAAAACTCCACAGGCACGCTCTGGGTTAGTTGCAGTTATTCCCATTTTACAGGTATGCAAGGCAAGGCTCAGAGGCCGCACAGCTGATAAGGATCAGGGCATAAGGCACAGTAGGGATCCCTCCACTTACACATAGCCTGACCTTCCAGAGGCCACCTGACCCGGGGATCCAGGGTGGCCTTGGCTAGCTAGTGTGGCTGACATCATAAACGGTGCCTCCCAATTGCCCCAGTGGGAAGGCACTTGGTTGTAAGTCGCAGCCTGACCTCAGGCAGGTCATTCACCATCTCTGGGCCTCCGTCCCTAAAACTCATTCCCAAGGCTGTGGGAGACCAAACGCCTCTCCCTGGGGGTCCGATGATGACCCCCGTGGGTCCGGCGTGGGGGACAGGTGTGTGCGTGCCCGTTAAACTTGGCGCTTCCGTGTGGAGGCTGGTCAGATGTCTCTGAGGGGGAGATGAGGCCTGGTGGGCAGGGTCCTGCCCCCCACAGAGCCCACAGCGCACCAGGCACACAGTAGGTGCTACTTCTCACCTGCTCAGGGGACATTGGCAATGTCTGGACACATTGTTGAGGGTCACAAGCAGGCAGGCAGGGACAGCTGCATCAGGTGACCTGGACGTTGCTGAACACCCTACCATGCCCAGGAAGTCCACCCCCAGCCCTGCACGACAGAACCACCTGGCCCGACTGGGCACCTCCTGCCACTCCACCAGAGGGGACCAGGAGTCGGAGTGAGAGGTCCTGACCTGAGTGTGCTGAGGCCACCTGTGTCACAGCTCTCAGGGCCCCTCTGTGAGGGCCCTGGTGTGATCTGGGAGAGGACAATGAGAAAGCCAGTGGACACCCTCTGTTGACGCCTGGTACAGGCCAGGCTCTGGGTATGGACTGGACTGTGTTCTCTCACAGCTGAAGTGGGTGCTGTTATGTGAAGAGGCACAGAGAGGTCAGACAGCCTGCCCAAGGTCACACAGCTATACCAGACAGAACCAGAATTTGAGCCGGAAACTGTGGGGCTCCAACACCCACATTCTTTCCATTATCTGGCTCACCTCCTGCAGAGTTCCCAACGTGCAACCTTGCCTTCCAAAACAAACGGAAGTGTCCTTCCATAATCCCCGCGGTTTTCTCAGGCGTATCATTTGAGCTCCTGTGAGTTCGGGCCTTCCAGTTCTCGGGGTTGCCTTCTCGGGTTTGCAAGCCTGTGGTCTCCCGGAGTCTCCATCTCTTCACCGGAAAATAGGCCCTTTGAGGACTGCAGGGCAGGGCTGCAGACTTGGAGTGGGACCCGGCAGGTGCCCCAGGGCGGGGGGCACCCTCAGAGGCCTGGCCCCTGCGTCCCTCCATGGGCCTCCTGGCCTGGCAGCCCGGGTCTGGCTGCTGGTTGGCGGTGAGGCAGGTCCTTTCCCAGGGCCTGGGTCAGGGAGGCCCCTGGATGCTTGTGTGGGCGGCTGAGCAGGGCCCTGGGAGCCCCTGAACAGAGAGGCCTCAGAGCCTGGCTGAGCCCCACCTCCTGCGCAGTCAGAGCGTCTGGGCCCAGCGCTGAGCCTTGTTGCAGGCCAAGGCGGGGCCAAGGTCCAGGATCAAGGTCACCCTTGAGGTTGGGGCACATGCAGGACGCACTGAGGGCCTGGGCCGCAGCCTGGGCGACACTTGTCCCAGTGCCCGATCCTGAGCACTCGCAGAAGAACCAGGCACCCAGGCTGCGCTCTCGGGGGGAGCGGCCCCCAGCTCAGCAGAGCCCCGTGCTCCTCTGCAGGGCCCTGGACTGGGTCCCCCGGAAGCCCCGGGAATGAAGTCCCAGCTGAAGCCAAAGGCTGGCTGGTCACTGAACTGGAGCAGGGCTTGGGCGTTTTCCAGAAGCCTTCACTCGGAACGTTGGCGGGTTTGTTGATTCACCCGTAAGCCCTCGCCGCCCAGCGTCCCGTCCCGTGGGCCTGGCGCGGCTCAAGGCGCTGGGGGTCCTGGGGAGGAAGAAGTGGGGGCGGCCTGGGAGTCACCACGGGGCTGGGGTGGCCACCTGCAGGCAGCGCCTGGAGCCGGCCGGCTGCACAGGGGGAATCCCTGGAGGAGACAGGACCGGCCTGGGGACAGGGGACTGCCCTGGAAGACGTGTGGCCGGTGGTACAGAAACGGAAGGAGGCCAGCTGCCTCCCCTGGGATCTAGGTCTGAAACGCACCTGCATCTCCTCTGCCCCAACGCCCGGTTTTGAGCGGAAGGAAGTTAAGTAACTCAGGTTTCGGTTTCCCAGGGTCTGCATGGTCCCCGAGTGCAAGGCGGGGTTTGTCATCAAGGGACCCTTCACTCATCTGTCCCCCTTCATTCCACCAACCTCGAGGAGCCCTTGCCCTAAACTGGAATCTGTGGATCTCACCGGGAACTCTCAGTTTCCATAGCAACAGGAAGCATCCCCCCCACCCCCGGGAGGCTGGCTCAGGGGCCCACCTGGCTTCAGATCTCATGGCAAGTGACTTGAATAAGAAGTTGGGTTGCATTTTTTTTTGGAATTTGTCCCCCCTCCCCGCCCTCCTGCTGCCACCTGCGAGCAGAGATACAGGGGAAGTAACGCCCAGAAGGTGCCTGGCACAGAGACACCTTCATAGAGGGAGCTGTCATCCCCACATGGGTTCCATGTGCCCTGGGCTTTCCCACTCAAGGGGGGGCTTTACTAAGCTCGCCCCCACTTGAGTGTTTTCTTGGGTTTTCACACTGACCCCAGAAGTTCAGCAGAGTAGCTATGACTCACCGTCATTTTATAGAAGAGGAAATTGAAGTTCAGAGAAGCCAAGTAATGCACCAAGGGCACACAGCACTTCCAGATTAGAAGAACTAAGATGGAAAGTGGGGCTTGGAACTAAAGCTTGGTGCTCTGGCCTGACATGGTGACCGAGCTTCCTGCTGATGCCAGCAGACTCCGGGGACTGGCATTTCCCAAGTAACGAGTCACCACTGACGTCTAGGAGAGACGTGGGAGCCAGCACTAGTCATCTGCCACCTATGTGGGGCGTGCTAGTGGCCCAGGGAATGTTCTAGGAGGAATCCTGGGTAGACAGATTTAGCACACGGGGTCTCCAGTCCCAGCTGCTCTCCTGTGGCATGGCTGCTTCATGCTCCCTCAGGATGTGGAATCCAACCCCACACACACCCTGGAGTCTGGGCTGGCCTCGGATGACTGGTTTCACCCGTAGAACGTGACAGTGCTCTGCTCTGAACCCAGACGCTGTGCCGTGAGAAGCCCCACGCAGAGACATCAGGAGCTGCCCCTCTGACGGCCTGGGCTGTTCTCTGTCGATGCCCCAGGACCGAGTGAGCCATCTGGGACTCTCTGCGTGGTCAGGCCTTCAGACACCTCCCAGCCCAGCTGAATTCTGACTGTCAACAGCACGCGACCCTCAGTAAGAGCTAAGGCAGAGCCCAGGGAAGTCACAGAACCACAAGGGCTAACGGTGTGCAGTCACTGAAGCCTTGCTGGGCGCGGAGGCCCACACCTGCCGTCCCAGCGGCTCAGGAGGCTGAGGACGGAGGATCACAAGCTCAAAGCCAGCCTCAGCAACGAGGCGCTCAGCAACTCAGTGAATCTGAATTTCTAAATAAAACACAAAAGTAGGGCTGAGGAGACGGCTCAGTAGTTGACTGCCCCGAGTTAAATCCCCAGGACCCCCCCCCAGAATTGAAGCTCAAAGCTGTGGAGGTTTCTTGTATGGACAGCTGGGTCACCTGGGGTGGTTCAAGGGAACTATAATTGAGTCCCCTCCTCTGGGCTCCCAGATCCCCACGGGACCACTACCGGAGCCCCTGAACCCCAATTCTTTGCTTACCGTCTGTCCCACCGGGCCTGGGGCTCCTGGAGCCTGGAGAGCACACTAAGGCCCTGGGGTCGCTGCAACAGGACCAACACCGGTTCTGAGCCAAACAGAAACCAGCCAGGAGCAGGGCTCCTGGGTCCTGCTTGACTCTCCAGGACGTACTCAGGGGAGGGCTGGGGAGGGACGGGGGCAGCAGAGTCAGCTCTGGGCAGAGCTGGAGGTCTGTGGCTCCCTGGCTGCGTGTCCCAGCGGGTCAGCGGACGGCAGCCGGACGTGGCTGGGTTTGCTGGTGGCCACACTTACCCCATGGCAGGGGACCCACCACCCATCTTCCCAAAGCTGCATGGGAAGGATATTAGGCCGAGTGTCCCGGCCCTTGAACCCACTCACCCAGAGAAAATGGCGGGACCCCTTTGACCCCTGACCCCTGGGGCACTCCTGCCAGGTGTGTGCTGCCAAGTCCTGGGTAAGGGTTTGCAATTCTGCAGACTCCCGGGTGGCTTCCCCCTGTGCTGGAATGCACTCCACAGAAGAAAAACTGAAAAGCAAATTGGGCTGAAGTATATGTCAATGCCTCAGAAAAGCCGGATTCAGACATCTGGAGGGACTTACCAGGCGACGACAACTTCTAGAACAGAAGGAAAGTGTAAAGGAAGGGGGTCATTTGTGCTAAGCACCTACTGGGTGCTGGGGTTGTGCAAGGCACTGTCCATAGATTATGTCCTCTAATCCCGACAGCCACCTGGAGCCTCCCATCAACGCATTTCAAGGTGACCCAGGAGATGTGAGCGGCAGAGGCAGGATTTGAACCAAGGTCCTGTTAGACTCTCAGCTGGTCTCCACTCGTGAAACCACACGGCCTCACGGTGTGTCAACAAGAGGCCTCTGAACGGAAATTCGCAGGCTTTATTCTGGGGTCCGCTAAGAGCCATTTCCCCAGCTTTTACACACTCCCCAGAGTATGGACACCTGAGTCCTGGCTCACAGATGAACAGAGAACAGCAAAGAAGGCGCAGGAGAGAAGCCCGAAAGGAAGCACTCCTTGTGATAGATAGCCTGGAAGGTTCTGGTCACAGCAAGTGCTGGGGTGGCTTGAGTCAGACCAACCCCCGATTACAATGGAAAACTCTGGATGATGAGATTAAATACACAGGCGTCCACACGTGTGCATGCACACACATACACACACACACACACACACACACACACACACACCATTTGAAGGAAGAACTGGAAAGCAGCCCAAATTTGGTGGAAACTCAACTGTTTGAAAAAAGGAAATAAAATTTTGCTTAGCATAATCATCTGAAGATCCATCCATTTTCTGGCAAATGTCATAATGTCATTCTTCTTTATGGCTGAGTAATATTCCAATGTGTATATACATACCACATTTTCCTTATCCAGTCTCATCTGTTGAAGGGCACCTAGGTTGGGTCCATAGCTTGGCTCTTGTCAATTGAGCTGCTGTAAACATTGATGTGGCCGAGTCACTGTAGTGTGCTGTTTTTAAGTCTTTGGGTATATGCCAAAGGTCCAACGTTCTCTCTGACATGTGGATGCTAACGCACAACAAGGGGGGGGGGGAAGAATAGAAGTTTAGTAGATTAGACAAGTGGAACGAAGGGAGGGGTGGTGGTGGAAAAGAACAGGAAAGACAGTGAGATGCATCTGACCTAACTTCTCTATGTGCATCCATGAATACACCCCAGCGAATCTCACCATCGTGTACATCCACAAGACTGGGCTGCTAATTAGAATAAGACTCTAATAAGACTCTAAAACTCCATGTCTGTTTAAATAAGTCAGATTGTACTCTACTGCCATGTATAACTAAAAGGACAAAAATTTAAAAAATAAATAAAAAGGAAATGAAATTATATCGCTTTTCTCAAAGATAAAGCTTCTGGTTTCACCAAATCAACCCTCTCTGCTTTTCAATGTAATTTATTTCTAATTCTGTTTTTACTTCCTTTTATCTCACTTTGGGCATAATTGCTCCCTCCCCCTTTTCTTGTTTTTCCAGGTGGAGACTTAGGTCTTGCCTTAGACATTTTCCCTTTTTAGACAGCGATCCAGGCTATGAATTTGCCTCCAGGCACCACATCACCTGCATTTTACAAACATCGATGTATTGTGCAGTTATTTTTCTACACTTAAAATTGATGTCTAATTTTCTTCTGATTATTGATTTGACCCACGTGTTCCTTAGACATATGTCATTTCCACACGATTATGGGATTTTCCGACTGTCCTTGGGGTATCAATTTCTAATTTTATTCCACTGTGAGGACATGCTTCCCGTAACTGGATCCTTTCACATTCAGGGAGACTTGTCCTAAGCGCAGAACATGTCATCCTGGTATTTTTTTCCACGTGCCCTGGGGAGGCGCCTGTGTCCTGATGCCCTTGGGTGAGGCAGTTATCAATGGCACCTGAAGCCTGTGGTTCATAGGGCCCCGTTTCCTGTTGGTCCCTTTTCCCTCTTGCTCTGAGTTCTTTGGGTTATTTCTCTGGTTCCGTTTTACCTCCTGTGGCCCCTTAGCTGCACTCTCTGCTCTTCTTCAGGGGTCACTCTTGCATGATGGACGGTGTGGGACCCGTACAGCACGGTGCCTGCTTCCTCTCCTGGCCTTTGTGCTAACTCCATGGAGCTTTGTATATGTTTAATAATATACATAATAACCCCAAAATATGTTGCTAGCATTTTTACTTTAATCCGTCCGTTATCTCTGTGATGGGGCGAATGTGGCTGGTCCCTGAAGGCTCCTGTGTGGGAGCTTGGTTCCCAGGGGGTGATATTGGCAGGCAGTGGGGCCTTTAAGAGGCGGAGTCTGGCGGGAGGCCCTTAGGCCACTGGGCGCACTCCCCTGGGAGGGAGCTAAGGGAGCTCTCCTGGGACCCTGGTTGGCTCTCACTAACAAGCCTGGCCCCTCCCCTGCTCTTGGCTTCTGACCTGCTGCTGCAGTCTCTCCCCCACCCAATTCTGCCACTGTGACCCCTTACCAGGGTTGACCTGATGCTGGGGCTGTGTCCTTGGTCCCCCAGCCCTGCCAGCTAAACAAACCTCTTTTCTTTATAAGTCTCAGCCTCAGATATTCCGCTATAGTAACAGAAAATGGAAGGATGCGCTTTTACAGGGATTTTTTTGAAAGAAAAAAAAATGTATTTTATATTTACACACACGTTTATCAGTCTGGCACGCTTTGCTCCTTTAAAAAGGCTGCGGAGGCGAAGTGTTGCCAAGGAGGTGGAGTTTGGGATTGGGAACTGCTGGCGGGAATGTAAAATGGTACTGCTGCTTTGAAAATGGTTTGGTGGTTCCTTAAAGAGCTAGACACATACCTACATATGATCCAGCCGGTCCCTTCCTACATAGTTACACAAAAGAAATGCAAGCATATTTCCAAAGATCAATACACGAGTCATCACAGCAGGTTCATTTGTAATAGTCAAAAACTGGAAACAGGCCAAGTGTCCAGTAACAGATGAGTGGATTAAAAAACTGTTAAATCTGTGTAATAGAATGTATTCAGCGATAAGAAAAGGCAACAACATGGCTAAGGTATTCATTATCATGTCGTCAGAAAGGAACCCGAAAGAAAAGAAGAGCCATTTTCGATGCTGTTTTAATTTTATGAAGTTCCAAAAAAATGCAAACTAATCTACAGGGACAGGAAGCAGCTTAGTTGCTGGTTGGAGCTGAAGAGCGAGAGGAATGGATTTCAAAGCAGTAGCAGTACAGGGAATCCATTTTGAGGGGGATGAATAAATTCATTATCTTAATTGCAATGATATTTCTATGGTTGTACATGTGCCTGAATTCCTCAAATCTTATACTTTAAATATGTATCATTCATTACACGTCAATTATACATCAATAAAGCTGTAAAAATTTATTGGGTAGGCTTAAAACAGATTGGAAATGGTCATCAGTAAACGTGAAAATATAATAGAAGCAGGGGTGGTGGCCCATGATCCCAGCAGCTTGGGAGGCTGAGGTAGGAGGATCACACTTTTGAGGTCAGCCTCAGCAACTTAGCAAAACCCTGACTCAAAATTTAAAAAAAAGGGCTGGGGTGTAGCTCAGGGGTGAATGCCCTTGGGTCCAATTCCCAGAACTGGAATAAATAAAGGAGGAAAAGAAGGAAGGGAGGGAGGAGAGAAGGAGGAAGATGGGAATGCTGACTCCAAGGAGGAAAGGCCTGGTGACTGTGCTGGAAATGGAAATGGATACTTTTTCTTAATTTCTTTCAAAGACAATTAAGCATTTAAAGCAGAACATTTTTTTGAAGAGTGTAGGGTTTCTCATTTATGTAGAAATAAAAAGCCCAGAGGACAAGAGAGGCATAAGCGGATGAATGCCCCTCGAGGTTTTGCATCTCGCACGACAGGATGGGAGAGGAAGTCAGGGTGAGGGAGGTGAGTCGGGCTGCCTATCGCCACACCTGGAGTGGCCGCTGCAGGGGACGCAGACGGAAACCTCTAGAAAGCCAGGAGAAAGAAGTAAGCACAGTCGGTCACCCCCAAAGAAAGCCCAGCAAGAAGGGAAACCAAGGAGGAAAGGAAACGGGAGGTCACCAGGAAACGAGGCGTGCGTCCTGCCACATCGACGGTCACTCAGCTGTTCAACACCTAAAGGACCAGCCATCCAACTGGATCAAACTGTAGAAAAGGAAAGCAAGGCCTGACTCTGCGCTGCCGACTAGAGAGCGTGCGCTACGACAAAGAAAACATCTGAATCAGAACGACAGGAGGACCGCGGCAGAGGTGTGTGCAAGGTCTAGTGTCAACATGACGTCAAGGTGGAGATCAGCGGAACGTGCCAGAAGGGGACCAGGAGCAGTTCCTCCAGAAAAATAAGAACAACAGCCCCAAACATGCATGTGCTTGTGTCGTGTGTGTGTGTGTGTGTGTGTGTGTATGTATGTGTGTGTGCATGTGTGCGTGTGTGTGAGCACTTCCACACAAGTGAGACCCACGCCAGCAGGACTAACGGGGAGACTCAGGAGCCCCCATCACACTGACGTGCTGGGCTCCAGAACTGTGGGAGCCGGTGGTGCTCTGTGGTAAGGGCCGGGAGGTGCTTGCCTTGGGCGCAGAACCTAAGGGGGCAGGAGAAAGTGTTAAAAAAAATCAAAATTAATGCAGAAAAATTCCTGATGAACAAAAACTCGAAATTGTAAATAGAGTTAGGATCAGTAATTTCAAAGGTTATGGGGTCAATCAACCCAGCATCAGTACAGATCCTTCCTGATGTACAATTTTAGTATTTTGCTTCACACTTCTAAATAATCCATGGGTCAAAGAAGAAATCATAAAGGGAATTAGAAAATGTTTTAAACAGAAAGATAACAGACTAAAGTTATGGGGAAAGCTGGGCTCAATCCCCAGCAGCCACATCTCTGCCAATAAATAAAAATAATTCAGGATGTGGCTAAAACTCTTCAGGGGGAAACCTTTACCTTGAGATGCTCATATAAAAAAATAAAGCTTTCAAATCATGATCTCACCATTCACAATAAAAACTGGGGGGAAGGGCAAATCAAACTTTAGTAAAAGGTTAATTATAAAGGTGCGTAGAGATCAATAGAATAGACGCACAAACCAGGGCAGAAATCAATAAGGCCAGTGGTTGTTTCCTGGAACAAACTAATGAAACATAAAGCCCAGCTAAACTGATGAGCTGAAGAGAGAAACCACACACCACTCGCCAACACAGGATCGAAGGCGAAACCTCCTGCAGGTGCCACGAGCCATAACGGGTGACTTCACACAGTCCATGTGACAACTTGGATGAAATGGGTGAATCACTTGAAAAACGCAGCCTACTAAAACTGACTCGAGAAGAAATAGGAAGTCTGAAACCAGGCTCCCCGCCCCTCCCTGGGGAAATCTAGCAACACGCGGCATTGTTTGCTAGGTCCTATTTTATTTTAGAACTTTGAACACTCGTAGATCTTTATTCCTTCACCCATTCCACAAAGGTTCACGAGCATCTACTAGGTTTCAGGCCCTGTGCAAAGTCGGAGGGCACAACGGCTAATTCCATTAGTTCACAGTTCATTAAGTTTGACCATTTATGTTTATTTTTATTAAAAATTGGGTCTTGGACCATTTTTAAAGTTGGCTATTTAATCTGAGAAAATACCAAAGTATGTATCCTCAAGAAACAAACAACAACAACAATAACAACAACAAAAAACCACACCTGGGCCTGCCTTGGGTCCTTGGTCAGAGATACAGCTCATCATTGTGCCGTGGTTTCTATGGAGAAATCAGATTTGTTGATATTATTTGAATGCAGCATCTTTGCTTTAGTTTATTATATAAAATCGGGAGCTGTTTACATTCTGTGGAGGAGATAGGACCATGTACAGTATGATCTAGAAAATCCTTTAAGCAAAAGGACCTTAAAAGTGGCAAATGTTGGACGGGCGCTGTGCTCACACCTGTAATCCCAGCAGCTGGGGAGGCTGAGGCAGGAGGATCGAGAGTTCAAAGCCAGCCCCAGCAACTGGGAGGCACTAAGCAACTCAGTGAGACCCTGTCTCTAAATAAAATACAAAACAGGGCTGGGATGTGGCTCAGTGGTCGAGTGCCCCTGAGTTCAATCTCTGGTACCCCCTCACCCAAATAAAGTGGCAAATGTTTTCAAAGCCGTGTCAGTTATCTGAGCAACCCATGATGGCGGGAGCTGAGCCTGGATGGGCATCTGCACAGGAGGTCAGCGGACGCCGGCACGTCCTCCTCCCCTGCCTGGTGTCCTGTTCACACGGTGACTGGGAGGGAGGGTGCCTATCACCTGGCACCAGAGATGAGCAGGCTCGAATCCTGGCCTGCCACCTGCCAGCTGTTGGGGTGGGGACAGGGCATAGGACACGTGCAGCAGCGTTCAGCCCCAGGCATTGGAGGGCTGCAGGAGAGAGGGCAGTTCCAGCACCTGGGGCTCCTGACAGGCTGGTGCTCAGACCTGCCCTGAGTGTGGCCATCACCAGCCCAGCCACTTTCAACCATCTGGCCCCTGGGATCAAGGAGCAGCTTTGACAGGACAGCAACCCGCCTCCAAGGTCCCCAGCACACCTGCTTGCCCACACTGCGTCTCTCCACCCCACCCAGCGCAGGATCCATTCTCCCCCACCTGATGGTGGGAGGCTTCATGAACTATCAGCAGCAGGAGAGGGAGCCGTCTGTAGGTGCACGATCATATCCACGTCTTCACCTCCAACTGCCTTGACCACATGTAGCCCTCTCTCATGGACGATCCCATGTCACCTTCTAAGTCCTCACAGGCCCCTTTGACAAGGGAAAAACTGTCCATGACAGGGAGGTAGCCACTTGCCCAGGGTCCCACAGTAATGGGCCTAGCGGGGCGGGGCCCCCAGCCCTGCCTAAATCCCCAACCTAACTCCACGGGGCTGCTCAGAATGCAGCTGCTGCTCTCCGGTGGGGAGGAGGAGGAGGAAATTCATTGTAATTTTTTTTTTCCATATGATAGACACTTGTAAACGTCCCTGGAGCCAGGTGAGGCCAGGAAAATGGTAAACAAATAAGAGCTGCCTCTTAGAACCCGAGGGCCATTTCCTGGAGTGCAGGCCTGGGGCGGTGGCCTCGGCTGAGAAGAGGCCCAGAGCAGGTCTCCCCAGGATGAACAGGTGACAGTCTCCTGTCTCTGCCTCCCAGGGACGCGGGCTCCTGGCTGCCCCACCCTCTGCCTCTGAGCCTGTCTTATTTTTGGTTCCTTGGCTTTTTCTCTCCACCTGCGTGAAACTTCGTTTTGGAAGTGGAAATGTGGGCGTCTTCCTGCACCTTCTCTTCTCCAACCCCCAGCCCAGGGTGCATTTCTCACCTTCCAGCTCTCTTGTCCTTTGTGGTCTGCTGTGGTGTCAGATAAAGGTGACAGTCCAGCTCCCAGCCCCTCCTTTGCGAACTCCACCCAGGGGATCTGGCATCGGCTGCAGGGTGTGGGAATCTGTTCAAGCAGCTGTCACCTCAGGGCCTTGGCACACGCTGGGACCCAGATAGCTGCCCCCAAACACTGCAAGAGAAAACGCTCTTTACACTTAAAGGCCCTCAATAAACGTCCGTCATTCAACCTCCTAAATAAACGCTGGCAGCCGGCTCATCCCTGACAAGGTCCCCATGTCACCCCAGGCTGGGCTTTCCCTGAGCCTCCAGGGCCGGGGCTTGCTGGGCTGTTTCATGGCCCGAGGCCCTCCCAGCCCACTCCCCATCTGGAGGACCTCACCTTCCTCCGCCCTGGGGAGCCAGAGCCCTGTAGGCTGGCCGCTCCCAGGCCCCAGGTGGAGCCACCCCTCCTCCTCCTCCTCCAGGGCTCCCTCCGGGTGCTCACCCCCTTATGTTCACCTTCACCCCCAAACAAATACATGCACGACTTTGAACTAGGCTCTGACATGGCCAAGGGGGTTGCCAGACACCTGTTCCCAGTGGAGGGATAGGAACTAACCCTGTTCCCAGTGGAGGGATAGGAACTAACCCTGTTCCCAGTGGAGGGATAGGAACTAACCCTGTTCCCAGTGGAGGGATAGGAACTAACCCTGTGCTGTGAGGCCTCCCCTCTGGCAGCTGATGAAGGGAGTTCCTTTCCCCAAATCACTTGAGCCAATGGCCGTGAACTTCCAGTTTGCCCAATCCAGCGGTCAGTTTTCATCCCCATCTTCCTGACAGCCTTAACAGTGGATCGCTATTTCCTCCGTCTTGAAACTCGTTGTTCTTCACTTACTCTGGGGGACCCCGTGCTTTCCTGGCTTCCCTCCTACTTAGCTGACTGCTCATTCCACATCTCCCTCACTCAATGCTCTCCCCTTCCCTTCCATTCTCTCCCCTCCTCTCACCACTCCCTTAGTGATCTTGCCCATTCTCGAGGCATTAAGCATCATTTGGACACTGATGAGCCTATTTCTAGTCCTGTTCTCTCTTTGAGCTTCAGATTCACATAGCTAACTGCCTGTGCAGCCCCTCCCTCTTCTTGGAAGTCTCAAATTTTGAACTCTTGCTTTGGTTCCCTCTGTTCACCTACCACTAAGCTGATCCAGCCCTCTGGCCTTACCCACTCAGAAGACAACAACACTGTTCATCCACATGTTTAAACCTACAGCCTCACACCCTCATTCTTACCTCCTCCTTGTCCTTCTCATATCAATATTGGAAAATTTCATTGGCAATTCCTTCAAAATATCTCTGGAGTCAAACCAAGTCTGTCCTTGCTGCCACACCCTGTCCCATTTGTTCTTCAAACAGCAGCCTGGGTGATCCTTTAAGGTGACAAATCACATCATGTCTATTCTCTGTTTAAAACTCTCAGGTGATATCTAAGCCAATGCAATAAGACAAGAAAAAAAATAGGATTGTAAAAGAAGAAAAGAAACTCACGTTGGATTCTGATCACAATAAACATCAAATTACGGGCTGGGGTTGTAGCTTAGCAGTAGAGCGCTTGCCTAGCATGTGCGAGGCCCTGGGTTTGATCCTCAGCACTGCATAAAGATAAGTAAATAAAATAAAGACATTGTGTCCAACTATACCTAAAATATTTTTTTAAATATACATCAAATTACATTTCATTGTTATTTCTCATCAGTCTCAGTCTGCAAAGTGTTCTTATTCTTTCTCTGTTATGTTCTCAATGGTTCTAAATGGGGACCCTCCAACTGGGCCTACCCAGTGCATACATTGACAGAGTGTGTATGTATGTATGTTGGCTTCAGTAGAAACCACAAAAACTTTCCAAATGGATTACATTCAACGTGCATTTTGAAATGCAGTGGTTGCCCATCCCCAAGAACACTTGCTGTTTTCTATGTTCTGCTTAGTGCTAATCCTTCTGATGGAAGTGAAATGAGATCTAATGTAGTTGGATTTGCATGTCTAATGATGTGAAGCACCTTTCATGTGCTCAGTGCTATTTGTATATCATTTTTTGTGAACGTCTATTTAGTTATTTTCTTCATGGAAAAATTGGTTTGTCCATTTTTTATTTCTTATTAACCTTATTTTAAATTGAAAAATCATAACTGCATACAGTGGGTATGGTGTGATCTTTTATTGTATGTTTGCAATATAATTAAATCAAGTTTAATTAACATTTCCATCATCTCACTGACCCTTTTTTTGTGGTGAGACATTTGAAATTTTCTTAGTTATTTTGAAATATACATTATTATGAACTAGGGTCACTCTGCTGTACAATAGATCTCAAAAACTCATTCCTCCTGGCTGAAAACTTTGTACCCCGTGACCCACAATTTCCAATTCTGTTTCTTCCCACGACTTTGTATTGATATGTATGCGTTTAAAAAAATATTCTTATATGATACAAGTCATTAAATGTTGAAAATTTAAAAATGTTTGTAGAGGAAAACATGGGCAAATAATATCTTCATTATCCTTGAGTAAGTAAAGATGTATTTAATACAAAAATACAAAAGACAGTAACTGTGAAGAAAAGATTGCTAAATTGAACATTAAGAACTTCTGTTCCCTGAAAAACCTTTAATAGAGTCAAAAGGTCAGGCATAGAGTTGGAGAAGACAATGTGTTCTGCATACAGAGTGAGCTCTGTGTGCGTGTGTGTGTGTGTGTGTGTGTGTGTGTGTGTGTGTGTGTGTGAGATCCAGCAGTAAAATGCAATGCTAAGTCACAAGGGGAGGGCGCTGCCTATAGGGACATGGATGACTCTCACATAAAGTTCATCGAAAGGAAACAAGAGAAAAGAATAGCTATTGCCCAATTACATCTATATAAAGTTGAAAAATAGGCAAAACTAACTTTTCCTTTTGCAAAACTTACCAAGGAGCTAACAGATGCTCCTTGGCTTATGAAGGCGTTGTCCCAATAAACCCATCACAGGTTGAAAATATCACAAGTCAGAAGTGCCTTCCGTGCACCTGCAGAGCACGCAGCTCAGCCTCGAAGCCCACCAGAGAGTTGGTGGTGTGGCTGCCTGGGAGCTGCGCTTACTGCCTCTGCCCAGCATCGAGAGAGGATCTGACCACATATTAACTGCTAGCCCCCCAAAAGATCCAAATCCAAAATTTAAAGTACGGTTTCTACGGAACACAAATTACTTTCATGCCATTGGAAAATCACAAGTTGAACCATTGTATACTGAGGACCATCTGTATACGTAAGACTGTGCACTTTATATGTGTGCTAAGAAGAACTCCCTCCAGGGGCTTTCCATCCCAGTCAGATAAGCCCAGGTTTTATGGAGGACATAATAGGGACCCCACCCAGGTCCCTGACCTCTCCTGCTGTCCTTGTCCACCTCCCTTGCTCCCTCTGGCCGTCCTGGCTATTGCCGATGCTTCGGCACACAGAGCTGGTTCCAGCATGTGGACAGGGCACTGAGGCTCCCAGTTCTTCTCACCCCCCCCCACCAGGTAGAGGACATTTCTCCAGCCCACTAATGGCAAGCTTGCTCATGTGGTGGGGTCTGGTCAATGGAATGTGGAGAGAGCCCTGGGGTTCCGTTCCTGGCTGGGCCCCAAGGTGGCTCACCATGCGCTGCTTGTCCTATACCTTTCCTGCTCCAACTTAAGAACATGCCCTCCCTGGCCTGCTGATCCAAAGAGGATGAGAGATACAGATGTGCAGTTGAAAGGCAACCCCACCGAGCCCACCCTGCACCAACCAACTTCTAGCTGAGCTTCAGAGCGGCATCAAGAATACATAATTGTCCTGAGACAAGTTTGGGGGTGTTTGTTATACAGCATCATGATGGCACTAGCTGACTAATACACCACCTGAGTGTCTTTATATTTGTTGTTGCTTCTGCCCCCGAAGCTTTTCTTCCAGGGTTCATGTGCTGTCACTCAAGTCCTTGTTCAAATGCCCTTTCTTCAGGGTCCTTCTCCAACCGCCATATCTAAAATAGCACTGTCTGTCCCCCACCTTTCCCTACCTTCTCTTGTCCTGCTTTATATTTCTTCATAGCGCTTTCTGCTACATGATGTTTTATGAACTGTTCATCTGTTTATTCAGCCTTCCATAGAGAATGCAAGCTCCACAGAGCCAGAGACTTTATCTCGTGCATTTGCACTGCCTGTGCCTAGCACAGTGCCCAGTTCATCTGGGGAGTTCAATAAGTATTTGTTGATTGGACAAACCCGCCTGTGTCCTCTCCCCTGCCTACCAAGGGGACGCTGGCACAGACACACAAAACGACCCAGTGTTAGTTTGGTGGAAGGGAAAAAAGCGAAAACAGAGAAACCTGAGGAGGCTGACCACCAGCCCCTGGGAAAGTTGTGCCTCTGTGAAGATAATGAGGTACAGAGGGCCTGTCCGTAGAAGCTCACTTACCCCAGGCGTCCCTTCCTGGACTCTCCCAGCTAGGGAACAGGCCCCAGGCGGAGGTAGAGCGGCCTCCTTGGGGCCCCAGCTGTTTGCCTGCTCCGCCCACACGCCAGTTCTTACCCAAGTCTGACCACAGCCCAAGACCGGGTTGAGTTCCGCCCGGGTGTCCACCTCCGTGCTGAGCTCTGCGTGGGCTCCTGACCTCCAAGAGCTGGCCGGGTAAACAGCTCCTTCATTACTGTTTACCCAGGCAACACAACACGGCAGAGCAGGAATTTGAGCCCCTGCCCATGGGTCTGGTCTTGAAGCCACTGCCCCCCTGCACGGGGTGGGGCACCTCACAGAGCTCCTGGGCCTCAGAAGCAGCTGTAAGTCCCCTGAGGGCTCCCGAGTCGGGAATCTGACTTTGTGGAAGCTGCGCATTGAACCTGATCCGCTGTCTGGGAATTGTTTTCCGGACCTTAGGTGGATAAATAAGACAGTTCTCCCTATTTGGCTTCAGAATAAAGCTTCCTCTCGAAATGCTTAAATAAGGGAAGGAGAAGACACCTACAGACACCTATAAATAGAGGTGTAGACAGAGTTAAGGAGATAAATAATCTTTAAAAAGGGAAAGAGGAAATGGCGCTAGAAATATTTAGAGGGAACGGACTTGGAGAGACTAAAAATGGCCTTGGCTTCTACCGGGACCTAGCCCAGCGGCTGCAGAGGGATGCACACAGAAGTCTTTGGCCAGAGGACAGGAGAGATGCAGAAATTTTCTCATCAAATAACTTTCTGAGCAAAGGTCTCTGGGTGTGTGCCAGCTCACCCCACCCGAGGGTGGCCCTGCACAGCAGACAGGGCAGCGGCAGGACCAACCCGGAGTGCAAACAATGAGGTCAGCAGCACCAGCCTGGGCCTGCGAGAGGGTCGTGGTCAGCCCGGAGGGAAGGAGATCCTCAAGTCATCCCTGGGGGCTCCGTGATTCTCCCAGGCTGGTGGTCTCACGTAGCAGCTAAGAGCAAGGCACTTTGGTGACAGACAGACCTGGCCCAGTCTTGATTCTGCCCGTAGCTGGCTGTGACCTATGAGCATGTGGCGTCCCCACTCTGAGTCTGTGAGCAGGAACCATAGCACCTGCAGGATCCCGGGGTTTCGGGGGTGAGATCACCCACGGACACACGTGGGACCCGAGCCCAGGAAGGGGGCTGGGGCAGCTGACCTCTGTGGACTTGAGCTCTTTGCAGCTGGACAGGGACCCTCCTTAATTCAAGCCCATTCTAAAAACCATTGCATCGTTGGAGTCTGTGCTGAGGGATGAGGAAGAAGCTGCACAGGTACTTATTGTTAACGATAAGGAAAAATAATGATCCTGGTGCTGCTCCCAGGAGCCTCTGGTCTGCCTCGCTGCCCATCCCCCGGGCGAGGGCACTTCCTAATGGCAGAATATGACAATGCCAAGTCCCAGGCTACATCTGGGAACCTGCCCAGGGCCTGCACTCAGGGATGTAGGGAAGGTTTGGTGGCCTGCAGCTCACGGTGTGGCATGCACCGTCTGCAGGCCTCGGGACCACACAACAGGTAGACCCAGGTTCACAGTTGGCACCAAGGACTCCTCCTCTGGGGGAAGTGAAATCTCCTGCTTCCGTGGCCACACTAGGGTCCTTTAGCATTCTGTGGACCCAGCAGCAGCCTCTCATGGACGACAGGCCCCGTGTCAAGGACCTCAGTGCACACCCCCGCCCCCCCAGGGGAGAGAAGGTGCAACTGGAGCAGAAAAGCAGCAGCGTGTTACTGTTAACTGGATCCATCCAGCTGCAGGCTCAGCCTAACTGCAGCAAGAGCGAGGCCGGGCAGGAGGCTAGGCACCAGCCCAGGGAGAGAGGCAGCGGCAGCAAAGGTGGGGACAAGGGGTGGGATCATGGGTTTTGTTGTTAGGCTGAGCGGACGCCCTCAGGAGCAGAGATACAGTGGGAGAGAAAGAAGAAAGACAAGAAGGACCCAAGGTGTGTGGCCGAGTGACTGCAGGGAGAGACCCCAGACCCCAAGATCTAGGAGATTGTGGGAGCTGGTGCTGGGGGAGCCAGGAGGTCAGACCGAGAAGGAAGTCCTGCCAGATGTCAAGCAGGCGGCCAGATCTCGGAGATGCCAACGCGAGGATGGTCAGTGCAGAGCGAATGTATCAAAGCCCTGACCTTGGACGAGATCACCAAGGACAGCAAAGACAGAGGAACTGACAGCCACGGGCTGGCGCTGGGCTGGGAGGGGGTGGCTTGAAGGAGATCCGATTTCCGTCCTCAGGGAGCTGGTGGGAGACGGGGAGCTGGCATCTCGCGCACAGATCCAGGGGCTGGACGCCGAGGAGGCCTCTGAGTCTGAGCCGGACAGGCCTGGGCTTCAACCTCCCGCTTCCCTGGCACCTTTACCTGCTGCGCGACTATCTGTGGGCCCCAGTGTCCTTCTCCATGTCACTGCAGAGGAGCTGCCGAGAGCAGAGACGTGCCTGGCACAGAGGACCCGTGGCCTGCACTACTCAGGGCTGCTCACGCAGGCCCCAAGCCTCAGCTCTGCAGCCGCCTGTGCCAGGGTGTCCCTCGCCTCCCCTTGCCCAGGGCCCAGCCTTCCTCCATGGCAGCTGGTGCCTCTGTGGGCCGAGGACGTCTGTCTGGAGGCAAGGTCAAGGCCACTCTGTCCCTTGGAGTAATTGAAGATGACAACAGTATTTTGTGTCTCATGGAGACCCGTGGAGATCAAAGTGGCTTTGTGCCGCCACTGCGACAGGCAGGAATTCCCCTGCAAATGCCACCAATTACTGAAAATTGGCTGCAGTTGTGGCCGGTCCTGGGCAGGGTTTCCCGGCTCCCTACACTGGCAGAGGGCCACTTCTGACACGGTGTGAGGTGGCCCACGGCAGGACTGGCGGGAGGGCAGAGAATGCCAAGGGGCTGCTCCCAACATGACAGGGACTTCAGGGCAGACCACTGGCCCCGTGACAGTGGAGGGGAGCCTGGGAAGTGTCTCTGGGAACAAAGACGCAGAGGACCTTGAAAACCACAAGGGCAGAGACCAGCAGGTACTCACCGTGGCACAAGGGCTCCGCGTCACACCGGCCACAGCCAGGTCTTGGCAGAGGTGCCCACCTGGATGTCCCTCAGAGGCCACCACCCTAATCCATGTGCCAGGGGGAGGCCCTCATTTTGGTGAGGGGAACAAAGCAAAGGGGACTTTGGCAGGAAGCAGGACCCAGAGCCAAGCTCAAGTGCCCGCTGGTGTCTGGAGCCTGGCGGTGACTTTGGAAAGAGGGCCCAGAAAGTGACCCCAGAGTGACATGGGCGGCCATGAGACCCCCAGAAGACACCAGGACCCCCAGCGATGGGAAGGAACTCTCCACAGATCATGGGATCCAGTCAATATGGCACTTAATCAAGTAAACAAGGAGCTGGCTTCAGGAATTCCTCTGCTTTTGCTTTAAAAAAAATATGTGATGGATTGAAGGCTAAAGTAGCAAGAGTGGTTTGCTGACAGGAAAATCAAGTTATCCCATTAGTGACATCCAAAGAAGGCGCGTGGTCCCACACAGCTTCTGTACTGAGCCTCCGCGGGATGGATTCCAAGCTCAGCTCCAACACGGGGACTCCACGTGGGCACCATAGCCAATGTGTTCTCGTCACCAGGCCTTTGCTGATGCCCACAGCCCACTCAGAAGTCTCTGCCTGTGGCAGGCCACCCCCAAGCCAGCCTTGTGTCACTGCGGGACCAGGTTCAGGCCTGGGAGCCTGGAGATGTGGGTCCTCATCTTGATTCTGCCCCTCATCAGCGTGATGACCCTAGGCAATCACTTCCTGGGTCAGAGTTTGGTGGGTGCGTGCAACGGAAACCCATCTGGTTAACTTACCAGGGAAGGGCAGGCCCAAGAGCATCTCAGATGGAGCAGGCTCCGAAGGCAGGACAAGGCTGCCTGGGACAGAGGGTGGGGCAGGGGAGGAGGCCGGCACAGGTCCTGCAGGAGGGTCTTCCACTCCTTGTCCAGGACCAATCAGCCTCTGCCCTCGTTGGTGCTTCTGCCCCTCTGCTAGAGATGGAGCCTCTGGGGAGGAGGGAGGCCTTCGATGAGCTGAGCCGGGTCCCAGATCCACCTCTTGGCTGGAGCCCTGGGGCTCTTGGATGGACAGTTCCATCAGGATTCCTGTTTCAGAGGAGTGGGGATCGGTGTCGGCAGGGAAAGTCAAGATGTTTCCTTCTGTGGGGACTCAGTCTCCCCTGTGGAGTGGAGACAATGACCCGTATCATGGCGCGGATCTGGGGCCAGCGTGCGCCTGTCTAAGGGCAGAAGGTGGTGTCTGCGGGTTCCCGCCTGCAAGGTGTCTCTCGTGCAGTGGGAGCCTCCTTGGGTCCAGGGCTGTGTGGTCCTGAAGTAGGAACCGGACAAGGACTAGATGTCCGAGGCGGCTGGTCCGAGCCCAGAGGTGTTCCCTTCCCCGAGGGAAGAGGGGCGACTTGTGGGCGTTCGTTGTCATTTGGTCCCCACTGGTGCTCTTGGGAGCAAGGCCTTAGGAAAGCTAGAATTTTCCACCGTTGTGGGCACCAGAGGGTCAACTCAGTTCAGGGGCTGAAGTCCATTCCCAGCGAGCAGAGTCCTCTGGGGCCACCAGCCCTCCGTGGGGCCCCGCGGAATTCCTCAGGTGCCTTACGCTCTCCGGGTCCTACACACGGTTCTGCTGTGCCTCTGAGGTGAATTACTTGGATTCACTTGAAGTCATTTGGGGGTGAACAAGGCACCCGAGGCTGGGACATGGCCTCCCTCTCGCTCTTCCAGAGAAGTATGAGGATTTAATTTTTGCTTTTCTTTAAAAATAATGGTTCTGAAGGCCACAGGGAAATCACAGGCAGCGTGCGCAGAGCGCTTGGTTCCCAGAGGCCCGACCGCCACCCGCAGGAAGCAGATCTTCTCCCGGGCAGCTGCTGCCAGAAACCCTCAGGGGCTGGGCAACGATGTGGAGGAGAATTAGCAAGACCCCTGCCTCCTCGCCTGGGATCCGTCACTCCATCTAGCAGCATTTGAGAAACCATCCCCCGTCATTGCTGATTAGGAGGGACATGGATTTTCATGGGGAGGTGTGGCCAAGTTGTGGCCACATGGCCTGGCTGGAAGAGGTCGCCCTTTCTCAGATGTCTCGGTGACCTCTGTCCCTCCGCAGAGCCTGGGTGGTGCTGGCCAAGGCGCCCTGCGCAGGAGGAGCCCACTAGTACGGGACTGTGGTCAGGAAAGGGGCTCTAGATTTTTCTGGAACTGAGGCCCTAAACACTAAAAACTCGGGGCATAGGGTGAACCACAAAGTCCCCTCACGTGATGTGCTCCCGTGTGCTAGTCACAAGTGTGCATTTTCAGCAACGGAGCAAGCGTGGGTGCGTGCAAATCGCTAGCTGTAAAAGCAAAGTGGGACCTTTGGTGGAGGCCCATCTTCCGGGGTGGCGAGGTCTGGCCGACTTCCTTACCAAAGACCTGCTGCTGCTGCTGCTGCTGCTGGGCAGGAAGAGGGACTCTCACATGTGCACGGGTGGGGTGACCCGGCACGGCCTCCGTGTGCACAGCTGGCATCTGCAACCTGGGCACCTCAGGTGGCCTCTCCTGCAGCTCACTTGGGCTCTTCACCTGATGGTCTCAGGACCCCAAGTGCCACCAAAGTGGACAGAACTCTGCATGCACAAGGGCTTTTTAGGCCCCCATATGTGTCCCTTTTGCTAATGTCCATTAGCCGAAGTAAGTCACGTGGCCAAGAGAGAACCGCAGCCCCTGCGCTTCTCCCCATGGTGTGCACCCCCCTATGGTGGGCGGATTCCATGCTGAACTGTTCTTGTCTTTCTCTCCTGCTTCCCTGGACACTGTGTATGTGTGGACCGGGGTGGGCTCACCCATGCCCAGCATGGTGCCTGGTACCAGCGGGTGCTGAGCGTTGGTGAGGGAGGTCAGGAGAGGAGGAGGAAAGAATGAACCCGGGGAGAGGGGGGGAGAGGGGAGGAGGGGAAATCCTGGGAAAAGGGGGGGTGCTTCTTGGGCAGAGGACGGGGGAGCATCTGGGCAGCTGGGGGGCCTGTGCGTCCTTCCAAACCCATGGCTCTTGTTTTGGCCTGAGCGTCTGAGCTCCCTTTCCTGCTCCCTGGACCTCCAGATCCCTGCCGAATCAAGCAACTTCCCACCCACCCGTCCTCCTGGTCAGCATGGTCAAGCAGCTCCCCGTCTGCTGCCCACGCTGTGTCCCCCCATCATCTCAACTGAGCATGAGAAACCCAGGGCAGGTATATGGTGGGACAGGAGGCTCTGGGAAGTCCTGTCCATCATCACACCACATCCTGCCGGGAAGAGGCGGAGCTGGGGCTTGGCCAGGTCAGTCTGAAAGGCCCTGTTCCACTCCTCAGTGGCGCTGGGTTCTTGGGGTGGGGGAGCAGGAAGAAGTTCTCCTGCTGGGGGTGCCGGGCAGGAGCAGGGTCCCTCCCCATGAGTGTGGGGCCTGGAGGCCGAGTTCCAGCCAGGGCAGTGGCAGATGGAGGGCAGCTGACAGGACCAGGACTGTCTTCGATCTGGCGGGTGATTGCTGGAATGACACAGCCCCGGGGCAGATGACGCTCCTGTGACAGAGAGTGGCCATGTTCCCCATGGATGTCCTGTTCAGGAAAGAGATGAGTCCCTGCTCAAGAGCAGAGGGACTTCAGGGTCCCACAGCAAATTGGGCAGGGATCGGGCTGGGCCCCTGCTGTCCTGCCCTCTTACTGTCCCCCCAACCTGCCTCCTTCCCACCTGCTCTTCCCACTGCCAGCCGGGACTTGTGACCAGCCTGGGTCAGGACAGGGATACGACTGTTTAGTGACAGGGCCAGTTCCCACCCCCAGGCCTCTGGAGTGGCAGGAGCCGGCAGGGCAGGGCCCGCCCAGATGAGCCCTGGCCTCCCACTGGCCGTGCTCCAGTCTGAATCGCTGACCGAGGCCAGGTCCACCGCTCTGACCACGCCCTGGGGGGACACATGTGGTGGTGTCAGGAGGGAGCATGGTGGCCTCAGGAGAGATCATGCTCCACGGCCTTGCTAAATTGCCACCTATGTTGCAAATACTTTTTCGTTGGTGAAACAAGCAGCACCCCCAAAATGTGGTTGGCTACCAAGACCACGTAGGTCCTTTCTCTCTGCCCGAACCAAGCTCGAGAGGGGCACCCTGGCCACAGCTCCCCTGGGCAGAGGCCACCACGGACATGAGACACCAAGCTCCCTAGAGACCTCGGGACCCGCCCTCACTCGGGTCTGGCCTTTGTACTGTGCCAGGTGACACCAGGCTGCAGGGCTCGTCAGATGCCAAGGGACAGTGAGGGGGCTTTGCTGCGTGCCTACTATGTGCCAGGAACAGTCCTCAGGCTGTACACCCTTATTTAAGACCCACCTCATTTACGACTAACCTCAAGCTCACAAGAAGTTGGGCACCTACTGGGTGAGTCCCATCATGTCCCCAAGGTCTGGGATGGGTGGCAGAGCTGGGATTGGAACTGGGATGGCTGTCTGGTTACAGAGACTGTACCCTACAGCCTGTGACCTGCGGCTGAGGAACTGGTGGCCTAGGGGACAGTGGGCTCCAGACAGCTGAGTTTGGGAGGCAGCTGACCATGGCCCTGCTGCTGCCCATCCCATGGCCTCCCCCCGCCCCACACCAGGTCCCCCAGGCTCACTCTCCAGCTCGTGTGCTTGGCCCTGGCCATGCTTGGTACCAGGCAGAGGCATCAAGCATCTCTGCTGGCCTGGCTGGCCCTCCCCTGCCCTCCCCTCTCCTGGACCACTGCCCACCAGGTAAACACCTGCTTTTCTTTCAAGGCAACTCAGGCCTCACCACCTCTGCAAAGAGAGCAAGACTGGGAAGCCTGTGCCCTTCGGGGCATGTCAACCTGGGGCCATCTTCCTTTTGCCGTGTGACCTTGATCAGGTGACTCAACTTCTCTGAACCTCTGTTTTCCTCATTTACAAAGTAGGACAGGGACGCTGACCTCATGGTTTGTCGTATAGATTAGAAACAGCACACAGAAAATAGACCCAACAGGGCTTCTGCTCAAAAAACAGTACTTACTTTTAGGACATTTCCTGCCCTTGTTTCCCAGTGGAATTGGAACCTACCCCCCCCACACACACACACACATACACACACAGGACTCTGAACACCTGTGTGCCTGTGGTAAGACACCGAGTTACCATCTCTGCATGCAGGGTGGGCTGCCTCTGTCAGCGCCCACCACCCCTCAAGCTGGCCTTACTCGTTGCTGAACTCCAGGGCCGAGTGGAACCTGGCACTTGGGAAGCCCTGGGTCAAAGTTTCTCTGGGAAATGAAGGAAAGAATGACTCCAAGATCACCTCCTGTGATTGTCCCAGGCCCTGGCACAGTAACTGCTTTGGATATTCTGCTGTGACCGTAAGACCAAGCTCACCAAATCTTCTTTTTGACATTGATAAAGTGCAACATAACCACACACTTAAATCAGATCGGCATGGACGAAGCTCTGCACAGAATGTGTCCCTGCTGGGCCCCGTGCCACAATCCCCTGCCTTCGTTGCTCACTTGTTCAAATCCAGTGCACGTTTCTCCCAGCAGCATGAGACCCGTCAACTCACCACAAACAACAGCCACGAACCTGCTAGTGCTGGCTGCTTGAAGTCACTATGCTGAGTTTGTGGGCATGTTTGTTACCCAGCTGGAGCTGACTGGTGTAGTAGGGAAGGGTTCCCTGCTGAGGCAGGGCAGAACTACATCAGAACAGCCTGGAGGAGTTCACCAGAGAAGGACCAAGAGAAGGCGGAGGGACCTAACAGTGGGCCCAGCAGCCATTTGGCAAGGAGTGGAGCAGCCTGTTATTTTCTATCACTTTATTGAACATCCACCCAGAAAATGGACGAGTTGGGAAATCACGCCACAGCAAATCAACACGCACATACAACCTGAGCACACCCTCTTATGTTCCTGCCACCAAGGCCTGACGCTGTCCTGGCCTGGTCACCTGGGGTCATCAGCAGACCCTGACAGTCTGCACTTCATGTCTGGCTTCTTGGACACTGCGTGATGGCCATGAGGCCTGTCCGTGTCCTCTTGTTCTCCTCCAGGACAGCGTTCCATGATGCGTCAGTCTCCCCTGGTGGCCCTGGGACCCTGGCCGTGAAGAACAGCGCTGCTATGAACACTCGAGAGCATGGCTTCGAGGGCCACGCGTGAACATGGTGGTCAGTCTAGACGAGCAACGGAGTTGCAAACAAGCTGGGTCTTCAGAGGAACTGAGAGGAACAGGTGGCCTGAGGGAAGGACGGGGAGACTGAGGACAGCAGGTCAACCTGGGAGACCCCGCGCAGGTTACAAGAGGCTGGTTTTAATAAAAGGAAGCCAGGGAGAGATGTGCCTGGCTGACATTGTAAGATCACTCTCTCTTTTTTTTGGTGGGGGGTACCAGGGATTGAACTCAGGGGCACTGACCACTGAGCCACCCCCCAGCCCTATTTGGTAGTTTGTTTAGAGTCAGGGTCGCACTGAGTTGCTTAGGGCCTCGCTGTTGCTGAGGCTGGCTTTGACCTCGAGGTCCTCCTGCCTCAGCCTCCTGAGCTGCTGGGATGACAGGCGTGCGCCACCACACCCAGCTTAAGATCGCTCTTGAGGTCAGAGACCGTTTCGGGGGACAGGGAAGCAGGTGGACAGTGGCAGAGGGAGCCTCAGGAAGAGGTGGTGGTGGCCAGGACTGGAGATGGGCAGGAGAGGTGGGATCTGGGCCTTGAGCTCTGTGCAACTCAAAACAACAGTCTGTTCCCTCCACGGTTTTCAGGTCTCCTGTGTGTTGACAGATAATTCCCGGGTCTGGAGCTGTTCCAAAGCTCCCTGTGCTGAAGATGTCCTTGCCCGGCCTGGCTCCAGGCTGGGCTGACTGGAGCATCTGGCTGGTGGCACAGCCCCATCTCCCCTCCACCCTGCCCAGTTCCTGGGCAGCCAGCGGAGCCCCTCACCGTGGCTTTGACAACAGCTATCTTGGCCCAGAGCAAGTGTCCCAGCAGGCCAGCACAGCCTACCGATGGAGTCCCCGAGGTCCCCGAATATCACTAGCCCATGTCCTCTGAGCCAGGCCAGCCGTGAAGCCAGCCAGGTCCAAGGGAGGGATGCGAGGAGGGGGCCCAGCAGGTGCAGGGAGGCAGGGTGCACGGAGGGTACCGCTGGCCGGGAGGAGGGCTCCGCCCCTCCCCTTCTTCCCTCGGGCATCCACAGGCTCCTCCGACTGAAGGCGTGGAACGCACGATCGTGGCAGTCACGTGCCACACAATGAAGCTGAGGTTCACACCAGGTGGCCCACACCACAGAGGTGTCCTGGGAGTGTCGTGGCGTCCCAGACCCCTCGGAGGGTGTGAGGACACTCGGGATGCTCACAGGTGGACACATCCACTGTGTTTGCCTGAGGCCAGCAAAGCCCAAGCACTTCCCAGTGGGTCTTGAACTTGAAAGGCCACATTTACGAACCTGCCCCGGCTCAGGAACACCAAAGGTGGCCCGCGTGGACCGCACAGGTCTGACCTGGTTTCTGTACAGTATCTGGCTCCAGGCCCTTCTCAAGTGGCTTTAGGGACACATTGGAACTTTTCTGTCCTGTTTCCTCGTCAGTAAAATCAGGCTGATGACCGTGCCTCCTTCAAGAGCTGGCGCGGGGGGGGGGGGGGGGGGGGGATTAAAGGAGCAGTGACTTCCAAATGTTGGTTGCCCAGGGAGTCACTAGATGCACAACAAAACTCGTCTCTGAGTTGCCCGTGCAGAACCGCCCCGGCAGACACAGGCCCCGGGTGTCACCAGCACCACCCCTGACTTTAAAACCGTATTTCCTGGGATTATCAGCAATAAAGTTTGCTTTTAATTTCAAAATGTTTAAAGAATATATATTGTTGCCAACACCCCCTGGAGGGGTCTTCTCTCTCCATCTCCCCCTCCCATATCTTCACATGGCCACTCTCTCTTTACAGGGGAAACCAATTTATCTTTTTGCTTCTCTGGCAAATGCACATTCCTTAAATAAGGTTCTAATGCCTAACACACACACACACACACACACACACACACACAAATATCACCCACCTATCTCCAGGGAAGCAGCCTTTGACTGTTCAAACCTGGGAGAACCAAAGGGTTTTATTTGTGGAAATTGGGGCATCCGGTGCTGTCTACTTAGGGAAGTAGAATCTCTTTAAACCACCCACCAACTCCTCCATGCACCACACAGATTAATCAAGTCTTGGAGAAAGTATTGATCTTCCATATTATAGGTACTCTTCCACGGTCAGGGCAGGTCTTCTTCTGATGTGGTCCGTTTGGTGCTGCAGAAACGATCTGAATCTGCCTGAAGCGTCTCTTCTCTATTCCCATATCTGTGGCCTCACACTATCCTGCCAGGTGGAGGCTGTGGGTCCTATTTTACAGTCGGGGGCACAGAGAAACACAGAGGTTAAGAACTAGCCTGAGGTCACACAGCTCGTAGGTGGCCACAGGAAGACTAGAACCTCCACTTCTGTCCACTAGGCCCTACAGGAAATGTCCTCTGTCTTTTTGCTGGCTGCTGGGTTCTATGTCCCAGCATGTCCCCCGACACCAGCTGGCATGTCATGTTGCACAGGATTCCTGGAGGAAGGAGGCAACCGGTAGTGACATTTGACAGGAAAAAAAAAAAAACCATCAGTGTACGGGCTGCCCTTGACATATTTAAGGTACCCGGGGGACCCCGACCTTCCTTAGGTACCCAGGGTTCAATGAGTATCAGGAGTCACGACTTGGTAAAATGAAGTGTGAGTTGTTTGCTCGTGCATGCAGCGAGCATGGATTGAGGACTACTTGGGGCCCCGCCTAGGTCTGTGCTCTGGTGATTCAAGATGAGTTCGCCCACTCCCAAGGCACTCTCCAGGAGCTTGGAGTGAGGGGATCTAAAGGTCCATGGGGTACAGGCTTGTTTCCCAACCTGGCAGTACTGGCTATTGGGAGGCACTGGGCCCTTTAAGAGGTGGGGCCTGGAGGGAGGTATTTAGGTCACTAAGATTCATGTCCTCAAAGGGCATGTGGGGCCCTGGGTCCTTCCTTCCTCTTTCTTTTCTGGGCCATGAAGTGAGTGGTCTTCCTCTGCCCCATTCTCCTGCCATAATGCCCTGCTTCACCCAAAGCACAGGAGCCAACCCATCACAGGCTGAAACCTCTAACACCATAAGACAAAGCAAACTTGTTCTGTTAATAAGTTGATGATCTCACGGTTATTTGTGATAGTAACAGAAAGCTGATGAACAGTGGGCATGGCAGACGAGGAGGTCCTGGAAGCAGAAGTACTCGTGGAGAATGCCGAGAAATTCCTGAACCAGCCCCAGGCACTGTCATCCCACTGTCCCAACAGCTCAGCATTCTGCCCCCACAACTGCTGCTTGGTAAAGGCCACTACCACATCACTCGTGGGTCAGGAGCCAGGCCACACCACCAAGAACCTGTGCATAGCTGGGTCTGAGCACAGACCCAGGCCACCTGGACTTTCAACCAATGTTTGCCGAATGAATAAACCAGGCCAGGAGTCTCTGCCGTGCTGCAGCCCGTGACATCATAATGAGACCCCTGCGCAGGAGAGGCTTTTGACCTATTTGAAGAATTCACATTGGTCCGCCTCGCTAGGACCTATTATAAGATCTTAACATCATTTGAAATTCCTGAAGGTTTTTATACACTGACGACTGCTATGATTCCAAAGGAGATAAAACTTTAGAAAAATATCACCCAAACATGCCGGAGACATATGACTAATGCCACACGGCTGAGTGTCCGTCTGGTCCACGGCATCATCCTCGTCTAGTCACATTTGGAAGAGCCGTGGGCAGGCTGCGAGACCACAGGACAGACAGGCTCAGCCTTGCTCTGCAGCTCTGGGCTGGTTACTTAGCAGATTTAGCCCCAACTAAAAAGGATCCCGGCCCCTGTGACCTCCCAATGTCACTGTGAAGACCAGCTGAGCACCAGCTGAGGAGGGGCTGTCCAACCCTGCAGGGCGGTGCCCACATAAAGGGTCACAGCTGTATCCAAAGAAAGCAGCTCCCCTCTGGCTGCTGTCCCCATCACAGGACTCCCTGGGAAGTGGCTGGAAGGGGACACTGGGGTTGACTTTGTGGTTCCTATTATTTCCTGAAGTGGGGGTGGGCTGCACAGATGCCAGTCTGCTGGGCTCCCTGCCCCGGTTCATTAGTGCCCACAAGCAGAGGCAGGAGGTTTAGGAGCCCTCATGTGGGGGGGGGGGGATGTTGGAGCCAGTCATCTCTCGGATCCATCCACAGATCCTCTGCAGTTCTGACTCCTCCAATCCTGTTCCTTGGCAGAAATTGGTTTTAAACAATGACT
This sequence comes from Ictidomys tridecemlineatus, assembly GCF_052094955.1. NCBI lineage: Eukaryota > Metazoa > Chordata > Mammalia > Rodentia > Sciuridae > Ictidomys > Ictidomys tridecemlineatus. The sequence goes on along the minus strand of NC_135481.1, from coordinate 115,096,151 downwards.
AGCATTCTAGAAGAACCCGGCAATGTCTATAAAATCAGTTTCTGGAAACTCCCAGGAAGCCAAGCCCTGGGGCAGAGTACTTTTCCTTCCCCCCTAAAGAGTCTTGTTAATTCACGCAAGATGCCAAGTGCCCAGTTCCCTGTGGAAGCACACACCCCTCCCCCAGGAGGCTGCCCACACCCCAAGGAAGGGACATTGTGTATCTCCGTATTTGCCTGTCCCTCGATATGTACTTTGCCCGTGGCAAATATGCAAACAAGTTTTGGTCACCTCCCTACAAGTTTACTGGGGTCCATGACGTGAGGACCAACTGCTGGTTGTTTTGACCTCCTGCTCTCTCAGCTCAGGCCAACAGTGAGGAACAGTCTGTCATCCACTTGTTCAATATTGAGAACTCTCTGAGTCAGGCACTGTGCTAAGGGCTCAGATAGAGAAACGAATAAGACACAACCTTGATCTCAAGCACTTCACAGATGACTGGGGAAAACCACCAAGTAAACATAATTACCATGTGGTACAGACATAGGGTAGCAGGGTTCATGGGTATTATTAAACATAGTACCAAATACTATGTGAATACTTACCAGACGGGCACTCAGCTGACCCAGCGAGAAACCAACGTTGGAAAATGTGCTCTTGAGGTGGCTATGACTGAGGAATCAGCTAGGAAAAGATAAATGCAGACAGCAGAGGATGAACACATTTCAAAGGGAACAAGCTAAGCAAAGGTCTGGAGGTGATCAGGTATGTTTGCCCATTTTTTGTCACTATAACTAAATCCCCGAGGCTAGTTAACTTATAAAGCGGGTTATTTAGCTCACAGCTTTTGAGGCTGAAAGTCCAAATAGCATAGTGCCAGCTCTGGTGAGGGATCCTGGCTACATCACATCATGGTGGAGGCATCAGGGCAGGAGTGTGAGTAACGAAGAGAGATCCCATGTGAGCCAGAACTACCTTAATCTCTTCTAGGAAAACATCCCCAGCAAGATCTGGGCCCTCCCATTGGCCCGGCTCTTAAGGGACCTGCCACCACTCAGATGGCTGTAGGGAGTGCAAAGTGCCAGTGCGGCCCCCATGCCATTTGAAAACTTTCCAGAAAAGCAGACCTTGAGGCGGAGGGTGCAATGTCTGGTATCCAGTGTGTGCTCAAGCGATGAGGATCTTGGCCCTGCAGGAGCTGTAGCTACCTGGGCAATGTTCCCCCAAAGACCAGGCCTGCCATGCCCAGGAACCTCACTTGAATCAGCCACAGTGGCCCAGCCTGAGGCTGGTACCCACACACACGCCCACACACTCTGCTCAAAGCCAGGTTCTCCCTGCCCCCCACCCCATGATGGAGAGGAAGCCTGATTCTCTTGGCCATTTGCTTTCCAGAAGAATAATTTTCGGTGCAACTTCAGCCTGTAACAATTATGGAAAATAAAATGAAGAGTAAGAACAGGAAGACGGCTAGCAGATAGGGCGCAATGGGGGGGAGGCCTGTCTACCACCCTGGCTCTGCAGGAGGCAGACACAGACCTGCTCCCTCCAGGGTGAAATGACCCCGTGAGTGTGAATCTAGGCAGTGGAAAGTCTGATCCTGCCTCAGGGGGGCCCTGAGCTCAGGGCCTGAGCCCCTGATAGGACCCCTGGGATGGGAGATCCCAGGGGGGGGGACTTCTCCTCTCTCTGGCCCAGCTCCAAGGTCCTCCTAGCCCCTCTGCTGACTCCCATCTCCACCCCAGCTCCTTAGCCCAAGTGGATCTTCCTCTCTCTGGAGCTCACCTGGGTGACCTGAGGGGACCTCTCACTCTCCTTCAGGGCCTGTTTCAAGGACACAGGCCTGTGCCTCAGGAGCCTCCACAGAGGAATGAGGAGCTGAGCTTCCAGTACTCAGTGCTCACCGCCAACAGCCATGACCAACACATGTTGGCCGGTGTCGGCCCTGCCCACTCGTCCCCCTCTTGGAATCCTCCACACCCACAGCCATTTTCTGTCAGGCCCTAGATGTCCGACGGGCAGAGCACTGAGCACAGGCCCCTAAGTCATTTCTCAGCAAATTCCATGCCCCCAGGCCTCACTCTTTCTGTGTGCAACCCATAAAGAGCTCTTTGACTGAAGTTCACAGAGTTGTGACCCCAAACGTGATAAGACCCAGGAATTCTCCAGAGTTACAAGAAACGGGGGAGGGGAACCAGAAAGGTGTGTCCACATTTTTACTGAGGTCCCAAGGGACTCTTGGAGACTGAGTGGGAGCGGAGGTTAGGCTTCTCTGGGAAGCTTGGGTCGCTCTCTGAACTGGAAATGGCTTCAACGGCCAAACCAAGGAAAGAGGTCCTCTCCCGTGGTGGCCCTTTGGAGGCTCCCCCCTACTTCGCCCTCTCCTGTGGCCCTCTTTTGAAGGCCCCCCACCGCCCACACTAGGGGCCTTTGCCACTGTCCCTGGCCCCCGGGAGTCAGGGCTGGGCCAGGCTCCGGTGCAGGCTGGGGCCCGCGGAAGGGGTGCAGAGTGGGACGGGGCGCTGGTCAGGCCTCCGCGGCCAAGTGCTGCGCCCTGCGCGCCCGCGACCCCCGGTTGCGTCACCCGGCCCAGCGCACCCTGAGACATCACAATCTGGCGGGCTGGGACCCCGCGCCTCATCACCGCCCGTTTGCGACCCAACAATCCAGCCAACGCACACCCCGGGAAAAAAAAAGGAACCGGCCCTTGGCCGCCGCCTCCCGCCCCGCCCTCCCGCGCCCGGGGCCCCCGCCCCGCCCCCGCACGGGGCAGTGAGCGCAGCCGGGCGCCGCACGCCGCCCCGCGCCCGCCGCCGCCGCCCGCCCCGGCCCAGGCGGGGGCCGCCCGCCCGCCCCGGCCCCGCGGCGCCCTCGCCGGGTGCGAGCCGCTCGCGCCCGCCGCCCGATCTCCGCGCCCGCCGCCGCCCGGCCCGCCGCGCTTCATGGCTGCGCACGAATGGGACTGGTTCCAGCGCGAGGAGCTCATCGGACAGATCAGCGACATCCGAGTCCAGAACCTGCAAGGTAACGCCGCCGCCGCGCCCGCGCCCACCGCGCCCCGCCGCCGCCGCCGCCGGGTGGGGGCTGGGGCGCCGCCCCCGGAGCCCGAGTGGCCCCAGCGCCGGACCTGCAGTGGCCCGGGCGGGGGCGTGTGTGTGTGTGTGTTTGTGTGAGTGTGTAGAGGGTCCTGTTTTCTTTAGGGGACGTCACCACCTCCCTCCAGCTGCGACTTTGGAGAAGTTTGCGTGTGGGCACTTGGGGGCGATGGCCCAGGTCAGGGAGGGGAGAAGTGCAACTAGTCGGAGCCTGTGGGACAGGAGACAGGATCAGCACACTTCCAAGTGCCCTGGGGCCTGTCACTCAGGGGAGCGGCGCCTCCCGGAGGGTGGGCTGGAGAGAAGGGTCAGGCCACCCAGTCCAAGTCTGCCACTTTCCCAAGCCTCTCTCCAAGGAGCCCAGGGCAGAGGACTGTCTGGATCCCGTACCCACCTGGGCACGGAGGCTGGCACCACAGTCTGTACCTTGAGGAGCTGGGACTAGGTGAAAGAAAAACTCCATGGGAGCCTGCCTTGGCAGCCTGCCTGGCACGGGCCACGGGCAGCAGAGCCACAGGAGAAGCGCGTTTGTCTTTCCAAAGAGTTTATTCAGTGTGAGAACTTGAAAAGCCCAAAAAATACTTGAAGGGGAAAAAGAAAATCATCCATACTTGTCCCCCAACCTACCAACTCCAGGGAGAGCTCTCTTGGTGCAAATCCCTTTCAGCCCTTTCTCTTTCCATTTGTGGGCTTTGTGGAGCTGGAATTCCACTTCCGGCCTGTGGACACCCACGTTGACCTGTGCAGGTGAAGTTTCTAGTCTCTTTCCCTGCAAACGTTGGGGTCCAGAGAGTCCAAGGTGGAGGTGCCTAGGAAGGAGCCGCAGGCCTGGGCAGGGGTTGGGGGGCAGTGGGTGGTTCCCTTCCCCATCAGGTGAAGTGGCATTACTGCCAGGGGACCGGGAACCCCAGGGGGTAGCAGGCCAGCTGGGTGTGGGGGGTGGGGAGCAGCCAAGTTTAAACATTACACCTGATAAAAAGTTTCCTGGGAGCTCACGTGGGCCTGCTCCACCCCTGGGTTGGGCAGGAGCCATGCAGACAGAGGTGACCTGAAAAGGAGCAGGCAGCCTCCTGGGATGGGCACCGGAGACTGTTTGCTCTGGACTCCTCTGATCTCTTCTGGCTGTGATTTGTGTCAAAGGAGGAGGGTTGGACAGAGCAGGCTGAAAACGATCCTTTTGATAATAAGCCCAGTGCCTAGATCCTGTTGCCTGAGAGGAATAGACACCCTATTTAGGAGTGGACACTGTCATCTTTTGCTGAGATGGCATTTAATTTGGGCTCTGTGTGTGCACATGTGTGTGTGTAAACTGTGTTAGGCAGTTGCCGGGTGTTTGCTGAGCATGTAGTAACCGATGCTTGATGCAATAAGTTCCTGCAGTCCTCCAAGATCACCTCCCAGTTTAAAGATCGGTTTTTGTGAAGGGAAGCTCAGCAATAAGTGCTTTTAGTTACTGCACAGGATGGGGACAATTTGAGATGGGTCCTGAAGTTTGTGAATGGGCCTCCTGTCCCTCAGCTCCCAGGGCACTGACTCACTTATCATTTGAACATCAATGGGCTTTGCCATAAAAAACTTCTAAATTGTGTATATGTACATCATGTTTATTACATATGTATTGCACACGTGTATAATGTTCACTAATCCTAAGTGTAAGCTGAAGTTTTGGGGCATGAGAACACCTGTGTAATCACCTGGACCAAGATGTAGGTTTCCAGCATCCTAGAGAGAAGCCCTACCCCCACCACGGTAACCACTATTCTGATGGTTTGTGGGTTTTTTTGACTGAAGATTAGTTTTGTTTCTAGAACTTAATATAAAATTAAGTCATGCAGTGCAATCTCCTTTGATCTGGCTTTTCCATCAGTGTTGTGCTAGTATGAGCTGTGCTCTTGCCTATGTCAGTACTTCCTTTTCCTTATTGAGTACTATTCCTCTGTATGGACATACCAACCTTTGACTGTGTCTGTGGGGAGCAGGGGTGTTAGCTCCGTGGAGTCGCACAGTCAGGTTTGGCTACTCTGCCAGCATTGCTGAGTAGAGGCTGGAGTTAGGGCAGGACTGTGTTCTTCAGATTTCCCCTTGGTTTCCCAATTAACTGGGTGCTTAACATGTTCTCTTCATGCTTCTGTGGTGCTCAGAAAGTCCTGCCTAAAGGTCCAAGTCCAGGAGGCCCCACGAGGCGCTCAGATCATCTGCAAAACCAGCTGGTAGACGTCAGGCAGCCAGCCCATGTGTCTGGGCGATCCGATGGGGCCTCCAGTGGGGGCCTTGTGCAGCCGAACCTGTGTGGGTGGTGGGCCGGGGAGGCAGGTGAAGCCCCGTGTCCTTCTGTATTGCGGTTTTGGTGATGGAGGCTCAGTTCAGAGGGAGCCCTGGAGTCTGTAATCACAGCCGTCAGGGTCTGGGGGTCCTGATTCTTTTCCGAAAGCTTGGACTCTGCTGGTCCTGGGACAGGGTGGTTCTGGGGTCAGTAATCAGACGCAGCTCTGAACTTTGAGCCTCCCCACACTGCCTTTCAGGGGAGGATGGGTTAGTCAGAGATCCCTTTCTTTCTGTCTCTGTCTGCCGCCTGCATCTGGCCCCTGAACGGTGGGATTCTGGAATCTAGGCAGCTATGATTGTGATGCAGAAGTTCATCCCCCAGGAAACTCGGAACCAAGACTCCTGATCTGTCTCGGGAGGTCAGTTCGGCGGGGCAGGAAGCATGAGCTTTCCCAGGAGGCCTGTCCCTCCGCCTTCTGTCTAGGAGGACACACAGCAGATGCAGTTCTCATTGATGCTTTTAGATGGACGGCTCATAAAGTTGTCTGGATCAAGGGCTTTCTGGCAGAGCACTGTCCCTCTGAGCAGAGACTGCTTGTGCCACCCTCACAGGGTCTCTTGCAAGTAAATGGGGGTGGCCCAAGCTGTTGACCCTTCTAGAGAAGAGAAGATGGGACTGCAGGAGGCAGCAGCCTTTCCCGGGGGGTGTCTGCTTTCGTGGGAGTAAAACTGGCGTAGAGGTGGATGGTCAGCACATGTGTGCCTTAGTCTCCTATGGGCTGAGGACAGGAGGGATCCACTGTCCTTCCCAGGACAAGGCTCCTTTGGCTGCCCCTTGGTCCAGCTGAGCACTCCATCCGTCCTGGGCTGGCTCTACTATCGAGCATTGCGGGGTGTTGGGCCAGGATTTGGAGGTGCTCCTGCTTACGTGGGAACCTCTGCCACCCCCCAGATCCACTGCCCTTCTCTGTCTAGAAGAGTAGTAGAGGTGAACTGTGCCAAGACGTCACATCCTGCTGACCCTGGAGAATGAGGAGCTGGTTCTGGTCTCTGCCTCCGGGAGTGTGAAACTGACCCAGCACCTGGCCAGCGGGCTCTGCGTTTCTGATCCTAAGAGCACAGAGGTTGGCGGTGGTTCGGCCCCCTCCTGTTCTACTATTTGGGGGTTTGATGTTGCAATTCGTGACCAGTTTCTTACCTGAGTGGCTCGCGTTGGGCCTGGAGAGGTGGGAGGTGAGTTGAAGGAGGTGGTGCTGGGCAGACATGAGGCTGTTCCTTGGCTGCTCTGGGGGTCCCACGGGAGCATCCGTTGTTGCCATCTGGGGACTTCTGGCTGCTGTTCTCTAAGCAACATCTGCACCTGAGGCGGAGTTCACCCAACCAAGGTCATGTGACTTGTAAGTGGAGCTCGGATTTGAGCCCAGGAGAGACTAACCAAAGTCATCCTGTGGGTCAGGTGCCCTGGGCACCCAGGTAAAGCACTGCTAACCTGGGCACTGTGAGGGCCGCCCAGAGGTGTCAGGTCAGGACATTGAAGACTGACCACAGACTTGATGGAGGGGACTCACTGGCTCCCAGGCAGGGCAGTGGGAGCCCAGGTTTCCTCTTCCTGTTGTGCTGGCTCTGGAGGGGTGCAGGCCCTCCTGGTGCTGGCTGGGCCTCCACAACAACTTCTGTAGGCTCTGGGCCTTGCTTCACCTCCTCCAGTCCACCCCAACCTGCCCAGATGCGTCCCTGCTACATGCTTCAGTGGGTCTCACGGCCTGCACAGAGCTGCCCAGCCTGGGAGGTAGAGCAAGAGTGGGGACCTGGGTGGCTTCTTGGTCCACCCAGAATCAGTACTGTCATGGTCTTCTTTCCCATATCTACCTGCCCCCTCCTGTCACCCCCCCTCCTGACCCCAGCACCCTCCCCTGTCGCTAGACTAGTGCACATGGCATTGGGACCTGGGACCAGGCCAAAGAAGGGAAGGAGCCTGAGGGGACCTTTCCGCCCCCGCTTCCCTGGCTCTTGAAGGGCACAGCAAGTGCACTGGAGGTTTCTGTTGAAAACTCAAAAGCAAATCCGATGCAGAGGTCTCATGTTCTCAGGAACCGCATCGCAGGGCGCTGCCCCCGGGGCCCTGTGCTTGGTTCTCAGGGATGAATCCTGTGATTTTCCCCGGGTCCCAGCTGGAGTCAGGCCACAGGCTTTGAGTCCATCTGTGCCGTAGGTGACAGGCCTTGTGCTAGTGTGGATTCTTCCTGGGGCTACTCCAGATGGGGCACTGGGCAGCTGGTATCTGCAGAAACACAGCCAACACCAGGAGGCCGAGGGCCTGGGGGGGGGTGGTCCTGGATTCGTCACCACCTTGCTGTGGGCTCCAGGGAAAGCCTTTCACTTGTGCCTCTCAGTTTCCTTATTTGAAAAGTGAGACCGTTGGACCACCAGGGGCTCCAGTCCACCCCCAGGCAGGGCCTGGGCAGAGTGTGCCCACTCAAAGCCATCTGCACCCTGGACCCTGGCACCCCAGCATGTGGCCCTGGCCCGCTAACCACGGCTGGCTGCTCTCCTGGAATCTTTCCACTGTTAAGTGCCGAGACTCACCTCCACCGAGGGGGCTGTGCAGTAAAAGCCACAGTGACAAGGCCTTACTATTAAAGGACACAGTGGCAAATGGCCTGCGTTCTTGGTTTGTCCTTGGCTGATCAAGTTGGATGGAGTTGAAAGTGCCCAGGGAGGTTGGTGACCCGGCCACCGTCCGCAAACAGGGATCCTGACTGTCTGTACCAGGCAGCGACAGGTTCAGGGCCAGGCGGAACACAAGCCCCAATGGCAAACAGATTGTCAGCAGCCAGAGGGGAGCCCTGGCGCCGTTGGTGGCAGAGCCTGGAAGAGGTTACACCACGGCATCACTGGGCGGCAGCAGCTGCAGCTCATGGTGGCCTTGATGCCCCACGCTGCCCCAGGTGGTCACGGAGGAGCCGAGCCTGGGACCAGAGCTGCCACCGGGGAGGTGGGCTTCTGCCCCAGTGGCCCGGCTTTCCTCCACTGCCCTCCTGACCTTGGGACACTCTGGCATTTAATATTTGACTAGAGCAGCAGGGGCTCTGGACAAAGCCCTCCCACCAACAGGCCATAGGTCACGCCTGCCCTGCGTCGAGGGGAAGAGAGGAAAATAAAGCGATTGTCTCTGAAGTGATCGTGCCATTAAAAATGAACTCCCTGTTCCCATAGAAACCTTTCTTCATTTCTCCTCTTCATGCCTGTTTTTTTTTCTATTTTTTAAAATAGTGGTACATTGTGTCAGTCACAGAAGGAATTAGAGACAGCTGAGCCAAAATCATAAATGTGACATTAAAGAATCTTTATCAGTTTTCCCCCCACTTCCTGATGAGTCTCCCTTTGTTTTTTTTTTTTCTATCAGAGGAGGATTCACACCCTTCGGTCCAAGGAGGCTATATGTGCTCATTGCCTGCTTTTGTCAATAAAGTTTTATTGGAACACAGCCATGTCCACTCATTTGCATACTGTCAACGGCGACTTTTGCTCTAGGACAGAGTTGATTGTTGAGACAGGGAAGTAGCCACAAAACCCCATAACTTTACTACTAGGCGCTGTGCGGAAAAGGAGGAAAGAAACAGAAACGTAGTGAAATGTTCTCAGGGAAGGAAAGGTGTGCGTGTGTGCGTGTGTGTGTGTGTGTGTGTGTGTCAGAGTTTGTGTGTGTTGTGTGTTTAATTTAGGGGCCAGCCCTGTGATTTGTTAGGTAAGTGTTTTTTTTGCCAAGTCAGTTGCTCTGTCTTGGAAGTGGCCCAGGATAGAGGCCACCAAGATGCCTCAGGTCTCCGAACAAAAGTGTTGGCTTTGAACTGTGGCCACACCTGCCCTCTCTCTGCCTTAGCCTGTTGGATTACATCCAGAAGAAATGCTGGGTGAGGCCCTGATACCATCTTAACACCTAGGGGTTGTGCCTGTGGGTCCAGGAGGCTGGGTCTGCGGGTGAGGTTGGCCAGCCTCCTTGTGCTCGGTGCCAGCAAGCCCTGGAGGCCTCTGTTCAGAATGTGGCAGTGGGGAAGGCTTCCTGTAGGATGGTGGCAACTGTAGATCTAAGCCCAGACTCAGCGCCCTTGGTGACAACAGTAGGGAGTGCTGGCCGTGTGTGGCATGGCCCAGCCTCATTGCCGAAGGGCTGACCGTGTGCCTGGGGGACATTCGGTACCTGATTTTAAAATGGGCTCGAACACTGGGAGTCTAGTCAAAGGCAGAGGAGTGTGGGGACGGGGCTCAGAGGGAGCCCGTGCAGTCAGGGCTCCTCTTGACTCTCCCTTCCTGAGTGCTGGGATCCGCGGCTGCTTGGCGATTGCGGTCCAGAGCCCTCGAGGACTCTAAAGGCCGAGGAGGAGCTGGGTTATTCTAGTGTGGATCGGTGCCGGCTTCAGCTCCTGCAGAGAGAGCGCAGGTGGAACTGTGAGGACCCCCAGGGCTCTGGTGACGTCACGTCCCCTCCGGCTTGCCTCTCCTGGGGGGGTTCTCCGTGCAGCCTGGAACCTTGGCGATATTTATATCCCTCTCCTCTTTTAGACTATTTTTAATCTTCTATGCTATGACATACTTAAAAAGCAGCATCCTGAGCCCTTCTACTGAGAACTGGGGCGGCAGGTGGAGGGGCCTGGAGATGACCTGCCAGTTTGGTGGTGGAAGAACGGAGCCCTCGATGGCGTGGTCCCCTCAGCCCTCCCACACAGCCCATCCCGTGGGTGCGGCCCTGCAGCGGCTTTCTGGTGGCCTTCCTGGGCTCACTTGTCTTGCGTGCGCCCTTCCCGTTGGCTGCTGGGGCCCCTCTCTTGCAGCCCCAGCCCCTCAAGCTGGAGATCTCCCTCGTGGTACGTCTGTCCTCTGTGAGACGCCTTCGTGCCCCAGGAAGAAGCCCTGCTGTGTGCTCCAGGAGTGGGGGACAACCCTTGCCTTTCCTTGAATGAGCCGACCCAGCTGTACCAGGGTCTTCCTGTTTCCCTCAGGACACACGTCTTCAGATCACCAGTGGCCCCCTCATGTCCCCGTGGTCCCTCCTGCAGAGCCTGACCGTGATGTGTCCAGAATAGCCTCCCTGAGCTCTGTCTGCCCGCTCCTGGGTGGAAGCCCTCTCCTCTGGGCTCCCTGGGCTCCCTGATGTCTGCTGAGCCCACCTCTGCGAAGGCCCCAAGAGGAGGACCAGGCCCTGCACAGCACGGGGCTTCAGAACTGTTTGTCAGGTTGTAGGCCAAACAGCCCCTTCCCCACAACAACCATGCCCCGGCCCCCAAACCTGGGAATGTGCTCCCTTCTTGGTAAAGGGGACTTGGCAGAAGTGAGATGGGGACAGGATGCCTTGGAAGAGGGGAGCAGGAGGGGCAGAGGGACAGAGGGGGTGGGATGTGCCATTGCTGGGGACCACAGGCCCAGGAACACTAGCAGGAATCCAGGTGCAACGCAGTGTCAGGTCACGCGTCCCATCTATCTCTGTGCCCTGGCTTGAAGAGGGCGGCGTCACAGTGTCCTCTGGGCCCCTGTCCTGCTGTGTGGACTCTTGGATCTGGCAGAGAGGACACCTGGGTTCTAACCCTCGTGTTCTCTGGGGGCTGAGGTCATGAACTTGGGAAGAGCTGTTCATCTGGAGCAGGTCGGGCCCAGTTGTGGGTGAACCACCTCCTACTTCATGTGAAAATCAAAGTCTGTTCAGAAAACACGAGAGCCATCACGAGGCTCTGGGCTCATGGGCAGTTCCCATCTTTTGGTCACGTTGCCTTGACTGTTGGAAGTCCAAGACTGTGCAAATGACAAGGGCCTTCACTCCCAGGGAATGGAAAAAAATCCTAACCCCATCTCACCGGGACGCTTACTGACGTCTCCCTTGGGGTTTCTGGGCTGCCCTGCGTCCGCCCTGACCCTCCTCCCTCTTGGCAAGCGCAAGGTCGACAGGCGACCTCCGTGGCTTTGGTTCCATTTCGGTTTCCATGGTAAGGCGGTGAAGCCGATAGCCATCCTCCCTATCCACGCTTTCATCGGCCTCTGTTTCTTCTTCTTTTGCTAAACACAGATGCAGGGCCGCAGCGGCTCAGTGAGATCCGCGGACACAATGACACGGCAGCGTGGGGGGAAAAGCCCCCGGGCTTTAGAGTGGCCCCCTCATCTTCAGGTTGGCCCAGGAGTTCCAGCCTGAGTTTCAGGAGATAATCTGGGGGTCATTGTCGTGTATCATATGCTGTCCAGGTTGTGTCCGAATCCATGAAGTCAGGGACCATCTCTATTAGTGGACTGTAGGAGGACCAGCAGAGACAGGCAGTGCCAGGCTCCTGGGCTCAGGAACTCGAGAACCAGGAGGTGGAGAGAAGTCGGGGAAGGTGGATTTGGGGCCAAGGTGTTGGGGGGACCTGAAGGGGATCTGAATTTGGGGGAAGAGAGAGACGTGGCCTGCACTAGATCCAGGACCAGCTGGAGAAGGCAGTTGACCTTTTACCCCAGAAAGATCCCTGGACACAGGCAAGGGACACGGGCACGAAGTCAGCACTCATCAGGGCAGATCCAGTGACTCAGCTGGCTGTGCTCAGTCACCTGGGTACCCTCCGCTTTGAGCTGAAACCACACAAAGGCTAAACTTCCAACTGACGGATCCTGACTGGTGATCACCAGGGACGGTCGGAGGAGACTGGGGACAAGAATCCCGTCTTACGTGGTCGGAGAGGTAAACTCCCAGGACCTTGAATAATGGCGGAAGTGACCGGAGGCAGCCCCTGGGTGGGACTGTGAATGAGTACCACCATGAGGGGTCAGTGTGGAGGCTCCTCAAAGGACGAGGCGCGGCCACCCCGTGACCCACCCTGGAGAATTAGAGGCATCTTACTTCAGGGGCGCGGGCTCACCCCTGTTTGTAGCCGCACAGTTCACGACAGCCTCACCGGGGGACCAGCCTAGGTGGCCATCAGCGGATGAATGGATAAAGAAAACGGGTTCTGTGTGCACCACGGAGTTTTATTCAGCCATAGAGAAGACGAGGTTACGTCATCTGCAGGAACCTGGACGGAACTGGAGACCATCGTGTTGAGTGAAGTAAGTCCCACGCTGAAGGTCAGGGGTCACGTGTTTTCCCTCATTTGTGGAAACTAGAGAGGAAAAAGGGAAAGAAAGGTGGGGGGAGGTAAATCTCATGAAAATCAAAAGGGAGATTAACAGAGGAAAGGGACGAGGGTGGTCGGAGAGAAGGGAGGGAGGTGCTGGGGAACGATATTGGCCACGTTATATTATTACACCGTGTGCATGCACTGGTACGTAACAAAGATCCCGTCATTATGTTCAACTGTGAAACACCCAGAAAGATAAATGAGGGGAGGGAGCCGTGGGAGGGCACCTGTCCTGCCCCCGGGGTTGGCAGATCAGGAAGCTTTGCTGTCTCCACTCTGTCCCTTGACTCTAAGGTGACCTGAAGTTGGTGTTAGGTCTCCACTGCGCGGAGGCAGACACTGAGGTCCAGAGGGGAGGACCTGTCTGGGCTTTGAACTTGAGTCTTACCTAAAACAAAAAGTGATGCTTCCAAATAAAAGCCTTAGGCGGGGACAGGCTGTTGCCTGGGCGATGGTGTGTTCTGAGTTCTCAGGAGCACTGTGGCAGTGGCCATGAGGCGTCTGTGGGGACAAAGGCTCTACAATGCTGGGACGAGCACGGGGCCAGCAGGGTGGGTGAGGAAGGAAGAGGACAGCAGGAATCAAAGTCACAGGCATAGCGGGCGGGGCGGGCATGGCTGCAGGTGGATTTGCTCAAGTGCTGCTTCTTGGTCCGCCCGTGTGGTCCAGAGGCCCGAGGGGTCAGGCACTGGGCGGCCCTGTCCGAGGCTCAGTGGGTGCTTCTTCACATTTGTCAAATGCATGAGCTGGGGTCCTGGAGAACTGGGCCTGAGCCCCTCTTTAGTACTGAATGACAGTGGATGACCCAGCCCCATGGCGACTTTTTGGTGAAAAGGAGAAGAATCCTGGCCCGTCCAGCTTGTCGGAAGGTCCGTGAGGCCATGGGTCGCCCTCCGTGTCTGCTTCCTGTTCCCTTCCTTTTCTCTCAGGCTCCTGTGAGCCCCCCACTGCCCCTGTCCATGGGGAATGCCACTTGAATTTTCTTAGCTGACGATTTGGGGTGTTTTGCTTTTTTCCTTTGTCTCTAAATGTCATGCACATATTGTTTTTGATTTCTAGGTTCCAGGCGCTGACTTTTGGCTTTGGAAGGTAGGATGTGGGTTTCCTCTTTACTTCTTTTAGCCTCAGATCCGCCCCCGACCCAGCGCCCACTATATTTCCTTCCTCCTTTTGGTGCAGGGGGTGGTTGGTTTAGGCTGTTCCTCTGGTCAGTTGTGTGTAGTGGGGCTTCCCTTTCCCTTCTGCTCCTCTTTTCCTTCAATCCAGACCTGCCCGTTGGTGGTCATGTATGTGCTTGTGAATTCATTCATGACCGTACCCTTGTATTCCAAGTGTCCCTTTGGTTGCTCGGGGCAGCAGGTGAATCGACCTTTCTTGAGCAAGCCTGGTCCCTGACCTGCTCCAGTCTGCACTTGCTGCCCTTGGGGCCTGTCCATCAGTGGCCATCACCTGTGTCCAGCCTCTCTCCTGGGCTGGACCTCCTGCTTCCTCCCTTGAGTACGAGAGCACATGAGAATGTAGGGTAGGAAATGTTCTGAGAACTTGAACCTGGGACACTGAATTTCCTCCCCTCTAATTCCTGATTGCCACATTAGCTGAGCATCAGGTTCAGGGTTGGGAATCTTCTTCCTTCCGAGCTTTGGGGCCTTGCTCCGCTGTGTCCCAGCCTCTAGGGTTGCAGTTGGAAGGTGTGAGGCCATTCTGGGTCACTGTGGCTTGCTTTGTTCCCCCTGGAAGCTTGCAGTGCCCTAAGCCTTCAAGGGGACCTGCTTGGTGCTGGTCCCTTTTTGTCCCTTAAGTTGAACACTTAGTGAGACCTTTCCATCTGGAGGCTGCCCTTCAGTTCTGGGACATTTTCTTGGCTTATTCCGTCATAGTTTCCATCCCTTGATCTTCTCTGACCTTCTAGATCTCCTTCTATCTGGACATCCTTCCTGGACTAATCTTCTGATTTTCTTATCTTTTCTATTTTTTATTCCTTTGGCTTTGCTTCCTGGGAGAGTTCATCGGTTTTACATTCTAGTTTTAATCTCTTGCATTTTTAATTTGCAGAAGTTCTGTTCTTAAGAGAAGCCCCTTCTTCTGAGTGGAGGGCCCTGTAGAGAGCGTGTCCCCGACTCTGCCACTCTCTCGCCTGGTGGCTCCGGCAAGTTATTTAGCCTTTTTACTCTTGAGACACCTGCTTTGTGAAATGAGAGGCCCGGTACCAATGCCTGCCTCAAGAGCTGCCGAGACCGCGGGGGTTCTGGGGGTGGCGGGCGCAGAGCCACGGCGGGCCCAGGCTGGGTAGGGTGTGTGTTCCTCCGTCCACTCTGCGCAGCTGCGTCTCTCCTTCCTTGGGGTTCTCACATTTTGGGTTCCTTTCTTCATTCTTGGTTGTCTTCTCATGTATTAGGGTTGGGGACTGAAAAGTGGACTGCTCACAGCACATGGGGCGGGGCTTCCTTTCTGGAAGCTTCTCTCAGGTGCCCTTCTGGGTTGTCTCAGGGGAACCCCTAGGCTCATGCCTTCTCTCCTGGGCTGGGCAAGCTCCCAGGGTAGGTCCCACAGTGTCCTGTCTGAAAGGTCAGGACCAGCCATCTGGGGGTGGGGATGGGGGTCTGGCAGCTGAAAGAAGGGAGAGGGCTTGGGGTGGGGGGACCCTCTGATCCCCTCTGGAGAGATCACTTAATCCACCTGGTTTCAGTGCAATTCCCAGGCCCCCCCCCTTAGGGACTGAACCTCCAGCCCTGTGGTGGGGGAGGGGCTGTCACACCACTGGGAGGCCTGGGGGACGGGTTCTCTCCACCTGCTTTCTGGTTCTTTCCGCTCATCGTATTGCCTCCTGTACCTCGACCCCATTCCCAGTGGTACGTGCGGCCCCTGATTCTGAACCTTGGGGACTTGGGGATGTAGGTCAGCTGGTGCGAGTCTTCTCATGGCCCCGTGGGTGTAGAGGTCCTGAGCTGGCTCGGTTTCCGCTGGTCTTTTTCCCAGCTCCAGAACTTGGTCCTTCCTCCCACAGTTGTCTCTTTTCTAAATGCACAACGCGGACCACAAAGATCCTCCCTGCAGGCTTCAGTGGAGCTGGGGATGGACCGCACTGGGGAGCCCGGGCTGAGTGTCCTTCCCCCCAGATCTCAGAAAGGCTGGGTGGGAAGCCGACAAGACAGATGGGTGCCACTGTCACCCTGGCTTTGAAGACTCAAAGTTGCTGATGCTGTTGGCGTTTGGCCAGTTCGGGGCTGCCGCTGAGTACTGGGTACCGGCAGAGCTCGGGGCATTGCACAGGGGTCTGCTCACATGTGGGGGCTCTTTTCTCAGCCACACACTTTGGTTCTCTTGTGGCTGTTGCTCTGGGGCCTGGGGCCCAGGTGGGGTACAGCTGCAGAAGCAGAGAGTCTTCCTCCAGGTCCTCCTCGGGCCTCGGGTCACCCGCGGGGGCTGGGAGCTCCTCCAGCGTGCCAGGGGCCGGCTCTCCCTTGCTGCTCGGCCGTGTGGCGCCTGCAGGGAGAAGGGCTGGGCGCTGAAGGAGCCGCTGGTTTGGTTTCTGTGTAGCTCTCACTGGACTCCGTCAGCTTTCAGAGCCCTGCTCAGGCCCGAAGCCTCAGGCTGCCCAGGGGAGACTCACTGGTGCCAAGCTCTTCATGTCCAGCTCTTATCAAGATGAAAGGCTCACCTGCCCGTCATCAGATACGGCCAGGCTGACCTTACCTGATCGTCTGGATTTTTGAGTGGATCAGATTACCCGGAAGGAGCAGCCCGGTGGAAAGGGCCTTTGGAGAGTCCAGTAAAGAACAAATCCACACGGGCCCCAGAACTGCCCAGATGATGGCTCTTTATTTCCGCATCCCTGATCAGCTCAGCACAGTCGGTCCCTAAGAACAAAACCCGAGAACAGTGCGGCGGAAGGGGCTGGAAGCCAGGCCTGGATTCGAGTTCAGCTCATCCCTAGGTGGCTGCCGGATTGTAGCCAAATTAGGAATCCTGGTCGTGTGTTGGTCTCTTCTAATAGTAGACCCTCCAGCGTTATGTGGAGGGTCCAGGGAAGTCATGAACATCGGAAGTGCCCCATACAGTCAGGCCTTTTGACTCCGTGAACAGAATGCCAATCATGAGGCCGTCAACACCTCCCCCGCCGACTGCACCTTGGGGTGGTCCCGGGCATCTGAGAACTCCAGGGGCAGTCTGCTGGGGGAGGGGAAGGGCCGCCTCCTCTCCCGCACACTGTGGGCAACGACAGTGCCCCCGGCTCAAAGGGCCCTTTGACACGAAGCTCCAGCTTGGAGGCTCTTGGAAAGTCAATAGTTGATGTAATATCTGTCCCGTGAATTGTGTCCATTGTCACCCAGCCCTCTCCTGTAGTGGGAAGAGTCCAAGAAAGTGACGTGACAACGTGTGACCCTTCCCATGACTCCATGGAAAATGACTTCATGCATCGGGTGCAAGCTCCCGTTTCCCCGGAATCCTCTGCCTCAAGTCAGCGCGGCCGGGTCCTGGCTCTCGGGTTGACTTCGTGCAGCGTCCACAACAAGCATCTGTGGGTGTTTTCTGATGGTTCCAGGCCTCTGCAAGGCACCGGGGAGAGAGGGGAGGAAAATGGGCCTTCTCTGCTCTGTGGCTGGGAACAAGTCCCGTCCCCCCCACCGGGTCCCATGGGGATATGGTGACAGAAGACTGATTAGGGCCCCTGTGTCAGGTGTGGAGGGAGGTCACCCAGAGCAGGTGGGGCTCAGTGGAAGTGGAAAGAGTGGATGGAAGTAGGGCGGGAGGGAGAGGGGGAGTGTGGAGCCTTCTGTGCAGAGGGAGCAGCTGGCACAGAGGGCGAGGGTGGCAGGAGCGAGGCCCCTGGACATGGCCCCTGGGCTATATTTCAAGGGGGTGGTCCCTCTGGAGCACTCACTGTGTGGAGCCCCGTGTCCTTTTTGGGGAAGACTGTCACATCCCGGGAGCTGCAGCAGAAGCACTGGACTGGGACCAAAGACTCTACCATCTGCTTCTTTTCAAATGGGCTGAGCATGGAAGAGGTTCTGGCCACTGAGAGCACACGGCTCAGCCCTGCGGCCAGCCCTCCCAGCTGGGGGGCTTCCCTGTGCCCAGCTGTGTGCGTAGGGGTGCAGCAGGGCACCACGGTTGTGCTCCCTGTCCCCACGTCCTTGCCCTGTCCTCGTCCAGGCAGATCTGCTGACCAAGGGAGAGGCTGCTCCGTTCGGGCCTCGTTTTCCTAGGTTGGGGATGATTAAAACAGTGAAGGAGGTAGTGAAGCCGACCACACAGTGGCAGTTTCTTGATCACCCGGGTCAGCACTGTGTCCCTGGGGTGGAACACCTGCTGCGTGCCATGAATCCTGTCGGGTATTTCATATTTGATTCTCACGGTCACTCAGTGGGGGGCTCTTCTCCGTCTTTCAAACGGAGAACTGAGGCACCAACAGGTCAAGTACGAGGTCCATGGTGTCACGGCTCGTTAGTGGCAGGGTCAGGATTTGACTGTGGGTCTTGGCAGAAACCCGTGTTCTTCCCCCCGCACCACACCCGTCTTCCATAGACGCCGAGTTTGGGTCCTTGCGTGACAAGCTCTGGCGCTGGCCTTCCTCAGTCTCCCCTGCGGACCTCACCTTCCCGGTGCAGGTGGACTGACCTGCATCCTCCATTATGTCCATCACCATCCTGGTGTGGACCGGTGCAGACTGAGCCTCGCTCTGAGGGTAGAGATACGTGGGATTTAAAGACTTGGTGTAAAGGACAGTGGGGGACATCAGTTGTGTTTCAGTGTTACTCACACGTTGAAATAGTGCCGTGGGTAGAGTAGGGTAAGTAGAGCAGGTCACTAAAGTCAACTTCACCTGTTCCTTTGGACTTCGAATAACATGGCTACTAGAAAGTGTGCCACATGGCTCACACTGGTCCCCAGGGCTCAGGTAGCCTGCACTGTCACCCCCCTGAGGGGGTTCAGATGCTCAGCCCCTTATGTAATGCAGAGTGACGTTGGCGCAGCCCGTACTGTCCCCTGGATACTTTGGATCGTCCTGGATTGCTTATGACACTAATTCAATGTCAGTGCAGTGTGACTAGTTGTCACACAGTGATGTTTAGGAAACAATGACAAGAAAGTCGGTACGTGGTTAGTGCAGATGCAGTTCCCCTCTGGAAGTTTCTAGAATGTGGAGGTGCAGGTGGAATTCTAAGGACCTCTTCATGCTCAAATCCTTCCCCGGCAGGGCTCGCGCCCCTCTTCTTCCTCAGCTGCGCTGTGGGTTGGGCCCTGAATTCCCTCCTGGTGCTCCAGCATCACCACCCCCCTGGGCCACGCACGTCACCTTCCTGGGCTCAGACACCCGTGAAGATGCTTGACACTGGAGCCAGGGTGTGGATTTAACCTTCCCCCCAGGCTGTAAAGATCAGAGGGTGTGCTGAGCCCCTGTACCTAGCAGGAGCTGTCCGCCCGTCACCCCCTTCTCAGCCTTCTCTGGCCAAGGTTTGTCACTGTTTGTCACCGTCATGACACGTAGCAATTGCCTTTGGCATTGTCCCTGCTGTGATGTTACTTCTTTAGGCAAGTTCACTGGGGACAAGGCACTGCAGAGTCAAATGAGCCACTCCTGCGGTCCTGCCCTGCCCTCCAAGCCTGTCCTGACGGGGAGACAGGGCGTGGGCCCAGGAAGACGTGGGCGGAGGCCTGGGTCTAGCTCCCAGGCGGGTCCAGGGAAATCAGGGGCCTCTGGGCAGATGGGACAAGGACTCTGGGGTCTGGCCATCTGCTGGGACCACAGGGGGCTCAGGCCTAGCAGCCCTAGGGGTAAAGAGGGGTGGCTGAGGGTGCGGGGTCCATGCTGGCTAGTGATGAGGGGACATTCACAGACAGAAGGCAAAGGTGAGAGGGAGGGACAGACTTCGCTGCCCTTAGAGGCTGTTCTCTCCTAGAGCAGAGCAGCCCTCACTTGACCAGTCACTTGAAGAAGCCAAGCCTGGACTTGGGCTGGTCCCCAGGTCCCCGGGGCTTGCTTGCTGCCCAGGACCTCTGAGGACCAGTCCTGCTACCCAGGCACCTTTGTGGCGCACTTGGCTGGGTGCGGGGGAGGGACCCCACGGGGACTGTCAATCATCTGTGGCAATTACTGCCTTTGTTTTATGTGGTTGTAAAAGTCTCACAACCACCTTTTAAAAAGGCCCCTCCCTGCGCCGCACTGCCCTGCACTGCCCTCCGGTCCTTCCAGGAGGGGCCTGTTGTGCACTGACACTGTGCTCAGCCGTGTGCTGTCCCCTCGGTGCCTTCTCGTGCACTGGTATTGCAGCGGGATTCTTGTCACTTCGCTGTCACACTGCAGAGTCTTGTCCAGCTCCCGCAGGACCCGGCCTCGGCCACCTGTTTTGGCCTGTCCTGGAGCTGCTGCTGTAGTGCCCACTGAGCATCCCCTCCCCGTGGGAGACCCGAGGCTGCCTTCCCAGTAGAGCCACCTGGAGACCCTGGCCCCAGCAGCCATCCAGCCTTTAGGGTGGGACCTGCGCCTGAAAACCTGCCACAGGCCAGACCTCGGGGGCTCTGAGCCACACTCGGTGGATCCTAAACCCGGGCGTGTGGTCGCCCTTCTCTTGGAGATGGCGTTTCTGGTCCCTCAAACTCTCTTTGCTTGGGAGTGTGGCAGGAGAGTCGTGAGCGGCGAGCAGGCCCCGCGGGAGCCGTGGGAACCCGAGTAAAGGTAAATCAGAGCAGTGATCCACTGAGACCCCCTGCAGCTGGCTCAGGTCATGCCTGCGGCTGCCTGGGGGGCACAGGAGTCCCAGCGTGGCCCAGCTTCCTGTGGGTCAGCTTCCTCAGGACTGGGACCCCGGGCAAGCTGCAGCTGTGTCAGGGACAGGGGAGGAAGGGAGGTGGCTGGCAAAGGTGAGCTCCGGAGGCGCCGGGGCCCTGAACGCAGCCCCGAGTGCGAAGGTGCGTCCGAGTCTCCAGGGAGGCCTGGTCCCCGTGGTGTCTGTCCCTGCAGAGGTGTGGCTCCGTAAGTCTGAGTTGGGCCTGAGACCCCCACGTCTCACAGGTCCCCAGGGGAGCCTCAGGCTCCTGCTGGACCCACGGAGGAGGAGGCTCTGAAGGGAACCAAGGGCGCGGCCACCTGTCCCTCTGCAGAGCCGAGGAGTGCCAGGCACTGTGTGAAGGGCCCTTGGGGGGGCCGCGTCTCCTGACTCCCCCATTTTCCTTGGAGAAACCAAGACTGAAAGAATGATTCCCATCAAGTTCTGGAAGCATCCCCTCTGGACCGGCCGAGCTGTCCCTCTGGGAGGCCCCCCAGGCCCAGCTGCGGGCTCCTGGTGGCAGCTGTGGATGAGATCAGCACCCGCTCTGCACCCCCAGTCTCTGCGTGTCTGACTCAGGGAGGGGGCCAGAGACAGGGACCCCGGGCTTCGGCCTCTGTCCTGGGGAAGAATGGACGCAGGGCCCGGGAGGCCACGGGGAGAAGCTGCCCAGGCCACCAGCTCCGTCCTCTGGTCTCCCTGGAGCTCAGGTCGAGGTGACCACATCTGGGCAGCTGGACCAGGGAGCCTCCTGGGACTTTGCACAAGGGACTTTGATGCTAGAAAGGGGGGGGTTGCTCTGCCTCTCTCAGAGTTGGGGTGTGGATTGACCAGTGCCCGCCATGTGTGTGGCCCGGACCTGACAGAGCCCTCCAGGATCTGTGCCCCTGGCCGCAGTGGGTCGAGGTGTGAGGCACTGAGCAGCCTCCAGCCCAGGCCTCAGCTGGACAGGTTTGCGGTGGGAGCTGGGGCGAGAAGCGTCTCCCTCTCAGACCCCTGGCCTGCCTTTCCGTCCCCACCCTGGGCAGCCGAGTCCCCCCTCTACACCCGCTGGCTGTCTCTCCAGACAGGGTGCTGATTGGCAGGGCCTCCATCTGCTTCTGCCCTGAACTCGCCTGCGTCTGCACTGGCGTCCTGCAGAGAGGACACTGGGTACACACAGGGATGAATGAACAAGTGCTGGGACATCTGGAGGCCGCTTTCAGTGAGGCAGCCACATAACGGAGCCTGGCGGTAACAGAAGCTCTTGTGGCGCTCCGTTCCTAACGTGCCTTGGCATCGGCAGAGGCTCAGGACGTGCAGGGCAGCCACTCTGGCTGTGTGACCTGAGCCGGGGACTGCACGTCTCTGGGCTCCCTTTCCTCTTCTGTGGAGCGGGGTGACAGAGCTGGGTGTTTGCTCTCTCTGTTCAGCTGCCGTCCTTTGAAGATGCAGAGGCCTGGAAGGGTGTGCTTGCCTGTGGCAGGTCCCCTGCTGGACACCGGGGCCAGCGTCCAGGCCCCGGATTCCCTTGGCCCGGTACAGCGCTGCCTTGTTCTTCATCCTCTGTGTGTTGGGGTCTTGGTGGGGTCGGGTTCCTATTGTGGAGATTGCCATCTCTGCAGACTGACCCCTCCTTTTGGGGGCCCAGGGCTGGGGGAGCCTGTTTCCTGGCGCCCACGTGGGACCCAGGGCTGCAGATGAGACTAGAGAGGCCGGTCCTTGTGGGTTCGTGACAAGTTCCCTGAGCTGCTCTGGAAATCCCTTCCTCGTAAAAACCACAGGAGACCCCGGAGCCCGCCGAGCTGACCTTGTAAAGGAGACTTTACAGGTTCTTGGAGCCTAGTAAAGGGAGACCCAGGGCAGCCACAGGTGGGAGCCTGACTCTGCAGCTGAGCCCAGAGGCTGCCCTGGGAGCACGCCGTGTGGCTCTCTCTCCACTGCCAAGAGACTGCGCCCTCTCAACTCTGCTCTCGAGAAGATGAGATTCTAGGGTGCCAGCACTGGTGTCAGACGGACCTGAGGGACCTGGATCCAGCTCAGTACGGTTTGGCTAGTGAGTTCTAAAAAACCCCAAACCACGGCATTGTAAACAGAGCAGTATTTCCACGCAGGCAGCCCAAAGCTCTGGGGCAGCTATGCCTCACAAAATCTGCTCCTGTTATCTTGTTGTGCTGCTGGGCCCTGGTGTGGCTCTTGACCTCATGGCCCAAGATGGCTGCTAGAGCTCCAGGCATTTGTTGCATTAGTGTTCCAGGCCACAGAATGGAGAAAGGGACCATGAAGAAGGGTCAAGGGGTTAATGCCAGCTCTCTGTTAGTAGGAGTTTCAAGAAACTGCCTCATGGCATTTCTACTTGTATCTCACTTTCCATAACTTCATTGCAACTGATTGGAAAGAAGGCTGGAAAACAGAGTCTGGGGTGCCCACCGAAGAATAAGAGGTTCTGTGTCTTTGGAGAGAAGAGAAAATGGATACCTGGGTGGGAGAGGCCACCAGTAGTCTCTCTTGCACCTCCCGTTCCGCCGTGTTTACCAGTGGGGCCTGGGGTTAGTCTCTAACCCCTCCGGGTCTCGGTGTCCCTGTCTGTGGGATGTGTGCACCCCTCCTCTCTGGCTTGGAGGGGAAGGTAAACGAGGCGGTGTGCGCACAGCCCCTGGGCACTCAGACACGTGGGACGGGTTCAGTTACTTCCACTGTGTTTTCAATAACCGTCTCTGGCTGTTGATGTCCCGGCTCAGGTGGGGACCCTCTCTGGAGACCCCAAGTTATCACAGCGAGCTCCGTGCTGGGCCCCAGGGCGGTGTCCTGCCCCCCGCTGTCCTCTTCAGGGGGTTCAGTGCCAACCCTGATCCCCTCCAAGGCAGTCTGCCCCATTCAGCTGGAAGGAGCCTGTAGCACACAGGGACAAGGGACTTGCCCAAGGCCTCATGGCCAGTCGGAGGAGGACCTCAGGCAGCGAGGGCCCCTCCCAGGGTGTCCCTGTTGGGAACGGCCAGGGGAGGTCACCGTGGTTCATCCTGCTGTCCATCTGCACGGTCGGTCTTCAGAGTGAGGACCTGCACCTGGGGCGGGGTGCAGCGAGTTCCCCGAGACGCGAAGGTGGCCCTCGTGCCAGCCTCCTGGCCTCCTAGCCTCCTGGCCTCCTTTGTGCTTCTCCCTCAGTGCTCCCCTCCCCTGCCAGCCTACATCTTGCCCTGATGTCAGACCTGGCCGGCAGCTGGACACATCGGCCTGTGAAACCCAGGGAACGTAGGGTCATGTCCCTCACAGGCTGCGGGGACCCCTTGGCACATGGGCTGGGGCCTGCCCTGTGGACGAGTCCCTGTTCACATCGGGACATCAGGACTTCCCCACGGGGCCAGCGCACCCTTGTGCTACCTCTGGTCTACCCTGTGGTCTGCACGTCACCCCGCCCCCCGGCCGGGGATCCAGGTCCTCAGGACAGACGGGGCTGCGTCCTCGTGCTGCCAGCCTGTTGCCATCCCTCCTCTCTTCTGCCGTCCCCACCCCTGAGAGAAGGGGAGCAGGTCTGCTGCCTTCAGAAGCCCCTGGGCAGCCCCTGGTGCTGTCGGCGGCTGGGCTGGCTGCTGGTGGACGGGGCATCTGGTGTCCTCTGCTTCCCACAGAAGTGTGTTTCAACAAGAGCATGCTCAGCTCTTCCTAATGAGGAAAACAGTCCGACTTTGTTCAAATGGGCATCTAGCCGGGCATGGCGGTGTTTGCTGGGTCCCAGCTCCTCAGGAGGCTGAGGTGGGAAGACCCGGGCCAGGAGTTCAGGGCCAGCCTGGCGACTGAGCGAGACCAGCAACCAAAAGAAGAATCAGGGAGTGGCTTCCAGCTTCTCCTTGGCTCACAGCAACCTTCAGATGTCCTTTGGAGCCAGCCCCAAGTCCTCTGTCCCTCGTGGACACACTCATCCAAGCAGAGTGTTCAGGGCATGTTTCACTGCTCGGTGGAGACGGAATTCATTCAGGGTGGGCATCTCAGGGGGAGAGCTGGCGTCACGGGGGTCTGCTTTTGGACCTCCTTGTTGGAAGGCAGCCTGGTTCTCAGCTCCTGGGGAGGGCCTTGAGCTGCGCCCATGGGCGGGCCACCTTCCCCTCTGGGGGCCTGTTTCCTGACCCACACAATGACTGGGTGGGACCTCACTGCCTGTTCTGATCGACTGGTTGTGGCTGCCTCCAGAAGGATCCCCAGGCCGGGTCTGGCCTTGGTGGGCATGTGTGCTGAGTTTGATTAGTGATGTCTGCCGTGGCCGTGGCTGGGGGTGATTCTCAGGAGCGAAGCGTTTGCTATTCCGAGTCCGAGGGCGGGATTGTGCTGAAGTCTCGCAGTCTGCACATCTGTGAACTGTACCCAGGGTGCACGGTGTAACTTGTGGAGTCCAGTTCAAAGTGAAGATGTGGACGTGAGAGTGGACAGCATGTCATCTTCTCAGTTCTGCCTTATCCACCCCTGCACCCCAAGTCCAGCTGGTGGCTCGGCCACTGGCCCTCAGCTTGGGCTGGCTCCTCCCTCTGTCCAGTGGCCACTGACCATGAGCTGTCTCCCTCTCTGATGGGGCTTCTGCTCCAGGGCTTGGCCTTGGCAGGTCCTGGAGGGGAGCCGGGCTTGCTGCAGTGTCCTGCCTGCAGGAGCGCTGGCCCTGGAGCAGGCTCCTCAGACCTGCTGCCCCCCAGGACGGGGTCCAGGTGGGAGCCCTGCAGGGCCTGGCTGCTCTGACGGTCCCCCGCCTGCCTTCCCTCCCTGTAGCACTTCATTATGGAGCACCTACTGTGTGCCAGGGTGGGGCACTAACAAGGTCTGTCACCGTGGAGCGTCACCTCCTGGGGCAGGTGGCCTCAGAGGAGCACACAGATGATCAGAATCCAGGCGGCTTGGTGCTTGGAGGGGAACGAAGACAGCTGCGGGGACCGGTGCCAGGGTCCTGGGGGCCTGTCCCCAGGCCGTCCCCAGAGCCAAGGGGACTTGCAGGTGTGATGAAGCATCCTGACGTGGGGGGTGCGCTGAGGCCACCAGGTGCCTCCATGTGACCACAGGGACCCCCTGAGGGGGAGTCGGGGCGATGGAAGGTGGGGGGGACTTGGGCGGGTGTGGACAGCCTTGAAGATGGAAGGGGAGGCCACCGTGTCCCCGGGAGCCGGAGGAAGGAAACAGGCCTCCCTTAGGACCTCCCAGACGAACGGAACCTGGTTTTAGCCTGGTGAGACTCGTTTGGGCTTCTGACCTCCAGAGCAGGAAGGTAGATTTGTGATGTTTCAGGCCACAGTGTTTGTGGTGACTTGTTCAGTAACAGGCAGAGCATGTGGGAAGCCGTCTGTGGTCAGGGGAGGCCTCTCGGAGGAGATGAGCAGTGAAACTCAGAGGCCAGGGACAGATCCCAGTGACAGGCGCTCGGGGCAGAGGAAACAGCAGTGCAAAGGTCCTGAGGTGGGGGCTGAACTTGACTTGTTTGTGGGTCACTCTTCTGCCATTGGTCACTTTAGGTGACCTGATCCTGTGGTCAGCACGAGAATGCTGGCCTTTGCTCGGCAGCTATTTACCTCCTTATGTTTGCCCACATCTCTTGTTTCGCCCTGACTGCTCTGTCAGCCTGGAAGACTCCTGCACATCCAGAGATGCCAAGCCCAGGGCCATTTCTCCTGATAGTCCTCTCCTGACCCCACTCCTGCTGTCCCCTCCTGACACGGCTGCAGTGCACTCGTGGGTCCCCCTTGCTGTGCTCAGCACTCACCATGCTTATCCCCCGGGAGCAGCGCTTCTCATACATCCATGGCCCCTGCTGGGCTGCTCCTGGGTTATAGGTTGTCTCTGATCCTCCTCCCTCTTCACCCTGCAGTGCTGAGTGGACGGCAGCCTGGCCTCAGGGCTGTGGCGCTGGTCACCTGCTCACCCCTCTGGCCACCCGCCTCCCGGGTTCGACTGAGCGCCAATCCCCCAGGGGCACCGCCCTCTGCCCCCTGATCAGGACCAGAGGACACTGAGCCCCTCACAGGGCTTTCCCAGCCGGGAGCCCTGCAGGAAGCTGAAGGGGTGACCCCAGAGGGGATGGAGGGCTGTCCCCAGGGGCCGGGCAGGAGGAGGCCCCCAGGGGTGGTGCAGCACCAGGGCTCCCTGCAGAGGGAGCGCTGAGCACCCCCCAGTTACAGAGCCCGACCTGGGGAGGGGAGGAGCGCAGCACTGGACAGCTGGGGGCCAGGGAGGGCGGGGCAGCGGGGCATGGGTCACCCGAAGGCCTCCACCCACATCGTCCTGTCAGTGCCCTGTTGGCCCAGCCCAGCGAGTGGCATGAGGACAAGGACATCCAGTGGCACGGCCCGTTGGAGGGACAGCCTCCCAGGACACTGGGGAGGGGAGAAGCAGGACAGGGAGTGGGGGGGAGTGGACCAAAGAGATGGACAGGCCAGGGTCCTTGTCCTAACCCGTGGCCCTGGGCTTGAAATCGGTGTCCTTTTCTGCAGGTGACAGTCCAGGAAGTGCCTTGCCTGCTGGGAGGGGACCGGTGGCTGGCCATGGCCCCTCCCGGGTGCTGGTGGAGGGTCCCCCTGAGCACCCAGCAGGGCCTGCCCCGCCCCACCGCCCACCACCCTCCTCCCTAGCTGTGATTCATGCCTGCCCTCCCCCGAGAGCGGGCCTGGAACTTGCTCTTCATGGTGGTCTAGTCCAGCGCCTGGCACAAAGTAGGTGCTTTGCAAACAGTTTTGGAGATAAGGAGCGTGCTTCCTCCCACTTTAGGTTCTTTGGCAGCAGCTGACAGCATGACCCTGGATGGCTGGGGGGGGGCAGTCTCCAGCCAAATTTCCTCCTCCTCCTCCTCCTCCTCCTCCTCCTCGCCATCCCCAGGGACCAGCACCTTCCCCTGGACTTGGTGGGATTTAGCTCCAGTGCTAAGGGAGCCGATCCTGAGGTGGGGGCTGAACTTGACTTGTTTGGGGTCAGTCTGAGTGGCCTGGCCCGTGCTCAGCCTGGTGGGACCAGACAGCTCAGCCTGGGTCCCAGCCAGAGGCTGAGGGGGCACCTGTGCACCTGCCAGGCTCCTGCAGGAACCTGTGCCTTCCAGGCTGAGCCAGGACCAGCCGGAACCTGGGATTCCCCAGAGGAGGACAGGAAGCAGGCAGACTGCGGGGGGGGGGGGGGGGCAGTGCTGGGGCATCAACATGTGTGTGTGTTTGATTTGACAAAAAACAAAACAGATGGGAGAAAACTTGACAACAGAGGGGAGATCTGAAGGGGGGGAGGAGTCTTCAGGGCGCTGGCTGAGGTCACTTCCATTTTTATGGTTTTTTCCCTAACCATTGCCCAGTTGCACTTGTGACTGTCCTCAGGGCCTTGGAAGGTGACGTGCAGGATTGCACCCTGCTCTCTGTCGCCCACCCACCCTTCCTCCTGCTGCTTGGGTGCTACTGCAAGGCTGTGCCCTGGCTGGCTGGGGGTGCCCTTGGCAGGTGAGGCTGGGCCTCATGCCCCGGCCTCCCCACAGCCCTGTCTTGGAGCTGTATCTTGCCCTCCCTGAGCAGGTCCCTGTCAGCCGGGTGATCTCTCCTGCTCCCGGTGAGTCCTGGCTCCTGGGAGGCCTGGTGTTTTCCATGGGGCCAGGTACAGTCATCCACAGCCTTCCCTGCACTGCCCTGGGGATCTGAGAGCAAGCGAAGTCCTGGTGCCCCATGCCCCCTTCCCTGAGTGTGGAGGGGAAAGCTGTTCTCAGGCTTTGGACCTGGAGCTGTTAAAAGTCAAGGGCATTGTCTTGTAGGAAGGGAAAAACCAATCCATGAGACTGTAAGGCTTTTGCCTCCACTGGCTGGAGGCTGGAGGCTGGAGGCCGCAGGCCAGAGGCCCAAGTCTGTGCCTCAAGATGTGCGGGGGTCAGGGGCTAGGGTCCTGGGGGTAGTGCTCCCCATCGCTGGTGTTCATGATGTTGTTACTGCATACGATTCAGGGGAAGTTATGAACTCTCTGGAGACTTTTAAAAATAGTCTAGTTTCTGGTTTTTAAAAGTACTGCATGTTCACTGCATAAATATGGAAAATTCCCCAAAATACAAAAAATCCCACATGGCACAGCCCACAAGTGACCAGTGGTAAAAATTTGGGTGCCTTTTCTTTTTAGGCTTCTCCTGTAGATGCGTCCGTTTTCACTGGGCTGGTGAAGAGCAAGCGAAGGGCCTGTGGTTACGTGGAGCTGACCAGCCGGGTGATCTTGAGCTAGCGACTTAATTCTCCCCAGGGAGGATTTCACAGGGCTCTCATCTATGAAACGGCCCCACGGTCTGGCCTCCCACACAGGCAAACTCAATGAGGTCACTCGCATACTGCCACACCCTGGTGTGGTGCCAAGAACACAGTAGGTGTTCAATAAATGCTTGTCCTTGCCTTGAGCCATTTCAGCGGATCACCTATGGGGTTCTGGACCCCACATCCTTTCCACTTGGTGTCACGACCTCCGAGTGGTCCCGTGATCCAGGTGTTGAGGCCATGCTGGTGTTCTCCCCATGGTGGACGGAACCGCTGTGGGCGCTAGGACTTGTCCACCTTTTTGGTCCCTCCCACCGTGACGAGCTTAAGGGAGCATTCCTTCTTGTCCCCGTTTCTGGTGATCTCTTAGGACACATGCCTGGGAGGAGAGATTGGGTCACAGGCTGTGGGAATTCATTTCTGGGCCTCTGGATCGTGGCCAGGACCGCTTTCCAGGGGACAATTCGGCTTTGCATTTCCCAGCGGGTTGGCCAGGGCCGGCCTGGGCCCGCCCTCCTCCAGCCTCCTGTCCACTTGCTGTTTATTTGCAGCAGTGACAGTCCCCAGCCATGCCTGCTCCCAGGGGCCTCTGGGAAGGAGAGGGGCCACTGGGGCCAGGGCCACCTCCGGGAGGATGCGGTGTCTGGGTTCTTTCTTATTCCGTCACAGGCAGCGTGCCAGGCGGTCACTGCTCAGCTCCAAGCAGGGCAGGAGCCAGGGCGTGCAGATCTGCGTGGGTGGAGGATCTGTGGACAGCCGCTGCCAGCCCAGGCCTCCGGCTCCCATCTGCAGGAGCCAGGCAGGTGGTTTCCTGGTGGTCAGCCCAGCCCCAGGCCCACAGGAAGCCTCTCACCAGGGCTCAGCTGGGGGTGAATGTTGTCCTCGGTAACCAGGGACACTGTCTCAGCGCCCCTGCTGCTGTGGCCAGCTAGCGCCCTTTCCAAGGCAGTTTCTTTTATAATTGTTCCTTGGAAAAAATTCTGAGTTGACCCGGATAAGCCTGTCCGGAGCCTCGAGGGAGGTTACTGAGGGGCTAATGGCTTCAGCAGCTCGCATCTCAGGGCGCTGCACCGTGCCAGGCATGTCTCTGAGCAGTGTGTCCTTGTCCTTCTACTTTCCCTGCATCCTCTGATCTGTGCTGTTGCCTGTCAGAAAACCAGCATTGACAGGCACCTGCTGTGGGCCAGGCACAGGGACAGGGTGAGAGCAGGCTCTTCTGACTTTCAGTAGTTCACGAGGTCATGGTGTATGAGTTTCTGGTGGCTGCTGTAACAAATACCACGAAGTTGGTCTTTAGAGCAACACAGATGCACTACCAACAGCTGGGGGTTGAGAATCTGACTGTCTTCTGGGCTAAAATCAAGGTGCCAGCGGGGCTGGTTTCTTCTGAGGCTGCAGAGGAGGCTCTGTTCTTGTCTTTTTTAGCTTCTAAGGGCCATGTGGTCCCTCGTCTCTACTGCAGCCAGCGCCATCTTGTCTTCCGTCCCTGGCTCTGCTTGCAGCCATGACAGGCTCCCCTTCAGTTTTGGTCTGCTCCCTTCCTGCCTCTCGTGAAGTGCCCTGGGCTTGCATTTAAGACCCACCCTCAGGAACCCTCGAGAGTCACTGCACCACAAGATCCTTAACTCATCACACCTGTCACGTCCCTTCTACTGCATAAAGGTGACATGCACACATTCTGGGGATCAGGGTGTGGCCTTCTTTGGGAGAGCAGTAGAATATGTCAGGGTCACACAGCACAGTCAGACGAGAGAGCTGGCGGCACACTGGGCATCAGCAAGCAGGTGAAGGCACCTGAGAGCCTTTGCCACGGCAGGGCCCACAGATGCCCAGGAGAACAGCCCTGCACCGGAGGCAACGTACCTTCACTGCCCAGCTGAAGGGACTTCCCTTTCCTGAAGGGGACGTTATTTTGAAGAGGAATCCTGAAAGATCCCCAAAGATGGAGAGGTGGCTGTGAGCACGTGTGTGTCTCTGCAGCTGTATCTGTGTCTTTGCCCCTGCCAACGTGTACCCCGTGGGGATCACAGGCTCCTGTGCCAACCGCCTGGTGTGGGGTGGACAGGCTGGCAGCTCGTGTCCTCTGGGCAAGAGAACCAGTGTGGACCAGGACACAGCTGGGGTCGTAACAAGGACGGTGTT
The DNA here is from genome assembly GCF_052094955.1 of Ictidomys tridecemlineatus. Taxonomy (NCBI): domain Eukaryota; kingdom Metazoa; phylum Chordata; class Mammalia; order Rodentia; family Sciuridae; genus Ictidomys; species Ictidomys tridecemlineatus. Next base: position 115,065,549 of record NC_135481.1, on the reverse strand, counting down.
AGGAGGCAGGGCCAGGAGGCCAGCAGCGCAGAGGACGACGGATGGTGGAAAATCAGCGGCGTGGGCCGGGCTGCGGAGGGGAGGGCGGGCTCCCTCGGCTCAGCACCCCTGGGCCCTGCTTCCTCTGCTGGCTCATCCAAGCTGCCCTGAATCGCAGTGTCATTGACACCATGAACTAATGCACAGGAAGCACTTTGTGGACAGGAAGGTGAGGGCTTGTCTGCACCAGGACCTCCCGAGGCGCAGTCGCTGGGGGTCTGTGAGAGGGCGAGGGAGGTGCCAGAGCCGCGGTGAGCTTGTGAGCCCGAGGCTGGCGACCTTGGAAGTGCGTCTGGAGCTCAGAATCCCGAGGAGGCTTCTGCTCCAGGCCCTCCAGGGTTGGAGCGCGTGGAAGTCCTCCGACACTAAGCCGCTGGAGTGAGGTCCTGGGCTCCTCGCTGCGGCCTCTCCACAAACTTGTTGGAGATCCAGACTCGCAGGCCCCAGGTGCGACTGCTGTGTGAGAAACCTGGGCCTGAGCCTGCAGCCTGCTGCCCGAGTGTCAGCAAGTGTCAAGTGTCGCCCCCCCCCCTCCGTGATTCCCACGCGCACTCAGTGTGACAGCTGCCACACTGCAGGGAGGGGGCACTCTGGGACCCTCCGCCACCCCTCTCCAAGTCAGTGACAATTACTACCTGCTTGGGTATCTGGTGGCATCAGGCACCCCAGAGATGCCTGGGCCACCTGCCACGCTCGGGAGGGCGGGCAGGTTGTGGCAGGCCCGGCACACCTGGCTTTGTGGCTGCGCAGGGCGCTGGCTTCCATGGAGACTGACCGCAGGCCTGGGCTAGCAGGTGATGAGGTGTGTTCAGGGTCCCCTCCAGGGCGCCGCAGGGAATCTGTGTGAGGCCTTGGTACCAGGCAGCTGGAATAAAGGGCTGGGGGGAGGCCGCCCCCCTGTCCCTGGGCCAGGCTGGGTGCTCTGAGCCTGGCAGGATGTGACTCATGGCAGCTGCCGGGCAGAGGGGGCAGTTCTCAGGAGTGTTTGCCGCTTGACCACAGGATCCCAGGATGACGCTAATTGCGTCCTGTGGCTGCTGTGCTTGGGGAGGGGTGGCCTAAGAAGACCAGCTGGCTCCATGGGACTGGGCGCCCTGAAGCCCTGGGGTGTGGTTAGTGCAGCGTTGGGGTCCCCAGGGGGCAAGAGAAAAGCGGCATCTCCACGCGCGTGGGTGGGAAGAACATCGAGGAGATGGGGACAAGTGACACGCAGGAGCCCAGGAGAAGCAGCGGGAGCAAGGAAAAGGGACAGATGCAGAGAAGAAAAGTCACAGGAGCGGGAAGTAAGAAGTCACGAGAAGGAGGGCAGCTCACACAGAGGGGACGGAGAGGCCAGGCCCGTCCCTGCCCTGAGCAAGCAGACTCGAGGGAGCGAGCTACAGATGACACGGGTAGGGGACACGCTCTGCCTGCCCAGCAGGGGTGCCGTGCCTGCAGCGGGACAGGCACAGGGTGCCCGGGTGTCAGGCCCCACTGGAGGGAGGCAGGTGCTGGATGGGGCTGGGTAGGAGCTGCTGCTACTGTTGACTTAAGGTGTGTGGCCAGCGGGGGACTCTCAGGTCAGCCACGCCAGAGGCAGACCATCCGCCAGACAGACCCTGGCATTCGGCCTCCCTCCCTCCTGCACCTCCCCAGGGGCTGCTGTTACATGCGGTGAGCTGCAGGGGCTGCAGAATGAGCTGTGGTCCTTCCCGGTGCCTCGAGGATGTCATTGGGCCCTTGCTGAGTGTGGCTTGTTCCCTACTGCTCACATTGGCCAGCCCCGTCAGGGGGCAGGAGCAGGCCACATGGAGTTCCCGACTGTGGTGGCACAAGTGCCTTCTCCTGTTCCTCCTGCTGCTCATCCTCCGGGGCAGAGGGTCGACTGAGGGGCCCCCAGATGCAGAGCCTCTGGTGTGGGGTGGGCGGTGACGGGCCACTGACCGCCCAGATGAGCCTCTGCAGGAATCTCCTCCCAGCAGTTCCAGGGACAGAAGTCCAAGCCCTCCTCCCCGCCACCTCCCAGCGACGTCTCAGCTTTCTCTGGTGCTTTTCTTATGCTGGTTCTTCTTTCTAGAATGTTCTTCCCATCACTGCAGGGCGGAGCCTCAGGGCTCAGTCCTCTAGAGTAGCTGAGTCCCGTGTCGGGGAAGGTGTGGGTGTGGGCGCTCTGGTAGACGTGGAGAACGTTCCTTAAGGAGACACACAAACCACTACTGTGTCCCCGGCTTTGGGGGAGGGATGCTGACGGTTTGGGGGAGGGACAGGAGGGAGACTTTCCTACACCCACTTCTGTTAAATTCTGAGTTCCAACCCATGCGTCTAATTATTCTAAAATGATATTTAAGGGCTGGGGCTGGGGCTCAGTGGTAGAGCACTGGGTTCAACCCTCAGCATGGTGTGAAAATAAATAAATGAAATAAAGGTATTGCATCCAGCTACAATTAAAAATATGTTTTAAAAAATGACATTTAAGTGAATGAACAAGGAGGGTTCCATCTGCTCCGCCCTGGAGTTTTGCTGGAGGAGTGTTCACCGACAGCTCACAGTAATTCTTTTTTATTTTTTGGTATCCAGGACTGAACCCAGGGGCACTTAACCACTCAATTACATCCCCAGCCCTTTTTTTTTTTTTTTTGTATTTTATTTTGAGATAGGGCCTCACTAAGTTGCCAAGGCTGGCTTTGAACTCGCAGTCCTCCTGCCTCAGCCTCCCGAGCTGCTGGGATCACAGGCGAGGGCTCACGGTTTTTTTTACCAGTCAATTTGGGCTCCCTTGTCCTCTGTGAACCCCTCGAAGGTGGGAGCTGCATCTGCCTTGTTCTCAGTGTCTTGCACAGGGGCCTGGCATCTAGCCACACTCAACTATTAGGTGAATTAAGAGTGAATAAGTGAGCACACTCAGGACACACAGCTAGCATAGATGTGAGTCTGTGTCCACCACATTCTGGGTTTTGGACATTGCCTCAGATGTCACAATTGTCCAGTGAGATCACTGCCTATGTGTCGGGGTTCCCAGTCACTGGCACAGAGCCTGGCACATAGTAGGTGCACAGGAGGGAAATTGCCTGACTTCATCTCCAGGCTTTCTGAAGCCCTCTCCCCCCACCCCTGCTGATTCCTTCCCAGGCCCCACTAAGATCTGGGGCTGTCTGTTACAGCAGCCAGAATTGTGCTAATACACTTTGGTCCTCTCCCTGCAGCGCCCTCCTGTCCTCTCTCTCCGTCTCCCTAGACAACATCTTCCCAGAGACGGCCTGCTCAGCACCTCTCTTCTTGGAAGGCTACACCTACCTGACATTCTTTCTCCATTTGGCCACCAGCAGTCTGAGCTGCTCTCTGCAGGGACAATCCCTGCTGGACATTTTTCACTCCACACTCTTCTCCATTCAGATATTTATGTCTTTTTTGGAATGAGAAGGACATCATTGTCCTAGGTACATGTGTGATTGCACGAATGGTGGGACCCTACTTTGTGTAACCAGAGAAGTGAAAACTTGTGCTCCATTTGTGAACCGTGAATCAAAGAGCATTCTGCTGTCATGTATAACTAGTTAGAACAATAAATAAATAAAATTTTAAAAAGATATTTATGTCGTTCTATAAGACAGGATGCATGCCCATCAATAGAAGAAGATGTAAATAAATCGGGGAGGAGTCTCCCAGTGGAATAATACACAGCAGTAAAAAAGAGCAGGCTATTGGTAACAGTAACATGAATGAGTCTCAAAAACACTCAGGGAACAAAAAAGACAGACTTCACAAAGGACTGTGTGCTGAGTAACCCCACTATGTGCAGTTCAAGAACAGGCGGAGGCGGATTGAACCTGTGGTGGCAGAAGTCTAAACAAGTCTAACCCTTTGGTAGGGGTGATGGGGCGGATGTGGCCTGGGGAGGGGCAAAGAGAACGCTTCAGGGTGATGGGGACGTGCATATGATCTGGGAGCCCGTGAGGTATTCACAGACTGGAATTCACCAAGCTGCACATTCACACACATGGACATTTTTTGGACAGGCTTGTATTCTGGAAGCTGCCCTGTTCCCCGAACTCCGACTTTGGTTAAATGTGCTGCCACGAGGTGGACCTGCATTAGAATTTTAGTGGCTGTGTAGTTTTCCATTGCAAGGAGGTCCCTGGTATTTTGAGATCAACTCTGTGAGCAGGTGGAAAATCTTACCGAAATGATGAAAGAAGACAGAGGGAGCCAGGATCTTTGGCACCATTTTTGTGTCCCTCAGGAATGTGGTGTCTGCATAAATAGGTGCAGTGAGCACAGTTGCCATTCTGGGTCTGAATGGTCCAGAATAACTTGGTTCATCAGGAGTCACTTAGAAAAATGAATCCGATTTTATCAAAAGTAAAATCTAACATATAAAGAACTCTTGTGACTCAATAAAAAGACAAACAGCCCAATATAGAAATTAGCAGAGCATTTGAGTCAATGTAAACATCTTCTCCATACAAGATGTACAGACGGCCACTAAGCTCTTGAAGCGGTGATTAATGTTACTAAGTCAGTGGGGAAAAGAAAGAGAAGCTGTAACACATCGCCTCACTCCCACTAGAATGACTAAAGTAGCAATGGACAATTGTAAGTGTTGACAAGGATGTGGAAAAACTAGAACCTCCGCACACTGCGGAGGGGGAATGTCGAGGTGCGGCTGGGCCACAGAATATGTTCAGCACTAAAAAGGAATGACTTCGATGAACCTTGAAAACATGATGCACAGTGAAGGGAGCCAGTCATTTAGGATATGACATTTCCTAAATCTGTGAAGGTAGAAAGGCATATTGTGTGGCCTGGGGCTGGGGAGAGGGAGTGGAGGGGGCCTGGCGGGGGAGAGCATTTTAAAATTGGATCATGGCAATGGTTGTATGCTGGGGACCGCTGATCTTTATTGCATTATATGCCATGTGAATTTTATCTCCAAAAGAATGAGCAGATACAACGGGAAACAAATGATAGTTAATTCAATTTCCTTAAAAACATTGAATCAGGTGGCGATGGTGGGGAGATGGTCAGGAAGGGCATTAGCTGGACCGTGGCTTGGTAGATGGCACATCACAGGAGGAGGAGCACGAGTCCTGGGTTTGATTTCTTATTGGTAAACTGGGAACCTGTGTTAAAGAACCTAGTCTGTACCCGGAGCCTCGGAGCCCCTGCCGTGCAGACTGGTGGAAGTTAATTTCACGCAGGGTCCACGGCCCGGGCCCCAGGAAGGGCATCCACCTCTAGCCAGTAGGTGGGGGTGGACAGAGGTGGGAAGGAGCACTGTTTGTGAGAGGGGGGACAGAACAGGCTGGAAGTGGCACACCACATCCCATCCACCCCCTTCCGAACACTGTCACAGGGTCCCGGGGCGGGGAGAGGCAGATCCTCCGTAGTAGGTGGAAAGCTGAGTGTGGGTCTCCTGGGGGCAGGCGGCTGGGCTGGTGGGGGCAGGAGAGCCTGGCAGGCCTCGGCTTGGCAGGGCCCGCATGCTGCCGTCAGTGGGTCCCGTCGTCATCTGTGCGACCTTGAGGACAAGCCCTCTGAAGACTTGAAAGACCAGATGGGAGCACTTTGCACCACGACCTTTGTCACAAGGGCCGAGTTGGGATAAAGTGCTTTCCTTCAGTTCTGCCTCGGGGCAGGCCGTCTACCACTGTCAGCAGGTCTGCCAGTCAAAGGGGACGTGCAGCTGTCCACCCCAAGTCACAGCTGGGGACCCACATGGCCGTGCCTGCAAGGCGCTGGTGGCTCCTGTGTTACCAGTGGCCTGCATGTGGGATGTCCAGTTTCACCAGGGGCCAGCTGCTGGCCCTGCTGTGGAGCCGTTGCTATGGAGAAAGCCTGATGGCGTCGGACTCACCCTCCCTAAATGAGCCGCTTTTCCCCTCAGGGCTGGAGAATGGCACCGAGGCCCTTCCTCCTGCCTCCTGGAGGCTGGTGGAAGGTAAATGTTCAACAGAGCTCTGTCTGAGCATGAGAAGGAGCTTTGTTCCTCCCCATCCCGGCCAGCTGCTTGCAATGTGACTCACCAGGAAGCAGAATGAGAAATTGATGGAGTCGGGCGACGGCAGATCATTGCAGACAGAAGGTCTGTCTCCAGGTAGCTTTCTCCTCCCCTCTGCCGGGTCCACAGTCTCACCTGAGCATAGCGACCAGGCGTCTCTGCAGACAGCCACCAGGATAAGGAGTTGACTTACCCAGTTACAGAGGCTTGCTGGGTCCGGGCTCCAAGGTAGCCGAGGACCCAAGGCAGAGTGCAGTGCGCGTCTGCAGGCCACCTGCGGGCAGCATTCCTACCTGCTCAGGGGTCTTCAGCTGATCAGATGAGGCCCACTCACAGTGTGGAGATTTAAAAGTCGATCTCACCTGAAACCTGCCTCCACATCTAAGAGAACGTCCGACTAAATCTTGTGCCATAGGCTCGTCAGGTTGAAAGATCAATCTCTGTCATGTTGTGTGTGTTCTAAGTGTGCTCACAGCAGTGGCAACCATGTGAGAAGGGTGTGGACCGCAGAGGGCTGGAGGTGGATCTTCCCGCCTTTCCTGGGGATGGACGCTTGACCTCTGTGAGCCCCTGTGACCTTGTAAACGTGGGATGGTGGGGCTGTCTGTTCACCTCGCTCTCCATCCTGAGCGTGGCACATTTGCGATTCTCCCCAAGCTTGTTCAGGACGTCTCAAGATGGCCCCGGGTTGTACAGCTGCTGAGTGGACAGGTGGGTCCCAGAATCCGGGTCTGGTCTGGTCTTGTCCCCAGGGTGGGTGAGCATTCATTAATGCGAGGTGAGGCGTGCTGAGCACCGGGCTGAGGATGGCAGTGTTCACCTGGGCTGCCTGGGTCTTGGGTGTGATGTGCTGCTGAGGGTGGCCCGGTGACCAGGGGTGGCAGGCCTTTGCCATGCAGGCGTGTGTTGGTCTAGGCTCTTCCCGCGGGCTCACAGCGACCCCTCGAGGTGTGTACTGCTGTGGCCCCCAATTTCTGGACACTGAGGCACAACTTACGTGAGACGCACGCGTCCTCTGCTCTCCCAGGCCGCCCGCCTCATCTCCTGTGGCTGCTCTAGGCTCCGCAGAGCTGTCCCCCCACTTCCGTCTCCTCGTCCAGCTTCACAGCCCAAGCCCACGTTAGGGCTCCGCCGCTGAATTCCACATTGAGGTGAAGGGAGCAGACACCTCCTCCTCCTTCTCCCAGGTCCCTTTTCTGGATGGACATGGCCGCTCCCATTTTCTCATTACTGTCAGGCCCGTGAGGTGGCCACCCCCACTGAGCTGCGTGTCCACCCCCGGGGGCAGTTGGCTGGGGCCCCCCACAGTACAGTCACTACACCCTGGCTGGACCCTGAGCCCCAGCCCTGGGTTTGCTTCTGCACCCCGGAAAGACAAGCTGGACATCACCTGCCCTCCCAGAAAGGGGGGAAGAGAGAAGTGGCCACCGTGGGCTGGATGAGACACTGTCACTAACGTCCTTGGCACCGAGCCCACCTCACACAGAACCTGAGCTCAAGGAATAGCAGCTGCTTTTATCAGGCGTCTAACACGCCAAGCGACGTCTCCTGGCGGGCTCTGTGGTTGTCCGAGGTTGCTTCTCAGGCCGCCGTCTGCTGAGCTGCCCTCTGGTCCCTGGAAATGTGTTGGTTCTGTTGTCCTCTGTGGAGGGAGGTGGGCCGTGCTCTGTTGAACACAGGCTGGGAGCCTGTTTTCAGTAGCGGGGCAGCACCTGGGCTAACCGCGGGCAGGTGAGTCTCGGGAGCCCGGCTACAAGGACGGCCTTAATGCTTTTGAACAGGCGATGACATTTGGTTGCTGGCTCCCCGTGCACCGTGGGAGTCACGTGGAGAGTTCAGAGTGATTTGCCAGGACATTTGGGAGCATTTGGGAACATAGACGTGGACGCTGGCCCGGCCCCAGTGCCTGTCATCCAGGCCTTTGATGCTGGCTTTCCCGAGCCCAGAGCCAAGCTGCGGCTCATGGGAGAAATCCCAGGGCAGGCATCTGGAGAGGGAGCTGCAGGCAAGTTGTCGGGCTCATTCCTTGTCAGAGCGCCGCTGATGGATGCTCGTGGGGGCCGGGGCGGCAGCAGGCTGTGATGACTTCCAGGTTCCTGCGAGAGTCGGGGTGTGTGGCGGGCTCCTGGTCATCTGCAGCACGTACCCCCTGTGGCAGACAAAGAGCTGGACACCTGCGGCAGCCTGGGGGGACCGGGGTTAGAAGAGTCACCTTGGGCCCAGCGGCCCTGGCATGTTCTGCTGGGCCCCGGAACTGAGGCACAGGTCCCCATGACCTTGGAGACTGAAAAGGGATGCTGTCAGTCACGGTAGATCCACATGGTTTCCAGACTCCCTATTTATGAATTCTCCAACGCAGTGGCGCTCATCTATAACTGCAAAATCAGCTGGTACTTGCAAGGTGGTTCATGTAGGTGCACAAAATCTCCAGTTCGCCGACGTGAGCGTGCCCAGCTGAAGTCAGCAAGGTGGCGCTGGCTGGCTTGTTTCTGATCTCTGGCTGCAAACCGGCAGCCTCTTTTAAGGTCTAGATAATTCCACCGTATTCACATTTTGGTGATTTTGCTGTTTAAATGGTTCCCAAGCGTGACGCCAAGGAGGGAGAGCAGTGTGTGGTATCTTACAGAGAAAAGCGGTGCGTTGGCTAAGCTTTGTCAGGGCGTGGCTGGACAGTTGCTGTTGAGGTCAGCGGTGAGGGATCAACACATATTAAACAAGTCATCTTTCAACGGAAACACACATAAAACAAGGTTTGTATTAACTGTTAATGAAAATGCTGTGACCAGTGGTTTGTAGGCGCCTGCCCCTACATCTCCTGGGGCGTCGGTGCTTCGGGTATTCACTGATTCAGCATTCACAGCGGCGCTATAGAACATTAGTGCCGCGAATACGCCAGTTGCCTGGATTAGAGGGAGAAGCCGGGGCTCCCAGTCACTCAGGACGCAAAGCCGCTTTCTCCAGGAAGCCTCCCTTGCTGACTCCAAGGTCTGACCCCCACCCGCCCGCCCTACAGCAGGTGTAATGTTACCACTGATTTGACACAGAACTGCAAAACCTTCGTGGCTTTCCCACCCGTTTTTCTTGGTGTGTGACAAAAGCATGAGCTCCCGGTGGCTGTGTGGGTCTGAGATGATGCCTCTGCCCCGGGGGACCAGTGTGTTAGTGTCCAGTTATTTCAACAAATAGACAGTTCATGGATTTGTTTTATGGATTCTTCTTGGGGGATTGAACTCAGAGGCACTCAGCCACTGAGCCCCATCCCCAGCCCTATTTTGTATTTTGTTTAGAGACAGGGTCTCACGGAGTTGCTTAGCGCCTTGCTTTTGCTGAGGCTGGCTTTGAACTTGTGATCCTCTTGTCTCAGCCTCCGGAGCCTCTGGATTATAGGATGAGCCACCACACCCAGCTGATGGATTCTTTGAATGATCAAATCAATGCAGACCTGGAGGAGTGGCCGTGAAGGACACTCTCACTGAGCCCCTGGGGCGTTGTGTGTCACACACTGTGGGAGACAGCGAGGCTCTAGGGATGAGGAGGTCCTTACCTGGGGTGCTGTGGGGGTGGGGAGCAGAGAGAGCAGGGCACACATCCAGGGATTGTGACCGAGGGGGAGGTGTGCCCAGCCTGGAGCCTTGGGGTCAGCCTGAGTGTGCAGCAGCCCAGGGTCGAGCAGGAGAGAGGGAGGGGCAGCGGACATGGGGTGGGGCCACCCAGGCACCAGGCCAAGTTGCCAATGGTCTTGAATGGGGCAGACCGTCTTCCTTGGTAAACTCAGCAGATAAGCTTAGCTAGGAGTAGGCACCTGACTCCAGGGAATCAGGCCCAGTCCTCCTCTGGGAGCCCACACCCCAGGCTGGGGGACAGGGCGAGACACAAGGAGACTCCCGTTCAGACCCCCAGCTAGGCATGAAAACAGGTTCCCTCGCGGATCCAGACACCGTCTCCCTGGCCTGCGCCCAGCGGCTCCGTGGGAACCCAGCCTGTGTCCTTTCCTCCCAGGGACTGCAAGACAGACCTGGGGCGGGGTGTCCTGTGAAGTGTGTGTTTCCTCCTTGGCTGTGGCGCCCGAGGTCACGCCTGGCGGGGAGCTGGAGCTCGGCCAGCCGACCTCGGAGCTGTGTGTTCACCTCGCAGCCTCCTTGCCCCAGAGCAAGGTCACCAGGCGTTATTAGACCCCTTTCCCAGCCCTGCTGGCCTGGCTGGCTGCCCCAGCCTCCAGGTCCAGCCGCTTCCCAGACACGTACCCCCAGCCCACGGGAGGACATACATGCACCCCCTGCCTGTGGGAGAGACACACACAGCTTGCCACCCACACACCACATGCCGCCTACACACGCACCTCACACTACACACAGAAGCACACACAAACACACCTCAACATGTACGCACACATGACAGCACATGCAATATATGTGTTACACACATCACATGCAAGCATCACTATACACACTGCACACATGCAAGTGCAGGAACTACACAGATACCCACACACACTCCTCCCCACATAATCGCAAATATGCACACACACACACACACACACTGACACACACAGACACACACACTGACACACACATTGACACACACACAGACACACACACAGCCAGGCTCGGTGGCTCTAGCCCTCAGGCATGAGCTCCCGTGTCCTTGGGCTGTTTTCCACAGGCCTCTTCATAACAGGCCCTGGGCCTGAGGCTGTGGGATGTGGGAGGCCCTGCCTCCTTGCTGGTGTGCGGAGGCCGCCCTTCCCTCGCCCTGGGCTCTCTGGGCCTCTGGTGAACCACATGCACCCACTCCCTCTTCTGTAGGGGGCAGCCCATGCCAGAGCCTGCCAGTCTCTCCTGGGGGAGGGGGCCGTTCCCACCAGCCCGTGCACGGGCCTCTTCCAGGCTTTGGGCAGTCTGTGGTGGGCGGGGGACAGGACGTGTCAGGTCCTCCTACGCCTTGTGGTCAAGGAGACGGTGGCTCCTGGGCAGTGTGTCCTTCAAACACCGGGAGCAGCTCCTGTGGCCATGGTGCTGTGGCCTCCTGGGTCCCATTTCCAGTCTTTTCTCCACGCCCCACCCTGAGCTGCTCTGGTGATTTGAGTCTGCTGTTTGGGGGACTGCCACAGGCGGACACGGTGGGCAGGTGGTTCAATGGCAGAGGGTCTCTCGGCTCTGGAGTCCGTAGGTCTGAGATGGAGGGGCCATTGGCAGGGCTGGTTTCTTCCCAGGGTGGTGAGGGAAGGGTTGGGTGCAAGTCACTCTCCTTGGCTTGTGGACACGCCTCCTCTCTGTGTCTTCCCCTGGGCAACTCGGAAGAGTGTGCAGGCCTGGCCAGCACCCAGAGCAGCAGTCTCGGGCCCTCAGCATCTCTGTGGTGGGGAGCAGGAGGGGCTTGAGGAGAAAGAGGGGTGCCGAGACCCACGGATGACTCATGTCCTCAACTCCAGGAGTGCACGGCCTCAGCGACTGACCTTCCTGTTGTGCATATGCAGAGGGAGGGGTCCAACCCTAGCTCTGAACCTTGCCAGCACCGTGCACTCGAGCACAGGCCCCAAGCCTCGTGTTTTTTACCAGGAGGAAGGGACAGCGATGCCTGAGCATTAGGATTCTTGGTGGTAAGTGACACAGCCCAGCTGGACCCCTCTAGAGGTGACCTAAGCACAGAGGGGAATGGTCTACACAGACCTCCAGGAAGAGGAGCTGGACAAGCTGGCTGAGCCCTGGGAGAAAGGACAGCAGGGACTTGGGCACTGCCAGTCCCTGTCCCCTCTCTGCCTGAGCCTGTCTCTGCACCTTGCCTAAATCTCTTGGAGAACTTTCTCTTCCAGGTGAAGCTCCATCCCAGCCTGAAGGAACACATGCTCTGATTTAATGAGTCTGTTGAGCCTGCTGGGTGGCGTTCAAGGCTAGCTCAGTGAGTCCCCTCAGAGAGTGTTCCTGGGCTGTGGGACTCTCACTGGTCACCAGGCATTTGTCGGACCCCTTCCGAGTTTCCCCCTGTGGGGAATGTAGTCAGTGGGGGGCCGGCTTCCCCCACTTATGCCGACCCCTGGACCTCCAGGCCCCACTCCACCCCAACTCCTACCCGGAGTCACCTGAGGCTTGCCATCTGCAGCCCTCCTTCTGCTGTCCCCGTTGTCCCTTGCGCGGTGTTGCCCTGTGACCCCTGCGTGGTTCAGCGTGGTCTTCCGTGAGCCGATGGAAGCGCTCCAGCAGGAGGCCCCTTCTTTCTGGTGGTTTCTGTCTGGTTCTGTGCAGTGGACGCGGGAGAGGCCAGGAGCAGGAGGAGTCAGCCTGGCAGCGGAGGTGGGGTGCCTGGGAGGTGGGGCTGCACGTTCACAGAGGAGCTGAGGGTGATGGAGCGCTGAGTCCTGCCATTACCCTTGGAGCCACGGAGCCACTGGTTACCGCGTCCTCCATCGCCATGCAGGCCGCTCTCAGAACCAGGAGAGTTCCGTCCATGAAGCACCGCCAGGCGGGGTGTCCTGAACAGAGTGGGGTTCACGGCAGTGCTAGGCCCAGCAGGCTGCTGAGAAGTGGGTGGCGGGGACATGGGGACTCAGGTGGAGGACGCCTGTGGGGAGGGACATGCAGGGCACCGCTCCTGCATAGCCACCCACATAACCACCCACCCCCGCTCAGGAACCAGCTCAGATCACAGTTCTGCCACACCGAGCGGAAGACTCAGGCAGGCGCTTGGCTCCCAGTGCCTTGGTTGCCCATCTGTAGAATGGGAAGAGCGCGTACCTGGCCGCGCCAAAGGAAGGAGGATTTGGCAAAGTGCCGAACCTAGGATGGTTAGTTCTGCTGTAACGGGATGAGGGTGGCCCGAGCCACCATGCTAACACAAGGGAGGGACGAGGGAAATAAGGCTGGGGCGTGACACTCTAAATTCTCATCAGTGACACATTAAAAAGACGGGACCCTAACAGAACAGGGACACAGTTTGCACAGCTAAGTGGTTGAGAAACACATGGACGCTACAATCCACGCAGCCCTGGACCTTGAGGAGCGCAGGAAGCACGCGTGTAGGAATGGACCCGGGCAGGGCGTGCTGGCCCCCGTAAGTGTCGGGTAGTGGGAGGGGCAGATCCAGAAACAGCCAGGAAGAAGCCAGGGCTGTGCTGGTGGCTTCAACACCAGGAGTGGGTTTTGTCACCCTCCTGGAGGCAGAAGCCTGAGATGGAGGGGCAGCAGGCTGGGTTCCTGCGAGCCTCTCTCCTGGGCTTGCAGGTGGCCACTGGCCTGCTGCCTGGTGGTCCTGTGGTTGTCCCGCTGCGCACACACCTCTGGCATCTCTGTGTGTCCCGATTTCCCCCTCTATGACACCAGTCAAGTGGGATCAGGGCCACCCTGAAACCTTTGTTTTAATTTAATGACTTTTTAAAAGCTCTCCCCCCATAGAGTCACTCTGAGGTACTGGGGGCTTCGACGTCCAGTTTGCAGGGATGGGGTGGGGGCAGTTCGGCTCACAGCAGTTGTAACGTCGAGTGTGCGTAGGTGGGGCTCATCGCACAGAGAGCACCGCATGGAGGACGTTGGAGGTGTGCGGGCGTGCATGTGGGGAGTGTTGTGAGTGTGTGTTGGTGTCACACTCCTGTGCAGCTCCAGCCAGCTCTGGTCAGCTGAGGGCAGCTGTCCATCTGCCTCTAACGTTTCTTGTGGATGAAATTGTGTAACAGCAAAGTCCGGATTTACATCATGCTTAAATCGCTCCCGATACCCCGGCTGCCCCGGGGTCAACTTGCGTTTCTAGCCAGCGCTGGGGCCAGGCTGGCCCCTGGGTGCAGTGAGTGCTGTGTACTGCTAGGCTCTGGGGTGGCCTCGGCTCCTGGATCAAGGGCTGGGCCTGTCTGAGCTCGTCACCTTCCGGTGCACTGAGGAAGGACAGCTGTGACCATCACCCCATTGTGTAGGTGGGGACAAAGACCCAGACCTGAGACTTGCCCACCTGTGCTGCTGCCCAGAGGAGACCCAGGCTCTGTTAGTCCTGAGACCGCTCTGGAGCCTGTCCCTAGGCAGGACTCGGCCTGTGAGGGTGGCAGGACACAGATTCCCGGGGTCCTTGAGCAGCTTCTGTTTGGATCTGGTCGGTCGGGGCCTGGGCCAGGTCGTTCTTCCTGTGTGACCAGGCAGTGTTAGGCGGGGGAGTCCTACTTCTCCCTGTGTGTCAGTGAGACTTGACCCCTAATTTTAACTGCGGTGATTAAAATATATAAAATGGCATTTCCCATGTGAATGAGACCTCTTTCTGAAGGGGAGACTATTGGACCCTAAGCTGACCCCAGCACCCCAGCCCAGGAGGATGATGAAGACCGGGTACAGAGTGTTTAGGCCCAGAGTTGAGTCCTGTGCTCTTGCTTTCCAGCTATGAGGCGTGAGCTGGTCACAACCTCGAGCCGTGAGCACTGTGGTTCCATTTTTCAGGGTAGTAAGCTGAGGCCCCCCTAAGGTCGTGTCTTTGCTTTCTACCAGCATAAATTCCCTTCTGTGCCCTGGCTCTTTCCAGTTTGGGTCACAGTGGGCGTGAGGTGTAGGGAGGATTGGTGTCCAGGAGGAGGCCTGGAGGCGGCCTGACCACCTGAGTTGAGGGCCGAGGCTCCACACGGACCACCCTCATTTCTGGCACTCACAGCAAGTTCAGTCCAATGATCCCATTAGAAGAACTCAGAGCTGCTGGAAGCTGCAGTACTCCCAGTTACGGTCTGCTACAGGAGAAGGGGGTGGTTCACATCACCAGAGCGCTAGGTGCACAGGGCAGAAACCAGATTCCAGATGGCAGATGTCCCTGTTTCCCCACGGGGCCGGGAGGCCACCCTCCTGCAGTTGTGTGACAGAGTGCATGGAGTCCTGCCAGCCAGGGATGCTCAAGGGCTTGCTGGTGGGCTTGGCAACCAAGGCGCGGTGAGGGATCCGTGGAGAGCGCCCACATGGCTGAACGCCTTCTCCAGGTCGGCTGATGCCGGAGACCTAAGCCCCACCATCAGTTCTGGGGTTGGTCTCCCTGGCACGGCCAGTACCCCGCCCTCCAGGTGTGGCCAGCCCCCACCCTGAGACCGGCAGGTGTGACTCGCCCCATACTAACACTGGCAGGTCACTTCTTATCAGGTGTGACATGGATTAGCTACCAGGAGCCAGGGGCAAAGGCCAGACCTCTCTTTAGTCAAGGCCAGCTTCTTTACTGCTCAGAATCCAGGCAGGACCTGGTTGACTGATGACAGTAGGTGAGGGCGGCTCAGGTGCAGGGCAGGGACTGCCCACTCCCCACCCACTGCCCTGGGCCAGTTCTAAGCGCTTTGCAAACCACAGCTCTCGTGGCAACCCCATGGTGCCAGGGACAGTTACCTTCACTTTGCCGACCAGGATCCTGAGACGAAGCAACTTAGCCACTATCATGGAGCCCGTAAGTGGTGCTGGCGGCCCCTACCCAGTGCTCCGGGATGCCTGCCCTTGACCTCTTCCTCACATTTGGCTGCTCTGGTTTTTAAACTTTTAAAACACATTAATCAGCAGCTGCCCTGCTTCAGATGGCCTGCTCAGCACCCCCTGATGTTCTTCTGGTAATTTCCGGCCCGTGGAGAAGGAAGGACCACCCCGAGTCCACGGGTCTTGGGGCCAGATTCAGTGAGAGCTGGAAGGAAGAGGCGCACAGCCAGGTCCGAGCCTGGAGGGAAGGTATTTTTCAATCAAGTTGGGCTTTGCTTCACTAATCCTCCTCTGCAGGGGCCATGGCGGAAAACTGCTCGGCTTGAAGACAGCGGGGCCTGTTTCTGGCCCTTGAACCTAAGTTGAGAACACGGACCTTCAGCTTTGAGAATGAGCAGAGCGAGGAATGTGTCTCAGCCATCGCCCGGGCTCCAGAGAGATCCAGCTGCTCCTTGTGAAAGGAATGAGGGAAGTGGGGAGGGGGCCATTCATCTGCAAAGGCCTGTGATCCTCTGGCGAGGCTACTCCAGGACGAGGGTGGATCTGCCTGGGTCGTAGAACAGCTTCTTTTCTGTGTGATCCTGAGCATCAAATTCCCTTCCATCTTTCAGCCTCAGTTTCCTCACCTGTCAAACCCATCTCACAGGTTCCCAGCACAGTGCCCCAAATGTAACCAATTTCAGTTCCTAGTTTCACACCCCAGGGTCTTAGGTGACCTGTAGGCTTTGGATGCCAGGTCCCCCTGGGCCTATAACAAATGATTTCTGTTTATGGAATTGAAGACGTTCCAAACTGAGCAGGTAGGAACCAGATGTGCTTTAAAGACCGCTTGACTGGGAGATGAGTCCCTTTTACTATGTCTCTGGTTTTATAGGGTTGGCTGGTGAGAATGTGGAGTTCACTTCACAGTCAGAATGACTGGACCCCAGCCACAAATCAAATACCAACTGCAGAGGCACACAGAGCTTCCCAAAATGCAAGATGGCGGGCTCGGCTCAACACCCTCATCTAAGAACTGAGAAGACGGACAATGTCTTTGGCTCTTCACCCCTCCCCCACCACACACTGGGGACCCAGTGCAGGCACCAAGTGCACACCCCTCACCACGTAGGAAGTCACAACAGCGCTCAGGAAGTCTAGAGGTTAGAGGAGGTGCTGTCAGGCTCCCTGTGGTCCCTAGAACAGACTTCTGGCTCTGTCATTAAGGACCAGCCCTCTCCTAATGCCTTTTCAAGATCTCCTGGTCGTTGCCACCTTGTCTAGGGCCTGTCCTTCCCATTCCTCCCCCACCTGCTCACCCCCACCCCACACACAGACATTTGGCTCCTCATCCTGAGACTTGGGCCAATCCTCCACAGTTCTGCAGGCCCCGAGCAATATAGAGTCTTTAAGAGCCCTTACTCGTGCCTAATCTCCCGCATTCATTCATTCTTTGCACCCCGGGGTTGGAGACAGGCGTCCTGGCTTACCGCGGTGACCTCCGGTGGAGCTAATCTGCAGAGTTTTAGGACCTGGACGGCTCTGTCCCTCGCTGTCAGGGTGGGTAATTGTTCCTGTTTCTGGCTTTCAGCTCAGCAGCCCATACCGACTGAAGTTACGCAGCTTTTTGAGCAGATGTGAGAAGACCCCCTGGCAGTGGGGTGGGCCTCTGATGGGGCTCCAGAGCCATCTTGTCTTGGTGTTTTCCTCTGGCTTCATGAGAGTGTGGTGGTAACAGGGTGTGCAGACTGTAAGATGTTAGAGGGATGCCAGGGCCCGGGGTGTTTATGTATAAAAATGCTTATTACCGAAGTATTTATAGCAGCGAGAAACAATTGGAGCTAGTCTAAATAGCCAACCATAGGGGCATGGTGGGCTGATGGTCTGTTCTCCATCACAAGTGATGGGTTTGTAATAACAAGGGGATGTCTCTGGTATTGTTTGGATTGTGTTCAGCTGTAAGTAACAAAAACCCGACTTAGAGTGACTTCTTCAAAGAGGACTGATTTATTGCATCCAGGGGAAGCTCAGAGATAGGCAGTCGGGGCCAGTTGTGGAGCCCAGTGTGGCCATTGTGAAATTGCTGCGGTCTTCATGCTTGGTCATTCTAAGCAGCGGCTACTGTGGTTCCCCAGTTGACAGCTACATTCTAGGGAGGCAGAGGGTTAAATTAAAGAGACACACCAGCCTTTGCTCCCTAGTGAAGAGCATTTCCTGGGAGCTCCACCCACTAATTTCCTCTCTCACCTCATTGGCCAGACTTAGTCACATGGCTCCCCAAGCTGCAAGGGAGGCTGGGAAATGCTCATTCTTAAACTAGAAAGATGGCTGACTCAAAATGGGGCTTTTGTCGGTAAGAAGGGATAAGCGGATGTTGGGGAGGCGGCCAGCAGTGTGCCACAGTTCACCCCGTTAGCTGCCCATCACAGACCTGATCACCTTCCTCCTGAGGGAGAGAGCCACGATGGGGTACTATTGTGCAGTTTCAGCCGAGGCTTGAATCTCAGTAATGGACAACTGGCCAGCTCCACCAGGTTGGAATGTGTCTGGCTCTTCTTGCCTATAGACTTGCTCTGAATCAGAGGGGAACCCCACGTTGCACGCACAGTATGGACAAATTCTGGAGAAAAAGCCAGCAAAAATATAAAACATAGAAAGAAGAATGGAAGGGAATGAGGTGTCAATATAAGTTAATCCAGGTGACATTTCTCTTTGTTATATTTTTTGATTTTTCTGTTACAGCTATCTGTTTTATCAAGAGAAAATTCTTTTGTCAGATATTACATAAGTAAATATTTTCTCGACAGCAGTATTAAGAACAAGAGAAGTATTGCTTCATGCATAAAGTTGAGTACATAGTAATTATTTTTTAATAAAACTTAAAATTTCTACCAAGCCCATGCATATGGTTGGAAAATGAAATACTCAGGCAAGCCCGGAAGAAAAAGTAATTGTCCCCTATTTCCGTTGTCCCTACCTTCAGGCTTGCTTGCCCTTGTATGGCTTTTTTATTTTAAAGATAGGATTCTTCCCTTGCAGAAGTTGTGGGCTGGGGAAGAACTGGCTAAGATATTTAAAGTTGCTAAAAACGCAACCACTGAAAGTGTCCCTCTACCATGAGGGACCTGCCATGGTGGCAGTCATCATCACAGGGGCTGTGATCTGATTCGGAAGAACTTAGAATGGTTCTCTTAATGATGTCCTCCTGGTCCTGGGACCTCTGTGAGTAGAGCTGTGAGTGTCTTCTGTCCCCCCCCCCCCCCCGCAAGGGCAAGGTCAGTGGGCAGGACTGTGTCATGGTTAGGGACTCGAGCTTCAGGGCCCAGCTGGGTTTGAAACCTTGTTCTGAAACTTGATAGATGAATGACCTAGTTCCTCTCTTGGTCAGCCATGAAATGGGGATCAGAGAAGTTCAGGTCAAGGACACTTTGCTGCTATTTTTAACATTCATTAGTGTGTTGAATTTCCCTAATTCTTGTTCTAATTTTGGCATTTTTTTATATATTTCTAAGACTTATGTTTTTCAAACTTCCATGACTTGATTACAAATAGTGTGTGTGGTGCTGGGGATTGAACCCAGGGCCTTGTGCATGCGAGGCAAGCACTCTACCCACTGAGCTATATCCCCAGACCCCCGCTGTGTCTCTTACTCCTCTCCTACTATTTCTCTTTTCTCTCTTTTCACTTGCAATTTGCTTGCTGATGAAATTAGCTGGGATGCTTTTAATTTAAACCAATAGAAACCCACAAGGGTATGATTGAACCGTAAAGTTGGATTTACTCTGATTACGGAGATCCCAATGAACCCAAGGGCAGGGTGTGCCTGGGCCTCAGGAACAGGCCAGAACAGGCCTCCCTTGAATGCCCCCACCACCTCCCCATCTCTCTTTCTTGCTTCCTCATTGGTCTTTTGCTGCCCAGTCCACATGACAACAAATGGCCCTCTCACCATCCCTCCATCCAGGGACCCTGGTGGCATCCCATTCTGGATTCCCCAGGAAGGGTCTTAGGCTCAATCTTGATCCAGTGACCACATCATTGGCTTTTGGGGGGCCCACATGGATCAGCAGCAAGGGAGGGGTATCTCCACAAAAGAGGGGCACACACCACAGCAATACCAGGGTGGATGGTCTGGAGAAAAGGACCCAGGACACAGCGTGGGGCAGAGAGTGAATCCAATATCTGGCTTTTTCAGCAACCCAGAGTGTCCAGCCAGAAACTCCTTGGAGCCAGGATGATTACTTCAGGCACACAGTGCCACACACAGGGTGCCTCTTTTCTCCTTAAGAGACAGTCCTTCATTCAAGCCTAGTGCCAAGACACCAGGGCCTGGGCCAGGCCTGGCTGGCTGCCCGCGGCCGTGTGAGCATGGTTCCTGTTAGGCAGCCAGACCTGTGCTCTTGGGCCTGATCCTGGTGCAGAAAGTGCTGGCTGAGGAGGAATCCCAGGGAGAGGCTCAGTGTCTGACCAGCACCCTGGGGACACTTCCATTCCAAGGCCTGACTTCCACTGGTATAGCCACCGTGACTGTCCAGGACTGGGGCCTGCGCCAGTTCCTGCATCTCCTCATCCAGACTCAGGTGTGTGTGTGTGGGGGGGGCTTGTGAGACCTGCCTGGGGTTTTACTCCCATCACAGCCTGAGAAAGGCACAGCCATGGCAGGTGGCTGTCCAGGGAGCACAGGAGGGGGAGGGTGTGTGAGCACTCCCATGGTGTGTGAGCATCCCTGCTCTTTGTCACACTGACACAGCTCGTCCCCTTCCCCGACTCTGGGTAGGCAGCCTGGGGACCTTTGTACTAATTAACATGAAATCTTGGGGCCACTTCCAGCTGGAGGAGAACGTGACACCTCTGGCCTTTCCCGTCACAGTTCACAGTCTTCACCTCTCCTGCTCAGGGAGGAATTTAAATCCACACTGGTGTCGCTCTCTGTTGGCAGGAAGTGTGGTAAGTGGGAATTCCTTCCAGGATTTGCTTTCCCCTTTCACTCGGACTAAATTCAACCACCTTGCTTCTCGCTGTCTGTCCCCGTGTGGATCCTTTCTCTGCCCGTCCCAGCTGTGGTCCTCCAGGGCCTGCTCTCCTGGACATAGTGCCTGATGGCAGACTCATCCCAGTGTACCTAGGACATGCCCAGCTTTAGTACTGAGCATCATGCTGGAGTCCCCTTTTGCCTGGGCACTCAGGGACAGCTGGTCTCCCTGACGCTGGCGAGCCTCGTGACTGGCTGCCCTCTGTGCACACCAAGCACTGGTGTTTGAAGGCTGTGTGTGTTTTATTAAAGACAGATGTGCTTCAAATGCAAATCAAGGTCATGTGTGAGGCTGTGTGTGTTTAATCTCCTTTTTAAAAATAGCTGAATGCAGGAGGTCAAGCTGATTCTCCTTGTTGGCTGGTCACGCTGCTGTGTTTGCTGTTCACGTGGGACAGCCCACCAGGTCCGCCTTGGTTCTGCAGTTGAGCTCTCCTAGCCTGAGACGGGCGCTAGAGGCCTGAGCCAGGTGTGTGCTTTCGAGGGCTCAAGCAGCCCAGCATGGCACGTGGCCTGCTCCTCTTGACCAGCCTAGACTTCTCTCAGCTGGACCACCGTCCGCTGGGGCACACCTTCCCCACTCTGAGACTCAACGTCCCCATCCACCCAAGAAGTGCCATCCCTGTCTGTCCAGGCTGTTGTGAGGGTTAACAGGCCTTATAAATGCTCCCTCTCTCCCTCTCTCGCCCTGGGCCTTAGTTCTCTCTCAGGACAGGTGGCCGCTGGGGTGGGCAGCTGCTACCACAGCAGCCCACAGTGACTGCAGCTGAATTCAATGCAAATTTAGTTCTCACCCAACAGTCCAACAGTGACATTCCTCTGCCGGGTCACCCTTGTCCATAGGAGACTCGGGATTCGAGACTCCTTCCCTCTGTGGTTCTGCCCTCCTCTGGGTTCTTGGGGTCACCTCCAGGTAGGGGTCCCAGCATGGGGGATTGTGTGGGAACTTGGTAAGGGGCCCCATCTGTAGTAACATGCCTTGAGCTCACCTTCGTTCCGCTGGCCCCACCCACCTGCACAGGAGTCTGGAACGTAGTACTGCTCTTCTCCCAAGAAGAAAAGGAAACAAAGTCTGGTAGATGTGGGAGACTCTGCCACAGGAAGTGTGGCTGCCCAGCCTCCCATCTGTGTGTGGGTCTAGTAGTGACATCTCCTCCCATTTAAGGGAAGTCTTTCTGTATTTCTAAAGCAGGATTATATAAAGATATTGTAGTTTGTTTTACACAGAGGATTTTGTTTCGAATGGATGTAATTCAAATGAAGTGAAACCGAGTTTTTTAAACGATAGGACCTACAGGGACCTTAAACCTACTGATCATAAATATACCTGACGGGGGACAGGGTAGTCCATATGTCCCAGACTTTCGTATCAACTCTGCCTTTTTGAGAGGCATTTTGGAACTAGTACTCTACAGAGTATGGCTTGGGAAACATTGCTTTAGGAGTTACTCAAGTTAGTATTCAGAAGCCTGAGGCAAGAAGACATTGGCATAGAAAAAAATCATCACAAAAATTTGTGTCTCTCAACAGAGAATTTAGTCCCCCCAGGGATCATGGTGTCAGAAGCCCAGAAGGTGAACCTTTTTGGGATGTGAAAGGGAATGTTCTTCCCTCCCTCCCCCCTTCTTCCCTCCCCCATCCATCCTTTCCAAATCTGGCAAAGCATGCCCATGAGGACAAGGCCCATGTCTTGTTATTTATGGTTGAGTGTAGTCATCAATGTCTGCTGACTAGGTGCGTGTGCAGATGGTTGTGTAGTGCCACTTAAATCCTGGACTCTTGTCCTACGTGGATGCACTGGGGCAGTCTGCCTAGTAGATTGGGCCTGTGGCCCTGGCCTGCCCATCTGGGCAAATGTTAAAATCCCTATTCCTCAGCTTAGGTTTTTATGGCTGGCTGGCGTCATCTGTCGTAAATCAAGGAGAGCTGAGGTTTAGCACTGAGGTTAGACAGAATCACTTTCAGGAAAAACTAGAGCAAGTTTATTTTTTTATTTTAGTTACAGGCACCAGCCCTATATATATAGCTTAAAACTTAATTTGGTGTGTAATTGGGGCTAGCTCTTTGGAGCCCTGGGTTATGTGTTTTGGAGCAGCCGAGAAGCAGGGCCCTAGTGGGGCAGGACATGGTATGTTAATTGGTGGCCTCTGGGACCTGTGAGAGAATTGGATCTAAGTCCCCAGTTAGAATGAGCCTTGGCGGTTTTATTTGAGTCTCCGTGGGCACATACTGGGTGGGGGCACAGGTTTGCACCAGCTCGAGCAGATTACTCCCTCCTCACCTTCTGCACCAGGAACAGCAGAGAGAAGGTGGCAGAGGAGCCAGAGAGTGGGTGCGAGGATCCCTGCCAGGCTGGCCTGCCGCCCCCCACCCTGATCTGTAGCAGTCACATGCTGCTCGGCCTGTGGTCCCAAGGAGGGGTTTGCATTTTATTACCAAAGTCTCCATAAAAGGGACTTGGGTCAGAGCAAACATTCAGGGAGGAAAAACAAAGGAAATTAAATGCAAAATCACTGCTGGAGAAAACCACATGGAGGCCTTGACTTTAATACCACCAGAGCCGACGGGGGAAGTGGCCCCCAGGAGTCGGAACCAGAGGAGCTTGGCCTGGTACTCGTGCAGCCTGGCCCCTCTCCTGTTTAAAAAGAAATTGCCATTTAATTTGTTTCTGAGTTTTATTTCTCGAGTGAACCAGCATGGGGCCATGTAATGAGGTTGTGTTTCTGGGAGGTGTTGAAAGATGGAGAGAGGGGCCAAACCACCGTGGGCCCAGCTGGCTGCACAAGGGGCAGAGCACGGGTGCCCTGCGAGTCAGCAGGGAGCGCAGAGGGCAGGTGGGGCCATGCCAGGGCTGGCTTCTCCTGCACTGTCCGCAGACCAGGAGGTGTGTGATCTGGTGGCATTTCCCCCAGCCAGGCCACCTGACTGTGGATTTATGGCTGGAACCTAGGAGGACACTTGCTATAGGGGGGTGCTGAACTAGGGAAAGAGAGGAGGAAATTGGGCCAGGGAGGAGGATGAGTTTCCAGACAGTGGAAGAAGCCAGCTCAGACCGAGGATGGGAAGGTGCACGTAGGGGGTGTCAGGAGTGTGCTAATACAGCCATCCCTCAGTATGGGGGCGTTGGTTCCAGGACCCCCGGTATTCAAGCCCCTGATCTAAAGCAGGGTGGTATTACACAGAACCTGCACATCCTCCTGGCTCCTCTGGCATCTCTAGATTGCTTTGAACACCCAGTGCAGTGTAAACGGCTGTTAGCTGTGTTGTTTAGACAAGAAAGAGTCTGCACACGACTGGTACAGAAGCAGTCTTCTTTCTGAATGGTTTTGATCTGTGATTGGATCCTGGATGCAGGGCACACAGATAGAGGGCAGGCTGGAGATGAGCTTACGTGAGAGATATCTGGACCCGGGAGTGTCAGAGGAACCGCCAGCGCCTGTCACCAGCAGAGGCTGTAGCTGTCCCTGTGCTTCTGTGTGACAGGAGCAGGTATGTGCCAGGGTCTCACCCCTGCACAAAGCATAAATGAAGGCTGGAAAGCGGGAGCCTCCTGCCGTCTGCCGTCCCCACCCTTCCAGACAGCCAGGGTGCAAGGGGCCTTTCACCTTGAAATGACCCTCCCATCCAGTAGCCACTTGCTGTCTGCCAGATGACCGTGCTGTCCTAGTCCTGGGTGGGTGATCCCCCAACACACTCACAGGTGGGGTCCAGGCGGGCTCCGCCCTCCCTGCTGCCCCAAGTTCTGACCCAGCTTTGAGGAACCAGCTGGCTTCCCGCCTCCCTGGCTGCCAGGTGAACCTGTGGAAAGAAGCCGGCTCCACCAGGAGCGCTAAAGGAAGGCCGCGTGATGCGCCTGCAGACCCATCTTGAGATGCCGTAAGCTATAGTAAAGGGCCAGTCTGTTTCCTGACAGCTTTCAGCACGCACAGGCTGCGTCACCTCAGCAGCCCCCGAGGGAAGCACTGTCTCTATTTTATAGAGAAGACCGTCAGCTTCAGGGGAGTTTAGTAGTTTGTCCAGAGTTAATGGTAGAGCACTAGCTGTGTTTATGGAGCACTTTTGACGTGCCCCCCCTGTTACGGTTTGGATATGAGGTGCCCCTAAAAGCTCACACTAGAGGCAACGCAAGGAAGTCTAGGAGGGGAATGATTGGGTTACGAGAGAGTGACCTAATCAGCGTGTTGATCCTCTGATAGGAATTGACCGAGCGGGGGCTGTGGGCAGGAGGGCGTGGTGGGAAGGGGGGTCGTGGGGGCAGCCTGTGGAGTTGGTGTTTTGACCATGGTGAGGGGAGCTCTCCCTCTGCTTCCTGGTGCCATGTCCTGAGCTGCTTCCCTCAACACACCCTGCAGCCGTGAAGTTCGGCCTCGCCTCAGGCCCAGAGCAATGGAGCTGGCCACCTGTGGGCTGAGACCTCTAAAGCACCCAGTAACCTCTTCCTCATCTCCTGTTGCCCTGTGCTTCATCCTTCCCCTCCCTGCCCCCTCCTCTGTCCCCTGCTGGCGCACCATCCCCAGCTGCCTGACCCACTGAAGAGTGGCGGCCATCCCATGGTGCAGTAAAGGGAGCTCTAAGTTTCCCATTGTACAGGCGGAGAAACTGAGGCCCCGACAGCAGAACTGGCCTTGTCCAGGCCCTCGGAAGGGCTTGTTGGCAGAGCCCTCTTCTCTGCACCCTTCTCTGTGTTCTACGGGAGGGAGTCTGAGAGGTCACTCTGCCCTGTGCGGCCGTGGGTCCACGGGCTCCCCGGAGGCTTCTTCCCCCTGGGGTCTGCTGATGCTCTGAGCCAGACAGTTCTGCGCTGTCGGGGCACCCAGGCCTTGTAGGGTGCTGAGTGGCATCCCGGCCTCTACCTGTAGGATGCCAATGGTGCCCCATGTCGTGAGAATCAGGATGCTCTTCACGTGCTGCCACATCTCCCAGGGAGCCAGCGCCGTTGTTGACAACCAGTGGCCAAGCACTGGACCTTGGGGGATTCCAAGCCGATCGTGGCATGGGGGAGGGGGAGGGAAGCCGCTAGGTTGGAGTAATTGCTGGTGGTGGGTTTGGGGCATTGAGACCACCAGGCTGACCGAGGAGCAGACGCCCCAGAGGATTATGAGGTCACATCAGAAGGATGTCCCCTGGCCTGCAATCCCAGGGAAGTGTCAGCCTGGAGCCCAGGCAGTCTAAGTTCACACCCTGGTGTTCCACTGGGTGACCACGGCACTTGAGCTCCTGGAGCCTCAGGCTCCTTATCTGTGAAATGGGGCAGTACTAGACCAGCTTTGTAGAAACGTAGGAGCTTTTGCACAGGAAGCCGTGGCCTCTGCTGATGCCCCAGACCCTTGCTGTGAGCCTTCACAGCACTGGCTGATGGGGTGGGCTTGCTGATTTACAGCTTCCTCTTCTACCGCAGAGGGAAAGTGGGCCTTTTGTCCTCCAGCGACGCTGCACCTCGCCCTGGAGCCTTTGCTCTGGTGGCAGCTTGAGGTAGTGGGGCACTGCCCTGGGGTCTGCACCAGCCCAGCCCTGCACCCCCAGCTGTGTACTGGGAATCTAGAGATAAGCAGAGTCGTAGCTCACCCCTTTCCCTCTCCTGCCTTCTGCCCCACAGTGTCTCTGAAGCTATAAAAATGTGGTCTCAACTCTCCCAACATTCTGATCTGCAGGCTGCCCAAGCCAGGACTTTAGTGACCAAGCCACTCCCACTGCTGCAGAAAACAGATAGGAAATGACTCTTTTCTTGCTTGGTGCCCCAAAGCCATACCCTGTGTGATACCTCACTGAATGGTCTTAAGCATGGAATCTGGGAGCCCTGTCCCCGTCGATGGGCCTGGGTGGAGCCTGCGAACCTGGCTCAGAAGCCTGGTCCTCTTGCACCAGGCTGGCACGCCCATTGGCACTGTTTGCTCTGCCCAAAGAGGACCAAGCCAGTGTGCTAATGGTCTCCTCCTGCCAACAAGTGGCACCGTCAATCGCCAAGCTGGTTAAGTGCTGCTTCTGCCAGGAGTGTGGGTGACCCTTAGGTGGAGCGCAGGAACTCATTCTAACTATCACTGCAGAAGCTGGGGATGCTGGTGCTCTGTGGGCCACATTTTGAGAAACTGAGTCGTTACATTGACATTCAGGTGTTATTGGCTGTGTGTGTTTTTTCTGGGAGAATGAAATTTCAGGAGATTTTAGACCCTTCTCTCTAGGCTTTTGTGCATGTTTTTACAATGAGCCTGTAATCCATTGTAACCAGGTGAAGCCACCTAGCCTTTCCCCCCTGTGCAGGGAGGAGCAGGACAGCGTAAAGGACATACCGTATAGGAAACTGGATCTAGGAAAAGAGGGCACAAGAGTGAATGAATCTACTTTATCTGCCAGAGGCAGTGCCCTTCTCTCTGTGGCTCCAACTCCCGAGCTGGTCACTGGACACTTGGAAAAGAGAGGAATGTCCCTCCTCCTGTTTTCAGACCATCTGTTCCTGGTGAAGCCAGAGCTAGAGAGTCACACCTGGGAATTTGGGCAGTGGCGTGGGGCCCCAAGGCTGGGCCTGCGCTCCTTTCTGCCTTGGTCCTTGGAGTCCCAGGCCCGGGCAGCCCCCCTGCCCACCTGCCCGCTCTCCAGCAGCCTGGCAAGCCAGGCAGAGCAGGGATGGCGACTTTACAGCACTGTTATTACTCTGTTGTTGCCCAGTAAACCCACACGGGGCCCCACAAACCCTCGGTGAGAAAGCCAGGCCTTTCCCAAGAAATGGTTTCCTACACCTTTACAACGTGCTAGGAAAAAAGGGGCCGTTGGATTTATGGAAACTATATAAAGTTTATGGAGTCTTGGCAAGCCAGAGTAGAAGTGTCTGGAGGACGGGGGCGGGTAGTTTGAAACAGAGAAGGCCATGTGAGAGCCACAGGCCTGGGTGTCGAGACACCAGACAAAATCCCCAAGTCCGTGGCGCTGGGACGCTGGGGCGGGGGACTGGGAGAGCGCCTGGGGTGGGGGGAGGCTGCAAGGCTTTCTGGAGTGACCTCATGCTTCCTGAGAGGCAGGCAGGGCTGTCCTTGTTCTGGAGAGGGAGAGGGAGAGGGAGAGGGAGAGGGAGGCAAAGGCATTTTGAAAGTCGTGAACTTGCCCAAGGTCGCTCTGTGTGAGCCTTGGGTTCTCGCTGTCTCTCTCCTGTGTATTGAGCCGTGCGTCCCAGTTTCAGGTCCTGAAAATATGGTCTCCACACCCTATTTCAGCTTGAGACTCATCTGCTATTTGTGATTCAGCTCCCATCCTCTGATGTCCTTTAGTTGTCACCTGCCCCTCCTGGGGATCAGCGTGGCTGTCAGAATTGATCCCTGCTCAGGTTTACCCACTGGTCTTGGCCAGAATAGAGGTGCCCTGAATCAGGGCAGGGTTTGCACACACCATCTCTGCCAGCCCCTCTGGGTCCCAGTTCTCCCGCGGAATCCTCTTAGGGCCCCGAGGGAGGACCTCATGCGGTGTGAAGTCACCTCTTCCCATCCCTGTCACCCTCCACTTTTCTAATTCGTTTCTCCCTGCAAAATGTGCCTTGTGACATCGATGTTTTCTCTCCTGCTTGACTGTGAATTCTTGGAGTGCAGATTCCATGGATGCTTAATTCTTCACTGTTGATTTTGCCCACGGAGCCTGGCATGGTTCCTAGCATGGAGTAGTCACTGCATAAATATCAGCTGGGAGGGAGGGTGGATGGAGAGATGCAGAGATAGGCAGGTGGGGAGTGGATGGATGGCTGCATGGATGGACGGACGGACCTCTGAGTGGATGGAGAGGGCATGTGTAGACCAGCAGACACCCACCGCCTCATTTACACCCTCGAGTGCAGTTAAAGTAGCAGCCTGGCCTGGTTCTCACCAACTTCTACTAAATGCACCTCTGTTTCAGGGGTATACTTTGCTCTTTCTGAGCCCAGATGGAGAAACCAGTCTGCATGTTTGAATGTGTGTGTAAATACTTTACAGTCCCCATAAACTTGTTTAAAGACAGGTGGGGGGGGGAGTATAAACTGGGGCAGCCTTTTGGGAGGGCAATTTGGAAGTAGCTATTAAATTTTTAAATGTGCCTACCACTAAGACCCCACAGTTCCACTTTTAGTTGTCGAGAGCAAGAAATAACATTTATACATTCGTACACGAAGGTCCATGTACCAGGATGCCTATAGGAGGAAGCTCCTCGCTGTTGTGCTTGTGACAGTGAAAACGTAGAAGTAGCCCCATGTCCATCAAGTGGGGGACGGTAACTAAGATGCAGAACACCCTGACAGGCAAACACTGTGGCCATCAAAGAGAACGAGGCAGATCTGTATGTGCAGAAAGATCTCGAAGGAGGCTCGGGACCAGATACAGTCCAAGCTTTCAGCAGTCTCTGAGATTCTGTGACTCATCAGTCTCAGCAAATTGTGCCCCTCTTTCCATTTCTGTCAGCTTCTCTCCTTCCTCCCCCCAGTCCCAGCCCTGAAGCCCAGCTTGCTGGAATCAGATCTTTCCTTCCCATGCCTAGAGCCAGCGACCTTCACTTCAGAAAAGGAGGAAAATGAGAGAAAAGCAGTTAAGTGCATAATTACTGTCTGCTGGCTCTTCAATTAAGAAGATTGAAAGGCACAATATTAAAATTTGATTTATGGGCGTCGCTATCTACCTCATTATGAGGCCAAGAGGAAAAAAGGCGCCGTAGTCGTGACAGAAAGCCGTGTCCTGTTTTCTCCTCCAGGAGATAAATTGGCTCTCGTGCTCTTATTGCCAGAGAAGTGTGAGACGGTGTTAGGCATCTGTGGTTTGTTCTTCCAATATGTTGAAATCCAGAGCTTAGTAAATGAGGCGTTGTCTGGGCACTTCAGGGACACTTCCTGAGAGAGGTGGCAGCTTGGTGCTGAGAGGCAGCCACTGCAGGCCACTGCGCCAGGACCCTCCCTGGTAACACAGGCCGGGTCCCCGAGGGCCCCGAGATGGCCACAGCCATGGAGCTGGGGCGGCAGCAGGAGCCCAGCTCAGCTTGGCCGCCTGCTATTTGCCCCTCAGTTTCCTCATCTGTAAGATAGAGAGGATGACCCTACTGATGGCGTGATCTTGGCCAAGCATGGCCTCTCCCTGTGCCCGGGTGTCCCATCCGAAGGTCGTCCTGGTGCCTGCCTTGGGGCCCTAGTGAGGATTAACAATTTGATGCCTGTTCAGGGCCCAGCTTGGCGTCTGCCTCGCAGCACGGGCTCATTGCCTCGTGCTCATTGGCTCTTTTTCAAATCACAGTGGTTTCTACCAGACTCCTTTGCTGTCATGGGCTCCGTTGGCAGGGCACCGGCTGATTGGCCGACAGTCCTGAGGGCCACCCTGGCCTCTCTCCCACTGATGCCCTGGGCAAACTCTGGGCCCCTTTGAGCCCATTTGTTCATCTGTAGAACAGCAGTTTCCACTTGGCACAGAGGTTGTAAGGTTCAGATTCATGTAAACAAACCGCTTGGAAGGAATAGTAGTGGCAGTGGCCCTTCATGGTGAGAACTTTGCCAAGAAGCCCAGCTGGGCAGCATCCTTCCCGAGACAAAGGCACCCGGGCCCGGTTCGTGTCCTCTGTCACCGAGGTGCAGAAGCAGGTGGCTGCAGCATTCTCCCTTCCTGGGTCTAAAAACAGTAGCTACCAAAAATGAGTGGCCATTGTAGCAGGGACTGGGCTGCACATGGTATTGCAGGAGCCCAAGTGTCCTCACGGCACCCGGGGGGTGGGCTGCTTATCCTCAGTGTGCAGACTGGGCACGGGGGTGGGTGGCTGACCCCATCACACAAAGCCCAGAGATGACAGTGCTAAGCCTGACCCACAGCTGTCAAATTCTCCCAGCACTCTCTGGCACATTCCAGGCCCCGTCCTGATTCCTAATCGTCGACCCCACCCCAGCCCACCTCCCCTGTAGGTACTCAGGCCTGTGTCTGCACCAGGCCACCCTGCAGCAGCACCACTGCCGGGGGCTTCGCTTGTATTTTCCCACCAGCGCTTCTGATCCTGCAGAGTCAAAGGTCCAGGTGCTCACGGCCGGTCGCGTAGAACATTTTGTCCTGTGTCTGAATTCGTGGGTTACACATTTGCTCAGGGCTGGGGCTGGGGAAATGGGCTCAGGGTGTCACATAAGCCCTTGCCGACCCTCTTCTGGAAGTCTCTGTTCTGACCTGGGACACCACAGGGCTCCTTTCTGCAGACTGCATGGAATGTCCCCTGGGAAGGGGGAGGGCAGGATTCTGCAGGCCTCCCTGCCATTTGTCCCCTGCTGTCCCACTAATGGCAATTCTTTGTTTTCAGTTGAGAGGGAAAATGTGCAGAAGAGGACTTTTACTCGATGGATAAATCTACATCTGGAAAAGGTGAGTGGGCCCCGGGGGATTGTCAAGCCATAGATGGATCCATACGGGAGTTTACAGATGAGCGACCAGCCAGGAGGAGACGGCGGCTGTTCCCTGAAGTCGTTCAGTTTAAACATTCCCCAGGGCTTCGAGGGCTTTGTGCTGCTGGTCCCACACTTGGTGTCGGGAGCACAGAGATAAGACACAGTTTGTCTTCCTGGGATCCTCGGTCTAACTGGGCCGGGAGGTTGGATCCACGAAGCAAATGGCAGGAGGCATTTGATATTGAAAACCCGCACAGTCCCACAGCCAAGAAGGCCTCACCCAAGCCTCAGACACTTAGGAGCATCCTGGCATCCACCGTGGGACACATTAAGAGCCATCTGCAGGCATTGGGCTGCTTTGTGCAAGAGCCCTGCATGTGTCTTTCGTCAAAGCCAGACTAGTGACATGACATTCCCGTTGATGAGAGACGGTGCCTGCCCCTGTGATGTGCTTCACCCACACCGATCATGCTTAGTACCAGGCACCAGCAGGAGCTTCGTTAGTCCTCACAGCAGCCCGGATTCCCTCTGTCCAGTTAGCAGCGGGAAACGAGGCACCCAGACCCGGTGTCGCACGGCTTCTGCTGGGTATTGGGCTCAGCGGCCCTCCCTGCCTCTCTTCCTTACGTCCTTTGGCCCTTCCCTTTGGAGTTGCATTTTCTCTGTGGACTGCACCTGTACCCACCAGACCAAAGCCAGCCCCAGATCAAAGGAGGGGCTTCAGACCAGAGTGGGGAGGGCAGGGCTGGGAGGGGGAGGGGAGACACTCATTTCTGGAGGATGCGAGGCTCAGGGGGGCCAGCGGAAGCCCAGACCCTCCTTAAGGTATCCTGTGTGGGCTGGAGCTGCAGGATGGAGTGTTGTTTTTCTCAGACAGCTGAGTTCATCAGGATTCATGTCGCCGACTTCCCCTCTTCCAACTTCCTCTCTGGTGCTGAAGACCAGCCAGGGTCTCATTTCTGTTGGAAGCTGGTGACACTCCACTTTATGGGACCCAGTGTGTCTCCTTTCTCCTCTCTCCTTTTAAATGTGCTAGAGCAACGGCTCTCTGCGCTTAGCGGAGGTCATTGAATGATTAGAAAACAGAAGAAAGTCAGTGTGGATCTTGGGAATCAGAACTCTTGACTGAAATTCCGATTCATACAGTTCGCCTTTAGGCTAGAATATCTCCCGAGCAGGCACATGACCACCGGACTTCTGCTCCCTGCTGCATGTGGGTGACACAGGGCTGTGACCTGAACTCTGTGGATAAAACGCTTCCTTATCATGCAGGAAGCATTAGGAATCATTTGCCACTGGCCTGGATTCTCAGTGCACCTTCAGTGCTGCTTCTACAGTGAGGTGCCTGACGTGCGCCAAGGTGGCTGAGACTCCTGCTGTGGGGCCAAGGAGAGCCGGGAGGATTTCTGTCATTGTTTCTTTTTAAAATTATTTGTAAATAAATAAACACAGAAAAGAACAGAGCATCATCCAGGGCCAGGGACACCTCCTGCACTCCCTCGCCACCCGGAGTGAACCTGTGTCAGCAGCTATCATTCCAAGGATTCTCTCCTCTGCCAACTTCCTGCCCCTTTCTCCGGGCAGGTGGGTAGTGGCTGCCCTGTAGATAAATCTGATAGCACCTGAACCTGAAGCATAATAAACAGGGGAAAATTAACAGCCGTGTTCTAACCCTGAGACTTTCAAGAGCGGCCTCTCATGGGCGGGAACCAGGGACTCCTTGGTGAGTTGGGCTTAACTGTAATTTGAAGGCTGTCAGGAATATTTACTGAGTCTCTGGCTTCTGGAAAAATTCCCTCATTTACCTAAGGAGTTAGATCATGCAGAAAGCCCTGGGGGTGCAGTGGACTCGGCCATACCCATCTCCTGAAGCCCGGGACGTTCAGGCTGGGACTGTTTTCCCTGGAGCGGTTTCAACGCCTCCCCCTGCCACCCCGCAGGGTGGACCCCGGCCAAGGCCCTGTTTGATGTTGTGGCGGAGGCACTTACAGGAACTGCCAGTGGAAATTATTCTTTAGGTTGAACTCCAGAGTCAGGCCCGGCCCCAGTCAGGGCCGGTAACTGGAAATTTTGTTAGTCCATTCATCAGGGGGGTTTGGTTCGGGTGTCTCCTTTCTGCCTCGAGTTAGCAGGAATCACATTTCCGTAAGAGCCACAGTCACCCGAGGCTGTCGTGTCTGGTGTGGAATGTGCCCAAGGAGCTGGGGGAGTTTGCAAAGAAAATAGTTTGCCTTTTGGTTCAAAGTTGCTGTCGCCCTCGAAGCAGAACCTTTTTCTGTGCACCTGTGGGTGGAATCACCCTGTGTTTTGACTAACTAGGGGCTCGGAAACTCGTATAAAAGGTAAGGAAATGCTGCTTTCCCCTAATAGAAAATAAAGCACAGTCCTTCCAAGGCTTGATGGAAAGGAAGAGGACTTTCCCAAAGGAGAAGGGCGACTGGCCACAGTTCCACTGTGTCGCCAAGGTTTTTCCCACCTGGGGTCTCTGGCTGGCTAGGGCTGCCACGGCCCAGGGTCACTGCATCCCATTACTCATGCCTCCTGTGTGAAAGCTCAGTCCGCCCTTTGTCCCCAGGAGCAAAGAGAGCACCCAGGCTAACCACTCTCAACTGGCCAAAATCCCAGTCCCAAAAGGAATTCTCCCGGAGCCCCTGAAGAATGC
Source organism: Ictidomys tridecemlineatus (assembly GCF_052094955.1). Lineage (NCBI taxonomy): Eukaryota > Metazoa > Chordata > Mammalia > Rodentia > Sciuridae > Ictidomys > Ictidomys tridecemlineatus. The sequence continues at coordinate 115,032,093 of NC_135481.1, read as the reverse complement.
AGGTTTTCTGACCCTGCTCCATGACGTTAAGTCCCCACCATGGGGTAGATCTCTTAAAAATCAAAGGGAGCTCAGAAGAGGAAAGTGAACAAAGAGTGGTAGGCACCAAGGGAGGGGAAAGTGCTGGGAGGGATATTGGCCAAATTATATTGTTGCATCATGTGCATGTTCTAATATGTAACAACGAATCCCATCAGTATGTACGACTATAATGCACTAAGAAAAAAAATGTGTATATCGGGGGGGAGTCCCCACCATGCCACATCAGAGAGGTTATTATCAAGTTCATTTAGTTGACAGACCCTCAGGCGGGTGCACATCTGGAGACAGGAGCGTCTGAAGGTTGGGGGACCCTGCCAATACCCAGCCTGAGGCTAGAGTGCAGCTAACCCAGTGCAGATCTGGGGTACACTTGAGTCCCGCCATCATGGCCTGATGCAGGGAGCAGAATTTTACCAAAGGGCTGTTTAACCAGACGCTGGATCTCTCACCCATCCTCTTTGAGCCTTGGTTTCCCCAAATCCAAAGGCTATCAGGACGTGCCATTTATTTCTAACTGTAAGTAGAAACATGGATGTGATCAACTCTGGGGTCTGAGATCTCCGGCTTGGAGGATCCCCAAGGTCACTTACTCAATTAGTCTCCTGTTGCTGAATCTCTTGCACAGCTCACCTGCCAGGTGGCTTGCGAGTGCTGCCCAGGAGTCACCTCCAGGGGACGGGCCTCTTACTCCCTTGGATGGGCTTTCTGCCTAGAGACAGACCTGGATGTCTGGAAGTCTTCTCTCGAACTGAAACCTGCCTCTCTGACATAGTTTTGTGGATTACGCAGGGCACTAATCGGCTGCTTTCTTTCCCCATGCTCCACAGTGTGACCCACCTCTAGAAGTTACAGACCTATTCGTTGATATACAAGATGGCAAAATCCTAATGGCTTTGTTAGAAGTCCTGTCTGGGCGAAACCTGGTACGTATGTTACAGAAGGATCCGGAGGAAATAAGACGCACAGGGAAGCAGTGCCGAAGGGTTCTGTCCAGGAGACAGGTGCTGGCCCTCAGTGGCTCTGACAAGCCTCTGTGAGGAGGAAGGTTTATTTGGCTCGTGGTTTCAGGCCAAGGTCATTTGGCCCCGTTGCTTTGGGACTGAGATGAGGCAGAACTTCAGGGTGGGAGCACATGGCAGTGCAGACGCTCACCTAGGGCCGCCAGGAGGCAGAGAGAGAGAGAGAGAGAGAGAGAGAGAGAGAGAGAGAGAGAGAGAGAGAGGGAGGGAGAGGCTGAGGTCCCAGTGTCCCCTTTATGGATAAACTCCCAGTGACCACACTTCTGCCTACTAGGCTCTGCCTGTAAAAGGTTCCAGCACCTCTGGGAGCCTCACAGGCTTGCAACCAGGCCTTCAGCCTTTGGGGGGCATTTAAGCTCCAGTGCATGACCACAGGGGCAGATGGAGTGCCACACGCGCCAGGAGGTGCGTAAGTCCTACAGTCAGACTCACAGAAGGGCGACTCTCCTTGTCAGTGAGTAAGTGTGATGTAAACCTGTAGCTAAGCCATATCTTTTTTAAAAAGCCAGTATATCTTAGTGAGTAAATAAGTAAATGTCCAGTGTTTACTGCACACCTGTGATAGGTAAGAATTGGAACTAGAAATTAAAGTGCAGCTAGCCAGTTATTAACCAGAATAACAGCTAAGAATCAGAAAAATTGAAGGATGTTTACCAACCAAATTCTGTGATCTAACCTGAGGCTAGCGCTAGAACTGCTAGCTTCTAGAACATTCTTTTAAATAGCACTGACCTTGAAGGATGTCCACTGATGTGGGCATTCGTTCCTCTCCGTGGTCCCAGTGTCTGCTTCTCACAGAGTGGTTCTTTTTCTCCTCCGCCTGGAGTGGGTCTCTGGCAGGTAGTGCTTGTTGTGCAGTGTGTCCTGTGTACCTCAGGATGTTGAGTGTCTGACCGCTAAGTGCCACTAGCACCCTTTGGTACAGTGACCAAAAACACCCAGATATTGCCACATGTTCCCTGAGGGGGATCCAGTCCAAAGCCCCAGTCGTGTGGAGGCTGAAAGTGTTGCTCTAGACTCCGGTGTTTGGATTGGACTTGGTGACACATCGTGCCTACGGGACGTAGCCCAGCCAGCAAGGACTAATGCCGTCTGCTCTGGGCTGTCCCGTCAGAGCCCCCACTGCTGTTCTCAGGTCCAGCGTGGCTGGGCTCTCACCGACCCCTCCCACCTGTGCCTTCCCAGTAGCAGAGGAGGAGACGCCCGTCGCTCAGAGGGACCGTGTGGGGACAGGCAAGGAATTCTAGTGGAGGGTGAACCCATTGCTGCAGAAATAGCACTTGGCTTCTTAGCAGGTCTCCAGGGAGCCAGCAGCACGGGCCCCAGAAGGCTGCGTGAGAAACTGTGCTCTGGCCCCTTGTTCTGCACTCCCAGTGACACAGGCTCCCCACTCGGGTGTCAGAGCACGGGCAGCAGCCCCCGTGGTGGCCTTGGTGGTGTCTCCTCCTCGTCCTCAGGAGCCAAGAGCAGGCCTCGGCCTCCCCGTTAGCTTGGCCTTGAAGTGGCACATGCTTCCCAGGAAGCACGGGAGCCTCCGAAGGGGGCCCTACCCTGGGGTGTTGTCAGAGTCTTCGCTTCTGCAGGCCTCTCTCTCTCTCTCTCTCTCTCTCTCTCTCTCTCCCCACCTGAGATAACGGCCCACAAAGCTCTTGGCCCAAACCAGAAACATCTGCTGCCACCAGGGAGGGCTCGGGCTGGATGATTTAGCAGCTGAGTGGTAATGCAGGACAGCTCATTGTCCCCACTAGAGTGTCCCTGCAGCGAGGAGAGCATGTTATTGCCGGTCTCTGGAGGACAGGGGATTCCAACAAGCCAGGAGCTGGCTGGAAGAGAGAAATTGGACAGATTTGTCCCTTGGAGACTTATTTGGGTCCCTTGCATTCGCCAGCTCCAATGAGTTAAGTCCCAGGTTCCGCACAAGGCTGACTGTTGAGGGTCCCTGACGTTCCATTTGCACACCCCAAGATGCAAATGGATGGGGTTGGATGAAGTCCAGGTGGGTTTTAGCCACAGGCCCCTAACTTTCTCCAGAAATTCATGTGAAAAGGGTAAAAAAGAAGAGAAGCGTGCCACCCCATCCCCTGCCACCCTGGGGCCTCCCGAGGTGCCTGGGTGGGTTAACTGGTTCCTCTCCTTCTGTTTTACAGCTGCATGAATACAAATCCTCATCACATCGTATTTTTCGGCTGAACAACATAGCGAAAGCTCTTAAGTTTTTGGAAGATAGCAATGTAAGTGTTTGGAGCTCCTCTTGTGAATGGGAGCTTGTCCTGTGACCAGAAGGACTCGCGGGAAGTCCAGTGCTGGTCACGAAATGTGAACCGGGCATCCAGCTAGCATGGCCAAAGTAAACTGACCTCCAGTGAATGGCAATCAGTTCATGGGGGACACTGCCTGACCCTGCCTACCCCACCCCATGTCTACCAGCTTTGGAACTCGATGCTCAGCCAGCCTGGGGGAGGGCGGAGCGGGGCTGCTGACTGGCTCTCAGATCTTTGGAATTTAGTTGACCTTTGCATTTCTAAGAGTGCAGCAGACGTACCAGAGGGTAAAACTTTCTCTTAGGACTTAGAATGTGACAAAAACAAAGGAGGAGAGGGGGTGAAGGGTACGGGGGTACATCTTAGCATCCCCTCCTCTTTGATAGGACTTTGGAGCCTGAGTCCATCTTTTCTGTGTTTGGATCCCTTGCAGATGGGTTAGGGTGGCCCAAGAGGGTTGAAATTCCAAAGCTCTAGTTTCATTAGATTTCAGCAATTAATCTAAGCTTAAAAAAAAAAAAAGAAAAAAAGTCTTCAGCTAAAACTTTATCCTGACGTCTGGTTCATCTGGGTCCTCCGGTAAGTCACAGAGGCTGATGGTGGCTGATTTCAGCAGAAGGGAATTTGTTGAAAGGATGCCAAGTAGCTCATGGAATGAACGGAAAGCCCGGAGAATGGGGGATCGTGCCCAGGGATGCCAGGTGCCAGGATCGCTGCAGAGCCCACCTGGAGGATCAGTGAGGGCTGACCCCACTTTCCTGCCCCTCTGCCTCTAGGTGGCCCCCTACAGCCTGGGAGTAGGAGTGCTCAGTATGTGATCCCATTCATGTGACATGCCCAGCACAGGGAAACTTCTAGAGATAAAAGTGCAGTAGTGGTCGCTAAGGGCTGGGGGAGGCAGAGGAACAAGGTGAAAAGAGAGGGTATGGAGCTTCTTTTAGAGGCAGTGAAGATGTCTTAAAATTGGTGGTGGCAGAGCTTCCCTGCACCTGTGCCTACACTAAACACCGCTAAATCCAGTGCTTTAGGGGGGTGCATGGAACAGACATTGCTTCTCTCTCAATGAAGCTGTTTAAAAAGAAGGCATCGCCTACATCTATTGAAAGGCTTCCTGTCTGCAGAGTTAGTCACACCCTGAGCCTGAACGTGAACGTGGATCAGCCCCGGCCTGGAGCCCGTGGTCACTCACTCACTTCCAGGAACTGTGGGGAGATTACTTACCTCTCTAAGTAGGTGACAGAAGCAAAGCCTACCGGGCCCAGAATAGGGCTCACTGGGGAGCTCTTGCCACTCCCCGCTCTTGATGGGCTTTGCTCACTGCGACTACCACCTCTGTGTGGGGGTCAGCCTTATCTTTGTCGCAGTGCCTACCCTGTATTCCATAGGGACGTTGTACTTGGGACAGCATGAGGCCTTGGAGCAACTGTCCAAGGTACTCGTTGCTCTTTCTTCCGCCTTGGTTGACCTTGAAATGCGCTTCTCCTATACTGACTGCCCACACGGATGAGTCCCTGTGACATGGCGAACCCTCTTCCTGTGCATATCCTCACCCCTGGGGTAGGTAATAGGCTTGCTTCTTAGAGGCCCCTGGGACCATTTACCATGTGTTGCCCATGGCCTGGGGCTGCACCCCATGTTGGAAGTGCATCTGAGCCTTCAGGACACTTGGGGTCAGGAAGAAGAGGCCTTACTTGGCAGAGAAGCTGTGATCCTGCAGAGTCAAGGATGCAGGGCTGAGCCCAGGATGGCAAAGCACACAGCCGAGACTCAGGAAGGCCTGGCCTTCATAGTCCATGTGTAAATCTTTCCCAAACTGTTCCACAATGCCTTCCTATACGATAGGCCATTAATGGCTCCTCTGGTCTTCAGTTACAGTACAAATCTGGGAAAATCCCCAGGGTGGTGCATGTCAGCTTTGTGCCTAGCTTGGCCCCTTTAACAAGCAGGTGGGAGAGTGAGTGGCCCAGCAGGAAGATGCCCACCAGTGAGGGGGACAGATGCGAACAGGGCTTCCAGATGTAGCCTCTGGCCATTCCCAGAATCCACAAAGTACACAGGGGCCCTGTGGCTCCTCCCTGTCCTGCTGTCCCTGCTCCAGGAAGACAGCCCTCACTGGCTCTGGTGAGCCAAAGCAGTGCCCAGAGCTGGGGGCTGGATCCCAGGGCAGCCAGGTCGTGCTTGCTCCGGGGTGCAGACGTGGCTCCACAGAGCTGCCCATCCTCCCCACTGAATATCACAGTGTTGACTCCGGTGGCAGAAATGGGTTGCCCCACAGGACCAGGCCCATGACCTCCTGCAAGCCATTCAGTATGAGCCTTGGCTTCCTCCTCTGTGAAATGGGTGCTCTGTGATTGTGAAAAGAACTAACCTGTGAAAGCCACTTGCCGGCAACTCTTGCTCCATTAGGGAGCAAGGCCCTGGGTCAGCACCTCAGGTGTGTCAGCCCAGAGGGAGAAGTAACCCCAGAAACCAGTTAGCTGGTCCATTTGCTTTCAGTCTGGAAAGCCCAGCTGAGTTGAGAGGAAGAGGGGAAACCGTATCTGAAGCTCTAGACTCAAGTCGGGCTGTGACATTGCTCATTCCCACCAAAATGAAAAATGTCCAGGCAACCAAAACCTTTGGGCTAGCTGCTTCTTTAGGCCCTGAGATCATTAGGTGCCACCACCTTCTCTTGGCCCTGGACAGTGTTTTAGTCTCCAAATGGCTTTCCCAAGGGCCACTGCTCCCTGCTCAGCCCTCTCCTCTCCCCTCTCTCGGGACAGGACACCATCATATTTATGGCACCCCACAAGGCAGCTCTGCCTTTCTCTCCTTCTGGAACCCCAGCTCAGAGGGAGGTGGCCATTACTTGTCACTTGGGCTTCCTCCAGGCGGGCGGAAAGACAGGAAGACAGGCTGGCTGATTGCTTTGATTCCCCTGGACTGGAATGAAAACAGGGACTGCCAGGAGCCGGGGTTTGGGAAAGGGCAGCCAAGGCTGGCCAGTGATCCGTCCTGTTGACACGTGCTTGTGATGGATGGGGACAGAATATGGGACCCAAATTTGATTGGCTGTGTTATTCACAATGTTGACAACTTCCTTCCTGGCCTCCCGCCTGCCCGCGATGAGCCTGTGTTGTCTGAATTACATTCTTGGCATCAGCCTGCCAAACCGACGTCAGCCAGGGGACTCGGGAGTCTCCCTCAATTAGGTGAGCCAGGCCTCGCCGACGGGCCGGCGGTGTCAGGAACCCCCAGCAAACAGACAGGATCAGGGTCCAGTGTCAGATGATTGGAAAAGCTGTGATGGAAAGGGAGAGAGGAAAGAAGTGGGGAAAGAAAAGATCTGTGTAATGGTTCTCCTCATTTTTCCTTTCCCAGTGCCCCAGGCAGAACTTTGCAGTGGGAGTTGTGGGGTTTATCTTGACTTATCTTATTTCTCCTCTCTCCCCCCTGAAGGATGTTTTAGACATTTTTATAGAATTGTTCAGCAAAGAGAAGGCAATGTGGCCCTTCCCAGGGAGATGCAGAGCTGATGATCAGTGTAGGGGATAACTTGCATTTCTAAAAGTTCCCAGGTGATGGTGCTGCCCATCCAGGGGTCACACTTGGCCTTAGGACTTTACCAAGAGCATCATTCTATGATTAAATAAAGCAGGTAATTCCTTAGGGATTTCTATAGTGGAAACATTGTAACCAATGGAAACATTGTATCCAGTCAGTAAAATGTTCTGCAGTGGTACAGAATCTCTGGTTATCAATCTTAACTCACTATTTCTAATCTCCTGTGGCCTTACCCTTCTCTCACCCCACCCCCAGGGTCTGTGATTGCTGGTGTTCTGTCTTTGTCCAAGGGTGCTCTCAATCCAGAGGCGCAGTGACCTTAGGTGCAGCCTACAAGCAGATCTCCTGGGCATCTGCCAATTATCCTTGGAAAAGATCTACTGAATGAAACCTTGCAAATTGTGTGGCCCTGGGCTCATTGTACTTAACCTCTCTGAAATGTCCTCTGAACTATAGGGTTAATAGAAGCCCCTGCCTCCTAGGGTTGCTATGACCACAGACTGAGTTGATGGTGTCTCCCATGGAAAGCACTGCGTAGGTGCTCATTAAATATGCTTCTGCATTCTGAGTGTCCCCGAGAGATGGTCTTGGCCAGCGCCAAATGTCACAGGGTGAGCAAGAGAAACAGGCTTAAGAGGATGACAGAAAATAGCAGAGATGGTCCTCCTTGGAACCCCCTGTAAGCTGACGGACTGCTTCTCTCCAGGTTAAGCTGGTTAGCATCGATGCGGCAGAAATAGCAGACGGCAACCCCTCTTTGGTTCTTGGCCTCATATGGAACATAATCCTCTTCTTCCAGGTAAAATAATGTCCTTTCTGTAACACACTATAAGGGTCTCGAGTCCCCTTAGTACCAACAGAACAGTGTGGGTCCAACTCAAGGGAGTCAGTGAGACTCGGTTGCTACTGACTTTGACTTTGCTGTTCACTGAAATAGAACTGGAAATAGAAAGTAATGGTTTGTTATTAAATGATCCACTTGCGAAAGATTTCCTTGAACTGTCCAGAGACACAAGCACAAACAAAATTTGGATCCCATTCTGTGTGAATCTTGAACTTAAAAAGAAAGTCTCTGTATCTCTGAGCCTCAATATCCACAACTGTGAAATGGGAGCAGTGGTCATAAAATGTGGTGAGCAGCCAGAAAAGCCACGTGCACGGGCTCTTTGTCCACTGTCTAGTGTTTTATGCAGGAGTTAGTTACTGAACCCTATTGTGGAGTATCCTAAGAGATGCTAAAATGATCAGAAATGGTTAAAAGTCAAAGCTTTAATTCCAACCAGAGCCTCACTCATTCATTTGATACATATCTGTTGAGTTTCTCCAGCATGCCAGCTGCTGGGCCTGTGAGGCCCTTGTCCTCTCAACCCTCTGGGATCACAGACAGGTCACTCCCTGCTATGGAATTCTGGGGTGCAGGCCATGACCAAGGTGTGACCTGGTGATGTAAGAGCCCCAAGCAGGGCAGTGACCTCAACTGAGCAAGGGAAGTGAGGCAGACTTCCTGGAGGAAGGGACCAGAGCTGGGTTTTGAAGAGTGAATAGGAGTGAGTGTGAGCAGTATTTCTCAGATTCGCTGCGGAATGGATGAAATGCAGGTTCAGACTCCGTAGGTTGGTCTGGGGCAAGGCTTGGGGTTCTGCATTTCTCCTAAGTGCATGTGATTGGAAGAAAGGGACAGCCAGGCAGCAGAACTCGATTGAGCAGGGACAGTGGCCTTGAAATATCTCCTGGGAGCGGCAGGTGATAAGGAAAGGGGGGTTCATGGAGTCGGGTCAGGAAGACCTTGTGTGCGGAGGCTTGTCAGAGCGGCATAGGCTGCCGGAGGGGCTGATCCTTCCCTTGGAGGGTACCTATACCCCGAGTAGAGCAACCAGCCGCCGTCAGACAGGCTTCTTCCCTTCAGAGAACCAGCTCTGCGTGAGCCGGTCCCTCCAGCCACGTCCGAGAGCTGCAGGTCAACACAGGGCTGCTCACCGAGCGTCTGTCTGGCCCTGGCGTCTGAACTGCTGTTTTCTTTCTAGATTAAGGAGCTCACGGGCAACCTCAACAGAAACTCTCCATCTTCCAGTCTGTCACCTGGCTCGGGGGGCACAGATTCCGACTCTTCCTACCCACCTACACCCACCACCGAGAGGAACGTGGCAATATCAGTGAAAGACCAGAGGAAGGCCATCAAGACCCTGTTGGCATGGGTACAGAGAAAAACAAGGAAGTAAGCTGGGCCCTCTGCCCACCGAACAGTTAATGAGGGGTTTTCAGGCCAAGGGAGGAGGTCCCCTTCCCTGGAGGGCGAAGAAGAGGGGAGTTCCCAGCTCTTAAGATGCCAGTTGTGCCCATGCAGATGCTTCCTGTGTGCCTTCAGAGCAGGGAGCACTGTGCTTAGCGGTGTCTGCACACAGAGCTGCTGAGAGGATCTGAACGGAACTCAGAGGGGCTGTCGCCGCGCCAACTCCCAAATGGCTCATCTCTTGGGTTCTGGAAATCTGTGCCCATTTATTATTAAGCCTCAGGGTGTCTTTCGGAGTTTGTATCTACTTTATAGAAGTAACAACATGGGCGGTAACATAGTCAAGGTCAGGTTTGGCCTGCTCAAAACTGAGATAGGTGAACCAGAGCGAAGCGCCAGCCCCCAGCGTACCCTGGGCCAGCGGCTGAGGGAATTGATGCCTGGCAGGATTCCCTCCCTTGCCCCTCACTTTTTAAATTGTTGTTTTATTCCTAGTCATAACGATAGTCGGTGCCATCTCATGAATGGCTTCCATGTGCCACCTGCCTTGTGCATTAGGTTGACCATGGGGCAGGGGTCTACACCTGGGACCACTGCAGCCACTGCCCCTGTCCTGATCGGCTCACTCACCTGCCCGGTGTGCCGCTGTGGTCCTCCTCCAGGTATGGCGTGGCGGTGCAGGACTTCGCGGGCAGCTGGCGGAGCGGGCTGGCTTTCCTGGCTGTCATCAAGGCCATTGACCCCAGCCTGGTGGACATGAAGCAGGCCCTGGAAGACTCCGCGCGGGAGAACCTGGAGAAGGCCTTCCGAGTCGCACACGAGGCCCTGCATATCCCCAGGCTCCTGGAACCAGAAGGTAGCACGACGCTCACTCCTCCGTGGTTCCTTCTCAGTGATTCTTATCACAAACGTACCCCCTGCTGTTCCAGGTAGAAAATTTGAAAAATACAAAAAAATTCTTCTATCTCCTATATTCCCATATTTTTAAGGCACCCATTTATAATATTGTGACGTAGTTGGCATTGTTCAGTATATGTGTCATTTCGTCTCTTACTGTTTTAGCTAAGTTGACACATGCATCTCACATATTGCTGTGATGTCAGGCACCAGTAAAGATAAAAAGCACCCAGTAGGCCTACTAAAATTCACTCGGCTCCTCCCTGCTTGTGGCCGTCGAGGGGGCTTCAGAAATGATCTGTTTTGCCCAGAGTGGGCATCACTGCAGAAAGCTCAGCAGGCAGCTCAGATTGTCCCCTCAAGGGCAGGTCCCAGCAGCAGAGTGGCAGAGTGGAAGGGTATGCACCGAGCAAAGGAACTCGGCTGTCTCTTCTGTCACATGGCTTTGCAGGGGTTTGAGCGATTCAGGACTCGCTGTGGCAGTCAGTGGGGTGCACAAGTCACCAGACTTGCTGGTGGAGCCAGCAGTGAGCCATCTGCTCCCGGTGGGAGCGACTAAGACACAGGGAAGGATGGACGGCACGTTCAGAATAAGAAGCCGTGGCTTTCCATCCTGGTTCACCAGTCGGCTGTGAGGTTTCAGTGAAGTGATTCACCCTCTCTGAGCCCAAATTTCCTTACTTAGAAAAAGAAAAAGCCCTCGATGATCGGTGGGCCTCTCCACTGAGCGCCCTGCAGTGCTGTGGGGAAACCCTGTGTCCTGCTAACCCCCGTGTCTCTCTTGACAGACATCATGGTTGACACGCCGGACGAGCAGTCGATCGTGACTTACGTGGCCCAGTTTCTAGAACGTTTTCCGGAGCTGGAAGCTGTATGTTGGTTTTCCTTGCCTTCAGTTTCAAAAAATGTACATTTCCACTGGCTGCCATCAGACCCAGCGGGGACTTGGACTGTCATTCTCTGTTAACAGGGACAACCACAAGTTGGTGGTCCTTGCCTTGCCATGTTTTAACTTCCAGATTATATATAACATAGATTACGTGTAAAAGTTGGGAAGGAAGCTGGTCACCTCTTTGCCAAACTTCTTCCCATTGCAAACTTTATAAAATTATAAAAGACATCCACTCGTGATGCAGATCAGCCACTTGATTGTTCAGCTGTCAGGCGGAACATCTTAACAATCACCAGCCTTTATCAGTGTTAAAAATATATTGATCCAGTTGTGGTGGCACACGCCTGTAATCCCAGAGACTCAGGAGGCTGAGGCAGGAGAATTGCAAGTTCAAAGCCAGTCTCAGCAATAGCAAGGCACTAAGCAACTCAGTGAGACCCTGTCTCTAAATAAAATACAAAATAGGGCTGGGGATGTGGCTTAGTGGTTGAGTTCCCCTGAGTTCAATCCTTGGTACCCCCCAAAACAAAACAATAACAACAACAAAAAATATATATACACACACACACACACATACCCTTCACAGACAGGCTTTATATCCTCAGAACCTCAGATATACTTGGGATAGAATATTTTTGGAGCAGAATCACTTTGCAGAAGTGATGGCTTCATTGAACACCCCTCCCCCACCATGCACAGCCCTGAGATAACGTCAACAAAAAGAATGACAGTGACAATAGCCACAGCCTTGTGAATTCATCCATTCTTTACTGGATGTGGAGTGCTGGCTCAGGGGACTCAGCAAGGAGCTGGACCAGGATGAGGGTGCAGCTCCATGGTAGAGTGCTTGCCCAGCATGCACCAGGCCCTGGATTCCACCCCCAGATGGATAGATACATACGTCCTACATCATACCTTCAGGCATACCATTGGACAGATGAGGTCCCTAACTTTGTGTAGCTTGGTTCCATAGGGAAAATCATTAATGGGTCAGCAAACACATTATTATATCAAGCAGTTGTAAATATAAACAGAAAAGAAGAGATGCATAAAGAGTTAAAGAATGCTTGTAGGAAAGGGGGACAGACTGCCCTTTTTGCCGGATACTGATTATTTTACCGTGCCCCTGTGTTTCCAGGCCATTCCTGCAATCCAGCCTGGTTCAGAATCAGTAGCCTCTTCTTATAGATGGGACTTTGGGTGCTCAGAGAGGGTTTAACGTCTCCCCAGAGTCAATCAGCTATTAAGTACAAAGTTGGGGTTTGACCCCAGCTCTCTGAGGTTCCAAAGCTGATTTTGTTAGGTCCCTCACAACATGCATCTGAGGCTGGCACCCCATTTCCCACTGAAGAGCCTCACCAGGTGCTGCGGCTGTCGTCCCATCCGTCCTAGCACCCTGGAATACTTCCCAGGGCAGTGTGGAGGCAGGGATTCCTGGGCAGGAGTGCCACTGTTGCCGTTTGGAGCCCTGTGACCTCGGGCTGGCTACTCAGCTTCCCTGACATCTGCATCAGATGCCAACTGTAAAGTGGAGATGTTACCCACGTTTCAGGGCCGTGTGAAGAATAACTAGACCGTTCCCAGCCTTGGGCCTGACACAACAGTGGACGTTCCGCGTAGAGCAGTGATAATTTTTTTGCAATTCAGTTTTCCTGGCCTTTTATTAAATTCCAAATACCAGGCCTCAGGGCATTCCTTAATCCTGACCTCTTAATCAGGAGGCAGAATTTGAAATCAACTCAAACTTAGTGGTATTTGTGTGAATCAAGGCCACAGTCAGGATTCAGCCCAGCTGACACTTGGGTGTCCCCAGTGCTGGCATCAGAGATGCAGCTGAGAATAGAGAAATTAAAGAACAGTTCCCGGGGAAACTCGTCTTGGGTCACAGGACACAGTGCTTCACTGCAAAGCAATCGTTTACACCCTCAAGGGACACAGATGAGAATTCTCAGCTCACCAGATGTCCCTGAGCTGGGCCTTCACGATGCCACACTCACCCAGCGCTGGCCACAGACGAGGTGCTGTGCCTCACTCCATGGCCCCGCATATGATTTCTTTGGGTGAATATACCACACGGACTTGAGAAGAATGTGTCTTAGGCAGTTAAAGAATTTAATTAATTCTTTAATATACTGCTCATGTGTGAATATGCTGTTCTAATAGTCCATCTGCAGACTGATTCTTTTTTATGCATTTCTGTCAGTTAGAACAGGAAAGAAGTGTTTGGCAGTCTCCAACTAGGTCTGCAGACTTGCTTGTCTCAGTTTGGTCGGGTTTTGCCTTCTGTGTGTGGGTACTGTGCAATTTGGTGTGTCGACGTTTAGGGCCCTTATATCTTCCTAATCACTTGACACCTCTGTTTTTATGACATTTCTCTCTGTCTTGAGGTATGCTTTTTCTGATGTAGTCATAGCTTTCTTGTGATTAGTGTTATATGATATTTCTCCATCTTTTTTTCTTTCATGGATATGTGCACTTGCACTAAAGTATGTTTCATATAAACAGCATACGGCTGAGTCTTATTTCTTATCCATCTGACAAGCTGTTTCATTTAATCAGTGCATTTTCTGTCCTGCTACATGGTTTTAATCTACCATCTGGATTACCCTTTTCCATTGATCCCATCTGTTCTGTGTTCCTTTGTTCTTCCTAACTACTCTTTTTTTCTTTTTTTAATTACACAACCGTTTTTTGGTGTCCATTTTCTCTCCTCTATGGGCCTGGTAGCCACATCTCCTTGATGAATCATTTTATCATTTTAACAACTTGATGAATCAGTTGCTCTAGGGATTGTAATGCTCATCATTTAACCTACCTTAAATGACTATCACACACTTCAGATACAGTGCATCTTGTATGTCTCTAAATGCAACAGTGTAACTCCATTTCTTTACCCTTTACCCTTTAACTTTCCTTTACTTATTTATCCATTTTAGTTCACAATACTTTGTTATTTTTGCTTTAAACAGTAGACTTTTGAAGAAACTGTGTAAATAGTCTTTTCCATCACGTACGTTTACTCTTTCAGGTACTTTTTCCCTTCAGATCCGGGCTTCTATCTCTAATCATTTCCCTTCAGCGTGAAGAACTTCCTTTGTTTGTCTCGAATGTAGATTAAAGGGTTATTCCAGAGTCTTTTCTTTTGCTAATTCTTACACTGGGTCATTGGTGGTTCTACTTCTAGTGCCTATTGCTTCTCTTGATTATAGGTTTTATTTTCATGATCCTTCAGGAATTTAAAAAAATTTTTATACCAGACCTAATATATAAAAGGATAGTAGAGATTGAAGTAGACAACATTTTTTTCCTCTATTACTCTGTTTTCTGTTGATATAATAAAATAATTGAGGCTAGGTAGTATGCCCAGGAAAGAGATTTATTTAATTCACAGTCTCGGATGTTGAAGGGCATGGAGCATCAGTTGGCTCTAGTGAGGACCATCATGGTGGAAGTGTGTGCCAGAGAGACCACATTCTGAGGTAGCAAGCCAGAGAGTGATTCAGGGGTCAGGCCTGCTCTTCTAGAACACTCACTCCCTTGGGAACCAACTGGGGTCTGATGAGAGCTACATCAGTTCCCTCTGAGGGCAATACCCATGGCAGTGGAGGCGGCCCTTTCCCAGTCAAGCCCCCGGAACAAGCAGTTGAGCATTTTGACTGTATCAGGAAGTGATAGGAGCAGCTCTGTTACAGTCTTATTTCATTTCAGTTCTCTGATCTCACATTTATTTGAGGGTGAGGTCAGTATGCACAGTCTCCCTCTACCAGGGCCTGGGAGGCCAATCTGTAGTACCACCAAGAGTCTCTCCTCTTCAGCCTTGGCCCCTGGCTGACTCTTACACGCTAAAACTCCTATGCGGGACCAGAAGCATATGACAGGAAGTCATTTTGTGTTTTTAGCCCTTCCAGATTTAGTCTCCCACTGCAGCCCTCCCAGTCTGTAAAGTCTGGTCCATCATGCCCCAGCTCAGAGGGTTAGTGGCCCAGCAGTGCACACCAAGACTGGGCCGGTGGTCCAGTGGCATGATGTAGCTGAGAGTCTCTGCTCGCTTAAGAAGTGCCCAGCCCTCCCTGGAGATTAGCACACTGAGATTTCCTTGCATCCACAGCTTTACTATTTTATATTTATTTTTTATTTATTTGACATTGCCACACTTCGGTAGGAACAAAAGTCTTGTAGCCATTTATATCTTAATCAGATATATATTTTTGTCAAAGTGGCTGTGTGTGTGTATGTGTGTGTGTATGTGTGTGTGTGTGTGTGTGTGTGTGTGTGTTGAGAGGGGGGATATAGATTGTACTTAAACTTTGAGGTTGAATTGATTTCATGTCGTCCTATGATTCTCTGCAGGAAGATTTTGTGGATCTAGATAAAGAAGACCCCATTGAGTCCACCTTTGTCCGCATCAAAGAAACCCCCCCTGAGCAGGAAAGCAAAGTCCTCCTCCTGACTGAGAATGGGGAGCAGGCCTACACTGTCAACCACGAAACCAGCCACCCGCCACCCACCAAGGTCTTTGTCTGTGACCAGCCAGAGAGCACAAGGGGATTCTGCCGGGGTGGCATGTCCAGCCGCTCGCTGTCCTCCGAAAGCTCCACTGATTTCATGCAGCAGTTCATCGACCAAGTCCTCCAGGGGAGCCCAGGGAAGTTGAGTAGCACCAGTGAGCCAGCTCCGGAATCTTCCATCTTGTCCACCAGAAAGGATGGCCGGAGGTCCAACTCTTTGCCAATCAAGAAAACTGTCCACTTTGAGGCTGACACCTATAAAGACGCCTCCTGCAGCAATGACCCCCTTTACGGTCCCGACCTCAGCTTTGAAGAGAGCCCGAGTGCCACCCAGGAGCCGCCGAAGCAGGACGAACAAGCCCCATCCATCCAAGTGGCCCAGGAAAAGAAGCCAACGCAGGAGCCCTCAGCTGTCCCGGGAGCAGCCTCCACCAGGGTCCCCGGGGACTTGCCAGGGGCAGACGATCATGCTCAACCCTCCCAGCATCCCTCCTCCTGTAACGGTGCTGTCGAGGGTCCCCCTGGCCTCAGGGAGGAGGGTCATTCTCCTCCCCACCCTGGAGAAAACACCATCTTGGCCAGTGCCCAGGAGGTCAAGGTGACGCTGCTGACCGTGGAAGCTGCGGATAAGGAGGACTATTTTGAAGGCATCCCCTTGAAAGCTTCGAAATTTAACAGCGACCTCGTCGATTTCGCGTCCACCAGCCAGGTTTTCCCTGAGGCCCCTTTGCCCCAGGAGAAGACGCCCGCCGAGGAGGTGGCCGCTGACACTCCTGCTGAAAAGCTAGGCAAGAAGAGGGGCAAGTCCGCCCACACCGGGAGGGAGTCGCCCGAGCCCCAGCTCAAGCGTGACAGGCAGGAGCCTCCCAAGGGCTCCGAGCAGGAGGCACGAGTCTCCTCTTTGGCCCCGGATGAGGCACCTGTGGATAAAAAGCCAGAGGTGTATGAGAAGGCCAAGAGAAAGTCCACCCGGAGTCTCGAGGAGGAAGAGGGGGAAGCCGAAGGCCTCCCGGGGGTTGTGGAGGAATTGCCTTCCAACCCCCCGAGTGGCAGTGTCAGCCTGGAGACCCTCAGGAGCCACAGCGAAGAAGGCCTGGATTTCAAGCCCTCCCCGCCCCTCTCCAAGATTTCCGTCATTCCCCACGACCTTTTCTACTACCCGCATTACGAGGTGCCGCTGGCCGCGGTTCTGGAGGCCTATGCGGAAGGCACGGAGGATTTGAAAAGCGAAGATGTGGACCTGGAGGAGCCGGAGGGCTACCCCCACGAGCTGGACCCCAGGAACAGGGAGGCCGCCAGCGCCCAGAGCAGCTGCAGCCTCTCCACGCTGGTTGGGGTCCTCCCCAGTGCCAGCACCCATGCGTCCTATGTCAACGGGAACGCCGCAGGGGCCATGCCAGCCGCAGAACCCAGTCCCCTATCCCCCAACAAGGACCACCAGCCAAGAGAGACCAAAGAGAGTGGCCCTGAGGAGAGCCCTCAGGTACTTGAGCATGGGTTGGGGAGTCCTGGCTCCTGCCTGGGGAAATTCTGTACTTGTTTCTCCATGACATGGGTGAGGAGGTTCCCCTTGTGGGCACCCCAGGGCACTAAATCAGAGGGGCAGCACTTTTGTGAGTCTCAGGCAAGTGCCAGGTTGACACCTGAGAGGGAACCCCTCCTGAAATTTTGTACCATTGTCACCTCGCTGGCCTTATCCACCTTAGCCCGATCCTGGCCCTGGTCCCAGGTCTGCTAAAAGGATCGTGAAGGTCACTTGTGAGGGTCCAGCAAGGTAGAGGCAGTAATTGTTGTAAAAATAGCAACTGTAGCCAACAGGGAAGCTGTGTTAGTGAACTGCAGTGCCTTTCCCCTGCAGCCACCTAGGGAGGACAGGAACAGCTCTCCCTGACCCCATGATCTGCAGGGCCTTTGGCACATTCAGCACTACCCTGCAGTTCCTGTGGCCTGGAATGGGCCGTGTCCACGGGAAGGAGGCCTCTCGCTCTTGAGCTTGAGGAGCTGGACACACACTTGTCCACCACTCATATCCACTCCATCAGGCCCAGCAGCTCAAGAGGCACAGGGGTGCGCAGGGAGCAGGCGTGTGGGGCCCTCTGGGGAGTGGGCAGGGGCAGAGAATCAGGGGAGGGGAGGGTCTTCCTGCAGATGCCGGTGATAGGAATGCAGCACTGCGGTCCAGGGAGGCCAGAGAGAGCTTGGCAAGCCAGCTGGCTGGGTCCCCAAGGGATACCCAAGGGATAGGCCTGGGCTCAGCCCTCACCCAGCTCACCTGTCACCCAGTCTGCCCCTGTGGACAGCAATGTCAACACTGTCCCCCCCCCCAAAAAAGGAGAATTCTGCCTGTACTGTTAGATGTGGGGGACATAGAGTCCCCCAAGGATTGGATATTAGGGAATGTGGCATCTGGCGGGGGGTGGGGGTGGAGCTGCAGGGGGTTCTGAGTGGATAATGGTCCCCTGGTGCTGGAAGCTGGGTGGGAACGTGACCAGCTAGTCCAGTTGCTTTAGTGCCCCCTGTGCCCCTTGTCTCTCCCCAGGCTCTCACCTTTCCTCCCTCCCAGTCCAGCCTTCCCGCAGCCCGCCAAGGGGCGACCCCAGAACACTGTCTCAGTATCCCATCACTCCCTTCTCCTGTCTCCAGGGTCAGTCCAAACTCCTAGATGACCCCGAGACTCTGCCCTCTCCAGCCTTCCTGTCCAGCCAGGCCAGCCCCGCAGAATCCCAGACACACCACGCTCTGGGCTGGGCTGGCCCCACAGCCTTCCTCAGCTGTCACCCTGCAAAGCCCTGTGCCAAGGACACCTGCTGGAGCCTTCCCAGCCCCTGCCCAGGCAGAGGCGCGGCTCCTGCACCTGCAGCCGGTCACGTGTCTGACTCGTTTCTTCCTTTGAGTGCTTAGCGGGTTTTCATGGGGTTTGTTCTCCCCCAGGAGCTCATGGGCATCTGTGTGTTACTCTCTGACCCTAGACACCAGCATGGTGCAGGGACAAAGGTGTATTGCATGCTGGTTTGGGGCATAGGCAAGTGTCAGGTGGGTGAACGACAGTTCTGCTCAAGAAAGTCCCGGATGGAGCCAGCCTTGCACTCTGGGGAGGGCTCCAGGGAGAGGGGGCTTGAGGAGCCTCAGATGGGACTCAGGTGGAAAGCTGCCACACCTGGGGCTTGTTTCATTCAGTTTGCCCTCGGGACAGTGGCGAGGAGAATTCCAGATGTAGAGGGCAAACGTGGCAGGAGATGGCCGTTTGGGGCAGGGCAGTGAGTGCGCCATCTGTGGGACAGATGGTCCCACAGGGCCAGGGACGCACTGCCCCCAGGGAGAGGAGCCCCACCTGCCTTTCCGCCTCTTCTCACTGCTGGAGGCTGACTTCTCTGAAGCCAGCCCTGCCCTGTGGGAGCCTAAAAAGTCAGTGAGATCAGGCCTTCGGGTCCCCAAGCTGGGGACGGGGCAACAATGGGGGCGATTCTTCAGATTGTGTTTGGCCAAAAAGCTCCTTTAGGACAGAAGGTCGGGGTCAGGTGGGGGACAGGGAGAGAGCAGAGTGGCAGCTCTGCCCCATTACTTAGAATGACTACTCAGCGGCGGGACCCTCTCCCTGGCCCTCGCAGTGCTGGCGGTGGGAATGCCGAAGGCAGACCAGCCCTGCTGTTCCAGCACGTGGGCAGGTTGAGGGAGCCCTGGGGGGGTGGGTCATGGAATCAAGTGGAGACGAAGAATCCCCATGGCACTGGTGGTGTGAACTGGGGCAGGTCGCACCGCCTCCTGAGCCTGGCCGTCCCTGCATCTGGGGGACTGGTATTCACACTCTGGTATTCACACTCTGGCTCCACCTCTCCCACAAGCGCCTGCCCACTACCCGAGCTCTGGGCATTTGGCTCCGGAGACAGGGGGTGGATGGTTTGATACCTGGCCCTCAGATGAACTTGGAGGCTGCCAGCTGCCCTGGTCCCAGGAGGTGGCTCCACCATCCCTGAGCTTCTCTATGTCATGGGACATTGCTGATGGGTTCAGGAGGCTGGTATGCCAGTGGTCAGAAGCTCTTCCTTTCCAACTGAGAGCTAGAGATGTGGCACCGCGTGGCCTTTGGCCACCGTGGAGTGTCATCCCCCAAACTCCAAACTGGCCTGTGTGTACCACTCAAGCTCGCGGCCACCTGTGCACACTTGACCCACCTGACTTCACAGGGAGGAGATGGTCATGTGGAGGAGTCAACTCCTGCCCCTCTGAGAGACACCTTCTCTAGGAAACCCCATGGTACAGTGGGAAGCGGTTGGGAGTTGAATATCGTACCCACCTGACAGACAGAAAAGGAAGGCTCTAAGAGAGGTCAAGGCCAGCCCAAGGCCAAAGAGCTGACTCCGTGGGATGTGACGTGAGAGTCTCCTGACTCTAAGCCCTGCCCTGTTCTCACTCCTACCATTTACCTACCGCCTTTGAATTCCACACAAGGCGCAGGAGTTGGGGTGGGTTCTCTCAGGGGCAGAGGGTGCTGGAGGGAGATTACTGGGTACTGTGGCTGGGCTGGGACGCTGCTCGGTGATGTCAGCTGCTCTGGCAGGAAATTTGACTTGTCTTGGGCTCTTTTGTCTTCTAGTCCCAAGGATCCCCACGCCCAGAAAATACAGCGAACCCGTTAGAAGTAAAGGTCCAGGAAGAGCCAACCAGCAGTAAGAAGAAGGAGAAAAGGAAGCACGTGGACCCTGACGAAGGCTCGTTATTTATAGCACCTGGAACCGTTCGGTCCTCAGAGGACCTAGAAGAAGACGCCGGCGACCACAAAGTCCCTTCCAGGTATTTTACTAAAAATCTTTTCACCCTAGAGATGGAGCCAGAGAGTCGCTGTCTGTACTCATTCCGTTTGCAGCTTTCGATTTTGCGGGGTTCAGGGGTGGCACTGGGCAAGGGTCCAGAAATACAGAGTCAGCAAAGTCCCGGTTCTCCGCACCTGGGCTCCCCTGGCTGCCTGTCACCAGAGCTTGTCAGGAGCAGGACCGGCAGGGCACGTGCTTGCCCTCCCTCCTCACTCTGCTGTTTGGGTGGAAACAGCCATGGGCCCAAAATGGCCCGACCCAGCCGGTGCTGGTGGGAAAGTGATGAACTTGGAGGCTGCCAGCTGCCCTGGTCCCAGATAGCCACTGGGCCAGGTGGAGCCCGACTTCCCATTCCACCCTACTGACTTGTGACCTCTGTCCTGGTCACATAGAAGCTAGACGTGGATGTTAGTATTCTGGCGTCTCCCCCAGCCTCGGCTGGAAGGTGGTTGGGATGTTTGATTTTTCCTGGGGCAAGGAAGGGGCAGAAGGATGATGAGCCTCAGATGATCTATAGGAGCTCACAGCACCCACCTGCCGGGTCACTCCAAGGCTGCTAGAGGAGCCAGATTTGTCACAGGGATAATGTGTCTCTGCTGTCAGAAGACCCGGGTGTCCCCGGTCCCCTCCCCGTCATCACAGAGTCACTGTTTCCCAAGCCCACGGCGTGCAGGGCCTTCACACCGCCTTCCTCGTTCGTTCTCACGTCGACACCCAAGGCACGTGGGTGGGCTCGTGCTTCGCAATGGCAGACAGGGAATCTTGGACCTTGTAAACTCCCAGGGCCTCTGGGCTTAGGCAATGGCAGCGCCGGGCTCTGAGACCAGAACCGCCGACTCCACGGTCCACATTTCTCCTCTGGCCCCTGTTCCCCAGGAGGCGGGAGTGGTCTTGGCCAATCAGGAATATTATGGAGTCATGAATTTGGGGAGCCTGCTGGGGGCCAGAGGAAGAGCCACGGGTGCCGGGGCTCCAGGTCCACTCTGCTTGGCTTCTGGGCCTGGGATGTGGGGAAACAGAGGCAGCCGTGAAGGAAACAGCCAGAGCAAACAGCCAGCAGCAGGCACCTCAGCAAACACTGTGAAGGGAAGGAAGTGAGAGGGGAGCCGGGAGCGGGGGCAAAGCCAACTCCCCGGACATTCGCCGTGTCCTTTGGTAGCACAGGTGAAGCCCAGGGAAGAGGAGCCCAGGACAGACAGGGAGGGGAAGCTGTCATTTCAGGGCCCGATCTCCTTGCCCAGGGCAGAGGTCCTTCCCCCTTACCCAGGCACAGCAGTGGCCAAGCTCGAATGCTAACGAAGTGTGTTAGCCCAGGTGGAAGCTGAGTCCCGAGGGCAAGCAAAGGCGAGAACCCAGAGCCCTCCCTCCACCTGCTGCTCCAGGGTAGGAGACGCCATCCCTCCTGGACACCCAGGAACACTGATCTGCAGCGAGGTCAGCCCCTGGCTCCACATTACTGAATGGGACCGGGTTCTGGGCGCCTCTCCCCCTGGTGCAGGGTGTTTTCTGGCCATCTCTCATTCTGTCTCTCTTGGGGCTCCCCACTGGACAAGGCAGAGAGGCCCATTGTTTCAGAGCCTGCAGGACCCAAGTGATCTCTGTTTCCATCCACCCTGTACCAGGCACCTGGCCGTGGTTCAGTTTCTTGACTGAGCCCCTCTCCAGCTCCTTGAGTGACTTTCCCTCTATTGGAAAGCTGGCACCTGCCTGTCCCCTGGCTTACTGCATCTCAGCCTTGGTTCTCAGCTCCACCTGCCTCTCCCTCTATATGTTCCTCTAGCCTCCTCTTTTTCCTCACTGTGCAGAGCCGAACTGTGATTTCCGTAGTCACCTGTGTGTAAGAAGGTCTTTATCCTCCCCAGTCATCTCCTTAAAGAGAGATGTATAGAGAGCCCAGCCCCAGGAGTCAGCTAGCACAGGCTCTGGCTTGTGGTTGGCATTCACTGAAATCCTTTGGGTAGAAGATTAAGGAAATAGGCACTCGCTTGACGAATGAGCTCTCTTGTCTTCTCTTGGCTCCTGGAGGGCAGGGAGGGTGGGTTCTGAGCACCTAGCCTGGTTCCTGGCACACAGTAGGATCTCGATAAGTATTTGCTTAAAGAATGAAGATCAGGATTCAAACCTACTATAAATGAATCTCAAAATATCTAAAAGGGAACTTGCTGCAAGCGCCAGGGCACGGAGGAGAGTCCCTTCCTGATCCCGAGGTGCCCCCTTATTAGAAAGCACCACAGACACATGTGCAGGGCACGTCTGCCTCTCCAGGCCTACAGTGTCAGGGTCAGCTCTGTTTGAGGCACCACTGGGGTCTGGGCACCAGAGTGGGTTTTTGTCTTTGTAGGTATATTTTACTTTATTTCTGTGCTGTGACACCAGCCAGAAAAAAAGTAGCAGTTTTTAGATGGAATTACAAGGACTACGGTTTCCCTGAGCCTAATTCGGGCATGGTATGTAATAGGCATAACTCCTAGCTGCAAATATACCCAGTGCGGAGCAAGGCAGGGTTTCCAGGACAGCAGTGGGCAGGAATGCCAAAGCTGCTGAGTGTCAGATTGCCCGGAAATAAACTCTTGAGACAAATACATTTTCCCCAGACCCCCAGGAGGTCACTCAGGGGGCTTGAATTAAGGAAACTGAGTTGACTCTCTATGCTGACGTCCACAGCACCGAACCAACACCTGGCACCAAAAAAGGACCCCGTGCACCAAGCTCATGAGCCCACCAGCACCATTGGCTCTGCAGCGTAGGCAGGATGGGAATAATGATCCCTTTACAGAGGAGGAACGCTGATCAGAGATACAAGTCTGTGGCTGGCATTGCCAGCTAACCTGCTAGGAGCCTAGATGACAGTCCAGGCCTCCCTTGCCACAACCCTCAGTGGGCCACCTATGTTTCAAGGACAGAGGCCCATCCTCCCCACCCAGCCTCAAAGTTTTGGTGGGAATATTTGCCTGCTTGTATATGAGGGGAAAGGGGCACACCCGGGACCAGGCCACAAGAGCAGCGCTCTGAGTGGGAAGGAGGGCTGGAGGGCCCAGATCCCGGGTGAGGCCCGAGGCTATCTAACCTGCAGAGAATCCAGGCGGGCCCCAGGACTTCAGGGTGCTTGGACCCAGAAAGCCAGGATTGCTAAGTGGCCTGCTTTCCAGTAAGCATCCTGGCGGTGTCGCTCTGTAGTCTGTGTGTCTCTGTGTCCGTCTGACTGTGCATAAGCACCCACCCACAAAGTGGGCATGTTGGATAAAAGTTGTCATTTCTGTCCCTCGGTCTGAAGTCACCACTTGCCTGAGTGCACGCGGGGACAACTGGGGCTGGGGGTAACCATGTCACAAGCCTCGGGGAGTTCTGGGTGGTGTCAATTTAAAACATGTCTTTGTTTTTCAGGACTAGTCACAGTGACTCCAGTATTTACATTCGACGCCATACTAATAGGTCTTTGGAATCGGTTAGTATGTGAATTTCTTCTTCCCCTCGGTCCCTGCTAATTAATCAATTCCTTTCCACCCTTCCTCCTCCCAGGCCTAGAGCTTTGAAATCAGTGATGAGCAACAACTATACTTTTGGATAGAAGACAAACACATTGAAACCTTGTCATTAAGCACAGTCCAATTGGATGTCCAGTTTGGGCGATAAGGGATGTAAATAAAGTGATGATTTTAAAGCCCAAAGGCCTCTTTGTTATAAAAAAAAAAAAAAAAAAAAGGAAAGAAAGAAAGAAAAAGAAAAAAACCACACATCCGAGACGCCTCTCTAGACCCAGCACACACACCTAGAAAGATCCCATTCAATGACAGGGACATAACATAGATAGAGGTCCCTCTTGACATTTGCAGATACCAGCCTCAAATTTTGGGGACCCGCAGCAGCCCAGCTCCGCAGCACACCTGGAAGGGGTTATGGGTGGCGGGAGGGCCTCTCCCGATCACCCTGGAGGGCGTGGGGAAGTGGTGGGAGAAATGTTGACTGTTTAGCAGTTTGATTTTGGAATTAGCTGTTTGCAGTATCGAGAAAAGCCTGGCACCCTTGACTTTGTTTGAAATCATCTTATTTTCTGTTTCAGAGATTTCATCTTTACTAATTGGGTTGCGGGGTTTTGTTTATAAATTTCACTGTAGGATCATTTTAGCTATGTTCAATTGAGGAATGCAGCAGATCTGGATGACAGAAGAAACCGAAT
Source organism: Ictidomys tridecemlineatus (assembly GCF_052094955.1). Lineage (NCBI taxonomy): Eukaryota > Metazoa > Chordata > Mammalia > Rodentia > Sciuridae > Ictidomys > Ictidomys tridecemlineatus. The sequence goes on along the minus strand of NC_135481.1, from coordinate 115,007,713 downwards.
GTTAACCAGGTTGGTGGCTTCGTTCTGCTGCAAGTTTGGTGGGGTTAAAAAAAAAAATGTCTTTAATGAAGCATAGCCTACCTTTTGGGGTGGAGATTTTATTTTCCTACTGTGCTTTGTGGATCACAGTAATAATAACTTGAAAGAATGTAGGAAATACCCGTTCCAGAGGCTCCGAATATAAATTCAGTATGCATGGGAGGGTGAAGCGGATATTATTGAACAGTGGTGGAGTGTGGTTTAGAAAACCAGTCAGGGCAAAGAGGAGTCTGAGTTAGGAGCTGACAGCTGCAGTTAAGTCAAGCAGTGGCAGAAAGGAGGTACCACGGCAGGGCCAGGCAGGAGGAGAGGGGCGGGGGCGTGGCCCCTGACAGCCTATGTTCATTCTGTCGCCCCTGCAGGTACAATACTCAGAAGCTCACTGAGCTGATTTTACAGTTTTATGGCATCAGAGCAGACATGAAGAGGGAATGCAAACATGCCGGGATGTCCATGAAAGTATTTCTTACTGTTGGAGAACTAGCTAGCCCAATCGAATGTCGCTGAGCTGGCTGAGAAGCAGCCCATGCAGAGCCCAGAGAGTAGAAACATCTCCCGGTCTGCGATGGCCCCAACCAAGTCGCAGCCATACGGGGGCTTTAATTTCTCTCCCTCCCTCCCTCCCTCCCTCTCTCTATCCCCCCAATGGCTTTGACTTGGCCTGGAAGGTTAGATAACTGGATTTGGAAGCTTCTGTCTGAATATTGCTCAATCCCCAGGAGCATGGGCCTTAGGACTCCTCCCCTCTGGCTCCTAAAACAGAAGCAAGGCAAGCTTCCCTTTGCTGGCCTGAAATGGAAATGCAAAGTCAAGTTTTTGACTAGGCTGAACACGCTCGTAGGACAACACTTGAGATAGAGCAGCCGAAAGTGAAACCCGAGGGGGGACAGATGCGGGTGCCGTTCACATGTCCACATCAAGCATTTATCACCCTTGAAATTCACTTTTTTCTATAATTCAAAAAAGAGAAATGCTGTCAGCTGATCATTATTAGCACGTGAATCACTCAGTTTGCATATTTATTTATTTATTTATCGCCATTTGGAGGATGGAACCTCGGGCCTCACACACTCTAGGCAAACACTCTGCCACGAGGCTGCATCCCAGCCTTTGCTTTTTTTATTTTGAGACAGTGTTGCTAAGTGGCACAGGCTGGCCTTGAACTTGGGGTCCTCCTGGTTCAGCCTCCCAGGTCCCTGGGGTTACAGGTGTGCATCCCGTGCTACGTGAATCACGTGACTCACTCCACTCACTTGACACCCTCCCCCCACACGTCAGGGATGCTGTCTTTTGTCTCCTCATTTCAGGCTCAGGAAGGGCCTTAGACGCTGCCACTCAGGCACCCACATCAGCCCCTCCCCCAGGTCAGCTGGACCCTCTCTTCTGCTCTGCCCTAGGCTGGCTCCCACCATCCTGCCAGCCCCCGTGACTTGGCAGGCAAAAGCAAAGTGTCATTTTAAGCCCGGCATCCTGAAGAATAAAAGAGACACACCTGGCCAAAATCATATCTAATAATTCTCCTAATGGTGATATTCTAAAGCCAGAAGTGAAACTCAGGGGTGTCTTTACGTGTTTCTGATGGCCGTTCTGAAATCGCCTGTCACTGGGGCACTCCACACTCCTTTTGATGGCTGAGGAGTCCCCTCCATGACTAGAAAGTAACCGGAAGCTGTCAGTACCTCACTCCTTAAGGGGAGCATCCTGAGGACACTGTGATATGAAGGCCGTGTCCCTGGAGAGCTGGGGCAAGTCACCGCCCTCACAAGTCTCAGTATGCCCATCTGTGGGACAGTGCTGACCACTCCTCCCGCTTGGTGCCCAGGAGATGAGCTGGGCAGGTGGAAGCCAGAAGGGACACCGGGATGGCCACCCTCATCCTTGGGTCCATGCCCATGACTTGTGGCCTCCCAGAGTCATCACACCACGTCCTGGGCTCTGGGGCAGTGGGGATGGAGTCGGGGTGTGGGCCACCCTCCTGGGGCCCTGCTACTAACTGCTGTCCCCTGTCTTTCCCTCTGTAGGAAGGCCAAAAATTCTGGAGAAGCCATGTCCCTGGGCAGCCAGAGCCCACAGAGTGACTCCCTGACCCAGTTTGTGCAGCAGCCGGATGTGATGTATTTTATTCTCTTTCTCTGGCTCCTGGTCTACTGCCTCCTGCTCTTCCCGCAGCTGGATGTCAACAGGCTCTGATGTGTGTGTCTGGAGAATAAAAAAGACAGGCCCCTGACCAGGGTGGGGTCTTTTTACTTAATTTTGTTTTGTGTTGGGGGTGGGGGCCGCTTCTGCAGGTGGTGGAAGACCTGGGGGAGCCCAGGCCCCGCCCCCTGCTGTCCTGCTTTGCTCCTGTCCTTTCCCCTCCTTGGGGCCTGAGAGAGCACCTTTCCCCTTTGGCTGTGTGCTCAGAACTCAGGTGGCAGCCGCCTCCCTGGTGAGTCTTGTCCTTGTGCCTTGCTTGATCAGATGGTAAGCATCGTCACCCATATTCAGCCAACACCTGGATCTCGGCTCTCATGCATGCAGGTTTCTCAGGTCCTGGATGAACTCTAGTTACTTACCTCTCGGATGAAGGTCTGCCTGATGAGGAGGAGCGTGGGTCCCCTGGGGACCTTACCTGGAAGAACTTTCCTCCAAGTGCAGGTGTCTGGGTGAAGATGCAGGTCTGTGCACCTGCTGCAGTCTGGTGACTGGTTGCATTCTTTGGAGGAACCAAGCAGCACCAAGCCGCTGGCTCCCAGAAAGGGCACAGGGAATGGCAGAATCAAGGAAGAAGACCAAGGCTCTGTTGAGAGCCACAGCTCTTGCATTTCTCACCCTGGTTTTCTTGAAGGGTTGGAGGAGTGAGATGCATTTTTTTTTTTCCTGGTACTGGGGATTGAATCTGAGGGCACTCTGCTGCTGAGCCACACCCCCAGCCCTTTTTATTTTTTTGAGACAGAGTCTTGTGAAGTTGCTGAGGCTGACCTCCAACTTGTGTTCCTCCTGCCTCAGCCTCCTGAGTTGCTGGGATTTCAGTTGAATGTCACCATACCCAGTTGAGATGTATTTTTAATTTGCTTTTGCATTGATTGGTTGGAGTTAGAACTGTGACTTTTCAAATGAAAAATCATATTTTCTGCCAAGTGAAACCTAAGAGGGGCCAATCTAGACAACGTATTCAAAACGGAGCTCTAGCTGGCTCCCAGCAGGCGGAGACCCCACTCCCACTTTGCTGATCTTGTGTGAGACCTCGGGGCCCAGCTGGGCACTGTGAAAGGTCCTGAGGAGCTTGGAGGTGGCCAGGCTAAGAACAAGTGCCCACTGTGCTGCTTAAGAATGCTTTGGGGCTTGCTGGCCTCAGAATACCTGCTGTGGCCTTGGCACCGCTTGCCAGCCATCAAAATGGGTTTCTTGAAAAGTCTTTCTGGAAAGCTCCAGAGCCATGATGGAGTAGAGCAAAGCAGGTGGGCTGTAAGAAAAGACAAAGGCACTTCTCCCACCCCCCCATCATATCAGCCTGGTCCTGCTAAGACTCAGGTCAGTGAAGGCTGTTTAAGTTTCCTCTTGTCTCTGCCCTCCCCCTCAAGAGCACGCAAAGTTATGAACTCTTCCTTCCAAAGTTATGAACTCTTCCTTCCAAAGTTATGAACTCTTCCTTCCAAAGTTATGAACTCTACTCAGCAAAGGCTCAGGGAGCAGTTTGTCCAGCTGAACCCAGAGAGGCACAGATGTTGGCCAAGCTCACACAGCCCACCAGGAATAGACTTGTCATGAGCACCCTGATGCCCAGTCCAGAGCTGTTCCTTTTTGTAGGAAACTTCTACTGTGCACACGAATGTCCTGGTAAAATGACTAGGGAAAAAATGTTCTCATTCAAGCAAAACCAAATATTTGGGCACCTATCAAACTTTGTTATCTTTTAAAAAATATTTTCAACTTCTTTTTGTTGTCTTTTCCATGAGGAAGCTTTGTTTACCTTCAAGCCCAACCCCCATACCTTCTGGAACATTCTTCACACCTGTCAAGGCGTGTCATTTGACATACCAGCCTTGCTTTTACTCGGGGAATCCCATTCCTTCCTAGCAGTCCAAGGACTCTCTTCTTTCGAGCAGCAGGTCTCAGATACAGAGTTCCAGCAAAACTGAAAGAATTTACACAGCATGGTGGAGCCCCTAAGGCCAAAACTCGGCCTCTGTGCCATTCTGCCTCCCTTTCCCCCAAAGAATCTCAGCCTTCCAGGCAAAAGCTCTCGGAGCTTGGAGTGTCTCCATCTTGAAGGCCAGGAGCCCGTAGAAAATGAGCTAATTAATGAGCTTCCTGGCATCATCAGAAGTTCAGAGGTACGCATAATGAAGATTACGTGTGTGATATTTTATAACCCGGGGCACCTGGACGTCTCTGCCCATATTAAATGCCAAAGAAGAGCTGACCCAAATGTGAATCATTTTGCTTCACAGCTCTAGGCCTTGTTCAGAAGCTCTCTGCAGGCTCCCTCCCTCACCTCCTCTTTGAATGTTCTTTAAAACATCTAGTGGCAAGATGCCCAAAACTCATTTGGCTCAGGTTGGCAGTAAACTGATTTTTTAAAGGATAAAAAATTCATTTGAGTATAGGCTTATATGGAAGAAGGTGGTTATAACAGGCTGCTGGACAAGCCACCCCATTCCTTGGAGTGTTTTTTAATTAAAAAAAAAAAAAAGGACTATCAGGTTTTTAATGAGAACTAGCAGTTTCCTACGTTCTAGGCAACTTGCTCCTAGAAGTAACCATTTTGAACACTTTGAGCTGTTCTTCTAATATTTACCTTTGCACTTCTACATAACATGCTTACCCTTTATTCTTTTAATTTACTTAGAAACATCTACTGACCTGCTAATACTGCAGATGGAGGGGACACTCATGCCCAGACCCCATAGTTAGATCATGTTCTTTGGTGCATCCAGCATTGACACTGCCATGGGCTTGTCAGAGATGTTCACTCCTGAGCCACGTGGTCACTTCAGGCACATGGCTTTCCTAGTCACACTTCCTCCTAGATTCATATCCTCTCTCTGCCCTGCCCCACCCTCCCTCCCTGTCTCTCTTTGGAGTGTCATTCTTCAGTAACCCGAGAACAGGAACATGGAAAGTATATTGTTGCAAATATTTTGAGATTTTTTTTTGCATGACTTAAAATGCAAAATGCACTTGTGCAAATGTGGCTGAGCAGAGAACTGCAGGTACAAAATACACCCCGCCTCGCCACCTGTGGTTGTTGACCTCTGTGATGCCATTTGGACTCCCGTGTGACTTGGTTTTCTCCTCTCCCTGGAAACACTGAAGAATGCTTTGTTCTTGGTGTCCTGAACTGTCATGATGGTGTCACATCTTTGCTGTTATACTTTGTGCTGAGCCCTAAGAGAAAGTTCTTAAATTTTCTTGAAATTATTTACATTCTTTCGTTCTGATCTATCATTCCAATATAGGACCGCTCCAACTAATCTTCTAATGTTTTTACCTTTTTAATTTCTCATCTCTATTTTTTGATTTGCTTTCTGGAAAATATATTCAATTTTATGTTGATTTCCAAAACTGTTCATTGTTCTGGGTTTTGTTTTGTAGTGTTTTGTTCTTGATTCAGGAATGCAGATCCTATTGCCCTGTGGATGTTATGATAATAGGTTCTTTTCGTTGGTGTTGTTTTGTTTTGTACTGGGGATTGAATCCAGGGGCACTTTACCACTGAGTTACATCCCCAAACTTTTTTTTTTTTTTTTTTTTTGAGACAGGGTCTCCTAAGTTCCTGAGGCTGGCCTTGAACTTGTGATCCTCCTGCCTCAGCTTCCTGAGTTGCTGAGATGACAGGTGTGTGCCACCACGCCCGGCCAATAATAGTGCTTGGGAGGAAGTTCTTTTCTGCTCCCTGTATTGCTTTGGCTTCCTCTAAGTTTCCTTCCTCTTGTTTTGGTCTCTGTCTTTATCTTTCATGTTCCAAGTTTTTCTCTAGTATCTGGTGATTCTGTGGATCTATCTGTTCATGTTTAAAAGCGGATGCTCAGGAAGCTGTTTGGAAGCTGTGTGTCAACGAGTGGGTTTTCTCTAGTCCACGAGGACTGGACTTGTCTTTGGAGAATCCTGCATCAGTATTTGCACGTCCTTTCTCTGCGGCCTTATCCATTTCTTTAGAGAGCTTTTCACTCTTCCTCTGCCTGGGAAGAGGGACTCACACACGGGGCTGCTATTAGTCCATGAAATGCCCTTGTGCAGTTTTAAAAACAGGTGTCCCTCTGGGCAGAAACCACTTAGCCTGCCTGGCAGAGCCTACCCTTCATCCCTTTCTCTGGGAGGGTGCAGCCATGAGGTAGGGCAAAGCTTAAGGGAGAGCACAAGGTGGACTTCAACTCCTGCTTGCCCCCCCCCCCGGCCTGGGTGTCTGTTCGGTGCCACAACTGTAAGGCCATCTGCACCCAAGACCCATTGCGGTGCTGGAGTTCTGGCCCAGCAGGTGGTCTCAAGGCCAGTCAGTGGCTAGTCCACTAAGTTGCTCCCACCTTTGCTGTGTGTGGTGTCCCTGGGTTGGAGCTTCTCTTATTTCTCCACGGTGTAGGAGCAGAGGGGACATCTGGCTGCATGGGAGGGACAGGAGGCCTGGAAGTCCATAAATGTGCCTCTCTCCAACCCTGTGTCTCGCCCCCACCTTTCCTGGATGCCGCATGCGGTGGCTCAGTGGCCTCCCCCTATAGGCACCTGGTAATACCCCTCCGCCCTCCTCACTTCCCATCAGCTCTGCCCCTGCTGTGGATGGATTGGCGCCCAGGGCCTGCGGCTGCCTTCTCCCACCCTGGATCTTCATGGCTGTGCAGCTGTCTTTCCTTGGCTCTTATTTCTGTAGAGATTCATGATAGAAGAAGTGAGCCCTGTGCTCCGTACACTGTCTTGATCTGCAAACCCCTTTGAGTTTCCAATGGTTGACTTGGTGGCTCGCTGCTCTGCCAGCTGCTCTGTACCTTTCTGCATCTCCCTGAGGCCATAACAACATCTGGGTTGCTGATCTGTGCGATGCCCAGTAGAGGAGAGGGTGAGCTGACCCTCCGGCTCTGCTCAAGGCTGCCATTCAGGTGGCTCTGTCTTCCCCTTCCTTCCTCCGTTTCTGTCACTCGGCCCCAGTGAACCACCCTAGATCTCCGCATCTCACAAGGCCAGGCTGTGGGGTGGTGTTTCCAGGTTTTCTGGAAGTAGACCACGCTGGTGTTTGCCAACGAACAAACAGGGTCCTCTGCGGGCTGGAGTATGGAACATGAGCCGGATTTCCTCATAGGAGTGTGCGCCACAGCTGGTGATCACAGAGCTGTTGGGGACAGCCTGGCCACACCTGATCTCTCTGGTCAGATGAGCTTCCCCCAGAGGTCAGCCCCAGTAAGTACACCCTCATGGCTCCATGAGCTGCCACCCAGGACATGGCTTCCCTGCTCCTGGGGTTCAGCATACTTCCCCGACCCCCCTCCTGAGGCGGCTCACTTGCCCTTCACAAGGGTGACATACGTGGGACAGCCACAGGGGTCACGTGAGGGCTCAGCACCTCCTATAAGGAATGAGGAGGCTGTGATGGGAGGATTGCAGGAGCCCGAGCTCAAGATCAGTCTGGGCAACACAGTGAGACCCCATTACAAAAATAAATAAAACTAAAGATCAACTCATCACCCTGCTAACTAGTGACTCTGGGATGACCATTTGCATTTCCAATTAAGTTTTCTACAAACTTTTAGCCTCCAACAGAAGCCAGAGTAAATGAGTAGAGACGGTGTCCTTCTGGGTGTCAGAAGCAGTCACGGATGCTTTGGAGAGGAAACTTCTTTCTGTGATTCTATCCTCAGAGTGACGTGAAGTCTTTCACACCAGCTTAGTTTTCCCAGCGCTCCAGCCGGGCTCCAGAGCCTGCTGGAGCATTGAGACCTGACCCTCTCTCCTTCCTGCTGGAGAGACTGCCCTGGGTCTGCACCAAATGGCCCACCTGGACTCTTCCATGGAGCTCCACACCCTGAAGTCCCAGAAAAGGGTTTTGCCGGAGCTTCAAAAGCTTCTCGGCAGCAGTTTTTCCAGGAACAAGGGTGTGCGGGTCTCTGCAAGGCCCAACGTGTTCTCTTCCCCAGCCCTACACGGTCCCTGCTGACACCCCATTTAGGGAAGGTAGAGCATCCCCGGGCTACAGCTGCAGTTTGCATCTGCCACCAGCCCAACCAGCAGTGTGGGGGCTGCTCTAAGGACAAGGCCCAGGACCTAGGATGGGCGGTAGAAGTTGGGAGTTGGTGCTGGTGGAATCTTGTTTATTTGCTAAAAACTGCCACAGCGTGTTTCCCTTACCCAGTTGGCCACAGTGGAGGAGTAGAAAGGAGACATGGCCTCGCTGGTGCTCTGGGGAGCTTGAGGGGCCTTTGTGCCCCTGCCTCTCTCCAGGCTTCCCCCAGGTGGTGGAAGTGAGCCCACGGCTGAGGACCCTGGGCTTCGCAGGAGTTGCCTGGGGCCCCTCTACTTCCCTGGCATGCGGGCCCCAGTGAGCACCAGCCCTCCTGGCCCTGGTTTGTAAGAGCCCCTCAGTGGCCTTGGCCTTTGGTGGCCTTGGCCTTGCCGTTCTCCCTGGCTGTGTAAAGGACAGGGCTTGTGGTGAGCTGGGCGTGGCCTCGGAGGCTGAGCTCCTGGTTCTCAGGGAGTTGGCAGAAGTTACCAGAGCCCTTGAGCTGCCTTTCCAGGGTTGGAAGCCTCTGCAGTGCCGAGAAGGCTGACTTGGTTGTGTTCAGAGCCTGTTCTGAGGTTCTTGCTCAAAACACCAGGCAAACAGTTCTGCCCAGCCCCGACCATAGCAGCCGTGCACCAGGAAACACTCTCATCAGGGAAAAAGACAACCAGTATTTTGTGCTCGCTGGTCAAGCTGTTTTTAAATACACACAGGCCTCCACACCCGCAGCCTGATGCTGCTGCTAACCTGTTTAACTCTTTGACATGCTCATGTCCTATCTAGCTTCAGCTAACCAGGCCGTCCTTAAATGAACCTTTTCTTGTTTTTTTTTCTACCCGTCCTTTCTTCCTTCCCTGGGAGGCACATACAATAGGGAAAGTGGGCATATTGGGAAGTCAACCAGATCTAGATCTGTGTCCTCGCTGTCACCCGATGCCTGGGTGACCTCGGGCAGATTGACCGCTGAGCTGGTTGGCAGTGTAGGCCCTCAGCACACATTTCTCAAAGAACAAATACCTTCCTTGCGAGCTATAAAAAATATATATAAAGTTGCAGCCTGCTCAGTAGCTGCCAGTTCCCCATTTCCCTCCTCTCCAAGCGCTGGCTACATCTGCTTGCCAACATTCCGTTACCCAAGGCTTCTGTCCATCTCTCTCCAGTTCACCGCCCTATTGCTGGCTGCCCTGCTCCTCATCCAGCTGAGGAAGTTGAAGCCATTGTGTATTCATTGATGGGAACCTCCCAACAATCATGGGAGGAAACTAAAGCACAGGCCGGAAGAATAACAAGGTCACATCCTGGAGCTAGTAAGTCGCAGAACCAGGAATGTAGGGCTTATTTTCAGACATTAATGTTCACAGTTAACATCACTGCTTAGGAAAGAAAGCGATCCCCCTAATGAAGTTCTGATCCTTCGTGACACTGGCCTAGTTGGACCAGTGTTGGATGGACATCCTCTGTACTGGGAAGGTGGACATGTGTAGAAATCACACTGCTGTTTCCTTCCTTGAAGCCTTCTCCCCAGTCCCCAGGTTTTCACACTGGGACTCCCAAACCCAACTGCTTAAATCTCTCCTTCAGAAATTCATTGTTTAGCCTACAGCTGCAAATTTGCAACCAAAATTTCTGCCTCTGAACAGCCTTTACCAATGAAGTCTCAGTCTCTAGTATCAAACACAGTTCATCAGTGACTTGAGTTTAATGGTACCTCCTGTCCCTAATGGTTCCTCTCTCCCGCACATGATTTTCAGAGTCGAAACGAGGTTTTCTCCTTTGAAAATCCAAGCAGAAAAGGCACAGGTGGAGCATAATTTAAAATGGTGGCTGAAGACCATGAGTGACTTAAATGAAGTCATCATTGGTTGGGGTCTCAGATAGGGATCATTTTTTTAAGTTTAAAAGTCATGATTTTTGCATTGTTATCAAAAAAAAAGAAAAGATGCCATTTGATAGGTTTATGCTATTTGTCACTGCTTCTTCTAGTTGCATCAAAAGTCAATAGCACATTATCTGTAAGACCATGCTGTGAGGAACGATAGCCACAGGACAATGGTATTCCTAAATGTCTTGCAACAGTCGAGATACTTTTGAAAGGAATCTGAGGGAGCCTGCAGTCTAGAGAGCTGACATTGCCCAAAGTGAGACATCCTTGGCCCGGGCCTCAGCGACCCACATCCTAGTCAGGGCTCACCTGCAGACACCCTGGATATTCCCTGACCTCTCTAGGTTAGATATTGGAAGACTTCTTATAAAAAGTTCTTTCTAGGTTTAAAAATCCAAAGGTTGGCAAGATAGTTCATTGTGTTTATTTCTGTGTTGATCTCAACAAGTGGCCTAGGTGCTGGAAATGTGCACTTCTGTATATAAGTGAACGCCAAAGCTCGGAGCATTGCTTCCTGTTCGTATCTGACAAAGGGTGCCTTAGGGAAGAGTTTGCAATAGCAGAAGGTCATCTGGTAGAAGGTTTGGGATGAAAGTTTGGAGTAGAACCTGGGGACCTGCTTCCTTGGGCTCCCAGAACTAATTTGGTCTCCTTAAGTTAAAATAGCAGCTGACGCGGTTTCCCAGGGGATTTCTTTTAAATTAAAAAATTCAGCTGCAGAAATAAATAGCTGTACCCAACCGGACCTTTCCACTTTTGGCCTCTGTCCTCTTTTTCTAGTAGTGACTCAAAAAGGCTCAATTTCTGCTCAGAGTCAGAGCTGTTTGCATTTGAGATCCCTCAAGCCTGGGCTGGCCTGTGGAGGGAGCAGCTGTCTGTGTCAAGACCCCTGCTCTTTGCCCTTGAGATTGGACCAAGATGCTGCCTGTTATCACTTGCTCTGGCCAGCCCTACTGTACACTGTTGGACCAGGTTAAACCTGGAGATGGGTTTCTTCAGAGCTATTATCCTGGAGGTTAACAGGTATTTCGTTTGGGGGGAATCTGTGATATATTTAGCAGATTTCATGTTTCTTTAATGATATGGCAGGACTTCACTGTGTCTGAAAACTTTTACTGAGAGCTTCAGGAGAAATATGGAGGAAAAAAAGTGAAATGTTATTTTGTAGTACAAGGATTATTTTGTCTATTTAGAGTATATATATGGCTGTAGCTTTGTAAAAAAAAGGGATCTTTGATTAAAAAATTGTATGAATGTGCACTCTTATTTATTGATTATTGTAAATTAAGATATAAATGGCTATTTGCATAATTTATCCCTGTGGGAAATTAACTGGAGTATTTGTTATTTGACAGTTTTCTATCAAGGAATATAGGCTTGGTGCTACAATGAATGATCTTGTGAAATTTCATGTATTCTTATGAAAATTTTTGGATATAAATTTCTTGAAATGACTGTCTCATTGATAACATTTATTTCCGTGTGTGTGTGTGTGTGTGTGTGTGTGTGTGTGTGTGTGTGTGTGTTTACAACCAGAAATGACAGTGCCTTTCCTTTGAAATAGTACTTTATGGGCTGGGGTTGTGGCTCAGTGGTAGAGCACTTGCCTCACACATGTGAAGTACTGGGTTCGATCCTCAGTGCCACATAAAAATAAATAAATAAAGATATTGTGTCCATCTACAACTAAAAAATACTCTAAAAACAAGCAAGCAAGCAAGAAATAATACTTTACCCAGTCGAGGTGAACTAGTGGCCTTGGAGTCGTAGGGAATGTTCTTAAACTGTACTAACTGGCTTTGAGCTTTTGCATGTGAAGCTCCAAGAAGAAATAATAGTGGCATTTCGTCCGTCAGTGTCTACGGGAATTTGTCCCAGGAATCCCCTCACCTAGCAAAATCCTTGGACACTCAAGCTCCTTCTAACTGGCTGGTATTTGCATACAAACTATGCCCTTCTCCACCCCCTTATACTTAAATCATCTCCAGATTACTTATAGCAGCTAATCCAATGTAAAGGCTTAGTGAGGAATTGCTATACTGTATTCTTAAGGAGATTATGTTGAGGAAAGTTTGTGGTTCAAAAAAGATGTAATTTTAAAGATATATATTTATATCACTATAAATAAATATATTATTGTAAATATATGTGTGTACAGGCACACACATATATTTTTTTCTTTTAACCCCAGTGGGTTGAATCTTCGGATTCAGGACCCACAGGGGCCGGGGGCCGGCTGCAGTAGCAATGGTGGCTGCTTGGCTCTGGAGATTGACGCCCTGGGTTTGAATCCTGGCTCTGTCGTTCATGAGCCACGTGACCTACAGTAAATTATTATCATTGCCTGGATTTTCTAGAAAATAAAGCCTGGGTCAAAGCTCACGTGGTGAGGCATCTTTGGGGGCTGCTTTGGTGAAAGCACAGTGAGCAAGGCCAGGGACGTGGAAGAGGAGTTTAGGGACACAGAGCAGGCAAGTCAGTTGGGGCCTTGTGGGATGTGGCAAGGACTCTGACCTTTACCCTGGGATCCACTGGAGGGTTTTGAGGATGTGTCAACTCACATTTAACAGGCCAACCCTGGCTGTCATGAGAACAGGGGCAGAGCCCAGGGCCCCCCAGGATTCTGTGGCAATGATGCAAGAAAGAGCTGGCCAGGAGGCAGCCCCGGGGTGGGGCAGCCAGGTCCCTGAGCGAGCTCTGGATGGATTCTGAAAGGTGGTCCTTCGGGTTTGCTGATGGATGGGGTCTGGGGGTCGGGAGTCTCTGGGTTTGGGCCTGAGCAGCTGGAAGGGTGGCAGCACAGCTCACTGAGATGGGAAACATGAGGAGCAGACGAGGGCGGAGGTTGGGAGTCAGCGGTGCTGAGCTGGGGACACCAGTTAGGCCTCCTTGCCCTCACCTGCCTGGGGAGGTGCCTCGCCTGTCCACACTGTGCGGGGCCAGCCCCTGACCCTGAGTGGTCTGCTGCTGTGCCAAGATTGGGGCGTGGGAATGGCAATCAGGTTTGGGAATCCCAGGTCCCCAGTGTACCCAAGGCTGCCATCCCGTGTCCCCTCATTGGCCTCTCTGTCCTCGTCCCTCCCCTGCTCCTCCTGCCTTCACTACCTGCCACCTCTACATTTTCAGTGTTTCTAATAGACATCGGGGCCGTCACAAACCTCCCTTAACCTTGTGACCGTCCGATCATCTGGCCACATTAAAGAGAGAGAGACAGACGGGGCGAATACAGCAAAAGAAGACAAATCCAGCAATTCGGTGGTCAGATCTGTGACTAGCTGTGCATGATTGTGTTTCAGCTCGGTGGCGTGGGTCTCGTTCAGGACAGACTGGCTATGCCATAGGACATGGCAGGTGTGAAGATAGAGTGATATTTTCTATTAATTACTGTAACATTAGGGACTGGTTCCAGCTGCATGAGACAGACCCCCCCCCAAAAAAAAAAAATCAATGGCTTAAATGCTCAAGCTTATTTCCTCTCAAGAGAGAGGCACTGGACCAGGTACGGCAGCTGCCTGCCCTCCTTGCTGCTTCCAGAGCTGCTCCAGTGGGTCACCCCAGACTTGTCCCCATGGTCCAAAATGGTGACTACACACCCAAACAACAGAACCAGTTTCCTTGCTGCAGAGTGTAGGAACAGCAGTCACGAGCTGCCCCTGTCCTGGAAGGTGCCCAGAGGAACTGCACAGCACATCAGCCATGTCATTGTCTGAGCTCAGCCACTGGCCATGGCTGCTCGGCGGGAAGGACCTTGCCCTTTGGCTGGACACAAGGCCAAGTGCATTACAAATGAGGGAGGTGGTGGGCACAGGCAGCTAGTAGGCTGGGAGACGCTTGCTTGGGTCCTGGTTATCAGGGGTTGGCCAGCTGTGGGCAGCTCGTGGGAGGCCTGCTGGACTCACGGGGCTGTGCTGTGGGTAGAGATAGGACTGAGGGGGAAAGTCCATTCTCAGCTGAAGTCACCCAGGAGCTGGCGAGGAAGACGATGCACAAGGAACATGACTACGCCTTGCCAAGCACTGTCCCCGCTGCTAGCCCACAGACACAGTCAAGACTCCCTTGAGTGCTATGGGGTGGTGTGTCCTGCCCATGAGAAGGGCGAGCCCGGAAAAAAATGCATAAATGAAGATACCAATGCAGAGCTGGAACAGAAGCCTGGCGCTGCTGGAACCGTCCCTGAAAGCAACCCCTGGCTCGTATTCTCTTGGGGCTCACAGACATCCCAGAGGAAGAGCGGCTGCCAGGGGGCTGGTCTGGTGCCCGCACCCTGCGCTGGGCAGAAAATTGGCCAGGAGAGCCTCCTCCTTCCTCTTGACCCAGCAGTCAAGCGTCAGGGACCTCAGACAAGCTGCGACTTGCCCAAACCTCCGTTTCCCTGGACTCTGAGATGGAGATCACAGCGGAGCCCTGCTGGGCACTGAAATGAGCTCCTGTCTATAGAACACCCAGGGGGTGAACCAAACCAGTGTCTGGGCCATGACAATGGCGCCTCTTCCTTTCCCTCTGAAGCTTGGCCCCCTCCCTTGCCCGGGAGTCATCATTCCCAGGTTTTTCCTGGCTCTTCCATAACCCTGGGAAGGTTCCTGATAGCCTGGAATTTTCTAGACTGGCAGCCTTCCCACAGTGCAGTCTTCTCTGGCCCAACGACCCCACCAGTGGGGCCCCAAGCCCTGGCAGTTGGAGAGCTTCCTAAAACCTGGGAAGGGCTTCCCAAAATCAAAGATCATGGAGAGAAATTAAAGTAAGACTTCCCAAACTGTGTGGGATGAAGGGCTTTAAGAAGAAGGGGTTCCAATTTGTGGCGGACCAATATTTCTGTAAAATTCAGTGAAAATGATCTGAAAAGAATTGAAATTTTAAAAATGACAATACAAATCCCCAATTTTTCTTACTTAGTCAATGTACATAAAATGATGCCCTTAGCATCTCGGGAAAGTGTCTACATGCTTGCTGTCAATTAGTGACCTTATCTTGTGAAGACCCCAAAACCCACAGAGATTGAGAAACCACATTTTAAGAGGTATTGCCTTGAATAGTCTGTACTTTCTACTTTCTAAAGGAAGTCGGGCTCTTCTTCTTTTTTTCAAGACAAGCAAAGCTCTGTTGTGTGACATTAGATACTAGAGAGAAGCCACTACTTCCCTAAGTTCCATGTCCCAGCTCATGGGTTTATTTTCTAATTTTTCAGTTTGCAGTCAAAAGTTGCAAGGTACTTGCTGATGTGTTTTCTATTTTTTTAAATAGAGAGATATAGAGAATTTTTTGATATTTATGTTTCAGTTTTCAACATAACATCTTTATTTTATTTTTATATGGTGCTGAGGATTGGACCTAGCGCCTCGCGCATGCCAGGCGAGTGCGCTACCACTTGAGCCACATCCCCAGCCCTGTGTTTTCTAATTTTGTTTTTGTTTTTTTATTTATAATTTTTAAAGGTTTATTTTTAGTTGAAGGTGGACCTAGTACCTTTATTTTATTTTCATGTGGTGCTAAGGATCAAGCCCAGTGCCTCATGCATGCTAGGCAAGCACTCCACCTCTGAGCCACAACCCCAGCCCCTAATTTTGTTTTGATGATACCCCTGTAGGGTCCATGGAGCCAAGGGCGATAACTTTTTAAAACTGGGACTGATGAAGATCATGGGTAGTGGTGGTGATGATGGGGTGGGGTAGGAGGCACGAGGAGGCGCTTTATCCTTGATGCACGTGCTGGCTGGCTGACGGCCCGCCCCACCTCGCTGGGTTTACCGAGTGCCCTCGGGAGGGGCTGGTCAAGGAACCACAGGTGCACTGTCCCACACAGCTGTGGCCAGTTTACTGTAAGTCTCCTTGCTGAGCACAGCCATGGCATGCAGGCCTACCTACCACCAGAAGAGTCACTTCTGCCAAGGACCCAAGGCTTCCGGGGATCCATTTCGTCCACTGTCACACTGGACTCAAGCAAATGCCCAGCTTCAGTAAGCCGTCATCTTCCAGCATTGCCAAGGCACCAGGCAGGTTGAACCAAAACAGACCCCCCAACCCCCTGACACCGTGACCCAAGAGCCCTGGACACAAATCAGGAGGCGGCAGGGACCTCTGTATTGCCTGTGCTAGCACGTGGGATCGGGGCTGTCACACACCAAGGACCAGTGAGACAAGTGCTTGGCACCTGATGTCATCAGTAGATACCCCAGTACATGAATGCTATGGGGAAATGTTTTTTTAAGAAAATGCTTTTCTTAATCTAAGAAGAAATAACCATTTTCACTTTTATTGTCTGATGAATGGGGCCAACCTCTATGCTACCTCCTCTTCCCCAGCACTTTCTATCATTTGTATTTTAAGGTCAAAATTAAAAGCTAGTTCATCTCTGGGCCCGTAGGCCTGATACATTTGGCCCTGTGTAGCTGTACATTGTAGAATCGGACTAGAGCGCTTCACTAGAGAGAGTCACTTGTCCACCCAGTAACTGACAGGGGAGGTCCGGAGGGGCCGTGGCTCTGTCATAGCACCAATGTTCCGGGTTTCTTCTGTGTTCTGTCTTCCGCTTTCCCCATCATGGTCTCTTCTGATCAAAAGATGGACTCACCCCAGTCCCACGACCGTGGGCCAGGAAAGTGGAGGAGACTGCCGGAGAAATAAAACATAAACTCTGGGAGATTTTCATAGAAGTTCCATTGGCCAACACGGAGGAATATGGGCAGCAAGGGAGGCTGGGAAATGTACTTCTGTAGCTAAGAACATTGATGCCCTCAAAGAAAATTTCTGTTAATAAGGAGGAAGGAAGGGGGAAGAGTGGGAGGTAACAGGTGGTGTCTGTTCATCTCTTCTTTGGCATCTTGGAGAATGGGTCAGCTCATTATCTTCCCAAAAGGACACTGAATAACAATGACCCCTTAAGTGCCTATGACAAACCAGAAAGTGTGTCAGCCCTTGACACCCATTTTTTCCTTTGATCTTTGCAATAACCCTGAAGGTGGGTGATTACATCCCCATTTTCCAATGGAGGTTGGGAAATGTGTCTTGAAAGCAGATGTGACAAGCTGGGCGTTTTAACCCTGGGCTCTCAACCCCTGAAGCCCACCTTTCCACTATGACTCAAGTGTCCATCATGATCATTGCCGCAGTCTGGCTGGGCACAAATCATGAGCCACTGAAGCAGGAACAAACTTTATTTCTGAACTCCACCAGCACACTCCACACACGCTCAGGAATTCTCCCGCACACCAAGCGGCTCTTCCAGGAACCTGCAGCTGGAAATATCCCTCCTCCGGCACTTCCCCAAGCAATGGGAACTCTCCGGGAACCGCCCCCCCCCCACCCAGAGCTCAACTGGAACTCAACGGGATCTCCGCCAGAACTCGCTGGCGTCACCTCTCAACCACTACTTCTGGCAAAAATGCCATGCATCATCCCGACTTGGCTGTGGCCCTCAACAGATCATGGCCCCGGGAGGAAGGTCCAGTACTGAGAGACATTCTCGCTGGAGATCCTGCCAGTCCAGCACCCCATGTCACCTGGGTGGGTTCCTCTGCTGCTTTGTTCCAGGGGTCAGCCCACCAAGATAAGCAATGTGCTGTCCAGTCTCACGTGACCATATGCTGTGTTTTGGAGTCTGCAAGCTGTTTGGTAACAGGTTCTGTCAGCCCAAGTGCTGGGAAGCTCATCTTTCTGTTTCTTGGGATCCAGTGACGCCTGAGTCTTGGGGAAATTGATGAGTCAATGTCCTTAATTCCCAGTAAGAGACGTGCATTGTAGATGGTCACACAGAAAAGGAACAAATGACACGGCTGTGTCCAGGAAACAATATCACTAGGTTCCTTGTTTGTTTATTCTATTTATGTCATCAAAAGCTGTAAGTTCCCCCTGACAAACTAAATAGGTAAATAAAGGATGAAGGGTCCCTGGTAGGATTGCGGGAAGAGGTGGGGGGAGGAGACTGAGGTTCTAAAGCTTCCAGCACAACAGCAGCTCTGAAGAGGAAAGCCTTGCGGTCTGACCACCACGCCTCAGGCAAAGCTGCCAAGGTACCCCTGCCGCCCTTCAGCACCAACGTCATGGACTTCTCCCTAGAGCTGGGTGCTCGTGCCACCACCAGGCCAGCAGAAAAATGCAGAAGCCATGAGAGTCTGTTTTCTCATCTTGGCCCTCCACATCTGTCTTACGTGGGTACGTCATACTGTGAGATTTCATTCCTATCCTGGAAAACTAGACTCAAATATGCAGAAGTATCTAACTAGGGGAAGGTGATTCAAATATGAGGGATCCGCAGCTTGAGGACCCTGTGTTGATGGAATGGTTGTGTATCTCAACTGTAGCAATGTCAACATCCTGCCTGCGATCTCAGGCTCTAGTGTCACCAGGTGTTACTACTGGGGGCAACGGTAAATGGAACTCAGGGTCTCTCTGATTAGTTCCCACAACTACATGAAATCTACAATTATCTTAACACAAAAAAAAAAGTTTAAATGTGAAAGACACTACTAAGAGAATGAAAAGCCACAGTCAAGGAGAAAATTTTTAAGAAATATATGAAATAGAACTTGTATCCACTACATAAAAAAAGAACCTTCAAACTCAATGGAACACATGAACCCAATTGAAAAGTAAGGTAAAGATCTGAATAGACATGCAACAGAGATATACAACTGTCAAATAAGCATATCAAAAGATGTTCAACATGGTATTTTGTTAAAGAGTTACAAAATCAAAACAACAATGAGATATCACCTGGTAAGGTAACTAAAATCCAAAATGTTGACACCAAATGTCAGGAAGGACATGGGGCAAGAGGGATTGCCACTCACTGTTGGTGAAACGAAATAGGACAGTCACTTGGGAAGTCAGTTTGGCAATTTCTTACAAAACTAAACATACTCTTTCATAGGATGTAGCATTTATCAAAATGAGTTGAAAATCTGTATCTACACAAAACTTTGTACATTCATTTTTATAGCTTAATGTCATTTCCCAACCCTGGAACCCACCAAGATGATGTCCTTAATGGGCAAACAGATAAACTGTGGAACATTTGGGCAATGACATGTTATTCAACTACATAAAGAAATAAGCTACCGAATCATGAAAGTAAACTTCCATGAAGGAAACTTAAATGCTTGTCTTTCATTGAAAGAAGCCACTCTGCAAAGGCTACACACTGCAGGATTCTAATCATGTGGTGTCTAGAAAAGGTAAATTTATGGAAGATAGTAAGAATAGGAAGATCAGTGATTGCAGAAATTGACTGGGGAGGGATGAAAAGGCAGAGTACAGGGTTTTTAGAGCAATGAGTTTATGAGACTGTAATGGTAGGGACACATCATTATGCACTTGTCACAGGCCCTAGGACTATACCACATGATGAGTGAATCCTAATGCAAACCATGGACTTTGATTAATAATAATGTATCATTATTAGTGCATCAACTGTATCAAATATATCACCCCTAATGCAAGATGTTAACAACAGAAGAAGCTGTGATGGAGGGTATATTAGATCTCTCTGGACTTTGTGCTTAATTTTTTGTTAACTTCAACATTGTCTAAAAATAAAACTTTCTTTTCTTTTCCTTTTTTTTTTTTTGATGGAGTCTTGCTGTGCTGCCAGACAGGCCTCCAATCCTGGCCTCAAGCGATCCCCCCATGTCTCAGTCTCCTGAGTACCTGGGACTACAGGCATGAGCCTTGTGCCCAGCTGAGTTTAATATTTTATAAAAAGAGAGAATCATGACTATGATAAGAAGTTACTATAGAATTACATAAAAGGTAGAGAGTTGCTCCTTTGCCTAGAGAGAAAATATGTATAGCCAAGTCATGTCAGAGAAAAGCAAGTAGATTAAGAAAATGTTGTACATTTATACCAGATAAAGAAATGTAGTAAATTTATACTAGATAAAGAAAATGTAGTACATTTATATTGTTTATACACACACACACACACACACACATATATATATATTCATGTGTATATATCTGTGTGTGTGTGTGTAAACACACACATACACAGTGGTGTACTACTTAGCCATAGAAGGAAATCCTGTCATTGGATGACTTGGGTGAACTGGGAGGACATTTTGCTAAGTGCAATAAGCCAGCAGACAGACACACACCACATATTCCCACTCCTGTGGCATCTAAAACAGTCAAACTCATCAAAACAGAGAGTAGATTCATGATTGCCAGGAGCTGGAGGAGAACCGAGTTGGGGGCAGGTTGGTCAAAAGTTACCAAATTCCAATTAGAAAATGTAGTAGTTTCAAGAGATCTATTGCACAACCCAGTGACAATGATTAATAACAATATATTCTTGAAAAATGCTAAAAGAGATTTTAAGTGTTCTCATTATAAAATGATAGCCTTATAAGATAATGCATATGTTAAAAACTGTATTTAACTAATCTACAATCAATATATTCTTTAAAACATCATGTTATATTGAGGGGGCTGAGGAAGGAGGATTGCAAGTTCAAGGTCAGCCTCAGCAACTGAACAAGGCTGTCTCAAAAAAAAAAAAAAAGTTGGGGATATGGCTCAGTGGCTAATTGCCCAAGACAAACAAACAAATAAAATGTTATATATGATAAGTACATGCAAATTTATCTGTCAATTGAAATAAAGTAAAAAATAATAAAAAACACACACCAAGAAGAAAAAAAAATAAAGAAGCCAATACAAGGACAACAACAGTAGCTAAAGAAATGGAAGTTACAGGAACACTTCACACATCTTCCATCAAGAAAATGTAAATTAGGGTGCTACTTCACGTGTGTCAAATTAGCACCCGCTGAAGAGCCTGGCACCTGGTGTTCAGCAAGCTGTGAGGAGGGCATGCAGCGAGAGGATCCCCCGCTGGTGGCAGTGCCTGTGATAAATACTCCTGCCTGTCACATGGTGAGCCAGAGCCACAGAGATGTTGGTGTCCTTTGTGCAGATAATTTTAGAAATTTATTCTAAAGAATGTTTCCCGAGGACCCAAAGCCCATTCTGAAATATTGCTCAGAAAAAAATGTCTGATCTCTCTAATAAACAGATGACATTTAAAAAAATGGGTGAGGCTGGGGAGACATTCCAGGCCAAAGGAGTGTTTTAAGACAGGATAATCAAATGCCGCACAGACTCTGTCTGCACCTGACATAAAAAAATAGCTAAGACTTCTTTAGACATATGAACAAATTTTAATGTGGGCTGGATATTAGATTATGATAATGAATTATTGTTAATTCATGTGCGAAAATGGCAGATGGTTATGTTTAAAAAGTCATTCACTATCAGAGAGGTAATTTGAAGTATATATGGTAAAATGGCATGCTAAAAATAATGCAAAAGTTAATTATTTTTTAAAAATTAAAAAAACAGATAAGAATATAGGCAGTGGGAGAGGTGTGTAAGATGTGAAGTAGGATATGCAAATGTTGGTCACGGTTGAAGATTTTGTCACGGGTGAAATTCATGATACATCTTTAACACACTTGCAACTTCATAATAAGGAGTTTTAAAAATGCCCTCTCACCACAGACTTCTAGTTGCTCCTCCTCACGTTATAGTTTAATGCTGCCCCAGTTGCCTGGTGGACTGCTTCCCAGCCTTCCTAGGTACAGCCACGTGACTAGTTCTGACCAGTAAGAGTCTTGCTGTGGACAATTGTGGACGTGTTCCAATGGTCTTCGCCACTTTCCCAGTCTATCCTACTAGGCTCAGAAATACAGGGAAAGGAACCAAGGACCCCCTGACCCTTCATGGCATGTTCTCAGGAAGTTCATTCCTTACCACATAAAAATTAGACTGAAAGATACGTCATCCCTCTGGTTTAGGACCAGTCTCTGTGATGACAGCGAGGGCTTACTTTCCAATGCCACCTATTGAGCCGCCCATGCACAAGGACTCTCACTGGCATGGTTTCAGTCTGCCAACCAGAGGAAATGCATGAACTCCATGGGCACCGCTGGGGACTCGGGGCGACAGCCTGATTAGGAATTTTCTTAGCCACTTACTCACTTGAGACGGATTATGAAAAATTGGTATTCAGCATCTACTATGTGCCAAGCACCTTCCTGTGTCTGGAGAAAACAGATGAATAAGATACTGTGTGTCCCCTTTGTAAAACACTTTAGTCTTGTCATACAAAACTGAGGACAGAAACACATGTGCCATTGGGGGAAAAACAGCAGTGCTGTCTAAGATCAAGCCCAGTGCTACCATCTGTGTGATTAGATGCAGGAATCTGAATCTCCACTGCCTGCTGTGGTCCAGTGAACAAACCAAAAGAGAATGGAGTAAGTTTTCTAATTTTTAAACTGCGAAAGCATTATAACAACAAAAATATTTTAGAGGAGAAGATTCTACATCATACATACACTATTTTCATTTTTCTGTGTACTCCAGTTTTGTCTATGTTTATGTACGATTTTTTACAATACCTAACAAGAGAATAGGTAGATTACATTCTGAAGTGTTGATCTAACTTTCACCTCAGTGGCTTGTAAGCATTTTCTTGTATGTCTATCTAGCCTGCATAAATGTTTGGATGGTTACATAACATCCCGTCATTCTAATCTCATATTTTTAGTCATATTTTTATTAATAAGGCTTTTAAATGTATAATGTTAAGTGTCTCTGATAACGAATGCTACAATAAGCAATTTCAAAAATTTAACTCCTTTTCTTTTGGATTATTTCTTAACAAAGGCATCAAACGATATAAATCATCAGTTCAAAAGATGAATTATTTTTATGTTTCCTACCACATTGATTTCCAAAAGAACACGAATCATCCTTACTACAGTGTAACAGTCTGAGTAGAACTTCACCAGATTTGAGCACTATCACTAACATTTTTGGTTAATTTAGAATATATACTTTAGAAATAGGCTCATAGAAGAAAACCTCTTTTCTTATTTGTGAGTTGGCTGCTCTTGTGGGAATGTAAATGTCCTCTGTGCACTTCTGGGAGGTCACAAAGATTTCACTGGATCTCTAGTTTTTAATAATGTCTTCTTTTGCTTTTAATCAATGCAATTTTTAGTAAAACTTTTAAAAAATGTTTTCTAGTAATTTAAAGCTAGCAAGGATAAACACGGCAAGTGAATCCCATGGCTTTTACTGTGGTTAAGCAGAAAGTATGAGCATCAACGATTGCCAAGATGGTCAGGATTTCATGCTACATAAAGTACAGAGCAGATCACAGTGAAAGACACAGCTCCATCTACTGTAAAGACTTTGAATTGGATAGCTCTGGGTTTTGCCTCCATGGGGCTCCTCTCATAATGGCTTTGGGACTTCTCTGTGTGGCGTCGTGCTCACAGTCCTTTACTGAGCAGGGAGGGATATAAACCTGACAAACTTGAGGCTGCTGCTGCCCTCAAGGAGCTCCTGGCAGAACAGCTGGAAGGCAGCAGCTAGTTTAGGCTGACATTTCATGCTCTGCAGACTTTGTGCTGCCTCACAAGGGCCAAGGGTGTAGGAGAAAGAGGGAGTTACTTTGCTCTACTTAAAGCCCAGGAGCATTAAAGTCAACGGAATTAATCCATGAGTCGGGCAAAGACCTAGGAGAGTGCCGAAGAGGTGACTGGAGAATTGGAAACCCAGGGTGAAGGGGAAGGAGACGCCAATGGTGTTTCTGCTTATGCTGACCAGCATTTCGAGGCAATGAAAGGTTACAGTCAAGGCGAGGGCTTCTAGATGGACAAGGTCATTCATTTACGGTAACTATGTCCAGTACGGGTGACAGCATGTTCTGATCAGGGAGAACCTTCAAGCAACTCTTCTCTAGGAGATGAACAGGACACTCAAGTAGAAAGCAGCCCCTGATGTAAATGTTAGAATGAACTTATATGCAGCATGGCTTGGAAGTAATGAGGAAGAATTCTTCTTTCTGCAATGAGTAAAGTTCAGAGCAATGGGGCATCAGGTGGCAGAATCGGGCAATAGCACCAAGAACAGTTGAGATAGACACTGAAGAATAATGGATTTCCAAGGGCACAGAAAGAGAGGATGGGTGTTTCAGGTAAGAGGAAAAGCGTGGATGGCTGCCCCAAGGTGTGGAATTTCATCATGTGTTTAGGAAACAGTGCAGCTTGGTGTGGCTAAGGCTGGTAAGGTGGCAGAACAAGAAGTTACTTAAGCAGGGACCAGCTTCTAAAAATCTTGAATTCTAAGGCAAAAAGTTTGCACACATCATAGCGTCATTGAGAGGTTTTTTGTTTTGTTCTGTTTTTCCAGTTCTAGGGATTGAACCTAGGTGCACCCTACCACTGAACTATTTCCCTACCCCATTTATAAATTTTACTTTGAGACAGGGTCTTGCTGTGTTGCTCAGGTGGGCCTCAAACTTGAATTCCTCCTGTTCCAGCCTCCCAAGAAGCTGGGAATGTATGGTGCACCAGCTCCTTTGGGAGCTTTGAAGTGGAGCAGAGACAAGAGAACAATCACCTCAAAGCAAAGTGGAGGGTGGGTCATGGCAGGATGAGGACGCAGATTAGAGAAGCTGGTCAAGAAGAGAATGCAAAGAGTTCAGAAGAGACGCAGAGGACCCGAACCAGGGAAGTGAAGGGGAAAGAGGAGGAAACAATCACACACGAAGTTCAAATTCACCTATGGAATACAGCCTGGACTGATAGCTGGACCCGGGTGGTACCTTTAACAGGCTGGGACAGTCAGGAGAAGGAATGATCAGGTGATTATGATCTACCTGTTGCCAATACAGTGAATTACACATAGAAAGTGCTATATCTATGTTCTGTATATTATTATTATTATTATTATTTACCTCAAAAACTAGGTCATCTTTATACATAACTTTTTAGCAAAAGGTAATTAGATTTCTTTAGAGTAAGCAAACTACCAGAGATCATTAGAAAACATGCTTTATTGCCCATAATATCATTAACCTTTGAATGAAAGCCTGTATAATGCATGTCTATTCAACATTGCCTCTGAGAAGCAACTGCAAATTATTAGGATAATGACACCCAGTTTACCCCTGCCTCCTAGCCTCCCAAGGAACTGTGCGCTTCTCAAAGTCAGACACTTAACTGTATTCTCCATTGTATCCCCAATCTCCAGGGGAGTCTTATAAGGTAGCCATTGCTCCACAGGCATTTGTCAAAAGTAGATGATGGATGGATGGATGGATGGATGGATGGATGGATGGAAGGAATGGTAAAAAAGATTTAAATGCTTGGGGAAAAAGAAACTTTCTTTTAAACAAAATATAATGTTTTAGACTCAGAAAATTGTCAATCGATCCACCCAAGGGAAGTGCCCAACGACTCGCTGATAGACTCCCTGGGAGTCAGAGTCCTACACAGAGGCAGCTGAGGCTAAGCCACCGGATATGTTCTCCCTGGGAGCAGCTTTCTCAACTATAGCCTCACACGAGAGATCATGGTTGAAGGAAAGTTTGGCTGAATAGATGCCATGGGAAGTCTCGAAACGGATGTTTAGCTTAAAATGTTAAGTAAGGCTCAAGTATTCCAGACCAGGAAGCCATGGTGCCTGCGAACAATGAGGCTTCAGGGAATGTCTGCTTGGATGAAAACTGGCCCAGTACAGCAGGAGGAATGGACTGTGGTCTAGGTTCACAGTGGTACTGTCCATCCTGAGTCCTTGGACTGGCCAGGAGCACTCTAAGCAGGAGAGAGAGGGCTTTCCCTACTGAGGTTCACGGAAGACCACCTAAATCAGAACTACCCAGGAACTGCATGCACCTGCAGAGTTGCAGGTCCTAGCCCAAGCCCTCAATCAGAATCTGAGAGTCGTCCTGATAATCTGCACTCTTAACATCTTCTGGGATCAAAAGAGATCTATATTTGAAACTCAGCTAACCCTCACACTGTCCATCTAAACTTGGGCAAACTAAAACATTCCCTGGGATTTTACTTCCTCTGCACAGTGCAGATAGCAAAACTCCTTTTGCCTGGCGGTGTGTGTGGGGGTGTCATTCTGAGCGCTGGAATGAGGCAGCCAAAGCCCAGAGCACTGGAAAGCAGCCCCAGCTCAGAGCGGGGGTGGGCAGGGGAGCAGGTGAAACCTTCTCCTCCAAGCTGCCTTTCTGTATCGCTAGTCCCTGTCCTCCAGGAGCAGGTCTCATCTTCCTCTCCACTTCTTGCCACCCCAGCTCCTATGCTGGAATGGCAAGAGGGTTCCCTATGATATACATTCACTCTGCTTATCCCAGCTCCCAGCTAAAAATGTTCCTTTCCCCGCAACCACTGGGAATCACAGCTGCATCTACAGTTCTTCCTTAGGTGATCTTGCTCAGCCTCCCAACTAGCTCCCTTCAAACCCACGCTGGGATCCCGTCCTAGTGCCTTTCAGTTCCTTAATTATTTTTTTGTCATGGTAAAATACATGTAATTTTTAATTGTTTTCACCATGTTTTTGTGTCCAAGTCGGTGACAGTAAGTAAATTTGCAATGTTGGGCAACCACCATCACTAACCATCTTCAGAACTTTATCTTCATCCCAAATTGAGATTGGATTGCATTAAACCTTCACTCTACATTTCTCCCTGTTCAAATCCTGCGATGCCACCATTCTTCTATCTATGCTTTTATGCATTCAAGGCACCTTATATAAGTGGAATCACTTAATATTTGTCCTTTTATATCTGCTCATTTCCCTCAGAAAATGTTTTCAAGGTTTGTTAGTGTTAATAAGTACCAGAATGTCACTCCTTGATGGTTGAATAATAGTCTGTCGTGTGAACAGACCACATTTTGTCCATCCATTCCTATGTCCAGGGCGTCTGGGTTATTCTCACCCTCTGGCTGTTTGAATAATGCTGCCATCAACACTGGTCACACAGACGGTTCCTCTCTTCAGATACTTTGGGCCTGCAGCTAGGTCTGACCTCTGCCTTTCTGCTTCTTGGCTTCATTTGCTTCTGAAATGCACCCTCTCGTATTTACAGTACATATCTGCCTGCAGCTTCTAGAATGACGTACTTATAGCATCCCAACAGTGAGATATAGGGATTTGTTTTAACTAACTCTTGGTAAAAAAAAAAAAAAAAAAAAAAAAAAAAAAACCCTGGAGGATTTTGATTGGCTGGGGTCTTGGATCCAGTTGGTGATTCATGATTGCTTCAGCCTCCATAAATCTAACTCCGAGGTTAGGAAAGGGTCCATGACCAGAAGTCCCACAGGATGCACTGGTGGAGGTAGGATCACAGGGAAGAGACTTCCTACTTATAAATGAAACCACATTTGTGCAGTATACTAAAACATGTGCCCAGTCATGTTTTAGTGTGGAAGTCACTGCATCATGTAACTTGCCTTGAAATTACACGAAAGCAGGTAACCTAGATGAATTTAATGAGTGGAATGTGTTTAAATTACATGGGATCATATAAAGACTTAGGTTTTGCCCTCTTCTTCCCTCTCTTTCTTTCTGCTATATGCTGGACTTTGGAGCTACAGAGATGAGGAAAACAAGCACCATCTGTATACTTGGGGCACTGTGCTTAGTGGGAAGGTGGGGTGGGGGAGGTCAGGGAGAAGAGTGAACCCTGGGGTGTCCGGCTATGATCAGGGTGATGTTTCCGTGGGAAAACCAGATGGGGAGCATCCACTGTCTTGGAGAGGAGCCAGGGAAAACAGCAGGATGAGGGGCTTTCAAGCCACGGTTTGAAGGACCAGTACCTCTGTAGAGCACAGAGGGCTTCCCAGCAAAGAAGTGGAATAACTACTACCAAGTCAAAACCCAGTGACCCCGCAATGTCCTGTCTCTGGAAAGGACAGTGTTTCCATAGAAGTCATAGGAGAAATTATCCAAGTATTATTTTAGTACCATGCTAGCTATTATAAGACATTTAAAAAGTTCATTTAGTGGCCAGTAGTGTCCTAATGTTTTTTACAAAATAAGAAGCATGACACGTTAAATCAGTGGGCACCAGTAGATTGTGATGGCATTTTTAAATGGGATGGGTGTAGAATAAAAAAAAAATAGAAGTCATAGGAGGTCAGTGTTACCAGAGAGCGAGGGACTATGGAAGCAGGACAAGCCCAGCTAGGGAGGACATTAAATTTCACACTAGAAATCTTGGCTGGGCACAGTTGAAGATTTTGAGCAGTGGAGTTACTTAATCAGACTTGTGAGTTAGAAAACTCAGGCTAGAAGCAATGTGAGATTTGAAGTGGAAAGTAGTGATCCTGGATGTGGAAAGGAGTGGGTCCTGAGCTCATGGGGACTTCAGGGAGTTCGGACATGACAGTCTTTTCACTGTGAATTGTGAAGAAGGAGGAAGGTTATAACAGGGCAGTGAGGAAGCTTGCAGTTTGGGATGCTATTCTGGGGTCAGTTATGTGTTTCTGAAAAAACAGATGAGAGAAGGATCGTGCAGGGGTAAGGGTTGAATTGTGTCCCCACGAAACACCTATGTTGAATCCCAACCCTCAGCATCTTAGAACGTGACTGTGCTTGAAATCAGGGCCTTTATTGGGGTGATAAGTGAGGATGTGAGAGTAGGTCCTACCCAAGGTGCCTGGTGTCCTTGTAAATTTGGGCACATAGAGATGCCAGGAATGTGCAAGCACAGAGAAAAGGGCATTTGAGGACACAGGGACAAAGTGGCCTTCTGAAAGCCAGGAAGAGAGGCTTCAGAAGGAATCAACCCTGATACCCCTTGATGTTGAACTTCTAGCCTTTAGAGCAGGGAGAAAATACATCTTGACAGTCCATCTGGCCTGATACTTTTGTTGTGGCGCCTGGGAAGACTAAGCCAGTGTGTCAAAGTCCTCCAAGACACTGGATGGACATGGAACTACCCTGACATTTGCTTTCCTCTGATTGTCCTGGTTTATATCCCATGGGGGGTGGGTGGGCATCAAAAAACCATAGGGGAAAAAGTCAGGAGGGTGAGAACTGAGACAGAAGCCATGAGAAGTTTCACAGGTCCAGGCAAACGGGTTGGTAGTGAAGAGTGAAGCAATAAATGATAGAGCTACATAAAAGCAACTTTAAAATCTATCCTTGTGTCTAGTTGCATTAAAAAATTGCAAACTTGGTTTTGTAATTCCAAGCTTTTTCAGAAATTGGCTTATCAGAAGTAGTAATACTGCCTGCCTGCTATTGATTCAGTGACAATCCAATCTAAATTAAAAGGTCACTACCAATTTTTTTTTTCTGATGAAAAAGAACTGATGCCAAGGGTGGGGAAATTTTCTGAAGGGGATAGTTGATCAAATACTGTGACACTGATTACTCTGTGCTATGGTCTTCTGTTGTTTCATTTTTCTCTGGGGAAAATACACTCCATAAGAGAGCTCCTCAGGGTACTGGAAAAGTAGCAAGTAATTTTAGACAACTTCCTGGTAAAATACTACATGGTCTGAGGGTAGGATTCTATAAATCTAAATGAAACAAGCCTTAGGGAATTGGTATGGAAGTACGGGCAGAGGTCATAGGCAGGAGAAGCTTGATTTGCCTGAAAAAGAAGATATCAAGAAATAATGATTTAATTTTTACTCTGGTGTGAAGAGCTGAAGAGAGGCATGATCTATTCGTGCTCTGGGGCAGTGGAAAAGGTGTTGATTGTGCCTGACTGGTGTATATATTTTTCTAATGAAAATGCAATTTGAATAGAGCTTAGGGTGGCCATGAAAATGTGACACTCCACTGGAGAGTCATAGATTTTGTCTTAAAGTCAAGTTTATTAGCATGTGCCAGGCCCTAGGTTCAATTCTTAGTACATGCACACATGTGCGTATATACACACACAAAAGTTGAGGTCTAATTTAAATTCAACAAATTCAAGTGTATACGTCAAAGAGCCTACAAATGTTTAGTGTCCCCACCCTTACAATCAGGACTAAGGGCATTTCCATTACCCAAAAAAGATCTCTTATGGCCTCTTATAATCATCTCTCTCCCCGTCTCCTTTAGCACCTAATGTCTACTGCTCTTATTCCCCTACAGTTCTGCCTTTTTCAGAATGGCATAGAAATGAAATCCTACAATATGTAGCCTTTTGTATCTTTAAGTCAGGTAGTTGCAGCCTTCAACTTGCAACTTAAACATTTCTACATGCACACACCTGCACACCCAGCTCATTGGGATTTTGATTGCAATTGCTCAGAATCTATATATCAATTTTGGGAGAACTGGCATTTCTGCAATACTGTCTTTACTCCATGAACATAGTATACTCTCTATTTATGTAGTTTTTACCTTCTATTATCAATGTTTTATGGTTTTCAGTGTAAAACTCTTGCATATATTTGACTTTTCCCCAAGTGTTTTATATTTTTTGGTGTTTTATATTTTTTGATGTTGTAGGGAAAAATCAAATTGATTTCCTCTTTCACAGCACAACAAAACAGGTTTTTGTGACTTCAGAAAGGTGTGCAGATTTCTCTCCACCAACAAGCAAACAATACCACAGTGGACACAGTGGGGTAATCCTGTAATCTGATTCAGTTCAGGCACTGTCTACATGGTGAAAGCATCTGATCCTAAAGGACAGGGGGTGGGGTACATTCCGATAATAACCCCGCACTTCAGATGCTAATTATAAGCTCCACGTTGTTTTACCTGTGCATCTGACCAACCAACTATAAATCATGACTCCCACAACCCTCTTTTGTTTAAATGCTAAAGAAGCTCACAGAACTCAGGGAAATGCATTTATTGGTTTATTACAAAGGATGTTACAAAGGATACAGGTGAAGAAATTCATAGGTGACTTATGGGAGGAAGGACATGGAGCTTCTACGCCCTTTCAAGTTGTGCCCCCAACCCCCCAGGATCTCCATGTGCTCAGTTATCCAAAAGCTCTTCAAAGTCTGGCCTTTTGACTTTTCAAAAAGGCTTCATTACATAGGCATAATTGATAAAATCATTGGTCATTGGCGATCAACTTAATTTTTAGTCCCTCTCTTCTCCATGGAGACTGGCAGGTAGGGCTGAAAGTCCCAATCCTCTAAACCTGCTTTGGTTTTTCTGGTGACCAGTGTCTGTACTACAGCTAGGGTATGCCAGCCACTCGTCAACTCAATGGCACATAAGAGACACTATTTTGATGATTCCAAGGATTTTAGGAGGTATATGCCAGGA
The DNA here is from genome assembly GCF_052094955.1 of Ictidomys tridecemlineatus. Lineage (NCBI taxonomy): Eukaryota > Metazoa > Chordata > Mammalia > Rodentia > Sciuridae > Ictidomys > Ictidomys tridecemlineatus. Next base: position 114,976,575 of record NC_135481.1, on the reverse strand, counting down.
AATGGAAATGAAAACCAAATATATATTTCACATATCACAGATACCATTGTAAATGATTTTAAAATTTTAATTTTTTATTATTTATTGCTAGAATATAGAAATGTATGTGATTTTTGAATGCTGATCTTGCACACAGTGATCTTGGTAAATCTGTATATTAGTTTTATCAGCTCTTTTATAGAAAATTGAGTCTTTTCTACAGGTTGGGTTCTAATTTTCACGTTTTATTTGAAAATAATTCCAAACACAGAAGTGGCAAGAAAGTGTAAAGAACTCCCCCATGCCCATCACCTAGAAAGCCCATTCATTTTTGCTATCTATATCATACTACTATTTAGGGCAGAAAGACCTGAGCCAGGAGTAACATATTTCACTTGGTTGTTACGAATCTTCAGTCTTTCATTCTAAAACCAGTTTAGATCTTATCTTAAAACATTGGCAATTACAGTCCTTAAAAAAAACACACACACACAACTATTCTGCAATTTGGGTCTTTCTTGCGTTTCCATGTGGTAATATCCAGAATATTTATTTTTGGCAGAATTACTACAGACGTGATGATGCTCATGATGATTTGTTCCATCACTGGTGACATTAATGACAGTAGACATATCAGGAAGATCCTGGAGGCTCATATCCTTCCATCTTTGGTAGCAGAACTGAGTCTGGCTGAGCTGGACCAATTGGACCAATCAGGTCTGTGGAGGGATAAGACCTTGTTGGTGGGCAAGGCTCTTCCCAGGGCTCTCTGTGGGCAGATCTTGGCCCTTAGTATGCCTAGTCCTAGAACTACTATGGTACATATGATTTCCCTTGATACATTTCTTGTTACTTAGAGAAACTAGGAATTCCATAAACCTTACTTAGTTTAACATACACTTATGTAACACAATATGGTAGGAGTAGGGCTTACATTCTGTCTGGGTTGTGACTGTCTGTTGCATTTGGCTGCTGGCTGAGGCAAACCCTATTTCTGCTGGAACTGTGGCCATGATGCACACACATCTATACTCAGCCTATTTTGGATAATGAAAGTTCAGGGGATAGTATGTATTGCATCACTCTCCATAAGTTTCTCCCAACAAACCCCACGTAGTAGGTAGATTACCAACATGTCACTTAAAATTTCTGAGTTGATAAACTGGAGGATTTGACACTAATGGGGTATGGCTACTTCTCTCACATGCCAGTTAACTACTTGAATAGGGTAGGTATCTATCAGATTTCTCTTTTGTAAAGTTCTCATTTGTTAAATAAGAATTTCATGGGAGAAGCTTTGAACCTATGTAAATTATCTCATTCCTTGTCCAACTTTTACCCACTAGATTTGGCAAACACTTATATTTCTTGTCTGATGATTGCAAAATTGTGATTTTATAATTCCATTATTCTAAATTTATTAATGCGTTCTGTCTTAAGGAAGAGCTTCTCATTTATTTATTTAAAGAATATCAGTGTGGACTCATGGATTTCTAAGGGAAAAAAAATTAGCCCACAGGAAATGCATGCCACGAGGCATTTTACTGTTGGGTAAATGTGGTCTCAAGTATCAGCTATAAGATTTCTAATGATCCAAACAAAGTGTGAAACACTACCCCTTACAAGATTTTATATTTTATGTCTCCAGATTTAGAAAAAAACAGCAACTGGAGCATGAAAAGATAGGGCACTATAACAGATATCAAGTCCAGAAGTGAACTATTCAACAAATCAACAATTAATGGGCAACTGTGTAGGCATTCTGAAAAAAATTAATTTTGAACCATTTATCATCTCATATACTGAATCAATCCCAAATGGATCAATGTTTAATTACAACAGTCTGAAAATTTACATGTCCATTAAAACAGAAATCTTAAATTATGGCATATCTCTGCAATAAAATATTATGGGGGGGCCTGGAGAAAACAGCTAGGAGCTCTGTATATATTACTACAGACACATCTTCTGGATATATTAATAAAAAAAGCAAATGTAGTCAATGTACATGGCATGCTGGCATTTTTATAAATGAGGAACACAAAGAATAAATAATTATCTTTGTATGAATAAAATTTCTGAAGAATGAGCAAGATATAATATTGTCTTTTGGGGGCATGAGAACAAGTGAAGTGGAGAGACTTTTTTTCACTGTGTATTTTTCATTGGTACTGATCGTAATTCTGGAAAGATACAATACCAAGTGCTATAATCTCTAAAGATTAAAATTCCCAAATTCACAATGCCCAGAGATTAAAAATTTGAATGTTGAAATCCAGAACACTTAAGACCCACTGAAGAAAAGAAAAAAAAGGCTTTGGAAGAGGTTAGAAAGATGAATTCTGGGGAAGAGATTGATGCATCTTGATTGTATGCCGGAAAGTTGCATCAAGTTGGGTGGAATGAAAACCTAGAACCTAGTAAAGCATTACTCTGGATGCACAGAGGAGGGTGTTTCCAGAGGAGATGAGTGTTTCAGTGGAAGGGAAGATCCTTTCCCTATAGCTGCATTTGTGAAAATCAAGTTTCTTATTTTGGCTCTTAGGGCAACTGCACATGTGGAGATGACCCACTGTGGTTTTTGACTGGTCTTATCACAAGATTTAGGTTATCTATCACTAAAGTTGAGATGTCTTCAGTTTTAATAAGCTGGGTGCACATATTTCCAACTACAGTAATATGCATTTGTATATTTCCCTTTTTGGTCCATTTGTGAACATAGTTCATAGGCTCATAACTGCTTTTGCAGTGACTGTTATTAATCCTGAGAGTTGATGCTCACAAAAATGTTACTGTTGCCTATTTTACTGTGTAAAAATAAAGCTGTATCAAATAAAGCCTGTTTAAAAGTGTAAATGTCTTTTAAAAATTTTTTTTCAAAATTTTTTCCAGAATGATATTTTTGGGATTTTTCCAACATCTGGGATTATGGCATTTGAGAATTGGGTCTTTCAAGGTTATGGCTCAAATCTATCTTTTTTTTTTAGATGCTTTTTTTTTTTTAAATGTAAGATGATCTAAGTAATTTTTTTGTTGTTGTTGTTTAGATAGATACAATATCTTTATTTATTTTTTTTGTGGCACTGAGGATCCAGCCCAGTGCCTCAGAGGTGCAAGGCGGGTGCTCTACCCCTGAGCTACAGCCCCAGCCCTTTTTGATAAATGAACTATATGTATGCACTGTTTATTTTAAAAATTAAAAAAACAACAATGAAAACCATACCAACTTGCTAATGGAAAAGATAGATTGTGAAAGGACACAGGAAGGAGGACAGTTTACCTGCCCATGAGTTTCCACTGCCAGTGTACACCTACACTGAGAGGCCATTCTGCTCAAAAAAGATTATGTCCAAACACCCTTTACATATTTACTGGGGAAATCTATTCCCAAAGTGCTTGGCATATAAGAAATATCATTTTTTGAATATGCAGATCTGTCAAAAGCATTCCCATTACTTCCTAATTTTGCCCATGATGATTCCATGTTCAGTGAACCTTCAAGCCAATTTATGATAAATACATGATCAAAATTTCAGCACAGTAGAGATCAAGCCCATCAGCTCCAAAGCCCACTTATTAGCTGCTGCATGTTGGAAGTTACTCTGTTTCTTAACGTGTTTAAATGGGGAGCAATTCCAGCACCCACCAAGGTCCAGGCGTGTAAACCCAGACCAATCTCTCCAATAACAACGTAATTCCAGCAGGTAATACCAAAATTTTGAATAGTACTCACATCAGAATATTAAAATAAATAAAACTAGATTTTTTCCAATATATCAAAAATAGTACCGTTCCAATGTGTCACAACACAAAATTATTAGATGTTTTATTTACACTCCTTTCCGGTAAGGAACACAGACCTTCACGCTGTCTCAAGGGCTCAGCGGCTACGTGGGGCACGGAGGGGCGCAAGGCCCTGACCTGTGCGGCCCCCGCCAGGTGCCGCCGGTGCCACCAGGTGCGTGAGCAAGCCCACCTGCGGTTTCTATACCTCACCTGGGCCCAGCCGTCTACGGGGGTCTTCGGGAAGAGAGGCCTACACTTCGGGATACACTAAGCCGGTTTTCTTTCAGCCACTTCCCGCAGGTCCACCGATCCTTAACCCACCAGTGTGCCGCCGGTCCGACCCCTGCAAACGGGCGGGGTGCGTAACTGGGGCCACCGCCTACTTCTCTCGATCCGGCTACCCCGGTTCTGGGAGAGTGACTTTCCCAGGGCGGAGGCCCCCGCACCAGTAACGCGGGGGGCGGGCGACTGGGAAGGTCCTTGGGAACCCGGAGGGGCAGCCAGAGCGCCGAGCTCGGCGGAGAACAATTACGACCGCGGGGAAGGGCCGCGCCGAAGGGCGGTGGGCGCCAGACGGTGCCGACGTGGAGACTGGCGAGTGCACCGGGCCAAGCCGGCATCCGGCCGCGGGAGAGCAGCCAGGACGCCGGGCCGCGGTCTGCGGGACGCCGCTCGAGTCCCAGCGCTGAGCCGCCCAGGCCGCCTCGGCCTCCCGGCCCGCGCCCGCTGTGTCCCAGCTCCTGAGTGGCTGGGGGGCCGGGATTAACCTTTCACCGCCGCGCTCTGCCCAATCACAGGCTCGCTCTCATGCCGCCGCGGGGCGAGCCGAGCGTGGGGGCGCGGAGCGGCGGCGCGGCGCGGGTGGGATTCTGCAAGCGGCTGTGCGCCGTTGCCGCGGGCAGTGCGCGGGCTGCGGGCGAGCCGGGCGCTGCGCAGTCTCCGCAGGCGCCGGCGGGAGGGGTTGAGGCGCGGCGCGGCGCGGCGCAAGCTGCTCCAGGCCCAGGTGAATGGAGTAACCTGACAGCGGCGACGAGGCGACGGCGAGCGGCAGGAAATGGCGGCGGCGGCGGCGGCGCCGGGCGGCACCGGGAGGCCTGGGCTGTGACGCGCGCGCCGGAGCGGGGTCCGATGGTTCTGGAAGGCCCGCGGCGCCCCGTGCTGCAGGTGAGGCGGGCTCCCGCGGGGCCGCTTTGTGTCCGGGGCGGGGGCGGCTCCGCCCGGCCGCGTCCCGCCTCCGCGCGAGGCCCGCGTGGGCGCCCAGGGCCTGGGCCGCGCCGGCAGATGGCGGCCTGCTGGCCGCAGCCTCCCGGCTCCCGGCCGGCCCTGCCCGCGCGCTCCCACCCGGTCCCTGCTGCCGCGTCAGCCGCGGGGTGCGGCCGCCCGCACCTCCCGCGCGCCCCCGCCCCGGGCTTTTGACAGGTCGCGTCCCGCACCCCGAGGCGGCGAGCTGGCCCGAGGGGTCCACGCGGGCGCGGCGGCCGGGCCTGCTGGGACCGCGGCCGGCCCGGGGGACACCTTCGGAGGGCGGGGGGGAGAGGCAAGGCCGGGGCGTGGTGCCGGCGGGAGAGCGCGAGCCTGTTCTCCAGAGGAGGGCCCTGTGTGTTTACTGCCCAGGGACCTGGTCTGCAGAGTCCCAGGGGGCGGGTGGCCGAGGCCATCTTTTGCCCCTCCCCTTGGATGTGTTTTGTGCCAGGATGCCTGGATCTGCGAAGGAGCTTCGGGGTTTTCAATTTTGGGGGAAATCTGTGTGTTTCAGGTTAGCTGTCAGGGTTATGTGGGTTGTCTAGGAAAGCCGAGCTGCCCAGGTGGCCCTGCTGCAGGACAGAGGCAGTCCCCTGAAGACTTGCGAAAACCCATGAGCTGGAGGCCCTGCTCTGCAGTGGTCACCGATTGCTTTTGTGAGGAAAGTTGTGGTTGAAGGGATAAGTTCCCGGTGCACATGGTGCGTGTTAGGTCTGAAGATCAGGTTTGAAGGCGTCTGATGAGCAGGAGGTATGACTTCAGAATCTGTGCTTCTCTCTCAGTTTTCTAAATCTTTACCATCCCGATTGTCAGTTATCTTGCTGGAGGTTGTTTTCAAGTGCAGCATACTCAGCAGTGCAGGCCTCAAATTAGGAGTTAGTCAACTTGGGAAATGTGTTTTAAAGATGTGCTTTAAGAAAAGTTTACCTAGCCAGGTGCGGTGGTGCACGCCTGTAATCCCAGGGGCTCAGGAGGCTGAGTCAGGAGGACAGCCAGCCTCAGCAATAGAGAGGCGCTAAGCAACTCAGTGAGATCCTTCTCTGAATAAAATGCAGAATAGGTCTGGGGATGTGGCTCAGTGGTTGAGTGTCCCTGAGTTCAGTCCCTGCAAAAGAACATCTAGGTTAAAAATTTATTAGTATAAATATCAAATATCTATCGAGGCTAAGAGCTCAAATAATTTATGAAAACATGAATTCTGGATAAGCCCTTTAGCAAACAATAACTTAATATTCATATCTTTGGGAACTAGATTCTGGAATCATTAGTGTATTTTGTAAAGTGTCTTTTTTGAAGCCACCTGTGGCATGTGTATGCTATATGTAATACATGCAGTACACATACACATACACATATAATTATTTCAAAGCCTATTTTAGAACTTATTTTATAAATCATGTACATAGATAAAAACACTAAAGATTACTATTTATTTATTATAAACATTTATAATGTGGCATAGCTGTGGCTTTGATTTACTCATGGCACACATGCTGATTTAAGAAAAGATGAATTACTCAATTTCATTTCAGGATAAAGGCCTCTTCTTGCAGTTGGTATAATAAGAGTATTCTTTACTGTCTATGCCACCATCTCATCATTAAAATTTTGGTTCTGAGTATTATGCCTGTGGCTCTGTATGAGTTGTATAGCTAGGTTGCTTTGCTGTTGTTGAGCTTTTTTGGCTTAGTTTTAAGAGACGTTTTGGTGTGACTCATGATTCTTACTTGATAGTGATTTTGTGATGTTATATAATCAGGAATACATACAGTACTGATTTCTAGGGAGAATAACTTTCAGAACATTGAGGTGTTTAATTCTTGCCACTGACCAACATGTAAGATGTTTGTTTCATTTGAGAAAACAGATATTTCATAGATATTCATTCACTTGTGACTTTAACATGCTAATTTGTGGCAGAGTTATGGGAAACATTTATTAAGTACCTCCTCATTATAGGTCAAGGTGTGTCCAGTTCTTTGCATATATTCTCATTTAATTTATTTTTGCTGTAATTCCAATACAAACTCAATATTATCCTTATTTTATAGATAGGAAAACTAATGCTTAGTGATTGTTGTTGTGAGTTGTTAATCTAGCTGAGGCACAGCCTGGACTGAATCACTGTTTTTGATTTCAGAGATGTTTCACGTTTCCTTTGCAATATATTGTACTAGCTGGGTTTTAGGGGAGAAAATCTGCACACTATGTAGTAAATCCTGTGGAATGAATGAAGTTCTGTCTAACCTTGAATGTTCAGATGACCTCTGCTTGTCTGAATATTTCAGATTGTTTCTTTTTTCCTTTTAATGTGGTAAAATACACATAACATTTACAGTTGCAGCCTTTTTGAGTGGACAGTTCAGCTGCATTCAGTGCATTCACATTGTTTTGCAATTCTTTCCACCATTCATCTTCCCCATCTTAAATTCTGTAGCTATTTAAACACTAACCCCACATACTGCCCTCCTCTATGCCACCTTTCAACTCTCCTTCTCTGAATCTGCCCACCCTAGGAACCTCATAGAAGTGGACTCCTGCGGTAGCTGTCCTTTTAGTCTGGCTGGTTTCACTTAGCATGGTGCCTTCAGGGTTCATTCCTCATGGTGACTGATAGGGACTGGATGGTGTTTCGTGGATGCACACATGATCCCCAGCTTACGGTGGTTTCACTTATAGTTTTTCAGCTTTAAGATGGTGTGAAAGCAACACATGTGCAGTAGAAACTGCAGTTTTCTCAGTGTTATTTCCTTGGTGTTCTACCTTCTTAGCCTATAGAGCTTGGACTTTTTAGAATTTTCTGAGTCTGATTTTTATTAAATTATTTACATGTTAAAAGTTGATTTTCAGTTCTTAGCTAATTTTTTTCTAAGGAGACTCATATTAGAACATTTGTGCAGAGACAGCTATTTATTTAATAATTTATAACCTGTCTACTTTGAGAAAAAAAATTTAATATGTTTTTACAATAATAGGTGTTGTAGAGAGTTATAAAAATATTGGTAAAGAGACATGGGGATTAGTGTGGAGGGAGAGAATTAGGTGAAAGATAACTAAAGTTGTCTTTTTAATTTTAATTTGCCAAAGTGAAAAAGGAAAGACTAATTACAGTTGGCATTGTTTAGAAAGAGAAAGTATACCAATTAGGAGAAGTGGGCCTTTCTCTCATATAATTGTTTGGCTATGGAAAAATGTTTCACATTTTATGGATGATAGAGAAAAATTTTTCACATGCCATTGTAAACTGGATAAAAGTCTCAGGCATGATGGAAGAGCCTGAATAAGACAGGTGTACGTGAATGTAGTGATTTAACTCATTGGTCTTTCAGGTGGTGTCTCTTAAATGTCACTTGCCTTATTTATGCTTTTAATGGGTGTCAAATAAAAATCTATTCAAGAATGAACTCTTTTCTGGACCATACAGGCAGTCAAGATTTTCCCAATAGTGATTTTCTGCTGGGCTTTGGGAATGTGTATTGTCTAAAAAGAAGACCTGCTTATATGGTGGTGTTTACCCCATGAATGACTGAATATTGAGAGAGAAGCTTTGCTTTTGAGATGTAGCTAATGAAATTGAAGTTTTTAGTCATATAAGAAAGCCTGTGTTAAAATAAATTCTGAGTCCAAAATGGCTTTCATATTTATCTAAAGTTGCCAATGAATTAACACTCAGCTATACCACTATAAATGACTCAAAAGATGCCTCAAAACCATAAGTAAGGATGCCAATAAGTCTGTTACTAGAAATAAGACATGACAGGCTTCAGTTTGGCCTCATGCTTTTAGTTTTTGAAGCTCATATTGACATTAATGCTCTTGGCTGTTAAGGTTTGTAAAATAGTGAGCATTAAGTATCTCATTCATATTCATTGCCAGACAGTATCTGCCCTGTAAGAGGTGCCCAGTTTTGCTAAGTGACTAAATTAGTTTATAATAATTTTCACATTTTTAGAAGCTGAAATAGTTTCATGGCCAGGCCTAGTGGCACACACCTGTAATCCTAGCTACTTGGAAGGCTGAGGCAGGAGGATCCTGAGTTTGAGGGCAGCCTGGGCAATTTAGTGAGACCCTGTCTCAAAAAGGGCTGGGTGTGAGGTTCACAAGTACAATGTTTGCCTAGTGTGCTGGAGGACCTGGATTCAGTCCCTAGGACCACAAAAGCAGCCAACCAACCAACCAAGCTGGTCTTGTGGAGAGTAATACTGCTTCATGTTAAGGCTTTCAAAAAGATTATTACTGTTCTGTGTCTGGACAGAGAGTACTAGTGCTCCTTCCCCACTTGTGAGTTGCATGTGACTGCATGCGTAGTAATGTTGCAGACTGAGAGTGGTATCAAGAATCATGGAAGAAAATTGGTGTACTATTTGGAGTTTTATTGGTATTCTAAACTTTTCATTGTTGAAAGAGGCTAAATTCCTTTTTTTTTTTTTTAAGTGACAGCTCACTGTATGTAATAGAGATTTAAAAAAAACACATTAAAAAATCTTGGGGATTAAAAAATAGGGTCATTAACCAGTTCAGAATTTTTTAAAATGAGGTCTAGAGTTGTGGTTCAGTGGTAAAGTGCTTGCCTGACATATTTGAGGCACTGGGTTCAATTCTCAGCACAATAAATATATAAATAAAAATTAAAAAGACCCATCGACAACTAAAATATATGTATATGTATAAATATAAGTATAAAGTTTTTAAAAATGCATTCTATACTTAAATAATGCAAGAAGGGTTTAGAGCAGTAATAGACTTATCTAATATGTTAAAAATATTCTGAGATTTCAAGATTTCTGTCTTCTTTCCCTTGGGAGTGGCTGGAAGGGCAAGATTGCCATGAGCCTGTGACCTCCCCTCCTTTTAAATTTCTGCTGTATAGCAGTCACTCAAGATAGCTGTAATCTTAGTGATCTTTTAGGCTTTTTCTGTTTTGCAAAATTAAATGTTAAAAGGGATGCTTAACCACTGAGGCACATCCCCAGTCCTTATAAAATATCTTATTTAGAGACGGTGTCTCAACTGAGTTAGCGCCTGGCTGTTGCTTGGGCTGTCTTTGAATATGTGATTCTCCTGTTTCAGCCTCCTGAGCCTCTGGGATTACAGGCATGTGCCACCATAATCCCCATTCTTATAGTTTATGGCTGACGAGGTTTGGGCAGATAGCAGCCTGAGTTGCAGCTTCCTCATCTGTAAAGTATCTACTTGTTCAGGTTCCTAAGCAAAAGCTCTCTGCCCAGTCTTGGCATGTGACTTGCATTTGATACAATTTAGGTGATAGTGTTTTTTATTTAAATGTGTGCTTTAGAAAAAAACTTTTCTCCATTCTTAATGTGATTGGATTATATCACAGCTCAAAATTATTAATGACGAAATGCATGTCTAGCTTTGTAATGGAAGATGAAAAGGAAAAGAGGTCTTGAGAAAAGTGTTTGCTCTCACAAGTTATCTCTGAGGCTTCTCCATACTGGTTTAGCTGTTCTAGTTGGAGCTCTATAATATTGATACCAAGCCTAATTATGCTTTAAATGTCTCTAACATACCTGGAATAGCCCATTATTTATCTGTTACACTTGAATAAATGTATCCATGAGACTATACCAGCTTACTAGCTTAGGCTTTATATATATATGTGTGTGTGTGTCATATATACTTGATGTAGACAGTAGTTCTTAGGCTTTGGAGACTCCTGATTTGTTGGAGGACATGAAATTATCCCCAGGAAAATATGCCTATACATATCATAGTTTTATGTAAAATTATGGGAGGTACAGTGCCCCCATCCAGATGATTTGACTGTGGCCACACATATACAAATAATAAGTTAATTTTGGGAACAGATAATTGAGGCAGATGTGATCGATAGAACTGAATGAACAGTGTAAAAAGAAATCTATGTTCTGTTCTAGGTGGGCTCTACCTCTGACTCATTTTGTGGTTAAAAGCAAGTCAGCTTGGGCTTTCTAGACTCAGTTTTAGTTTTCTCACAAGTAAAATGAGAAAATGTACTAAAATATTCCATAGTCAGCAATTTTCGAAATGCCTATATAATTCAGGGACATCTCCATTTCAGACTTGAGAATCTAGACTAAGCACCAGACATGGAGAGATTGTCTCTGCCAGGCATTAAGTGCGTTGATAGCAATTGAAGGAATGGAATTGTCAGCTGTTCAGACAGGAAATGTGGGATGAAAACCCTTGGGAAGAACAGCTTGAAAGCTAGATAAAGCCTTGGATGGGATAGCAGATCCTCTCAGAGATGCGCATTTTCTTCTAAGTCCAGATTTGATTCAGCTTAGTAAATGTTTGCTAAGGAGGCAGAATCTGACAGAAACTCTTTAAAACTTTCCATCTGATCATTATAGCGAAGAGCAAGGAAGCCTTGGAGAATCCTATCTGATGGGGACCTTGCACTTTAATTTTAAAAGCTTACTACATTTTGTATGTAACAGTACTGACATTACCCTTTTTTTTTTTCAGGATCATGCATATTGTACAGCTAGATGTTAAAAAGGGAGAGAAAAAAGCAAATGCTAAATATATATACCTGTTACATATTATAAACTCAAATAATGTATTAATCTTAGACCAAACATATTGTACTTTCAGTCCAATGCAAAATTCTTTTGATAAAAATATGTGGACAAATAACAGAACAATGTAAACTGGCATTTTAATGCAGTATCTAAAAGAAAATTAACATTGAACTGGAGTTAAAGCTGAAATTTTTAAATTCTGCTAGTGTCTTAAGAGGAATAATTCTTCCTTGCTTATGTAATATATGGATTTTATTTTCCAGCCTTTCTTCAATAAAATATGTGAAGACATTGCCAAACAGTGCTTTCCTTTTGGGATCTGTTTATAAAAGAAAGTTTCCATTGACATATGACAGACTTCTGAGGGAGAATACTGTTTTTACAAAGGCTGTAGCTATCACTTAGTCTTTGTAAACCTTTAGCATTTTTGTTGCTGAACATTAGAAGGATTCCAGAAATATTTTTTGTTTGTTATGTGAGTCAAGACCATACTTTGGTCAAGAGTAGGGAGATACATAATTAAATATTCTTTAGCATAGTTTGTTGTTAAAGTATGTCTCTCAGTGTATAATGTACTATAGATAAAATATGTAAAACTAAAAAATATAAAATATACACACTCATACATTCATGTATGCAATCTACATCTTGTCTAAGCCACAGATGCTCTGGCAAAGTTCTTCCTGTGTTATGTCCTATGAGGGTACACACTACTTGTAGTTGCTATAAGTCGGCCTATTCTATGGCACCATGCATGAACCTGCTTTATGGTGATCATCTTTTAATAATCTCACTAGAGAGATAAATTGTTATGTATATTCAATCCAGGATTGTATCTTTTATTTAATTGTCAAGTCTCTGTGTTCTTTTAATCTGGAAGTTTCCCAACTTTTGACTTTTATGATGCTGACATTTTTGAAGAGTGTGAGCCATTTGTTTTGTAAAATGAACTTCACATTTGGTTTTTATGTTTCCTCATGTTTAGATCCATGTTTGCACATGAGATTCATGTTGTCAATTTGTCCTAATATTGGTAATCTTAACTTTGTTAGTTGGATTATATCAGTATCTGTGAGGTTTTCAGGTTTTTTCACTATAATAAAAGTACTAGTTTTTATTGTAATTAGTAGGTAATCTGTGCAGAGATAATTTCAGACTAAGTAAATATTCTTTTGTATCTTCACCCAATGGTTTTGACATTCATTAATGATTCTTGCCTTAGTTTCTAATGTGATGATTAAAAATTACTAATGCAATGGTGATTTTTCTTTCATTCCTGTTACATTTATTAGTTGAAATTGAATAGAGTTTTGCCTGAATTTTAAACTTAACAAAATACAGTTTCTAAAATGAAAAATTAAAGTTGAGAAATATTGTTTGAGCCTTAGGGTTTTCCCAGTTATACCTATTACTTTTAAGAACTAAATTGTTTTTGAAACATCTTCAAGATTAGAATCAGAGTACTTTGCATTAAAGTGGAAGAGAATTTTGTAGTGTTTAGGAATTACCTAGAAGTACTAGAGTGGGAGCATGGCTGGATGATGTCCAAGTTAATCATTGTATAAGTTGCTGTGTCACTAGCTTTGACAGTTTCTAGCTAGCCCTTCTTTGGGCTTGGGTACCAAGGATAGAGACATTGACTTGTTAAAATAATTTGGGTTCTTGCCGCAGTCTGGCTGGGCACAAATCACCTAGCCACCACAAAGCACTTGTCAAACAGGAAGTTTATTGCCCAAACTCCACCAGCACTCCAAGCACACTCCTTGGGAACTCGGGAACTCTCCCCGGGAACTCTCCTCTCCACCAGGCTCCATGCCCCCTCTCTCTCTCTCTCCAGAACTCAAAGGGAATTCCAAAGTGGTGGGGCCTGAGGCAGCAGGAACCACCCTATTCCTGGAGCAGCTGATTCCCCAGCCACCCTATTGCCAGACAGCAGGAGTCCTTATACAATTCAATACATAGCCTGACCCAATCCAGCATCATCCAGTCACAGCAATTATAACTTAATTATCATCATCTTAATGGCTCCCTGGTGTCATCTCTTAACCACTCCTTCTGTCTGCTGGCTGTGGCTCTCAGCAGGTACTTTAAAGTTTTTTTTTTTTTTTTTAAGTAAAGGTATTTAAATTGAATTTTTGTGTTTGAACTATAAAAAGACATGTTAACTCAATAGATGTTAAGGTTAGAACAATAAAGCTTATTCTCAACTTAGAATTAATCAATGACAATGTATTTGTGAATAGTTCCTCCCCTGCAGTCTAAACTATATTCTCATGATGAATTTACCAAAAGATGAAAATCAAACAAATCCAAGAGTATATAATAGTATGAGAATAAGTGAAGTATGAGGTTATTGTACTTTACAGATATTTTAACAGTTTGGGGGGTGATGGAAATAATACTACTGCATGGAGCAGTAGGTGTAATGAAGCCCTGGTTTGGGTGGTACAAATTGCCCACATGTGGAGTCAAGAGATGGAGGATTTTAGGGAAAGCCTGGGCATTGGGTACATGAACATGAGGCCAGGGAGCAGGGGTCATCTGTTGGTACTTACTTGTAATGGGGTGAGGTGGTGTTCACAGAAGCTGTGGTGTAGTGCTTGTTTTAATCAGCTTTTTTCGCTGCTGTGGCTAAGATTTGACCAGAACAGTTTTAAAGGTGGAAAGGTTTATTTGAGGGCTCACGATTTCAGAGGTCTTAGTCCATAGAAGGCCAGCTCCATTCTTTGGGCTGAACATCATGAAAGAAGAGTGTGGCAGAGGGAAGCAGCTCACATGGTTATCAGGAAGCTGAGAGAGAGAGAGACACTCCACTCGCCAGATACAAATGTATACCCCATAGCCATGGTCCCAATGAACCACTCCCTCCAGCCACACCCTACCTGCCTTCAGTTACCACTCAGTTAATCCTCATCAGGGGATTCATTTACTGATTGGGTTAAAGCTGTCACAATCCAATCATTTCTCCTCTGAACCTCTTGCACTGTCTCACATGTGAGCTTTTAGGGGACACCTCACATCCAGACCATAACAGTGCTTCATCCCTTGCCTGGAATTCTTCCTGTCTCATATTTATTCAATGTCCATTATAGTCATTGTCTCTTAGGTTCATTTTGTCTCAGGATTGGTCTCTCTTTAGTATTCAAGTGTTCAAGTTAAGCTGTCTTTCTTCTTCTTACACAGTACTGGGGTTGAACCCACTGCAGACTCCTGCATGCTAGGTAAGTGCTCCACCCCGAGCTCCCAGTCCCCTTATATTCTCAGTATGTCTTAACCTATAGAAAATTGTAGTTCCTTTTTCCTCATGAAGGTCTTTCTTTGGTGTAAAAAGCAGGATAGGCATGGATTGAATAAAATTTGAGCACTTAAGAATAAAATACAGAAACTTGGAATCAAGTATTAACCTTAAAACTCACCATGAAAATTAGTAGTGTATGTACTTGATGTCCCTTGAAGCAGAACTGCAGGGGAAGTGTCACTGGGTATGAGGGAGGGCTGGTGGGTATCTGCAGCTTTGGTGTTGGAATGTCATCTTTCTGAGAAGTACTCCCAGTAAGCGGGCCATTGGCCGGCAGCCTCGATGATGTGTTTCATATGGGAGATTTTGATGGATGGAATTTGTTAAAATGGTATTTGACCTGTGCTCAGCATCAGTTTTGGACAAATCTAATTTTAGGCATGATTATGTTGAAATCTAAACATGATATATTTATGTTACAGATTTAGAAAAACCCAGAAATTTGTTTGGTTCATAGAAAAGTGCATAGAAAGGACTGGGAATTTGTGGTTTAAATTAGGTGTTGGAGTAAATTTTACCACATTTAGTGGTAAATTTAGGGGAGGAATTTTTTGTTACCTAAAATTTCTTAAAATTATCTAATTCAGAATAATCTTTCTAAGCTATTGTCTTCACACTCATCATCCTCAGCATGAAAGTCTGTTCTCCAGATCTACAAATAATACATATTCAAATTGTAGGGAATTTTAAAATGCAGAAATTTGGGGGTGAATTTTCTTTCTTCCTCCTCTCCTCACTTCTCCTTTCTTTGTTTTTTTAACTAAGACAAAATCATTAATTTATTCTAGATAAAAGTGGGTTTTTTGTTTGTCATAATGTAGGCTTTTTGTTCATCATAAACCGTCATCATTTTTAATGGTTGAATTGAGTTGCACCATGTACAGTGAACCATGGTTTTCCAAACAATGCCCTGATCATTTTTAATAAACTGGGGTGTGTATACGTCTCTGTGTGTGTTTCTTTGCTATTATAAATGGTAATGGTAAAGGGAGTATTTCTGTCTGAAGTTTTTCCCTGCCTGTGGTAATGCTATAAGCTAGCATAATAGTAAGGATTTTTTATAATGATGTGGCAATTAAAAGCAAAAATTTAAGTATTTCTCTTGTGTATTCATTATTTAAAGGTACTAATGTTTAAATTCTTGAAGTTATTATCTAATTTCTTTCCTGTTAAGCCTCCTAATCTTTGATTTGAGCTTGGTCTTCTCATATTGAATATTCACTAAATAATACTTGACACACCCTTAACTTATCTCATATATTGTGGATATTTTAGATATCTAAAATTTTTATCTTATATTTTACATTTTCAAAATTTATCCATTTTGAGTCAGGTGTGATGGTACAGGCCTATAATTCAGGGACACTAGAGGCTGAAGCAGGAGGACTGTAAGTTTGAGAGCAACTTAGTGAGATCCTGTCTCAAAAAAATATAAAAAGGTTTAAAGGGCTGGGCTGTGGTTCAGTGTAGCACTTGTATTGTAAGCAAATAAACACAAAATATATCTATTTGATTGATAGGATTTTTTGCCCATGTCTGTAATATTTCATTGCCTAAAAAAGTTTAGTTAAGTATTTTTAGTGATGTCTGCCCTGCTACTAAGTGGCACATACTAGTTTTTGTTTTTGCTTTAAAAAAGAACTAGTAGATACGAAGGTGTTTAACTTTATTTCATATTATGTACCATATTTCATGATTTTTAAGAAATTTCATTGTAATGCATATTTCACATAGACTAGGTAATTGGAAACATAGAGGAGGAAAACATTTCTTCTGTCCTCTTAGGTTTGATACATAAGGTCTTTGAATTAAACTGACAAAAGATAAATTAACAGGAAAAAGAGCTTAAAATTTTTATTGATGCAATTGCTAGTTTTGTGTGCACCTGGCTTCGGAAATAGAAGTGAAACTCCCAAAGAAATACCTTGGCTCAGATATTTACATGCTACATCTTCCCTGAGTGGATGATACTACGGTTTGATCAGAAAAGAGGGTGTGGTCTTCTAGGGCTGCTGAGTGTGGAGAGGGGCCTGGGAAGTATCGGAGAAAGCTGGTGGTGGATGGGGATCATTTAGTAAGGTTTATTTATACAGACCAGTGTTGGGGCCTTCTCTGTCTGCTACTTTAGGGAAATGGGGGAATGTATGCCTTAGTTTTGGTAGAAGAGGTGAAGAAGGGCAAAGAAAATTTTTTTTGAATCTGTTGGCTCTTAATTGCCTTCAGCTCAAAATAATGGGTCTGCCAAAGCACAGCATATATGAGGGTGGCATGTGTCAATTCCCCGTGGGAGTTGGTGTTGAAAGTACCGTAAAAGTCTTGTATGATTTAAAATATATAGCAGAGTGCATTTTCTTTGCTGAATCTTAGGATTCATAAAGCATTTTAGGTTTTCTTTAAGGAGTTCCTTAACATTTTAAAGGTTTAAGAATTGTTTATAAACAGTGATTCTAGATAGAGATAGTGGTGTGCTTTTTTAAAAGCTACTGTTTTTGGAGCATTTTCCATGTTCCAAGTCCTTTATTTTCTCCTTACCAAGTTCAAGATCTCATATCATCTTTATAATAGACATTTCTGTTTTATAGCCAAGGACACAACCTTAAGGGATAGTGTCATCTCAGTGATCACCTTGGTCTTCCTGGGCACAGAATCTTTTGCTAGCATTCAGATGATTTTTAAATGAAAGATATTAAAAAAAATATGTTTTGTACATCCCTGGGGTCTTAGTGCCTCCTAAATCACAGCCCAGTTTTCAAATATTCATACCAAGTAACAACAATCTGTTTCTTGGACGTACTAGAGAAACCCTACAATATGCTGCCTTCTACACTGGGGAGAGGAAGTTCAAAAAACGAAGATGGAGCTAAATGAGCAAATAATGCATTACACTAAACTGCACTCCCACACAGAAGGACCCAAGCTGTTTGAAAACCACTCCCGCTGATCCCCTACTTCTGGAGTCTTCAGCTAACTTCCTAAGTCAAGTTGATGCTCTGGCTATTAATGTGTAGTCACTTAAAAGCCAATGTTGTGAAAATATAATTCAAAAAACTTTGAACCCCTGGAAATATTTTCACAAAGATAGAAGAAAAAATTGTTTTTTTACTGAATAGCATTAAGTCAGACTGCGGTTCCCATTCCAGGCAGTTGAGAAGACAAACAGAAATCTGACCTTTCTGTAGCTAAGTGGTGTTGGGAAATGCAAACTTTAACTGTGAAAGTAAAAAGGGCTTTCTTCGTGGTCTAGGAACTGCAATCCAGGAGACAGATTCAGGTGGCTGGGAATCAACGTTTTGAGGAAGGCAAGCAAAGCGGGAACTTATGTTGAGCAAAGAGCGTTGATTTATCACAAGGCAATAATTTTTTTTTTTTTGTGGAAGGACTTCTATTGGAATTGAGAACAGGTACTGTGTCAGAGGACCTGTGTGACTAATAGAAAATGAAAAAAGGAATGTATATACTTATAAAAAAATTTATGAGAGTCCTGTAACCTCTTGCTGTGTGTCTCTAATCTCAGTCTGTTCCAACTGCCCAGAGTTCAGAAGGTGACCACAGTTCCCATGCCAGGGCCTACCTGCAGTCATGTGTACATGGTCCTCCCTTGAAGGCCTTCCAAAGGTCTTTCAGTGTTGTTTGCATTGTACTTTTCCTTTAATTTTCCAGTGTTTATTATGCATTATGTCCACGTTTTCAAGATAAAATCTCTAATTTTCTCATGTCTTTATGAGTAGGTTTTATAATTTGGAAATTATAACTGGGAAAAATAATTGGGAAATTGATGTTGTCTTCCTTGATGATCGCATTTCAGAGATGCTCTTAGGTTCTCCAGGAAACATGCTGCTGTTGAGACAGGAGGCTTAGATGTCCATGCACCTGGTGGGAAAGAGGATGAAATTCTGACAAAGGGAGAGAAGTTTCATACCCTTCCTTTCCAGCAGGGAGAATTGAATCTGTGTGTGACCCTCATGCCTTGCAGTCCACACCCCCAGGTGCCTTTAAGGACTTAAGCAGTCATAGTTAAAGCAATGCCTTATTAGCTCCCCACAGAGCTTTTGTTGCTAGGGACTTAAAGTCCTTCAAATATTTTTTAGTTTTCTTGTATGCTGATGGAGTGCTTTTGACATTATGTTAATGCCACAGTATTATTCATATTAGAATGTGCTTTTCCTGTCTTGTGTACCATGAGACTTTAAGGAAGTTGTTCATTTGAACTTGAGTGTAGGAATGAAATCGGACAGTAATTATAAAGTTAGTAATATTGGGATCTGTGACACATAGTGGGATGAATGAGTTGGAAGTTTCTGTAATCAGTTTTGAAAATTCATACCAGGAAGGTCTGGATGCTTTCAGATGGTTGCCTCTCATTACTAGTCTTTGAAAGGATGCAGCCTACTACTTGCTGCCTTTAGATGCTAATGTGAGTAAAGTCTGTTGGCTTGTACTAAAACTTGACCAGGTTTCTGGAGTGTGATCTGTCTGTTTCAGAGTTATCTTAAAGGACTCCATGAAGCAGAACTTTGCAGGTTTATTATTTAAGTCGTGGTCATCAATTAAAACCAGAAAATGACCTGTTGGCTTGGTATTATCAACATAAAATAAGTCAACGTTATACTTGTCATATTTGTTTCTATTGGGTATATGGAATTGTCTAGGAAAATAATTTGGATAAATTAGCAGAATCAAATGATATCTAGAGGGTGACACATTAGGCTGTGTTGGTGTGTGTATTTTTTGCCTCTTACTAGGTGGCAGTACAGAATGGAATTAAAAATGAGGTGGTGTTAGGACAGACTCTGACATAACAGAAGATAGGAAGAAATGATCATTAAAGCATAGTATGATTTACCATAGTGTGTGTTAAGTATTTTTAAAGTGAAATTTTACTGGGGGAAATGTTACTTAATGCCAAGAGTTCTCCCTTATATCTAATTGGGTTGTACTAACAAGGTTTTTTTCCCCTAGTGGTAAAGTACATAATATTAATTTTAAAGGGCAGCTCTTTCAGACATCTTCTTATCTTCCAGTAGATAAGTAGATTTATGAGGGATCTGATTCTGATAAGTTGAATATGAAAATTTGGTTAAGTAGCAATTTGTTAATAATCAATTTCTTAAAGTTGATTTTTAAATATGAGTTGTCTCTTCTAAAATATTTTTTCTGATTGCTTTTAGGTTACCTAGGGTATGAATTAATACAGACTTGGAATCTCTGAAAGAACTTAGAATCAGCATTTTGAGGTAAATATGTATACACTAAAGTAGTAAGGTTATCCCCATCTGCTTTGTTAACTGCTTAGCCAAAAAAAAAAAAAAAAAGTGTATGAAATGAGGAGGTTCAGTCTCTCCAGGAATGTCTTGAAGGGTTGGAAACAGATGAGTAAAGACAGAGCACTGCCAGGGGAAGTCCACCCATCACAGTAAGCTCATTTGCATGAATAAAATTTGGTGTAATATCTTAACAAAACCAACGTTTACTGGTTTACTGATTAAATATTTCTTACTGATGCTTTATGCTTTCTTAGTTTTTTGAATCTATACTCTTATTTAGGAGAGGCACCCCAAATTTAAACTTCTCCTCAATATTAACATTATTAACTGTATTCTTGAACTCTTTTGTTTATAAACTAATCTTATAAAAGAGCTTATAGTGTGAATATAACTGTTCTTTGAGTTTGTGTTTTTAATTTTGCTTTGGGAAAGGAAAATTGTTTGAATTTACACATGTAGTACAGACTTAATACTCGGTCATGTCAATTTATCAGCCAAGTGCCTCTTCTGGTGACCTTCTTTATTTCTTTTGCTTTTTTTTTGGTATTGGGAATTGAACTCAGGGATGTAACCACTAGGCTACATTCCCAGCCCTTTCTGTTTTTTATTTTGAGATAGGGTTTCTTAAATTGCTGAGGCTGGCTTTGAACTTGCGATCTTCCTGCCTCGGCCCCCTGAGCCAGAATTACAGGCCTTTGCCACTTGCTGTTTATTTCTTTTGTGTATGTGAATTTAGGAAAAAATGCATAATTACTTTTTCACTTTTCTGTAATCTATAAAGCATAATCTTTAAAATTTACTTAGCTTTGATTTCCTTGTATTCATTTTGAAATCTTTCCTTGCTCTTTTCTTTAGGTCCCTTCACTCCCCACCCAATACTCCAGAGTTTCTTGAAGTTAGGTATAATGTTGTTAGAGCTCATTCTCTTGTTCTTTGTTGTAAGATAAGACTTCATAACCTAAAATAACTCAAATATTTTAAATTTAAATTTTAATACAAAATAAGGGCCTTTTATTCAGCTCTTTATCAGCAGGACTCTCATGTATGTTCAGTTTACAGGACTCTTACACTTGGCTATTTTTGCATTTATTTTTAGAGCAGAAGCGTGGCCATGCTGTGATTTTCCAATAAACTGCTATCACAATGTCAAAATGCAGTTCAGACAGCAGCAACACAGAGATCTCAAACATTAAAACGGTAAATCTATGATGCATCATATGTGAAAAGAAGGAAAGAATTCGTTCTTGTGTTCTATTATTTTTTGTGATGCTGGGAGTTGAACCCATGGCCTTGTGTGCTCTGTCCCTGAGCTATACCCCAATTGTACCAAGTTATGTCTAAATTAATAATACATAGACAAAGTGAAACAGCCTCACCAATTTCATAAGTATAAGTTACTTGACTAACTTATACTTACACTTGGAGTTATTCTTTTGCCTTTGCCAAAGTAGTTAATCTGTGAAACAAAATGTGAACAAAATAGTTCATCTGTGAAACTATAGAACTTTTACTTACCAACAGGGACTTGGGGCTTTTCATTAGGCCAAGTTTAAAAAAAAAAAAAATCTGCTTAAACATGCCAAAGAAAGTAATAATTGGCAAAATTACAGGTTTTCTGTTTTTACATTATTAGATAATCTGTTACGTTTTTAAACTTATATTTACTTTCCTTAAGTAGCCCATTACTGGAGCCAGCCACTATATATGAAATGAATGAAAATTAATTTAAATATAAGGACCTTTTGGAAAATATAATCAGAAGGCTTACACTGCTATCTTCATTTCCTTGTAAATCCTCTTTCCTACACTCACCTGTCAGCTAGTAGGTTTGGGGTAGGTGGGTTTATCCAATCAAATAAAAATATATATTGAACTATCCATGATTCTGTTCTCTGTCATATGGACATTCATGAATCTCTGACTCAACTTGTAAAAACACTTATTTAAATGTATATGTGGAACATTACAGCAGGAAATTTAAGAGATACAAAAAGTGAGATGCATCTTGTTCTTGTAGAGCACGTATTCCAATAGAAGAGGGAGGTGTGTAAGTGTGTCTGTGAGTGTATGGGATGCGCACATTATAAAGGCAGATGAGTAGAAGCTGTTGGAACATTTTTATATCACTCAGGCTACATCATTTTTGTCCTGCAAATTTGCACTGTTGTTTTGTCACATCCTGGGTATGGTTCAGGCAGTGGGTCACAATAAAAATAAGACTATACAACTTCTGCACTTAACCATTTCATTCAGTTATACGTGTGAATCGGAGGTGGATTGTTTATATATTTCTGTAGTTTTAAAACAAATTTTGGGCAGTCGGGGAGCATTAGACATTTAGCCTACAGAGATTACTTGGGTTGTGGAAATGGGCAGGGAAGAGGAAGCAGCATTGTAAGCTGGAAATGATCCAAGTGAGAGGGTAAAGGTGTCAGAGGCCAGGCACCGGTGAGTTGGATGCGGTGATATCCAGAGTGTTTTTTGGGACCAGATATCATAGATGGACATGCTTTGATTAATTTCCCATTTTAACATCAAGTGTCTTTTCTATAAATTCTCTTCTGATATAACAGTTTGTATTACTACTTGCAAGATTTTTTCCCTGAAAGCTGATAGAATTCTTGTGTTTTCAAAGTTATATGTTTCATTTCTTCATTGACATTTTTTTTAAAAAAATTTTATTTATTTATTATTGTTGGTTGTTCAAAACATTACATAGGTCTTGATATATCATATTTCACACTTTGATTCAAGTGGGTTATGAACTCCCATTTTTACCCCATATACAGATTGCAGAATCACATCAGTTACACTTCCATTGATTTACATATTGCCATACTTGTGTCTGTTGTATTCTGCTGCCTTTCCTATCCTCTACTATCCCCCCTCCCCTCGCCTCCCCTCCCCTCGCCTCCCCTCCCCTCCCCTCTTCTCTTCTCTCTCTACCCCCTCTACTGTAATTCATTTCTCCCCCTTGTATTATTTTTCCCTTTCCCTTCACTTTCCCTTGTATGTAATTTTGTATAACCCTGAGAGTCTCCTTCCATTTCCATGCAATTTCCCTTCTCTCTCCCTTTCCCTCCCACCTCTCATCCCTGTTTAATGTTAATCTTCTTCTCATGCTCTTCGTCCCTACTCTGTTCTTAGTTACTCTCCTTATATCAAAGAAGACATTTGGCATTTGTTTTTTAGGGATTGGCTAGCTTCACTTAGCATAATCTGCTCTAATGCCATCCATTTCCCTCCAAATTCTATGATTTTGTCATTTTTTAATGCAGAATAATATTCCATTGTGTATAAATGCCACATTTTTTTTTATCCATTCATCTATTGAAGGGCATCTAGGTTGCTTCCACAGTCTTGCTATTGTGAATTGTGCTGCTATGAACTTCGATGTAGCAGTGTCCCTGTAGCATGCTCTTTTTAGGTCTTTAGGGAATAGACTCAGAAGGGGAATAGCTGGGTCAAATGGTGGTTCCATTCCCAGCTTTCCAAGAAATCTCCATACTGCTTTCCAAACTGGCTGCACCAATTTGCAGTCCCACCAACAATGTACAAGTGTACCCTTTTCCCCATATCCTCCCCAGCACTTGTTGTTGTTTGACTTCATAATGGCTGTCAATCTTACTGGAGTGAGATGGTATCTTAGGGTGGCTTTGATTTGCATTTCTCTGACTGCTAGAGATG
This sequence comes from Ictidomys tridecemlineatus, assembly GCF_052094955.1. Taxonomy (NCBI): domain Eukaryota; kingdom Metazoa; phylum Chordata; class Mammalia; order Rodentia; family Sciuridae; genus Ictidomys; species Ictidomys tridecemlineatus. The sequence goes on along the minus strand of NC_135481.1, from coordinate 114,952,795 downwards.
GTGAGCATTTTTTCATGTACTTGTTGATTGATTGTATGTCCTCCTCTGAGAAGTGTCTGTTCAGGTCCTTGGCCCATTTGTTGATTGGGTTGTTATCTTATTCATTGTCATCTTTTTAAAAAAAAAATTTTTTTTTAGTTGTCGATGGACTTTTATTTAGTTAATTAATTAATTTACATGTATTGTTGAGAAGCGAACTTAGTGCCTCACACTCAGTAGGTGAGCAAGCGCTCTACCCCTGAGCCCCAACCCTAGCCCTCTTTATTGCCATCTGGTTTGACCTGTCCTTTATGTAGAGCCCAGCTGCTGACAAATGCTTTCATTTCATTGTTGTTTAATAGTTTTGTCACTTTTATTTTCAAATTGCTTCTTAGAAACTAATCACCTGTCCTTTTCCCCAAATTCTGTGCAAATCGTGGGTGGGAAAAGTTGTGAGAAATACTGTTTTCTAACTAAAGCAAAACAAAACAAAACAGTTTTCTGCTTTTTGAGATTCCAGGAATACATAGGTTGAACAGTGAGTCTCCATGCATCTCCTTCTTTTCCAGACTCTTTACCTGTTGGTTTATAGGAACAGGATTGTCACTTATGGGTGAGTTGGTGTCTTGAGGTCACACTGGCATGAGGAACAGTGGAGGTGGAGGGCTTGCTTTTCAACAGGAGTTGATTCTGCTCTGCTGGTCTTGGCCCAGCTTCTCTGGCCTGCCTGCTTTCCTTTGTGACTTTACTATATTGTTTTCTAACAAGATCTGTTTCCTTCCTTGACTCACTGCAGAGGGAAGACTGACCACATTTCCCACCAGTTCGTTTTTGAAACAAGCATTTGCTCATTTGCAGTTTAAAAAAAGATTTACTGATAACAGGAAAAAAAAAAAACTCCCAAAATTCAGAAGAACAAACTAGAAGAGAAATTCTAAGTTTCAGAACTCTCAGAAGCTTCTAGATGGAATTCCTTCCAGTTTCTTGGTGTAAGTGGTGCTAGACTAGTGGTTTCTGTCTTACAAACAAAGCCTCTCAACCTTCCTGTGATGTGGGTGCAGTCTGTTTCTGATCTGGCTCTTCTTTTTTGTCTGGCCGCTGGCTTACCTTTACCCTTTCCTCCCTGCCTCCTTGCCTTCTTTTCTATTCCATTTGTTCCTATTATTATTTTTCCCCCCTAGACCTTTTATAAATCACTATAATAGTGATTTAGATTATCACTTGGTTTACCTTTTTGTTCATGAATCACAGAAAATTCAACTCTAGCTAACCTGGGTAGGAAGGAAATTTTCTGGCACATGTAATTGAAAAGGCCATTGTTAGACTGGGCAGTTCACTGATACTACCAGGGACCCAGTTCTTTATTTTGTCTTCTGCAGTGTTGGCTTCATGACCCTTTTCTAGGGTGTAGGGTGATTTCTGCAGCAGATGGGACACTGTTATAATTTCTTAAACTATGTTCATAGGGAAAGAATGAATTTCTTCTCAACCATCAAATAAAAATCCTAAACTTTTTGTCAGTGGCTTACAATTACCCAGTTTCTCTGGCCAAGGAAGTGTCTTGTGCCTGTGGATTGGTCTGGATGAGAGCAGAAAAATAAGAAACTGGATCCTTGGTGACATTAGTGAGCTACTGCTTACCTGAGACAACACAGAGTCAGGGACTGTACCGGTGGAGGAAGTGCACAGTGGGCATGCGAGATGTAGCTCCAGGATCCACTGTAACTGTGCCTTTGGCTACATAAAGGAGTGAAGTATTTGTTCATATTACAAAACAGAATTTAAGAAGGGACTCGGTAATATCCTGTATGAGCAAGATAAGTATTACTAAGAGATTATCACCATTTGGCTTTTGTGGCAGTATCATTCACAATAGCTAAAATTGAAGCCACAACCTGCATTTGTCAACAAACGTGTACACACACGTACACAGGCATATTATTCAAAAAATGTAGAAAGAGGTTTATGCTGCAAGAATAACAACAGGACAGTATGTGCTTTACCCATTTGGCCTCGTTTGCTTTCTGCCTGTACTTATCTGTCTACATGTACGTTCTTTTTCTGAATCATTTGAGAACAAGTTCCATACATCATGGTCCTTTACCCCTAAATACTTGATATGGGTTTCCTAAGAATAAGGAACTACAGTGCAGTTATCAGCATCAGGAATTTTAACATTGCTGTTATCTACAAGATTTTAAATGGATTCAATAATGTCCTTAATGAATGAAAGAAAGGAATACCTCTGAGATCCCTGCACTTGAAGATTGATTGCAACATATTCACAGTAGCCAAGATATTGAAACAACCTAAGTGTCTGTCAGCAAATGAGTGGGAATACACACACACACACACGCGCGCGCGAATATTTATCCCTGAAAAAGAACAACATCCTGCCATTTATAATAAAACAGGTGAACATGGAGGACCGTATGCTAAGTAAACTAAGCCAGGCTCAGCAAGACAAATGCTGCATGGTCTCTCTTGAAATGGAGGATTTTAGTAGGCTTCTTAGAAGCAAAGAAGAGAATGATGGTTACTAGGGTGCTGGGGGGAAAGGATGGTATCAATCAGAAGATACAAAGTTTTAGTTTTGTAGAATGACTAAGTTCTAGAAATGTTAAGTACAAGGTGAGGACGACTGTAGTTAATAATACTGTATTCGTTTACACTAGAATTTGCTGAGAGAGTACTTTTAGGTATTCTTACCCCCAAAATGGTAACTATATGAAGAGATGGATGGGTTAATTAGCTTGATCATAAACAGTTAACTATATCAAAACACTCTTCCAACGTATCACACTCTTCATCTTTAAGCAGTTTCAACTGTAAGAAAGTTCTTTATGGCACTGTTCTCCTTCAGTGTGAGATCCCGTGTATTAGGTATTTCAGCAGTTAGTTATCATGCCTCTTAGAGCTTTCTTTCTCCCAATATTTTCTTAGTTTTTCTTTCTTTTTTGGCATTGACATTATTGAAGAATATAGTCTCTTTCCCCTTTAAAAAACAACATTACTCACACTGTTGACTATTTTTCTGGAGTTATATATCATTGTTATATGATGTCTATATGAGAAGAAAGGATATCGTAGAGACGAGGGGACACAGCTGGCTCCTGGATGCACCTGGTGTTTGGACCGGGGAGGGAATGGGAGAGTGGTCGGCACTGTGGCACCACCTTCTTTTCTGTTTCCTTTTATCTTCCCTCACCAAGCTTGGGCTCTTCTCTGACATGTCCCACCATGTCCTCCACAGACCTGGCTTAATGTTGTGGAGTAAAAAGTGAGGTATCAGGCATTAATGGGCACACAGCCCTGGATAGGGTGCAGCTGCAGTCGTGAAGGATAGAGAGGTATCAGAGGACGTGGTGGGGATGAGGGGGTGGAAGGTGGCACCTGCCTTAGTCTGGGACCTTCAGAGTGGCATGTTGGTCTCTGGGAGTTAGGTGAACTAGACTTCTGCATGGGGTTCTTAGCCTCTTTTGCTGAGAAAAGAGTTGAACTGCATGTCTTGAGGGCCTGAGGGGTTTAAAGAAGTAGATGCCAGGTGTGGGGCAGAAGCAGTGGCTGTTGGGGCTTTGGTTCAGCAGCTAGTGAGCAGATTACTTCTTGTAAGGAACATAGTTTTGTTGATCCGGGGAATATAGCTGCTTGTTAATGCCTCTTGAAGTGCTCTTACTGTGCCTGCACCTTCCTCTGAGAAAGATGGTGAGACCCCTGTGCTCTGCAGGCCCTGCCCTGTTGTGGTCTGCAGCTTGAGGTGTCCTAAGCCACATCCTTGAGATGGCACTTTTGTACTGGCTGGATGTTGAATTTATATATATATATATATATATATATATATATATATATATAGTTATAGTTGAACACGATACCTTTATTTTATTTTATTTTTTTAATATGGTGCTGAGAATTGAACCCAGGGCCTCACACATGCTAGGCAAGTGCTCTACCACTGAGCCACAGCCCCAGCCCCGGATGTTGAATTTTTGTCAATCAGAATTTGGTATTGTGCCTAGGCATGAAAGAAACTATACTTGAGGCTTCTTGTTGGATTAGGTACAACAACTTAATCACGTTTTTGTACCCTGGTTATAAATTTAACATGTTAGGAAGAATCACAGGTTTTGTTTGTCAGAGAAAGAAGATCTGGATTCTCCTTTCAGTTTCAGAGTGACAGTAATGAACCCTTAAGCAGGGTAAGGGAGGACATACCCATCTAAGGGGCAAGTCAGTCCTGCCTATTGATGAACTTTCTCACACAGATTTGAAACCCTAGCCTTCTGTTTAAAAAAAGACTCAATTTTTACTTTATCATTTTACATAATGAAATTTGTATAAAAACTATGAGATATGCAAGAGTGCTTAGGTAACTTGAAAAAATTTTCATTTCACAGAATGGCATTCTTTATTTTAATTTATCTGGGGTATATATAGTTTTAAAGATACATATCTAAGTCATCGGTCAGTTCTGTAGTGTGGTAGATTGTCAGTTGAGTGAACATCTGCATTCATGGCCTTTTGATAAAATGACATCATTGGGTGAGGTATTGTAATCTCTTTTGTGGTGTGGGCACAGTATTAAGTCCTTCCCTTATATTGTGTCGTTATCTTATCAATAACATCATAGAGATTTACTGATAATATATTTGTATATATTTACATTCGTTATATATACAAGTATCTTTAATAAGGCATTATGCTGTGCATATTTTCTTTTAAAGGTGTAGTATGTTCTATTTCAGTAATATAATAATCTTAATGGATTTAAGAATTAGAATACAGGTAGCTACACCATTATTCATTCAGCTAATTTTCAATGAATTGATTTTAAAGTTATTTCTCGTTCTAAGTAATAATGCAGCAACACCTGTTCAAGTACTTAAAACTGTGCAGAAGTCTGATTCATTCTTTTAGAAAAGTTTCTCAGTAGAGGTTTGCTGGGTCACATATAGAATGCTTGCTTGACTTTTAAAATGATCTTCTTAGATCAAGAGAAAACTAAAACAACTCTAGGAAGAGTTTGAAATGGCCCCTAGGAGTGATATTCTGATGTTTCTCTTGTTTCCATGCTTTCTTTTGTTTTAACCCTGCATGGTTGTGTAATGGTATTCTTTTTCCCTTTTGTAGTAAGCTGTGCTAGGACAAAAATGCAATGAAAGAAACACTGGATGAATGAAAAGCCCTGCTTTGCAACCCCTCAGCATGGCAGGCCTGCAGCTCATGACCCCTGCTTCCTCACCAATGGGTCCTTTCTTTGGACTGCCATGGCAACAAGAAGCAATTCATGATAACATTTATACGCCAAGAAAATATCAGGTACTAATGAAAACACTAATACTGGAGCATTTTTTCACTAAAATGGAATAAATTAGCATTTAGTTGACACAACTTATAAAACTCATTTACCCTTTCAAGCCTCCCTCTTCTGATTAATTTTCTCATTTGAAACACTTTTGTTCTTAATAGTCTTTTTCTTTTCTAACGTCTGCTGGGTAATTGATTTGTTCTATTTATGAAATTCCTTATCCCCACATCCCCCTGTAACCTCACTGTTCCTTAATGTCCATTTGGGCGTGTCTCTCCTAATGAGCTGGGCAGGAGCTGAGGTTGGTTTCCTAGTGTTCAGTTGTGCATGGGCAGAAGCACAGTTACTGTGAGTTTAGTCAGTTGTATTATTCTATTGAAGTAGTCTGTGCAAAAAAATAGTTCTTAAATTAAATGCCATTTCAGCATCTATTTATACAGCACAGTTATGTATTGCAGGCATTTTATTCCTCTGTTATTCTTGTGTAAAGGTGTAGACAGTTTATTTTGGGGAAAATACTAGAGGAAGATTTTAGAAAATACCGAACTTTCCTAATTTAAAAATCTAATTTTCTAAATATTGTCTTTAGGTTAGGAAATGTATAATCTTGTTTTCCACCGTATTTCTAGGTTGAACTGCTTGAAGCAGCTCTGGATCATAATACCATCGTCTGTTTGAACACTGGCTCAGGGAAGACATTTATTGCAGTACTACTCACTAAAGAGCTGTCCTATCAGATCAGGGGAGACTTCAACAGAAATGGAAAAAGGACCGTATTCTTGGTCAACTCTGGTAATAAAAATTTATTTTATCAAATGATGTGTAAGAGATTGGAAGAGAGTTTTATGTTTAAGCAGAGTATCTCTGTGGATGTTAAGTTAAGGTATTGAAGGTGAAGAGAGTGACAAATATGCTTGTTGAAGCTCTGCTAGCAGAAATATTTTCTTTATAGTATTTCTCTGATTTGTTTTATTATTGTATGTCTTTTGAATGAATTAGCTTTTGGAACATAATTTGTTATAGTCATTTTCATCCTTTATGTTTTAGCTTCACAAAATATGTTAAAAGATGCTTGGATATCTTTTTGATTTGTGATTTGGCTATGCCCAGTTATAGTAAGAAAGTTATATGCTCTTAGATACTCAGTATGAGTTTAAAATACTGGTTTTATATGTTTGAGATTATATATCAAAATTAAAAATATCAAGTATGCATCTAAGCTAATAGACTCCTGAAGGACCACTCCACTCCTCATCCTTGCTTTTGATGCTGTCAGCATAGCTCTGTTCTGAGTACACATGAGACTGTCTTATTTCTTGGTGAAAATGCCTGGTGTTGTTGAGGGCCGAAGGGGTGGATCTAAAGTGGTTGCCACTCCAGCCTGGATGGGAAAGTCTGAGGTTGGAGGGAATCTACCATAACGAAGCAAGGTGGTATAAGGGCCCCTGGAGTGAGTGGCAGAGGGCCACGTGAGGAGTCTTGCTAAGTGCCTGTTGGAGGGGATTTTGACACTGGATTATGAATTGGACTGTTTAAAAACTGGTGGCTAAGTGTGATGGATGACCATGAGTGTTTCTGTGACTGTCTTAATATTAGTAGACCAGAAAGCCAATGAAGCAAAGTTTCTTATACTTACATGGAGTGTTGTATTTGTACTCAGCAAACCAGGTTGCTCAACAAGTGTCAGCTGTCAGAACTCATTCCGATCTCAAGGTTGGGGAATACTCAAACCTAGAAGTAAATGCATCTTGGACAAAAGAGAGATGGAACCAAGAGTTTACTAAGCACCAGGTAAGACTTGTAGAGAAATTTCATTTTATAAATCCTACAAGTACTTGACTTGGTTTATATGATGACCTGTAGCCTTGATTGTCTGAATTAGGCTTGAAAATTTCACTTTCCTGCTTCTCAGCCTAGGGACCAGCCCTTTCATTGTAAGGCTCATCTGAAAAGAAACCAAGTTACTATTTTGTGTTGCTTTTAATATGTAGAAAAGAAACTGCTTTCCTTGACTTTTACTTACTTGAAACACACAAGTTTGAGTGACCTGTTTCTGATTTGCAGATAACCTGCTTTCAGAAGACTGCTCTTTAGTTAAATGTATTGACTGGAGACATTTTTTTGGTTGAGGGCTTTGGATCTTTGATGGATACTCCCTCTGAGGTCCATGCTTTGTCAAGTAGCCAGCCTATGCTGAGGGCCTTTTGTGTGTGACACTAGTGACATAGAGTGATTAAGAGATGCTTCCTAACTAACTTTAAACAGCCCATAGCATACTTTTATCTCACATAATGGACTAAAGCCTTATAAATAAAGCCCTATGGTCCACAGAACTGTAGACTATGAATGGACATTTGGACTTCCAGACAAACTTATCAGTTCTGTGGGGGGAAATTTAGAAGCCATGTGAAATGTTTCTATGATTTAACAAAATTGACAGATTTTATCAGTGAGGATATGGCTATGGGAACTTTAAAACACCTGAAGGTCTCTCTTATCAGGAGGTTTTTCTCATAATTTTTTGCCCTTGTTTTCCTGATTTACTTTTTAGTTCCAATGCATGGAATTCCATATATTTAGAATTTTTGTTCTAATTTTCAACTAAAAAATTTCTTATTCCTCACATATAATGCAATGGCTCTGTGATCTGATCTCATAAGTATATCCAAGCAGGTAAATGGCATATTGGTGTATTAATATCAATTTTATTTTAGGTTCTCATTATGACTTGCTATGTCGCCTTGAATGTTTTGAAAAATGGTTTCTTATCACTGTCGGACATTAACTTGTTGGTGTTTGATGAGTGTCATCTTGCCATTCTGGATCACCCCTATCGAGAAATTATGAAGGTAAGTTTTTAGACTTTTTATCAGTCCTCATAATTCCTGATAAAACTTGAGTATATGCAGCTTTACTTTTAGGTATAAAAGCTAATAATATTAGTTAACAATATGGAGAACTAGGTTCCAGTAAATGAATGACTGATTATTAATGTTTTTATAAATCTATAATGTTTTAAACATTATACTGCAAATGAATTACATATAATAATTTTGTAGCATATTGATATACTTTTTGAAAAAACAGATCTTTTAAACACACCACAGTAATTCTATAATTTTGCTGTTCTCGGTATATTGATGTTTCCACTGACAAATGGTTTTTTAGTATTTGTCAGTGATTTTTTTTTCTTTTTTGGTTTTTGGTTTTTATTTATTTATTATTTTTAAATTTTTTTCTCTTTCAATTTTTTTTTATTAATTGCTCAGGACAATACAATGATCTTGACATATCATACATTTGATTCAAATAGGGTTTGAATTCTCATTTTTCCACGTGTACAGATTGCAGGATCACATTGGTTATACATCCATGTGTATACATACAGCAATCCTAGTGTCAGTTGTATTCTGCTGCCCTCCCTATCCCCCCCCTCCTCCTCTCCCCTCCCATCACTATTCTCTATTACTCTACTGTGACACTTATCTCTCTCTCTCTTTTTTCTTTCCTTCCCCCTCACACCATCATATATGTATTTTGTGAACCCATAAGGGTCTCCTTCAGTGATTTTGATGTTTTCATATGACAATGTCTCTGGTCATGGCCTTGCAAAATGAAGTCTTTATTGTTAGTATCTTTTGTTATGTTAGCTCTGTGAAAATTGTCCATCATGTCCTCGAATTTTGGGACTAACTGCTTCCATTTTAAATGGGAAATGTGATCCAGAGGAATTAGAAGAAAAGATTCAGAAACTGGAGAAAATCCTTAAGAGTAATGCTGAAACTGCCACTGACCTGGTGGTCTTAGACAGGTAAGCACTTCTAATTGGCTTGGCTTTAGGACACTAGTTATGTCTAATAGTAAGCCCTTAGTATCCTTTGTAATGCCTGGTGGACAGCACCTGTATCTGCCAACAGGCAGCTGTTAAAAGTAGTGAGACTAAGCGTTCTTTGTAAGTACTTGCCAGTTCCAGAAACTCACCTTATTAGCCCAGAGAGCCACAGGTGGAGGCGCATCTGCCTTGAGAGAGGACATTGCATGAGCATCAGGCCTTCCCCGCCCTGGGGCCACTAAAGACTGGGCAGCAAAACAGGTTCTCCTCTGTTGCTGTGCTTTGTTGTTCTGACCTTGAGTCTCACAGGATACTTTGAAAGAACATTAATTTTTTGAGAGGATTGAGCAATATACTTTAAAATATTTGGAAATACCCTTTTGTTTTTAAAATGATTTGCAGATTTCTGAGAAAGATGTTGTTTCTGATTTGTAGGGTTGTCTCCTTGAGGAGGTTACTATTTTGAGTTTCAGTAATATACACACAGAAATGCACACACACAACCTAATGATGTGCTTAAATTGGTGGAAGAAAACATATATAAATTAGTAGGGAAATGGGTTTTTATGTAATTATAACTAATGCAGTTCATAAAGTTTTAAACAAGCCTAAGTAGATTACCAAGTGGTGATTTTGTTTTTTGGTACCGGTGACTGAACTGAGGGGCACTTTACCACTGAACCACATCACATCCCCAGACCTTTTTAAGAATTTTTTATTTTGAGACAGGGTCTCAATCAGTCACTTAGAGCCTCATTAATTTCCTGAGGCTGGCCTCAAACTTGCTATTCTCCTGCCTCAGCTTCCCAAGTCACTGGGATTATAGGTGTTTGCCATCGTGTCCAGCCCAACTGGTGATTTTTAGGGTAGTTATGATAAATAGAAAAAGACTGATTTCTCTGGTTATGGATTTGGGTCAGACATGGGTTTGATTTCTTGCTCCACTAATTGTAAGCTGTGCGATCTCAGGCTGGTCACTTCCCTGTAGTGTAAAATGGCACTGACAGTGGTTTCATGGGATTCTTCAATGATCACGTCAGTGCCATTTTACATTACACTCAATGTCACATTGTAGTGTGCCTGGCATTTAGTAGAGATTTGGGAATTTCTCTTTGTAGAGTAAGAGGGAAAGATAACAGTTTGGACTTGGGCTGACGTATCCAAATGCTAAATGAAATACAAACCTGTGGCCTTTAGGCTCTTCTGTTTTTGAGTTTCCTGAGTGTGAGCTGTAAAAGGCTGGGGCTGGGATTGTGGCTCATCGTCAGAGTGCTCCCCTAGCACGGGCGGGACCCGGGTTCGATCCTCAGCACCATATAAAAATAAAGGCATTGTGTTGTGTCCATCTACACCTAAAAAAAAAAAAATTAAAAAAAAAAAAGAAAAAGTGTGCTTTTCTCGGACCTGAATTTTTTTACTTGGCCTGGTGTAGTGGAAATTTTTGGGAGAAGGAGCCTATTAGAGCATTTAGGTAATAACTACTAAGTGATTCTAGGAGTTTGCAGCCATTTTTGAATGTTTGTGGCTTTTAATTTACCTATTTTTTCAAACCTTAGTTAAGTGTACATTCTGATTTTGGTTAAATGAAGAGTATAGTATTTAAATATGTCTTTACTATCTTTCTGAAGTGAAATAATTGTGTGTGCTGGTAGGATATCATGCCATTCATAGTTTATGAAAGGCAGGACAGAGCCAAAGAAATCAGAAATGAGTGAAAACTGGGGGCCAGGCGGGGGTTCCTTTATGAGGATACATTAAAAATTAAAATTGACTTTCGGAAATGTTAATTTCAGAAACTTCCCTCGTTGACTTATCCCCCCTTTTCTGTTTCAACTTCTGAAAAGGAATTGTTATGAGTTCATGAGTACTTTGAACATTTTTTGTTCCTTATTCTGGCTGATAACTAAGGGAACAAATGATGGAATCTAATCCCCAAAACAAAACCAGAAAAACTCGGGATGATAATGAAATCTATCCACAGAGTTCTTTGAACACCAGCCTTATGCCATTATTCCTTGTGACCTTAACAGGCCAACGTGGTACAGATAAAAGGCACTTCCTAGTGTCACTCTGAGGCTCTCCGTGAATCGGCCTCTGGCCCACGTGGAGATACAAACTGAAACTAGTTAGATGTGCGTGGGTCGTAATGTCCTACTGGTTTTTTAAAAATGAAGCAGAGGGTGTTTGGGGAAGAGTGTGGGGCCTGAATGAAAGAGTCTTTTAGAGGAAGGCCATCCTGAGTTTTGGTAGAAACACTGAATGCCTTCGAACTCTCATTTCCTTCATAATCCTGTGTGAGGATTAAAATGAAGGTTAGGCCAGGTTCTGGCATAAGGCTCACATTGTAGTAGATGCCTGGTTTGTATTCTCTTTTTCCCTCCTCTTCCCTTCCTTTGGAAAACGTATTATAAACAATGACCTACCAGTTTGCAAATAATGTTACACATTTTTTGTGGAGAAATTGAGTAATACAGAAAAATACTAAAATAGCTACCTATAGACTTATATCATTGCCAACATTTTAGAATATTTCTTAATATCTATACTCTTGTCCTTGTTTTAGAAAAAGTTTTTTTTTTTTTGATTGTGACATTGACAACCTGTTTCTGATTTTAAAGATATACTTCTCAGCCATGTGAGATTGTGGTAGATTGTGGACCATTTATTGACAGAAGTGGGCTTTATGAAAGACTGCTGATGGAATTAGAGGAAGCACTTAATTTTATCAATGACTGTAATATATCTGTACATTCAAAAGAAAGAGATTCTACTTTAATTTCTAAACAGGTAAGCAAATACAAAGTATAATGAAAAAACTTCTGTTTATAATATTGAAATGAAGATATGCTTCTTAGAAACAAGAGGCTGCTTTCTATATATTTTAGTTTAAAGTCTCATCTTATCTCCTTGGACATTTTTCATTGTACATGTCATGCTGAATTGAAGATTGAGTTTACCTGATAGTTATTTACTTATTTACTTACTTACTTACTTATTAACTTTCTGTGGTACTGAGGATTGAACCCAGGGCCTCACACATGCTGGGCAAGTGTTCTGCTGCTAAGCTACAATTCCCCAGGCTTTCTTACTTTATATGGAGACAGGTCTTTCAAAAAGACAGGTTCTTGCTGGGTTGTCCATGCTGGTCCCTAACTCCATCCTTCTGCCTTAACCTCCTGAGAAGCTGGGATTAAAGGCTTGTACCTCTGCATCTGGCCAGATATGTATATTTTTAAGCCTGATCCTCCCTGATTGAAGGGATGAGGTAGATTCCAAAGCATGGTTATTTAAGTGAAAGGAGTGAGCCCAATTTTTTTGTTTCGTTTTTGTTCAGGTGAGTTAGTTCCTGCTCTAACCCTTGAACATAGGAATTCTCCCACTGTTTCCTGGTGTCCGACTGGACATAAGCCTGTCATCCTGAGTACTGAGTAGTACAGCTTGAGAGAGAGAGCCTTTAGGGAGGTGCTCTTAATGAGCTCCACATGGGTGGTACTAATATCCCATTTCCTAGCTTGTTAGAAATGCAAGTTTTGCCCCCCTCCACCTGCTTAATCAGCCTAGATGTGGTCCCCAAAACCGAGTTTTGATTTTGACAAGCCCACCTAATGATCCTAATGCATTGAAGTTTGAGGACCACTGTCCTAAGAGTTGGCAGCCATTTTTGGATGTTGGTATTGTATTGAATATGGGTTGTACTTTCTCTCATGCTGACTTTTTCGTGGTGTTTGTTTGTTTGTTTGGTTGTTGTTTGTTTTTTGTTTTTTGGTACTGGAGATTCATCCCAGAGGTGCTCTATCACAAAGTTATACCCCAATCCTTTTTATTTTTTCTTAGGAGGCAGGGTCTCATTAAGTTGCCCAGTATGGCCTTGAACTTGTGATCCTCCTGCCTCAGCCTCCTGAGTAGCTAGAGTTCCAGGCATGTACCGCTGTGCTGATACTCAGATTTTCAAAAAATTTTTTGAATTCTTGCTAAGTCCAAGTTCAGTTCAGCATGTCTTGTGCTTGGTGTGTAGAACTAACAGTTCCTCCATGATAGCCTAGCTGTAAGGACTCTGAGCTGGAGTTGTGAGGCATGGCACTCTGGGCAGATTCCAAGATCAGACTCTAGATTTAGCTGGGATTTTAAAGATAAGGAACTCTGCAGTTGTGGTGGTATTTTCATTGAAATAATACCAGAGAACAGTTGTACAGTGAGTTTGGAACAGTTTCACCTTTACAACCAGAAGTACTGGGCTATCAGCAGGCCAAAATTCACCCATAATCTTACTCTGTTTAATATTCATTGTAATGGAATATTTATATAAGACCAAGGAATGGTGTACATAGATAAAATTCAAGGAAAATTGTTTTGCTACTTACTTCTTGAAGAGCAAAAGTTGCTGGTGGAAAAATTGCTTTACTACATAGTTCTGCATAATTTGGCAAGAAATAAATGACTCAATTGTAGTCCCAACTAATTTCACAGATCTAAAGTTAAATTTTTCTAGGTTTCATTAACTTGGTACAGTTGCATCTTCTCTCTTTATGTTATGCCTTGATGGTTTTATGCATAGATACATGAAGTAGCAGAAGCTAAGAAGACCATTGGTCTGTCCCCCCTGAGTTAAGGAGTTAACCTCAGTGTTTATATTGGTGTGATAAATTGATTTTGAAGGGCATTTGAGGATGATTTAAGTCCCAATTAAACTCAGGTAAAAAAGCTGCCATGATATATCGTCTAGCATTTTCTTTTCTTTTTTTTTTTTTTTGGTAGATTCTGTCAGACTGTCGTGCAGTATTGGTAGTTCTGGGACCCTGGTGTGCAGATAAAGTAGCTGGCATGATGGTGAGGGAACTTCAGAAGTACATCAAACATGAGCAAGAGGAGCTGCACAGGAAGTTCCTATTGTTTACAGACACTTTTCTGAGGAAAATCCATGCACTGTGTGAAGAGCACTTCTCACCTGCCTCGCTGGACCTGAGATTTGTGACTCCTAAAGTAATAAAACTGCTAGAAATCTTGCGCAAATATAAACCATATGAGCGGCAGCAGTTTGAAAGTGTCGAGTGGTACAACAACAGGAACCAGGACAATTATGTGTCTTGGAGTGATTCTGAGGATGAGGATGAGGATGAAGAAATTGAAGAAAAAGAGAAGCCAGAGACAAATTTTCCTTCTCCATTTACCAATATTTTATGTGGAATTATTTTTGTGGAAAGAAGATACACAGCAGTTGTCCTAAACAGGTAAACCTCTAGGTTAACCTTTGCTTCCAGGTAGAACAAAGCACCTTTTCGCCTTGTGAGGCCCCAGCTGAAATGGCTCCAGAGCCAGCCGAGTGGTGTCCAGGTGACCTTTGTCAACAAGTGGATCACTTGTCACACTGCTGGCATTGCAGAGGCCATATTTGTAAACACAGTTGTTGTCTTTTAAGGCCATTTGACATGACCAAGAGTTTTGTCTTCAAGGATGTTAATCTGTTCTGATTTAAAATAGGGAAATAGAAAGATTAAGTAATATTTCAGTAAAGTATTCCTTGTTTTGTATTTGATTGTTAGATTCAATTGAGATATTTATTCACCTTTAATTAAACATTAGCCATTGTGTTAAGCATTTCACATCAAGCTTTCTCCTTCAAGGGATTTTAGGATAAATTTTATCTGAGTTTTGTGGCTTTTTTAATGTGAATTTTTTCCTTAGTGTGATATGTTGAAATAGCTTTTTAGTCTTGTTCTTATTTCCTGGTGTACAGCTCTTTAAAATCCTTAGAATCTTCACGGTGATATGTAAGTCTCTTTGTATGCTAATGATGTGATTTATGGCTGCCAGCCCCTTAATAGCTTTAGGATGGGGCTGATCCCTGGAAAAACTGGCAAAATTAGAGGCTTGGGACTTTTACTCCTACTCCAACCTGCATGGAGGAGGAGGGACTGAACCTGAGTTGGTCACCAACAGCCAGTGATTTAGTCAGTTCATGCCTCTGTAATGAAGCCTCCATAAAAACACCAAGGGACAGGGTCTTGAGAGCGTCAGGATAGCTGGACACATGCAGACTCCTGGAGTAGCAAGCCTGGAGAGGGATGGAGGTCTGCCTCCTACCATAGGCTTCCTCCAGGGCATCTCCTCTCCTGTCAGAGTTCTTTGTACTAAACTGGTAAACCGGAGCCTTACTGACTTCTCTGGATCACTCTAGCACTAGAAGCCATCTGGGGTAAAACCACCAGGGGCTTTGGTTGGCATCTGAAGTTCTGGAGTAGGCTTAGGGGCTTTGCCTTACAACCTATAGGATCTGACCATACCCAGGTAGATAGTGTCAGGATTAAATTAGAGAGTATCCCCCTGGTGTCTGCTGCTGCAGAATTGCTTGCTTGAGAGGGGAAAGTCCCAACCCTTTTTGAGGTCACAGGAATCTTCTGGGTTGACTGCTGTGGTGTGGGAGCTGAGGCAAGACTGTTTATTCAGCGTGCTAAATAGTTATGAGTTGTGCTTTCAACGAGGCAGTGGAAAAGCTGAGAACTAGATTTGCAGTATGAATTGGATTGTCAACTATGGGTTAAAATCTTCTGAGTTAGAAGAGAATAATGTTTGGAAGGATTCTGAGAATATTAGCAAAGGAAACAGTGAACCTGCATTTTAGGTTATGGATTCCAACTCCTTCCCCTTCTTCAATAAAGGCTAGTTTTTCCTGAGTATAGAGCAGCCAAAGAACTATACTTAAATTTGTGCTAAATGGTCACCTAACATGTAACCCTTTTAGTTTGTGGATGGATAGTCTATTATTTTCGGCCAAAAAATGGTCCATATTTTGTACTTAAGACAATCAGCTTTTCTATGCAATCTATTAATTGGCTACAGTTGATCTCTTAAGAGCCTTTTCTGCAGGTGGTGATCTCTGAGGAAAAATTAAGCTTTGTTTCCTGAGGTAATTTGGGATTTTTTTTTTTTTAACTGCTTCTGAATGTTTGGGGGTTTTAAATTTTTTTGAGTAACGAGAAATTGGACTCGAGGGTAGTCATCTGGCAGTTTTCAGTCTGGTAATTTTTGTAGTCAATTGAGCCTGAACTTTCTGATGAATATGAAATAAAATAACTTTAGGTACTGAATTACCTTTAAATCAGAAGTTTAAGGTTGGAAAGGGACCTCGTTGACTATCTAATCCAGCCCACTTATTTTTATAAAAAAGAGAAAGTGCCCCAGGAGGAAAAGTGATTTGCTCTACATTAAATTGCTAGTTAGTGGCAGGACAATTCTAGAATCCTAATATCCCAACTCCTAGTTTCCATTTCTTTGTACAATCATCATGCCCCTGGGCCTCACAACACTGGAAACCAGTGCTTCCCAGTGGGAAGATGGCCAGGAGACCTGCACAGGACTGACTAGGGATTATTTCTTAGAATGGGAAAAAGGCATTTCTAGGGTCATTTTCTGGGGCTTGGAAAGAAGAATGATGCGAGTTTATTTTCCTTCTCCCATTTCTGTATAGTCCCCTACAACTGCCTTGTGTGGTGGGGGGTGGGGGCTTGATCTGAATGTTGTTTTCATGTAGAGCTGTGTCAGTTTTCATTGCAGGAATATTAGCCTGGAAAGGTTTATCCAGAATCAATCAGTTACTTCCTATTGACTTTAAGGATCAGATTAATTGTGATCAGCTTTCATAAAATGCGGCTGGAATTTAGTGTTATAGGATGAATCAAGAGCAGTCTGAGGTTGACTTTATGGGCAGCTAATTAAATATACAATAGAAGTCTTGTTTCAGTAAGCTTTTTAATAAGCTTAGAAAAACTTCCTGAAATCCAGATTCTTTCCTTCCATCAGTTTAATGGGAGGAAAACCCTCTTTCGGTGGCTAGTTTCATGGGAATGTAAGCTCTTTCCGTGCCCATCTAGTTTTCTGTTCTTCTGATGGGAGAGCTCGTTCTCAGCTGCTTTGGGTGTAGTGGAGGTATGTGCTCACCCCGTGTTTATGGCTTTCCTTTTAGCATATATAGAGTTCTATAAGTTACTTTTAAGTATGCTTAATTTTTTTTTTTTTACAGCACACCATGAGGAAGGAAGGTAGATAGGTGTTCTTAACCATTTTATAGATAGTTATGACCAAGACTCAGTTTGTGATCCTGCCAAAATTAACAGATATCAAGTAGTAGAAAATGGTTCCCGATTGGTCACCAAGTGTTGTTTTTTTCATCCTGTGATTTACTAGTATTATGAGATATCGGCATTGAACAAACCCAAGTAATTCACATCCTGTCTCTACCCCTCCACACTTTTTTCCTAATTTTTTTTTTAATTTTGTTTTGGAATAGTTTTAGATCTATGGAAAAGTTGGAAAGACGTTACACAGTGTTCTCATGTTCATCCCCAGACTTAGCTTCTCCCGTTGTCAACATGTCACCATTTGTTATAACAGAAAACTAACATGGCGCCTTGGTCCTTACTAAACATGAGGCTTTTTTCTACTCCCATTCTCTTTTTAGTCCCAGGTGTCATATGCATTATTGTCGCATCTCCCCAGTGTTCTCTGGTCTGTTTGCAGTTTCCCTGTCTTCCCTTGTTTTTCACAAGCGTGGCCAGTCTCGAGGAGTACCTCCAAGTGTTTCATAGAACATGTATTTTTTATCAGCGTTGACCCATGTTTATCTTAGACTTCAGGTTCTAATTCATACAGTTACTGGTTTTGCTGCACACACTAGTGCAGCTTTAGCCATCATGAGTTCATTGAGGGCTAGGGATATGGCTCAAGCGGTAGCGTGCTCGCCTGGCATGCGTGCGGCCCGGGTTCGATCCTCAGCACCACATACCAACAAAGATGTTGTGTCCCCGATAACTAAAAAATAAATATTAAAAATTCTCTCTCTCTCTCTCTCTCTCTCTCTCTCTCTCTCTCTCTCTCCTCTCTCACTCTCTCTTTAAAAAAAAAAAATGAGTTCATTGAGCTCCTGTGTCCCTTTAACATGCATTTATCCTTTTGTGTTTTTGAGTGTTTCCTTATTTGGTAATAAGATGCTTCATTACCCTTTTTACCTTACTAGGGGTTTATGGGTTACTTCATATGTGGGTGTGTTTGTTAAATATAAAAATGCAAAGTTCTTGTTTTTCCTGCCCATTTTGCCAAAAGGACTGTGACCCTTTTACTTCTGCCTGCCTTTCAGAGGTATATTTTATGAATTTTTTTTAATCTTTTATAGTACTAATACTTACCTTTTTTATTGGTTTGTTAATAAAAGATAGTGTATATAAAAAAGCTGTTATATCCCTGTCACATAGTGATTTTAGTTCTTAAGTTTTTTTATGGACACATTTGGGGAATGTAGCATCAGTATGATGTTCTGTGGCTGTCAATAAGAGGGATAGGTTTTTTGTATGGGTTTGTTTTTTGTTTTTCATAAGATCATAGAGAAATGTATTTGGTTTTCTCATACTAACAAGAAAATATAAGCAGTAAAGGATTCTCCTAGTGGTTTTATTTATGATGTACTTCAAGTACATGGTAGAAATTTCAGGTATTTTTGAAAAAAGTTTTTCTTTTATATTGTCTGTGCTGCATGTTTAGTCAAATCACATTTTAAAAGTAATCTACTAGTTTTTGTTTACATATTTTCTGCTTGGGTTCATACTGACTCCAGTCTAATGGGGGAAGGTTTTGTATGTGAATACAGCACGGTCTTCCCTCTACCCGGAGTTGCATCAAGAAGTCAAGAATAAACATGGAAAAAAAAAAAAGCAGTGTGATGGTAATTTTATGTCTACTAAATATAATAAAATAGGCGTTTTAATTTCAATGTTTTTTAAGTTTTCTTTTTTTGGTACTGGGGATTGAACCCAGAGGTGCTTAACCGCTGAGCCACATCCCCAGCCCTTTTTTATATTTTATTTAGAGACAGGGCCTCACTAAGTTGCTGAGGCTGGCTTTGAACTAGTGATCCTCCTGCCTCAGCCTCCTGAGATGGTGGGATTGCAGGCATGTGCTACCACACCTGGCAATTTTATTTTCTTAATCAGTGCATTTTTACAGAACTTTTCAAAAATATTAGTCTCTGGATTGGAGAATTTTTGAAAACCTGATTCTCCACTCTTTATAGTGTGAGAAGCATTGAGCACCAGAGAACAGTATAGTTTATCAAGCAGCATGTTTGTGGAACAATTCATATAAACTCAGTTGAAAAATCAAAACACTATTTTCTCTGACCCAGTCCAGGATAACAAGAAAATCAACTGACTCTTTTTTTTTTTTTTTTTTTTTTTTTTTTTAGTACTAGGGATTAACCCAGGGGTGCTCTACCTCTAAGCCCTATCCTCAACCCTTTATTTTTTGTTTTGAGACAGGGTCCTGCTAAGTTGCCTGGGCTGGCCTGGAACTTGCAGTCATCCTTTCTTAGCTTCCCAATTGCAGGGCTTAAGGGTGTGCACCACTATGCCCAGCACCACGAAGTCTCTAGGTAGTTTGTTAGTCTTTATAAAAACTCCCTGAGGACTGTGGACACTTGTTTCCCTTGTAGCCTGTGGCTTTATCTTGGGACATGGTTGGCCATCCCTTAAATTCATCCAGTAGAGAAATCATTTTCTTTTCTTAATGTTACAGCATAGGTGAGTGACATTTAATTATTGCTTCCAAGTTGTTTTTATTAATGTGGGTGTTGTCTTTTCTGTTCTCTGCAGTATTGACGTGGGTGTCATTAAGGGGAAATTCATTATGTTAGTGTTTCTATTTTTCAGATAATTGAAGTGTACCCAATTGAGAAATTTGGCCAGGTATATTCTTTGCCTAATTTAGAGTAACTTTAAATGCATTTTTAAAACCCCTACCATGTTCAAAATAATGCTTATTTATATAAAGTTAAATTTGGATCTACATGTTATTTCTAAGATGATTATTTCAGATTTTAGACTTTTGGGAATGCTATTTGTTTGCATGTAATTCTGTTCTCTGTTACTGGCATCATAGTTATAATAAAATAATTAAATGAAGGACCTTGGAATATAATAAAGAAGTCTCAGGTTCTGGACATTTTAAGTCCTTGGATTGTGGAGCAGACGCTTGAGCCACCTGGACATACAGTATTCTGCTGGTTGGGGGTAGAGGTCTTCTAGATGGCCACTCAGTTCTTCCCACTCTTTGATATTAACCTCTTTCACATATTTCAAAACAAAACAAAAAAGATCTGACTTAAAAATGCAATTTTCTATTAGGAATTTATACTATGTATGACTTCAGAGGATCCATGTGGAATCACTTACCTCAGGTGTGGAACCATTTATCTTGTGTGCTGAGTTTCTGAATGTGGGTATTTCCAAAATAGCTGTAATGGCAGCACTAACTGTTAACCTTTGGTGCCCATGTAATATGATCCTGTCCTGTAGCTCTTTCTATGTCTTAGCCAGAAGGCCAGCTCTAGGTTATTGGCATTCCAGGTTAATACAGAGGGCCAGGCAGGAAGGGGATCACAGCTCAGGGGTCTCTTTCAAGAAAGTAGGGTGGGAACTCCATGGCATTGCTGTACTAAAGGCCATTCCTCTGCTGTGCGGATGCCGGTCAGCTGTCTGGGGATCAGAAGGTGTTGGGATTGAGATGGCCAGGCATTTCTGTCCCAAGAGCTCTGCTCCTAGAGATGTAGAGTGTTGGGGAAGATGAAAAGAAGCAACTGTCGTTTTCTACATGTGGCTAGAATTCTTTTGCCACATGGAAAGGGGTCTGAGTCCTTCTGCTTGGTGTCAGGCTTGGCAGTCCTTGTTCTATGTGAGCACTGTCACAGAGGAAGGAGCATGGCGGCTGCCAAAGCCCGTCATGTAGCAAGTTTGTCTTTCCTCAGAAGTCTAGTTCTGAAACCAAAATGTGCAAGGAGCTGTGTCTCTCTCTAACTGCTCTGGGCCTACTCTGGACCAAGTTCCTGTTCTGTCATCTTCACCAATCAAAATTTGGAGGTAGTGCCCCTGTTTCATTTGTCAGCGGGAATCAGCCTCAGGCACGGCATTATAAGTACTTGGTCCACAGATGTGTGTGGCAGTGATTTCTGTTGAAGCAAGGTAGAAAGAAAAAAAAACAATACTGTTGTCTGGTATGTTGGCAAAAAATACTGAACATGTATTTCTAGTTTAAAGGAGACCTTAAAAACAAAAGCTTGAATGTTTTTCCCTCAGCAGTGTTTAACTTCCAAATGTGTATAATTTTCTTAGATTGATAAAGGAAGCTGGCAAACAGGATCCAGAGCTGGCTTATATCAGCAGCAACTTTATAACTGGACATGGCATTGGAAAGAATCAGCCTCGAAACAAACAGATGGAAGCAGAGTTCAGAAAACAGGAAGAGGTAACTTAAATCAAAATAGCTGTACGATAGCAATTTTCAGAACATAATACAGGCAAACTTTGCTGTAGCAACTCCTTTCTTCAGAGTTCTCTAGCAATTTCTTTTTCTCTGTAATAGAGGACACTTGTTTATTTATAGAACAGCTGTCCCCTCTGAGGTGCTCTATGGTGGTATATAGAATAGCCGTCTGGTAATTCAATTTAGTGTCTTCATTGTTGTCAACCAGTTCATTTTCCTTTATTGGATTGATGTCACAGCTGCATCTCACAGAAAGAATAAAGCCTGGATAACCCTTACTCCCCTTGGCTCCGTATAGCTAGGAAGCAGCACCTGAAATCTTTTCCTAGAAAATGTTTTCTTTTTTTAAATATTTATTTTTTAGTTGTAGGTAGACACAATTTTTTATATTTCTGTGTGGTGCTGAGGATCGAACCCACTGCCTCACGCATGCTAGGCAAGCTTTCTACCTTTGAACTACAACCCCAGCCTCTCCCCCTTTTTTTTTTCCATTTGGAGTCCTGCCTTGGTTGAATACTTTGAAAAATAATACTATATTTTGTAGATTTTAGTTTAAAATTTGTTGTGCTTTTAAAGGTTGAATATAGAAGACAGCTTTTTAAAGATTCTGAAAGTTAATACAATATTCAGGCTTATAAGAAAAACCTTGTATTTAAAGTTCTTATTTAAGTTAAACTTAGCAGACTAACTGTTGTTAAAGGCATTTTATCACAGCTTTTTGATAGTATTCAGGGCTCAGGGAGTCCAGAACGAGACAAATAGATGTGACTGTCTCAAAACCAACTACGTTGTTATTTCACTTACCCTAGACTGGGGAGTGATAAGATTTTAAATCTCACATGAGAAAGCTTTCATTTTGTTTTAATCCTGACTTTTTAAATGGGAAATTTCGAAACGTGCTAGAAGGTAAGCAATGCTCTGCTTGTAACTTTTAATTTTAAGTGGATTAGCGATTTCAGTGATGCAGTTTTGATATTGGAGGTAGTGCCCCCGTTTCATTTGTCACACAGTGGGATGTTAGCAGTGGTCTCACAGACATGAAGTGTCAGCATGCAGAATCAGAATAGCTAGAGGACTCTAGAAGTGGTTTCATTTGGTCACTTAGTTTGTTAGACCTACTTGTCAATAAAGAAGACAGCCCTTTCAACTTGAAGACTTGCTTGCTATGATTTGTGACATGGGTACTTCTCAAAAGTAGAAAGGCATTTTGATTTTCCAGTCATTTTCAGTTGAAAACTCCTGTCATTAAAGTTTCTGTGTCTATGTAGCCATGCATATGGGTTTCTGTGATGCTCTTATCTTACTTAGGTGCCCAGCGTGTATGTCAGACATGGACATTATTAATTATTGTTATTATATTGTTTTCTTGAGAAAATTTCTTAGAATTGCTTTTCTTGGTGGATTTTTTTCAGGTACTTAGGAAATTTCGAGCACATGAGACAAACCTGCTTATTGCAACGAGTATTGTAGAAGAGGGTGTTGATATTCCAAAATGCAACTTGGTGGTTCGTTTTGATTTGCCCACAGAGTATCGATCCTATGTTCAATCTAAAGGAAGAGCAAGGGCACCGATCTCTAATTACATTATGTTAGCAGATACAGACAAAAGAAAAAGTTTTGAAGAAGACCTGAAAACCTACAAAGCAATTGAAAAGGTAAGGTCAAAAAGTTAATGTGGTGTCTTCTAGATAAAAATGACTTATCCACAAAGAATAGTGTGATCAAGGGGTTGCAATGCATATATTACAAGAAATTTTAGAATATCTATTACAAAGACCCATTAGTATTTTGTGATGTGTTTGGAAGTTCACAATAAAATACCAGTGAAAAGTATTATACAGATTTAATGCAATTCCTATTAAAATCCCAATGACGTTCTTCATAGAAATAGAAAAGGCAGTCGTAAAATTTATTTGGAAAAATAAGAGACCCAAAATAGCTAAAGCAATCTCCTTAGCAAAAAAAAGTAAATCAGGAGGCATCACAATACCAGATCTTAAGCTGTACTACAGAGCTATAGTAACAAAAACATCATGGTATTGGCACCAAAATAGACTTGTAGACCAGTGATACAGAATAGAGCACACAGAGACAAACCTACATAAATACGGTTATGTCATACTAGACAAAGGTGCCAAAAACATGCACTGGAGAAAAGATAGCCTATTCAACAAATGGTGCTGGCAAAACTGGAAACCCATATGTAGCAAAATGAAATTAAACCTCTATCTCTCACCCTGCACTAAAATAAACTCAAAGTGGATCAAAGACTTAGGCACTAGAACAGAGACCTTGTGCCTAATAGAAGAAAAAGTAGGCCCAGATCTTCACCATGTTAGCCTAGGATCTGACTTCCTAACAAGACTTCAGAAGTGCAAAAAGTAAAATCAAGAATCAATAAATGGGATGCATTCAAATTAAAAAGCTTTTTTTCAGCAAAGGAAACAAACAATAACGTGAGGAGAGAGCTTACAGATTGGGAGAAAATCTTTACCATATGCACCGCTGATAAAACATTAATCTCTGGGCTAGATAAAGAACTCAAAAAACTTAAAACCAAATAACCCAGTCAGTAAATGAGCTAAGGAACTGAACAGACACTTCATAGAAGATGAAATACAGTTGATCAACAAATACATGAAAAAGTGTTCAACATCTCTAGCAATTAGAGAAATGCAAATCAAAACTATACTAAGATTTCATCTCACTCCTGTCAGAATGGCAGTCATCAAGAATACAGACAATGATAAATGTTGGCAAAGATGTGGGGAAAATGGTATACTCATACACTGCTGGTGGGACTGCAGATTGGTACAACCACTATGGAAAGCAGTATGGAGATTCTTTAGAAAACTTGGAATGGAACCATCATTTGATCCAGCTATCCCACTCCTCACTTTACACCCAAAGGACTTAAAATGCAGCCATGTCAATGTTTATAGCAGCTCAATTCACAATAGCTAACCCATGGAACCAACCTAGGTGTCCTTCAATAGATGAATGGATAGAGAAAATGTGTGTGTGTGTGTGTGTGTGTGTGTGTGTATGTGTATGTATCTATCCAATGGAATATTACTCCGCTTTGAAGAAGAATGAAATTATGGCATTTGCCAGTAAATAAATGGAGTTGGAGAATATCATGCTAAATGAAATAAGCCAGTCCCCAAAAACTAAAGGCTGAATGTTTTCTCTAATATGTGGGTGCTAATTCACAATAAGGCTGGGGGCACTAGAGAGAATAGTGTTACCTTAGATTAAGGAGCCGGAAGAAAAAAAAAATACCAATGAAAATGTTCATAGGGATCATTGAGGAAGGTTGTGGGAAGGGTACAAGGTAGTTACTGTTTGTAAGTTGTGGAGGGAGGTGAGGAATGCATATGCATTTGTGCAACACTGGTGGTCATGTGTGAGTGAGACCTGATACTGTGTGGCATGTGTCTCCTTATGATTAGAGCTGGGATGGATTCTGCACGAGAGTTCTCTTTAGCAGGTGACTTAAAGAGTTTTGAAATATGTTTAGGAGAGATGGATATGTCCCGTTAACAGAGCTTTGTGGGTATTGAGGAAGACAACTCGCATACATCAGAGAAGACATTTGTTCTTATCTCAGTTCTGTTTTTGAATGTCAGATTTTGAGAAACAAATGTTCCAAGTCTGTTGATACTGGTGAGGCTGATGTTGATCCTGTTGTGGATGACGACGACGTTTTCCCACCGTATGTGTTGAGGCCTGATGATGGGGGTCCCCGGGTAACAATCAACACAGCCATTGGACACATCAATAGGTATGGAGTCAGGTCATTTGTGTGGAAACGTGTGAGTATTGCAAGACTTAAGTCTCAGCCTGTTAAGTATGATTTTTATTTATTTATTTATTTTTACATTTTGAAATCATCAGTCTTATGAGTTATAGTATTTTGATGTCAGAAAAGTTGTTTTTTTCATGCAAAAGCAGGATTGTAATAAATACGCAATAGTCATTGATAAGGTTGACATGGTAACATGCTTCTTTTAATTAGATAATTTTATTAGATGTGGTGATTTTTTCTAAATCTTGAGATTTGTTGTTTTGTCCTATAAATGTTGGCTAATGTTGACTTCATTAGTGATTAAGCAAAATTATTAATAAATTTATATTTTTGAATATATTCTAATTTACTTTGTCCTGAGCTGATATCATGTCTAAGAATTAAGAAAGACAGATACATACCTAGATATATATCAGGACAAATTTTATTCAGAGGTAAAATAAATTTTGATGTCAAAAATTCCAATTTGGCCAGTGGGAACCCTTCAAGCTAGCTTCTCTGTCTTTAAACATGTCACCGTTGTTCTTGAATGCTTCCTTCTTTTCTGGCACAAGATGTTCTAGTCTCAAGTGGAATAGATTCCTGCCCCAACCCTGATCCTCTGGCTGGTTTCCATGGGCCCTGGCTTCTTTTAGTGGAGAATGAGTTGTGTGTAGAAATCAAGATCTGGACCATAGGTGTGTTCATTGACACTAGGGTGTTAATGTTGCCAGACTTTTTAGTGGACAGGGCTGTTTTGCCTGTTTACATTATGTACATGTTCATATCTGTTTGTGTTCAAATACATGTTGACGCCTCCATTTACTTCTGTTTCTGATCACCTATCTTTTGGTACGTCTACTTTCATGTGACACTAAAGAATTTGTTCTAGATTTCTTCTTGTCTTTGTACCTCCCTTCTCGGATGGTGAGGAGTCTGGTTTTGTGGTCCTCAAACATAAACATCTATGTGCTCTGTCAGCCTGCCTGGAGCCAGTCTCCCCACTCTGTGGTGTGCCCTGACCGCACACTTTGTACCTTCTCAGGGCTGGTGTTATTCCAGCACCCTCCTTAATTAGGCCTGGCTTCCTGAGCTGCTCTGTCACTCTTCTTGCTTTGATGCTCTTCTTACGTCAGGCTATCTGTGTCCTTTTTTTGATGTCTTCCTTACATCCTAATAGTTGCTGGCAAATGTAAGATTACTAAGGAGCAAACACTGGCAATATTTCCTGTTCACAGATTCAGAAGAAAGCTTTGTGTGCTGTGCAAAATGGTCACACTAGACACATATGGCTATTTAAATTCAAGGTTCAGTTTAAATTAAAGTAAGATTAAAACTTTTCCCAGCTGGATGTGGTGGCACATGCTTGTAATTCCAGTGACTCAGGAGGCTAAGTAAGGCAGGAGGATCATAAGTTTGGGGCCCTAATCAATTTAGTGAGAGCCCCCTAACCCTCGTCTCAAAATTAGAAAGTGCTGAATGATGTGACTCAGTGAGTAAGCACTCCTGGGTTTAGTCCTCAGTAACACCCACACACACAAAAGTGTAGTTCCCTAGTTGCACACATCAATTTCAAGTTCTCAGTTGTATCTTATTGAAAGTTTGAAGCAATGAAGTACATACTTCACATGGAAATGCCAATCCAGTGAACAGGAAGAAGGACATGAGAAATCAAAATTCAATTGCGAATATCAGTACAAGTTTTTCTATTTTTCATTGTATATTCAGCTTTATGATTTCTTTTTGTTCACAGATACTGTGCTAGATTACCAAGTGATCCGTTTACTCATCTAGCTCCCAAATGTAGAACCCGAGAGTTGCCTGATGGTACATTTTATTCAACTCTTTACCTGCCAATCAACTCACCTCTTCGAGCCTCCATTGTTGTGAGTTAAAAAAAAAAAAGGATTGTGTCTTTTAAAGTATGTCATTAGTGGATTTTTTTCCTAGCTTCTCTAAAACATACAAGTTATACATTTGGCTTTAAAGTCTTCTTTGAAAAGTAGACTCAATTCTCTTTTGCAGTCAGCTACATATTAAGGTTATTCAGATTTTGAATAGACTGTACAGTGTACAGGCTCTTAGAATTGTACTGGGGACCTCTGCAGTTCCCTGAGGTCTACTGTGCAGACACTTCTGACTGAATCATTCAGTTGTGACCTCGAGACTCACCGTGACACAGAACTCATTACATGTAGCTAAGCTACTCTAGTTGTCTTGTTAGCTCAGAAATCTGCCTTTTGTAAATCTGTTGGTCCCAGCATTCATTTGCAGATATTGCAAGACGATGGCTTTATATTGTACATAGAAAGCTGCTGAGTACTGCTAATCTGTGTTATATCCCAGTATACCTGTATTTTTGTATATTTTTGTAGATTAGTAAAATTAGGTACTTTAAAATCTTAATGAAATTTATTAAAATAGTTAGGACTTAGTTTTTCTCGGGCAGAGTTTTTAAAGGTGAACATTTCAAGTATGGAGATTAGGATATTTAAAAGCATAGTGGTGTTTTTAAATATGAAGAACTTTTTTTCTGGTAAATTGAACTTTAAAGATCCTGGGGCAGAGATTTCATAGTGTTTCATGTGCTGGTGATAATATGGCCTCAGGCATGTGCAGTGGAAAAGTTTTTTGTCATTTCTAGGGCCCACCAATGAGCTGTGTGCGATTGGCTGAAAGAGTCGTAGCTCTCATTTGCTGTGAAAAACTGCACAAAATTGGTAAGTAAACATGTTTGAAAAACATATGTAAATAAAAATAAGTTTTAAACATTGTAAAAAAGAAGTACATCAGGACTTGACAGGTTTCTGGGGAGTTTGTAGAGCTGTGAATATGGTGCTCTTGGTGAGCTTTTATAGATATAAATGCAAATATAACTGGAAAGCCTGCCGCGTCACAGGAGCTCTCCATAGCCTAGCTGTGAACAAATGCTACTTATTTGCTTCCTTTTCTGACTCCTGTTAAGGACATAAAAGTTAGGGTTAGGGTTGTGTGTGGAGGTGTAGGGGTGTGTGTGTGTGTGCGCGCGCGCGCGCGTGCCAGAGAGAAGGGGGGGAGGGGAGGGAGGGAGAGGGAGAGAGAGGCTAGTCTCTCATATTCATCTTTACTGTGTTGAGTGTAATTATTTTGTTTTTAAATGGGAAGACTTGTTCTCTGTGGCCTTTTGTTTAGAAGCGATATGTGCTATTTTCCCGTTCATTTTTATTCCCCCAGTGAAGGGGATTGGAACCCCGGGCCTTTTGCATGTTAGGTGAGCCTCTATCACTGAGCTACAATCCCAGCCTTAGGTGTTTTTAGTTTTAAGACTTAGAATTTGCAGTTCTGCTCATATTGAGTCTATGGATGTCAAAGTGGACTGCCTGACGTCTCACCTCTGGTTGCTTTGACCTTGTTAAAGGTAGAAGTGCTTTAGTTCTCACTGCTTTTTCACTGACTTCTTAGCATAGTACTGTTTTAGGTTATTTACTAGCCAATTAGCAAAATCTGGGTTTTTATATTAACTCTTTTTTGTTTTCTCAGGTGAACTGGATGAACATTTGATGCCAGTTGGAAAAGAAACTGTTAAATATGAGGAAGAGCTTGATTTACACGATGAAGAAGAAACCAGTGTTCCAGGAAGACCAGGTTCCACAAAGCGAAGGCAGTGCTACCCAAAAGCAGTTAGTATTGGTTAGAACTGAATAAAAATTTGGCCTTTCTGACTTGATTTCCTGTTGTATCAACTCTAAATTTCTCTGCATGGTTGTTTTTCCAGTCTTGTGATTTGACCCACTTAGTGGATATCAGCTCATTTCTTCGATTCATAACTTCTCTCAGATTAGCTTGTTTCACTTTAGATATTATTTGTTTTATTCCTTTTGGGTTATTGTTTTTTCCTCAAAAGGATTCTTGGACTCATTAGAATGAGTGTATTTTAGTCAGAGACTCCATTGGGTTATCCTTTATGGTGTGAGTCTTGCCCTGCTTGCCGCTGGCACTGAGACAAGAGGTGTGTGTGAGGCAGTGGGCAGGCGAAAAGTGCACAGGGTGGGAGCATGGTCTCAGCCAGGAGGTCAGGTGTGGGCCTCTGAGGTCAGAACAGGTGGTTTCTGTGGACTGTCTCCTGGTCTGTGACATCTGGCAGATTCACACACTAAAACCTCCGAGTCTGACTTCTGGGTATAGCCATACTTGTTAAAGTATTTATTTTTAAAATACTTATGTTTTTATGTCTTAAGAACATCAAACAAAAGCAAAATTTTGCTGTATACTTTTATCTTAGTCTAAATGTATGGTTCTTTTGCTTTTACAGGTTTTATTTAGTTTCACTTTTAACAAATTTATACCCAACTAAGCATTTTCAAGATTGACAGCCACATTGGTTTTGTAAAACTCATTAGCTTTATCCATTTTTGTGAAAGCTCGTTTCCTTCATACTGAGTCTTCCTGTTGGACTAGTTTCGTATGGTGGATCCCAAAAATGATGAGTGTTTTGAGAGCGCAGTACTGCCCTGTGAACTGTTGACCAGACTTCTGCTGTCCCTTGTCCAGCATTTCTGTACCTTTTAACTATAGATGCAGTGATTTGTCATTATCTCAGAAACTGCAGGACTCTAGTCTATAGACTGTATTTATAGTGAAAGCTTAGGAACAATTGAGATAATTTAATTATGGCTCACTCTCATAATGAGATAGCCATTAAAAATGATTGTGGTGATTCATTGAAAAATACTCTCATGTCTTAACTGGGGATAAATCAGATTATTTTACACACAGACACACACTCATGCTCACAGTCTGTTGTGTGATTTTATTTGTATTGAAAAATAGGAGTGTGTATATGTCTATATATGTTTATGCATAGAAAAAAGTTTAAGGAATTATGCAGTATATCAAAATATGACTGAAGATTCTTTTAAAAAAATACTGTTGATCTAATGTAGTACATTAGTGGTGGTATTGCAGTGATTCTTGATTCCTCCTTCCTTTCTCCCTTTCTCCTTCCTTCCCTCTGTTGCTCCCTGTTGTGTTACTGGGATGGAACCCATGGCCTCACGCATAAAGCTCACTACCACTGAACTGTGTCCCAACCCTAGTATGCTAGGAAGAATTTTCTTGCCAACACCTAGAATAGAGGCTGTTTATACTTGTGCATGATACTCAATGTTTGTTTCCAACTCTAGATTCCAGAGTGTTTAAGGGATAGTTATCCCAAACCCGAGCAGCCCTGTTACCTGTATGTGATAGGAATGGTCTTAACTACTCCGTTACCTGATGAACTTAACTTCAGAAGGCGGAAGCTCTATCCCCCCGAAGACACCACACGATGCTTTGGGATACTGACAGCCAAACCCATACCTCAGGTAGACCTTCTATCATGACTGTCGGGTTGAAAATATCTTAGATTTTGCTTTTTTAAAAAAGAAATAGGGAAAGGAAAATTAGTAGTAAGTGTCTTCGTTAACTCAGCATATTTAACATTTAAAGAA
Source organism: Ictidomys tridecemlineatus (assembly GCF_052094955.1). Classification (NCBI taxonomy): domain Eukaryota; kingdom Metazoa; phylum Chordata; class Mammalia; order Rodentia; family Sciuridae; genus Ictidomys; species Ictidomys tridecemlineatus. The sequence goes on along the minus strand of NC_135481.1, from coordinate 114,922,121 downwards.
TGGGGTATCTCTCAAGACTGGGGTATCTCTCCTACTGATAGAAGGCGTCATTTTCTTTTCAAGTTAACTATATTGGGATAAAGACTTAATTGACTTTGAAGGGTGCTTTTGTTTTCTTTTTGCTAAGATTCCACACTTTCCTGTGTACACACGCTCTGGAGAGGTCACCATATCCATTGAGTTGAAGAAGTCTGGATTCACGTTGTCTCTGCAGATGCTCGAGTTGATTACAAGGCTTCACCAGTATATATTTTCACATATTCTTCGGCTTGAAAAACCTGCACTAGAATTTAAACCTACAGACGCTGATTCAGCATACTGTGTTCTACCTCTTAACGTTGGTAAGAAGGGCCCAGGCTTGAAGTGTAGCCACAGAAAGAAATGTTTTGCTGATAATTAGTTAATCAGATATACTATAGCAATCTCTCACTTTGATGACTCTACATTAGGTACATGTTAGTACACAGCTCAAGTCAGAAAGAATCTTAAATGTGTTATATTTTAATAAGCTAAAGAGTCTATTTTCTTTCCTAAGTTAATGACTCCAGCACTTTGGACATTGATTTTAAATTCATGGAAGATATTGAGAAATCTGAAGCGCGCATAGGCATTCCCAGCACAAAGTATTCAAAAGAAACTCCCTTTGTTTTTAAATTAGAAGATTATCAAGATGCAGTTATCATTCCAAGGTAGGTGCATAAGCGGGAGGGAAAGCAGTGTGGTGCTTCGTGAACTCAGCAGTGGCGCTGAATGACCCTTTACGGTAGAAGGGGCTATTTTCTCTGGGCTACTTGCTTTACAGAAACCTAAGCATTGTTAGTAAAGAGATTTTACTTATGAGGGTCAGAACATCTAAATAATGTTGATTGTCTTTCTTCCTAAAGCCTCTATCCTTTTAATTTCCTCAAGTCTTATATAATTTGATCACATATAATAGTTTTGCTTCTTAAAATTTATATAAGTTATATAAATGTTATGTAAGCTCATGAAGATAAGAAGTCAGAATACTTTTTTCTTATTTTGTGAAAATTTAAGAATGAACTTTTGGGACAATAAAATTAAATGTAGGAACTTTTCAAAAATTAGAGTACTTGTATAATTTAATCTTTGTTTGATTTTTTTTTTTGGGGGGGGGGTTGTGTGCCTTGAAAGCCATGTTTTAAATGACAGTTATCACCAGTCTATCACTGTCATAGGTAAAATAGTAACTCATTTTATGTGGAAAATATCTCACAGTTAGCATTAGTGATATTCAAAGTATTCATTAACCTGAGCATGTGAGTACACACCCTATAATCCCAGTAACTCAGGAGGCTGATACAGGAGGATTGCAAGTTCTAGGCCAGCCTCAGCAACTTAGTGGGACCCTGTCTCAAAATGAAAAGTAAAAATTAGGGCTCATTCCCCAGTACCACAAACAAACAAGAAACCAATATTCACTTAGTTGTAAGTTTTTGTAAGCTTTCTCTTTTGATTATATTGATGAAATAGATTCTCAAAGATACCATGTATCATTCATGTATTATCAAAGTGTAGATATTAAGAACAAAAATAACAAAATAGGAGAGAGCAGAGAGTCGTTTTTAATTGATAAAAATAGATTTTTTAGGGGCAGGGGTTGTGGCTCAGTGGTAGAGTGCTTGCCTAGCATGTGTGAGGCACTGGGTTCGATTCTCAGCACCACATATAAATAAATGAATAAAATAAAGATCCATCAACATCTAAAAAAATATATTGTTTCCTGTTCAGTTGAAATACATCCTTTGGAATTGATGTTTCATTTCTTTTTAACCTTTTGAATTCTTAATCATAGTTTGTGTTTCTAATTAAAACAGTTGTGTCTTGACAAAAGTTGATTTAAACAGAAAAGTAATTGTTTTTCTTTTCAGATACCGCAATTTTGATCAGCCTCATCGATTTTACGTAGCTGATGTGTACACTGATCTTACCCCACTCAGTAAATTTCCTTCCCCTGAGTATGAAACTTTTGCAGAATATTATAAAACGAAGTATAACCTTGACCTGACCAATCTCAACCAGCCACTGCTGGATGTGGACCACACATCTTCCAGGTGAGAGCTCCATAAGTGACGTCAGATCGCACTGGAGGGTTTCATTTTGGAGGTTGGGTTCACATGCGGAGGTTCCCTGTGCCTCTGGCCTACCCATAGACTCTGAAATCAGGACCCCTCTGCACCCAGGCATACCTGGGGAGTTTAGGAGTCTGTGGTTAAGTGAATACGCTGAAGTTGGAAAACCACTGTGAAAGCATACTTACTTTTGTTTGACAAAATTGTTTTGAAATTTTTATAGACTTAATCTTCTGACACCTCGACATTTGAATCAGAAGGGGAAAGCTCTTCCTCTCAGCAGTGCTGAAAAGAGAAAAGCCAAGTGGGAGAGTCTGCAGAATAAACAGGTACTGGTTGTTGCTGGTGTAGTCACTGTGTTTGAAGATAAGTTTCAGTTTTACATCATCAAGTTCACTGAGTGATTTGCAAATTTGGGGGAAGTCACTCTACCTTAGATTTTGTTTTGTTCTAATCAGTATTACATATTGAATTTTACTTGAATATCTTCTTCAGTGAGGATGAAGCATTCTGCTTTTGTCATTAGTCCATGCTGTATCACACAATCATCCTCATGAATTTTAGGTCAAATTCCATTTAGGCTTAAAGAATTATTTTAAAAATATATGTGAAATTAGATCTTATTAGCATTTGTAATTTTCATCTTCATCCATTAGTGAAATTGGTCTTTTAATTTACTTTAAAAACATTTTGTGTATGTGCCAGTGCGCATGTGTGTGCTTTTTATTTATCTATTTACCTTTTTTCCTTACTCCAAAGATATTGGTTCCAGAACTCTGTGCTATACATCCAATTCCAGCATCGCTGTGGAGAAAAGCAGTCTGTCTCCCCAGTATACTTTATCGCCTTCACTGCCTTTTGACTGCAGAGGAGCTAAGAGCCCAGACAGCCAGTGATGCTGGCGTGGGAGTTCGATCACTTCCTGCGGATTTTAGGTATGCCTGTACTGTTGGCCAGGAAAAAATGGGTCGTGAAGTCCTATTTGTGAGAATGGAATTAATTTAAATTTAATTTTATATAAAATATTTCTTTTAAAAGTAAAGGCAAAACATGGATGTCTAACACATTTAAAAAATGTCTTGTTGGACTTGCAAGTGAAAATTGGCATGTTAGGTTATCAAGCCCTCTGTTCTTACCAAGTTACAGAGGGAGGGGAGCCCGGAAGCAGAGGTGCTTACTTGTCCCTCAGTGCTGACATGGAAGTAAGTGAAAACAGGTCTTTAGGACAGCTTCCTCTTTGGAAGAAAACCCTGTATATTAAAAAGCAGTTACCCTGGGCTGGGGATATAGCTCCCTTGGTAGAGTGCTTGCCTCACATGTACAAGGCCCTGGGTTCAATCCACGCACACACACAAAAAAGGTCTACCTCAGTGTATTCTTCGTGTTCATTATTTTTTTTCCCCCATTAGTAAAGTCTCTGCACCCTAAGGAAATTTTTGGTTTAACCTCTCAAATTAATTTTGGTTATCCAATAGTCCAATTCTAGGGATTGAAAGAACTTTAAAAATACAACATTAATGGGGCTGAAGTTGAAGCTCAGTGGTAGAACACTTGCCTATCACTGGGTCTGATCCTCAGCACCACCTAAAAATAAATAAATAATTTTTAAAAAAAAAAGGTATTGTGCCCATCTACAACTAAAAATAGATATATTTTTAAAATATTGATTTTTTTTTTTTTAGCTATAGTTGGCCATAATACCTTTATTTATTTATTTTTAGGTTGTGCTGAGGATCAAACCTAGGATCTCACATGTGCTAGGAGAGCGCTCTACTGCTGAGCCACAACCCCAGCCCTAAAAATATATCTTTAAAAAATATAACATTGACAATCGCAGCTCTGTTGATTGAGTACCTGCTACAGCGTTAAATACATGTTTAAATGAGGCAGCCTATATTAGCTCATTTAATCCAAGGGCCATCCTATGAGGCAGGAATCATGAGCTGCATTTCCAGTTGCAGAAACTGAGCCACAGAGTTGTGTAAGCCGCTCACCTAGTTAACCAGAGGACCTGGGTTCCAAGTCCTAACAGCCACCTTTAGGCTGTGCCATGTGCCTCAGTCATCGTACTGTGCTCGGGCTGGGCGGAGGGCTGGGCGGAGGGCAGGGCGGAGGGCAGCCGAGTGAAACCAGTCCCACTTTATAACTGACTTTGTGTGGAGTATCAAGTGATGTTGATTTCTAGCTTGGAAACTTGTTTCTCTCTAAAAGTAGAGAAGTGTCTTTATTTTGTTCTTTACTATTAGTTTTTTTAAATTGAAATTGCTGCATTCTTAGCTAGCCCTTTTGAGGGATCTGAAGAAGTTATGAAAATGTCTTTGCAGATACCCTAATTTAGACTTCGGGTGGAAAAAATCTATTGACAGCAAATCTTTCATCTCAATTTCTAACTCCTCTACGGCTGAAAATGATAATTACTGTAAGCACAGCACAATTGTAGTCCCTGAAAATGCTGCACATCCGGGTGCTAATAGAACCTCCTTAGAAAACCACGACCAAATGTCTGTGAACTGTAGAGCATTACTCAGCGAGTCGCCGAGTAAGCTTCAGATTGAGGTTTCAACAGATCTGACAGCAGTTAATGGTCTTTCTTACAATAAAAACCTTGCCAATGGCAGTTACGACTTAGCTAACAGAGACTTTTGCCAAGGAAATCAGCTGAATTACTACAAGCAGGAAATACCTGTACAACCAACTACCTCATATCCCATTCAGAATTTATACAATTATGAGAACCAGCCCAAGCCCAGCGATGAATGTACTCTACTGAGTAATAAATACCTTGATGGAAATGCTAACAAATCTACCTCAGATGGAAATCCCGTGATGGCTGCGATGCCCGGTACGACAGACACCATTCGAGCGCTTATGGACAGGAGGGGTGCTGAGCAGAGCCCTTCTGTTGGGTACTCCTCGAGGACTCTTGGCCCCAATCCTGGACTCATTCTTCAGGCTCTGACTTTGTCAAATGCCAGTGATGGGTTTAACCTGGAGCGGCTTGAAATGCTTGGCGACTCCTTTCTAAAGCATGCCATCACCACGTATCTGTTTTGCACTTACCCTGATGCTCACGAGGGCCGCCTTTCGTACATGAGAAGCAAAAAGGTAAGCTGTGGTTCTCTGGGTTGAGCGGCAAGCTCTACAGGGGCCTACTGGTAGTTTGCAGGGTGGTGTGACCTCAGGACAGTCCGCCAAGCGCTGCGCTCCTTCGTTCCACAAGGGCCAGGTGAAGTCTGTGGGTTCTCGCCAGGTGACACGAGTGCTCCATGCTGTCGACACTCGGGTTCAGGGGTCAGCTGATGTTTGTATGCTTTATTTATTCATAGAAATTCAGTTCAGGTAAACCTGTTGGTGCAAGTCCAAGTCCTAGATTCCAAGGGAGACAGAGGGATCACAGAACCCCGGGCTGGCGCTTCACCCCAGGTGTGGGAAGCCTTTGGGTGGGAGGGCATGTGTGGGCAAACGGGGGTGTACACTCGAGTAGGACACAGGCTTTGGGGAGCTGTGTGGGGGACAGAGTCACAGGCATCCCGGAGCCAGTCAGTCCCTGTTTGGTGTAAGGAGTCACATCAGAGTTGCTGTGAGGCTCCGTGACTCTGGGGAAGTGTGTGTGCTTCAGACGAGAGTGGGTGCAGGGTGGCTCGCGCAGACTGTTAAGTGGCGACAAAGAAAGTGAGCTGGTGACCCTCGGCTCTCAAAGGAAGGCCGCTTGTGAGTTGGAAGAAGAGGCATGTGCACATGTGTGACCAGCACCAGTGACGGCAGAGGAGCCAGCGCTCTGCAGGTGTAGCCGGCACAGTCCAAGAATGGGAGAGCTGAGGGAGGTGTGGAGGAGGCGCAGGGCGCGCCAGCTGAGGGCCTTAGTCGGGGGTGAAGCGAGGGACCAGGACTATAGTGAACTGATAGTTCTTAACATGAGTGGTCTCTGGGACGAAGCGTGGCTTAAACAGCAGAGCCAGAGCAGGCCGAGCAGCAGGGCAGGCAGGCTGGAGTTCTGGGAGAGGGAGCGGCTGAGGCTGGGGAGGGAAGAAATGGCACCTCAGCCACCACCAGGCACTACTGAGGCCACTTTGTATGTGTGTCTCTTTCTCTGTCCCCCCTCCCCCCACACACACACATGCACAAGCATATCTAAGCCTAATTAAATCTTGAGTATAATTTGGAGAGATGTGTACTTCCATTACTTCCATTTCTGTAGATAGATATAACAGGAGGCAGGAGAGGTTGACTCACGTGGCAAGTAAGGGCAGAGTCTGGAGACCCTGCCTGTCACTGTCACACTCAGCTGTTTCTGGTGCTTTCTCATGGCAGGCACTGTGCTGAGCGCTTCTCCAAAGGCTCCACATGGAGTTGCCTCCGCAGGGCTTCAGGAGGCAGGTGCTGAGGAGTGTGGGTGGTTGGTGCCGGTCACCCTGCTGGCCCAGCACCGTTGGGAGTGTGTCTGAGGCTGGAGGCCACAATACGGCCTCCTGTCCTCTGCTGCCTCCTGATGAGCTGAGACAGGGTGGTCATGCCCTGATGGGAGCTCTGCCAGCGGGGAGGCTGAGGAGAGCAGCCATGTGGAGGTCAGAGAGGTAGGAGGTGGGGAGGGCTGCGCCTCGAGACCTCATAGGACATGAAGGGGAAATGCTCCGATCATTGGGATTTGGGACTCAGCTGTGGTTCTGCAGAGGCCTCTGTGGGGTGGAAGTTGAAGCTCTTGAGACAGTGAGATTTTCGAAGATCTGGGAGTCTGAGGATGAGCGCGTCGAGGGAGGAGGGAGGACTCCATCCCTGCATCAGCTCTGAGCCCTTGGCTCCTAATTTCTTACAGAAATAACTGTCACTCCCGAGGGCAGGTCTCGCTGGGCTGTGGCCTGCTACTCCACAGGGACCTCACGTGCTCACCACCCGGCCCTGTGCCTTGGCTGGCCCTGCTGCTCCTTGCGGCGCTTCTCCCCCTTTGCCTCCTGCCTGTCCCGAATTTCAACTCATCCCTTCTTTAGTTCCTTCTCTCTTCTCCATGTGGCCGCCCACTTGTGTCAACTTCGAATGTGCTTTCCTTTCCTGGGAGTCCCCTTCGCTTAAAGCGCGGCTTTATAGTGGAGTGTGGAAAGGGCAACTCACATCTTATTGGAGTCAGTTCCTGCTCAGGCAGTGGGGAGAGCGCTTGACACACAGCAGCTGTCCTAGGCAGGTCTCCTCCCCCACCCACAGTCACCTTGCAGGGACTGCTTTGTTCCTCTGATCAGTTGCCACAGGGCTGCCTGGCCAAGTGCCTTTCAGGATTGGGTACTTGGCTAAATAGTAGCGGGGTGACATGCACAAGGGCTCAGGAAGTGCTGCAGTGATATTTTTAGAAAATGGAAATGGGGTGGACAGTTCTGAACCCAGGTCTCCAGTGAGAACTAGATGAATGCATGGTGTGAGAGGTTAGGGAGAGGCCAGAGGCTCTGGGAAGGGCACCTGGACCAGGGTGGGCAGGGAAGTGCAGCAGGATGTGCAGAGAGAGTGCCTTGCACCGCCTTTGCTCCATGTTCAGACCATAGAATGAAATGTCATGCAGGCCATCCAAACAAAGGAGCATCACAGTTGAAATCACATTTGTACGTAGGCTCTAGGAGGGAAGACTGTGAGTACTGCACAGCACCTTTGGACATGCATTCTTTCTTACATTGATAGTTGTATTTAGTAATTTGTATTTTATATTAACAGGTTGTTTTGAAGACTTTGAACTTTGGCTCATTAGTAAGGAATCCACATTTATATACATATATTTACATATATACATTAGTTATATATAATATAAATTACAGTGTATTTTTTATTAAGAAATATTTAACTATACTAAAAGTTATAGAATATTTGGGAATTTAAAATTCTTTTTCTATCATAGATAGAAAAATCTATGCAGCCCTTAAAATTGGTAACCCGTTATAGTAACATAAAGAACATTTAGCTGAGAATATATTAATAAGCCTTGTGTAGTTTCCCCCAGTGATCTTAATGGTAAGTGTCTTCTGATATTTTCTGCTGAAGGTCAGCAACTGTAATCTCTATCGCCTTGGCAAAAAGAAGGGACTGCCCAGCCGCATGGTGGTGTCGATATTTGATCCCCCTGTGAATTGGCTTCCTCCTGGTTATGTGGTAAATCAAGACAAAAGTAACACAGATAAATGGGAAAAGGATGAAATGGTAAGTTTTTAGTAATTGGAGGTATTTTATTTTTGGTAGCTGGTGAATTTTGTTGTTTTTTTGTTTGTTTTCTGATCATGGTATGTTTACAATAGATATTTAATATATTGAATTAATTCTTATTAAGTAGACCATCTTTTCTGTGGAGGATAATTTCCATTTTTATCTTCCTTTACCAAAGGCAGGAGATTTTGTTATATTTTGACTTAAAAAAAAAATCACAGCCCGTTAAGTTTCACTTTACTAATATGTATTACAGTTTATTCTAAATCCTTAGCTGTATTCCAGGAAATGACTTTCAGTGACCCATGATCTTCAGGCTGTGTGTAGAGTGATTGATTTCAGTAGGATCTAGCTTTTGCACCTTAGGGTTTTCTCAGGACTGTTTCTGTTCTTATGAACTGGGGTGGGGGAGAAATCATCACACATAAAGGTTGTGCTGTCCTGGAGATCCTGAAGTCATGCTCCAGGAGACTCCATGTAGCACGGCTGCCTGCCCTTGTCTTGTCTTGAAGGCCACCAGAGGGCGGCTGGGGCCTATGCGCTGTGACGCAGCTGCCCAGTGGACAGTGGGAGAGCGCTGGGGCCTCTCCAGCCACACACATCTTCAGGCAGCTTCGTGTCCCAGGTTATCTGCACCAAAGGTAAATTGGCTCATGTTACTTCATTTTTCCCTCAGGCTGATGGCGAGTACACAGTTTTCCAGGTTCTATTTTCTGCATAGCATTTCTGTACGCCTTTCCTAGGACATGTGTTGTAGGTATGTCTTTAGTATTTACAGGTAGTCTGCTGTGCAACTGTTCAGTTTATACCTATTTATTGAGCCTACTTTAACTCATGTAGTGTTTGACTTATTACAGAAATGATTCTTATTTGGAAAAGCATTAAGAGAATATTTTAATGCAGGTTACTTCAGAAAATCATGTTTGTTATTGATTTAGAAATATGTAAAACCAATAGAAAATGTATAGATTGAATTTTAGAAAATATGTTGCATTGCTATGAAAAACTTTCCAATAACAGCTGTTGTCTTTATAAATAAACCCTGTTTCATAATATATTTGACTCTTAAAAATTGTAGCATAAAGGTGACTGGCATGTCAGCTTTGTTTTTATTGTTTTAAGATGGAGGTTCTCGTTCTCCTTGGGTGTCTGATGGTGTGGCACTTTGGTTCTTGGAGCACATCGTAAGCCTGGCCCTCCATCTTGGTTTGTGTGACTGGAACTGGCCCTGCATCATGTTGAGGTCTTGTGCCTCGCCCGCCACCGTACTCCCCCCCCCTCTACTCCTGCTCTGCGGCAGATAGGGTCAGCTGACACCTTTGCACACAGGTGCCTCCAAGAAAAGAGATTGGTGGTGACTCAGGTAGAGAGGTGATGTGAACTTTCAGAGAAAAGGGTTCACGCTGATGTTTCCCTTACAAGGTGTGAAGTGCTTAAAGAATCTGAAGCCCAGAAGCATGAAAGGACTTTGCCCAGGATCACACTGTTGGTGATAAAAACTAGTCCTTTGTGTCCTTGTGTTCTGCTGATTTCAGCTGATTGTGATGCCTTATTAAAGAAACAAAAGGACTTATTTTAATTTTTAAAAAATTATCCAGTCTGATTTTTTAAATTGCATTTTGGCCTATTTTGTCTGAAGAACCAAACAATACTCAAGAACAGCTCATATTACCTTGGAAAATAGAGCGGTTTAGCAGGAAGTAGTTCCTTGAGGTCTACCACTGTAGTTTTCTTTGGTGCCCTTTCTTACTCTTCAAAAGATTTTTTTTAATTTAAAAACTGAAGGATATATAGTTCTAGATATATGGCTTGCCTTACTGTTATTTCTTTTCAACAAAGTCAAGTGTTTCTCTTTCAAACCTGGTTTAAAAGAAAATCTTTGCACTATTTAAAAAATGCTTGGCAGTTTGCAAATGTTTGTCAGAGTACTCTGAAAAATTGTTACGATCAAAATTGAATCATGCCTTCCTGCCTTTCTCCCCAAAGGAAAGTGGTGGACTTGTTGTTGTTATTTTGTTTTGTTTTCACTGCTTAACAGAAATTTGGCATCTTTCTAGCATTGTGAAAAAGTTACATCATTACAAAAACCTAGCCTATTATTAAGGTTGTCATTCACAAATAAGCTTGTGCCAAAGAAATTGGAATTAGCAAAGATTTTTTGACAGCAATTGGATTGTTGTTTCATGTTAGTCTAAATTTTCTATTTTTGTCAGTTATGCTATAATCTGTTACTCTGATTACTGCAGCTCAGAGTGAGAGGAAACACATAATTTCTCAAATTCATAGCTTATTTCAGCATTCGTTTTTATTTGTTAGAAAGCAAAGCAGTTTGATTCTACATTCTAGCTAATGTGCTTTGATTTGAAGTGGAAGTAGGGATAAAAACTTTATTATAAAACCCTAGCATATGTTTTTAGTGTTATAAGGTTTTAAAAATAATTTCATTTGTTTTTGTAGTACACATTTACTTAATTGAAAAGATAACGCTTTTTTTCTGCATTGGAATTTCATTTTATTAATTTGGAAATTAGGTCACCATGATTTAAAACTTTGTCAGCCAAGTGGGATATCTCTGTGATCAGTAGATGAGTGCCTGCCTTGTGTGGCCTGTCAGAGTTGAAGTTTTGCAGTGTGGACATTAATTTTAACTTTATATCCATGTTCAGGAGTCTAAACTTAAAGCTTTATACTGGATAAAGGTCATTTTATAACTTAGAAAATGAACATTCAAAGAACATGTTTTACTTTGTTTATATGATTAAATAACTTATTTTATGTTAATTGAAAACAAATGGCCATGATTTTAAAGTTGCCTTTTAGTATTTGTGGTTGTCATTTGAAATTATCCATAACCCTTGCTTTTATTGAGTTTCAAACCCTTTTAAAAACAGCAGCTATGACTCCCCTCCTTCTCCCCATTCCCTGTTTCAGACAAAAGACTGCATGTTGGCTAATGGCAAACTGGATGACGACTCGGAGGAGGAGGAGGAAGAGGAGGAGGAAGAGGAGGAGGAGGAGGAGGACCTGATGTGGAGGGCTCCGAAGGAGGAAGCCGAGTATGAAGATGATTTCCTGGAGTATGATCAGGAGCATATCAAGTTCATAGATAACATGCTGATGGGCTCAGGAGCTTTTGTAAAGAAGATTTCTCTTTCTCCTTTCTCAACCACTGATTCTGCATATGAGTGGAAAATGCCCAAAAAGTCCTCGTTAGGTAGCATGCCATTTTCATCAGACTTTGAGGACTTTGACTACAGCTCTTGGGATGCCATGTGCTATCTGGATCCTAGCAAAGCTGTTGAGGAGGATGACTTTGTGGTGGGGTTCTGGAATCCGTCAGAAGAAAACTGTGGCGTCGACACGGGAAAGCAGTCCATTTCCTACGACCTGCACACAGAGCAGTGCATTGCCGACAAGAGCATAGCTGACTGCGTGGAAGCCCTACTGGGCTGCTACCTGACCAGCTGCGGCGAGCGGGCTGCTCAGCTGTTCCTCTGCTCGCTCGGCCTGAAGGTGCTCCCGGTGATTAAGAGGACTGGTCGGGAAAAGGGCCTGTGCCCTGCCCGGGAGAATTCCAGCAGCCAACAAAAGAACCTTTCAGGGAGCTGCGCTGCGGCCGGCCCTCGGCCCTCGGCGTGGAGGGACTTGGAGTACGGCTGTCTGAAGATCCCCCCAAGGTGTATGTTTGACCATCCAGATGCAGACAAAACCCTGAACCACCTGATATCAGGGTTCGAAAATTTTGAGAAGAAAATCAACTACAGATTCAAGAATAAAGCTTACCTTCTGCAGGCCTTCACGCATGCCTCCTACCACTACAACACTATCACTGGTAAGGAGCCCGCCTGTGCCCTGTCCCTGCAGAGGAGCCTCTGTGTGTGTCTCATTGTTTGGGCCTTATAAAAACAGCTTGTGCTTGCACAGTCCTGGGCTTAATGTGCTTGGTCAGAGAGGAAGCAGACGAGAACAGAAAGAATCCTTTATTTTTGTCGTCTTATGGGGAGTAAGAACTGCTTTGTAGCTTTGACAGCTGGGAGTGTGACACTCTGGGTGCTCTCCTAGATGTTGCAGTGTTAAGGAAATCTGAGCCCTACTATTTTGCTGTTCTTTCCCATCTCATCCAAGTACCTTTCTGATGCCCACTCAGTGCTGCTTTTGATTCTTGATTTATTAATATATTCTGCATGTGTTTCTAAATCTTTTTATTGTTCTTAGTAGACAAAAGCATCCCTCTCTCAGGGTCTTAGGGTCTTTTAAAAAATCTGAAGATGAAAAGATTAAAGGAAACTTTTTCACAGGAAGGTTCCATTGCGCTTGCCCTGGTTCTGCCGTCACCTTTCTACTCTACATTGTCTCTTTCCTCCTCCTCTATCGAAGAGGCTCCTAATCCGTGAGAGTAGAAAGCAGCACAAGTTATTAAAACAAAACTTAGCTTCAGCCTGGGAAACAAAATTTATATTTTGTTTTCTGTATGAAAATAATAAATGCTTGAATCCAAAATATCAAAGCATAAAATTTGTAGTTTGTATGATTACACTATGTAGATTAAGATGAGATGCACAATAGAAAACCACAGTATGAAACATTCTCTGATTTTGGACTTGAGGACTGATGTAGGTCAGTGGTTTTCTCAGCAGGGGAAGGAGTGGTGCTTGCTTGCTCTGTGCTCACTCTGCTGGGCATAAGGCCTGGGTGCCAGCCTGTCCCACTCAGCCCTTGGCTCTTGACTCCATGGCTATTTTGGGACCGGTCACTTCATGTCTCTCTGCCTGCATTCCCTCAGCTGAGTGGATTCCTTTAGTCACCGCCAGCAGGTCGGGACGTTGGCTGGCACTGAAAACTTCACATTTTGGCAGCCGTCCATCCTTGCCCAAGTGCTTTGCTCACGCACACAGCTCCTTCCTCAGTCTCTTGGTTTGTGTCAGATTCAGCATTCTAGTTCCAGTTGAGAAGAGGGTCTCCTTCTCCTGTCAGGAGTGGTGAAGAGTGGTGTCACTGAGCCACACTTTCTGCAGTGTGGGTGAGACACTGCGCAGTGTGGCAGCACAGCATGAGGGGTGGCAGGTGTGTGTCGGATCTGGTGTCGTTGAAGCGGCAGTGTGTGTGTGGAGACTCTAGAGGGTGCCCAGCTCCTGCCTGGCCAGCAGGTGCAAAGAAGAGCATCTGTTAGATATATCACCTGGCAAATAGCAAATTAGTTTTTTTGGCCACTTGAAGATTTTATGACCCCAATTTATATATATAATAAATTTGCTTTAAATTGTTGTTAAAATTTAATTTTCAGAGGCTTTAGTATGATATAAGTAATTTTCTCATTGAGGAAGATATACAAATAGACGTCTTTAAAACGGGTCTGGGGATCACACCTCACATCAGTTACGTATTCGGAAGGAGAGTAAATGTTGCTGCACAAGCTGATGGTTCCACCTTGGATCCTCGCGCAGATTGTTACCAGCGCTTAGAATTCCTGGGAGATGCAATTTTGGACTACCTCATAACCAAGCACCTTTACGAAGACCCACGGCAGCACTCCCCAGGGGTCCTGACCGACCTGCGCTCTGCTCTGGTCAACAACACCATCTTTGCGTCACTGGCTGTGAAGTATGACTACCACAAGTACTTTAAAGCTGTTTCTCCCGAGCTCTTCCATGTCATTGACGACTTTGTGCAGTTTCAGCTTGAGAAGAACGAGATGCAAGGGATGGACTCTGAGGTCAGTGCCATTTAAAATATGTTGAATTCAGTGTTGAAGGAAGCCATCCCACTAGCAGTCTTGGTAATTTGAGCTCTGACTTAATTGCTGTCCAGAGGGACACCTGAAGGCCAGGGCTGCGCTGTCCACAGGCTACGTGTTCTCAGAGAGAACTGAGAAGTGACTTGCTGTGGTCAGGTGGGCTTTTGGACTTGACTACCCACGCTCTGGGCTCTACAGTATTGAAGTGGAGAGGAGGCGCTGCGGATTGGTAGCCACCCCTCATCAGGCTCCCATGTTTATGCACACTAAAGAAGGGCACCTCCCCCTGCCCCAGAGCAGGCTTGACCTTGGGGAAAGCTCAGGGTGGTTTATGATGCCTTTTTTCTTTTTAAAATGCATCTGAAATATTTGCTAATATCTGAGGTAAGCATCGCAAATACATTTAGTTTTACTTGAAATGGGAAAATCTCATCTAAAAACCAAACTTCTAAATTTTTAACCATTGGGATTTGGAAGCATCTCAGGTAGGTTCAGCCAGAGGTCCGCTGGTGATAGAAGGAATTCTGATGTTTGCCCACAGTGAGCTCTTCAGAGCCCTTGTGGGAGAGGGTGCTGCAGAGGCCTTGCCAGCCACCTCCCACTCTCCAGGGTTCATCCCTCTACCCAGGGCCCTGGGAGAGCGCTCCCATTCTTTACTCCTCTCATTCTGATCCCTTTAGTTTTCTTATTGTATAGGAGTTTATTCTGGACTCTGTAGCTGTCTTAATTGTTCTTGTTTTAATTTGTACCTTCTCTCTTTTCTAATTGCTCCAAACTACTGTTGGGCTGTAGTGAATTTTTTTGGCTTTTTGTGAGAAAAAAGTGAATGTAGGTTTTAAAGCCTTGCCACAGGGTGAGCGTCAAGTGCTGCCTGTACAGCTGTGCCCTGCAGGGCGGGCGGTAGGCAGGCTCCTGTGGGCCTTCCTGCAGGGCCAGCTCTGATGCGGAGCAGGCGCAGCCCAGCGGGGCAGGAACTGTCTCATCCAGGTCCCAGTGTCCCTCTCCTCTCACTCTTTAGGAATATTGTACTTCAAAAGTAGAAGAATTCACTAAATTAGATTTCTGTTCTCTTTTTGTTCTGTTAGGGTTTATTCTTTGACTTCCCTTGGTTTGTAGAAGTGTGTATAGAAGTTACAGACGCTTATTGGGAATGTCACGGTCTGGCTTTTTTAGCTTAATATTTGATCTTAAAGAAGTTTCTCTCTCTCTCTCTCTCTCTCTCTCTCTCTCTCTCTCTCTCTCTCTCTCTCTCTCTCTCTCTCCCTCTCTCCTCAGCTATAAAAGGAGAGAATTTAACTTACTAAGTTCAAAAATTCCTTTCTATTTCAAAACAATGACATATGAGCAGTAAGCATCTTTTTTTTCTAGTTTTCAGCATCATAGAGAAGTTTGTGTGACTAAGTGTCCTCTGTTTATTTCTCTTTCACAGATATTGTGCATTTATTTTAGAAAAATTAGAAAATATAAATAAACACAAAGAAAATTAATTAATTAATTCAAGTTGCCTAATTATGCTGCCCCAGAAATAACTAATATTAACATTTTCAGATGTATTATTGCTAATGTGTATAAAAATAAACATGCATAACACATAAAATGGAATAATGTATAGTATTCTTTTCACTTAATATATTATAGCTGACTTTCCATGTATTGATTGGCATTATGGTTTTCAGTAGTGGAGTCAAATATAGCTAATTTAGGGTCCTTTATGGTTGAATAGTTAATAGTTTTTAATTAGGACTTCTAGTAAACATGGGTGTTTTAAGAAAAATTCTTGAGGCAGAATTGCATCATAGAATTCGAACTTTTAAAAAGGCTTTTGATACGTAAAATTTTGGCCTATTAATTTGAATATACTGTCAAGTACTCTGTTATAATGAACATTTATTAAATAGTTTAATGAAAAGAGAGCCTGAAGGGGAAAATCTTCCAGAAAAAAAAAAAAAATCTGCCATAAAAGTCGTGTTCTCTTGTTCCCAGAGCAGAGCATACCAGCATACCCTGTCCAGCCTGTCCTCATTAGCGTCCTGTTTCATCCTCGCCAACCTTCCTGGGGGGAGGACTGTTTCAATGTGAAATTCTTTGATTATGAGTGAATTTGAAAAAGGGTTTTTTATACACTTATTGACCTCTAGTTTTGTGCTAAACTTGTTTTTGTTTTAATTTAGAAGTAATTTTTTTTCTCCTTTGCTGGGTGTAGATGCTAAATGGGGCAGGGAATTTTCTCCCTTTTTTTAAATTTTCATTTAAGATTAAAAATGATGTTTGTGGAAAAACCTATCACAGTGTTGCAGGCAATCCATAAATGGTTGGTATTGTTAGCGTTGTTAGAAGTACTAGCTAAGGAAAGGAAATGCGTCTGTGCACTGCCTCTCTGCGACCTTTGGCTTACGTCACTTTCTGTTATAGCTTAGGAGATCAGAGGAGGATGAAGAAAAAGAGGAGGATATTGAAGTTCCAAAGGCCATGGGGGATATTTTTGAGTCACTTGCTGGTGCCATCTATATGGATAGTGGGATGTCGCTGGAGATGGTGTGGCAGGTGTACTATCCTATGATGCGACCACTAATAGGTATTGTGGATTCTTTGTTGAAAGAAAAATAAAATTTAAAAATGTCTCAAGGGTATTACACACATAATTCTTTGATTTTGATTATAGAAAAGTTTTCTGCAAATGTGCCCCGTTCCCCTGTGCGAGAACTGCTTGAAATGGAACCAGAAACTGCCAAATTTAGGTGAGCAAAACAATGTGTATGGAAAATAATTAACTCCCTTAAGAGCAAGGGGAGAAGTTCTTGAAATATCATTAAACAATGATTTTGAAAAATTCTGATGCCGTGGCATGCTATTATCCAATTTTCATCTGACTAAACAGCTCTTTTTTCCTTTTTGTTTTTATAAAGCAAAGCTAAATTAAGGCAGAAACGGCAGCCGCTCTGTCGGCAGTATGCCCCCGTTTAGCCCTAATGCACGTTTCCTTTGTTCGGTGTCAGCTTGTACCCAGGACCTCGGCCTGACAGTGCATATGGAATGCTGACTGACAATGATAATAAATACTTCTGACTTCTAACTCACGCTGTTTGGGTTTTTTACAGCCCGGCTGAGAGAACTTACGATGGGAAGGTCAGAGTCACAGTGGAAGTAGTAGGAAAGGGGAAATTCAAAGGTGTTGGCCGAAGTTACAGGATTGCCAAATCTGCAGCAGCAAGAAGAGCCCTCCGAAGCCTCAAAGCAAATCAACCTCAGGTTCCCAACAGCTGAAGCCCCTTTTTAAACTTAAAGACAACAACAACAAAATAAAATAAAATAACAGAATTAAGGGGAAAATATTTAAATCGAAAAGAATGATTTAAGTTGGTATTGAGCAGAATGAATGGAAGGCAGAATTTAAAGTTTGATAACAAGATAGATAACAGAATAAAACATTTAACATATGTATAAAATTTTTGAAACTAATTGTAGTTTTAGTTTTTTGCGCAAACACAATCTTGTCTTCTTTCCTCACTTCTGCTTTGTTTAAATCACAAGAGTGCTTTAATGACATTTAGCAAGTGTTCAAATAATTATTGACAGTTTTTTGTCTGTTTGGTTTTTTTTTTGTTTGTTTGTTTGGTTGGTTTTTTTGAGTTTGTCAGCTTTGCCTAGCGTTAGAAGGCCATGGAGCTTAAACCTCAAACAGCCCCTAGAATTCCATAGCGTCCTGAACACCCTTCGGTGCATGTGGTAGTGCCACTCCTGCGGGAGTCCTTGCCCCGAGTGGAGCGATGCAGTCGGCGAGAGGAGGAGCGAGCAGGTGTTGGCTTTTCTTTCCATTTGTGTTGTGTAAGGTGAAGTTCCAGGCGCTGTTGCACTTGATGGTAAGGAGTGGATTGTGGATCAGCATTGGCTGGCATGTTGGTGAATCAAATTTGAGTTCGATGCCATGTGGTCCTACATAAAAAAGGTTCTTGCCTTAAAATTAAAACTTTCATGAATATTCTTTAATTTCTGAACAAACCATTTACATTCCCTTTGTTTTATTATGCATTAGATGTTGAGATGGAGTCAGTTACAGCTCACTAGTATAGTTGTTACTACAGGATTACACTAGAATTTCTGTCACATGTATTCCAAAGACATTTTAAAAACCAGAATATGAATTTTTTTTAACATCATAATCAAAATGATCTTTGGCTAAATACCCAGTTTTACTGAAAATTTCCTGCTAGGTAGTTCCAGTGATGGGAATATTTGTGGCAAGTGATTTTGCCCTGTAGGCTGTCGCTCTAATGAAATAACCCTTAGACATATCACACCTGAACTATGCTGCAGACTTTATAATTGGCTGGTGGTTTGTTGCAGAAGCAGACAGAGCACCTTGCTATAGTCCTCTCTCCTGCGTCTCCAGCTGTGCTTTCCAGCGTGGCATGCGCGTCTCCCCAGAGCTGTGCTGGCAGTGCCACGGGAGTGGAACGTTGGCGATGGTCTGCCGTGACTTTTATACATCTGTGGTTTAGGTCATTGATTTAGATAAACTAGCTCATTATTTCCATCTTGGGAAAAAAATTTAGGCATTTGCCAGAGTTTCTTTGATTAGACTTGTAGGCACTCTTTACTTCAATACCTCAGTTCTTCTTTTCTTTTGCATGCATTTTTCCCCTGTTTGGTGCTATGTTTATGTATTATGCTTGAAATTTTAATTTTTTTTTGCACTGTAACTATAATACCTCTTAATTTACCCTTTTTAAAGCTGTGGGTCAGTCTTGTGCTCCCACCAAAATTCCAGTAGAAGTTTGCTGCAATTTGCCCCATTAATTATGCTTGAAGTTCAAGAAAGCTGAGCAGAGGTGTCTCGTACTTTCCAGCACATCGTTTTGAAGTTGATGCTTCATGTAATGCTGCATTTACGTTTCAATTACATTTGGATATTTTTCTGTACCATCCACTTGCAGAGAAGGACCTCTGCCCACGCACACAGCAGCTTTCAGCTCTGCTTCATACTCAGCCCCAGGTGAAGGGGATGTTGAGCTTCTCCAGTGTATTTGTTGTCTTAATTTGAGATCTAAATTCTTAGAGTTTTTGAGCAAATTAATCTAGGTGACTGATTTTGAAAATAATTCTGATGTACAAACCTTGGATGTCTATTTGATTTAAAAAAAAATATTAGGTGCGATAATATTAGGTAAAACCAAGCGATTCCTGAATTATATAACTATGAAAGTGTACAGGTAACAGGTGAGGCTGGATATTAATTTTACTTGTGGGGTGATTTGTGGTCATATCATGGCTCTCTTGATAATTTATAAACTACCTGATGCCAGGAGCTTTGGGCTTTGCATTGAATCTGATGCATTTATCCCAGCGTTAGGGCGTTCTCTGGCTTCTTGGCTTTCAAATCAGATTGTTTCAGTCATGATTCCCGGTGGGAGAAAATGCCTCAATGTATTTTGTAACCTTAAGAAAAATATTTTATGATCATACTAAAAAAAGTTCAGACTCGCATATGATTAGGCCATACATTCTCAGGGGCACGAATTTCTTACTACTATTCAAAATGTTTTATCAACAGCAAACATGAGCTACTACTATTACTGCCCCTCTTTTTTTTCTTTGGAAAAAAAGAGCTGATATTAACAGTTTGAAGCATTCTATGATCCCCTGGTGACTAAGTAAAAAATAAATGAACAATATTATTTAGACACATTAAATGGTTATGAACGCTTTTGTGCTGCTGAGTTTTCATGCTGTCAAGTTTTCCCCAGTTTAGTTTGTTGACATATTTTGCATCTGTCAATTAAGAAAAAAGTCACTCTGTTGCCCCACTTTAAAACTGTGTGTGCATCTTTTGCCCCTGCAATGGCCATGGGGGCAGAACATGCCGTGGAAACGGGCTGGTGAGTGGGGCTATCCCCGGCGCACGATAATGGACCGCTGAGGTGCCGCTCGGCAGAGCCACTGCAGGAACCCTGATGGTGTGCAGGTCGGTTGGCATGGACCTTCACTGTAAATGTCTCCTTTCTTTCATGATATATTTTCTGCAGTCCTGACTATGCTGCGTTTTGAAGAGCTTTCCCCCCTGTTCTGTTCATGCACAGATGAGCGTTGCACTTGGTACATGCTTTACCTCATTTCAAGGAGAATATGCTTAACTGAGAGGAAAAATGTGGTTTGGCCTTGCTGCTGTTTTGATTTGCCAAATTTGAAAAAGATGATTATAATGCCTGCAATGTGTCATATACTTGCACAACTTAAATAGGTCATTTTCGTCTATGGCATTTTTACCATTTGTGAAAGTATTGCAAAGATTTGTTAACTGAACTCTTAATTATGTTTTAAAAATGTTTGTTACATTTCTTTTACATGTGTGAAATGATTAAGTTTAGAATGACCTCTAACACTCCTGTAATTATCCCTTAAAATACTTCTATTTTTACTTTCTTAATAATAATAGCCTGCCCCCAGAAAGATTCGATGCCCTGCCTGCGTAGCAAGAGTCTTGAGACGGCTCTGGCTCTGCGCGTCCAGTTCCCAGCTGCAGTTGCTCACCCGCAGTCGGCTCTTCCAGTCGTTTCCTGGCAGTGGGTGGTGGCCGCAGAATACAGAGTGTATTCAAGACCCGGGCCCACCCCACCACACTCTTAAGGCCCTGTTAATGTAAAACTCTGTATCCTGCTCGGTTAGGGCATCTAATCCTTTCCCGCAGAAGCGAAGGCCAGCAGAGACTGGCGTCTTTATTTACCTGTGTCCGAGTCACGTTTGAGTCTGTAGCTGGTTTACAGTTGTCCGTGGAGGAGGAGCTCATGCCGTGTGTACCACCCATGTGGTTTTTTTAATCACATCTAAATAGGTATATTTTTCCAGCCACTAATTGCTTTTCTGAAATTTAATTATTTCCAAATAAATTTTCTTATTTTATATTGTACATGAGAAGTTTTAAAGATATGTTTAAGACCAAGAGTAGTAAAATGACTTTAAAAGTTGTTGGAGGTGCCAGTAGCAATATCTAGGGAATTTGCATTGAGACCATTGTATTGTCCACTAACGGTGAAAATGAGCTTTCAGAACTAACTTGTAAATATGTTTTCATCATTGCTTGTTTTTTTCTATCCATATTTGGACGTCAACCACAGACAGTTTAAATTTTGTAGATGCCCTCAAAATTCACTGCAGCAGCAGGTTATATAGCAAAAATGCAAAGGTGAACAGGAAGAAGATCTCTGCCTTTTCTGCTGTAAATAGAGTAAAGGAAAATGACTAAAATCAAGTAATACTAATACATCATTTCATTGACAATAGAATCTTCACATCACATGCTGCAGCTGTTTTTTAAGGAACATGATGTAATTCTTTCATAGTAATCATGCTGCAGAAATTTGCAGTCTGCACCTTATGGATCACAATTACCTTTTTTTGTTTGTTTATTTTTTGTTTTCTTTTGTAATAATTGTAGCCAAGTAAATCTCCAATAAAGTTATGGTCTGTTCACTTTGTGTCCTTTTATCTTTTTCCCTTCCAGTTTTGACTTACTTCATGTGGATGATAACATTTAAATAGTGGTAGCAGAAATGGTTTTAAAAATGTTTGAATTCCCTGGTGTATCATGTAAGAGTGCATATTTTCACAGGAGGAAATTTGGTTCATCAAATTATGCTTCTTGTCTACCAACAGAATTATATTGTAACAATTGTCTTTTTGCAAGTGTGTTTTTTCTGAAATGATGTCACAGTTGATTAACGTGTTCCAGGTCCTGGATCATTGGTGATATTTTTGACACATTGCTTACATGAAATTAGTTATTCTGAAGCACAGTGGACAGAATGTTCAGCTTCCAGGTTTTTAGGACACATTTTCCATATTATCTATTAAGAAAGAATTCTATTACTTCAAGCTTGTGAGTCAACCTCTCGGTAAGTAATCTAAGCGCGAAGGGGCAATCACTTGACTGTAGGAAGATGATAGGCAGATGTTTTATAGAATGAGAAAATTTTTAGTCTTCCCTTTTGCAAGTTTAAATTAATCTCTTCCTAATCCCTCCTGATGGCCCTAAACCAAAGGAGAAAAAAGTATATGTATTTCAACCCTAAGTACTTGGGGAGGTGCTGCATGCCTGTGTGTGCTGGTATTCCTGCCCAGAACACACTGGATGGTCCGGCCGAGCCTCGTGGCCTCATCTCCTTTCTGCCACTGTTGACTGTGACTTCCAGAGACGAGCAGTCATTCCTTTCTGTGGCTTCCGGGACCAGCAATATCTAACAGCCACACCACGGGATCACTTTGCAAATCAAGATGTGAGTGAAAAGATTCAAAATGGAATTGGAATGTTTTACTGTGTGCAGATCCATGAGCGCAAGGCAGGTTTTAGATGGAGGTGGATCCCAGGTCACAGCCAGCTCAGCTGTGTGCAGACCTTCAAGCCAGGAGGATGCTTCCTCACCGTCTCATTTTAACCCCTTTAAGTGAATAGTCCCGTGGCGTAAAGAAAGTTCTCGGTGCTGTACGACCATCAGCACTGCAATCCTCCAGGACTCACCCCACGCTTTCCATGAGCCCACACTCTCGTTCTTTCTGCAATAGTGTAACTTCATAGACATGAAATAGACATGATTGTACTTTTGTGTCAGGCTTACGACACTCGGCGTATGTCTTCAGGGTTTGTCTACGATTCAACAGGGTCAGCGTTTGCCCGTTGAGGCCATTGCCCGTCCTATGTGTGGGCCCCACACCTTGTTGGTCTGTCCTTTTGCTATTAGACACTTGGGTTTCTCTCACTGGTCAGCAGTTGTGAGTGTGGCTGCTGTGAACGCAGGTGTACATGTACCCGTTGAGTCCCTGCCTTCAGTTCTGCAGGGTGCAGAACCGCAGTGTGGCCTTGCTGGGTCATGTGGTGATTCTATGTTAACTTTCTGGGGAGCCGCCATACTGTTTCCCGTACATTCCCAGGGCCACTAGTCAGGATTCCAATTTCTTCATATCCTCATTAACACTTTGTTGTTTTTGTGGTGTTTTGGTAGTAGCCACCCTGGTAGGTGTAAGATGACATCTTCCTGTGGTTTTGATTTGCATTTCTCTTTACGATGAGGGGTGGTGCACATCTTTCCATTTTCAAAGGTGCGTATTGCGTATTTCAGAGGTGCCCTTCTTCTTTGGAGAAATGTTTATTTGAAGTTCTTTACCCATTTTTGAATTGGGCTAGCCATTTTTGGTTGAGTTTTTTGAGTTCTTTATATATATATATTTTTCTGTAGATATTTAATCCTCTAGATATTAAACCCTTTTCAGATGTATGATTTGCAAATGTCTTCTCCCATACTTGGTAGCCTTTTACTCTCTTGATAATGGTCTTTGATGCACAAAGATTTTGAAGCTTGATGAAACCCAACTTATCATTTTGGTTCTTTTTCCCCTGTGCTTTTGGTGTCCTGAGAAATCATTGCCAAGTCTAGTGTCACGAGGCTTTTCCACTGTTGTCTTCTAGCAGTATGTTTTAGCTCTACCTTGACACTTGGAGATCATTTTTGTGTGTGGTGTAGGGACGGGGCCAGCTCCATTCTTTTGCATGTGAATATCCAGTTTTTCTAGCACCACCTTTTGAACCCTTTGATCTTCCTCTTGTTCTGCTGCCAGCAGGCCTTCTGCTCCCCAGCATGCTCTCTGGTTCCTGTCCTGCCCTCTTGTTCTGCATCCTGCCAGTCCACCATCAGCAAATCCTGTTGATTTGGCCTCCTAAGCACAACCTAATCCCATCCCCACCATGGTGGGAACTAGTGTGGTCTTTACCTGGGCATGTCGCCACCACGTGTACTCTTGTCCCTCTCTAGCCTATTTTCCATTCTGTAGTCGGAGTGCTCTGTTTAGACATCCACAGAGACCTAAACTCCTCTCGTGGCCTTGAGAGCCCCTGTACTCCAGTCCTGCGAGGGCCCGCCTCTTCCTGCCACTCACCTCCTCCCTCCACCAGCCCAGGCTTGTGGCCATATCCTGGTATATACCAGCTCCTCCTGGAATAGAGCTGGTTGTAGGTGCGACAGTTGCTCTTCCTGCATCTGAGGCCTGCTCCTTGCCGCCTGCAGCCTTGGGCAAGTTGCTGCTGGTTTCAGTGCCTGCTGCTCCACCACAGCAGGGGTGGTACTCAAAACGGGAGCCTGGGGAGCAGGGAACACAGGGCTTTGGTGGGAAGGTCTGAGACCTGCTCTTTCCTGTGGTTCAGGCCCCCACCCCACCTACCCATCTCAGACAGCACAGCCCATGTTTAAGGGAAGGTGGCCCACCACACTAGCACAGCTGTGGCATGCATCACATCAAGCCACCTTATCCTCTTCCAAGGTTGCTCTTGTCTATACGTGGGGTAGATCCAGGACCCAGCCCCTGGCTCAGGCTGGAGAAAACGCATTCAGTTG
This sequence comes from Ictidomys tridecemlineatus, assembly GCF_052094955.1. Taxonomy (NCBI): domain Eukaryota; kingdom Metazoa; phylum Chordata; class Mammalia; order Rodentia; family Sciuridae; genus Ictidomys; species Ictidomys tridecemlineatus. The sequence goes on along the minus strand of NC_135481.1, from coordinate 114,897,741 downwards.
TCTAACCCATTTATCTAAGCCGAACCGCAAAACAAGGAACCTTACAGTATTGTAGGACCAAAGCTCATGTGGCCCCTGTGCCAGCCGTTTATCTCATGCCAGCAGTTACCTTGGTGGTTCCAGATATTCTAAAACCAGCACGCAGGGCTCCCACATTCCTTAGAACAAAAACACATTACGGACTCTTGATTTCAGAACCACCTTTTTTCCTTACAATTGAAGAGAAACGGTGATATGAAGTGCGCCAATCTTCAGAATACAGTTTTGACGTGTGTAAATACAACATGTTATGGTTTGAATGTGAATTGTGGCCCAGAAGCTCCTGTGTCGACACAGGAACGATCAGAGGTAAAATAATTAGATTATGAGAGCTGTAATCTCTTCAGTCCGTCCTAGTTTGAGTGGTAACTGCAGGCAGGTGGGTCACAGGTGAGCCCCGCAGGGTGCATCTTCCCGTTCCCTTCTCCTGCCCCCTGCTTCCTGGCCTCCCTGAGCTGAGAGCTGTCCTCCACGGGCCCTTCCCCATGGCATGCTGCTCTCCAGGGCCCAGAGCAGTGGAGCCTCCGTCTGCACTGAGACCTCTGAAACTGCAAGCCCCAAATAAACTTGCCTCCTATAAGTTCTTGGTGTTTTGGTCACAGCAACGCAAAAACTGTCTAACATACAAGGGTACGTGTGCACGTGTGTCCACGTGGTTGGAAGGCTACCTGTTTGTACATTCACACACGTGCAGCATTTGGAGGCACTGCCCTCGTTTAGCCTGCTCCCTGATATTTGAATTGTTACCAGTTGTATGTTAGAAACAAAAGCATGATTAATATCCTCCGGCTGCCTTGTGCATACCCGCAATACTGCTCATCTTGGCCGCCAAGATAGCTTTCTAATTGCAAAATCCAGAAGTACTGAAGTTCAACTTTTTTGGACTGTATTTGACACACCTGACCTACACTGAGTTGAGCCCATTCATCTCCATTCCACCAGGGTCTGCTCATAGATTTCATAGAGGTGCATCTACCTGTCCAAGTGGACCCCGCTGCATGTGTTAAATAATATATGAGGAGAGCCATGAATTACCATCCGTAAATCCTAGATCAGAAAACAAATTGGCCTCAGAGATGTCACAGAAGGATTCGTGGAACTGATTATTATTAGCCAAGAGTAACTGAGCTTGAGCACACGTGCCAGGTCTGTGCTAAACGTTTTACAGAGTTTATGCCAGTTTATTCTCAGTCCAGTTACCAAAGTGGTTACTTTGGAGGGAAGTGGATCATAGAGATCCAGACCGGAGTCTGGGGTCACACCCTTTGTCCTCCAGTGTGGGTGGCTTTGCAGGGTCCTTTGCCTGTCCCCACTTCACACCCTCATCCATACAATGAGAACCAGGAGTTGTTGGGGCTAAATGCATTCACAAGGGGTGACGGTGCGGTCCCTGGTGGGACTCGGTATCTCCAGTGCCTGTGTCCCTGTAGTCCTCGGGTCAGCTGGTGGAACAAGAATGGAACAGGCAGCTGCTGGAGAACAGGGAGTCAGGACGGCCTGACCGAGTACGACACAAGAGCACATTTGCCTTTGTGTAACAGTATTTGAAATAAAGGTGTGCACATATGGATGTGTGTCTGCACGAGAGACGTTTCCTGTTGCGAGGAAGGCTGGACAGGAGGCAGTTCCAGAACACGGCAGCTCCACATATAACCTAGATGGTTTCTCTATCTTCCACAGAAGGAAGGGGCATCCTAGGGTCGCCTGTCAGAGCCAGAGTTGGAACCTCCCCTCCCTCTTGCCTAGCTCACAGCAGCCTGCAGTTAGGGACACACCCAATGTCCTCAGAAGGACTGTGTGCACCAGGCCAGTCTTGGGAAGATAAGCTGCTCACCCCTTACTTTAAACCCTGCTCTGCCTGCTGCCAGGGAGGCAGGTATCGCCTGACCTCGACATTCCCCTGGGTCCCCCTCCTGCTTCACTGTCCCGCTATTTTGAAGAAAAAGAGAGTCCCCCAAAGCCACCTCTGTTATGCTGTGAGGTGTCATTGTAACAGGTCCGAGACTGAGGATGCTTCTCCCAACATTCTGTTGGGGACCAGGTGACTGGGGAAGGCTTGCAGCCTTTTTCTTAGTGAGGGACGCTGGCTCCAGAATGTGTGCTTTTCCCACACACATGAGTGCATATGCACGCATGTACACACACATACACACACACACTCGGGCTTGCGGCAGAAGTGTGGCCAGAGTGCCCGTTTCCCCCTGCAAACTGAGCAGGACACTTCCTGAGCTTGGGGAGTCCTCCCAGGCCCCTCTGGCTGGGCAGGGGGGTGGTGGGTGGTGGGTGGTGATGGGTGACTGGGCTAGTTAAGCAGGTGCAGGTGGTGAAGCAGTGTCCAAGCTCTCTTCCTCTCAACCTTTTTTCCAACTTTTTAAGGAAATGGGTCTTGGATAGCTTACTAACATCGGATGTTCTCTATTTTTGTTTGTTCAGGTTCTGGGCATTAAACCCCTGGGAGCACCCTACCACAGAGCTACACCCCCAACCCTGATCTTTATTTTGAGACAGGGTCTTGCTAAGTTGCTAAGGCTGGCCTTGAACTTGCGATCCTCCCTCCTCAGCCTCCTGAGTCGCTGGGATTGTCGCCATGGGCTCAGCTAGACAGGCACTATTTATTTGGTTTTGAACATTGCCTTTCCCTTAAGATTCTCTCCACTGGCCCTGTCCTCACTTCCCTCTCTGCCTGAATTTACTGTTCTGGTTGGAGATCTGAGTAGATTTCAGGAAGAGCAACAGATGGAATAAAGAAAAATAAAAATGTTTCTTGGTTAACCGTTTGAGGAACTGTGTAAACAGAAATTAAAGAGGACTCTTGGCAGGACTTCTCAGGTCCTTTATTATGCTAGGCACAATAGGTCTCAGAGACGGCCGCATCTCCCAAACTTCCCAGGCCAGACATCTTTGGAGTACTCTCACCCTGGTGTGTCCTGAGCAACACACGACATGCTCTAGCCAGGGCACCTGGGCATTAGGTGGCCACATCGATGGCATCCGGGAACCCAGCCTGGCCATAGTGATTGGCCAACCGGCCACGTCACACCTGAAGGCGGTGGCTGTTCCTGCAGTGGGCCTGGAAGGAGCAGGAGGTTTTCTAACCCATGGGTCACTTGGGCTCCCCACTCATGTGGCTGAGTCTTGTCCTTGGGATCCTGGCTCAATGTGGCCTGGAACAAATGACTGCAAAGTGAAGCTCCTACTGAAATGCATGCTTTAGGTGAAACGAGTTTCTTAAGACGTTGACCTCCGAAGGTCCTGAGAACACAGTCCAGTTCTCCCCCTGGGCACTGCCCCTGCCCGCCCAGGGATGGGAGCCCTGTCTTCCCCACAGTTCCGCAGCTCTCCGGGAGCCCTACTGTGTGCTGCTCTGCCTTCGACTCCTCCCAGACCTCCCTCTCCCCACACCCAGCCCTCCTCAGCCTGCTGTCCCCTCTACAGGTGCTCAGCCCGCTCAGCACAGCACACAGAGTTCTTCACACGTCCGAGCCACTGGGTTGCAAAGGACATCTCCCACCCACCATGTGTTCCCAGTCCCTAAGGCAGCTAGACTGCAGCACAACCTTCGCCAACATCCGTCTCCCATCGCTCTGCTGTCCTCCATCTGCCCCTGTTCGTGTGATTCCTGGGGACTAGGAGTGGCAGGGCTACCACCAAAGTGGGACAATTTTAGAACTTAAAAAAAAAAAAAAAAGTCACCAAGAGGAGCAGGCCCCGGGCCTCTCCTGAGTATTGGCGTGTGGTGGTCTGGGGGAAGCCCGGCTCCCTGGCAGTCGGACATAGTGGAGCAATGTCTAGAAACGCCCGTGTCTTTCCTGAGCAGCTGGTTCACATGGTGCTGCATCCTGTAGCTGATATTTCCCCTTTTTGCTTTGATTGCATAACGGTTTAGAGACGAGGTGTCCCCAGAAGCTCGTGTGCGGCAATGCAAGAATTTTCCAAGGGGAAAGGGTTCGAGGTGAGAGCTGTGACCTCACCCGTGAACTACCCAGGGATACGATGGACTAACCGGGCGACGCTGAAGGCAGGTAGGGTGGCTGGAGAAGCAGGCGTGGGCTGGGGCATGCCTTGGGGGCTTTATATTTCGTCCCTGGTGAGTGGAGCGCTCTCTGCTGCGTGTCGCCGTGTCCCGAGCTGCCTTCCTCCTCCTCGCCCTCCCACCAGGATGCCCTGTCTCACTCGGGTCCAGAGCAATGGGGTCGCCAACCACGGACTGAACCTCTGAAACCATGAGCCAAAGTAAACTCATGCCTCTACGTTGCTCTTGTCTGGTCCTTTGGTCACCGTGAGGAAAGCTGACTGAAACAGGCTGCCAGGCACCTCTCTCCACCCTCTGCGTGGCGCCAGCGCTGGGCATTGTGGGATGCCCCTGGTTCCAGGCAGTGACATCCCCAGGAGGAGGGCAGCCACACCAAACCCTGGGTGCTGCTTCGTCGTCGTGAAAAGCTCTTGTGAATGGCAGCTCTGCTTTTCCCCTTGCTCCCTGACTCCCATCCTGCCCTGTAGGCTCTGTACTGTCACATCAGTGCCCTGGAGCCCTTGGGGACTGGTACCGGCCACACTGACAGAGGGAGGCACCAACCAGCCTCTGAGCCTGTCTGGGCATCTGCAGTGTCCAACGTGCCCCCAGGACAGCTGGCCTTAAACCCTCTGGTGCCAGGGATCCTGAAGGACACTGGCCAGTGGGGACTGGGCCCTGTGCCTGGGGGAAGGCTGGCCTAGACATGCTGGCCAAGCCTGGACTGCTCGTGGTTCAGTCTCCTCATCTGCAGAATGGAGCTGGCCGGGGATCCGCCGGCAGATGGTGATCCTCAGAGCCACAAGCACCTGAGTCGTGAATGCACAAGAAATGGAGGTGTGAATCGGGGCTGGACTCGCTCTTCTGCTGAACCCTCGGTTCCTTCATCCACTCATGACTCAATTCAGTGCCCAATATGGTCAACTTACTTCTGGGCACTGTGGTGTCAATGCCTTTTGGTCTGATAGACATAGATGTTTAAATTCCAGCAGGATGGGAAGGGGTGGGGAGACAGACCTTACATCAAGAAAAACCCCTAGCTCTCAGAGAACCGTATCTGCTACGGAGGCAATAAAACTTGCAGCCAAGTTTAAATAATAATGATAGATAACACGTATCAAGTGCTTACTGTACAATAGCAATGAAAGATCCCACATATCCAGTGCTTACGTACTAAGCACTCGGCTCTGCTTTGTGTAAATAGGTACTACTGCCATGCCATTTCCATGCACAGATGAGTAAAGGTGTGAATCGTGGACCCCACATTTAGGGCTGGGAACAATCGTGTGTAACTAAATTTCAATCCTGTTTCACCTTTGATAAGCAAGAACCCACCAGGGCACAGAGAAGGTGTCTGGAATGTTGAGAAAACATTTACAGAAGGGCTGAAAATTCAGCTGGGTTTTGAGGGGTAAGTAGGAGTTCTTACAGAGCATCTGGCTCCCGTTGTCATGGTTAGTGGTATAATGGCCATTTGTGTCTCTTCAGTAAGCTGCATTATTCTTTAAATGATGGATCTGGGGAAGCTCTTAAGATGTCATTTATGGTTTTTACTCATATCATAAAGCCCTGAATATTTTTGAGGAACTATTTAAGATGTATATGTGATCACTATAAATCTTCAAAATTAACTCACACGTTTTAGCCCCAGGTTACAGTTTCCGTGTGGATAACGACATCACTGCCAACCTGAGGACGGGCTGTGTTTTTCTAGGCTGTCGTGTAAAACTATTTTCTTAAGCAGATCATTTTCCCTCTTGGAGTCTCGGGTTCCTCAAATGTCAGGTGGTGTTTGGTCACACCAGGGAACCCCCACACGATCAGAACCTCTGGGGGGGGGCCTGGGCATCTGGTTTCAAAGGAGTCTCCCTTAGGAGCCTAATGCATAGCCCAGGTGGGGGACACAGCCATGGCCAGAGGGGGGCCTGTTGGGGGATGGCTGCTGTCCTCTCTTCCACAATATATTGGGAGAATCAGCTCTGCCACCAAAAGTTGATGTTTGAGAACCGCTGCAGGCTGAGAGCTTGCCAAGTGTCCTGGAAGCCCAGGTTCCAAAAAATGGAAAAGAAAACCACTGGGACCGAAACCCGTGGGGACCACCTCGCGGTGCACGACTCTCTTGTCTGCCAGGGTCTGGGCCGTGGTGCCATTTCTGAATTCTGTACAGCAGCCCCTGCGTTCCAGCCACCACCTGCCCTGGGTAGGTGAGCTGTCCTGGAGGTGGCAGGGTTACAATGGGGTCTTTGAGTGCCTCCTGGTGAGTTACGATAGGGCGCCCTGGTGAAGGGTAGAAGGTGTTTGAGGTCCTTCCGGATCCAATGTGAGATATTACTAAAACGAGACTCCATTTAATAGGGGATAAATCGTAATATGGTAAGTTTAATACAGTTTGATGGTTGTAAATCTAGTGAATCTACTGTAGGAATTGGCTGTGTGTTGTATTTATGAAATATTTAGCCAGGTGTTTTTAAAGGTTTGGCTTTTCTCCTAAGGTGCTAATGTTTATGAGCTTAACAAGAGAATTTTTTTTTTTTTTTTTTTTTTGGTGCCAAGTGTGCTGCCGTACTGGGCCTTTGAAAAAGAAATGTATTTATATTATAAGGAAGCTCTTAGTTAATACAGTGATCGCCAAATCAAGAAGTAGATTGAGCAGATAAATGTCTTTTAAGATTAAAAAAAAATGGGTAAAAACAACAAAAGCAAGCTTCCATTTGATGCTTGGACTTCAGTGTTTGAAGAAGTCCACACACAGGGTTGAGAAGTGTTCATGTGTGAACGTGGGACAAGCCTGTTTGGTAGTCAGGGCCCTGGCTTTGTTCCTGGCCATGAGTATTTGTTTTCTATTGCCCTGGAACAAGCCACCACGTTTAGTGGCCAAAATCCCATGTTCATTGTCTCACACTGGGGCTTGGAGTCAGCATAGCTTGGCTCAGGTCAACCCACTTGGAAAACCCCCACTCCCCTAAATGCAGTCTACTGATTAGGAACCTTAATCACATCTGCAAACCCCCACTCCCCTAAATGCAGTCTACTGATTAGGGACCTTAATCACATATGCAAAACCTTTTCACCTTTGCTGAATAAGGTAGTCTGATCACAGCAAGAACTTCTTCACATTCCCAGGCCTTGCCCACACCCAGGTGGGTATTAGCAATGCAAGCACACCAAGGAGCAGGAGTCGGGGACCTGCCACACCACCGAGTGACCTTAACCTCTTTGAGCTTCTCTTTTGATGCCTATTACACAAGGAAGGTAATCCCCACCTGTCCCAGAGGGCTGTCATCAGCCTTGATGAGGTAAAGGGGTAGAAATCTGGCACTAGGCTGTAAAGCCACTGGTGCCATCTGCACAGTGCCCTGGGCAGGCAGGAAGTACCTGGATGAGAGAACAAGATGTGGGATTGTCACCAATGTGCTTCTGCTTCTGCCTCAAGACACAGCAAACACAACTGGATGTGGGAGGGGGGGACACCATGGATGGATCATCTGTTCTTTCCTTCAATCCGAGAGAGCCGAGTGAATGGGTGCTGAAGTCCCTCCTAGTTCCCCTTTCACAGAGGTGGCCTTTCCAAATCCCCACTCTCGATAATGACCACAGACATCTTTCTTGGGGTTAGGAATAGATGCGCTGCCCACTTGTCTTGCTCATCCCCCCGACCCCAGCATTCTTCAGGACCAGGAAGACACCACAGTTCACCATGAGTGCCACTCAGGGGACCCCGAGTCCTCCTCCTTCCTCTCTCCTCATCCTCCCCCATCATTTCCCCGCCGATCGCTTCCAGTTTCACCCTCGATGGGGAGCCCAATCGCAGACAGATAGGGAACAAGCAGCGATTTTTTAAACAGATGTTGCGGGTCGCGGGTGAGCTATTGGTCAAGCGGTTTCTGGAACACAGATAACTGCTTTTGCCGCTGTAACGAGGCCTGGGTTGCAACTGCCCTAATTACAAACGCAGGGAAGTGTAGGGGAAATCCATCTTATTTAAAAGTGTGTTAGTGTCAGCTAACGTGTTGCGTTGCCATTACGAAAGTCTCTGCGAAGGACACGTTCTACTTGAGGTTTTTAATTTGTTTGAAGTATTTTGCTAAAACAGAATTATGTTGGAGTTTATATAAAAGTAGAGAATGACATGAAAAGTTTTAACTTAAGCAGCAAAATATAGAGGCTAATCTTATTTAAAAGTAATATGTATGTCTTGATTGAGTGCCCAGATATGTTCAGCTGGGACTTTTTAGTGGAATCGGGTCTAAGCTGTTACACTGAGTTATACCGAGAAGGTTTTCCTGAGCTTATATTGCCAGACCTGAAATACTCTTGTGGCTGCATTTAATAAAGAAACGAAAGTCTTGAGAAAGGGGGATATGATTTTTTATGACAGAAGGAATGCAAATAACTTTTAGTCTCATTGCCTTGACCGGGTTTGGTTTGATTTGATGGAGTTTAATAATGACTTATAACCTGTGCTGACAATGTGCAGGCCCGCACAACGTCATTTAACTCATTTATTCTGCTTGCTGTAAAAACAAAGAGATGGCAAATAAATATAGGGAACGTTCATTGTTTGTCAGAGGGCCCAAGCCAAGAGTTTTCAGTGACCTTTTAAAATATAGTCCCAGGCTAGTACTAAAATGTCTGTCACTCAACACACACACTTGCACGCTCTGGCCTTTTAACCCACGCAGCTTGTGTTTTTCTCTTGCAAATGGGCGTATGAATTTCCAATCAGCTGCAGCGATTTAGGCTTTTGCATTGGAGGATTACTGTAAATTGCAGCCTGACAATTACAATACACAGGGCTCTGGCGAGTTATTAATGGGCTCTCCTACTGATGGCCTTTCAATGCAACCTCAGACCCGCTGAGCCGCAGCCTAATTGGATCCAGGGGTGGAGGCCCCAGCGGATGAGGCGGGTGGGGAGCGGGGCTCCCCCGGACCCCGCCTCTGGCAGAGGAAGATATCAATTGATTATGTATGGCTCCCGTCCGCCCTGTCGGATCTCCATTCTCCTCCTCCTTAATGACTTGTATTGGCTTAAGGAGCTCTGCACTATTTGACAGCGTCAAGCTCAGCTGACATAGACCAGCAGGTGACTTTAACCGAGGACTTGTATTGCAGGAGACTTTATTCAAGACAGAGCAACGGTCCAACAGACACAAAAGAGGCCTGTAAAAAAAAAAAAAAAAAAATCTGCAGGCCTTCTAGAAGGAGACCCAGTCCAGACCCGGGTTAGCTACTTGACTTTCGTTCCGTTTCCACTCTTTCACCCTTTCGGCGGTGGGATCAGGAGGGAGACCCCCTCTCCTGCCTCCCCTGCCCCTGGAAACGCTGCAGCCGTCTCTCCTCTCTTGGGTTTCAATATTTATCTTGAGGGATGAATTATGTCCAGGCATAAATTATGTTTGACACATCTTGAGGCTGGGGGGCAAAAATTAGATTTTTTCACTGCTCTCAAAAAACATTCCGCAGAACACATCACGCTCAGAGTGCATCCTGAGAGAACCCAGCGTGATGTTTAGTTTTACAAAATTAAATGGACGGCCTGTCTGAAGCGTCAGAGGTTTGCAGGATAATGATCAGCGAGTGAATGAATGAAAAATAAAGACGACGGCCGATAGGATCTCAGGCTCACAGCCCTGGGAGGACGGAGGGCTAAGCAGGGTGCAGCCGGAAAGCGCCCCACTCTTGGGGTGGGTTAGGAGGCTATTGTTTTGGGGGGGATGTGGCAGGCTGAAGGCATAGTCCCCCCAGGCGGTTGGGCAGCCATCGCTTGCTGCCTGATGTGCGCTCTGTGCTGGGGCCTGGGACGCATTGTGTCCACCTTCTTGGGCACTAGATGGACAGTCCAGCCTGATCAGCACCTGGGAACTCTGTGTGCTCTTCACACCCTGGGCTCCCCCTCTGCACCCCACACCTCTGCCTCACCTAACTTTTCCCCTTTATCCGCGTATGCCAAGGATCTCCGTGCCTCCGACCCGGAGCCCATGATGCTCCCTCTGCCTGGCCGTCCCTTCCTCCTCCTTCCTTCATCTTGCAAACTCCTGATCCAGTTTGGTCACCTCCTCCAGGTCTTTTTCCAGGTCCCCTCTCTTGTTCCCTCAAACAGCACTACCAGCCCCAAAGGGACAAAGAAGTACTCGGATTCCCAAATGACCAGTTGGAACCCTGTATCCCAAAGTCTGTCCCAAAGATGCCCCAAAGTTTGAGGGGAGGGAGGGAATTCTGGTGGAGCTGGGGAGGAAGAATCAGGGTCACCTTGAAAGGGAGGTGAAGCTGGGGCCCTGGCGGGGGGGGGGGGGGGGCTGGCGGTTTCAGGCAGCGCTCAGGGAAGTCCCCTGGGCACCAGGGCTAGGACTGTCGCCAAGGTCTGCTGCCCTGGAGCAGCGCACAGTTGGCAAGCCCCAGGGTCTGATGGCCCAATGGCCTTGCCTGGTCCCCAGGTTATGAACAGGTTGGCCGACCGACGCCTTCCACTCCAATGAGCCCATCAGGCAAGGGCCTGGCTTCAACCCCTCTGCCTCTGCTCTGAAGAAAAGCCTCCTCCTGGTGCCTGGCTGGCCCTGTGCGGTGCTTGAGCAGGGCTGGGGTGGAAACCCCAATGTGCCCCTCAGCACAGTGGAAATCCTCTCTGACCTTTGAACCAGTTTCCTTCTCCCCACAAAGGGGACCGTGGCCGCGCCCCAGGACAGTGTTCCAAGGGCTCAGCATGGGGCCTGATACCCGGCAAGTGTCTAGTAAACGTGCCTGTGGTGGTCTGCGTCCGTGTGTCTTGCAGTTGAGGCTCCCTTCCAGCTGTCTGACCCCTGACCAGAGAAGAAGGGGAACTGGTCTTGACAGTGCCCACTCTCGTCTGGGGCTTGACTGTGCCCAGTGTTTTTAGAGTCATTCTCTCTAAAGGGCCCAGCCCTTGGGACCCACAGCGCAGTAGCTGCCTAGACCCTGCATTTCCAAGTGTCAGGCGCCCAGGGCTAGGGGAGGGGTGGGCCACGGACACCATGGTGGCATTGGGTGGGAAGAGGAGAGGCTGGGGATGTATGGGGTCAGGAGCTCAGGTAAGAGGGCACAGGCTTGGAGGCGGTCCCTGTCGGTGTGCCTGTCCTTGCAGATAGCAGGACACTGCTTCCTCCCACGTGAGCCAGCCTGGACCCACTGAACGAGGCTCTAGGGAAAAGCACCCAGAAAGGGACTGTCAGGGGACGTGCCACTGGAGCCCTGGCCCGAGGGCCGTGTGGGGTGCCCAGACCCGAGACGAGCACATGATGGGGGCTGGGGCTGTGCTGAGTATTTCGTCTGCCCTCCTTAGGGAATCCCATCCGGGGCCCCCTTCCTGACGTGGCGAGAAGGAGCCACAGTGTGACATCCACACGGCGCTGCAGACCTCCCGTGCACACGCGCTCCTCTCCCAGGCCACTGCAGGTGGAGACCACAGTGCTCCTCGTCCGTGTTTTCTACTCCTTTTTCTCCAGGATCTTTTAATTGCAATCACCCTGCGAGCAAAAGGAAGAAGTAAGGACAGAGGGGTTTGAGAAGCAGTGTGATAAATAAAGCTGGTGGGAGAACCGAGGGACAAGCGAGGTGCCAGAAGCCATCTCCTGTGTGATGAAGAGGAGGTGAGAAGAGGTGGCCTGAGAGCTGGAGACCGGTAGGGGATGGCAGGACGGGAAGGCCCCCAGAGCCTGGAGACCCAGATCTTGGGCCAGCCGGGATGCCCTTTTTGGAATAATGTTGAATACAAACAAAACTCTCTAGTGACGGTGGCCATGGCGGTGATGATGGAGACTGTGGTGGTAGTGATGACGATGATGGTGGGATCATGGCAGTGGTGCTTATGATGATTTGAATCTGGAATGTCTGCAGAAGCTCCTGTGTGAAGGCTTGGACCTGAGGCAGCAGGGTTCAGAGGTGGGGCCTTGGGGAGGGAACTGGATCTTGAGGCTCCAACCTCATCAGTGGATTGACCCACGGAGAGCTCAATGGGCTGCTGGGGACAGTGGGTACTGTGGGACATGGGACCTGGCTGAAGGAAGCAGGCGCCCTCCTGGCCACCGAGAGCACAACAGCTTTCCCTTGCCACACCCTTCTGCCATGAGGTTTTGCCTTGCCTCAGGGTCGAGGAATGGAGCCTGTGACCACAGACTGAAACATCTGAACTTCTCCAACTGTGAGCCACACAAGCCTTCCTCCTCCGAGTCGGTGTTTTCTTAGGTATTTGTTACGTCCATGACAAGCTGACCGAACACAGTGGTGATGGTGACTATGATGGTGGTGAGAATCATGATGGCGGTAGTGGTGGTGATGGTAATGGACATGGTAGTGATGATGAAGATGATGATGATGGTGATGAAGATGGTGGTGATAAAGATGGTGGTGGTGTTGTTGATGGTGGTAGTGATAGTCATAATGAAGGTGGTGGAGATGGTGATGATGATGATGGTGATGAAGATGGTGGTGATAAAGATGGTGGTGGTGTTGTTGATGGTGGTAGTGATAGTCATAATGAAAGTGGTGGAGATGGTGATGATGATGATGGTGATGAAGATGGTGGTGATAAAGATGGTGGTGGTGAAGATGGTAATGGTGTTGGTGTGGTGATGGTCATAATGAAGGTGGTGGTGATGGGGATGAAGATGGTGATGGTGTTGGTGTTGGTGGTGTTGATGGTAATGATGTTGGTGGTGGTAGTGATGGTCAAAATTATGGTGGTGATGATAATGAATATGGTGGTAGTGTTGATAGTGGTATTGATGAAGCGGTGGTGGTGATGGTGATGAAGATGGTGATGGTGTTGAGGGTGGTGATGAAGATGATGATGATGATGAAGAAGATGGTGGTGTTGGTGTTGGTGGTGGTCATGGTGATGGGTGAATATGGCGAGGATTTAGTGATAAGTTCAACTCACTGTGTGACCTTGGATAAGTCTTTTATCTTCACTGGATCTTAGTTTCTTCATTTCTAAAACTAAGAGGTGAAACTTCAGTCTCCTTCTTCCTGTGAGATTCTAAGAAAGGGTACAAAGGATGTAGGCAAGAAAGGAAAGCAGGTGAGTTGGGGCCACAGGCAGAGGGGAAAGGTGTGTCCAGTCATGAGTCAAAGGGACCTCTCCCGACAGTGGCTCTCATCTCTGGACTGGGAAGTGTCCCTCTGGGTGGGGGAGGAAGGGTCCCCTTGCCTGGTGGACCTGGGTCACTGGTGTGGCCCTGCGGGCGCCCGCAGCACCTGCTTTCCCAGCCCCCAGAGCGCTCACCTGCGAATCCCATTGAGCGGCTGCCTCCTCCTCCAGCAGCGCTTCTCCACACAATCGCCGCCCCACCCCCGAAGGGTCTGGCGCACATCATTAAATATCAGGTTTCCAGCCCCTGGGGGATGAGTAGGTGCTAAAGAGAGGCCAGACTGGATTTGTCAAAAACCAATCAGCTCTCACACTTAAACGTCCCTCTAGGTGCGAGGGACCAGCCTGGTGTGTAGGGGGAGAGGCCGAGGGAGGGGTGCCGAGCAGGGCTCTGGGAAAGTGCTTAACCCCAGGGCACCAATTAGTTGCCCTGTTTGGCCCCCAGGTGAGCCTGCGAAGGGCCCAACTCTTGGGCAGGATTAAAGCCCGAAAAATTACTCTAGAAAAAACCTGCAAATCCAGTCCACCCCGCTTCCCGGGCCCTGAAGCCCGGTTTCGGCCTGCAGCCTCTGCCCAGCTCTGTACGACTCTTCTGAGGGTCAAAGGGCCCCTGTTTGGGGTAGAACTTTGCAAACTGCAAAGCCCTCGGGACATGCGAGGCCTGCAGGCATTTCTCGAGTCTAGAAAACGGTCTGAGAGCAGCCACTGAGCAGCAGTCCCCGGGATGCTGGGCCCTGCCTCCTCTCTCCCAGGTCACCCTCGGTCCCAGTGACCACAGCTTGGTCTCCCAGCCTGGCTCACCCTCTGCCTGACCCTGGTTTACCCCTCCCGTTCCCCACGGGCCATCTCCTCCACTCCCACGGCTCCTGGTCTAAGTCTCCCTCCCATCCAGTCTTTCTCTCTCCCACACCTATTCAACTGTCCGCCACCTGGACATCTCCCCTTCTGTGACCCTCAACATCAACCATGGAGAACTGACCATCTCCACGGCCATCCACGCCCCTCCCCCTCCTCTGCTTCCTGAGTAAAGGCACCACCATGCAGCCAAGCGCCCAGACCAGAAGCCAAGAGCAGGCGCCTCCCCATCCTCCCTCACCCCTGCCCAGGGGGCCCTGGCCTGGCCACTTCTTCCTCCTCCAAGCTCTGGTGAGGGCCCCTCCTCGCCCAGCCCAGCCACAAAGTGGACCCCCACATTCTCCTGCCCTGCTTCCCGTCCCCTCCCTGCTCAGCCACCCCAAGGTCTTTCTAAATGACAAGTCTGGCTTCAGCCCCTCCCTCCCAGGAGACCCCTGAGCCCTTGGGCGAGTTCCCTGAACAGGATACTTAGGGGAGCCACTGGGTAGCCTGCGTGGTCTCTGGTTCCAAAAGGCCACCGTCCAGGGGGTTTCCCTTCCTAACCGTGGTCAGCAAGCCCCGTAACACCCAGGCCCCATCCTGCCTTGGGGATGATACTGTCCAATGGGCCGGGTTGGTGGGGGGCCCACAGAAGCCATGGCCTGTCCAGTTTTCACAAACAGGGGCGGGCTAACTCAGGTGTTCCTGTCCAGTAGAGACCCAGGGGATGCAAGGGACATGGGAAACGTGAGGGACTTCTGCACATTATCAGTTTTGCCCAGTTCCCGGTAGGGAGGGCGAGTCCTACACACTTTCCAGTTAATCAAACATGGACCATGGCGCCCATGCGGAGGGGAAGCGCAGACCTGCGGTCACTCTGGGTGCTCTGTCTCGACCTCAGGGACAACCGCTGTGCTCCAGGTGCCGTGCTGGGCTTTCCTGCTGACGGCTTTCTCTGGCAGCAGAAGCCCCTCTGCCCACTGCTCTCCTGGTCAGAAGGGCCAGGGGATGGCCAGGCCCTGGCAGCGGGCTTCAACCAAGGAGCTGCAGGATTTGGGGTATCAATACCACAGCATCCATGCTTAGGGGGGTGGGGCTGGATGCTGCCTGTCCCCGGGGCTCCCCAGCAGAACCTTCCATTGTCCACAGAGTGGGGACAGTGACGTGGCCAGTTGTTTTCCTGTCTCATTTCCCCATGCCCCTGCTGGCGTTTCTGGGGTCCTGCCTCCCCTGCTCAACCTACCCAAATCTGCTTCCCGAGAGAGGTTGTTTCTCTGGCAGCAGCCAGAGAAACAACCACAACCATAAGAATGGCTCCGGTCAGCGTGCTGACCATTTCTCCCGCTCTGGGTTCTCCTGACCGCTCGCTTCCTCTGTGCAGCAGGCACTCTTGGAGGATGAGAGCGGAGCTGGGAGAGGCCGCGCAACCAGGCTGAGGCCGCACAACCAGGGTGGAGGCTGGGGTCCAGCTCCCAAGGGTGTCTGGAGCCCTTGCTCACACCTGAAGGCCAACGTCCGGTTTTATGGGTGCTTTTTGGTGGAGACTTCTGGAAACACAATGCTGAGACCACTCAGGTGCTCTCCCCACAAAGGCTGGGCTGGGCAGAGTGAGATAGAACCAGGGCTGGCAAGGGAAGGTCCCCAAGGTCCCCCTTCCCGTGCCGGGCGGGAAGCACGGGGAGAAGAGGAAAATACCCCTCCCGTTTCCCGGGTTATGTCCCCACCCCGGGCCGACTCTGGCAGGGTCGCAGCGTGCCTGGGTTTGGGCTACTGCCATGGGAACCTTCCTCACTGGCCTCTGTGGGTGGCTCTGCCCACGGGTTTGTTTTTGGGGACTGGGGCTGTGGGGTCTGCTGAGAAGTGCCAAAGCCCCGGGTGAGTGAGTCACCAGACTTCAGAGGGGTTGGAGTGTTTATTTAAAACCTTACAAACAGTTTACAGCCAATGGGCCAGAGTTTACAGGCAGGGAATTCACTGTTGGAGGGTCCCGAGGGGCACGGGGAGTGCAGGCTCGAGCTGGTCGGAGATGGCAGGAGCCCGTGGGGGACGGACTCGTGGGGAGGCTGTCCTGAGGGCAGCAGCGGAGCTCCTGGGCCCCCGGGTTGGGGTCCCTCTATTGTGAGCTGGATCGTGCCCCCACAAAAGATATGCTGAAGCCGCGACCCCAGAAGTCTGTAAATGTGTCCTTATTTGGAATAGGGTCATTGTAGATGCCACTGAGATATGGTCGTACTGACCCAAATGGACCCCCCATCCAGTGACGGGTGTCCTTATGGAAGGCCACATGAAGACACGGTGACTCACAGAGAGGAGAAGCCCATGGTCAGATGGGGACAGAGCTTGGGCAGAGCCAGCGGCACTGGAAGAGGCGAGGGAGGAGTCTCCGCTGAGATTCAGAGGGAGCGTGGTGCTGCCGTCGCCTTGATTTTGACTTCCAGATTCCAGAGTTGTGAGATGATGGATTTCCTCTGTTTTAAGTTCATCGATTTGTGCTTCTTTGTCACAAGCAGCCCCATGAAATGAGTGTGCGTGGGCCTTGGCCAGCACCTGTTCCTCCAGCACCTCCCTCCAGGACGCTCCCCGTCCAGACCCACAGACACCCTAGCGCCCCCCGGGCACGTCCACCTGCCCACTCCGTGGCACTTTCATGAATCTCCCTGACTCAGGGCCCAGGAGCTTCTCTGGGTTGACCTTATTGGCTTCAGATGCCTCCATGTCTCTAAACCATGGTGGACACACTGGGGGCCCAGAGATGTGGCCATGAGCACATAAGTGGCAACTGAGTGGGGCTCCCGGACAGCTGAGGATGGACTGGGAGAGGAAGCAGAGTTCCTGCCTTTGAGGGGGGGACTCAGGCTACAGTCAATCTGCGTCGCCGTGTGGTCAGTGACGGAGGCGGGAAGCACAGATGCCCACGTCTCCAGAGAAGAGTGCGTATTGCCCCTCGCTGCTCCAGGGTGGGCGAGGGCTGCTGCATCAGCCGCCCAGAGCGTCGTACCCAGCCCCTGTGGTTCACCGAGATGCTCGTTCCTGCAGAGTTTCGCTGGCTGAGACTGGCCTTGCTTCTCCAGCGCCTCTGTGCCTGGCCAGGATTTGGACAGGAGCTGGGTTCTGTAAATGCTGGCATTGGATGTTGATAAGAGAGAGAGGGTCTTGGGGGTGTTCAAACTCATCTCTCTGCAGGTGCTCTGCGGAAGCACGGGCCCCATGCTGAATCTCTGCCACCCTCCCCCTGCTGGTCACCAGGCGTGCACGTCTTGGGACTGATGAAGGTCCACCCCTCTCCATCCTCTTGGTCAGCATTTCCTCCTGCTCCCCTCACCCCTGCTCCTCTCCCCCGTCCATGCACAGAGCCTTCTCAGGGCTTTGTCCATGAGGTTCCCCTTTTGCTGCCTTCCCTGACCTTCTGCCTCCTGGTCAATGGTCCCTCATCCATGAGGTGCCTTGTCTTTTGGGAAGACGTCCCTGCACCCCAGATGAGGCCAGGCCTCCCTGACAGCTCCCTGCTGCCTCTCAGCCCTGCTGCACCACCTGTCACAGGTCTAATGCTGTGTTCCTGAGGGCCCTCTAGATGTCACATGCCACACAGGCTGAGGTCAGGTCCCCTGTGCCTAGCGCACACACTGCTGTATCTTTCCACTCACGAGAAGGAACAGTGGCCGTGTCCGCTGCATTTTGTATTCAAGGGGAACTCGCTATTAAGACTGTCCTTTATCTGTGGCTGAACACAGGAGCTCGGACCCCCACGGGCTGCAGGAGTGGCCCAGGCAGGCCCAGCTTCATCTCCAAGGTCGTCCACCCCAAGGTTTTCAACAGCTGGGAGTTCAAGGGGGCACGGATGGGAAGAGCTGAGAACCACGGTTTCCCGTGGTCTCCTGTGTGAGTGGACCTCGCCGGGCACTCAGGGCAGCCTCCCTCAGGACCTCGGGGCGAGTTACCTGAAAGTGCACCCCACCCTCATCCAGTAAGATGTCTGATTGGAGACACAGGCCAGACGCCCACGCTTGCTCTCTGGTGCCCTCCGATTTCTGCCTGGCGTCTGTGACTCCACGTGACATCTGGGAGGTCCATCAGGTTGGTGCACGGGTGGTTGGTTCCTTTAGTTTCTGGGTCACATTCCACTGCAGGGACCCGCTATCTTAAAGAGGACCGTGCAGTCTAGAGACAGGTAGTGGCCTGGCCACGGCTGGCCACTTAGCGTGGCACTGGGAGACGGTTTTCTGGTAAGTCATGTGCTCAATGACAAGGTTAACCGACGGGGAAACAGGCAGCCAGGACAGGGAGAGGGTTTCCCAAAGGGAAGAGGGAAGGGCCCAGGCTCCGGTGCCAGCACCCGATGACCTCAGGGACACTGGGTGACCTCCCCTAACCACATTCTCCTCCCTTAGAAAGCAGTGGGTCTGGCTTCCTCAGGAATGAGTGTGTGCTCCTTAAGCGTCACCAGACATTCAAACTCCTAAGACAGCCAGCAGGCTCTTTCCTGGTGCCCTCGGGCAGGTCCCTTCCCACTCTGGGCTTTGTCACCTCCCCTGAGGATCAGAGGAGCACCCTGCGCCCCGGCTGCTCCCCCCACCGCAGGGCCTGCACTGCACAGCCTGCCGGGCGACGGGACAGTGATTTAGCCTGGGGTCCAGCGACCTGGTTGGAGGTTCTGTGGCCTGCTGTGTGGAGGGGGGCTTGCCGTGGGGGGTGCAGAGTGTCGCCTTGTGTGATTGGAGTCCATTCCCGAGTGTCCACAAATTCACTCTTGTTTATTTTCCCAAGGAGCTAAACAAGCAGCGAGACGGAGCCGCCCCCAGCCAGACCTGCGTTTCCATTGTAAAAATATTTTTGCGGGTCAGAAAATGGCACCACAATGTTTTCACAGGCAGAAATGCTGCTGCTGCTGTGTGCTGTCCATCCCTGCAGCCAGCCGGCTGACCGCAGGGGACAGGCACAGGCGCCCTGGGAACAATTGCCAATAATAATAACAAAAAACCACGGATGAAGCCCTCACTGTGCGCCGGGCGGTTTGCCAGGGAGCAAGGGTGACCGGAGCATCAGGCAGGGAGTCCAGATGGAGGCAGCGGCCTATCTGTGCCCAAGGAGGGGACAGGGTGGAGCTGAAGACCTAGCAAAGTCCAGGCACATGAGAGAGGCCCAGGGACCAGTGGCCGAGTCAAAGTCAGGTGGAAGGCAGCCCTCAGCCGGGCAGCCACGGGAACATGCTGCAGGAGAACTGCATTTTCTGAACACCTTTTTGTGCTAGCCACTCTGCTGACCTCTCCGGGACACTGTCCCATGCCATCAATGACCCAGACATACGAGATGACCTGTCCAAGATCCCCAGGCTGGTGGGTAACAGATGGAGCAGTGGCACACCTGGAGCCCGAGCCTTTATTTGGTCAAACATTACTCAGGATGTTTCTGAGAGGGGATTCTTGGATGAGGTTAACATGTAAACCGGTGGACTCTGAGGAATCGCCTTCCACAATGTCGGGGGGCCTCAGGTAATCAGCTGAAGGCATGGATAGAATGAAGACTGGCCTGAGCAGGAGGAAATTCTGCAACAGACAGCCTTGAACTAGAGCATCAGCACTCCCTGGGTCTCCAGCCTGAGGGTCCTCTCTGCAGAGTGTGGACCTGACCAACCTGTGTAATGACGGGAGCCAGATCGTTAAATAAAACGATGTGCACACCCTCGGACTCACTCATAAACCCACCCTGTTGGGTTCTGTTCTCTGAACAATTGTCATTCGCCTTTGGGGAGCAGATGGCAGGAGAGGTGGGAGCACAGAACTGAACATCCTGAAATTCACTGGATCCTTCTGGCCCACAGCATGGTCCAGGAGGGGAGTCAAGCCGGGGAGCTGTGGGGGTGAAAGGGGACCCAGGATAGGTAGGAACAGAGCAGGAGACAGGGCTGGTGTCTGGGGGAGAGGACACCAAGACCAGGCCCACTTCTGCCAGTTTCCCACTCTGTGCTGGAGAAGCTTCAGGGACCTTCCTGCCCGGGCTACTCAGTGACCTTCAGAGGAACGGAAGAGAAACGAGACGAGAGTATGTGGTGCCATGTCCTCCAGTCCAGCCCCTCCACAGGTAACTGCTCCGGGCTCGCGGGGATCCTGGTTCTGCACCGTGCACTGTTACCAGTCCCAGCCCAGCTTCATCTCCCCTGTCCACAGAGCGGGCAGTGAGGCCATCTTGCTGGTTTCTTCTGAGGGGGAAGGAGGTACAGATGTGAGTCTGGTGTTTAATACAGTTAAAAAACATTCCTGTGCTTTTTTCTGAAGCCTTCTGAGAACAGGCATGAAGTACGTGACCTTGGCTTATCTCAAGGGGGTCACAAACTCCACCTCCCTGTGGCCACCTGTGGGAGGTGCTTCTGGAATGGAGCCACCCCTGGGTGAACCAGCAGATCAGGTGGGGGACCTGCTGTGGGGTAGGAGGGTGCTGTCCCTGGTGACCTCAGTCTTCCTTCAACAGGAGTTTCCTGGTGTCCTGGACATTTTGCTGGAAGTCAATAGCTGGTGGTATCCAGAGGAAATGCCCCCAACAGGCTACAGCCCAGTGGGCAAGAGTTCTAGCAGAGTAGCAGCTGGGAGCCCAGAGCAGAGCAGAGGAGAGACCTGCAGATCTGTTGCCCTTTTCTTCTGCCTACAAACCTACAGGAAATGGAATGAAAGCAGTTCTCAGAGAGACAGAGTTCTGTCACACAGGGAAGTGGACTTCAGTGCCACTCAAGGAAGGGCTTTGTGTCTATCTGTCCTCTCCAGTGACCACTGGGTGCCTTGAAAGGCTGAGCTCCATGTCACTGGTTTTCATCCATCCATCCATCCATCCATCCACCCACCCACCCATCTATCCATCCATCCATCCATCCATCCATCCATCCATCCATCCACCCACCCACCCTTCCATCCATCCATCCATCCATCCATCCATCCATTCATCCATCCATCCATCTATCCATCCATCCACCCACCCTTCCATCCATCCATCCATCCACCCACCCTTCCATCCATCCATCCATCCACCCACCCTTCCATCCATCCATCCATCCACCACCCTTCCATCCATCCATCCACCCACCCTTCCATCCATCCATCCATCCATCCATCCACACATGCATGCACACATCTTTCAAGCATGTATCGAGAACACAATCCCTATTAGGTTCTTTACTGGAATCCTGGAACTCAAAAGATGAAGGCCGGTCTTTACCCCCATCAAGGGACTCCGAGAGAAGTAGGAGAAGTTCAGCTCTTCCACCTGAGGAGGTGAGCCACCTGCCAGGCAGATCTCTGTGGGGAGCTCTTAATTGGATGAGGTGGGACAGAGTGGTCCTGAAGGGTCTTCCAACGCAGACATTCTCTGCTTCAAGAACAGCGTCAGTGACTTTTCTCAGGTTTCGTCCTCCACCATTGATTCCTCAAAGTGCACACCTCTCTATTCAACCGTGACAGTGCGTGCAACTCTCCTGGGCTAGCCAGAGCTGGGGGGGACCAGGGAGAAGGCAGATCACATCCTGTTCCCATGGAGCTTATCCCCTCACTGGAAAGACAGACAGTGTGCAAAGACACACGTTAGACAGTGAGAAAGCCCATTCAGAAAACGCAGCCAGGGGAGGTTTGGGAGAAGAGAAGATGGGGAGGGATTGTCAATAGACAGAATGATCTGGGAGGGATTCTCTGAAATCAGGGGCATTTCAGCAGGTTCCTGCAGGCAGCACAGGTTTCTGGGAGCAGAGTGCAGAGGGATGGAAAGGACCAAGGTCCTGAGGGTGGGAGATGTTTGGTGTGTTCCAGAAAGAACCAGAAGGTTCTGTGAGAAGAGAGTTAGAGAGGGGTGAAAGGCAGGGATGGAAGGAGAGGAGTTCCAAGGCCTCAGGAGCTGAGTGAGAGGCTCCCCTGGTCCCTCTGGGTTCCTCTGAACCAGGTGAGGAATCAGGGGTGGGGGTGGAGGACACTGTACTGCAGTCTTTGAAGGTAGAGGGAGGGGCTGTGAGCCAAGGAATGAGAGCAACCGGACAAGGCAAAGAAATGGATTCTGTCCTTGAGCTTCCAGAAGAAACCAGCCCTGATTTCAGTCTAGACTTCTGCTTTGCAGGACTGTGTGCCTATCTAGGCCCTGAGGCTGGGCTCATGTGTCATGGCAGCCATAGGAAATGAGTGCATCCAGGTAGAGGTAAGGAGGTGACAGGTGGTGGTGGCTCTGTCAGGTTGAGCTCCTCGGAGGGAGTGGGACGTGGCTGGATTCTGGACAAATGGGCTGCTGAACTGAAGGTGCGGGGTGTGGGTGTGGGTGTGAGCCACAGAATATGCCACTCCCAAGATGGCGGCAAGCACTCAAGGATGAGGCGTGGAGGAGCAGGTGAGGGAGTGAGGGAGCCAGCCGTGGTCAGCTGGGGTCTGAGGAGCCTCGTGGGGAGGATGAGCAAGGTGAGGAGGCCTTGAGAGTTTCAGGGGACAGGACTTGGCTAGAGTCGAACACCTCAGAGTCCTCAGTGGGTGTGGACACCATGGGACGAGATTGTCACTAGAGGGGGTAAGGACAGAGGACTCAAGGACATCAGTTTCAATGGGAACCAAAGCATGTCACGCTCCATGGTGGCCTGAGCAGGAAGTGCTCTTTCTAAGGACAGAGGCACACCCACTACAAAGACGAGCATGGCCACTCGAGGGCCTAGCACCGTCAGCCATGGTGTCCCCGGGCCTTGAAACCCCCTGGGCCTTGGCATCGGGCTGCTGTAACGAAGACTCACAGGCTGGGGGTGTCATTTGCTGACACTTCTGGAGGCTGCATGTCCCACGACAAGGTGTCAGGGGCGGGGCTTCTTCTGAGTCCCTCTCCTCGGCTTGTAGGTGCTGTCCTCTGTCTCCACGTAGCCTTCCCTGCGTGTTCCGAGTCCTCATCTCCTCTTCCTGTAAGGCCACCAGTCCTACTGGATTAGGGTCCACCTGGGTGATCGCATTTTACCTACTCACCCCTTGAAAAGTCTTTTCTCCAAGGATAGTCACATTTTGAGGAAGTGGGAGTTGGGACTTCATGCAAACAGCAGGGGGACCCAGCTCAGTCGGCTGCACCCTGCAAGATGGACGGCGGGTTCTCCGCCCACTGATCCGAAGCCGGGGCTTCAGGGGACAAGGGGACTTTCCCGCCCCTCCCCCACTCGTGGCTGGCCACGTCCTGTTCGGCTCTTCTTGCCACCGGCCTGGAAAACAGAACATCCCTTCTGCCAGGGCCGGGCCTGGTCCCTGTGGGCACACCTCATCAGCGACAGGGGCTGCTCCCGGACCTCACACCAGCCATGTCATGTGTCACCCTGTTGGTGGTGGCCTCATGTAATCCAACACCCCTGAGTCAGACATCACAGAATTAACAGTCCTCCACATGGTATAAACAGAGTCTAAATCAAGTGCCAGCAAAAGGATATTGCCTTTTAAATGGGTCCTGACAGCTGTGGAAAATATTATGCCCAGATAGAATCCTTACATATGACAGACATTAATGCTTCAAGAACCCCTAAACGGGTCCTCTGGATCGTTTGTAAGATTTCATTTTATTATGGGTTGGATGTATTGAAGTAAGACTATAATCTTATTGTGCTCTGACCTCTGTTTTTATAGCTCTGTATAAACAGCAGTTACCGTATTAGATGGAGAGATGTTTACAGATGGAGAAATAAAAACACACCGATTTACTGTGTCGTAGAAACCCAACACCAGCCCGAGGCAGGGCCTGGGTTTTGTACGTCAGAGGCCCCGCGCTGATGAGAGCCGACAGCTCGGACCGGCAGGAACAGGGGCAGGGCCTGGGCCTGGGGTTCCTGTGGGTGGGGGGAACCCACAGCCGTGGCTCCAAGTGCCAGGCCTGCCACCAACCAGCCCCTTGTGACACTCCAGGACCCAGCCTGCGGGATACCAGGTGGACCCCAGTGGGACAAGGCTCAGCCCGAGGTGTGGCTCTCTCTGTCCCCTGCTTGCACACAGGGCCGGGGACTTTGGAGTCAGCAGCCCTGCGTGTCCTGGCTCTGTGTTAACCATTCAGGGACCTTGAGCGTCAGCCCTGGAGCCAGCCTCTCACCTCCACCATGAGGTCTGGAAACACTGGCAGGTTCCGGGAGTAGATGAGGTAATCGACAGAAGAGTCAGGCTCTCGGGAAAGTTCCTTCCCCCCGTTCCCCCCCTCCCTTTAAAAGTTCTATTCTGTCTTCCTACCAGTGGACTCGACAGTCCTCCGCCTGCATGGCGGCCACGAGCCCCTCCGTGGAGCCCCCTCAGGATCCCCGGGAGTCTCCCAGCACGTGTTCCTCAGGGCACGCGGGGTGCCAGCCACCAGGACCACGGAGAAACAAGGCGGAGAGAGGGATGGAGGGTGGACGGATGTTAAAGATTCAGGAACGGTGGCAACAGTTGGTGACACATCCATGGGAACAGGGGCCGAGGACCGCAGGGGGAGGGCACGGGGAGCCAAGGGCTGGAGTGAGGGACAGTGATGGTGATGAGGTCACCGATGGCCTTGTCCAGTGTGCAGGTGGGGATGGCCGGCTCTAGCTCAGGGCCAGGGGCTTGATGGCTCTTGGGGACAGGCTGCTGGAAGAGTTTGGGGATTTCCCTGTCAAATCAGGGCTCAGACAGGGTTGTCATTTACTTCCTAAGAGCTATTTCCAAGGGTCACCCAATTTCAAAACATCCTCTGGGTCCTTGTTAGAAGGATTTCTTTAATAATTATAATTAATACCATCTAGGTTGTAGATACATACAAATTAAACTACACTAAGCAGTCCTCAAGCTTGCATTTATTTGCGGGTTAATGTGTTAATTTGCACTGTTAATAAATACATTGACATCTGAGCAAGAGAGGCTGACGTGACCTCCAAGTGTGCGGCCAACTCCGGGACTGACTGGTACCGTCCAGCTGGCCCAGCGCACCTCAGGCTCTGGCTTCAGGGATCCAAATCTCTCCCTCATTTTACCGGATCCTCACGACACCAGCTCACTGGGGTCTTCGAACCGCAGACAGGGGTCCTCCCTTTAACACTGCTGTCCGGCATCAACAGCCCCCCATGAAGGCTCACTCCGCCTCTGAGTTCAGGCCACAAGGGTGAACCGTGCCTCCATCTGGGGATAGCCCTGTCCAGTTGCTGGGTTTATAGCAGTGAACAAGGCAAGTGCCAACCTCGTAGAGCCTGCATGGACCGAGGAAGAGGGAGAAGAAGGAGGTGGAGGACTGTGGTGGGTGAACACCACTGTGCCAGCAAGTGCCAAGGAGAAGGGCATGGCAGGGACAGCGGTGGCCCCAGCCAGGTCCTGCGGTCATCGAGAGGGCCCCTTCATAAGGGTTCATTCCTGCTGAGAGAGGACTTCCTGGGCCACCATCCTGGGTAGTTTGTGACTTATCCCCCCATTGTGGAGAGAGGTGAGAGGCTGGCTCCAGGGCTGACACTCAAGGTCCCTGAATGGTTAACACAGAGCCAGGACACGAAGGGCTGCTGACTCCAAAGTCCCCGGACCTGTGTGCAATCAGGGGACAGAGAGAGCCACACCCTCGGGCTGAGCCTTCTCCCCACTGGGACACCCAGGTATCCTACAGGCTGGGTCCTGGAGTGTCACAAGGGGCTGGTGGCAGGCCTGGAGCCATGGATTCCCCTACCCACAGGAACCCCAGGCCTAGGCCCTACCTGGAGAGCAGGCTGGGCCCTGCTGGTGATGAATGGAACTGCAGGTCTCAGGCTGAGCCTGACCCCAGGGGCTCTACTTTATAAAGCCAGGAGCTACTCCATTTTGAGCACAGGTACCAAGGAAGCATGAGTGCACACCTCGTTTGTACAAGTCAACAACCACCCCTGCCCAGCACCAAAGGTACGAATTGATAATCAATTGATATCAACCAACCTATCAAATGAAATCAGGAGTACCTGGGACACAGGATCATCCTAAATCATATCAGGAACATCAGACACAAAAGCTTATCAACCCCACCACATGTAGCCTCCTCACCTAAGAGCTATGAGGAGACCCCCACCGAGACTGGACATGGTGGCCCACTAACCCTGCCACTTGGTCATGACTTGCTCAGAAAAACTTCCATAGAGACAAACCTCTGATTCTCCGACCCTGGGCTTGAGCTCAGCGTAGCCTCTCCTGCTCGTGACGATAACGCAGCTCAGGCCGACACTCTGAAATTGCACCTGACCGTTCTGTGGTTACACCCTTACCTGACCACCGGGGACGCTTGGCCTTTGCTTGTCCTCTCTGCCTTTGCTCTCGGCATCCGGTGCCCCTGTGGCCTCCCTAGCCCTTCCTCAGTCTTTCTGTTACATACATAGGACGCTTGTGTCAAGCACGACGTGCGACTTGATTTTTGCAGAAAGTAAAAATCAAGAGGGAATAAAAGAATTTGTGATTGCGCAGCCCAAGAATGCCAGGTGAGTACTTGGTGAATTACAACCCATGAAACTGGGTGTAGCTTGCGAATCACCATTAGTCAATAAATTCCGACACGGTGGAAAGACACAAGGGTGTCTGGTCTATGCTGGGGGCATAGCTCCCTCGGGCTGTGGGCTCAGAGCGTCCACAGTGCCGTGGCTGAGAAACTTCTGTCGGTGAATGTCAGGATCAGACGGGGACCTCAGAACTTAGCAAATGTTGAAGTCAGGGAAACTGAGGCCCAGAGAGAGAAAGGACCTTGATTTCGGTTGCACAGTGAATCCAGGGCAGAGCCAAGATGGGTCCCTACGGACTCTCATCTGGGGCTTGCTCTACACTGGGCCGAGTCAGCTTCCTGATTCACTTCAGACCCCCTTTGTCTCTTCCAGCCCTTGCCTGGGTAGACAATCACTCCGGCTGTAGCCAAGGGTTGAGACAACATCGTGCCCATGCCGGCTCGTTTCAGCCTAGACACGGTCGCTGCTTGCTGTGTGGCCACAAGCTCTTTTCTGGTTTTTGATTTCCCCCACCAGAACCTGGATGGAACCCAAACCAGACTTGCCGTCCCATCACCAAGCCACAGACCCAAGCAGGCTCCCGGGCATGGAGCTTCTGCTCGAATCCAGTGATCACTGGCAAAATTTCCACCCGTAACTCAAACCAGGGCCTCTTCTGCCCTTGTCCTGCGGCATTGCTGATGGATAACTTTCCAAAATGGTTCAATTAAAGATTCTCCATCCCTGTCATTGGGGGTAGGTCTGCAAGGAAGGTTTCCGAGGTTGGAGTCCCGGCTGGCCTTCTCCAGGCCTCTTTGAGGACAGGCATCAAGTCCAGAGGAGGATTTTTTCCCTTATTTTATCTCCAGTTCCCTGGAAACACATCGATCCTCCCTCAGAATCCAGGGGAACATGGCGCCGGGTGTGGGCGCCTGACTTCTTCTATCATTGCTCAGCCACGCCAGGGAGGTGGGGCTGTGGCCATGGGCCCTTCTGCCTGTGGGCATAGGCGGGCGGGTCCCCAGCTAATGACCATCCGCTAAGTGCGTCCTGATGGAGGAGCCGCCACCTGGGGCAGGTACCGTGGGGAACCCTGCAGCGGGAGGAGAAGTCACCTGGTGTCCCAAGGCTGCAGGTAGGGAAGGTGGGGACGGAGTCTGAGCCTGGGTGGCTCAGGGATTCTTTTTCTGAAATAATTATAGACTCACAAGAAGTTGCAGAAATAGTACCAAGTGTGGTCCTGAGTGCCCTTCCCCCAGCTTCCCCAAGTGGTGACATCTTACATAACCCCAGGGTATCACCCAGACCAGAGCCCTGTCCGTCACTATATCCTGTAATTAACTACGCTGAAGACTTTACTTGGATTTCACCAGTTTTTTACATGCATTTGTGTGGTTTTGTTTTTTTCTGGAGGGGTGCATCTTTGTATATATCTCTATGACATTTTATCCCATGTATAGATCTGTACGCCCACAGGCAGAAGGGCCCAGGCCACAGCCCCACTGCCCGTCAGAGGAAGGGACGCCCTGGCACTCGCCCTTTGCAGTCACACCCGCCCTCCCTTGGCCTGATCCCTGAAACTGCCTCTCTTTGCTCGTCTCTCTAATTTGATCATTTCAAGAATGTATTTGGTCATTTCAAGAATGTATTTAGATGCATGGAATCATATAATCTGTAACCCCTCTGACATTGGCTTTGACCTGACGTAACTCTCTTGCAGTTCATCCGAGTTGTTGCAAGGATCAATAGTCTGTTCCTTTTCATTACTGAGTAGTAGCCCGTGGCATGGATATACCACAGCTTTTTCAACCCAAATTCCACCAAAATTGTCAACTCTACTCAGTGGGGAGAGACCAGCTGAGACAGCCATAAGGAATAAAATCACACAGCCTTGTCCTACTAGTGGGGAGACAGGCTGAGCAGCAGTGCCATCCTATTCATTAATTCTAATAGTCCCTCCGTGCATTTATGTAGCACCAACTAGGTGCAGTCTGAGCAATGCAACAGTGAACAAAGCAGACCAATTCCAGATATCCAATGAGCTCATGGCTTAGTGGAGGAGACAAACACTTAACTAATAAATAGAAAAATACACAACTCTAACTTTTGGTGAAGGCTTTCCAGAGAAAGAGTGGGGTTCTGGGAAGGACTGTAACTTTGGATGGAATGGTTGCAACAGTCCTGCACAAGGAAGAAGGACTGCTCAGAGGGGAATGGTATTCCAGGCCAGGGAACAGCATCTGCAAAGGCCCTGAGGTTGGTGAGACGTGCATCCTTGGAAAGATGGACGGATAGATGTGTGGAGCTTCAGCTCAGGTCAGGCGGGGAGGTGGGTGAATCATTTGGGTCCTTGTGAAGGAACACCTTATCTCCAGGGGACTGGAAGCCACTGGAGCATCTTAAACGGTGGGGGGAAAGGGACATTTCTTGGTTTGTGTTTCTCAAAGATTAGCCTGGCTGCTGATGAGCTTGCTGGGAACTCAGGATGGCTTCCTGTGACCATGACCTTGGTGGTCTGGCCTACCGTCTTGGCAGCAGCAATTTAGAGAAGTGGACAGATTGCAGAGATGGGAGGGGTGGGTCCCGGGGGCAGGTCTAATGTGCATGCAGTGGGGACGGAGCCCCGGGCTGGGGTGGGGCTGGCAATGCTGTTTTGTGCCTGCTGACCCCTCTCTGAGCCACGGGTTATGGAGAAAGGGCTGCATGGGGTCCAGAAAGAGCAGGAACAGGCCCCGCAGAGAGCGGCTGAGTTTAGGTTCTGTCTGCACCACCAGCCCGTTTCTCTTTCCTCCTAGTGGAATGGGTGTGTCGAGATCTGCAGGTATTGCAAGGACCTAACAGACAGTGTGTGTGACTTCCACTGTGGCTGATGCAGAAGCCCTGATTCCCCACACCCCTCTCATCTCAGGCAGTGGGGATGGGATCTCCTTGCTCTGCCAGCACCTAGCAAGCCCTGGGCACAGGGGAGGTGCTCGTGTAGACTTGTTGATCTCTTCCCCTTCCTTGAGTTTCCTTGAGCATCTTCTCATGCAGGGAATGTGGCCAGGGCTGGGTGGCACGCCCATAAGGCATGGTGGTGGCCATGCAGGGAGCTGGTGGTGCAGGTCGGCTGTGTGTAGCAGAGGCTGGAGGTGGGCGCCCAGAGAGCTGCCGGGCTCTTGGGTTTGCTGGGACTGGAGTGTCCTATTTTTCATTTTTAGAATCTATGACTCATGCTACATGTTGGTCTTGGGAGATTTAAAAAGCAAGTCCCTGGGAGAAGGGTTGGAAACGATGACACTGTGGGTCTCGAGGGGCAGACGCCCACGTTTCCTCGGTTGGGCTGAATGCGCTTTGCCTTCCCCTATTTTCCAGCGTTTCCCAGTCGGGATACTCGATCCATCTGTGTGCACATTGGGCATCGTGGGCTTTTTTCTGTCCCTCTCCCTGCTCCAAAGTGGTTGCTAAATCTTCCCACAGATGGCACTTTGCACGGAGTAGAGCTGGCTGAGCTGGCCCCGCTGTGCCCCTGCCACCGTGATGTCCTGAGTCACAGTGAATGAGGCTGGACCGGCCAGACAGATCCTGCCTGAAGGTTTCTGGGTCCCCATGGTCTCGCTTGACTGTCCAGTGCTTCTGAAATCAGACGGAGATATTTTATTATTTGGTGACATAGAACTTCCTCAGAGCGGGCTCTTGGTGGCCTGTTACTGGTGAACGCATGCATTTGTTACACATCAGATTTTACCCTCTGACTACACAAACCACAAAATGAAAATTCAAGTCCATAACTCGACTTGTATCCCGCAGAAAGGACATGAAGGTGACATATTCTTTCCAAGGCACGTGGTCAAGGCCCTAGCCCTGGCATGGAGGAGTCCACTGTGTGTGACTGAGCGGGAACCAGCTAGGTGTCAGAGAGCTGCCGGCCGCCAGCTGGACATCACTCATCCCAGGGGACTGTGCAGTCCTGGAGAGGACCCTGGCTCTTTTTTTTTAATATTTATTTTTTAGGTGTAGATGGACACAACACAATGCCTTTATTTCTATGTGGTGCTGAGGATCAAACCCGGGTCCCGCCCGTGCCAGGCGAGTGCTCTACTGCTGTGCCACAATCCCAGCCCTGACCTCTTTGGAGGGAGCAACCCTTTGGATTGAATCAGAGGGTTCAGAGTGGACGGGAGCCTCCTGCCCTGGGGTTCTGTCCACTGCGCTTCCCAAGTCAGCTGTGTTGGACCCAAGGGACCATGAACTCACTGCTTGCAGAGGTTCTGAAGTGTGGACACAGCTGCCCGCCAGGTGTGCTGTCCTGGTCTTGGGTCCATGGTTGGGGACACACTGGACTGGCCCCTCCTTTATCTCGTCAGCCCTTCAGGAAGGTGACAAGTGGGTGATAGGGTGGCAGTGCCTGGTGTGGGACTGAGTTCCAGACTGTCACTCCCTGCGTCCCCCTCTGTGGTGTGTGGTGACCCCAGGGCCAGCTCGTGGGATGGAGGGGATCAGATGAGACAACACAGGCGCTGGGTGGCTGGCACCATGGGGACCTGGGGACAGGACACCATGGGGATCTGGCCCTGGATGCAGGTAAGGGGACACTATTGGAATGTTCAGGTGTCCCATGAGGACATCCTGGGGACTCTGGCCTCATTGCCAGGCAGAGCTTGAGCTGCCCTCAGCCCTGGTAAGGCCCACTGTCACCCTGAGGGAGAAGAGCCTGTGGTGCAGAGGGCCCCCAGCTGCAGAACCGGAGCCTGGGGTGGTGAGGTGGCTGGGGTGGCTGTGGGGTGGGGGCCTGGGACGGTGCTCGGGCTGTGGGTGCTCCCCTCCCCCACTCGGAGCAGCCCCACATTGCGGTCCTAGTTGAACAAAGCACTGCTGGTGTGGACTGTCCTTACCGCCTGCTGTCCCCACAAGCAGAACGTCCAGGGCCTCAGCCTGGCCTTGGTTTGTCCCCTTGCCTCTGTGTCACCTCATTGTCCTGCCCATTCCCCAGGTGGTGTCTTCAGCTGTTTCCAGATTACATTTACACACTGGACCGGCTGCTTGTCCTTTCTGGGTTTTGAGCCAGTCGGGGTAAGCTGACGGAGGGGCTAGCAACACAGCGGTTGTCCTTGACCCTCTCTGTCACTATCCTATTAGCGCAGGCTCAGGGCTATGAGAATCAAATCAGGGTGGACGTAGGAGAGGGCTGGACCCCAGGTCTCCAGGTCCCTCACCCCTGGATGGTGGGCCACACTTCCTAACTGTGCACCCTCCCACGTGAAGCCACCACACTGTGCAGGCTCTTTGTTCCTGAACTACCCGGGGGACCAAGGTTCTGGGACCCTGCCCTAGCCAGGGCCAACCTTGTCTAGACCTTGGCTCGAGTTCTCGCCTGCCCTGGAGGGGCTGTTTCAAGAGAAGCCAAGGATGAGTCCAGCTCCGGAGGGGTTTCGGGCTGCACCTGTCTTGCTGTCAGGGGCTGGACCTCAGGGGAAGGCTTGGGCTTAGGAGAGTGGCAGCAAGGGACAAGACTCCCTGGGCCCAGACCTAGCTGGAGCTCAGAGGCCTATTCTGCTGCCAGGGTCCCCCCGTAGGACGTGACATGAGCGTCACCTCTCCAGGATTCAGTCCCAGGAGACGTAGGGCCAGCAGGCAGGTGCCTCCCTGAACAGGCTCCTAGCTCAGTCCTTGAGCCTCTGGCCCTGGAGCCACTCATGCCCTGGATGCAGTGTGGGCCATCTTGCCGTTTGCTGAGGGGCGCTCTGTTGGTCCCACACTGCCTGTACTTGCTCTTCTCCCTCCCAGGGATTCCTGGAGGCCTCAGGGAAAGGCAGGGGCGGTGACAGGACTGGCTTGTGTGTTCTCCTGGGGCCCAGACCTGCTCACCAGGCAGGCTCTGCCATCCTACTCGGGCCTCCCTCCCAAGCTCCTTCTTCTCCATGCTTGTTGCCCACACTGACCCCTCGCTCCAGACACCCACAGGCCTCCAAGATCATGCTCAGTGCCACGTGTCACCAAGTCCTTGTGTGCCACCCACAGAGACACTCACCCCCACCTGCACACATACATCTCTCCACTACTCTTCTGTTCCTACTCTCCCTCCCTGGGAAGAGTGAGTGTGGGCGTCGGTGATGGCAAATCCAGCGTGTGCACCTGACTGAGCTAAGGGGTGCCCAGATAGCTGGTTAAACAATATTTCTAGGTGTGTTTGTGAGAGAGTCTCTGGAAGAAACTGGCATTCGAATTCACAGACTCAGGAAGAGCTTCCCTTATCAATGTGGGCAGGCAACTTCCAATCCATTGAGAGCCCAGAGGGAACAGAAAAGCAGAGGGAAGGACAATCCTGTCTCTTCTTGACCTGGGACATTTGTCCCCTCGTGCTCTCAGGAGCTGGAGTGTCTGGGTCTCAGGCCTTCACATTGATGCCCTCCCTCCACCCCACCCCAAGTTCTCAGGTCTTTGGCCATGGGTTAAATCCACCACAGGTTCCCCTGTTCTCCCAATTGGCGGGACTTCAAGGGACTACATGAGCCAACTCCCCTGGGAAATCCCCTCGTACGTCTACACATAGGCTTACCTCACTTTATTCTGAAGGTATTGCATTTTTTAAAATGAGTTGAAGGCCTGTGGCCACCCCGTGTTGAGCAAGTCCATCTGTGCCCACCCACAAATTAGGCCTCTTGCTCCCAATCATCAGCCAAGCTGTGAATGCGAAGGGAAAGTTCTTGAAGGAAATTAGAGGTGCTCCTCCAGTGGACACAAATGATAAGAAAGCAGAGCAGTGCTGTCACCCGTGTGGGTGACGTCTCAGTGGTCTGGATAGAAAATGAAATCAACCACGACATTCCCTTCAGCCGAAGTCTAACACCCAGCAAGACCCCAACTCTCCCCTCTCCTAGGAGGGCTGAGAGAGGCGAGGAAGCAGCAGAAGAGAAGTTGGAGCTGGTTCCTGAGGTTTAAGGACGACAAGCCACCTCTGTAACAGGGTCCTGCAGGCGCTGACACGCAGAAGCTCCGGCGGGTTTCCAGAAGATCTGGCTAAGACGGTTGATGAAGGCGTCCCCATCAAGCAGCAGATTTTCGGAGCAGAGGAAACATCCTCCTGTGGGAAGGAGTCACGTAGGACTTTCATAGCCGAGAGGAGAAATCAAAACTTCAAAGCACAGGTGACTCTCCTGCCGGGGCTGATGCAGCTGGTGGCTTAAAGCTGAAGCCATGCTGAAAGTCCTGGGGCCGCTCAGAATTACACTAAACCTCTCTGCCTGCGCTCCATAAAGGGAGCGGCAGGGCTGCCTGACAGCACATCTGCTTACAACATGGGTTTCTGAATATCTTAAGCCCACGGTTGAGACCTGCTCTCAGGAAAAGATTCCTTTCAAAACGTTGTTGCCCATCGACAAGGCACCTGGTCACCCAAGAGCCCCGATGGAGACGTGCAGCGAGATGAGTGCTGTTTCCGCGCCTGTCAACACTACACCATTCTGCCTCCTGGGGGACAGGGAGGGGATTTTGACTCTCAAGTCCTGTTATTTAAGAAATGGATTTTTGTAAGGCTACAGCTGTCGTAGGTGGTGATTCCTCTGATTGAGCTGAGCCAGGTGTCATGGGCTAGGCTGTATGGGCAATGACCAAACAGACTCCATTTTACCCTGAGACTATACTATGTAAGAAACGCTTCTCCCGTGGGAACGCCCCACCTCTGCACCCATTACTAATCGCGTAGCGTAGCACACTCGACAACACAGAGTAGCAGTCCTTACACTATGTAAAAGACGCTGTGAACACTGTCGAAATGACAGCAGCGGGTTTAGGATAAGACCTTAGCTTGGATGATAAAGTAGCAGAAGGGTTTGAAAAGATTGTCTCTAATTTTGAAAGAAGTTGTACAGTAGGTCGAACGCTATCAACAGTATTTCAAGTGAAATCTTTCATGGAAGGAAGAGTCAACCAATGTAGCAAATGCATTGTTGACTTCAATTGTCACAGCCACTGGCTTTCGGCAGCCACCATCCTACATCGGTTAGTAGCGGTCAATATCCAGGCCAGAAATCCTCCAGCAAAACGAGTAAGACTTGCGGAAGGCTCAGATGATCATCAGCATTTTCTAGCAATAAAGTACTTTTAGATGAAGCTCTGCACATGTTTTAGACATAA
The DNA here is from genome assembly GCF_052094955.1 of Ictidomys tridecemlineatus. Lineage (NCBI taxonomy): Eukaryota > Metazoa > Chordata > Mammalia > Rodentia > Sciuridae > Ictidomys > Ictidomys tridecemlineatus. The sequence goes on along the minus strand of NC_135481.1, from coordinate 114,863,230 downwards.
TGCCATTGCACACTTAATAGACTACAATATGGTGCAAACGTAACTTTTATATGCACTGAGAAACCAAAAAATTCATGTGACTTTCTTTATTGCGATATTGGCTTTACGGCAGTGGTCTGCAACTAATCCCACACTGTCTCCAGGGGATGCTGTGCTTCCTGTTGGCGCTGTTCCTTGGAGAGCCCTGACTGACAGCCATCCCTCCTGCTAGAACAACCTTCTTACACAAGGAGACCCGGCACCCTGTCGTCCTCCTCCTGGTGTCGACAGACTGAGTTTCTCTCGGGGACCTACCCTCTCACAACTTGGTCACATAAAGACTTGCTTGTCGGTCTCGGTTCCTAGGGGTCACCTGGAACTGACCCAGGATGTGATCCACATTTGGCCAACCAGTTGCCAGCCTCCTTATGGCCGTGGTCACAGGGCAGGGGTCAACATGTGACCTAGCTTGGCCAATAACAGCTCTGTTTTGGCCCTGGCCTGGAACCTTCGAGAAGGCTGTTCTGTTGGCTGCAGAGCTGGACGGAGTTCAGAGCTTTTGAGGACCCTGAATGGGGTAAGCTTGCCCAGGGGGCAGAGTCCAGACAGAGGACCGTGTTCCTCCTGTGTCCTGCGGTCCTTGCGTCAGCCTGTCCCTGCAGGTGGACCACTTGGGCTCCCTCCTGTGCACCAGTCGCCCCTCTACTTGCCCAGATGAGGCTGGGCTGGGCTTCTCCTGAGCTCCCACTGTGATGTGGAGCTGGGATGGCGTGGCCTCCGAGGACTGTGGGAGGAAGGTGGGAACCCAGGGGAGGCTGGGCTTGGAGAAGAAAGCTCGGGACTGCTCGGGGGGAAACGAGGATGGAAACCAGGCGTCACACTGCCTTTCCCACAGCTCCAGAGAGGCCCTTCTGCAGCCAGCAGCAGCACTTCAGAGGGAGCCTGGGTCCCTCCCTGCCCAGGGGAGGCCGGGAGACAGCCCTCCTTGCTCTCCCAACACCTGGCAGACCTGGGGGGCAGTGTCCCTAATGCCAGTCCTTCATGCTGCAAGCATCCCTCTGAGAGCCACTGTGCCTAGAAAGGTGGCAATCTTGGCTCCCTGGGGGACACGTGGAGCAGGACTTCAGCTCCTCCTCAGCCCAGGGCTGGTGGGTGCTCTGGGTCAGGAGTGCCTCATTTGGAGTATAGGCGATTTCTGTTTTTTCCTTAACAAGCAGGACTGCCGCACATCAACACAGCGATGTACAGCAGATTGCTCCCCCAAACACGTCAGCCCTTCCAGGGGGCTTTCCTGCCCTTTTCCCTGTGCTACTTCTGGGTTTACTTCTAGGTGACACTGGGGACAGGGGTGTGGCTGCTGGCATCTGGCATGACCCCTGGAGGAACCAGGACTGTGTGACCATCCCTCCCTCTCACCTGGCATTCAGCAGGCTCCTGGGAGAGGCTGAGCTGGTCTCTGTGAGGTTGGGTCGTTTCCCAGCTGGACAAAGTTCTGGTCACCCCCTAAACCCCAGCTTCATCTTTGACAAACGGAGTTAATAAAGATACTGGCCCAACACCGTCACAGCAGATTCTGTAGCCATTGGTGCCATATCTTCTTGGCCATCTCTGTGGTCACCTGCAGTGCAGTGGACTGTCCCAGCTGCCGGGTCACTGCTGCCCGGTCTGAGGGTGTTCCCTGGCTCACAGGTGGCTGGGGGTGGCTGGGGGTTGCTCCTAGCCAGGAACTGCCACTCAGGATCGCAGGGGAGTTGCCGTCCCAAGGACTCTCCCTGAGTGGTGCTGGAACCCATGGGGACAAGTGGCAGTGAGAACGGCAGCAGCCAGGGCAGGACTCCCCGTTAGCCAGAGGGTCCTCCTCCTGGTACCAGGGGGTGCAAATGGAGAGAGTGTGGAGGGTAGAACATGACAGTCCCTCTAAGGAGCTGAGCACCGTGGTGACACGGGAAGCAGATCCTCCATGTGGCCTCTGCATCCACCATCATGACTCTTGTCCTTGTCACTATTGCCGACAGTGTCCTTGTCACTATGATTGTGGAGGCTTTTCTTTAGGACAGGACCTGCCTCACCCTGTGACAGCTTTCGCCCACATGTGGCCCCACGTCCCCGGCAGGCCCTGGGGACCGTTGGGTTCCAGATCAGCTGCCCATCAGTCCCAGGAGCTTGGCCCTGGCTCTGGCACCTGCCGGGGGCCCTGCAGCTGCTCTTTCTGCTTTTCTGACTTGGAACAGGAAGGTAGAAGCTCCAGTGTCCCCTCTGGAGCTGGGCCCTGGGAGTCTGCCTCTCCCTGTGGGCCTGGCAATCCTTCCAGCCGGGTTCCAGCAGGAAGATCCGGTGATTCGCAGAAGGCAGTCATTTTCTGGGCCCAGATGGCTGTTCCCTGAGCCCTTCCCCCAGCAAGATGCACGTTCCCTCCTGCTCCATGGTCCAGTGATTAAAGCAAACCTATTCAAAGCAACGAGTTGGGCCAAATCAAAGGAAAGACGAAGAATGCATAAAACCCCAGCAGTTTAAGTTTCATATTGGAATATCAAAGGAATATTGGAATATAGGAATATCAAATACCAATTCGCTATTTTTTAAAATGTTTTGCATTTACAGACTCAATTTCAATGGGATAAAGAGCGCTGTCTTTAAGAGGCTCCCATATAATATAAACTCCATTGGTTTTAAAGGAAACAGATTGGAAACCTGGAGCCTGGATGGGCTCCTTGTCCCCCTTGGTGCACAGCCGTAAGGGGCTCAAAGGCAAGGAGACCCTCGCTGAGGTCATCGGGCCTACTGGAGGAACCTCTGGACGCCTGGTGTCACAGGGCACCTTGAGATGGCACCTGCCATCCAAGAATCTCCCGAGATGACACCAGCTCGAATGGATTAGTCAGAATTTTCCGGAACCAATTGGATATATATTTAGTAGACTCTCTATACCTGTGGGTTCTGTATCTGCAGATTCAACCAACAGCAGATAAAAGACGTTTTTTAAAAAATTGCATCTGAATGGAGCATGTACAGGTTTTTTCCCGCTGTCATTTTTTCCTAAACAATAGAGTATAACAGCTATTTACACAGCATTTACGCTGTGTTAGGTATTACCCGTAATCTAGAGATGGCCTAAAGGATATGAAAGGATGTGTTCAAATACACTCTATAACAAAAGACAAAGGATTTCAGTGGATATTCCTGCAAGACACACGAGTGTCCCATGGACCCTGGAAGAGGCCCCCCGACATCCTTCCACACCCAGCAGGTGGATCCCTACTGTGTGAGGCTGGGTGGCGTAGTCAGATGGCGCAACTGCTTTGGGAACCCTTCTGCTGTTTCTTGAAGGGGTTAAACATGGAGCCACCATGTCCCAGCATTTCTGCTCCTAGGTATCTGTCCAAGAGGGGAAAGCACACGTCCGCTCATGACCCTGCATCTGGATGTGGACAGCAGCATTATTCCCAATAACTAGAGAAGTGGAAATGACCATCGACTGCCAAATGACCACCCAAGATGTGGCCCGTCCATAGGATGAGAACAGTCAGGTGACAAAAAGTAGTGATGTAGGGTGCATGTGACAACTTGGGTGACCCTCGAGATGCTGCTGAGTCTGACTCCAACCCAAGGAATGCCCCATGCAGGTCAATCCATAAGGGTGGAGAGCAGACTAGTGGCTGCCTCTGGCTAGCAGAGGGGACAGGGACAGGGACGGGAGCAGTGGCTGATGGGTTGGGAGGGTTTTCTTCAGGTGATAATAATGTTCCCAAACTAGATCATGGCCTGTTCCTACCCTCCTTGCAAACACTAGACACCATGGAAGCCTATGCTCAGAGTGAACCGGATGTGAGCTGCATCTCCATAAAGCTGTTAGAGGATCAAGACTCCGGGGCAGCTGTGGTGGAGGGAAAGTGGGGGCGGGGGGTGGGCGTGGACACTCATAGGTTCCCAGGGTTGCAGGTGGGCTGGAGGCTGGTGGGAGGTCAGGGAGAGCCTGAGGCCTGGGTCTGAAAGGTTCATGGCCTGTCCTGAGAGGGGAGAAGAGGGGGCAGGACCCGTGTGAGCAATTTGGGAGACACCCCAGGGGACAGCCTGGCCCCCGCGGGCACCGACCACAGCTCACACACCCTCGTCTTCATCGTGCTGAGCCTCCGTGGCCCGGGAGGGGTGTGCACTCTTGCCCTTCCTCCTGCGGCTGAGAGGACCAAGGCCTCCAAGGCCAAGGCCAGGCAACTTCTCTAAGTGATGCCTGATGGCAAGAGACAGGGCCGGGGGCCTCTCCTGTCCCTCCTGGCTGCACAGGCAGCAGAGAGGACCCGATGGGACCCTGCTGGCCCTCAGACTCTGCCTCTGCACGTTCAGCGGCCTCTAAACTCTAGAGCAGCCCCCCCCCCTTGTTCAGGACCCGCGGCCTCTCCAGGAGCCAGTGGTGGACACAGCTGGCTCCCGCACAGGGACCAGTCAGCCCAGGAGCAATCACTTTTGGAAACTTCCATCCCCTGGGATACTGAGAGGAAAAGCCAGGGCCTGCCGGGGCCTTGGTGTCCAGCTTCCTGGAAAACACACTCAGCCCTCAGGGACAGTGCAGAGGCCTCCTTCACGCACGATGGCCTTGCTGTCGCCCGCGGTCCCCGCCCGTTCCTTCATCCCCCCTCACTCTCTCCTCCGCCAGGCTGGCTGGGCACCTGGGCTGGGCACCTGGGCTGGGCAGTCAGCTGTGGAGGGGAGTGCATGGTCAGGCTTCATTCTGCCCACGCACAGATGAGGCTGCTGAGGCCCAGCGACTGGCCTACATCTTCCTCTAGGGGAGCAGTGGGATGCTGGGGTGCAGGGACAGTCTTCAGCTTCAGTGGCTTCATGTGACACAAGGCAAGTGCTCAGAGCGAGGTGAGAGCAGGCTCAGGCCTGGGTCTCAGGCCTCTCTGCACAGGGTGCTGCCTGGGGGAGGGGCACAGGGTTGTCCTTGGGGGGCTCTGGGGCTGTGGTCTTCTGAGAGAAGACAAGGAGCCCTGACCCCGGTCAGTACCTTGTGGTGCTCGGGGATGACTGGTAGTGAGCACATGTCCCCAGCCAGGCCCTAGATCCATGCAGGAGCTTCCAGGCGGAGGGTGTCAGCAGGGCAGGGCCCGTTAGGGTCTCCTGGTCTCCTGCCTTCCTTACTTGGGGACACTTGGAATAAGGGAGGTGGGGTGGAGAAGAAGGATGGGAGGGGACCGAGTGGGAGGAAGGACGGGGAGGGAACGACAGGCGGGAGGGGAGAGGAACGAGCGTCTGTTCTACAGCTCACTGGCCGCAGGACCTGGGCAGAATTCTTGGTTAAATTCCAACGTGGATACTCTTTGCTTCAGGAGCCCTCACCACTGCACGGCGGGGACAGTGAAGGCTCAGTCCCTGACCTGGGGACCTGCAGTGTTGTCCAGGGGCAGAGACAGATGGGCAGACGGAGCAGCTCACGGGGCGTTATACACCCCCTGTCTCTCCCACAGGAAACTTCCAGAGGCAGGACTGGCTCCCGAGCCCCAGATCTCCGGCGGTGCCTGGTCCTGTCCAGTGCCCAGAGTCTGCCTGCTGCGAGTGGCGGAGCTGACCCTTCTTCTGGCTGGGAGTCACATGATCAGCTGGAGAGTTCTGACTGACCCCAGGTGGGACAGCCCCACACCCTCTGGCTGGAGCCGGGGACTGGCAGACTGGACCTTGACCACACCTCTCAATGGTTCAGGCTTGGGGACATGTGCAATCCAGACTCCTGGCCTCAGATTCCTGGTGAGGCCTGTTCTGTGGCTGGGGCCTGGTAGCCACGGGGAGCAGGAGACGATGGCCTTCCCGCTGACCAAGGCACCTTCCAGCTGCCCAGGCTGGACAGAGGCAGCCGGCTCACTGTTCTGCACTGGTGAGTTGCAGCATGCCAGCAGAGCTGCCGGGGTCCCCTGGCTGCTTGGTGCTCCTTCCCCAGGGACAACGCTCACTCCTGGCCTTGCTGCCTTGGCTTAACCTCCGGGATGCCTCTGGTTTTAAATTCCTGCTCATGCTTTAGGGCCCAGAAAACAAGCCAAAAACATTTCTGACACCTCTTCCTTCTTGTAAAGTGAATTCTGTCTTCAATACATCCTCCCTGGGCTTAAATCCATTCTGAGATCCCTTTGTTCCCAGGGTGAAGCCCTTCTCCCCTCCCTCATCCATATCCCAGGCCTTCTATGATAGGACCCTTCCTGTCTCATGCCCACTCACATTTGATTTTCTCCTCCGGACTTCTGAGCCTGTGCATCTGCTGCTCTTCAGGCTTTCCCTGATGCTCCCAACCACGTTCTAGATTTAATTAAGAAATCTTAATTAGATTTCTTAAGCCTCCATTTAGAGGCAGCTTCTCCAAGAAGCCCTCCAGTGAGCTCCCCACCATCCAGAGCCCATCCCAGTTAGGGCCCCAGCTGCTCCCTTGGAATGGAGGCTTTACCTGTCCGCCTCTCGCACTCCGGGAAGGGAAGAGCCTGCTCTGTCCTCTATCGCTCCTTCTTACCTAGTTCGGAGCTTGGCCCTAGGAAGCGGTCAGCAAGCGGCTGAATGAGTGGGCACACCCTCGTGGACAGGGCTGCCCTGGAGCAGGCTCTGGCTACCAACACCGAAGCCAGCCTCTCCCCTGTGGTGTCCACTCTGCGGGTGAGAAATCAAAGGTACAGGATCCTGCCTGGACGAGCAGGCTGCGGTAGCCTAGCTTCCTTGCCTGACTGATCTAGGGTGGACGAGGCCTTTTCTCCCAGTGAGATGTGAGGAGGGTCTGGGCAGGGGGAATCTGGGAGAGGATGCTCTTCATACTGAGAAAAAGCGACTCACTTTCCCTTTCTCCTGTTGCTGTCACATCTTCACAGGGTGGCTGAGACCATGGCCGCCACGGGAGGCCAGCCATGGACACGGGCACCCCGGGTGGACACTGGGCAGAAGCCAGTTCCACCATGGAGCAGGTAGATTCACTGACCCAGAGGCCGCTCTACAGGAACCTGTTTGGATAAGAAAATCCATGTTCTAATTGTTGAGTCGCTCTGGAGTGGGAGTTCCTGTTCCGGACGTCCCACGCATTCCCTATGTGACCTCAGAGACGTTCCCATGAAGGGACGAGGGGACGGGAACATCCCCTCCAACTCCAGCCGGTCTGCACTGCGTGGGGTTTGCACATGCTCGCAGCGCCAGGCGACATGTCCGTGTGCGCATGCTCAGATTTGCTGGGTGCACACCCAGAAGCCGCGCTGGCTGCCCCTGCACGAGGCTGGCAGCTGGGCTCGGGGTCTGCAGCTTGGGGTAGAGCGCAGTTACCCAGCGGCCACCCCTGGCGCGGCTTCAGAGGAGCCCTAATTGCAGACTGGGGTGGGAGGGAGGGGTTCCAAGATTGCTGCCGACCGCCGGGATTGCATCAGCCTCCCACCCAGGGCGGCGGGCTGGGATCCCGCGCTGGCCTCTCTGGCCGAACTTGGGTGTCTCTGCTCCACTCCGTAGCTGCCACCACCACTTGTCACCTTTGTCCCAGAGGAAGGGGAGCTGGGGCGCGAAGCCAGAAGGAGAGGGCAGGAGCGGCCCTGGAGCTGCTGGGCACTGACCTCCCTGCGGGCTGGAAGGCCCCTGGGCTCCCGCTGGAAGAGGGGCTCCCGGGGACTTGGGGGTGTCCCTCCTTCCCAGGGAGCGAAACGCAGCCCCTCGTTGCCTGCCTCTGAAAGGCTGAACAGGGACTGAGCCACAAGGGCCTCTGGAACCTGTGTTCTTTGTAGATGCAGAAGGACGGTGACACTGCAGGACAGGCAGGGTGGCCGTGCTGGCTGCAGACCCTGTGTCAGCCCTGCGCTCTGCCTGTCTTTCCAAACCCACTGCCGTGTTGGGGATCTTGGATGTCCCCCCAGAGCTCCATCCATGGTTAAGGCCCTGGTCCCAGGGTGGCTCGACTGTGACACAGTGGAACCTTGGGAGGTGGGCTTTAGAGGAGTCCTTAGACCCTGGGGTGTGCTCTTGAAGAGGGCTGTGGGGTTCTGGTCTTCTCTCTCTGCTTCCTGACCATTGCCATCTGGTGTCCTCTCCAGAGGCCTGAAACAAAGGGGGCCCTTCAAATTTGGATCTGAGGCTTCAGAACTTGGAGCTCCATGGCCTTTTTCTTTTCATAAGTTGATTGCCTCTGGTGTTTTGTTACAGTGGCAGAAAGCTGACTAATACCATTATGTCATGTTCAAGAACTTCTTTCTTCTAAAAACCAAAGTTATTTCCACTTACAAAAGAGAGTGAGTTTCAATGATTTCCCCAGAGTCACATGGCTAGTGAATGCTGCCAGGCATTAAAACCCAGGATTCCTGTTTTCCAGTTGTGAGCAAGGGAGGGAGAAGGGTAGGGGTTGTACTGTGAGGAGCTTGCTCCCTGGAGGAGAGAGAGGCTGTTGCAAGGGATCCTCTTTCCCTCCTGTGCTGGGAAGCCTCAACAGGCCCCGGTGATGCCGTCCACTGGTATTCACTGGTCAGTGGACTCCCTTCCCCTTGGGTGAGGGCTAGATTTAGTGGCTCACTTCTAGCAATGGAAAATAGCAGAAAGAGTAGGATGTCATCTCCAAAATTAAATCATAAAAGAAAACTGGGGCTTCCATCTTGGGTATGTGTCCCCCACCCTGGTGGCTCGCTTGCTGTGCGGGGAATTGGCTGCCATATTCTTAGGAAGGAGAGAGCCACCTGATAGGAAGCGGAGGGCAGCCTCCACCGTGCAGCCAAGTGAGGCACAGAGGCCACGTGAGGGAGTCTGGGAGTGGATCTCCCCCAGGTGAACCTCCAGATGGGAACAGACCCCACCATGCTCAGATTCCTGACCAAAAATCTGAAACAATATTTATTGTTTCACGCTGCTGAATTTTAGAAAATTACAGGTAACTATCACTCATGAACTTAAATGCAAAAATCCTAAACAAAATATTAGCGAACTAGTTCCAGAAATATATATGATTAAAGTAGATGTGTTCCAGATATGCAAGGCAGAATCAACATCAGAAAACATATCAGGGAAATTCAGCACGTTAATACCTTAAAGGAGACGAACCACATGGTCACCTCAATACTGTAGTCTCCCTCTTACCCACGGTTTTGCTTTCCATAGTTTATTACCTGCAATTAAATGTGATCCAAAATATTAAGTGGAAAATTTCAAAATAAACAATCGATGGGTTTTAAGTGACATGTCGTCCTGGGAGGCATGAAGGGATCTCATGTTGTCCTGCTCCATCCCACCTGGAAAATGAATCCACCTTTTGTCCAGGGTATCCACATGGTATACATTACCCACCCATTAATCACTCTCAGCCTTCTCGGCTATCAGACTTACTGTTGCAGTTTTGTAGAGTGTGTGTTCAAGTAATCCTTGTTTTACTTAACAGTGGCCCCAAAGTGCAAGAGCAGTGACCTAGGATCTCTGAAGCAGAGGATCCTCCTTCTGATGGATGGCCAGAATGTCAGTAGTGGCCTAACACCACACCACAGTGGATGTCATTTCATTTATCCACCACATCAGGGAGCACGTACCACCTCACATCATCACAAGATTTGTGGGTACCCTACGATAAGGTATTGAGAGACGGGGGGCACATCCATATCCATGGAACTTTAATCACAGTATATTGTTACGGTTGTATTTCACCATCATTTATTGCTGTTCATTTCTTGCTTCGCTTATCTATGATTCCAACATTACCATAGGTATGTGTGTATGACAAGACGACATAGTATTTATGTATCATACACATTTTCAGGGATCCAGAAGGGTCTTGGAGTGTTTCCCCTGTGGCTAGGAGGGGACTACTATACTTAAAAAAAATGTATTTGATCAAATTCAACTCATAGAAAAATCCCTTAGCCTCTCTGAAAGTCCTTCAGTGGATAAAAGAGGACCCACCAAAGCTGGCACCAAGTATGCCACTCAGGGGTGACAGGGTAACACCGCCCCCAGGTCAGGAACGAGATGACGCTTCGGCCATCCTTGCTTCTATTTAGCATTTAACTGGAGGTCCCAGTTATGCAGCTAGAAGAGTAAACAAACTGCATAAATATTGGAAAGGAAGAAACAAAATTGTCTTTACTCACGAAGGATACTCTTAGCCATGTGGAAAATCCAAGAGAATCTAGGTGCGGATTTATTAGAGTTAATAAGGCAGTTGGCAAGTTTGTAGATGGTGGGCTCCACGTGGTCCCCTACTTCATATGTTGAACCCCTAACTCCTGATGTGACCATACTCAGAGATCGGGTTTTAAAGGAGAGCATTAAGGTGAAGTGAGATTGTTGTAAGATTGGGGTCCTAACCCAGAAGTACCAGTGTTGCTACAAGAAGAGGAAAGACCCCAGAGACCCCTCTCTCTATCTTCCTGAGCTTACAGAAGGGGCCCCAAGCTCACAGCGAGGCACCTGCTTGCAATTCCAACGGAGAGGCCTCCCCACAGGGTTGCCAAACTTGGGGGCAATCTGATCTTAGACTTTGAGCTTCTAGAACTGTGAGAAAATAAATTTCTGTTGCTTAAACCGCCCAGTCTGTGGGTGGCGGCCCCAGCCAAATTGCATACTAGGCTTAAGAACAGCATCTGTGTGTACGTTGATTACGTTTCTGTAAATCAGCAATGAATGGAAACGCAATAAAAGACACCATTTGCAGCAGTATAAGAATCGAGGTATCGTGAAGTTGAATGAGCACAATAGTTCAAGACAGTAGGAAACTGCAAACGTATCGAGAGGCATCAAAACTCCAGAATAAGTGGAGGGTCCCACGACCTTGAGGTGGGAAGACAGAGCATCTCGGGACCGTTAGTTCTTCCCAAGTTGATTTATTGCCCCAGAGCCGTTTCTCCCAGAGGGGTTTCTCTTTTTCCTTTCCTATTTTTTCCCTCTTGGAAGAAAATTGACAGTTTGATCATAAAGTTTAATATGTAAACAAAAAAATCTAATCAAAGAACAGCAAATATGCCAGGCATGATGATGCACGCCTGGAATCCCAGCAGCCTGGGAGGCTGAGGCAGGAGGATCGCAGGTTCAAAGTCAGCCTCAGCCAAAGCCAGGTGCTGAGCCACTCAGTGAGACTTGTATCTAAAAAAAATACAAAATAGGACTGGGGATGGGGCTCAGGGGTTCAGTTCCCCTGAGTTTAATCTCTGGAAAAGGAAGGAAGGAAGGAAGGAAGGAAGGAAGGAAGGAAGGAAGGAAGGAAGGGAGGGAGGGAGGGAGGGAGGGAGGGAGGGAGGGAGGGAGGGAGGGAGGGAGGCATATACCATCCTGGAAAAGAAACAGAACCAGTATAATTTTATGATTTTCCCTGGCAGGTATTAATAATATCAAGCGACTGCAATTAAGACTGTGAGGGGTGTATACATGGCAATTTATACTGGACTAAAAAAAATGGGTCCCTACTTCACACCATAAAAAAAACCCAGATGGAATCAGGACGTGAGTAGGAAAGGCAGACCCCCTCCGGGTGTGCGTTTTGCGGTGCGGTGCTGATGCAGTCCGAGTCCTCGGCTGCTTCTTGGAAGGCTTGTGATTTACAGATCTGTCTCTTCCTGAAGGATCCGGGGTTCTGATTGTCCAGTGATTCCGTGAAACCCAAAGACAAAGCCAAACTAGGAGAGGGTTCTGTAGACCCGCTGACCTGCTGGACACTAGGACCTGGCTGTTGGGTGGGATGGCAGGAGAGGGACGCGGGTTGGCTACAGGTTGTAGCAGCCACCACAGAAAAGGGACGAGACACGTGGGATGTTAGTGAGATGACCAACTCTGGTGTCGGGGTGCGTGTAGGGAAGGGTTGTGGGGAGCATTTCACGCTCTGCTCCGGGTTTGGGATTTAGTGAGAATTAACTGCAGCGACGCCCCCCGATCCCCAGCAGCTCTGTGCCCGACTTTTGGATGAAGTTGGCCTTTTTAACGATTCTGACACCCTTTTTCAGATTCCTGAGCTTAGAGAACGAGAACAGGATCATCTTATTCTAGAATAATTTTATTTTCAAAGCTCTACAATAAAATTCAGAAAACTTTAAACATAGGGAAAAAAAAACACCCTTAATTCCACCTTGGACACTCTCGTGTGACCCTGGTACACCCCTGCACACCTCACACAGTGCACCCGGGTGTGCACACATACAGTCACGCTGCCGGATGCGGTTCAGCCCAGCCCTCTCCCACCCTCCCCTCGCACCCAGAACTTTTCCTTAAATGACCGTGTGTCCCCAACACCGCCAGTGAATCCCTAGTACACAGAAGGTGCTCAATCGTTGTTGAATCAGTAGGCTCTGTGTTCCTGTTGATTCTATTTTTAAAGCAACTATTATTACGGCAAACGCATTTCCAGTTTGTGCATGACCTTCACAGAGGTCCCTCCCAAAGGCTGAGTCGGTAGCACTCGGAGGAGCACCGTGGGGTCCACTCTCCCAAGCCACGGCCAGGAGGGGCCGCCTTGTGAGAAGGGCTCTAGTAAACAACGCTGCGAGGGACATCTGCTTGCACACGGCTTTATCCTCTGTTGAATGGTGACTTCAGCATACTGTCCCCAGGGTGCAATACCAGCCCAAAGCCAGGGATCCTGCTCACGTTCTTGAGACGCGTGGCCAAGTTCTTTCCTCAGGAGCCGTGCCAGTTCCCCCTGCCAGCTGGCCCTGGGTCCCCACATGGCATTGCCAGCAGTTCGTCTCCTGTTAAAACAATCTCAATAGCTAAATCGAGTGGGGGTTAAGGACTGCGATCCGCTGCCTGTTTACATTTCGCTTCCTCAGACCTCGCTGGGCTTCTCTTTTGCAATTTTGCTTTGGGCTTCAAAGCTTTGAAAATGATCACTGCTTCAGGACTTTGACAAATATTTGGTTCTGTTTTCTGCTTTGATTTGGGGATAATTTAATTTTTATGTATGGCTTTTTATTGGAAGGAAATCGTCTAGGAGCACTGCAGAAAATTTTGACATAAAGAAGAAAATGTTCATAAACACCACCACCACACCATCAGAGCTACTATTTTTTTTTTGTGAGCTCTCTTTGGTGTTTTTCCATATGCATAAATATTTTACCATGTTTTATTCATGAGCAGAAATGACTTTAAATTCTGGTTTTTCACTTAACATAATAGGGTAAAGCATTTCTCGTATTCTTTTTAAGAATATTTTTAATGGCTGCATAATATTTCACAGAGTGACTATGTACCGTGCACCCCATAACTTGACTAGTACCCATCCTCGTTTCTGGATACATAAGTTGTTTTTGAATTTTTACCATCATAAAGTAATTCAGCAATAAAGGATTTTATACATGAAGTCTTTTTGAAGTATTTCTTTATAGCAGCACCCAGAGCTACATTCTTGGTAGAGTATCAGCTCCTGGCAGACTCGTACCCAGTCTCCTTCTCCTCCTCTTACTCACAAACAGAACTTCAGATTCTGTTCAGAGCAGCAAAGTCCTCAGTTTAAAATGACTTTCCCAGATCCCCTGCGGTTGGGGTAAACAGCAGCCAGTCGCTCTAGGCTGCTGGGAAAACGATTGCTTTCTGCTTTGAGGAGAACTGATTTTGAGACCGGGAAGCTGGAGATGTAACAGAGGTCCCCGGCCATTGATGACCTCATGGGATGGAAAGCCGGCTCTAGACCTCTGAGTTCCTGGAACAGTTGTAATGAGTTAATCAGTCTTAAAGCCATTTTTAATGCCACGCCATAAATCCTGGCACTTCCCAGAAGGAGTGGAGGATGAGACGTGCAGGAGAGGGAAATGACATGTGCTGAACGTCTCCTAGGACACGTCAGGTGTCTTGTATGCAATGTGTCTCTTGGCCTGTTGCTATGGCTGGATGTGCGTGTCCTCCGCAACGCGTCTGTGACACCTAATCCCCCAAGGGGTGGTACTGGCAGGTGAGTAGATGGGGCCTTTGAGACAAGGAGCCGTCGTGAATGGCTTCAGTGCACTTAGGAAAGAGTTCTGAGGGGCTGTTCAGCCCTTCCACCACGTGGGACGCATCAAGGATGCACTGTCTGAAGCACAGTGAGCCCACCCCAGCACCAGCTCCACTGGGGCCTCCATCTTGGACTTCCTGGCCTCCAGAACCGTGAAGAGAACTTTTCTGTTGCTTAGAAATGACGCGGTCTGGCGCGTTGTTACAGCAGGACTAAGTCACCTGCCGTGGCCATCTGAGGAGAGAGGGTGTCATCATTCCCATTTTACAGACCCATGAACAGGGCCCAGAGAGCTTGGGCAGTGTTTCTAGAGCCCGTGACAGAGCCAGGACCCGATCCAACTCTGTTTAACCAGAACTTTTGGGATCATTCGGTTTCAATAAGAAACCTGGCTGCGGGGTGGAGGGAAAAGCAGTCTCCATCCATTCAGCACATTCAGCAGCCAAGGCCTGGGCCACTCCCACTGCTGAGCTACCCCCCCTCCCCCGCAGCCCAGTGTGTCCCAAGTATCAGCCTCCTAGATGTCCCCAGTGCTGCCTTTCCATATGAATGGCCTGCGGCCCTTCCCCGCAGGGGCTGGGGCCCTCCTCGGTACTCCCCACTGGTTTCTCTGGAGCGCCTTGGTGGAGGGCGAGGATTCCTGTTGATCTCCGAGATCTCCAATCCCTTTTCCTGTGAATTCTCCAGGTTACCTGCTCCTCCTCTCCTTTCTGGCCCCTTTCCCAGGGTCCATCTCTTGACCTGGGATTTTCTCCTTCAAGAAAACCCAGCATGGAAGACCACGCACAGGAATGTGGTTGCTGTAGCACTGGGACGCACCGGGCTGACACGGAACGTGGGACATTGTGCAGGGGACCTGTCCTGGCTGGGCCGGCAGAGGCTGCCCCTTGTCCCTCCTTGTAGCCACCCCCCACCCCGACCCTGTGCTCTTCCCGAGCACCCCAGAAACACGGAACTCTCTTCACGTGTGCTCCTTATCCTTCCAGAACTCTCCCTCCACCTCGTGGACAAAGCCTTCTGTCCACCAGCATGTCGGGCTAAAGAAAGTGATGAAGACCAATTTCTAGAGACCTGTGTCTGGTCTTAGAATTTGTCTTTCTTCAACTTGATGAAACTCTGTCTCAACTTCTCTCCCTCCCACCTCGGTGGGCAGCAGGAAGCACACTATGTCGCCGGTCCTCTCCATTCCTCCTGATACCCTGTTGGAAGGTAAAGTGGCTCCTTTTGTTCTTGGTTAACTTTTCCCCCAAAACACGTCTACTTTTCTGTGCTTATCCAGCCTGCTTGATCCTCATTGTTCATGAATTCTGTATCTGTCACTTTGCCTCCCTGGTGAAAGCTATTTGTCACCTCAATGGTATTCACCCACAGGGGACACACACAGGGGACACACACAGGGGAGCACCTTAGATGATACTCTGCTTTCCTGTTTCAGTTCTCACCCTGCAAGTGACACCACGAATTCATTGCCATCTATTTAGTGGCCGTTTTAAAATATTTTTGCACTTTTGTCGCTTAGGGTCCCGCTAAGTTGCTGAGGCTGACCTCGAACTTATGATCCTCCGGCCTCAGCCTCCCTTAGTTGCTGGGATTACAGGCAAGCCCCACCGTGCCTGGCTAGATTTCACCATTTTTAACGCCCCCTACGTGTAGTGCCAATTGTGGGCTAGTGTCTCACCAAGAACAAGGAGGCCCCGATGTGCCTCATGGAGACAATAACTTATGTTAGATCACCTTTGCTTGGGCATGAGTTCTAGTGCTGTTGCCATGAGTTCAAGGTCAATAAACCAAGGGCATGCATTCAATGCGGTGCCTTTAAACAGAGGCACACACAAAACAAGGTGAGGCCTTGAGTAGTTCATGAGAATGGGACCAGAACCTCATAGGAAACTCCCCTGGATTTCTCCCAGGAGCAGTGGCTGAGCGTTGGCTAATTTGGTCTGTGTGGGCTTTATAGAGCGTAACTGCCACAGATAAGGAGAAGCCACTGCCCTTATCTGTCCCCGTTGTGTGCAGAAGGGACGCGAGCTCCAGGGAACCGGTTCCCAGGTCCATGCCCAGCTTGGCCGGCTCTGAGCCTTCTGGTTTTTTCCCCATGAAACCACGGTGCCTCTCCTCCTGCCTAGACCTTTGAAACGTGAGGTTTATTTTCTGTCGCTCAAGGGGTCACGGAGAAACCACCCATCTCCTCTGTCCCCCTGCACTTTAATTGTCCCTGAAGGGTCCAGGGCTCGGGATGGCTAACCTCCCCCACCTCTAACCTGGGCATGGCACCAGGGTCCCCCATTTCAAGTTCTCCCACTCCCCAACTTTGAAGCTTAATAGCTTTAAAATCTTACAAGTTGTAAAAACAATTAAAGCAATAATCTTAAAAAGAAGCAGAATGCGGCCTTCAAAGGAATGTGAGCCGTTCACACTTCGTGGTTGAACGCGGCCTGTAGCGGAGCCGGGCCTGAAAAAACCCAGAGGCGCCCTGCGAATTTGTTGATGCCAGTTTGGACAGACTGTTTATTTTCATGATTTCATGGAAGAATTTTAATTTAATGAGTGTTTTATACTCTAATGTAAAGCATCGTTCGAGGCCTGTAATTACTGTGTCAAAATAGGCTTCCATAAGCTGCAGCAGCCCGAGCCCCGGCTCTGCTGTCTCGGAATCAGGCCGGGCCGGGGAGGAGGGGCTGCTGGGGGCCAGGGGCTTCCTAATGGAACTGGAAATGGACGCCAGGCCGGGTGCAGCCTGCCTCCTGTGGAGCTCATTCCCCAACCTGGGACTCGATGGCCGGGGGCTGATGGGCTGGAGACCAGCGTCCTCAATCTCCTGCCCAGGAGATCATTTAGCTCTGCAAAGCCCCGTCCGTCAGACACATACTTCATCAAATTAGCCTTTTATTTTATTTATTTTTTTTTAAAGGAGGACATTTTGCTTTGGGGGGTTCTATGCCTGACCCACGAAAATTATTATTTTCCTCTCTTGTATTTCTTTGAGAGTAGGGAAGAGATTTTGTGCAGCCTGGAGAAGAAGAGGTGGCTGCCCTCGGCCCTCCGGGTCCAAGTTCACGGCCGGGTACAGGCAGCCAGCCTCAGCCGCCCTCCACGCTGCCTGCTACCTGCCCTTCTCCCCGCTCGCCGCTTTCTCCCGGGCACACATTCCTCCGGGGCCTCGGGCTTTTCTCTCTCGGAGCTGGAGATGGCCTTTCCAGATGTGGACTGGGAGCCTCATCCTTCATCGCACCCCCTTGGCCCTGGCTGGGGATCCCCCCAACAAGCCCCTGGAACGTCTTCTCCGGGTATTTTTTTCATGCTAAGCTCCCCAGATTTGCGCTCATTGTTCCAAGTCCAAGAATCCAACGGTGCAATTTGATAACTTGCTATTTCCATCCCTGCTCAGAAATCCATGTGCAGTTGAGACGCTGCGGACTTTTGTTGGGGGGGGCGGCAACTTTCCATTTGGTCACGGAACAGCCTCTTGCCCTTGGTGTTTTCCTGGCACTGGCCAGTGCGGGGACAAGGGCTGCAGGGGCCACAGCGGCATACTTCACAGACCCTGAAGCACTCCTCCCCTCCCCTGGGACCGAGGGCTGGTGGCACTTACAGCCAAGGCACCTCAGGCTTCGGGAGGCGACATGCGTTATAAGAAGGAGCTGGGCGGTGCCCTGTGTCTGTTTCTGATTCCCAGTTCTAGGATCTTTCTAATGAGGGCTGCCAGATTTGGCAGGAAAAAAAATCAAAAAATAATAATACAAAAAAGACACTTTGCAAAACTGAAATTCGTATAAACAATGAGTAATTTTTAAATACGCCCATGCAATATTTGGGACCTTTCTAAACTAAAACAAAACTCTTTTGTTCGTCTGGGAAATTCAGATTTCGCCGGGCATCCTGCATTCCGTTTGGCACCCTGTGTCGGTTCCCGGCTGCCTTCTCTTGAATGTATTGAGGCGTAAATCCTCTAGGTGCGAACCGTTGGCCCCTGGCTGAATCCTCTGGCAGCAAAGTTTATTTTGGATGATGTGTTTGAAATTTGAATGGGGGGATTTTTTTTTTTTTAGATGGAGCAGGCGCTCTGCAGCCTCCACGATCCCCCTCCCACCCCCCTAGGCGAGGGCGGCTTCCCAACGTCCAGGCGGCCTGGCCTCCATGGCTTCTGGGGGGACGCTCTCCTTGCAGCCTCCTCACACCTTGTCCTCTGCGGACTCTGTTGGGAGTTCCCATGGCAGTTTTATGAAGCCTGCTGCAGGAAATCTCTTGAGGAAGGAAAGAGAATGGTTCCACTGGCTGGAATGTCCCAGCACAGCTACCATAGCTTTCAAGGCCATCCATGCCCTGGGGGACAGGCACGGTCACCCCCAGGTTTACAGATGAGGCCAGGGAGGCTCTGCAGAGATGAGTGGCCAGGGACTCACATCAGGCTGCCCGGTTCTGACAGCTCACCTTTCCACCCACCATCTAGCTCCCAGTACACTCATTCATTTTGGTGACCAGCGTCTGCCGAGTGGCCGTCTCATCTGGCATGGTGCTGGGTTGATTGTCTGCTGATGCTTTTTACTTCTGGCACTCGGGAGAGACCAGGTCCCAAACCGAAAGGCATTTGAAAAGGCCTTTGGTGATTCTAATCCTGAACTCCGGGGCTGGGGCTTGGGTTTTTATTTCTTGAGACTCTCCCATCGTGGTAGAAAGGCGCTCTTCTCGTTTGGTGCCTACGGTGCTGCAAAAATTGTCCACTGGATTTATTTCAAAGCGAAAAGAAGCAGCAAAGATTGCAATTCCGACGCTGTAGTTGCTCTTTTTAACTCAATTACGTTCTGACAATCCGGAATGAAACGTGGGGGCATGTCTTTGTTTAAGCTGGAGGCCTTGCCTCGGATAGTCAGCTCAAGGTACATGGCTACTGTCAGGACTAACAATCTTTGACAAGGGCATTTAGCGGTTGTAATTCAAATCTAATTCAGAACATCTTAGCACCGGACCTGTCAGGCCCTTGAAATGCACTGTAACTACAAAACCAAGGGCAACAGTCCCAAAGCCGGCTCTGGGCGGCCTCAAGTTGATATGTCAACAAGAACAGTTACAATTAGGGATTCTTTCAAGCATACTAAACTAATTTACAGTACTCTGGAAAAGTGGGAAAAAGAACCCGAGGCTTAAAATCCCCAAGACTTCTAGATTTCAAATCCACAGCACATAAAAACACAATTAGGGTTCTGCACATAATAGCACAGGCTCACATCTGCCCTTTGGTTGCGTGTGGACTTTTTTGCCCTTAAAAATAGATATGCAGAAAAACGCACGCATGTGTGTAGTTAAAACACGGTAATAATAGTTGACTCCCGACCACTAGAAAAAAACCCTTGTCAGGTCTCATTAGGATCATGTTGTGGGTTTGTCAAACCCCACATCGGCAACGTACCTATTTATTATTTGTGGATGCTGCCTGTAATCAAATCTGTCCTAATTGGGGAGTGATTCTTCTTGATGGGGTTCCACGTTTGGTCACGAAGCGCCCAAAGTCAATGTGGCCTGCCTGGTTTGAGCTGGAACGAGAAGCCAGGCTGGAAAAAAAAGGGCGCGGAGCATGGCTGGCCCATTGGACACAGACAGGATTATAGCAACCAACATGTAATTTTACCATCAAGATAAAACAGGGCTCGATTTTTAAAGCACTCTGGCGATTCCAGGCAGCTGGGCGAGTTTAAGAGGCCCTGCCTCGGTGCCGGGACAAAGGCTAATGGGAATGTTTGCAGATTTTGCTTTTATGATTTATCTACTTTTTATGCACGTCAATATAGACCTTCCACTCGGGGGACTCGTAAATGTGATTTTACTTCCCAAATTACAAAGCTAGTCAATTATTCGGGAATGAGTCATTCATTCAAAAGTGTGGGTAATGTGATGTGTTAACCATCAGGAAATTTTACACCAATTGGAATTATAAACACCAGATTTGAAAAAATGGAAGGTGAAAAGAAAAGAAAATCTTAGCTGGCAGTTCGCTCTCCTTATGAACGGCGCCCCTCCTGTTAGGGGCTATATTGGGGGAAGGCAGGGCCGAGGACCTGTGGGTGGATGTTTTTCTTTCCTGCCTTCCAATTCCCATCCCAAGGCCGAAGTCCCGGATGGATCTGTCTGAAGACGGAGATGGATGGCGACTCACCTGGCTTGGTGCAGAAGGATGCTGGCGGGGATGGGGACGGAAAGGTCTGCGCCCATGCTCATGCTACCCCCCATCAGACTGTGGGATGGGCTCTTCCGGCCACTGGGGGGTGGGCAGCACTGGCAGAAATGCCCGGGGAAGGCTGAGCAGCGGTGACTGATCCCGGTGGGAAACCATGTTGGCCCTGCCCAGTGTCTGTTCCCAGAACACCAGGGCGAATCAGGATCAAGAGCCACAGCGGCAGAGCTGGGCAGGGCCCTGGAGACCGTCTGACCCTCATGCCACAGACAACAGGGTATCCACTGTCTGACCACTGGCTCGGTGGAGTCCTGACCAGAAACTGATTTGTATCTGGGTTCGGCATTTCCAGGTTTCTCCTGGAACAGGCCGTAGCCTTCCCTATGAATGTCCACTCCTGGCCCCAATGCCCTCTTCTGCTGTCCCCAGGTCCCAGGCAAGATGTGAGGCCCAGACAATTTCACCACCAACCCCCCGCTGCCTGGGCCAGGCTGCGGCAAGGAAGCCACAGTCCAGGAGGGGACTGGCCAGGGGTGGCAGTTAGCTGAGGTCTCAGGACTGTGATAATGGGCTCGCGATGGTGCCCTCGTGCCCTCCCTTCCTTCAAAAGGCCGAGGCCCTTTAGAGCCAAGGATTCCGTGAACGTGTGGGGTCACTCACTAGTGGTCCCATGAGTTCTGAGCTTTCATGACGCAAAAACTTTCCCTTTCCAGTGAAGAAGAGCATGGGGCACAGGGCCAGGCACGGGGCAGAAATGGACTCAGCAGACAGAGGCAGAGGGCCACTGGTCTTTTCCAAAAAGTGGCACAACTAGACAGAAGCAAGTAGCCGAGACCTGGATTATTTAGAGGGTTGTATTTATAAGCAAGTCCAGTTATGTATTATTTCAACTTCTGTCCTTCAGTAGTATTTGCAGGCAGCTGCTGATTATTGGAATCGTACTAACATAATTATTAGTGGAATTGCTAGTGCAAGGTCTGTACCTCCCTACCAGCCTTCCAGTCCCATTGGGCAGGAGAGACATTGCTTGTCTCTGACTCCTGGGGCCTGGCATGTAGTATGTGTTCATTAAATAGCTGTAGGCATAACAAAAGGGAGTTTATCCCAGGTGTAGAGCTGTAGTGACAGGGATGCAGCGTGGCAGCCAGAAGGAGGTACGGCAATGTCCATCTTCACAGGCAGAAGAAAAAAATCAAAGCCAAAGAGAGCAGAATGCCTCATTTAGAAGGATCTCATTAAACAATCAGTAGAAACAAGAACAAAAACACCAGTTACAACAATAAGTGTAAAGGGGCTAAATCTCATGTTTAGGCCCAATTTGGATACAGAAAATAAACCCCCCAATAAACTCTAACTTGTCCCCATGAGATGAACGTAAAACAGTGTGGCTTAAAAAGTTCATAGGACAGGTGTTTTCCTTTTCAGACAACTGTAAGAAAGAAAATAAACAATAACAACAAAAAAAACCCATAAGAAGTTATAGCGGCTAAATTACAGTTGATAAATGGCTAAAATCTACAAAGAGAACCAAATCATCCCAAAATGTTATGGGGTGAACTTGACTGGAATCAAAATTTAGAATACGAACTGTTAATAAAACAAGGATAAATATCACCACCTAATAACAGGAAAATTTAATATGTGTCAGTCAAGACCAAGTAGGCAAAACCAGAAACGAGGATGATCAAATTCTGTGTCTGTGCGTGGAGGTGGCAGGCTTCCGTCTTCTGAGTTGCTTTACCACTTTTCCAATCCCATGGAATATTTTTTTAAAAATTGTCAATTTTATTACCCCAATAAAATATGGATAAACTCAAAAAAGCTGAAGCCCATTTTTCAAATGGCATAAAACAGGAGTCTAAATGTCACCAGTCGCCGCTAACAAGACCCACTTACAAAGAATGGAAGGATTTTTCTTCTAAACATCCCCAAGGTCAAAGAGTACCAGGGACTACAGTTGGAGATTACCTAGGAGCACTGGAGGGGACCACCCAGGGCACTGGCACACCTGCCACTTGGCCAAATCTGCACTGGAGGATTGTATGGGTGTCCTGTGGCTGCTGTCACAAACGGTCACAAGGTTGGTGACATTAGATCTCTAGAAACATGACAGAAGTGCATTCTCTCATGGTTCTAGAGATCATAAGGTTGAGATCAGAGTATCCACAGGGCTATAGCTGTTGTGCCCAGCACCTGCCCAGGAAGCAAAAAATAACACAGGAAGAACTGAGTTCAAATCCTAGTCCGGCTGAATGACCTTGGATTTGTCTATCAACTTCTCTGAGCCTCAATGTTCTCATCTGTGAGCTGGGAATTATAGGACCCATCTGGCAGCTGGAATTCAGTGTGACGACACCTGGAAAGCTCTTTAGCACGGGCAGCAGATAGTATGCACGTTGGCCAGCACCCAGAAAGAGGGCTGCTGCCGCCATCAGGGCTGCTATTGATGGTTTGGCGCCCAGCCATGTGCGACTGAGGGGGGACCGTGCCTGCCTGCGTCTCATTCACAGTCATACTTCCTGCCTGGTGGTGCTGGGAGCAGATGCAGACTCCTGGGATCTGCCCACGTTAAACAAATTCCCAAATTCCAGCGTCTCTTTCTTTGGAAACCAAAGGATTATTTTTATATAAGCAAAAGCCAGCCTTTATTTTCATTGTAACAAAAGCAGATTTAAAAGTAAATCTGCTTACCCGTCCCTGTGAAATTCTTCAGAAGAAAATCCACTTGTATGCATATTTATGGCAACAGTTGTCACTGGAATTCACACCACTCTTGTTGCTGTTTTCCATATTTCAATTTGTCCTACTAAGTTCTACTAAGTTATTCTGAAGTGCAGAATGCATTTCAATTCATTGTACACAAATAGAGCACAACATTTCAGTTCCCTGCTTGTCTATGATGTAGAGTCGCATCATTCAGGCAGTCACACATGTGCCTAGGGTAATGACGGCCGTCTCCCTCCACCATCTTTCCTGCCCCATGCCTCCTCTCCTCCCCACCCTCCCCTTTGCCCAATCCAAAATTACTCCATTCTCCCTGTGCTTCACCCCATTATGGATCAGCATTTGCTAATCAGAAAAACATTTGGTCTTTAGTTCTTTGGGACTGGCTAACTTCACTTAGCATGATAGTCTCCTCCTCCATCCATTTATCTTCAAATGCCGTGATTTTTTTCTCTTTTAATGCCGAGTAATACTCCATTTTATATATATATATATATATATCTCGGTTTCTTTATCCATTCATCTATTGGTGGGCATCTAGGTTGCTTCCATGGTTTAGCTCTTGTGAACTGAGTTGCTGTAAACACTGATGTGGCTGTGTCCCTGTAGTGTTTAAGCCAAGAGGTGGGATAGCTGGGTCAAATGGTGGTTCCATTCCCAGTTTTCTGGGGAATCTCCACAGTGCTTTCCCACCAGCAATGTATGAGTGTACCTTTCCCCCACATCTTCGCCAACACTTAGTATCTGGTTATGTTCTTGATAACTGCCATTCTGACTGGAATAAGATGAAATTGTAGAGTAGTTTTGATCTGCATTTCTCTGATTGCTAGAGATGTTGAACATTTTTTCATGTATTTGTTGATCACTTGTATAACTTCTTCTGAGAGTTGTCTGTTCAGTTCCTTAGCCCATTTATGGGTTGGTTTTTTTTGTTTTTTTGTTTTTGTTTTGGTCACACTAAGGTGGTCACATCCTGTAGTCACACCTTCTCTTTATGTGTATGACTTCGTTTAATAGTGAAGTTCAGGGAGGTTGAGTGACTTATTCAGTCTCACAGAACTAGGAGACAAATCTGGTTTTGTCTGAACTGAGTTTCCCCTCTGGAGCGCCACCGTGGTCCGTGCTCACGCGGCAGAGTGAAATGCAACTCCAGTGACCCAGCAGGGATAGAAAGAAACTAACGGCATCCTCTAAAGCACACGCCTCTTCCTCTCCCCGTCCACTTCCTGCATCCTGCCCTCTGCGGGGTCTCAAGGTTTGTACCCCCCAGTTCATACGCTGACTCTTTACCCCCAGGTGGTGGTGTCAGGGGTGGACCTGGGGAAGTGATCTGGTCATGAGGAAGATGTCCTCAGGAACGGGATTCGTGCCCTGATCAAAGAGGCCAGAGAGCTCCTTCCCGTGGTCCAGCACCTGAGGACAGAGTGACAAGACAGTCTCAGGGGAACAGTCTTCCTGGCCTCCTGCCTCCAGATTCGAGAGCAGTCATGTGCACTGTGACCTCTGCCCAGCCCACGGGACTCTGCCACTGAAGTTCCAGCTAAGACTTCGGCCATCCTGGCAGATGGCGTGTCCACCCACAGGCTGGCCCAGGCCACAGGCCCCAGGGCCACTCTGACGTCTCCTTCCCCTCCACCTCCCTGGAGTCCACTTCCTGAGCTCCTTTGGACTCTCCCTCCATGTTCCTGCTTCCCGATCCCCAACGCTGCCCAGAGTTACAACCAGAGTCATCTCCATAGAGACCCCACATGGATGCTGAATCCTGGGCTTCCTGAGCCCGGATCTTCCCTTCCCACTTCTGACAGCCTGGCCTTTCTTTAAAATGACTGATTAATTTAATTTATGAAGGTTGAGACATCCATCTGATTCAAAATTTGAAGAGTACCCAGACTGTGTGGAAAGGCGGATAAGGCCACCTCTGTCCCTGAGCCCCGCAGGTGTTCTGAAGACAGCCGTAGCTTCCGGTGATCTCCGCACCATCTTGCACATTGTCCAGAATCGCGCTGTTTGTATTTCTGCACAAGCTGCAGCGCTGCCTGTGCTCCATGCTCTGCGGGACTTTCTCTCCCTTAAGACACTGCCGAGATCTTGTCCCGTCAGGACACAGAGATCTGAAGCTTTCCTTAAAGGATTGCTTAATCTCCTATTATGCCCAGGCACTCTCTCTCTCTTATTTAAAAATGTTTCTCTTCACCTACACACACACGGTTGCATTCTTTGCACTGGACTCTTTTTCAAAGCTTTTCAGGTATTGATGGATTTCCTGAAATGCAACCCTGCGGGATGCGTGGTGGGGTGCAAAGATGAGTGGACAGAGGCTCAGAGGAATTGGGGGACAGGCACCCCCCTGAGCCGTGCAGGGCAGGATGCTCAGGCCAGCTGGCCCTTGGCAGGGTGGGTGTTTGAGTTGGTTTCCTGGGACTTCACCACAGAGGACCTCAAACTGGGAGGCCGGAACATCATCAGCGGACTCTCAGGCAGGCCAAGACGGCGCATGCTTCCCCCAAGACCCCGCACACTGTCTGTTCCACACCTCTCCCTAGCTTCTGGTGGTGGCTGGGGATTTTTGATGTCCCTTACCTCCAGCTGCATCACTCCAATATCGGCCTCCATTGTCACATGGCCATCTTTCCCCATGTGTCTCTATCGTCCCATGACATTCTCTCAGCCTCTGTCGGCCTCTTCATACACAGACATCTGTCTTATGGGATTGAGGGCCCATGCTGCTCCGTCTTGTCCCAACTCATTACCTCTGTCCTGAGTCTGTTTCCAGATGAGGTCACATTCTGAGGTTCTGGGGATTAGGGCTTCGATATATCTTTTTGGGGTGTGCATTTCAATCCATAAGTATTTTTTTTAAAAACCTTATTGGTGCCTTGCGATGATACATAACAATGCGACGTATGTGACATATTTTACCGGCATATAACAAAACTTGGTGAATTTCATTCTGACTACCCTGCACTCCCTCCTCTTCCCCTAAACCCCTCACTCGACTCGTCTCCCTTTTATTTTCATGAGATACTCCCCTCCCCTCCTTATTTTTCCTGTACTTTCTAAACATGAGAGAAAACATAGTACCCTTGACCTTCTGAGTTTGACTTATTTCACTGAACATAATGTTCCCAGGTTTCATTCATTTTCCTGTAAATGACACAATTTCATTCTTCTTTATGGCTGTGTTTACACATTTTCTTTATCTGTTCATCCGTGGTGGACACCTAGGCCTGTTCCATAGTTTGGCTCCTCTGAACTGTGCTGGGTAATCGTGTAGGCATGAGTTGTGCTGCTATAAATGTGGGTAGGCATGTATCCCCAGAGTATGGTGACTTGAATTCTTTAGGATAAATAGGAGTGGCATAGCTGGGTCAGGTGGTGGTTCCATTCCTACCTTTTGAGGAACCTCCATCCTAGTTGAACCAATTTACGATCCCACCAACAGTGGACAAGGGTTCCTTTCCCGCCTCCTCGTCAGTGTTTACTATTGTTGGATTTCTGATGGCTGCCATTC
The DNA here is from genome assembly GCF_052094955.1 of Ictidomys tridecemlineatus. Taxonomy (NCBI): domain Eukaryota; kingdom Metazoa; phylum Chordata; class Mammalia; order Rodentia; family Sciuridae; genus Ictidomys; species Ictidomys tridecemlineatus. Next base: position 114,836,950 of record NC_135481.1, on the reverse strand, counting down.
TGATTTGTGAGATGGAAGCTCCGCAGTGCTTTGCTCTGCATTCCCCTAAGTGCTAACGATGCTGAACCTTTTTTTTTTTTCCACTTGTTTGTTGGCCTTTGGAATTTCTTCTTTTGAGACACGTCCCTTAGTTCATTTGCCCATTTATTGAATGGGTTCCTTTTTATTGATGTTACATTTTTTGAGCTCTTTGTGGATTCTGGACATCAGTTCTCCATAACTGCTCTTAACCACGACCTTCTTGTTGCTTCCAGACTTTTCCTACCCACAAACCCACGTGCGTGTGAGTAGCCACAGGGCAAGGACCTCAAGGACAGGTGCTGGCCTCAGTGTGCACATTGACCTTGGACTTCATGTTGACGGGCCACTCTTCACAAAGGTAGAGATCCTTGCTCCCCATCAATGTATATAAAAATGTCATTTTTGATTTTTATAAGCTTAGCAGATAAAAAAGCCTATATTTTTATGTGCGCTTCTGGTATCAAAAGTGAGCTTGGACTTCTTTTAATAGGTCTAAAGATCATTTTCATTTCTTTTGTGAACTCTTGTACACGTCCTTTGTTCCGGTTCCTATTCAGAATTTGTTCAAGTTTCTTACAAATGAAGACACTCAACCTTTTGTTTCTGTGAATGAACTGCAAAATCTCCCTGGATTTTGCAGTTTGGTTTTGAGGTTATTCATTTCTTTCTATTCCCGCGCCCTTGTTTTCTTTTGACCCAAGTTTTCTTTTCGCATAATTAAAATGTCTCAGTTTTTACTGGTTCCACACCACGTGCCACGTGACCTTGCCCGAGCGTCCATAGATCATGTGTGTCCCTGTGCTTCTCAGCTCTGAGAGGCCCTCGTCATCCTCAGCAGAAGAGCCGCACGCGGGGGCCTAGCCTGGCCCACCCACGGCAGACCCCAGAGCCACCCGGGACAGGAATCCTGCTGAGGAGCTCCCTGTGTGGGGACGGTCCTGAGCTGGGCTCCCGCTCCCTGTTCTGCCTGCCCTGGTCCTGCTGGTGACATCCTCCTCCCCAGCCACCACTCATGTGACAAGGGTGGCTGTTCTGGGGATGGCGCTCAGACCTCCCTTCACCTGGGAACAGGTGTGAGGCAGGCAGGCAGCCGTGGGCCCCGGGGCCTCAGGGTCTGCCCGCCACAGGTGGAGACCGCTGTGCCCGAGCTTGGCTGGGCTGGCCTGGCCTGCCCAACGTGACCTGGCCTCGGGTGTCATTGTCATGGCTTTAATTTCTATGGCCACAGACCAGGTTCTGTGGGGACACTGTCTGCTCATGTGAAAAACGTGACCCAGGGGCGTGGAGGAAGACTTTCCTCGGCCCCTTTCACAGATGATGCCCGCTGCATTGCTCCCAGCCGAGGCGCCTCCCTCCCGCTCCAGCAATCTCTCCCAGGGGCGGGGAATATTTCTGTAGAGCCACCTGACAAGTTTCATCCTCGGCCTTTTGGCAGAATGCAGTCTCCTGATCCCTGCCTTCCTGCAGTTCCCCCAAACTGGGAACTCTGGGGTGAGGGAGAAGGAGCAGCCACCTCCGCCTGGGGAAGCGCCTGCACGTTGGTGGGCTTCCTGGAGGAAGTGGTGCTAGAGCTGTTTGGAGAAGCAGCGGCTGATGGGAGCAGGGAGGCGCCCTCCAGGGAGAGGGGCAGCCAGGTCAAGGGAGTCGGCCTGACTGGGTAGGCTGCAGGACGCTCTGGGATTCAGTTCTGGGGCCGCGGTACCTCATGTTCCTTCTGGTCCAGTCCCTCTTCTCCTCCCCCTCCCCCCTCAGGTTTCCCTACTCTTTATCCCCTCGCGGTCCTGACCAAGGAATCTGGGGGTGAAGTCCTCTTCCACCCACAGAACAACCCAGAAAGAGCCGCGGAACAAGGCTCAGTCCGTTTCTCTGCAAAGACCAGGAGTAGACCCAGGTGACAGTGGTGCCCCAAATAAATGACCATCTCCTCGCCCCTGGATCCTGCGAATGGGCCTTGTCTTTGCTGATGTGGTTGAGTTTAGAATAGCAAGGCAGGGTCATCTTGGGTTACTGGGTTGAGTCCTGAATCCAATGACAAGTGTCCTCATAAGACACAGGAGAGAAGATGGGCACACGGGAGGCCCAGTGACCACGGAGTGATGCTCCAGGAGCCCAGGGCCACCAGAGCCTTGGGAAGCAGGAAGAGGCAGGAAGGACTGTCCCCTGGCACCCTCTGAAGGAGTGTGGCCTGCTGCCACCCTGATCTTGAGCTTCTGGCCCCCGGAGCTGTGAGAGTCGGGGTCTTTTTACCATGCCAAGTGTGTGGTCGGGTGTCACTGTCACGGCGGCCCTGAGAAATGACTGGGGCCACAGGCTCCTGGCTGTGTATCGGCTGCCTCCAGGTCGGCTGCTATCACTGAGAAGGTCACTTCGGAGTCTCACTGTGTCACTGCCAGACGAGGGCTCCCCAGCCTTCCCCATGGTGGGGGCTGTGATGACACCCCCCAACCCCACCCAGTGGCGAAGCTCGGCTCCCAGCACAGCTGCGCTCCGTGTCCCCTCCCCGCCCCACGCGCTCTTACCCCTGCTGTTGACCTGGACAAACCTATCATCAAAGAATTGCCAGGAAGCACTGGTGTAATTTCAATGAAACCAATACTTCCTGAGATTCTGGGGATTGGGGGGAAACCCGCCCCCCACCCCAAACGCTGTGGAGCACGATCCGTGACAGACGCTGAAGAATCAAAGGGATTTTGTAGTAAATGTCTTCGGGCAGAGAAATCCCAGGGGGCACTTGTGGATCCGTAACCCGGCGCTTCTCAGTCCCAGAGGTACACGAGGGTCACCTGAGCAGCTTTCTTTTAATGTTGATTTTTTAAAAAATCAGAATCTCTGGGGCGGGAGTCCAGACAAGGGTCTGATTTTTAAAGGTGCCCCAACAATTTTTAACACATGGTGAAACTACTGATTTGAAGGGTTTTTAAAAGGTAGTCCCTGGGCCATCACTGGAGCGTGTTGGCAGAGCCAAGCTCCCAGGCCACACACAGACCTCCTGCCAGGGACTCAGGGCTGGACGGGGCTCCGCTCAGCCTGCTCTCAGGGGAGGCCCGGCACCCAGGGCGGCCCACAGAAGGAGGCTTCTGCACCTCCCTCAGCGCTTCTGCAGTTCTGAGTGTCTTCAAATTCCTTGTGTCCCTGTGCGGGGACACAGGCGATTGTTAATAACACAAAGGGCTGACGTCGTCCCAGTTTCTTCCCAGATCTCGGGGTGCCCACCATGTCTTCTGTCCACCTGGGTCAGCATGTGGCTCTGTGTGTGGGGAGTGGTGAGCAGTGAGGGAGGGGGCAGGAGCAAAGTCCCAGCCCCCTCACCATGGCTGCCTGGTCCTTAGCAGCAGGAGATGCCCACTTGCCCTGGCTCGGCCACCAGGCTCCAGGGCCTTCCCGTGTCTGAGCAGGGAGGAGGTGCTCAGGGGTCTCGGCCAGCACCCCGGCTGGGCTGCACTGAGGCTCTGGCTCTGATGTGGCGTGGGGGAGGGGGAGGCAGGGAAATGCACCCTGCACCGACCCTATACCTGTGTACGCTCAAGACGTGTGTGTGTGTGTGTGTGTGTGTGTGTGTGTGTGTGTGTGTGTGTGTTCACAAGCTGCTCAGGAGTCATTGTGGACTTTGGATGCTCCTCTGGAGAGGTCTCCCATGGAGAGTCCTTAAAGCCAGCAACCAGGCCACAGAGAGGACTCAAGGGTGTGGAAGGCACTGGATTTGCTCCCAGAGGGGTCTGGAGTCGGTTGAGATCATAGCCTAATGGAAGGGCGCCCTGAACCCCTCTTCTGCAAGGCTGTTGCTGTTCAGAGCAGGCAGCTCCGGCTTGCTGTCCCTGGATTAGGAATGTTTGGGGGTGAAGGAAATCCCGCTCCCTCTAATCTCACGTCTTTGTGAGTGTTATGAACGACTTCCCACGGTGAAGCCTTGAGCAGTTCTGTCACTTTGATGTCCCTTCTCCCCTCACCAGGAAGGACTGGCGCTCACCCCCACCTCATTAGCATGCATAAGTATGGGTTTAATTTACAGAGATGTAGTAAACGTCTGGTGGAAATCACGGCTCCTTTCTTAAAGCCATTTACATATTTGGTTTGGAAAATGCATAAAGAATTTCTGACTTTTGCTAACACACTTAAAAAAGTGATGTTAGGGAAAACTCAGCGGCGTGTCCCGATGCAGAACGCAGGCCTGAACCCTCGAGGAGAGTCAGGAGTCTGGTTCAAGTCCCCGCTCTGTCCTGGACCTGCTCCCCAACGAGGTGAAGTTGACTTCCCTGTCTTAGACATGGCGGGGTTGTCTGGACTAGCATTTCCTAAAGTTTGGATGCTGTGACACCTGTGGTGTAGGAGACATGGGTCAGGATTTTAAACATTATAATCATTATATATTTATTTTAATGTTTTTTTTTTTTTTTTAAAAATACATGATATACCAAACCCACAATCTGTGAATATTCCTGCATCATTTTGATTCCCATTTATTTACTTATTTTTGGTACCAGGGGTTGAACCCAGGGACACTGAACCTCCAAGCCACATCCCCAGACCTTTATTATTTTTTATTTTGAGACAGGGTCTCGCTGAGTTGCTGAGTCTGGTCTTGAGCTGTGATCCTCCTGCCTCAGCCTCCCGAGCCACTGAGATTACAGGCTGCACCACTGGGCCCTGCTGATTTTTTTTTTTAATTAAATTAGTGAGAAACTGTTGAAGAAGGCAATTCAAAGGAAAAAAGAACAGTAAATAATAAAAGATCTTTGTGGGTGCTGCAGAATGGTAAAAGCTTAAAGAATGATGCAAAAATTGGGAATTAATACAAAATTTTAGATGGAGATAATTTGAAGAAAAGTAGGCAAATGATGGAAGTTCTTCGTGGATGTTGTGAAAGGTGTAAAGGACGGGAGCTGGTCACGGTGGTCCTCCGCTCTGCGGCTGGTTGCTGCATCCTGCTGTTCCTCTTCAAGAAGAGGAACTGGGTTGAGCCATTCCTACATCGTGATGCAGTGAGGTATTTTAAACAGCGTCTTTCAGATGGTTCTCCTCTTTGATTCTTGGGGTGCTACTTATCCTTTACCCTCAGACTTAGCCTTGGGACTATCCAATCGGCCCTTCCCTCTTCGCCGGCTTTGCTTGCCCTGCACTGGTTTTTGTGTTAGTGTGTCTGCTCGGGGTTCTGATGCCTTGCGAGAAACATGGAATTTGTCTAGAGAGTGGATTTGTTTTTCTCCTACCAGGGCCATGATAGGTGACGAACTCCTTTGTCATTTTTGAGCTAGTGGTTTTATGCAGGTCTCCACCTCCTACCTCTGAACATCGGTCCAAGACCTCTGCTGTTGGGACAAGGACAGAGGGGAGGAGCTGCAGTCCATGCCTCGTGGCGTCACCGGAAGCCAGAGACTGGCCTTTCCCTCTCTCCCCACAAACCCTCTCTGAGCGTCTATGTACCCCGCCGCGCCCTGTGCTGGGTGCAGAGGACGAGCCTCCGGGGGCTAACCTGCTAATAGGATCAGGGTTAAATCCCAGCCTTGTGCTTGCTGTTAACCTTGGGCCAATTACATAGATGCTCTGAGCCTTGACCCAGCACAAGGTGAAGAAATGGCTTAGGCTGGACTGTGGGCATGGGTCTGTTGGGACAAGAGGGAGCTCAGAGCGTCCAGATGTGAGGGAGGGTGGGGGATTTCATGCAGGGCCATTCGAAAGTTCTTTTGTGGTCGGTTCTCCTTTGTTCTAGAGAAATGAAGCAGACGCAGGCTTGAAGCAAGGAGGGAAGGGAGAGTTGGGCAGATGGAGGACAGGGGAGGCAGAGAAGGCTCTTCTGGAACAAGTGTGATGGGGAAATGGGGAAGGACTGCTGCATGGCCCCAAAAGCCTACCTGAGGGCTGGGGTCGTGGATTCCAGAAGAGCCCAGGCACAGCCGTGCTCAGATGCGGGAGAGCCGGTGCGGGACGGGGAGTCACACCTCGTGGGAATTTAGTGTGCATTGTCTCATCTGTCCTCATGAGGGACCCCAGAAGCCTTTTGTACCCATTTGGTAGATGAGCAAACTGAGACCTCTAGAGGTGAAATGACGAGCCCAGGATCACAGTCAGGAGGCAGGAGAGCCAGGAATGCCAGCCAAGACTGGCCCTGAAACGCTCGCTCAGTCCTTCCGCAATGCTCTCGGAGCTGCCACGCTGCTCTGTAGGGAGCTCTCGGTGATGCTGATTACTTCATCAGCGGCAAGCTGCTAAGCGGCATCCAGAGCCCGCTGTGGAACTTTAGATCTGGCTCTGCTACCATTTCAACAGTAGCTTCAGCCACACCTATTCTTCTCTGTGGGTCTTGATTCTCCTCTCTACAAAGAGGAGGTTAATCTGGGGGCCCCTCTATTCCCTTCTGGCTCTTTCAGAGCTGCTCCACACACACCCCTCCCTCTTAGAGCCCGTGTCCCCGGCAGCGGCTCAGTCTTGCATCGACTGAGGTCCTTCCCCTTTGACGTGAACTCCTTTGGGCACTGTCTCTTATCCGCCACAATCTCCAAAATCTGGAGCCCATTGAAAGCAGAGAGCATTTAGGGTGGAAATCCAGGCTCGCTGGACAGGACAGCGGTTCCCTCTCTGTGGCGCTAGCAAGGCCGGCAGACCCGGGGGCTCTCGCTCTGTCACCGTGCTGCCCCGGTAATTGCGATAGGCTCTTTTGTTATTAAACAGACCCAACCCCAAACAAAAGGGACACTGTTTCTTTTATGAGTAATGTGCTAACTCACTCCTGGAAAAAAAAGAAAAAAGTTCAAGTCCAGCGTAGGAACTGAGACAGCATAAGATTTATTACGAAGCCTACAGAAATTATTCTCCTTCGCAGCACTTAAATTGTCTAATTATTTACAGCTGTCTCCAATTTGGCCCGGGCTGTTAATTAAGGGTGTGCGTCTTCCCCTGCTCCAGGGGGGCCCTGAAGCCTCAGCCGAACGGCAGCAGGGAGCTGGCAGGAGGGCCCTGCACAGCCATGGCTGCTGAACCCTCGGCCCAGTGGACCCTGCTTTTGTCCACTGCCCCTCACTGAGATGGACACAAAGCTAGGGAGATACGGATTTCCTGCCTGCACCTGGGGGACACTGACTTGAGGGGCTCCCTGCAGAGGGACCTCCTCTGGGGATCCCAGGGTCTTGGGCGCCCTTGGAAGGAGCCATGGCAAGGTCGTCTCTGTGAGGTCTCTCCATTCCTGTGTGGCCCACAGGAGCAGGTGAGCCCCTTCCATCACCCCCGATCGTCTTCACAGCCTGCACCTGCAGCATCCCCCCCCCCTACACCCTCCTGTCTCCTGGCCCCATGCACTGGCTCTGCTTTGGTTTGGGGCTGGGTGACAGTTGGTTCTGCAAACATTGAACAGGTACCTGCTGTGCTTGGGGTGCTGAGGCAGGCAGAAGGATGCTGGAAATGAGCAAAGTGTGGTTTATTTATTATACGGCATGAGGTACAGGACCTTAGTCACCTCTCACCCCTCCCCACTGCTGAGCCAGGGATTGGTAAACAGTAAGAGCTCAATAAGTACTCGCTGAATAAATTGATGAATCACAGGATTTCTGGCTACAAGAGCCTTTGGCAATAAGGAAGTCTATCCTTTAGATCCCCCCCAAAAATTTTTTTTAAGTTTTTTCCTTGAAACAAGCATAGACACTTTTATTTTAGAAAAGTTGGAAGAAACTAGAAATTGCCTACCTCTAAAACAAAACAATTTTTTACAGTTGGTTGTATATCTTTCCAGTCTTTTTTCGAATGATGTCATACATATTTGAACACAACTGGAATCCTATTATTGTGTTTGCCTGTTTATAACTTGTTTTCATAACATCATAATCTTTTTATATAGTAACCATACGTTGTGAACACTTTCCACATCATTGACTTTCACCAAATCAAATGCATGATATTGTAGTACAGTTTTACCATAATTCTTTTTACCAGACCTTTGACAGTTTAAAGTTGTTTTTCCTTTCCCTATTGCATATAATGCTCAATTGAACATTCAACTCTCCATAGAAGAGAAAACACAGAGAGGAAGTGACGTATTCGAGAGTTGCCTCTCAGCGCCGAACCTATCCTTCTGGGGTCTTCTGGGTGGTGAGGGGGCTGGTACTCTGCAGACCACATATCTGCTTTGCCATCTCAGAATGAATAAATGGACAAATAAGAAAAATAATATTGGCACATGCCTGTGATTCCAGCAGCTCAGGAGGCTTAGGCAAGAAGATTGTGAGTTCAAAGCCAGCCTCAGCAACTTAGCGAGGTCCTAAGCAACTCAGCAAGACCATGTCTTTTAAATAAAATATAAAAAAGGGCTGGGGATGTGGCCCAGAGGGTAAGTGCCTCTGGGTTCAATCCCCAGTACCAAAAAAAAGAAAAAAAAAAAAAGAAAAAAAAAAAAAGGTAAATGTCTAAATTGGTTTTAAAAAAATCTTGAATGTACTATTTGATGGCTGAGGACTTAACTTAGAAATATCCACTTATGCTTTTGAAATGGGAGGGGAGGCTTCAATTCCCTGCACTGTAAGTTACAGGGGGGACTTTCCCCAGGAAAATGGCGCACAATCTAAGGACAACATGTGAAAGCAAGCCCTAGCCAGGTGCAGTGGGGACACGTGTGATCCCAGAGACCCGGTGGACTAGGGCAGGAGGATCACAAGCTCAAAGTCAGCCTCAGCAATCTAGAGAGACCTCCATCTCGAAATAAAATATAAAAAGGACTCGGGGGGAGGAGCTCAGTGGGAAAGTGCTCCTGGGTTCAATCCCCAGGACCAAAGAAAACAAAAACAAACAAACAAAAAACAAAGTAAGAAGGCAGGGTCTGCCGGGAATCGGCATCTGGAAGAAGAGAGTGGCAGAGGGCACATTTCCTGCTTATACCAGCTGTTAGCCTAAAGCAGGTCACAGTCGACACCACTCAGAGCAGCTAAAATGCCAGCAGAAAACCTGCAGTTCTTCTGACATGAAGGCCAGAGAACAGGGTTTGCAGAATTCAGCTGTAACAGGAAAACCATGACAGCCACATTGTCCAGAATACAATCAGAAATTACTCGACACCTAAGGAAATAGGCACATGGGACTCACACTCAACACAAAGACTGACCTCAGCATGGCAGACAGCAGGCAGGGACTTTAAGGCCACTATCCTAGCAATGCTCAGTGATGTAAAGGAAAACATGTACTTCATGAATAAAAAGAGGGGAAATTTAGCAGAGAAATAGAAACAAACAAATGAAACTTGAAAAATGCAATATTTGAAATTGTGCCTGATGGTTGAAGTTATGGGAATAACCAAGAGGGAAACAGAAAGCAAGAGGGCCCAGGAGGGAGGCCCTTGCCGACTCTCAAACAGGGCGTTCTAGCTTTTCTCTGCTTCTAGTTCCTTAGCTTATGGAAGCAGCCATGTCTACGTGGCTTTCTTACTTGATAACCAAGAAATCCTTTGAGATAGGTTTATGTTTTCTACTTTATAGATAAGAAAACGAAGGCTTCCATGTTCATCGGGGGCATAATAATATTTATTTTTAGTCTGGTGTCTGCTTTTATTGGCCTATTCCCAGTTGTGATCTATCAAGGGGAAGGGAAGCCCAGCCCCTGCGGGACAGGAGCCCAGTTCTCTCAGGTCAGGAGGCTGATGAGACTGTGTCATGGGCAGGACGTGGGGCTGAGAGTCTGGGGACCCTGGTTCCAGTCCATGTTTTCTTCCTTTAAGCTGAAAAAGAACTGAGTAGCTTTTCCCCGTCTCTGCCCTCCTTTCTCAAAAGGGCCAGGGAAGGTCTGGTGGAGTCACATCCACAGATGACCTGAAGGTTGGCCACACAAACGTGCAGGGTGGACGAAGTGTGAGACCAGAGGGGGACTGCGGCACGGTCGCCTGAGGCACTGGAGAACAAATCTGCATGTGCTGGACAAAGTGCATCGGTCACACAGCCCTTGGACCTCCTGTCTGAGCCTTTTGAATTAAATGTCCCCTAAGTCTCTGGGTCCCTTTTGTTCTTTACAGAATGTCCCAGCTGGCACCATGGAGCTGGAGACATGCTTTGGGGGGAAATGTTTCCCTTAAATGAATCCATCCGCCCTCTGAGAAGCGCACCGAAGGCGGCTTCTCCAGGCCGCACCTGTGAGGGCCCCTGCGCTGTCGTGTCTGTTCCGAATCCCGGGCGCATCCCCAGCGCTCGCCCGAGGCCCGCTGGCACAGTGCGGTGCTGGTTGTGGGGATGCATCAGCGAGTGGGACCTCGAGGTTCCAGGCTGCCCCGCAGAGCGAGGGGGGCCAGTGACACAAACCTTCCAATGCCGAGAGGCCAGTGGGGCCAGGGATGGAGAGTGCAGAAAGGACTTTCAGGCAGGGGGCGGTGTCCTTGGAGCAGAGACCAGAGGAAGGAAGGGGAAAGCGAGCCCGCGACCCTCCCTGGGAGGTGGCCCCCGCGCCCCACCCCCACCCCCGCGCTGGCTGGCTGTGCCGTGTTCGATAAAGCGCAACTCCACATCTGTCCTCACCCACATTCCATCTTCTTCTCCTGACGATGCCCAGCCCCCACCAAGTATGGGCCCTGCTGGACCGCGGACGCTTCACCCCAAAGACACGTCATCCTAGTCCATCCTCCATGTCCACTGTCCCCACAGTGGGTCCCTTGGGAGGCTGCCTAAGCCTCTGTCCCGCAGGGAGGGGAGGGAACGCAGAAGGGTGGCTCCCTCCTCTGCCCACTGCCCACAGCGCTGCTGGGCAGCCCCAAGGGACCAATGACCAGCGGAGGATGGGGGGAAGCAAGGATGAGGAAGACCCCGGGGTAGGGTGGCCCAGGCTCTGTCGGGTAATGTCATTCGCGGTTGGCTCCTTGGTCTCATTGGCACCCTGTTGGCTTTTTGCCACCAGGTCTGGGTTCATCCAAAAGGACTCTCTGTCAGCCTAAGGTAAGAAAAGCTGTATCCTCTGTGTCCCCTGCAGAGATGTGCTGTGACCTTTGACACAATAAAGGCTCTGCGAAGTCCAGCACTAAGGGGCCTTGCTGAGCTTCACTTTAACTAGTGTTTTCTAAAGTAATTTGGCAACAAAGATCTTCCCCCACATAGATCATCAATGAAACCCCCTGGGAACACTGCCAGGCAGCGCCCAGGGGGAGCCCGGGTTTAGAGTCAGGTGATCGGGGACAGTGCAGTGGGGGGGTGACCGTTTAAATCCATACATATGTTTCTTTCAATCTGACCTATGTTAGGATCGCCACCACGGAACAAAACAGAACAGACAAGCGCCGGCACGCACAGGTGGGCTATCCCGACGTGGTTTTGTTAAGAACTCTGACGTCTGTGGGCAGGGAGAACAAGGGCTGAACCGGAGGCTCTATTCCCTTTACTATTTTTCTTTCTTTCTTTCTGCTATTGTTGCTTATACAAGCTTAGCTGGTTGTCCTGCTTGGTGACAAGCAAGATTCTACCACTGACCTTGGTGACATCCTTCTGAAATCCAAGTAGGTCAGGAGAAGGCGAGTTCCTTGAAGGAGCAGTCTGGGTGAGGAAAAGGGAGAGACAAGAAATCCCCCCTCACTTCTCCTCAGTCCCCAGTAATTATCTCTATACTGAGACCACCCTGGGGCCAGACCTGTGTTTCCCATCTCTGTGTCCTTAAGCTGCACAGGGCCTGACACGTAGTAGGTACTCAGCAGAGTGTTGCTGAGGGAATGAGTGGGTGAATCAACAGTTCCCTCTCTGGCTTGCCTTCATTCTTACTTCCTCAACACTTAATTGTTCATTATTCACCTAGGAAATATTTATGTGCCAGCCTGAATGTAGGCACAGCTAGCATGGAACCACCTTTTTAAAGAACTCGTGGATTAGTTGTTGGTAATATCTCATTTTCGGGGTCCCTTCCCGCTCTGGATTCTGCAACTCCAAGATTCCCTAATTCTGTCATTCGAAAACTGTTATTCTAAGATTCCGTGATTCCTGACTCCCCCCACTGAGCCCTAGACATCTGCCTTTATTTTGGATCCTCGATTGGACTAGTTATCTAAATAAGAATCTTCTCAGTTCATTGATTTGTGAATGTGTATCAAGCGTCGATGAAGAGGTCACCTCTAAGAAATTTGTAGATTCAGTTCAAGGTCAATTGAAGCTAACTGTATTAAAGCAAGATCGTATCTCTCCCTATGAAATGTTAGCCATTCTTTTTGGAAAAAAAAAAGAAAAAGAAAAGAAAAAAGAATTAGGCCAAAATAGTTCACATTTTTTTAAAAAAAGAGACCTCATTGCTGCATAGATTTACGCATCTGCTCCTGCGGTGGCTTCTTAATTGTGAACAGGAGGGAAGCTCTAGGGTCAGGCGCAGGGTATGTTATGCATGGACTTGGCCACAGACAGCCCACGGAGGGCAGCCCTGAGAGCTGAGCCCGTCACTGGCTCTCTACACCCAGTACAAACTCTGTCCAGGCCACACAGGAGGTCCAAGGCAAAGGACAATCGTGAGTGGGCTCCCTTCTCCTGGTCCAGGCTCTTCATCATCTTAGACTAGCCAGACAGGCCAGCACTGACCAGAGAGACAGAACAAAGGCACTGCAGCCCCGGTTCCTAGCTCCACGAGTGTCCTCGATGCTGAGAAGGTGGCTGGTGGCTTCAGCGGGAAGGAGGCGGTATGCTATTTAGGACACTGTCTCTGTCTGTTTTGTGCAGCTGTGACAGAATGCCACAGACCTGTCATTGATGACCAACAGAAATTTATTTGGCTTACAGTTCTGGAGGGTGGGAAGCCCAGGAGTGAGGGGCTGCATCTGGTGGGGGCCACTCCTGAGATACTCATCCATCAGTTGTGGAATAGCCTGTGTGGCCATGCCCTGCTGGGGGGTCACATGTGCTAAGTTTTTTTTTTCCTTTTCCTTTCTTTTATTACTTTTTTATACGGCTTTAATTTAATGGTTACTCTTTCAAAGTTTCCCTTTGTTTTTGATGGGCACATAATGATTGTACACATTTATGTAGGACAACGCCGTAGATGGTTAATATTTCAACTCTAGTTTGTGCCTTCTATTGGTTGTTGCATGGAGATTCAGAGCCCAGGTCAGGAGTAGACACAGTCACTGAGGTCGCTCACCTGTGAGCAAGATACAGGTGCCTAGTGACCTCATGAATCAGTCACAGTGGCCACTGGTGGACCAGGAACACCAGGGATCCAGGCTGCCCATGACCTCTGCTGTTCCCAGTGGCCATCAGAAGTGGAGGAGCCTAGATCTCTCTTCCCCAGGCTGGGAACACTACCACACTACCTCGACATCTCAATATAAGTTAGTTGAAAGCTTCCAGAATGATTTCATTCTAATTGCATCTTTGGGTAAAAAGTGACCACTTACAACTCAACACTCTTCCTGGGACATATGTATCCTTAAGGATAAAAGATGACAGCACATGAATTTTCCCTGCAATTATGTTGCTCTATTAAGATAATTCTGCAGGGTATGGTGGCGCATGTCTGTGATAACAGCAGCTTGGGAGGCTGAGGCAGAAAGATTACAAGTTCGAAACCAGCTTCAGCAACTGAGCAAAGCTCTGCCTCAAAATAAATAAATAAATAAATAAATAAATAAATGAAATTTAAAAAGGGTTGGTGATGTAGTTTAGTGGTTAAGAACCCCTGAGTTCAATCCTCAGTTAAAATATATATATATATATATATATATATATATATATATATATATATATTCCTCCATTGCTGCATGCAGATAAGCATAGGTATGTTGAAGGGTTTGGATAATTTAAAATTTTTTTTTGGTTCTCTTATCACTTAGGATCATAGTCTCTGCTGATAAGATCCCTGTAAAATCACCACCTCTGACCAACTCCTGCCACTTTACCATTTCTTATCTAAAGCTTGGGGACTGGGACCTGAATGCCTACAATAGACCCTGTTAACTCTACACCCTCATGGGAAGAGGGAAATGCAAGTTCATTGTAAACCAGAAAAGAACAAAGCAAAAATCAGATCAAAGTGAGAGGATTACAGGCCCCAGTCTGAGACCTGAAGTTGTTAAGCTGAGTAGCTTCACAGCGATTACAGGGATAACCACCAGTTAGCGGTCTGATGACAGAGTGCGGGACAGCCTGTGTTAATGTGCTTCCAGGAGGCTGCCCGGAAGACCCTGGAATTAACACTGATGACGCTGGTTGTGTCCCTGTTTATTTTCCACTTCCCTTGATAGTACTACAATGAACAGTCTTGTTCTTTCTCCTCCCCGATGGCAAGATGGCAAGTGAACCCGCGTCCCTCTGGGGGAAACGGCGACTGAGAGGAGGTGATGCTGGTTTGTGCTCTGAGCAGGCTGCACAGCAGAGGCCCGAGAACGATCTCTTCTGGCTGCTGTGTCTCTCCCTCCTCCCAAGTCCCCACCCCTCCTTCCAGATCTCTCTGTCCTACAATCTGTCCTCCTTAGGACCTTGCTGGCAGGAGCCTAGTCTGGATTGATTCAGAAAGAACAGAGTTATGGCGGGGGAAGTTATTGGGCTGGACCATCAGAACGAGGCGGCTAGCAGGAACCTCTCTCTTTTTCTCTCTTATTACCTCTTGGCAGCAATAGTTGACAGCAATGAGAACACATCTGATCTTTCTTGGAATCCAGAAGCAAGGCTACTTCTTCCCCAGCAACTGACTAAAATCCCAGGGCAGAGCTCTGATTGGTTGCTGTTGAGTCACATGGCCTTCCTTGACCCAATCATGGGGTCCAGAGGGAGGAGGTACTATGATTGGCCAGGCTGGGTCACATGCCCACCCTTTGACATTGGAAGAACGGCAGGCTGCTTTCTAGGTTCACAAAAGCATTAGCTCTTCCTTCATTTCCAGAACCTTTGCTCAGAGCCCTCACGATTCTAGAAGGTCTAAAAGAGAAGAGCTCTTTGTTTCTCCCAATCGAATCTTACAAGAAGGAGGCGTGATATTAGTATTCAGGGGGTAGCTACTCTGACCTGACCTGCTAGACATCTTGATTTCATTTAATTCTCACAAGTAATGGGTGAGGAAGCAGAGAGTGGAGGACGCTTGCCCACCTGCCTGAGGTGGTGGCTGGGAAGTGTTGGTGTGGACCCTGGGCTCGGCTCAGGGCTCCTTCTTCAGGGCTCCAGGTCGCAGGGAGTGATGGTTGCTTAAGAAAGTTGCAGTTTTCTCTTTAGGAGCTGGTAAAGGTGCCTGTGATTGCTTGTCTCCAAAATGCACTTCTGCCCAGCCCTCCAGGCGGAGCTGCTGGCCCCTGACCAGGTGTCGGGCATCTCTTTCCCACCTGCTAGAATGGTCCTGGACTGCTTTGACCAAGGGGGTGGAGTGGCAGTGGCCAGCTGTCACTCAAATTGCCAGGTGACTCCTGCTTTTGTGTTCTGGGGGGCTGGTCGCCTGCTATAAAGAAGGTCAAGCTAAACAATGAAATGGAGAGGGATATGGGAGGGGGGGAGACAGAGAGAGAAGGAGGGAGGGAAGACGGAGAGAGAGAATGTGTGGAGAAGCACCCAGTGGACCATGAAGTGTGCATCTGATGGCCCCGTGCACTGCCCACTGAAGGGAGTGGCCTGAGCAACCCCAGCTGAGGTCACACAGAGCAGAAGGTACCCAGCTGAGCCCTGCCTGAACTCCTGGCCTGGGGAATTAAGCTTCCCTGTGTTTGGGGTGGTGTGTTACCAGCAGAAGGTAACAGAAACCCCTGGTAATTTTGCAGAGGTTTTTCTACCTTTTAAATTTTTTTGTGTTTTGAGCTTGTTGAGTTGGTCCTTCCGAAGCTCCGCTCTCCCACACCCTTTGAAAGGCCCTTTTCTCCTGCCTTGTGAGTGCCCAGGCCCGAGCCTTCCTTTCACATTAATCATGTGTCCAAGGAAAGGTCTGAGTCCCCGCAGGACGGCTCAGCAGGATGGTGGGGTGGCTGGGGGAGCGAGGAAAGACCCATGAAGGGGGGGTCTTTCACCTTTGCCTTTCAGACATTATCAGCATTTTGGTGGCATTTTCTGATTGGACTCACAGGAATATTTGTAAAATGTAGAAAAGTGTCAACAAGGAGCCAGATGGACAGACCCCGTCCAGCCCCACCGGCCTGGTGTGGCATGTTGCCAGTTTGGTCCGCTGTCCGGCCCATCTATTTGTGACTCCTCCACCACACACACCCCTTACACAGGTGACATCATGGGGATGCCCAGTTTGGTGGCTCTCTGTGGCTTTCTTCGTGTCACATCGCAGGTATCTGGACATGGCCTCTGTGGTCATAAAGGTGCACGGGATTCAGATTCCATTCACACCCCCTGTCTACCAAGGGCCCACATTACGTGGTAATTCAAAATGCTTCTCTCGTACTACTTTACAAGCCTCTGCAGGGTTCCATGAAACAGCATTGTTGGTCCTCAGACAGGGAGGAAAACAGAGAGACCAAGTGACTTGTGCAAGGCCACACAGCTGGGAGGAGTGGAGAGAGAACATGCCTGAGTTCTGCTCCCCTGGGCTCAAGTCCCGTGAGGAACCTGGGCAGGACGGCGCATGACCTCTTGTCACCAGGTGCCTGGAGGCTGGCAGGAAGCCTTGCGTTACTCCGACCCCTGCAGCATGTTGGAACCATATCCCATTTCCCATGGCTGCCACTCCCTGTGTGCCCTGTCCCCATTCCCTGGCTGGCTACCATCTACCTCCATTTCACCCTATGGGGTCTCTTGTCACGGGAAGCCCACCTCTCTCCGAGTCCGTCTCTGTCTGTCTGTCTCTCTCTCTGTCTCTCTCAATTCCTTCTTTGCTCCTCCTCTTGCAAAATACAAAAGCAGAAAAGAGCAGGCCCAGAAGTCTGTGAATACGCTGGCTGGGCTCCTTCTGAGGCTCCGGGTTCCTGGATACAATCTTGAATCCCAATTAAGCCGTTAGAGAAAAACTTGTTGCTGGCAGCGGGGTCGGGGAATAGTTTCCATCACGCAGGATCTGGAATTGGAATTGGCTGGAAGGCTCCTGCGAGCTGCTTTCGATACCTAATAGGCGGAATCTCAATGTTATTAATCTAAGTGAACCGTGTGAGACACAGGAACGGAGCGGTGAACAGAGTTATTTGATTTTAGGAAAGAAAACCAGGCAAAGAACATTCTGTATTTGTAATGTCCTGGATTGCCTGCAACAGGCCGTTAGATTAGAAATATGTCTGTGGCTTGCGATGCAGGATTTAATGAAATTACAAGATAAATTGGGAGACCCCAGCCAAGGTGAAAATGCAGAATTCCTGACACACTCTGCTTGGAGTGTGCCCTCTGGGACTGGGGAAATGAGCATTCTTGGTGCAAGAAAAGGAGAACATTTGATGCAATTACCAGTCAGTCCTGGGGCCGCCCACGTGCTTGAGTCGATTCTGTGCCTTTTCAGACAGCACAGCCGCTGGGCTCTGGAGAAGGTAGCCATTTTGTTGAAAAGGAGAAGGTGACAGCTTTTCTCCTTTTCTGCTGCGTGAGGTGTTGATGTAAGGGCAACATGTGATGTCTGGAGCCGTGGCAATCATCTTGTGATCACTAGTGGATCCATTTAAAATTTTTTAAAAAATATAACTTCAGTGTTTCACAAATATTAATATATTTAGTAATAACTCATTTAATTAATATCCAAACCTGGAGGGTGATAACTAATGCAAAGGAGAGAATAAAATTTGGGTCTTGATGTTATTGCCGAATTGGCAACCTAATCTGGACCATGTTCAAGGAAGAATGATCCCTTCAGGGCCAGAGCCAGGGCCAGCAGGTCACAGTCACCACACCTGGCAGAGCCAGCGCTTCCAGCTCTGAATTTAGCCCCTTTTCATGCCCTGCTCTCGTCTCATTGCACGGGCACCAGGAGGGGAGTTGCTAACTCGTATCTGGCAACCTCTAGACACCTGACTCCAGGAGAGGAGAGCAGCAGGGGAGCTGCGGGTTCCCCCTCTTGAGCAGAACACAGCGTTGGTTGTCCCGAGGTTCACCCAGCTTCAGTTGCTGGGGTCCCATAGCCTCACTGGGTGGGCTGTGGGTGATCTGATCCCCACCAGGTGCTGGGCCCAGGGAGGGCTTTGTGACAGGTGTTGGGAGGGACAGGTGCAGAGTCAACTGCAAACCAGGTGCAGCAGGATGGGGAGGCGGGCTCAGCCTACTGTCTTCCTGTCATTTCCTCACTGGGTATAGCCTGGCGCTGGTCAGAGGCGGTGAGCAGAGTGGTCAGTGCGAGGGCACTGGAGGCAGGCTCTGGCTGCCCACACCTGAGACGGTGGCCGGCCCTGGGTCCTGTACTGTTCTCTGAAGTCAGTGGAGTCGCCCGGCTCCGAATCAGTGAGCACCCGGGACCCCTGAGCAGGAGCCCAGCTGCAGGAAGAGGCTGGGGAAAGGCAGGAGCAAGATGAGCTCGGAGGCTGGGATGAGCTCGGCCGCAGGCGTCTGCTTCCATCTGTGAAGCCCGGGGTTCCGTCCCCAGTCCCCAAACCCAAAAGGATCCAGCTCCTTCCCCATGAGGGTAACCTTGTTGGGGGGCCTGGGGGTGGAATATGAGATGGGCAGGTGCAGAACATGCCGGAAGGGTGAGCAGGGGTGAAAGGGAAGGTGGGGGAGGGGCAGGTCTTGCTGGGTGTCACTGGTCAGCTAGACGCCGACCACACTCGTATCTGACCGTCCTCTGTACCCCTGCCCAGGGGCGTGGGTGGCCCAGGGCAGGGTGAGATTCCTCTCTGAAGTCTAAGCAGGACTTCCCGAGGTGTTTCTAGACGTGCTCCTGGGTGGGAGGGGCTAAAGAGGCTTGGCAGGGGAGGCGTCAAGGTTAGTGAAAGAAATAAAGATGGAAAGCAGGTTTTTGGGGGGTGCCTTCTCAGAGCCCTCATCATCAGGGGGTCTGCAGCTACTTGGCTGATGAGCGTTTGGCCAGGGCCTGCCAAGGGGCCGGGGGTCCCAGGAGCCCACTGCAATGGCTCATTTTGTGGGTCAACCTCCCTGGGGGGCCCAGGGAGCTGGCAGAGCACTGCTCTGGTGTGCCTGGGGGGCGACTCTGGACGAGACCAGCAGGTGAGTCTGCAGCTTCTGCAGAGGTCCACCCCACGGATGGGAGTGGGCACCCCCCAATCCCGAGGCCTAAGAGAGCAAAGGCCAGAGGAGGGAGACGTGCTCTTGACTCGGGCGCTCGGTTCCTGGGCCTTTGGACTCAGCAGGGACTTGTTCCTTGACCCCCTGGTTCCCAGGTCTTTGGGCTTGGACTGAGCAACGCCACCAGCCTCCCCGAGCCCCCAGCAAGCAGGTGGCAGATCAGGGACCTTCTCCGCCCTCGGCTGTGTGAGCCAGTCCCTCGTGTCCCACGGGGCCAAGGTAGGCTGGGACCCAGAGTAGGATCCAGGTGCTGGTGAGCTCTGTTTCTGGAAGCTTCCCCTGAACATCCTACTTCGGGTCCAGAGTAGAGATTGTGCCAGCTGCTGGGGACCCCTGTGGGCTGCCCTGAGCCAAGCCCCCAAGGGCCAGGGGGAGGCCGCCATGTGAGGAACTCTGACCTCAGAGCTCTGGGGCACCGTGAGGGCTCCCTGGTTACGGCCACAAAGACAGCAGGACAGGACAGGGCCAGTTCTCCCAGCTGCCTGAGGAGGGGCCCCGAGCTCGCTGGCCTGCGGCTCCCGGGTGCGTCTGTGGAACTCCTCAGCTCTGGGGCCAGGGGAGAGGCCTCACGTGTAGCCCTGGATTCTGGGGCTGGTCTTGTCCCTGGGGCTCTGAGGGCCAGCAAGGTCAGGGGAGGGAGGCTTGATGGCATGAGCAGAAGTGGCAGAGGGCCCGCGTTGGGCTCTGCAGCTGTCCCCTCCCATGCAGGAACCGCCCTACCTGGCGCAGGGAGGCTGGGTTGGTGGCTGATTTGCCCACAGAGGCCAAGGGGAAGCCGTGCCCCTCTGGGCCTGGCCCTTAGGAAGCCCTCACACCCAGTTCCTCACCCCTGCCAAGCCACCGGGGACCTCTGTGCTCCAGGTGATGCGGTGACAGGATGGAAGCCACTGGGT
The DNA here is from genome assembly GCF_052094955.1 of Ictidomys tridecemlineatus. Taxonomy (NCBI): domain Eukaryota; kingdom Metazoa; phylum Chordata; class Mammalia; order Rodentia; family Sciuridae; genus Ictidomys; species Ictidomys tridecemlineatus. The sequence continues at coordinate 114,816,975 of NC_135481.1, read as the reverse complement.
GCTGCGGTTCAGTCTCCGTTACTCTGCAGCAGAATCTACAAAGCACCTGCTGTGTGCCAGGCGCTGGGAATCTGTGAGCCAGGTGCATGGAGTTCTCTGCCTTCACAGAGCGACACTCTGTCGGGAAGAGGCAGGTGACTGGCGTATGTGCCTGTGTGTGCAGAGGCAAGGTCCCTTGAGGGCAGGGCGAGGGAGGGCTCCTGCTTCCTCATCCCTGGAGCCATCTGAGCCCCAAGGAGAGCCAGGTCCAGAAAATGCAGGAACTATGCTCGGGACAGACGTTGGGGACAGTGGTGACAGTGGTGCTCCACGGGCAGGCTGACAAAGCACAGCCCCAAGCAGGGAGGAGCATCCTCTCCTGCTCCACCTGAGCCCCAGGGCCACTCGGGGATCCTGCGGGCTCAGAAGCTGCTTCGGTGTAGGGTTTTGTTAAGTCAGGGGTCTATGAAACGGAAACGTGGATAAGGTGTCTCGGGGTCACCCACGGGAGCCAAGTGGAGAGTGACTAGCTTGCTTGGCAAAGTATGCTTTGGGTTCTGCCCAAACCTAGTCAGTTGGAAAATATATCTTTCTGTGCCCTCCATTATGGGGGGACACCAAGTACCGAGAGGTGCTTATAATTTGGGGGGCACACCAGGTCTGCTGGGAGGAATGAAATGTGTCCAGTGGCCCCTCCCTGTTGGATGCAGGACAGCTCGTCCCCCACTAACCCAGGGTCAACTCCACCTGCCGGGGAACTGCCCCCGGAGGGGTTTCCTGGCGCTCCTCGTAGCCTGGCATGGCGGGCAGGCCATGATCCTGATTCCTTCTTGATATAACCAAGAACTGGGCAGGAATGTCCTCATTTTCCAGGTGAAGATGTGGAGACCCAGTGAAGCTAGGCAACGTGCACAAATGTTCACAGCAAGATTGGAGGAGAGGGGAGAACTCTGCTGGCCCCAGGCCGGTTCTCATGAGGTCGAGTGCCTGCCGCAGGGAGTCAGAGAGGGAGGGAAGCGCTTCCTGCTCTGGGAGCCTGGGGTTCCCGTGGGCACCCGAGGCTGAGCCCTAGAACCGGCATTTCTCCCTCCCGGGCTGGTGCGTCTGCCCTGGGTGGACCCTGAGCTGGGGACTGTGGGGTTGGTCCAGGGGGTTGCTCCCTCTTTATTAGACAAGGGACGTGAAACTCAAGGGCACTAGTGGCTGCTGAGCTGCAGCAGGGTTGGACTCAGGCCACCTCCCACGAGGACCCCTGCACTCCACCCAGCGACCAAGCAGCAGAAACAGGTGACCAGGGAAGATGGGGTTGTGCTCTGTGGCGAGGGACAGGCTCCTGGAGGAGGTGGCCTGTGATCCGGGGCTCAAACATGGCTGAACAGATTGTGGGGCTGGAGGGAGGAGGGGACCCGGGGTGACCAGGAGCAGGAGTGGACTCAGGGGTCCTGCAGAGTCACAGGCTGAGAGGAGAGCCTGAGATGCGGACTCCAGCTCCAGTCTCCTCAGGGTCAAGAAGAGGCAGCTGGATTAGCCTTCTCCTTGGGTTAATGTCCTGTCTGGTATGAACAAAGCCCAAGTGCACCAAGGAGGGCGTTGGCCAAAGAGGGCATTGGCCGTGTCCTTCGGTGGCTGGAAAATTCCTCATCTGGAGGCAGCTCTACACTGGGGCCAGTAGCTCTGCCTCTGCCTCCCATAGCTGTGTGGCCTTGGGCTGTGCAGTGCTCCTCTCTGAGCCTTGGACCTTTCACCTGCAAAATGGGAGATGGATCCTCCCCTTGCAAGAGTTGTCAGGTTGGTGAAGTGAGAACAACCTGGGAAAATCTGCCCCGTCTGCACAAAACAGCACCACAACAGAGCTGCCAGCCAGGCTGTGGGTCCTCCTAGCGCCACAACCTCAGGCGGGTTGCCAATCCTCCCTGGGGCTCCTGTACTGTCAGGTGGGGGCCACAGGGGAACGCGTCTCACTGGGTGAGGACAGGATCAGATGAGTCCTGCTGTAGGATGCTGGGCACCATGCCAGATGCTCTGGGGTGAGCAGTTCACCTTGGCTGGTTGTCATGGTGTTAAGGAATGGCTATCGGAAGTCGTGGTCATAATGGGACATTTTACAGGGTGGACGGCCAGCCTCCTGGATGGCTCTGCTCTAGGGCTTGCTCTCTGCCCTGCTCAGTCCCCCTCCCCCTAAGTTCACTTACCCCTAAGACACACTCAGCTCTCATTGCTCTGCTCTCCTCCCCCAGGGCCCTGTGAAGGAGGTTGTGTGATTCGTTGGCCTTGGTCCTGATATCTCTGGTTAGGATGTGTCCGTCATAGTCAAGGGCCCCTCTTCCCCTAAGACCACGGCACTGAGAGGCAGGGGTGGTGTCCAGAGCTCCCCCCAGGCCCTAGAGTGTCCCCACAACCAGAGAAATAAATGGGTACATAATCACAGCCCCAGTATCATCTCCTGAAGTCCCCTCAATTGCTTGCCATCCTCCTTGTAGATGAAAACTAGTGTATAAGACACATTCCAGTGAGCCTTTTTGAGGGGAGAGGGGATTAACATGTGTTCAACAGCACTTGCTTGGAAACATGCAAATTTTTGTCCATGCAGGAAGCTGAATATTGAAGAGAGGTGACATGGCAGGACCAGCTGGGGCGTTCAGCCAGCTCATGATTCCATGGGGCCCAGCTGCAGAGCTGCCCTACTGCTTGTGGAATGTTTGCGGGGTACACTTTCACCCGGCTTGGGTCTAAGGTGCGGGAAAATCCATTTCTTAGAATGATCTTCACTTGATAGATCAGGAAGCTGAGGCTTGAGCCACTTATTCTCACTGGGACAGGTAAGGAGCCTGCTGTCGACCCTAATGCACACCCTGGGCCGCTCTCAGGGTCTGCTGGACGCCCCGCTGGTCACCTGCAGCTGGGGCAGGGGTGCAGCTGGGGCAGGGGTGCAGCTGGGGCAGGGGTGCACTCTCTTGCAGGAGGCCTCACTTCTCCAGGTTGGCGCCTCTCAGGATCATGGCTGCAGGCTGAGTGCTTCCAGAGGGTTCAGATGTGTGCCAGGAGCCCTTCCAGAGCTGTCCTCCTCTGAAGCCACCAGAGCCATCTCCCGAGCGCGAGATAAGGTGCAGGGGCGGAGCGGGACGCTTTCCAGACGGGAGGAGTGAAACCCCGCGGGATCTCCGGGCGGGAGTCTCCAGGCGGATGCAGGGGTCCCTCGCGGGCGCGGGGAGTTCTTGGAGGAGGAAGGACGTCCCGCTCTGTGTCCCCGGCCCAGGGAAGGGGGACGCGGTTATCTCCCCGCCCGCCCGCGGCGTCCTCAGCGGCACTCGGCGCGGCCTGCGGCGCATAAGCAGCGCCTCCCCCCAGCCCGCAGCTGTCATCGCGCCGTCGGAGACACGTCTGGACATTCGTCTGGCAGGAAGCGTCTCCCTGTCACAGCCCCGTTTCCTCGCGCTCAAGTCAGGATCCTGAGTTGACGTGACACTGTTTATAATACCTCGCGGCTCCTCCGGGTTATCTGTCCCCGCAGACCCTGCTCCCGCCCTGCGCTCAGCTCCAAGACGTGTCCGGGGCAGCACAGCGGCAGGGGCAGGGGCAGCGGCAGGGGCAGCGGCAGGGGCAGGGGCAGGGGCAGCGGCAGGGGCAGGGGCAGCGGCAGGGGCGCGCTGCTGCGGGCTGGCCCTCTGCAGACGCAGGCAGCCTGGGGTGGCAAAGGGAGTGCGGGCTTCCGGCACTGGACTGGGCACCACCCCTTGCCACTGCCTTCAGAGAAGAGCAGCCAAGGAGGACCCCTCAGCCGAGGCCTGGGTGATCCAGAGAGGAGGCCCCTGGAGCTGGGCAGCGTGCCCAGTGAGGACAGAAGGGCCCAGGGCAGCCCTAGAGGGGAGAGGTCCTGAGAGGAAAACTAAGCCGAGCCCAGGGACTTAGCCACTCGCCAAGTGTCCATTCCCGCACGCCTGTGTTGATGGCCAGCACGCCTAGTGAGGCCCACTGCCTAGGCTTTGCGTGTCCCCAGCCCTGTCCCCAAGCTGCTCTGAGCAGACGGTCAGTCCCCCTCCCCATGTTTACTCCCACCTATTGCCCCCTTTTGTTAGAAATCAAGAAGAGGCAAGAAGACGCCCAGGTCACTTGATCAATAAATAACGTTCTGCAGTAGTGGGGGATGGGCCTCTAATCCTCATGGCTCCCTGAAGACAGGAGAGAGGTTGTCATTTTTTTATAAGGGAGGAGACGGAGGTCCAGAGAGGTCAGACGAGGTCAGGATGTGAACTGGGACCTGAACCCCAAAGGCACAGCTTCTCCCTCTGTGTCCCACTCACCCACTTCCCTTTATCACACTCTTGTACCAGTTCTGCTTTCAACTTGGGTGTTTTCTTAAGTTTTGGTGCAGCAGAGTGGACTTTCTCCTTCAGTGCCCCAATGGTTAGGCTAGGAGCCCTCCTGGGTTCCAGGGCTGGGAACACAGTCAATGTCAGAGGGATCCCTTGCTCAGGAGCACCCACTGCCCAAGTGGTCATTTGAAGTGTCTCATCAAACTTGTTCCTCCTGGTAAAGAAAATGTGGTATATATGCACAATGGAATAGCACTCAGCCATAAAGAAGAATGAAATTATGGTTTTTGCCATAATTTTTTTTTTTTGGCCTGTAAATGGATGGAACTGGAGACTCTCATCATAAGTGAAATAAGCTAATCCCCAAAAACCAAAGGCAGAATGTTCTCTCTGATATGCAGATGCTGACTCACAACAGTCAGGGAGCAGGGGGGAGTGGAGGTTCCCCGGATTGGACAGGGAAGAGTGGGGGAAGGGAAAGGCGAACAGGAAAGTCAGTGGAATGAATCAGACGAGCTTTCCCATGTTCATTTGTGAATACACGACCAGTGAAACCCACATCATGTACAACCAGAGATGGGAAGTTATATCCCACGTGTATGATGTCAAGATGCATCCTACTGTCACATATCACCAAACAGAACAAATAAAACATCAATAAACAACTTGCTGCTCCTGGAGCCACCCCAAAAGGACTCCCAGTGGCCAAAGCTGGAACAATCTGACGGTGGGGCTCCCAGTGCACAAAGGATGACAGCCCAGAGCAGGCGACCAATGCCACGAGTCCCCAGTGACTAAATAAGTGAGTAAATGGGAGAGAGGAGGTTAGGATTGCGTCCCAGGAATTCACTGATAAGAAAGACGGTGGGAAATCCAGCCCCGCCGTCCAAGAGAGGACTCCTGTCCCTGGACAGTGGGCGACACCCAAATGTCGGATTTGGAAGGGAAAGAGAGCCGAGTGGAGTGGACAAGGCTGGCCAGTGGGACCTGGACCCAGGGGTGGAGGTCAGTGTCCTCAGGGATGGGCCCGGGGAAGGCACAGACCTGTGGTGGGTGAGCCGAGGGGCGCGAGGGGCGCTTGGCCTGTGTGCAGTCTCCCCCACGCCGTCCCACTGACCACGGCCCCCACCTGAGGATGTTCTAGGAAGCTCTGGCCACTGCTCCTCTGATGGAAAAGGACATAAGAAACACACCCGAGAGACTGTGGCAGACTAGCAGGACCCAAGGACACTCAGTGGCCACGGGCAGTAGGGTTTCCTGGAAGAGGAAAAAGGACCTCAGTGGAACACCAGGGAGCTTAGCCGGGGGTTCAGCGGATGGCCGCGCAGGGCGCTGGTTCCTCATTGTGACAACCTGCCAGGGCACGGTGAGGGTCTGGCGATCGGGAGGGGACAGGGGCTGTGCTGGAACTGCCTGAGTTATTTCTCACAGCTTTTCTGCAAATCCAAAATCATCCCCAAGAACCAAGTGTCCATTATAATAACTTCATCTTCCCTAGAAGCCACGAGAAGTGCTTCAAGAACTCGTTCCCTGGCCGACGGCTGTTAGAAATTGTTTTCCAGGGCGAAGTAGGTGGTGCTCACCCCTGGGACTGTCACCTAGGTCCCCCCAAGTCCCCACAGAAAGCCAGCGTGAGGAGGCCATGTCAAAGGGACCCAGTGGCAGCCCCTTCCTCCTGGGGCTGCGCAGGGTGAGATGACCAGTGACGGCTGAGCCTCTGGGGTGGACAGCGCAGGCCCTCCGCAGGGCTCCCTGGGCAGCCTCCTGCCATCTTCGCTGGACCTGCCCACTCCTGGAGCTGGCCATGAGGAGTGAATTGAAAACGTGTCACCCCTCTCCAGAAGGTCACTGTCTTCCAGGCAGCGGCCAGCCAGCCCCAGCGACTGTCCCTGTGGTCACATTTATATGAGCAAACGGCCTCCTCAGTGGCCGGGCCTCAGCTCTTTGCTGCGCCAAGGAGATTGCTCCTGACTGATGCCCAGGAGCCTTGTTCTTGCAGGAATTAAGGACATGGCAAAACCCAAGTGTCTTGGGACCAGCGTGGAGTTGAGGGAGTGACACGTCCCCCACAGGGACCCCCATGAGGCCGCAGCCAGCCAGCAAGTGGGTGCTTAAGGGGCGGACACATGGCAGGGTTGCCAGCTGCTGGGTCACACCTGGAAGTGGACCACCCAGCCACCTGGGCTTACTAACGGCCATCTCCCCCCAAGGTCACCCAGCTCTGGGAACACTCTTGGTGACGCAGACGTGAGGTTCTGGCCGGCCGCTGCCCGGGAAGCAGCCTGCAGGATTTGCGGGGTCCTGAAGGGTGTGCTCAGACCTGTCACCACCCTCCCATTCGCGCTTCAGAGGCTCAGAGAGAGGCTCCTCCAGCCTTCTCTGCCTCCCCGGCCTCCGGGGCACCTGTCCAAGGCCCTGGCCCCTGCCCCGGGGCGGACAGCAGGCATAAGAGGAATCACAAAGGCCGGAGGGCTCTGGGCTCTGCAGCCCACCTGCGGTGCCCCCAGCAAGACCGGAGAGGAGGCAGAGCAGACCTGCAGAGGCTCCCCGCCCCGTGAGGCTCCTCTCATTCCCTCTCCCAGGGCTCTCAGGGGCAGGTGCATCTTTCCTCCTCACCTTGCGGTTAAGGAAACGGGGGCTCAGAGAGGCACCAGGGCTCCCACCAGGAGGGAGCAGGTGCAAGAGGTGGTGGGCAAAGGCTGGGCACGTGAGACAGACAGCCAGGACGCCTCGTCAGTTGTACAGCGATTCCCCAAGGGGTCCTCTGGGGCAAGCCTGGGACCCTGTCGGAAGTCTGCTCTGTCCAAACTGTTGTCAGCGTCAAACTGAAATGTTCCGTGTGCCTTTTCCATTGTGTCGACATGTGCACCCGTGGTCCAGGGCTGGCGTGGGTCAGGCAGCAGCCCCAAGATGGAGCAGCAGTTGCTGTTGTTGCCACCACCCACGTGATCAGTGAATACATAAGTGAAGCAGGTTTCACTTTATCCTTGACAAAGCGTGCAATTTGATGATTTTATTAACTCTTGACCCGTGAGCACATCTTTTGCCATCCCGTGGGACTGACCGGGGAGTACCTGTACGAGGCTTCTAATCCCACAGAGGCGGGTTGGAGCTGTACTCTGAATGAGCTACTTTTTTCATGGAACCCCATCTTTTGCTCAAAGAACAACTGACAGGTCAGACTTGGGCATTTGGCAAATGCTTGCAATACATGCACGGACCAAGGATAACCACTGATCATGTTTATTGCCGATAAAATATTTAAATTTCAGTCTTGGAAAATTTGCTTCTATAATTATGGGCTCCCCAATGCTTAGAGAATTTTTAAAAATGTGAGCGGAGGTGACTTTGATGAATGAAGTTGTTTGGTATCATCTAATGACATGTGTTGACATTTGGAAAATCTGCCTGATCCAGTGAATTGATATTTTCCTAGGGACCCAGGTGGGAGGCGCGAAGGCAGGAACGGATAACGCATCTATTCAAAGCGCAAGACACACAGCGGGTCAGCGTGACAGAGGACAAGCGTTTCATTGAGGTGGCCCCAATCCCAAGGTGAGATTTTTAACTCCTGTCTGTGGAGGGTTGCTTTACTAACCAAACCAAAGTTTCGCGAATAAGAAGGCATAAAAAACGCCACCGCACATCTGGGCGAAGCTGGATTGCTTCGTGTATTTCCATCAAAGTAACATATCATGACAGCGAAGCGTGGGGGCACATTGGAACATCCTTCATCTTTTATTACACCAGGAACCGAAGAGCTTTGCAAAAGTGTAAAACAAGACCACTCTTCTTGCTCAACTTTTTGTTTTAGAAAACAGAGCGTTTTTTTTTTTTTTCCTTTGAAAATGTTACGTTAGCATGCATGGGCTTCTATCTTCTTTTAAATGAAGCAATAAAGAGACTTTTCAAAGTTCAGTTTTAATTTCTAATGTGAGCAATATTCATAGGTACCACCCACATCAATGAAGCTCCTAGGAGACTCAGTGGTTTTAAAAGTGAGACCCAGACCCTTGGAAATGGTGGAGCTGCAGCGTGCTCCAGCCTCTTCCCTCGACCACGTCCCCTTCCCCTGGACCCAGAGGCTCCAGCTAGGCCTGGTGGAGGGGTCCCCTGTGGCCTCAGGGTGCTGTGCCCTTGGTGCCCTCTCGTCCCCACGCCCTTGGAGGTGGGTGCACCTTCCAGTCCTCTCCCTGACCTGGGCTGACACACCTGGGCCGTGAGCCTCAGTTTCCCCATTTTAGAGAGGAGGTGGCCTGGCCAGGCAGAGGGGGTGCAGTGACAAACCATGGCCCCCGCCCCCAAGTATCCAGATCCTAATCCCAGGAACCCGCGACTGTTCCCTCATGCAGCCAAAGGGAGTGAAGGTGACACTCAGTCGAGGCTCTCGAGACGGATGGCCCTGATGACCCAGTGAAGACATCATCTGGACTCTGCTTAAGCACCCGGGACGGGGACCTCACTCCCTGTCCTGTCGTGGGTCAACAGCTCCTGGGTGCCGGTGGCCTTCGAGGGAAGCACCTGTTTTCTCATTCTGCAGGCAAAGCTGGGGTACTGCCAAGGAGCCCCCAAATCACCCTCTCCCAAGAGCGGCGTCTGCCCCAGAGCCAGGCTCCCCTGGGGACTTGCTCATTCTCAGAGTCCCAAGCAGACCCCGGCCTGGAAGAGACTCTCAGGAGTGAAGACTTACTGGACAAAGCCAGGCACGGGTGCCCGAGTCCTCTGAGGGGGGACAGGCCATGTCTGAAGGCCATGTGGGAGAGACACGGGGCGAGAGTGTGTAAGCTGCTTTCTGTGCAGGAGCAGACCTGTCCACCAGGAAGGGGATCGGAGCCCAGGTTCTGGGCTGGACTGTGGACCCCAACTTCCAACGCTGGAGTGCCGAGCCCCCAAGACCTCAGAATGTGACCTCCTCGGGCGAAGGGTCTTCACAGTTGTCATCAAGTTAGAATGAGCCCTTAGGATGGGCCCTCACCCAAGAGGACTGACGTCCTAATAAAGGGGGAAATTTGGACACAGACGTGTGCAGGGGCCACACCTCAGGAGGACAGGAGCAGAGACTGAGGTGAGGCTCGTGCAAGCTTAGGAACCTGGGGGGGGTGACATCACCAGCGAGCCCCCAGGAGCCGTGGAGAGGCCTGGGGCCGACTCTCCCACGGGCCTCGGAGGGGCCAGCGCTGCCACACCTTCACCTGGACTTCAGCCTCCAGAACCTGAAGTGCCATTCCAATTGCTAAGCCATCCGGTGCCTGGTGCCTGGTGACAGCAGCCGGGGAAAGGAATGCAGCGGTAGGCAGAAGCTGAAAATCTTCTTGCAGGTACATTGAAAAAGATAAAAAGAAACACGTTGATTACATTGACCATATTGACCATTGTCTTAGCTTTTTCCGCTGCTGCTGCGACGGACGGAAAGACCTGGCAAGAATCATTGAGAGGAGGAAAAGTGTATTTGGGGGCTCCTGGTTTCAGAGGTCTCAGTTTGTGGAAGGCTGCTCCCTCCCCTGGGCTCACGGTGGGGCTGAACATCACGGAGGAAGCGTGTGGTGGAGGGAGGCAGCTCCCGTGATGATCAGGAAGCGGAGCCTCCTTGGAAACCGGGGAGCTGCAGCGTGCTCCGGCCTCTTCCAAAAACGTGCACTCGCGGGCCCTTTCCACTCCTGTGCCTCTAAGTCCTCGGCGCATTCCACCCGCGGCACATGTGAGGTGCGTTTCAAAGGCAGTGCTCCTTGGCCACCAGTGACCGGTGGGTCCAGTGAACTCCAGCACCTCCCCGTATGGGTCCCGCCGCGTTGCCAGGTCCCGTCTGGGTCCTCAGGGAACTCCTACCCCCTTCTCTTGACCAGCTGAGATACAGGTCCATGTCGGCTGGCACCTCCTGGGACTAAAGGCCCTCCCCGTGTGTCCCTCAGAGGTCCATAGGTAAGAGCTTGGTCCCCAGGGCGGCAGACTGGGAAATCAACCTTTAAGAGGTCAGACCTAGAGGACGGTCCTTGGATCACTGGGGGTGTGCCTTGGAGGGGACCGTAGGACCCGTCTCTCAGTCTTTTGCTTCCTGGCTTAGATGTGGCTGCTCATTCTACACCTGCTCCCGTCATTGCCATCACTTGTCCTCGTGAGACACCAAACCCATGGGGCTACTGGAGCCTCTAAAACTCTGAGCTAACTTAACTTCCCTTCACTCCACAAGTAGCTTGCCTCGGGTCTTTTGTTATAGCAACACAAACTAACACAGCCCTCGACTCCTTTGCCTGCAGCGGCTGGCAGACCTTCCGCCTCCTCCTTGCAGGTCTCTGGCGGGTTTCCCTCCGTCAGCTGCCCTGGCTGCCGGCGGGATCTACGTGTGCGCGTGGATTTGTTCTCACCTCGGAGCTCACCACACCCACGTGCTATTCATTTGACCACAAACAAAGCCTTTCATTTCTTCTCTTTTTCTGCCTAAAGGAGTAGGTAGAGATGGATTAGCCGGAGACAAACAGCCAGCAAGTGTCTGCCCCTCTGGAAATGCAGAAGGAAAAGAAACCACCTGCTCTCCTCTGGGGGTGACCAGGCTGCAGGCTTGCTGGGCCCTGGGGTGAGTGCTGGAGCTCTCACACCCTGGGCCACCGGCTCCGTCCCCGGCAAACCAGCAGGGGCCTGCCTTCCACTCTACCCTGCCTGCTCCTGGGACGGAACAGGCTTCATTTTTAATCCCCACTAAGGACAGCAGAGCCCTCTTTGGTTTGCTCCTGCCCAGGCTTAAGCCATCCCCCACTCTGGTGATCCTCTGGGCCATCCTCTCTTGTCCACAGTCCCCTCTCAGCTCTTGTCTTGAGTTGCAAGTGTCTGTGGCTGCCCTGCTCACTGCAGCCACCCTCTGTGAGCGCCTGCTGTATACCAGGCATGCTCTGGGCACTTTGAGGGCAGCGCTGCCGGCTTCTCATGCAGCTGTGCCAGCAGGACTTCACCACCCGGGTCTGACCGGCCAGGGGGCCCTGAGGACAGACTCTCCCGACTCAGAGGGGCTTCCGGTAATGGGGCTTCCCCCTTTCTGCCCAACCCGGCTTTCCCTCCTGTCCTTTTTACCTTTATTTCACTCCATCATATCTCAGCGCCTCGGGGTGTTCTGAGGAACCCCATTTCCTCTCCACTAAGGGACCACAGGAGGACGGGCCAATGGCGCCTGCCGTGAGGACAGGCTCACCAACAAGGGAGGCAGGAGGAAGTGGGAGATCCCCAAGCAGGGCTTCCCACCTCTCCATGCCACCTCAGGGGTCTTGCCACGTGGACTTCCCTCCGAGCTGTGTCCCCAGGGGTCCTCAGCTCCTGGACAGGTCCTGGCCAGGGAAGCCTCAGGGCCTTTGCACGGCTGTATCAGCTGGAGTTCCTAATCCATGGCTCTACCTGGACCCTCTCTAGAATCGGCAGAAGTGGCTTCTCTTGAAGCTTCCCTGATCCTTCCCAACCTGCTCTCCACTTTTCTCTCCTCTCTGACTTAACCAGAGCATCAATGGCCTATTTGTAAGAGTTTGCCCACGGGATGAGGTGCCCCAGGGGGTCAGGACATCACCTCTTCAGGTTCCCATCATTGCATCCGAGACCTGGTATTCCACAGGGTCTGCATGTTGCTAAACATGGCTTGACTGCGGGACACCACGCCACTGCGCCAGGTCAAGGGACGCTTTGCTTTGAAGAGGTGAGCGTTGGCTTGCTGGAGGGGACGGCTGTGGGCTGCAGACCTGGGCCATCGCAGCTGCACATCATCCCTGTTTCCTCCCAGACCTGAAATGCCGTGTGCCCGGATCATCGCATGTGCACACGCGGGAAGCCCCGGGAAAACTGGTGGATGGGGGGTGAGTGGCCGCCGTGAAGGACTGTCCAGCTCTCTCAGCGCCCTCTTTCCTCGCTCTTCCCCTCGTTCAGTCCCGTTCTGCTGTTTTGTTGGACGGTCGCTGAGCCGCTGGCTGAGATCCTGAGGCCCCTTTCCCTCCGCTAAGGGACATCTCCTTCCCTGTGTAGTGTTCAAGGGCACCCTGCAGGGACACACGTTAACCAAAGCCAGATTGCCGGGGCTTAGCAGGCTCTGGAAGGGCAGACTGGCCCCAGCTCGCACGGGCTTACTCACTTTATAGGTTGTGATATGGAGAGAGGCCGTAAATCTGCAGGCAAGTGGGTGGGTTACAGATCAAAAGATAAAAAATAACTCTGAACGTCGCCCCGGGACTTCAGGTGGGCCTGGGCCCTGTGACCTGAGGTACCTGTAGACAGGGAGCTCAGAAGGAGCCAAAGTAGACCATGCATCGGAGGGAAAACATGACCCCGAGCACCTCTGTCACCTTGGGGGGAAAGAGCAAGCCAAGACGCCCCACGGTCATGGGACTTGGCCGGCCTCTGGGGTCTGGGCGCCTCCTTAATGCAGAGGCTGGAAACTGGCAGCCTGCAGACCCCGGGGGCTCATCTAAGGTCACGATCGTAATTTGACAAAAAAAAATTTGGGGAGTTGAAAACTCAGCGGATCCAGGCAACTAACCCATTTCCACATGTGGCCATGACTGTGGGGACAGGCCCCTCCAATGGGGCTTTTCAGGGTCACTAGGGTCCCCTTGTTCCCCTCATCTTGCTCTTCTTTGGAGAATGCCCCCCCCAGTGCCCCTCCTCCAAAGGCATTCCCACCTTCTGGCCTGGATTTGTCCCCAGAGGAAGTGGGAGTCCTGGGATTTGAACTCAGGTCTTGACCTAAGCTTTTCCACCCGTCTTTAGCAAAGGGCTAGAGGCCAGCAGGACCAAAGGCTGGGCCAGGTGACAATTCTTGGTAAATACTTTACCGGAAACCTTCAGCTCCCTGTCAGTGAGATGGGGGTGTGGCTGGAGGAGGACCCCAGGACCCCTTCCCTTGGGTTCTTCATTGTGCCCGGTCCGTGTAGAGGACCCTCAGCTCCCGGGGGGACGGCATCCGAGGTGAGACTTGCCCAAAGCCTGTCCGGGGTTCAGCTGAGCTGGGTCTGGTGCTTGAGTGACACTTCAGTATTGTTGTGGGGTTTGAGTTGTCGGGGTTAAATCTGGAATGTCCCCAAAGCTTGTGTGTTGACAGCTTGGGACCCCCAGGAGCCCAGGAGCCAGGACTGTCCGCTGGGGAACATGGCCTCTGCTGGAAACACTGCCCAAAGGGAGAGGCTCACCTTCTAGCCTCCAGCTGGTGCCTCCTCCTGGCTTGATGCCAATTATTGGGGACCCCGGAGCATGTCATCTGCAGGAGGCTGTCCCTCAAGAAGCAGAGCGGAGCAGCGGAGGCTCTGGGTCTGGGTCCGGGAGCAAACCGTCCCCAGGCCAGGAGCAGAACCAGCTATTGGGTTCACCAGGCTGGGCCCAGGGCCCCTTGGAAAGCCGCGAGAGGTGCCCCCCAGTTCAGACGGTGGTGACAAGGAGCGTGCGCAGAGTGTGGACGGCCGGGAGAGAGGCCACGGATGGGGCCCCGTGAGCTCCTTCTCCTGCCGGACCCTGTGCTGCTCCTTGCGTCTGAGGGGAAGCCTCACCCCACCCTTGCGTCTGGACTGAGCTTAATGACTCGGAGCTCGAAAGCCCCCGATGTTCTTGACACATCTCAACGTTGCAGGAGGGACGTCCCGAGGCGCAGCTTCTGCCTGGGGACCTTGAACTGCATGCGCTCGGGTTTCTTCTTGGCCTCTGGTCATCATGCCATCAAAGCACACACATGCAGTTGGTTAATAGGCCAGCTGAGCTGGCGGCTGACCAGTAGGTCACCACGGGCGGGTAGCTTGGTCAGCTGACATCTGACAGCCTCAGACCCCCCGGGAGCACCACCCCGTCCAGCCCAGGGGACGTTGAGAACTGTGGGGACTAACCAAGCATTGTTGTTCTCCACCGTTAAGTGTGGGGTGTTTGTGAGACAGCGACTCTTAACTGTAACGGGGTGACCCAGGGACACTTGCTTGATGACCCTTAACTGTAACCGGGAGGAACAGGTCCTCTCTGGGGGACGTGTCACAGCGTGGGTTACAAGGAGCCGTGCATTTGTGCATTAGCAAATGTGTCCTGAGCCGTGACCCTGTGCCAGGCTCAGGCGGGGTGCTGGTGACACCGTGGTGGACAGAAAGGCCATATCTTCTCTCTTGGACCTTGCCTTCCCTCACGAGGGGTCAGAGCAGTGAGTCCACAGACACAGGAACAAGAAAGCGTGGTCTTGCGGCGAGCGCTGTGCTGACCGCGGGTTTCCGTGGGGTGGCGGTCAGTGTTATTTCCCAAATGCTCGCCCCAGGCGGGTGGGAGTTAAGATTGAAGAGGGGTTTGCCCTCCAGCAGCTGCTTCCGTGGTCCGTACAAACCCACAGCCCCATCAAGGCCTTTCAGTGTAAACCTTTCCAAGCACTGCCCGGGGCTGCGGGCAGGGATGGGCAATACGAGCCCGGTTCTCAGGAGCCTTGGAGCCAGGGAGCATAGACATGGCAGCTGCTAATTACGCAAGCTAGAGCAATGCTGAGGCTGATAAGCCTGTTAAGCTCCTGACATGCTGTGTGACACAGGAACACTTGCTTGATGTCTCTGAATTTCAGCCTCCTGTTCTGCAAAGCGCCAAGAGTAGTCCCCCTTCCACCTACCCCTCAAGGCCATTTCTAGAGGAAGAGGGAAACGGAAGAGGCTCTTCCGGAGAGAGGAGAAGCATCCTGCAGATGTAAGGGCTGTGAGGCCCAGCACTGAGAGGGAGCCTCTACTTGCTCGTTTGTGTTTATGAAATCAGTAAAGCCTGGAGTCCCTGACGCTCAACATGAGTATGTGGTGAATTTCAATTAAAAGACCAGAGGAGGTTTTCCACCGGAACGAGGCAGCCTGAACCAAAAACCCACATGGAAAAGCAAATAAGCAAAACATCTGGAAAAATTCTGAAAAAGAAGGTGGGGAAACTGGTCCCTCCTGATGCTAAGACAGAGAGGCCGGGAGACCACAGGAGGGTGCAGACTTGGGGTAAGAGACGGCGGGACAAAGGCAGGCTCCAGGGGAAACCAGTTCAGCAGAATCAGTCAATAAGTCTTACGTCAGTGAGACTTCAGTGGTGCAGAGACAGCTGGTTAAAAACAATTAGAATAATTTAAAAGATAATTTGGGGTCTATAACCCACAAGATGAATTCCAACTGGATCCAATAGTTAAGTGTGAAGAAAAACATAAAAGTAGTAAGAGAAAGCATGAGAGGATTTTTTTTATAGCTTTGGAGGGGGACCTCTTAAGACAGGCAGCCCGGAAACCAACAGGAGGAAAAAGACGGACCAATCTAGATCCGTAAGTATCAACGTTCAGGGCAAAAACGTCAGAAAACAGTCAAAAAACACAAACAACCTGGCAAACGATACTTGTAATTCATACTTCTCAAATACAGTAAGATCCCTAATTGATGAGTCAGAAAAAGATCAATAGCGCGGGTCAAAGGTGGACCCCAGCAGGCGGGGTCGAACAGGAAGGAAGAACACAAATCCATTTGTGAATATTGTCTCTGGAAGGATACACCAGGGTTGATACCTCTGGCTGCCTCCGGGGAGAGGGTTGGGGTGCAGGAGTGAGAACTGCACCCCATTCCCCGTATGAGCTTCTGCCCCTGAGTGTGGTTGTGCTGCTTCAGGAAAAAGAAATCATGCCCCAAAGGCCTGCAGTTGAAGTCCTGGTTTGGGCACTCCTGGCTTGTGGCCTGGTACTCACACCTGCTTTGGTGACCCCCAGGCAGAGGGGCTTGTCAGGACAGGTAGTGGGGGCTGCAGGCAGCAGGGCTGGAGCCCAGTGTGGGGGGAGGGAGCCGCGGGGCTGGGATTCCTCCTGCGTAGCCAACGCTGGGCTCCGTGTTACTGTAAGTTCAAGAGGCCGCTGGAGCCTGTCTCTGGTTGCTGTTGGCGCAAACTGCCCGGAACACAAATCACACAAACAAAGCCCCTTACCCTCCTGTTCTGGGAAGTCCTCAGGTGGAGGCACCGAGTCCCTCTGGTGGCTCTGGGGTGACTCCGTTGTCTTCACTGACTCCCATCCGCCACCTGCATTCCTTGGCCCAGGGCCCCATCCGCACCGTCAAGGCCCAGAGTGGCCTCCCTCAGCCTCCGTGCAGCTGAGGGCTGCCTCCCTCTCAGGGGACCCTTGAGTATCTTGGGCGGCCCTGGGTGACCAGGCTGATCTCAAGGTCCTTACTGTCATCCCATCTGCAGAGTCTCTTCTGTCATAAAACCCCGCGTCCCCCGGTCCCGGGGACCTGGGTGTCTTTGGAGCTGCTGCTCACCCTGCCACGGTGCGTGTCCCCACTGCAGGTGCCAGGGCCCCAGGTGCCTTGAGGCTCACATACTGAGCTCAAGTCACACAGCCTGTCCCCTTGAACGATGGTCACTTCCCTGCCATCCCAGCTATGAGCGGGATGACTCCCCGCTGAGCTTTCTGTGCACCTCGGGGCTGGATAAGGAGAGGTGGCCTCCTGCGACAGGTGGACACAGACATGGTGGGTGGAGAGAATGCCGTGGTGTGACAGAGACCCCCCAGCACTGAGGCACCCATTTGCCAGGGCCACAGGGGCTTGCAGCCAATGGCTTTCTGGGGGCCCCTCTCCAGGGCTTGCCCAGTTGAAAGGAGTGGTCTTGTCCAAGGTCACGCTTCCCTTCTAGGGTGGCCCACATCCAAAGCCTCCCCAAGGCCATTCCAGCTGCAGAGCTGGTGGTCGGATGGGCCAGGCCTTGGCTGTGAACGCATCTCCGCTCAGTGGCTCCCTCTGACCACTCCTCCCCATGTACCCTCCTGCAGGCTCCCCTGTCTTAGCCTCTGCAAGTCCTGATTGCCCTGTGGCAGGCCTGTCTCTGGAGGACGGTGGAGGAAGTGGCCTCCCATGAAGGTTTCTCCTGGTCCATCTTCACCCGTCTCTACTGTTTCTCACCCCTGCCAGCCACACCTCCAGCGCAGGCACCCCAGGACCTTTGCATGAGCTTTTCCTCCTGATATGTGAGAGGCTCACTCCTTCATCTGCTTTGTTCTTTGCCCAAGTCTCACCTTCCCCAGGAACCTGTGAGTTGGTAACTGTACCCTCCCCATCACCCTGGCTCCATGGCCTGCTTTCTTTTTCCTTACAGTATTTATAACATACTCCACCCCCATCTTCTCTCACGGTATAATACGGTACGTTCACTTTATAGCATGCAATCTCACCCACAATCCGCTTATTTGCCTCCTTGTTTATTCAGCTCGCTGCGTCTGGTCTCATCTGAGTCGCTCACAGCCGTGCGAGAGAGCTTAGCACTCAGAAGTGTTCAGGGAGAGGGACCCCCAGAAAGCCATTGACTGCAACTGGCAAATTTGCTCTGGCAAATGGGTGCCTTAGTGCTGGGATAGAAACCCAATAGAATGAAGACACAGGGTTCTCTGAAGTCCTACGGTGCGGGGCCCCTCGGTCCTGTTGACAGAATACCCCCTCCCTGGGGGGTCTGGGTTCCCCCCTGTCACCACCCATGGTCCCCACCCCAGACTGCAACCCCACGGTGCCTGAATCCTGCAGATGGGCGTCAATTACTGAATAGGTGAGGGAAGAGACTGGACCAACCGTCCCTGTTCCCAGATGAGGGAACAGCTCGGGCCCAAGCCTGGGTCCCAAGTGAACCTTCAGCTCAGGCCAAGAAAGACAGAATAGGACAGACGGGCCGTGCCCAGGCCACGTCTAGGAGTGTGCATAGGGGGAACATGGTGCACGGGATGTAGGGCACTGCTGGCTTGCGGGATCCACAGCTGGTGGCTTCTTGGGATTGCAGTTGCCAGTGGACTGCTGTCCCCAGGAGGGATAGGACATAAGTGTAGGTGGCAGGGGGTGGAGGTGGCCTCATCCAGATGTGGCCCAAACCTGATAGAAACCTAATAGAAAGCCTGGAGACACCTCTTGGCCTACGTAAAACCTCGGGCTCGCTGACCTTTGCCCGAATGGACATATTCCCATGAGACAAGACGGTGGCTCAGAAAACTGATTAATGTTCCCTTAATTCTGCCTTAATCACTGGACGGTGCCCAACAAACACAGTCATGTCCAAAAGGGGTTCAGTGCCTCTAATCCGTGGAAGGGTGTCGCAGAAGCCGGACCTGGCCAGGGGGCCAGGACGAGATGACCAGGTCAAGTTGAACTGGCAGAGCCGTGCCGGTCCCTGCTCTCCCAACCCAGGGCTCAGTTGTCCAGAGCAGGCGCCCTCCTCCCTGC
The DNA here is from genome assembly GCF_052094955.1 of Ictidomys tridecemlineatus. Lineage (NCBI taxonomy): Eukaryota > Metazoa > Chordata > Mammalia > Rodentia > Sciuridae > Ictidomys > Ictidomys tridecemlineatus. The sequence continues at coordinate 114,798,491 of NC_135481.1, read as the reverse complement.
CCCGGAGAGGAGGCCGAGCGTGGAACTCCTCTCGGGAACCCCAGGCTACGCCCTGGCATGTCCTGCAGCTGCAGAGCCCAGGCTGGGTCAGGGTCACGGGTGGCCCCAGGTGACCTGGGGACGGTCCTGCAGAGGCTGGGCTGCACTGAGTGGGTGAGGCCACCTGGCAGAATCCCAAATGTGGGCTCCACTGTGCCTGGACCTTCGGGGAAAATGGCCAAACTCGGCTGGGGGACCTTGGGAAACTGCCTTTTGTCCCCGGTGAGACCTCAGGACCTTCATTCAATGCAAATAAATCCCACTCCGCAACTGGAGACCGAGTGGAGCTCTGCTTCCTTGGGCACAGGGACCCGGCACGGTGGCTGGTCAAACTCTCGGGGAGTTGGCTTCATATTCCCAGGACGGGGCTTTGAAGGTCAGGGAAGCAGACGGGCAGAGGGGCAGCTCCCTGGACTGGCTTGGAGTCTAGAAGCCACTGGGTTTTTTTTTGTGACCTTGGGCAAGTCACCTTCCACACTCCCACTCTGAAACAAGGACTTGGGACTCTGAGAGAGTTGTCAGGGTCATTTAAAAAAAAATACAGCTGCTATTTCCCCTGGAAGTCCCCCGCAGCCCGACCTGCCCCCAGCTCACATCCAGACCCACCCAGGGCTCTCATGGCGGGGGGGGGGGGCGAGGGCTGCGTGGGCACCGGGGGCAGCTGCTGTCCTGGGCTCTCCTCCACCCGCCCTGCTCTGTGCCCCAGGCCGTCAGCCCACACCATGCATCTCCGTGAGCCCTGGAGTGAGGTTGTGCAGAATGGAAGCCCATTCCCTCAGCCACGCGGGTCACCTTGGACATGCCACTTGATCCCTTTGTGCCTCAACATCCAGAACAAGAGGATGGAATCTGCCCGGCGTGGGCTGAGGGGAGAGAGGCACCCTGGTGGCAGGTGCTTGGAGGTGCGCCCCTAGGTCAGTGCTTCCTCTCACCAAGTCACCAGCCTCATTATGAAGTCAGAGGTTTTTAAACCTTCTTCTTCTTCTTCTTCTTCTTCTTCTTCTTCTTCTTCTTTTTTTAACGGCAGAAACTTTTCTTCAAATGTGCAGAAGCCCAGGCCAAAGCTGGAACAGGGAAGCTCTGCTGGGAGGGAAGTGGGGAGGGTTGTGCTGGTTCCAAATAAACCCCTTCAACCACCCCTTGATGACCCCTGAGGGACCAAGGAACACTTTAAACCCTCTTCCTTGGAGACCCATAAAATATGCCATGGCTCCCGGTCAATCCTGTGCTCGATGCCCTATCTCATTTGTCCTGTGCGGATGCCTCGTGGCTGTGTCTGCAAAGACTCAGGAGCAGGGGCGCAGAGAGGGAGAGGAGAGGCAGGCGGTGCCGTGGGGTCAGCATGGGTGCCGTGGACGGGGCGAGGCTTGGGCTTGCCACGGAGTTGTGCAGAGGATCCAGCGCATGGAGCTTTCTACAGCGGGAAGGGGGCTGGGCTCAGTGCCACCAGGGCTGGGTCGCTGTCCCGGGAAGGGAGGGCGTGGGGCTGGGGAGCTCCATCCAGAAGGACCGAGAGCTGGGGCCTGTCTGCTGAAGGCCCTCAGCCATAGGGAGCAAGTCCATGCCCCCTGCAGGGGCTCTGGGCAGCTCATGCCAGCAGCCACCGTGGGTCCCCAACTCTGGGCTGAGCCCTGGGACACGGCGATGGACCTGCCGACTGAGTCCTTGGTGCTTACGGAGAAGGTGGGGGTGGGTGTCCAAGACCACCGCGCCGTGTGCATTCCCAGGTACCCTGGGGTGATGGGCGCTCTGAGAGGCAGAAGAGGCAGCGGTGGCAGAATAAGTAGCAGGGAAGGAATCTGAGAAGAGGTGACATGTATGCCAAGCTCCGTGCTCAGGGCCAGCCAGAGTCGGAGGAGTAGGGGACACTAGAGCCCAAACCCTCTGGCAGTGTGGCACGAGGTGGATTATTCCACCAGCTGTGGGAATGGACTGATTTTTCCATTAGTCGCACCAGGCACCATGCCCAGGGCCCACAAAAATGTCCTAATTGCAATTTTTTAAATCAAAAGGAAAATATGAATATGGTAACACATCTGTAATAGTAAGTCCAGCCCAGATTTTGTTCACCTTTACACCAAGGCGGTTGTAAAATAAAATTTAAGATCATTTTTAGGGAGGAAGAGGGCCCAGGAAAGTCATAATGCTGCTCGGAATGGGAGGCCAGAGGTGGGCACAGGGCAGGGCTGGAAAGAGTGGCCACCTGTGGTGGACGCTGGTGGTGCCCTGCACCTCGTCACCTCAGCCAGTCTCTGACCTAAACGTGGTGAACCCATCATGACATGCCAAGGCTGCCCACGTAAGCGCCCACTCAGATCTTCTGCCACAGAACTTTCTAGAAAAAGGGGTGAGTCCGTGCGGCCCGAGTGTAGCCTCAAAGCATGGAGGGAGGCAACCTCGAAGACCTTTGGCAAAAAGATGGGAGTCGCTGGATTCGTGGCCTCACCTCCGCTTCCCTGAGGGACAGCAGGCACGTTCTGGGGAGTTCTTCATGGGGGTCTCCAGAGGGACCGAGTCTAGTGGCCCTTAGAAGTGACCAGAGTGACAAGGTACGCGGGCTCTCCTTCCTTCCTCCTCTTACTCTCTTTACTCCCTTGGGCATCCTGGGATCACCTCCTAAACCATCCGCCTGCTCCCGAGTCCCAAGAGGGACTCGTCTTGAGTCTCTGGTTTTGGGGAACTCAGCTGCCGTCACCCCTGGACGTGGCCCATCGTGTTGGGGCAGCAGCCTGTGAAGACGCCACTGAATTCCTTCATCCAGGTGGGGCTGCTGGCTCGGTGCCTTTTCCAGGTGAGAAAACAGTCAACAAGAGCGGTGGCCTGCTGGGGTGAGGGTGGGGTTCACACTTGGGTGTGTCGGGGGTGAGTCTCCCAGGCCCTGCTGGGGTGGCAGGGCCAGGGGACAAGAAGTCTCCTGGGACACTCCAATCCCTGCTCAGGGAAGAGCTGGGCCCTACAGCAGGTGCCCGAGCAGAATCCTGGCTTAGCCTTCCCTCTGGGGACAGAGCGGTGACCGTCACCTCAAAAAACTCCGTGTGAGAGGGAGGTGAACCCGCCAGACGACTCGGGCTGCTGATGGAAACGCTGACGCCCCAGCGCCCGGCTGGTGCCGCCCTGACGCCTGCTGCTGACCTCGCGGTGCCTCTAGGTGACAGGCAGGCCGACCAGGACAGCCTGCCCCCTGGAGCTTTAGTACTAACAGCCATACGGGGACACCCACCACCACCACCTGAAGAGCGTTTTAGGGAAAGGAAGAAGGTCGCCCTCGTCCAGTGTGTCCCTCGTAGTGAAACGTGCTCGCCTTGCTATGAAAATGCAGCTCCTGGATTTGGGTGAAGAAATGGAGGATCACAAACATTCTGTCGCTGGCCTGAGTCCCCAGATGGGGAGCTGCAGAGCCGTCTGGTTCCTAGTCAGCTGTCCCCAGCTCCAGCTCTCACCCCCTGGCTGGACTGGCTCTCTAGGGGCAGGAGGCGGCTGGGGAAGGACAGACCCAGTGTGGCCCTAGGACGGGGCCCTGGAGGTGCAGGCTTGGGAGGGGAGTTGGGTGGAGATCAGTGTGGGGGCCTGGAACCCCCATGTGACCCAGCTGTACCACTCCCCAGTACTTATCCTGAAGAACTGAAGTCATCTTACTACAGTGACACAGGAGCACGCATGTTCACAGCAGCACAACTCACAACCTCCAAATTCTGGAACCCGCCTAGGTGTCCATCAGTGGATGAATGAATAAAGAAAACGTGGTCTACATACACATGGAGTTTTATGCAGCCATCAAGAAGAATGAAATTGTGGCATTTGCAGGAAAATGGATGGAACAATTATGACCAAATAAGCCAGACTCAATAGTTAAGGGTCTCATGTTCTCTCACACATGCAGAAGCTGGAGAGAGAAAGGGGGAAAGTCGAGGGGATCTCACGAAAATAGAGGGGAGAGCAGCAGAGTTGAGCGAGGGGCTGGGGGTGGTTAAGGTAACGGGAATGAAATTGGCCAAATTATGCCTTGTGCATGTGTGAAAATGTCACAATGCATCCCTCTGTTAAATATAACGGTAATGCACCACGAAAAATGTTTTTCAAGGGCTGGGTTGTGCCTCAGTGGTGGAGCACTTGCCTAGCATGTGTGAGGCACTGGGTTGGATCCTCAGCACCACGTGTAGATAAAATAAAGGTCCATCAACAACACACACACACACACACACACACACACACACACACACACACACGTATATATGATTTAAAAAAAACAAAGAATGGAATATACTAGGAGGAGTAAAAATAATGTGAAGCAGGGATGGCATGGGACATAAGCCACACGGACCCCAAGAAGGGCAGCAGGCAGGGTGGTGCCCCATTCACCCCCACCCACATTGGTGCTGACCTTCCCCTCTCTGGGCTTGGTCTCCTTGTGGGGCTCAGATGATCCCTGGGGGTCCTGCCCATGCCAGTCCTGGTGCCCAGGGACAGTCCCTCCCTTCTCACTCCAGCTGTGGGGCTCTTCTTTTCTCTCTGGTGTCCTGCCCAGACCTTGGATCACAGGCTGACTGACTCCTGCCTCCTGGTGAGGTTCTCAGCCTACCTAAGGCTGAAGCCTGCGGGTGTGGATCTTTCCAGTCTCTGCCCATCAGCAGCACAAATGCAAACCTTCACAGACGTGCATGAACACACCAGATACACCTTTGTATGCCATACACCACACACACACACACACACACCCACACACACACACTACACCACAGACATGCATGGACACACAGAGATCTCACACGTGTGCTCCATGCACAGCTACCACGTACCATAGACATGTATGGGCACACACTCACACACACACACACACACACTCCTGGCCAAGCCTGTGTAGTTTGCTGTGGTAAATTTCCCTCAAACACCAGTCATTGCCAGGGACCACTTGTAGAGCTCAGGACCTGTAGGGGTTGGCCACTTCTAGGACTTTTTTCCATTAGTATCCAGTTGTCCCTTTTAAATTTTGGGGCCTATATTGAATTTTCTTCTTAGTTGTTAAGAACAGGCCCATTCGGGCTCTTTGGTAGGTGGACTGCCGCTTTAGAAAAGTTCTTGTGGGGAGCAGAATTTAATAAAAGGGTCCCACAGGCCACCTCCCCTCAGGACTTGCTGGGGAGCAGCTGCAGCCTGAGGGTTCCTCACCTTAGCCGTGGACTTGACCGTGGGGGACTGGCCACAGCCTGGGGAGCCCAGTGAGGGGAAGGCCCGGCTGGGCAGCGGGAGGAGGTTGGCTGGGCTCCATCTCGAAGCCTTTCAGGTCTGTGTTTGGGGAAGGGGCAGGAGGAAGGGTCATCTCTGCCCAGCTCCGTGGCCAAGGGCAGAACCTCTGGGAGCAGAGGTGACCCCGGCATGCCCGGGTGCCGGTCGGCCTGGCCTTGCTGCCGGGCCAAGTGGCCTGAAGGAGGCCGGGCTCCAGTTTCCAGGCCCGTGCGGCCCCTCCTGCCCCCTCCTAGGCTGCCCGAGTAAATCAGAGCCGTCAGTGAGGTAGCAGCTTGATTAAAGTTCAGGGGTTTAATAGATCATTTAAAAAACCCCAAATTGCTCCCACCCCCGGCCCAGCACCTGGCCCGCTGCCCCGAGTGCACGGCAGCCCTCGGCCGGCACCGCCAAGGCCAGGCCGGCCGAGGTTCCTGCCTATTCCCGGAGGGCGCCGCAGCTGAGCGAGCCCAGCATTCTCAGCTGCATTTAATCTGCCCTGAGACAGGCTGGCGATGAGAAAATGCAAGGGGCAAGGCGCGCGGGGCGCACGGGGGGAGCCGGACGGTTGGCCCTCTTTGTTCACTTGGTAACCTGGAGCCGGGCCAGCCTCGGAGGAGCTCCCTGGGCAGCAGAAGTCTGTTCCAATTAATCGTGTTTAACCATTCTAATCACACTTTAGCACATTAATCCTATTTTCAATCCAAAACACATCTGAACCAGCGGCATGTGGACCTTTTATGGGAACCGCAAATCAGATGTAAGGGAGAGACACAGGGCCCTCGCTCACTCTGCACTTTCACTGAACTTAAACTTAATAAAATATGGGACTGGCTTGTGGTTGGATTTACTGCACGATGCTGATGCTTTCACATATAAATAGATCCCTTAAGTGACTTAAAAACCTGTCAGAGAGCGCAGTGAAAATTTGATTATAAGGTGCCCCATTCTGCTCTTTCTCTCCCTCCCCCTAACAATGCCATTGTGGGTCTGATGGTGGGTGGGTGGGTGGGCAGGGGCGTCTGGTGCTCCGACTCCTGGCGGCTTCTACCAGAGGTGACAGTGATGCGCGGGAGGCTGTCCGGCTGGGGCCGAGCGGCCTTGTAAAGGGTTTATGGAGGTGTAATCTCGAAAACTTGATAAACCTCAAGCACCTCATCTCTGAGGTTCCTGTCGAGTTTCTCAAGCGCTTTGGCTGGTTTTGCAGCAGGTCTGCAGACAGGGGGTAGTCAGAGGGTCTCTCCTGCAAGTGGCCAGGACAGGAGAGCCAAGAGAAGGTTTTCCAACTTGCCAATGGTTAGGAAAAACCACACCCAGTCCAAGGCCTGAGTTCCCTCTGGGGAGATGATTCCCAAAGACGGGAGGTTTGTTGCCTGAAGCCAGAACTGTAAGGTGAGGACAGGGCCTGGGCTAGGCCTGGGCTCTCCAGCCCAGCTCCCTCCAGCCCAGCTCCTCCACTGAGGGCCCTGGAACACCAGCAAAGCTGAGCGGTGGAGCTTGCCACCATCTTCCTTGATCCCTCCCTGCCTGGTCTAATAGCCACTTCCTGCTGCGATGAGATCCACTTTGCTTTTATCCTAAGGCCAGTTCATAGCACAGAAGCAGCTGGACTGCAGCGGTCCAGGGAAGGACAATTTGCATCTGAATGGAAACATTGCCACATCTTGATCTTGCATTGCACCTGTGGATGACGGTGGGTGTGCTGGCCTGGGAGGTGCGAGTCCTGGGTTCAAAGCCCATCTCTGCCACTTCCTACTGCCTAAGTCTCAGTTTCCTCATCCCCAAGAGTACCCACAGCACCTACCTCACGAATATTTTTCTGTGTGAGGATTAAGTCAAGCAGTTAGGACAATACCTGGCACACAGTAAGCATTAAACAAAATTAGCTACCAGCTCCCCCGCACCTCTCAAAAGAAAATGAAAGACAAAAACGTTCAGGTCTATTATAGAGATGATTTCCAGCACATTGGGTGTGATGAACAGATCAAATAAGGTGACATTTGGAAAAATATCTGTTTAGTGAATATTGGCTCATTTAGAAGGACATTACCTTTGGTATTATGTATTAAGGCAGGCATAGAATACAATTTTAAAATAGAAATTTAAAAAAAAAATTGAGAAGGAGAGGAAGCAATTAGATCAGATATCTGGATAAATGCAGTCTAATTGTATGTGGATGCAAAATTTGGCACTGGGTTTGTGAAAAAACTGTAAAGGGGAAATGAGATGAGGTGCATCCTCCTTGTTATTCATTTATTCAGCGGATCAACTCAGCCAGCATTTGCTTGGGGCACACTCTGTGCCAGAACCTGCCTTTGGCAAGGAGGAGAGAAGGCTATTGATTCTGCAGGTCCTGCTTGCGGCAGGGGCTGAATCCAAGCACAGTGTACCATGCCAGCTCTAGAATGGTCACCCAGGGCTGGGGCCACACTCCTAGGAGCAGCTCCTTAAGTGGACCCTCGAGAGTCCTGGGTGCTGTACCCAGAACTCAGTCAAGGCCTTCTGCACGGGCACAGCTTCGAAATCAACTAGTAAATATGCAACCCCAGGCTCCTTTCTGCCTGAAACGGTGCAAGGTTCAGGAGAGGGATGGAGACGAACTTTTACCGAGAAGAAAATCCAATGCCTAAGTCAGTCCTAATTTGGGCCTGGGTGGGAGTTATCAATTCATGCTAAATGAAATACGCAACGGTTCATAACGTGGTAGGAAATGTGAAAGAAAAAAGGTCTGCATGAACTTGGAGCGGAACCAGGATTAGGGTCCCATGTTTGGCTTTCTAAGTAAACACGTCTAGCTTTTTATTTTACAAATAACAATCTGGAAAGATGCATCAGGGAATCTAAATGCAAAATAGAAATGAGTTTATCCAGGTAAGTAAGGTTTTATTAAACAATTTAATTCATTCCAGTTCCTTTGGAAGAAACTGTGGGTTATGGTTAATGTTCTGAGCCAGACAGAAAGCACATTCATGAAGCCACCTGCATTTAATATACAACTGTCAGAAAACTGCTCACCAGCCCCTTCCCGGAGAGGAACAAGCTGAAAAGGATTTTATTTTGGTAAATGCAACAACAGAAATGGCCAATGAATATTCAAGGCAAGGAAAACTCTTCAACCAGACTCTTAGCAGTTGAGAACACGAACAGGATTTTGGAGCGCCAAGGACCTCTTACGATTCTAGCCACTTCCAAATACAGAGTGTGCAAAGAGAATTTTCAGATGTGATACTGGAAAAGGAAAACACCCCCTGCCCCTTTCCCCCCAAAAAAAATCCAACTGAAATTAAAGCACCAGTCCCTGCAGATACTGTTAAAAAAATAAGTCAACTTAGGAAATAAGTCTGTAACAGCCACGCTCAAACCAGGAAAATCTCAGAACAAGTATAATCATTTTATGAGCATGTAAAAAAAAATCTTCTGTTCCTATAATGTTCTTTATGGGGAAAGTTAGACGCATTTGCATTGGAGTTCTTGCTCTCTGCTCGGTATCCCTTGGTATTCAGAGTTTCAAAATAGGTATTTCCCAAGTCCTTTGGCAAAAGAAAAATCATGGCTTTTTATATGGAGAGGTCTACCATGCCTCTGGTGAACAGTAATACAATCATCCACGATAACAGGCACACTCCAAGGCAGTGCAAGAGGGCAAGCCGTGCACATCGGCTGGCACTGACACGCGCTCGGGGTTAGTCCCTGAATGCGCCTGCTTGCCCTTCTGGTGTTTGCTGGAGGTTCGGGCGCGCGCTGCCGTGCCCCCTGTGTTTCATGTGAAATGCTCCCTTCTTTCTGGGCTTTCAGCAGAGGTGGTGCCAGTCACAGAAGAAGTAGTCAGGGCACAGGGGCCGAAAGAAGCAGGCGCAATGTGACCCCAAGAATGTCAAAGCAGTATGGTGCCCCCCCACCCCCCGGAAACCTCATGCACGGAGCTACCCTACGATCCCGCAGTTCCACGTCGGGTAGAGGCCCAAAGCTCCGAGGGCAGGACGTGAATGGCTGTGCGTCTCGCCAGGGTTCAGAGCAGCGTGACTCCGAACCGCCCAAAGGAGGAAACGACCCACGTGCCCACGGAGGGGTGAACCGATAAACAAAATGCCGTGTCTCCGCACCACGGAATGTTCTTCAGCCCGAAGAAGACAGGAGATTTTGGCACACGATGCGACAAGGATGAACCTTGACGACATCCTGTGGGTGAAACAAGCCAGACGCCAGGGGAGAGCTCACGTGCGGTCCACGTCCTGGAGGCTCCGAGTCGTCGGACACGTGGGTGCAGGAGGGAGGGGGGGGGGGACCTGGGGGGGGATGGGGAGTTGTTTAGAGGGAGAGTTTCGGTTGGGGAGAAGAAAAGACGGAGCACACCACAGTGTGAACTCCTGAAAGCCAAGACATGGTGCATTCTCAAAGGGTTTCAGTGGTCACTTGTAGGTCATCCACATTTCACCACACACGCAAAGTGACCCTGAGAAATGAAAGTCCCCACAGTCCACCTGGAGGGTCCATCGGAGGGGCCAAGAGACCAGGCCCAGGCAGGGTTCGAACTCGAGCCCCTGTGAGCAGGAGGAAGCAGTGGTGAGTCCTGAGCCCTGGTCCTCAAAGCTGGTTCCAGTGGAGCCAACCGGGATATGGGCCCCGTCGGGAGGGCGACCCCAGGAAGGCAGCAGGCCACCAGGCTGCGTTCCCCAGCACCGGCATTTGGTCCACTAGGCCTTGCCATCTCCATCACTTCACCGTTAGAACCACCTTGTCTCCACTTAGCGAGTGAAAAAGCCCAGCAGGGCTTACGCCAGGGACCCGAACAGCGGGAAGGGGGAGAAGAATGGAACCGTTTCGAGAGGTCGATGTCTTAGCACCTCCCGGGGGAATGAGCTCCTATCACTCTTAGCCTCTTCCTCCTCCAGGAAGCCCTCCCAGAGTGCACACTGCCCAGACAGCAGGCACTGCTCGGGAGGGTGGAGGTGAGGCGTGTCCCAGGGAAAGCTGCAGAGGCCGGAGGCCTGTGCTGGCTGCGGGTCGCCTCTCGGCCTCTGTGGATGCCTCTGCAGACAGGCAGTGGAGACCCACGGAGGTGGGATCGTTCTAGCGCAGCAGGCGCCTAGCTCCCAGCAGGCGCTCGGTGTGTGACGGGAATAGCCGAGGGCAGTCCACTCCTGTGACCAGCTTCTGAGCATGCATGGTCACAGGCCTCAGGCAGAGGACCGGGAGTGTGGATACCAGGGAGGCTGGGCCACAGGCCACAGGGGATGGGCACTGGCCAGAGAGGAGACTTGGGAATCAGGCCCACTCAGCTGGAAGCTCAGGCCTTCTCCTGGGGGCAGGGACCAGGCTTCCCCAGGGTGTCCTGCTGGGCTGGGCACAGCCTCAGGCACTTGTAAGCCAGGAGGAAGGGCTGGGGCGACTCTGGAGCAGGTGCCATGGGGGTTCCTCTGAACAAGCTTCCAGGCTGAGGGTGGGACCTGCCAGGCCGAGGGACTCGCTGGGCTGAGTGGCAGGGCGGACGCTGCCTGACTGACGGACAGGCTCAGGGTGAAGACAAGGCTCCTGTTGTTTGGGGAAGAAGCACCTTCCACACCAGGTCCTTCTGCACATTCCTCCTCAGGAGGTGCTCGCCGCAGCCTGGCGCCAAGGGGCCCACTGTCCCTTGTGCAGAAGAACGCAGAAAGGTCAGGGTCAAGGTCGATGCCCAGCCAAGTGCACGTGGGACTGGAGGCCCAGCCTGCCTGCCCCAAGCTCTTCCTTCCAAATGCCACCTCTGTGCTGCTAGGAGTGCAGGAGGACACAACAGGTGACTTAGGAGGCCAGGGATGGGGACGAGGGACACAGGAGCAGGTACAAGAGGCTGACAGAAACTCCTCCTGCCTGGAATTCCTTCCCAGGGCCAGATTTGGGAGAAGGGCAGAGCAGAAGGCCCTGCGGAAGCCTTGAGATGTAACCACAGGGGGACAGGACACAGAGACAGAGGGGCTCAAATCTCAGATTGCCCCCGAATAGCCCAGTGACTTAGGGTCCAATGTAACTGGGCCTCAGTTTTCTTATTTGTAAAAGTGCACTGAGTATCAACCACCTCCTTCTGGAACGTGGAGAGGAGCCTACAGAATGGGAGAGAATCTTTGCCACCTGCTCCTCAGATAGAGCATGAATCTCCAGGATTAATGAACTCAAAAAACTCAACACCAAAAAGCAAGTAACCCAATCAATAAATGGGCAAAGGAACTGAACAGACACTTCACAAGAAGAAACACTCTCAGTCAACAAATATATGAAAAAATGTCTAACATCACTTACAATTAGAGAAGTGCAAACTAAAACTACTTGATTTCATCTCACTCCAGTCAGAATGGCAATTATCGAGAATACAATTAAAAATAAATGTTGGCAAGGATGTGGGGGAAAGGCACACTCATACACTGCTGGTGGGACTGCAAATTGGTGCAGCCAATATGGAAAGCAGTATGGAGATTCCTTGTTTCCAACTGGGAATGGAACCACCATTTGACCCAGCTATCCCACTCCTCCGTCTATACCCAAAGGACTTAAAATCAGCATACTACAGGGACACAGCCACATCATTGTTTACAGCAGCTCAATCCACAATAGTTAAGCTATGGAACCAGCCTAGGTGCCCTTCAACAGATGAATGAATAAAGAAATTGTGGAATATAGACAGAATGGAATATGACTCAGCCATAAAGAAGAATGAAATTATGGCATTTGCCAGTAAATGGATAGAACTGAGACTATCATGCTAAGTGATATAAGCCAGTTCCAAAAAAAGGCCAAATGCTCTCTCTGACATGCGCATACTGCCTCACAATAGGGGGGTAGGCAGAGGTTCACGGATTGGACAGGGAGTGGGGGAAGTGAGGGAGGATGGGAATGGGAAAGACAGTGGAATGAATCGGACACACCTTTCCTGTGTTCCTATGAGCACACGACCAGAGAAACTCCACACCACGTACGACCACGAGAATGGGAAGTTATGTTCCACGTATGTAGCATAGGTCGAAATACACTGTACTGCATGTACACCTAAAGAGAACAAATAAAAACTTTTTAAAAAAAAGTATCTCCTTCTGGAGGAAGGAAAAAATAGAATATATAGAAAAGCTTAATGATCCTTAAGGTGGCACCAATGTCACAGGGCTTGGTGACTCGGTGCTGCACGCCAGGGCTTGCTACCTGGCTGTAAAACAGCCCAGTAGCTGTGTGGCGGTGGCTCTTGGTGCCTGGATCCATGGCCTAATCCATGCACAAGATGGCTCCCTCCATGGACAGGGACGCCCAAACATTCACTGATTTGCTCCCTGGACACCTGGGAAGTGGCCAGAAAATTGCTTTCCACTTTGCCAGGGAGGGGACCAGCTTGTGCAGGCCTCTGGGCTGATTGATAGGTGGAGGAGCTGCACCCCTGGGCCCTGAGTCAGGGCTCTTGCACCCCACTCCTGGTTAGAGAGCAGAGCCGTGTGCCCCTTCTCCTGCAGAGCCACGGATACGCCAGTTGTCGGCCACGGGGTTAGCAGGAAGCGTGGGGACAGCACCGGGCTACTCCTCGCCCTGCGCTCTGCTTCCAGTCCTGGGAAGCACCTGCACTGTGGGCATCTCTTCTAACGAGGTCCCCTAAGGCCCCAAGACAGGGCTTTGGTGCTATTTTTTCCTGGATCTGGAGGCCTAGCACAGTGCCTGGCACACAGGGACTCCGCGGGCTTGGTGGATGGTGAGCGAATGAAAGGGTGAAGGAATGAGGGGAAAAGCGGCGGGTCCCCCTCCGTTCAGGGAGGCGCAGCCCCGTGCTCCACGCTCAGGGGGAGGCAGCCAGGAGCTTCCTGCAGAGGACCTCAGGCTGCATGTTTTCTGTCGGCCTCTGATTAGACCCTGCAGCTGGTCGGGGGAGAGCAGAGCCAGCTTCACAGGAGATCACCTGAGCAGGGACACGGGCCCCGCCACGCTCAGAAGGGCCAGCAAGAGTCCTGAGGCTCTGCTGCCACCACCTTGAATCTTTGAATGATTATAGTAATTATTAACTCTAGCAGGTGTACGGATCGTGGGTTTCACTGTGGCATCTCCATACAGGCCTGCCGGTCCCCTTCCCTTCCCTAATACCACCCCCTTCTACTCTCAGGTCACTGTTTCCCCCTAGACTTCACCTAGGAGAGAAGACATGAGATGCTCTCTCGGTAGGGCTCACTGACCATGACGTTTCATCCATCCTCCTGCAAATGACGCTATCTCACTCTTCTTTGTGGTTGAATAGTATTCCATTGACTACCTTGTCTTCATTTGTGGACGGCCTCCTGGGCCAATTCCATGACTTGACTATTGGGCACAGTGCTGTGGGTGGCACCCGTGCCCTCCTGTGGGGTACACACCTGGAGGGCTGTGCTATCCCCCTGTCCATCACTGTGACTCAATCTCCCTGAAAACCAACTTAAAGAAGGAAAGATTTGCTTTGGCTCCTGGGTTCAGAGCTCTCAGACCCTGGCTGCGGCACTGCTCTGGGCCTGTGGGGTGGAGCGTCGCGGAGGTGGAAGGGCAGAGTGGGGCACAGGGCTCAGCTCATGGAAGCAGGAAGCAGAGAGCAAGGAAGGGGCCAAGGACCAGACACACCCTTCTGGGGCACTCCCCAAGCGGCCTCATTCCTCCAGGGAGGCCGGCCTCCTGTCGTTTGTACCTCTTGCGATATCCACGCATCAATGCGTTGGTCCCCCATGAGGTCAGAGCCCTCAGGATCCAATCACTTCCCCACATCCCCACCTCTAAGCACCGCTCCCCCGACCCAGGCCTCCACACAGGAGCTCTGAGGGACATTCCAGATTCCACTGCCACAAGCAGGAAGTATGCATCTCTCTGTGGTTCTAACTGTGGATTTAAATATATATATATTTCTTTTAGTTGGCGATGGAACTTTATTTTTATCTGTCTGCGGTGCTGAGACTCGAACCCAGTGCCTCACACATGCCAGGCAGGTGCTCCACCACGGAGCCCCAGCCCAGCCCTGTGTGGGGGGCGGTGAGGAGCCTCCGGGCATTCCCGGGAGCTGGGCTCACCCGCATTCCCACCAAGGGTCGGGAGGAGCCTTGCTCTCCACATCCTCACCTGCACCTGTTATTGTTGGTCCTTCCTGATAATCTCAAGACAGTTTTGACCTGTGTTTCCCTAACGGCCCAAGATTTTGTTCCTTTTTTTTTTTTTTGAGACAGCATCTCCCTAAAATTGCCCAGGCTGTTCTCTTACACTGTTCTCCTCTGGCCTCAGCCTTCCAAGTAGCTAAGCCTGAGGTTCAGCTCTTTGAATTCTTTATCTATTTTGGACATTAATCCCCTGTCAGATAAATAGTTTTGAAATTGTTAATTTTTGAACAAGGCCCCGCGTTTTCATTTTGCACTGGGTCCTGCCAAGCAGGGAGCTGTCGCTGGTGAGACAGGAAGCCTGTGCTGGGACCCCCCATCTTCCCGTCCCACCTCTGCAGAGGCGCAGGAAGCCTGTCTTCCGAGACTCTTGGACGCCCCTGGGGCACGGCCAGGATTGGAGGGTGGACAGTGAGGTCCTTGCCTCAAGCACACACAGGAAGGGGCACCAACAAAACAAAACTCCCCCCAAAAAACAGTCGTCAACATGAATAATGTTGAAAATCAACACTAATGCCACAAGTTCCATATAAAAAGTTCATATTTGCAAGGTCAGTGATGGGGCTGTGCAGAGCCGTGCTGAGACCCAAGGCAGAAGGAAAAACGTATGCTCTTACAGGTGTGTTTTTGCACAGTTTTAGACATTTCCCCCACCCCAGAACACTAGATCAGATGAAAGATTGTTGAAAAATCGGAAAGGAGGTGTATTAAAACTCCTCACATTATTTGAGATTGAAAATTATAATTTCCTGCTCTCTCAAATATGATCTGATATGATCTTAGTTTTTCTGGCTTTAACAGAAGCACTTGTCAATAATAATTTTATAAAATACTTCTTCTTAATTAATATTATTTTCAATTAAAAGAGATGCTATGTTGGTCCATTTCTCTTGACCCTGTGATAATCTTCAAGAATTTTTAATTCACTTCAGTTTATTGAGCCTGATTTTTTTTTAATTTTGATGATTTTGTTCATGGAAACATCTTTGTATTCATTTTGATGTTTTAAAAAGTGTGCAGCACGGAAGATGGTAGGAGACCCTCAGGGTTATGCAAAATCACATATAAGATGGTGTGAGGGGGAAGAAAAAAGAGAGAGAAACATGTCACAGTCGATTGGGTAGAAAGGGGGCGGTGGTTTACAAGACTGTGAACATGTCTAAGGCCCCCCCGGATTGTCCCCTGAACATGTCAACGTGATAGATCTCATCCGCGAGCTTCCCCAGCACAGACGTGATTTCTCATGACCACTGAGATCCCTGGAGCCCACCTGGATTTCCTGTCTGCGGGAAGTGCTTCTCCCTCCCTCCCTCCCTGTCCCCAGCCCCGACCAGCAGACCAGCACGCTGAGGCCCAGGAGCAGAGCTGAGAGGGACACACACACCACTTACCTTGCTGAAGATGACAAAAGGAAAAAGGTTCTGAGTTTGAGCTCGAAGGTGGAGAACGCTTTTAAAAGGATTGAGAGGACAGGGGCTGGGTGGAGCCAGCAACCCAGCTTCAGATCAAAACAGAAAAAAAAAAGACCAAGTGTCAATAGAAGAGGCAGGTCCTATTTCTACAGAGAAGGTCCTTGAAGCGTGTGGGGTGGGATGATTTCCAGTTCCAACAATAATAACCGGTTCATGTCAAGCATTTATTGAGCACTTACTGTGTGCTAGGAATCGTGCTGCTGCTTGCCTTCTCTTATTTAATCCTAGAGACTCTTACTACTCATGGACAAGTAAAGGGAGGCACAGGGAGATCTCAGGGCCAGCAGCAGGTAGGGCGGGAGTTAGACTCGCGTACCCTGTGTCACCTCTCATGCCATCACAGGCTGCCGATCATGGAGTGGCCAGACGACAGCAGGAGGTAAAAAGGCAGAAAGTAGGGCTGGGGTTGTGGCTCAGTGGTAGAGCGCTCGCCTCACACATGTGAGGCCCTGGGTTCGATCCTCAGCACCACATAAAAATAAATACATAAAGGTATTGTGTCCAACTACAACCACAAAATAAATATTTAGGGGGAAAAAAAAAAAGCTCAGGAGACCCAAGGTGCCCCCAGCTCACACAGAGGGGACAGGCGGACATGTGGACTACTGGAGGAGCCGTGGGCCCAGGGTTCTGGTCCCTTTTCCCACTCTACCTCTGAGGTCTTGGGTACTAAGGAGCAGGCTGGCCCCACGTGACCGGCCTTCCGTCCAGAAGGGGAAAGGAGAAAACCCACATCAAATGTCCAACAGATGTGTCACAGAGTAGAACATTTTGGATCTGGAGATGAAAACAATCACGACTAATTATAAAAAGGTATGGAAATTGCCTGGCAAGGGTGAGGGAATATGCCGGGCTGGTGAGCGTGCCCACTCCTCCCCCACGGCCCCGCGTAGCTGAAGTATTGGTTCAGTATTTATTTTGAATGAGTTCCTTTACCGTATTAGTGGGTCTCCTTGATTATAAAAATAACAAACTAAGTAACTGCATAATCAAGTGAGGTCCTTAAATAGTTGAGAGGGCCTCCTCTCCATCCCCTCGTGCTTTGACAAGCCCGAGAGGGCTGTGTCCTTCGTGGTAGACCTTTGCGCCTCTCTCAGGAGCCCCCGCGGGACCTCCTGCCTACCTGCCCTGGGAGCTGACCTTGGTGGGGAGGGGTCTGAGAAGCGTTTCGGAAGTTGCTTGTGGAATGTTGTGTTATTTTTGTTTGGTGCTGTGCGGTTGCAGCAGGCCAGGACAAGTTCACTGAAGAGATGAGGGAAAGGTCAGTGCTGTCCCCAGACCTTAGGGACAGCAGGGTCAGGACTGGGGACAGGGCAGTAGCTCTGGTGATCCCCAGCTCTTGAGAGTCGGTCTCTACTAACACCGTCATAGTGATGCTGGGTGCCTTCCATCAGGTTCCCCCACGCCTGCACCTACCTGCTCACCCCCTCACCTGTCCACTAGACCCACTAAGAGGGCTGGGGGGGGTCGGTCACCATCCAATCAATCACCCGACTCAGGTGCCTGTCCCTGGTCCAATCAGCTGAGGCCCAGTTGCTGAGGCAGGTGGGTCTCGTGGACAGGGGAGAGCGAGGCCGGCCATCCTGGTCCCATCGGCTAAGGCCGGGGTGGACACAGGGTGGTCCTGAAGAGAACCGGAAGTTGGTCAGCACGCCTCAACCATTCAGAGGGGAAGCTGTCCCTGGATCTTCTTTACCTGGAGAGCTAGGACGACGGAGAAAGTCAGGGAGGACCAGAGACCACGCGTGGCTTCCACTAAGTAAAACGAGGAGGAGGGGAGAGGAGAGGTTTCACTTACTGATCCCGTGAAGCATGCCAGGGCTGGACTTTGCATGCCCAAGGCCCTCTGATTTACGAAACTCTGCTGACTCCTCCGTTCGCTCCTTCAACACCACCCCCAACTTCCCACAGCCCCTCCAGGTGGCAGGAGGTGGCAGGAGGTGGCAGGAGGTGGCAGGAGGGAGGG
This sequence comes from Ictidomys tridecemlineatus, assembly GCF_052094955.1. Lineage (NCBI taxonomy): Eukaryota > Metazoa > Chordata > Mammalia > Rodentia > Sciuridae > Ictidomys > Ictidomys tridecemlineatus. Next base: position 114,780,678 of record NC_135481.1, on the reverse strand, counting down.
AAGGATCTTTGCTCCTCTGTCCCCTGCCCTGAAGGCTGGCTGTGGTGCTCCGTTGGGTCCCTGCTCTCTCAAGGCAGCTGACCTTATAGGACTTTCTTCTTTGGGATTCCAATAACTCCCCCCTGCCTGTCTCCATCACCCCAATTTCTTAGGGCCTGTGACAGTTACAGATGGCCGCACTCTGCCACTTGGCGAACACACCCTGTGAAGACACAGTCTTCCTGAGGAACCCCAGAATGTTCTATTTCAAATTCGCCACCTGTTTCCTGTGGGGACCTGACTCATCTCTCCCCTCCATGAGACAGATGCTATTCCCTGTGCCCTCAGAGACTGGGAAGTCTACTCCCAAGTGAAGACGTTTGCCATCGTCACACAACGTAATGACAGTGAGGCTCCACCCTGGCCCATCAGAGGGTGGAACTGAGCTCTGGTCACTGAGGAGGACCCCCGTGGGCCTCCAGGAGCAGGCGTCTCCCCTGCAGGGAGACACATCCTGTGCCATGGTGGAGGGGACCGAAGGCCTGAGTGGCCCCAACCGAGTCCTGCAAGTCCCTCAGAGCCCCACAGGGTGTCTGCGCAGGATGAGGAACGTGGAGGGGGACATGATGTCAATAACAGACGACCGAGGAGCAAAGCGGGAAGGCAGGGAGAGGCCGAGGGGAGGGGACGAGGGGAGAAGAAATACAGCTCTGGCTGCAGACACTCAAGAATGCACAGGAGACAGATGAAGGGAGCCGCCAGCCGAGAAGGACAGATTCCGACAAGTTAAGACGGGACTTTGCTCGGATTATCTTGGAGAGAGAAGAAGAGGACAGAGGTTGTGGGGAAGCCCTGGTGACCTCTGCAGTGCTGCTACTGACGGGGGAAAGGGAGGATCTGGGGCCTGGCAGGATGGTCCCAGAGGTGGGGGCAGCCAAGCCCCACATCTGCAGCAGACGGCCAGGGGCGGCTGAGGGCTAGGGAAGAGCCTGGGGCTGGGGGACAGCGCCTTGTCCTGCTGGGGATGAGAGGGGAGCTTTGCCTGCCGAGCCACAGGGACAGGAAGGACAGAGGGCAAGGCCCCCCGTGAAACCCCGGCTGAGCTGCACACATCGCCCAACCCGCCCAGGGGTCTGCAGGCCGTGAGGGAGGCTGGGGAGGAGGAGGCCGAATTTTGGAGGAGAAGAATAATCGTACATGCTGAGAGGCGGGGAAGGGGGGTAAACCTGGAAAAAGTTAAGAAATGAGGGCAGAAATGGGCCATCTTCCAACTTCACAGCTGTCACTGCTGAAGTGTGCTCCCAGCAAAAGATAGTGAATCCCCAGTCCCCACGGCAGGGCCTGATCCCCAGGAGAGACGGCTTCACAGGGGACATCAGGTCAGGGTGAGGTCACGAGGACCAGGCCTGACCTGACGTACCGGTGTCCTTATGAAAAGGGGACATTTGGCCATAGACATCATGGAGAGGGGAGACGCACGGGGGGGTGGGGGGGAGGAAGGTGACCTGGGAATTGGGAGATGGAATGACTGACGCACATAGGCGCCACAGAGTGACACGGGTTGTCGACTAACTGGGAAGGGGCGAGGACAGACACCCACAGGTTCAGAGGGACGCACTGACCTGCCAACGCCTTGGTTTTGAATTTCAGCTTCCAGAACTGCAAGAGAATAGGTTCCTGGGGTTTGAAGTCACCTGGGGTGTGGCACTTCCTTGCAGTAGCCCTGGGCTAATCTGGGAGCAGAGGTCAGGGAAGGAAGAGGGAATCTCAGGGGTTGCCCAGCTGGGGACCTGGAGGTAAGGGGACCTTAAGGGGGACAGAGCCCTGAAGAAAACACTAGGAAGTCTCCAGCTGGCTGCGTCTCCTCTGCAGCAGCCCCCAGACCCGCATCCATCCCCTCCTCTGCAGCATGCCACCCCCAGCTTCTGCCTGGTGGCAGTCCTCTCCACCCTCTAGCATGAAGCTCAAAGGCTGTGACGTTTCTCCCTCTCACCTACCTGAGCTTCAACCCAGCGCAGTCAGTCTGTCCTCCCGTTCCCAGCACCGGATTAACACTTTCCTGCAAAAGCACAGCCCACTTCAACTCACCCCGGAACGTCCCTTGTCCTGTGTGTGGCCTGCTCTCTGATGCCTATGAAGCAGGCCCATGTGTGCCCCCGTGCCCAGCGACCAGCTAATACACTGGGGCTGGACCAAGTTGGAGTCTTCATCTGTCACTTGTGTAGGAAGCTCAAACAATGATGTTTTTATGCTTCTCAAAACTGCTTTTAAGTGTCTCGTTAAGTAATCACATGCTTCGTATTGCCGGGAAATGGTCTCTTAATGCCAGAGTGGGAGAAAGCATTTTTTCAGAGCACAGGAAATGATACAATCTTTGCTCAAGTATACAGCTCAGTTCTAAATGGAGAAACAGAATATTCCCAAATCCATAAAAAAAAAATTGATAGATAATACAGATGTTCCTTGCTTTACGAAATAGATTGTCTGGGCAGTATTGGGTGTAAATCAAATTTCTTAAAATCGAATTACATTGAAAATGCACCTTGGGAATGTGTTTTTAAAAGAGGAATCCTGCAAGGAATCCTTTTGTAAATCAAAAGACGCTCATTCATTGGGTCATTCAGTCATTTATTTATTCTAGTGGTCCTCAGCCATGACCAAACACCAGAATCACCTGGGGAGCTTTTAAAACAATATAGTACCCTGAGGTCCCACCCCTAGAGAGTCTTTTTTAATTGGTGGGGGGGGCCTAAACCTGGGTATTTTTAAAAACTCCCAGAAGATTCTGATGTGCAGCCAGGCTTGAGAAACACTGGTTTATTCAATAAACATTTATTAGAAACTCTCCGAGTCAGACCTGGGCTAAGTGGCTTCTAATAAGACACAGCTTGCTTCCTCCCAGGAACTCAGAGTCTAGTGGCCAACACAGACTCGTTCACAGGCACCTTGCCCTGCAAGGTCAGCGTGAGCACTAACCTACAGGTGATCCTCTATCTTTTACATTTAGATATGTTTCCTGCAGCTGATGGAGTTTTGTCTTGACTGAGCCACAGCTGACCCTTTAAGATCATTTGATCTGAAGGACTAGTGTGAGCTGAGATCTATTGGCTGAGTTATTCTTTGCCTGCTTTATTTTTTTCTGTTTCCTTATTTTCTACATTTCTGCGACATCATAGGTTAGCTATAGCTCTAAGACATCATATAGTTGGCTTTAAAATATTAATCTGAAAAATTCTCTGTCTTTTACTAAGCAAGTTTGATGCATTTACGTTTACTGTTGTGCCCAGGCTGCCGTCGGGCTTTCTGTTCCCTGCTCACTGTGATTTCCCAATGTATTTCTCTTCTCTCTTCCTGCTTTATAACATTCAATTCAGTCCTTATTGGCCTTTTCCCCTGCTTTTGATTGTTTAGCAGTCATTTAGAACACTGTGTTCTTTTATAACTTCAGTGTTTGACCTGACATTTTTTTTCAGGTTGAGTGTGTAACTTTTAACTTAAAAAGTATTTCTGTCACCCTCCAGGACATGGTGTCAAAAGATATTATTTCTCTGATATTATGTCTCCCTATTTTCATCTACTTAATTGTATGAATTGCATGAATTGTGGTTCCTCCTCGTGTTTAATGCTCTCCTATGGTGTGACTGTTTCAGCGTCATACAAACAAGGCGTGTTTAGGTTGAGTGACACAATCACTGATTTTGTTTCTCTTGAAACCTGCTCCTTCCTGGATTTAGTATTTTTCTTCTTGAGGAACGTCCTTCATTAAGCTCCACAGTCCCTTCCGTGTATTTGTGAAATTCAAAGAGCTTTGACAACTCAACATTATTAAAACGTTTTCTGGAGATTTAGTAGCGTGCTCGGTTGGGAGAGCTGCCTGGCTTGCTCCGAGGGCTCCGTGGGACGCTTCCTAAACCCTGAAAGACTCAGGGCCCTTCCCGTGCCGTCCACAGTGCTGCCTATGAACCGTGATTCCACGCCCATGTGAACCCAGGTGGGCCTCCTGCCAGCGTCCCCGGCCTGAGGGCCACATGTCACAGCCCAGGTCCTTGGGTGCTCCTGATCAGAAGCACCCCCTTCCTTCCTCCACGCATTTTCTCTCTTCTTTGGAGCAGAGCTTGCACCTGTCGGCCGGACCTGGAACCCTCCCTGTGCACCAAGGTTTTCTGTGCTATGTGCTTGTCCCCTCCCAGGGGCCTCTGAGCACAGACTCGTGCCCTCTGACCTCATCTTTAGGCAACACTCTCAGATTCCAGGCCTTGGGGCGGGGTCTGCCTAGGTGCTGGGAGGCTGCTCCCTCCATAGTCTATGTATTGTCAACTGAAAAATAAACAAAGTCCCGAGTGGTATGTATAGTCTACTTCCAGATGTGCGTGTGCGTGACAGGAGAAGAGGAACCGGGGACAGCGTTTATTCTGGGCTGGAAGGAGACGTTCTAGTGAGACCTCTTTGTATTGCCAACCCTCCTCCACCCCAGGCACTCCTGTGCTCTATTTAGGAAACTCCCCGGGCCCTGCTGTGACTCTTCTCAAGCTCTTAGTCGCTCTGGTGTGGAGGAGGCTATGAACTGTGGGGCGGGTTTCCTGATTCCTTTTTGGTCTTAAACATCCTTTGAAGAGACGATCTTTTTGGTGCCCCCCCCCGTCTTTGGACTGTGACCCATGTGCAGGGACAATCTCTACCCCTGCCAAACAGTGCTCTGGGTCCCTGAGGGTGCCGCTGGCCCTACCCAAAGGTGACAGCCTCCTCTTCAGCACTGGGCCTGCAGAGCCAGGTGGAGTTGGCATAACAGGACACCCCAGGGCACCAGGCAACCCAGGGCACAGCAGCAGGCAGTTGGCCGTGGTTGTCACAGGCTCCTGAAGCTCTGGGCAGGGTGTGCTGGGGTGACCCTGGAGGAAGCAGGCTGACAGGAGGAGCTGGGTGCGTCCTCCAGCCAGGGCCGAGGCCGGTCCTCCTGCAGGAGGCCGGCTAGGGCTGGGGCCTGCACCTCTGCAGAGCAGAGCAGAGCAGCAGCAGGCAGCGCTCAGAACTCAGCACGGAGGACAGAAAGTGAGGCCTGTTGCGTTAGCCCTTGATGAAGCGCCCTTTGCCTCACCTCCCGCTCTCGGCTCTGCCCTCCTCTCCTGCCTCCTCCCAACTACCTAATGCACAGTGGTGCCACCCTCCTGTCCTCTTCCTTCTCTTGTTTGCAAGACATCTTTCACGTAGGAGATGGAGCAGGGCCTGGGTGAAGGAGGGTCAGAGCATCCTGCGCCGTTGTTACACATGCCACAGGAGCAAAGCTCACCCACAGCGGATGGGTGCTTCTCCCCTTGTACTCTGTGTGCCTCTGTGAGTTTTATTACTTTTTTTAGTTCTTGAGAAGCATATTTTGTAAATATATTTCCAATGTAGAAAGTAAAATATTTCAGATAAAACTGAATTCCTCGCTGGGCGTGGTGGCACCTGCTTATAATCCCAGTGATTCAGGAGGCTGAGGCAGGAGGATTGCAAGTTCAAAGCCAGCCTCAGCGACTTAACAAGACCTTGTCTCAAAATAATAAACAAAGTCCTTCTTAACCCTCCCTCCCCATCCCATCCTCCTCCTCAGGAGGAACCAGGGAAATTAATTTGATGAGTCTGGTTTCCCTGACCTCCTTCTACACACATTACACACTTAAAGAAGACCTTGCACAAGTACGTAGCATTGCTTTGTGTTTGTACATGTTTGTGCGTGTTTGTGTGTGTGTGTGTGTGCGCGTGTGTGCGTCTGTGCAGTATTTTGCTTTTTGTACATGGATTTTACTTTGCAAGTTGTTCAACCGCTTGCCTTTCTCCACGTGTTTTATTTGAGTGCCTTTCCACGGCCGCCCTTAGATAAGGGCTTCGTCTTCTCACCGAGCGGTGCCTGGCCTTGTGGGGGAACACCTGTTGTGGCCCATTTGGACCTACTTTGCTAACAGACTCTAATTGGGTGGGTGCACTGGCCAGCTTGGAGCCCCAGGACAGAATACTATAGACAGACACTCATTTTCCCACAGCTCTGCAGGCTGGACGGCTGAGGGCAAGGTAGATTCTGTTTCTGGCGGGCCCCCAGGGCCACTGCCTGCCTGGAGATGGCACTAACTTGCTATGAGAGAGGAGAGGATTCCCCCCCACACACTTTTCTTTCTGCGAGGCCACAGTCCAGTTGGATCAGGGCCCCACCCTAGGACCTCACTACCCTCATCACCTCCTAAAGGCCCTGTCTCCTCAGTCACACTGGGGTCCAAGGTTCCCTCTGTGCCCTTCGGAGGGACATGTTTGTTCAGTCCTCAGCAGTGGGGTCAAGCCAAAGCCCTTGAATTGTGTCCCCTCTCTACGTCACCCCCTGCCTGTGGCACTGCCTGGTCTACGGTATGTGCTTAGGGGTGACTGGTGAGTTGTGCTGTTGATATATCAACACCTTAGCCCTGAGGAGCTGGCGACCTTGGGCCAGCGACCTGCAGGGGGCGACACTCAGCAGCACCTGTTCTGCCTGCTCCTGTGGATGCTCCCCGGCTCTTACAGCCCTTGGCTGCTGGTGTAGTCATCGCCCTGTTTTCCAGGTCAGGAGACTGATGGGTGGGGTGGGATGGGGTGGGGTGGGGGGGTCTCCTACCCTGAGAGCAGAGGAGTTGGGCGTGGGCTCCATTTCCTGCTTTCTGAGTTGCCTGCTGGGTGGCTAGGAGTGGGGCACAGCAGGAGGAAGGGCACAGGAGGACTTAGGCCACAGTAGCTGCTCCCCAGTTGTCACTGTGGTTGGTGCCGCCCCACATGCCCCCATCACCGTCCTCACCTGGGCAGGCACCCCCCACAGGCCGTCGCAGGCATTTCTCCCAGCGAGGCTGCCCACTCTGGGGCCTGTGGAGTCCACCCCGCGTCTACTTGTTGTGTGACCTTAAACCTCTCTCTGAGAGTTTGCTCTTCCTTAAAATAAAATAATGATGCTGAATTCATAGGATTACAGGAAGGAGAAAATTAAAAAATAAAGTAATGAAAAATACATGTGGGCGAATGTATGTTTTCCAGTGCCAAACATGTAAAAGTTTGGTTTCAGGTGACAAGAGATACAAGACGCTGTCCCTGAGTGGCTTGCCCTGGGCCAGTGTTCCCAGCCCTCAGGGCGGGCATCGGGCATCCTGGCGCAGGTGCTGGGCAGGCGACTTCACACATGGTCACAAGCCCTGGGCTGCGGGACTCCCTGTGTTGCAAGAAGGGACCCAAGGCCCCAGAGCCCCCCGGACTGGCCAGAGGTCCCACCTAAGAAAGGGGCAGAGGGGAGCCTCAGATTCTGGCCCATCTGGTGCCAAGCTTCCGTGTTTCATCTAGAAAAGAGAAATTCAGTTTGGATCTGCCGTTGCCCCTCCATTACCCACTCAGGGCCACCGGGAGGAGTGGGCGAGGGTAGGCCCTGCTCCTTTCAGGTCCTATGGAAGGGGACCTGGGAGACGCAGCTGCAGCCCACGGGACCCTCCTCACAGGCACCGAGGCTGCTGTGAGGCAGAAGGTCAGGGAACTGTGAGTGTTTGGCAGCGACAAGAGGTGCATGCAGAGAAGTGGGGGTACCTGGGTGAGCACCCCCAGGGCCTCTGAGTGGTCCCCTCCAGGACCCCCAGTTTTGAAAACTCGGGAAGATTCATAAGGATGCCCGTGGACTTGAGTGACAGGGAGCTCCTGGGGACCACAGAGCAGTGCTGCGAGCGTTGGGTTTCTCTGCAGCACAGGAGCCGGGCTGTGCTGGGTTAGATCCCTGACGGGCAGCTGGCAGCCTCTGTGGCGGGTTGGGCTTTCACCCAAAGGCAGGCCCCCGCTGGCTCCCTGGGTGCCCCGGCCCTAGCACTCCCCGTGGGTCACCGGAGGGAAGCCACCTTGTCTCTGTCCACCTGGGTTTTTCCACCTGAGAGAGGGGTGTGCAGGAATTGATGGGGGAGGGCATGTGCCCTCTCTCGCTCTCCCTGCTGCCTGGGACAAGTCAATCAAATGCCACCTCTGTGCCAGGACCAGGTCCCATGCCTACTCCTGCTGTGACTGAGCTCTGGGGAGGCCCTGGCTCAGACTTCATGCACCCCCGGGAGAGGCGAGCAGGGCAAGGTGGGGTGGGGGAGGCGGGCTCCAGACCCAGCTGTGCCCTTGCAGTGAGCCCTCCCGCTCCTGGGCCTCGGCCCCTCAGCACGTGGGCTGGATTGAGTGGAGTGGACTCGCACCCGAGTCCCTCAGAAAACAGACACTGCATGTCAAAGCAAACAGCTCTCCCCAAACCAAAATTCTAAACGGAGGCTTTGGGGCTCCAGGTTTCTAAAGAAAATCTGACATCTGGTACGGGTTGTTTTTGTTCTTTCTTTCAAGTTATAACCAGCATCTATCCTCTCTACCCATCTTGGCCAACTTCTCGTCACCGGTTCTCGGCACTGCCGCCTTCGCATCTGATTGGTCCTTCAGCAGTTACGAGCCAGATCAGGTCCCTCTCCTGCTCAGAAACCTTCAATGGCTCCCCAGTTCCCCCTGAATAAAAGTCAAAGTCCTTGCCATGACCTAAGAGGCCTTCTAGGACATTGACCCCTTTACCTGTGTTTTCATCCCTTTTCTGGCTCCCTCCAGGGCCACTGGCCTCCTCCTGCTTAGGGTCTTCATCCTTCCCTCGGCCTGAGGCTCTTCCTTCAGCAGGCAGCTTGGCTAAAGTCCTGGTGCACATTTCACTGTGTTGCTTGGGATTCTCCAGAGGAACAGGACCAATGGAGACCACCTCTGCACCATAGGAGATCCCACACACACACATATGTGTATGTGCAGTGAGAGTTACTGTGAGAAACTGACCCTGCAATTAGGGAAGCTGAGCTGTCCCATCATCTGCTGTCTACAGGCTGAAGACCTGAGAGAGCCAGTGAGGTTGAAGGCCCGAGAAGCAGGGGAACAAATAGAGAGGACCCCAACCCCAGGGCAGGAGGTTCAGTTGCAGCAGATAGGCAGGAAGCAGAAGAGACAAGGCATCCCTCCTCCCTCTTTGGTTTTGTTCAGCCCCGAGGACATGGGATGGCACCCCCTGATATGCGGGGGAGGGTTCTGCTCTAGTGAGTCCTTTGATTCAAATACTAAATCTCATCCAGAAGCCACAGACACTCAGAAACAGTGCAGAATCTGGGCACCCTGTAGTCCAGTCAAGTTGACACATAAAATTCGCCATTATACTTGCTTTTTCAAGGAGACCTATCCTGGCCACCTGTTGAGAGCTGTAGATTGACCCCTCCTTTTCCAGCCTTCCCAGCCTCCTCTACCCTGTCCTCATTGCCATTTTGCCCACAATTCTTGTCACTCCTTATATGCCATAGTGCTTTGATTTACTGCGTGTATCTTTTCTTTCCTTTGTTAAATGGGTACTCTACAAGAGCAGCCTTTGGGGTGTGCAGTAAAGCATGCCAAGTTAAAGCCAGATGAGGACACAGCAAGTAGAGGCTACTGACAAGTTCTCATCAGAAACCAAAGATGCCAGCAACTTGGTCTCGGACTTCCTAGTTTCCAGAACTGTAAGAATTAAATTTTTGATGTTTAACCCTCTGGTTCAAGGTGTTTTGTTTCAGCAGCCCGAGCAGATTAAGAAACATGTTGTCCTCTTTCATGGCTCCCTCCCTCATTGAGGTGGAGCACATCCTCTAGTGGCTTCTTCAGACATGGTTAATGAAAGTACATTTTTTGGACATATTCCATGTCTAAACATGTCTATCCTCACACTCAAGTTGTGTACTTTATCTGGGTATAAAATTTTGGAGTTAGAAATCATTTTTCTTGGGATGTTGAAAGCATTATTTTATTATTATCTATTGTATTCTAATTATTGAGAAGTTTAGAGTTGCTGTAATCACGATTCTTTGTATACAACCTTCCCCTTCTCCCCCTGGAAATGTGGAATATCTCTGTAGCCCTGATTTTCTAAAATCTCTTGATGATGTGCTTTGGTGAGAGTCTCTTATTCCCACCTAAGCTAGGTTTCTGGTGGAAATTTTTAATATGGAAACTCATTTGACCACATTTTGAAAAACTTAATTCTATTCTTCAATAATCTTTTCCTTCTCTCCTCAAGTGTCTCATTTTCTGGAAACTCTGATGGTTTGATATTGGACTTCCTGGATGGACCCTCTAATTTCTCTGGTTGATGTATTTTCCAACACTTTGTCTTTCTGTTACGTTTTCTGGAAGATTGCCTCAATTCTATTTCCCAACCCTTTACTAAATTTGTATTTGAAGCAGGTTGCAGCTTCAAGAGCTCTGTGAATGACATCATGTTCTGGGATGGAATGTTTTCTCTTATCTCTGAGGATATTCATTGGTATTGTTGAAGTCTCTGTTTTCCCATGTTCCTTTGTTCTGTTCACTGGTTGGCTGACTACTTCTAGTGCTTTCCTCTAATGTCGGTGACTCTTGGCTGTCTGTTCATACTGAAGAACAAAGCCCTGAAAAGCTTATTGGAAACACTGGGTGCAGTCAATGTTTTTTGATTGGTGAGCTTTTTTAGAATCATCATTTTTCATTGAGAGATCCCCAAGTAGTAGTAGCTATAATGATTTCCTCTCAGACTGGTCATTTTTCCTCCAGGCTCATGCATGCACAGGATAAACCTGGCTTCTGCCATTCTGGGATTCTCAAGGGGGAAGGACCAGGACGCCCATGATTTAGAACTCCAATTCTTACTCAATCTACCATTTTCAATATGGCGCCCACGGGGCATGGTTTGTGCCTGGTATCACTGGGTGTCTATTTGGCCAACATGCATGGCAGATGTCACATGAAAGAGCATGAGGGAAGGGAAGCAGCTCTGGGACCCATTCTTTGGTTTCAAGCACGCCTTACTCCCGGCCTCTGGTCTCTGGGAGTGTGGTTCTTGGATCAGCTTGGTGTTGGGGCCGGCTTCCTTTCACCTTCAATCTCCAGCAGGCTCTGCTCTGCTCAGTCAAAGATTATTCTTCCAGTAACCTCTTACTGTTCCTGGGGCCCACGCCCCATGAGTCTCTCGGTTTTTGTGAGACCCTCCCTGCAGCATTCCTGCACTGTGGGTCTGAAGAGAAGGGAGGGAGGCCCAGCATTCCACCCGCCCCGCCCACTACCTCCTCAGGCCCTTTTCCTTCCAGCCCCTGGGTGCTCCTTTCTTTGTGCCCCACACTTAGACACACCCTCTCAGCTAAAGGAAACTTCAAACTTGCCCATAACAGCCATGTGGCCATGTGAATTAGCAAAAATTAGAATCAGCAACCACTTACAGCTCCTGGTGTCGCTTGTGTTTTAAAGCATTTACAATATCATAGATTGTCATAAAAATCATTTTATTTTATTCACATTTTCTTTAAAATGTATATTTACATTGTAGCACATGCATTTGTAATACGTACAGGTTATTATGAAGCAATTGCCTTAACTGATAAGTAAAATAGTAATTACCATTGGGGGGAGTCCTGGGGATTGAACTCGGGGGCACTCGACCACTGAGCCCCGTCCTCGGCCCTAGTCTGTATTTTATTTAGAGACAGGGTCTCACTGAACTGCTTGTATTGGCTTTGAACTCGCGAACCTCCTGCCTCAGCCTCCCGAGCCGCTGGGATTACAGGTGTGCGCCACTGCGCCCAGCTAGTCATTGCCACTTAAATAAGAGTCTTGATATCAACAAGCACCATGGCAGTGTGACCCTGTTTGACAGCAAGCAGAGCTCTCTGCCCACGTCAGTCCTGTAACCAGACGGTGTGCCACTGTCAAGGGCGAGGAGGGCTGGAAGCAGAGGTGTGTTGGAACCAATGGGCGCGGGCCCAACTTGTGATCCTGGTGTCTTGAGGATCCTCCAGGCCTGCAGAGTGGCACTGCCTCAGGGGATGGGGACCAGCCTGCCACATGAGTCTGGTGTCCTAGGTCCCCATTCAGTTCCCTGGTGAGGCCAAGAGGTAGCCGTGGGTGCTGGAATCCCGGTCCTTGAAGCCTCTGTCTCTGAGGCTGGACCTGCTCTGGGCCTGCAGTGCCCTGGTTTGCACACAGCCTGAGAACGGAGATCCAGCCCTTCTCCAAAAGCCTCCGTCAGGAAAGGGGACTGACTGCAGGTTGCAGCTCGGTGATGGGGAGCAGGAAAGCTGGTGTCCCGGAGATGAGGGGCTCGCCCCACTCCACATTCCCACTTGGCACAAAGTGGATGGGAGTCTCCAGCTAAGCACTGCCCCCTGGGTGGACACTGGTGTCTCTGCTTCACAGAGCAGCCTAGAGGTGGGAGGCCCAGCAGGTCTCCCTGTGTGGGGAGCTGGATCAAACCCAGAGGAGGAAAGTGGGGTGAGCCCTGGGTCATGGGGCTGCCACAGAAAGGAAGGGAGGTTCTGAACACCCCACGTGGCCATGGTCGGGGGCTGGAGAGGGTCCTGGGGGAGCTGAGCCGGGCCTCTGGGGCTCTCTTCCTCCTTGTTTACCTTGGAGGACAGCCAGGAGATCAGGCCCTGCTCAGTGAGCCTGGCATCTAGCACCATCCGTCCATCCCCCTTGTGATGGGCCAGTTGTCTGTGTCCAGGGAGGCCCACTGGATGAGAATGAAGGTCAGCTGGTGCCTGAGACGGGCCAGCCTCGACTGGGACAAAGACAGGAGTATCGCAGGCTGAGAACAAAAGGCCACACTGGGGTGTGCTGGTAATCCTAGCAACTTGGGAGGCTGAGACAAGAGGATCACAGGTTGGAGGCCAACCTTAGACACTTAGCAAGTCCCCAAATTACTGAACGAGACCCTGTCTCTAAGTAAAAAAATTTAAAAGGGCTGCAGATGTGGCTTCGTAGTTACGTGACCCTGGGTTCAATCCCTGGTACCAAATAAAGAAAGAAAGAAAGAAAGAAAAAGAAAAAAAGGGCCAAGCTGGAGGCCGCTCCCTCTCCCTCGTGGGCCGCTATGCAGCTCCGCGTGGCCAGCGGGGCAGACTGCGCGCGCCTGGGCTGACTTGACCCACCTTGGAAGATTCGATAGGGTTCCCGTATCGCTGTGGTTCTCCCCTGAATCGTGACAAAAGGAAAGTATTTATTACCAGGCAGACGGAGCCCTCGGGCCAGAGCCCGCCATCTCAGCGCTGCCTGTTAGCAGGGCTGTGGGATTAAATGGAGTTTTGTTTTTATCTATTTGCATGGAAACTTTCCAGAGAAAACAACAATTTTCCTGACCTGCGCACTTTGTATCATGTTAATTAGGTTTGAAAACTCATATATTGTTTTCATAAGGGCTATTACATTTTCTCTAATTAAATTAAGGGAAAAAATAAGGATGCACGGCAATAATATTTATTATTAATACCAGACTCCAGAGGCGCCCAGCAAGTTAAATCGGAGGTTAAAAAAAAAAAAAGAAAGAAAGAAAAAGAAAGAAAGAAAGAAAGGAAGGAACCTTGAAGACAGCCTGGACTTCAAAACAATGTGGTGTACTCCAGGTTTTCAGCAAGTCGTTACTCTGAATATTGTGGAAAAATAGAAAGTGAAAAATGGACCCATTCGTAGGCAAACAGGCTTCTGGGCAGGTTCACGCTGAGGGTTCCTGGTACGCGCACTACTGTTTCATTTCGGTGGTTTTCCCCAGATTTCAGCCACTTTGCTCCAAGGAGAGCATTTGACTTGCGTTTCATGTGGGTTCAGAGGTTGTGGGCAGCTGGGTTTCCCTCCCCAGAGGGCCCCGTTGGAAGAAGTCAAGTCGGGCCGGGAGATCAAGGCAGGTGGCTCTGGGGAGGGGGCGAGGGGGGGTGTCACTCTGGAGAAGGAAGGTGGTGTCGGGAGCGAAGGGGCAGGAGATTATCTGACATGAGCACATGCCACCCCTGGGCAGGTCCCTCCTGGAAGGGGCGCTGGGCTCAGGCCAGGTTCTAGCAGTCCCGGCAGAACCGCAGACGGCCTGAGCCCATGCTGGGAGGGAAGAGGTGCTATGGGGTCCCTGGCCTAACACCGTTTCCCCTTCCTAATTGCACCCTGGTTTCCTTTGGGGGAACGCCCTGGGGGTGCAGTCTTGGTGGGGGACCAGGTACTGGTGCCTGTCCTCCTAGCACAGGAGCAGTGGAAGGCCCCATCTCTCCCTGCTGACTCCAGCCAAGGAGTCCGTCCAGAGGGACTTTAGCTACTGGACCTTGGGCTCTTGGGTGGATTCAAGGGTGAGAAAATGGTGGAATCCACTCATTCTCGTGCCAACCCCTCAGTGCCACGGCTGTGCAGTCCCACCGTCAGGGACTGCCTGACCCACGTGTCCTAAATAGGATCCTTGGCTTTGCTTGTGGTCTGGTGAGACCTGCGCTCCTCCCGTCAACTCTCTTCTTAGCTGAAACCTGATTCGGTTGCTTGTTTCCAGAGAGCTCCAACAGCCGCCATGCCCTTGGCCCTAAACACAGGACAAGCATGGGTCCAAGAGAGTCAGTGGAGGCTGGAAGCCGCTGAGAAGGAGGCCAGGCCTCCACTGGTCTGCTCCAAGGAAGAGCACTGGACGAGGAGTCGGGGTGATGGCTTGGACCCTGGCTGTCCCTCTCTGCCCCACTGGGAGGCCTCCCCCAGCCATTTGGGTGTCATCTGTAAGGCGGGACTTTTGGAATGTAATAATGGTGACGATGAGGACCATGTCAATACAGTATGGGCGGCTCCAGCATGGCCACGCAGCAGGGGCCAGGGGCTGGCCAGGCGCTGTATGTGCTCATGACAACCTTGGAGGACTTGGGTGAGCTCCCTGTTTTAGACATACAGAAACTTGAGCTCAGCAGGGTAATGCACCTCACCCGAAATCCTGCTGGCAGGAAGCAGGCGGGTACTGAGGGCACGAGCTCGCCCTGCCTGGGCCCATCGATGGTCTCTAAACACCCGGACTGAGGGGACTCCAGGACGCAGGACTTTTGGTGCTGAGACCCGGACAGTCCCAGTTGGTCACCCTACTGAAGACCCCTCTTAGGCTGAATGTTCTGTGGTTCTGGAACAGCATGGAATACGGGGGTTTGTACGGAGAGCCTGGAAACCAAGGAGCACACAGTAACGGTTTTCAAACCTCAGAGTAAACGCAAAGCCCCAGCGGGGTTTCAGATGCCACCTTCAATTGCTGCTGAGCCCCCATCTATTCAGCCCGCGTCCGCCAGCGGGAGGGGCATTTCAGCACGCGCCGTGTGAATCAGCCAAACCCACAATCGTTTTACAAGTGGTCCTTCCTCTTGCTTTCCTGTCCTAGACCACACCAGGCCCAAGCATCACAGTTACACACGTCAACACAGCATTTCCACTTTGGGAATACCTGAAAATACTGCATGGAACTTGAATTTTTAAGAAATGGAATTTCATTTTCCAGTTGGCTTCTTCTGTAGGGCTCCTCTGAGACTCAGTTGGCAGAGGTCTCACGCTCGGGGGCCTCTCTCTGCCCAGCCTTATCATCCACTTGCTGATTTATTGAGCAGCTACCATGTGCCAATCAGCAGGTGGAGGACCACAGGCCAGAGAGAAGCCTGTGAGCCCAGATCTTGGAATGCCCCTGCCCACCAGTTCTCCTCAGCAGGTCTGTTCTGTGGGCGCACAGGGATGGCAGGAAGAAGAAGGGGAATAAGTTGGAGGTTTTCGGCTGGGATGGGCCCTCCTTTTCCCTGCTCTCTGGTGGCCTTGTTTCTGTCACCACGAGTGTCACAGTACACCATCGTGGTTTCGCGCTCCTGGTGCCTCAACCTGGAGCAGGCCAGTTCCCCAGGGAAGGCTCTGCAGAAGCGGGAAGTCTTGATAAGTCCATTAGCCATCTCTCCGCCCTCAGGGATTTCGTTTCCTAAATTCTGATTTCTGGGCCTCGCTACGTTGGGTTTCCTAAAATTGAACCTGTCTGTTAAATGGGGGCTGCCCCCAGGCCGACCTGAAAGCAGGCCTCCCTGTGGGCTGGGACGTGGGCACAGGGTGGAAAACAGGTCAGAAACAGAAGGAATGTTAGAAAAATGCCAGCCATGCCATCGCCACTGGCCTTTGGCTTTAAAAATAAGGAGGCCTGCAGGGTCACCTGTGACCCCTGGACTGGAGTTTGAGGGACCTGGGCTTCCCGGGGAAAAGGAGCTGGAATTGGAGACTCTGGATCTTCACAGCACAGCAGGCATCAGAGATGAAGCCACCCGGGCTCAGCCGTCCTCACTGAGACCAAGCCCCGTAAAAGCCAGCATGCTGCTTCCCGGGGACAGGGCTCTGAGTGGGACCTCAAAGCCACCTACCTGAGTCAGCCAGCACTAATCCACAGCCACACACACCGGGAAGGCCCACCTCCTCAAGGGTCCCTTCACCTTTAATTAAAAACCTCTGACAGATTTGCAAATCCTTAAAAGACCAGCCTGCTACATGCTGCGGACTTGCCACTGGGTGGCCGCCCGGTTGGGTCTGCTCCTGGCTCCCAAAGGTGATGCTGCCGCAGGTGTGGACCGTGTCCCCTCGCAGCCGTGGGGCACCTTCTGCAGAGGTATAGAGCCAGGGAGCCCCAGCAGCTGCTGGGAAGGGGCAGCGCTCACCTGAGAGCCTGGGAAACTCCTGAACAGGTGGCTCGTCCTCCGGCTCACTGTGACAGGTCCTTCAAGGCTGACGCCCACCTGGCGGGCCAGTGCCACATTGTCCAGCTTGGGGAACACTCTGAACATTACCGCTGGGTCGACCACTCCAACTCATCCCCCTCTCTGCCCTGCACCCTCCTGTCCTCTCCAGGAGGTCGGGTGGGCAAGAGGGGACGGGAGAGAGAAATGCTCCTTGCTTGCTGACCCCCCGTCCCTGAGCTGCTCCTCCTGTCCCAGACGTTGCTTCCCCTCCACCCCATCTGTCCTCCCATGTCCACAAACATGATCTTCTGTCTCTTCCTCTGTCCTGCTCCTAGGAGTCCCCTTCTTGCAGTGCCCTGGGTCATCACTGAGGTCCTCTGAGGTCCTGCCTGCACATCTCTAGGTGACCTTTAGAACCCAGCTCCTGCAAAACCCAGCCCAGGCCCCAGGCTGAACGAACCCCTTCCTCCCTTCCCCCTCCTCTCTCTTCTTGCACAACTCGTCAGTGACGTCCAAAGCTCTGACCAGCTTCCGCCCAAGTGACCAGGGAGCTGCTCTAGGGCAGGGGTTGAGACTGAGGGTGTCTGCTGCCCAAGAGGGAGGAGGAGCTCCCAGCAGGTGGGAGGACTTGGTCAGTGGCTGCACGGCTCTATGTAGACACAGAGGCGTCTCCTAGTCTGGGATTCCAGAATTTGATGTCTGATGAGTCCTGATTCTCAGAGTGTGTGGATGAGGGGTCCTACAGTGACTTTCCTCTGGGATGATGGGCCTGGACACTGTACGTAGGTGACCTCAGGAACAGCATGTGGACCGTCACGGGCCTGAGTCACACTGGCAGAGGCTGGAACCTTTGCCTCACCAACCTGTGAACTGTGTGGCCTTGGGTAAGTCACTCAGTACTTCTGGGCCCCAGTTTCCTTATCTGTCATGTGGAAAGGGTCACATCACACCTCCAATCATTTAGTGCAATGAAATCTGCCCGACACAGGGTAAGGCCTGGAGATGCTCTATAAGTGTCTGCCATGAAAAGCAGACGCTCTGGGTTCAATGTGACCTTCTGTATCCTGACAGAGGTGATGCTGATGATAACTGGGGTTATCAGACCTTGACCAGGTATCAGAGTCACCTGGAAGATCCCATCTTGTGGGATCACAGCGGGCTGGCCCCACCCAGATTCTGACTTAGTAGGTGAGGTGGGACCTAAGAATCTGCATTTCTGAATTCCTAGATAGATCCTGCTGCTGGTCCACGGTCCACACTTTGAGAACCAGGGCCTTTGAGATTTACCAAGAGCATCACTTTGTGGGTGATTCTCCAATGGTCTCTCCTGGAGGCACATTTGGATCAATGAGGATGTTTGCAACGAGGCAGAAACTCAGGGTATCCCTTGCACAATTTCCACAGAGCAGGGGCTGATGCTGGTGCTGTCTGCTGGCCCAGGTCGTGTCTGATCAAAGTCTTGTTAGCATAGCACCTGGACAGAGTGCCTGGGGATTTTCCACCAGTCTTTGTAAAAGGGTGAGTGAAATTGTCCCTCTGTGTGCCCCTGGGCATGACAATTTAACACTCTGAAATCGTCTCAAAGTGGGAGAAGATATTTGCAGTACATATAACGGACACAGGATTGGCTGTAGGAATAGATGAAGAATTCTTACAAAGCAGTCCAAAGACAGACAAGCCAACAGGAAAGCCACTTGAACAGCTAGTTCATGAAGGAAGACAACCAATCGACCCATAAATACATGAAAAAGGTCCTCACTGAACGGATTACCAGGGGAATGCGAAACAGCAAACTAACTCCCCCAGAATGGCCGCATTTTGAGACGGAGAGCACCAAGGGCTGGCCATGTCATGCAGCTGCAGGGACTTGCCCGTGACGTCAGTACCATTTGCTTTAGAAAATTGGATGGCTGTGTACTCTAAAGTTCAATGTGTGCTTGCTTTATGTCCCAGCGACTCCACTCCCAGTGTCCCCAGGCCAGAAGGGGACACATCTGTGAATGTGATTTGAATATGTCTCCCACAAATCCACATATTGGAAAATTAACCCCCCAAATCACGTTCAGGATATTTGGAGATGACCCTCTGAGATGTAAATAGGAATAGATAAAGTCATGAGGGTCCCCACGGTGGCATGAGTGGCTTCATCAGAAGAGGAAGGGAGACCTGAGCTAATACGCTTCTCTCTTGCCTAGTGATACCCTCTGCCGTGGTACGAGGCCCACAGAAGGCCCTCACCAGATGCTGGCACCACGGCCCTAGACACCCCAGTCTCCAAAACCATGCGCTACATAAACTTATATTCTTTTTAAGTTATCCAGTCTCGGGGATTCTGTTATAGCAATACGAAATGGGCTAAGGCATATGGTCACCAAAGACACCTATGAAAATGTTCCTCACAGTGTTGTTCACAAGAGCTCATTCCTCCGCTCCCAGGCAAGGGCCCCCTGGGTTCTTCCCATCTGTCACCTGGATGAAGCCTCTTGAGCAGCTGTGAGAGGTTGGTGGCACTCTTCCCATCTCACAGATGAGAACGCCGAGGCTGGGGGCGGGGAGACGACTTGCTCACAGTCACCTCCTGCTCTCAGGTGTGTGGTCTCAGCAGAACCTGAGCTGCTCACAGATTGTGCCTGTGGCTCCTCCTGCTCTGGGTCTCCTGTGGCCCATGCACAACACGGGGCAGTTGGGAGGCACTTAGTCAAACCTCTGTGTTGCTAGAGCGCCCTGTGATCACGCTGTAAGGTCATTAAAAACGTCACTACTGATGATGACACCATGAAGCTGCCTTCTCCCTCCCCCGGTCTCCAGAATCCCACTGCCCCCGTGGCTCTGAGCATGAAGGTGGGTCTTGGTGGGCCAGTGGGGTGGCCATGGCAGTCTTTTAAGCCCCCAGGCACAGATGTCCGCCCTCTTGAGCAAGCGCGCACCCAGATGACGGCCATCTGCACCCCACTTTGAGAAGCATGTCCACGCACTCTTGTCACTTGATCTTCCGGAGGTGGTGGTGGGCATAAATGTGCCTGTTGGGTGGAGGACAGCATGGAGCCACACAGGCTGCAGGGCCTCCTGGCAGGTGCACCCTCGGGCCCCCTTCCATCCTGGCCACGTTTGCTGTCGGGCACAAGACTCTTCCAGGGGCCCTGGATGTGGCTCCCTGTCCAGCCTGGACGAGCTCCCGGATGCGGTGGAGGCTCCGGAGCCCTGCGGGACCGTGCCGCTGGCTGTGCTGCGCCGTCTCACTGTCTTCTGCAGGAGGCTCAGCGCAGCCCTAGGCCTGGGCTGTCAAGGAGCCCTAGGCCTGGAGCCAAGGCTGCCTTGGCCCAGAGGCTGACCCTGAGATGGGGGAGTGTCGCTGTTTCTTTGGGAGGTGATCCCAGAGGCGGCAGCGAAGGCAGAGAGGAAGGGAGGGAGAAGGCCAGGGGAAGATGCTGACCAAGCACATTACCACCCTGACTCTTGAGGCTCAGTCCCACGGGGGACCTCAGGACCGTGCAGGCTGGCCTCAGATTGGCCCTCCCCGAGAGGCCAGGGCCTGGGGTATTGTCCACCGCCATCCCTCCCTGGCCGAGGGCTGCCCGGGAGCATTCTTCCCTTGAGCCACGTGGAAGCCCCCAGCTGGAGACACAGCAGTGTGCAGCAGAGGCTGCTGGAACACACGGCACAGGAGTGCGGGAGATGGCGGGGAGACATGTCTGCTGCACAGACGCCCCTCTGTGGGGGGCATCCTAAGACCCCCGCGGTGCCTGAAACCAGGAAAGTACCAGATCCTGTACACACTAGATTTCTTCCCACACACACCCACCTATGAGAAAGGTTAGTTTATAAACTAGGCATAGCAAGAGATTAACAATAATAAAATGGGGCGATTACAATAAGATACTATCATAAAAATCATGTGAATGTGGGGTTTCCCTCTCAAGATTCAAGACCACTATTAATACTTTTGACAGTAGTTGATCGTGGCTAACTGGAATTGTGGAAAGGACACTGTAAAGTGGAGTCTACTGTAATTGATAAATAAATGCCTTTAGGTTTGCTTGTTTTTCGGGGGTACCGGGAATTGAACTTGGGGGCACTCAACCACTGAGCCCCATCCCCAGCCCTGTTTTGTACTTTATTTACAGACAGGGTCTCACTGAGTTGCTTAGTGCCTCGCTTTAGCTGAGGCTGGCTTTGAACTTGAGATCCTCCTGCCTCAGCCTCCCCAGCCACTGGGATTACAGGTGTATAACACCATGCCCAGCTTAAATAAATGACTTTAGAAACACTTTGATGGGCATATCAAATTTCTATTTTTAAGTCTTTTAGTGTGGTAAAATATACACAACACAAAATTCACAATTTTCACTATTTTTCAGGGTGCGGTTCCCTAGCATTACTGTAGTCACACCGTGTGCCACCATCACTACTGTGCATCAGGAACATTTTCACAATCCCAGCAGCTGCTCTGGGGCCCCTTACACACCAACAGCCTGTCCTTCCCTCCTGCAGTCCTGGAAACCACTGTTCTGCTTTTTGACTCTATAAATTCGACTATTCTAGGTGCCTGAGGTAGTGGAATCAGACAGCATTTGACCTTTTGTTTCAGATAGTAGCGTAGCTGAAATTTTAAAATGCATATATCCTTTGACTTAGAGATTGCAATTCTGGGAGTTTGATATATCTGGAAAAAGAAAGAAGGGAAAGGAAAAGGAGCCATTCTACACAAATAGGTCTCAATTTCTCACCGTAGCACTGTATGTCAAGGTGAAAACCAAAATTACCTCCCTCAGAAGAGGATCTGATTGAAAACCTGATTGTACATTCATGTTCTGGGATATTGCACCGCTATTAACCAGGACAAGAGATCTGCATGTGTCGACCTATGAGAATGGCCAAGACGGGAGACGTTCAGGCAAACAAACAAACAAAAAAGGCACCAATAATATTAGAGAATGGGCTTATTTTTGTTTAAAAATAAAAGCAAGGGGCTGGGGATGTGGATCAAGTGGTAGCGTGCTCGCCTGGCATGCGCAGGGCGGTGGATTCAATCCTCAACATCATATAAAAATTTAAAAAATAAAGATAGTGTGTCCACCTAAAACTAAAAAATAAATATTTAAAAAATAAATAAATAAATAAAAGCAAGGACTGGCTCCTGCCTGTAATCCCAGCTATTCAGGGGGCTAATGCAGGAGGATGGTAAATTCAAGGCTAGCCTGGGCAACTTAGTGAGACCCTGTCTCAAAATTAAAAAAAAAAAAAAAGAAAAAAGAAAACAGAGATGTAAGAAAGAAATGCAGAAAAACCCCGTATGCGTGTTGTGTGCGTCCGGGTATTTTGTATGAACTCGTAGACAACCATGCTCGAATAGACTCTGGGAGGATGGGGTTTGACTTTTCATTATTTCATATTTAAAAAGAATATAAAATACAAATCATAATAATCAAGACAAACACTCTGTACATCATGACCCAGTAGTTCTACTCTCAGTTATCCGCAAAAGTGAATCGGATCTTGATGTCCACCAACGGCTGCTCTAGGAGTCCTCGTAGCCAAAATGGACACGTTGGCTGAAAACTGGGAACAACCAAAGTCCATTAAGAGTAGGAAGGACAAATAATTGGAGGTTTGCTCACCCCACGGCATATATACCTGAGCAAACCGCCGATACCTGCAGGAGGAGTCTCACGGATGTAATAAAGGGCCCAAGAAGCCCGATTCCAGCAGACGAAGGCGAAGGCGCTACAGGTCAGGATGGTCCTTCCCCAGCTGGGGCGGGGGCCACCGGGAAGGGCGACAGGGAGTCGGAACCGCCCTGCGCCTGGAACCGGGTGCGGATTTCATGCTGCAGGTGTATGTAAAACTCTTCACCTGCTGCAAGAGTGTGCACGTTATGGCGTGGGTCAGGTCCCCATAAGGAAGAACAGTAATAATCAAGAGAGGAAAAGGGACGGAGGGGCCAGGGAAGGTGGGAAGGAATGGCGGGAGGTGGCATAGTTTCCCCGTGGCTATATTTCTAGGAGAGAAATAACAGATACGGAAGAGTCAGGAACTTGGGGACATCAACTTTGGGCTTTTTGTGGGGAAAACGCCCCAGGACCATCTCTGTTTTCCTAGGGAGATGTCACCCCGCGCTCTGGGGTTAGGCAGAATCCCGGCTCCCCCTCCCCGCGCTGGGGCTCTTGGCCAATCTCGCTCCCTCTCTGAGCCCCTGAGCCCTAGCCCATCGGCAGCCCGTGCTCTGCCAACCCCTCCAAGAGGCCAGCAGGAGATGCCAGATGTCACAGTAGACACCGGCTCAACGTGCATACCCCCTCCCCATGCTCTACAGAGTGAGTGGAGTGGTCTGTTTAGTTTCTGGACAGAGGGATTTTGACAGGTGAAAGCATTTGAGAAAGAAAATCCTTCTGCCATAGAATGGATGTCGAGAATTTCTTTAAAAAAAAAAAAGAGAGAAATCAACCTTCCAACTGGAGCAGGCCTTTGGTGAAATTCAAGCGTTGCTCTGATTATCTAATATTGACCAGAAAGCGGGAGGGGAGCAGATAAAAGATGCTGCTCATTCCAACCCGTTCTTGCCTTTTTCCATATGCTGTTTATGATTATGGGTTTTAGAGTGTTTTTCTTCTTGTGTTTCATAAAGCACCGCATCTCTTGCCTTAATTCACCCCCCTGCCCTCTCCCTGATATTTCCTTGCAGAGGGGGGAGGAAAGGGATCTACTGAATTCCCAGGGGGGCTGCTCCTGGCAGGCCGCTTCCCGGGGCCGTCTCTGAGGGCACCACTCACCAGGGGCTGCCCAGCCATCAGTGGCCAACCACGGGCAGGCCTTCCAGGACCCCCTCCACCTCGCTCCCCCTCCTCTGTGTGCAAGACAGACTGCTGAAAGGGCTGCACCCTCAGGTGTGTGCACGCCAAAGTGTGCGTTCGGGCGTGTGTGTGCACGTGGGGTTGTGTGCGCAGAGCAGGGGTGAGGAGGAGCCCAGGGAAGCCACATGTGGAGGGATCTTGGGGATCACGGGGCACTGTCTAGCTTTGGTAGTCACCTCGTTTGGGGTCTGTAGGTGGAAGGTTCCCACCGGGGGTCTTGTGCGGGTTCCCACCAACTAGTGAGGGAAGGGCTGATTGGATATCAGTGAGGACCGGCGTGACTGGGCAGCACGGGAGTTCACGTGTGTCCTGTGGTGTGGAGTCAAGATTAAAGGCTCTGGGGGGAAGGGTCACCTGGGAAGTTGAGGCACACTGTACAGGCCTGACGGGGACAGTGTGAGGACAGTTTCACCTGCACAGAGCACAGAGCACTAACTTCTACAAAGACCCCAGAAGTAAGACCCCGGGGTGAGGAGGGTTCTCTCCCTGAGGTAGGACGGTTCCCTGGGCTCTGGACAGCCCAAGCCTCTACTTCTCGAGCTTCTGTGGGTCTCCATGACGTGTGTCCATGTCGGCCCGTGCCCTCTCATGATGCGCAGTGTCTCTTCCCTGTAGATGATGCACATTTCTCTCTCTTCCTAAGACCTGGCAGTAGACAGGGTATACAGCAAGTGTTCAATAATGACCACTCAACGAAAGGAAGAAAGGACAAATAAATCGACTGCCCAGCACAGAGAGAAGTCTAGGCTCAGGCGGACGGGGGTCTGGGCCAAGGTCGTGCATGAGGCGCGGGGTGCAGCCAGCGTCTGAACAGGGGCGGGTTGCCCAGGCCCCTCTCCCTGCCGCACCCCCGACCTTCCTCAGAGCTGGCTCAGAGCCCTTCCTGTGAATCTGGGTCCGCCGTGCAGTCAGGCTCACACCATGGGACCAGCCACTCCCGGTGGCTCCTGGAAGCCCATCTCACCCAGTCACTGGCCCAGAAGCCATGAATAGAAACAGCTTTCTAGAAAAACCCCCTTGTAAGTATGTTGTTCTCAGCAGAAAGCCCACGGGTGAAGGCCCTCCCCAAGTGGACCCACTGAGACCCACGGAGTCCTTCTACCGTGGATGACGCTTGTCCTCGTGGGACCATCCCAGGGGGCCCAGGACAGTCTGGCCACCTCTAAGACCATCCACTCCATGAGACAATGAGGAGACGGAAGCCCAGAGAGCAGGACAAGGCTGAGCCCATGGAGTGGCCCCACAGAGCTGGCAGTGCGCCCCTCAGGACACCGCCTGGTGCCGTCACAGGCTCAGAACCAAAGCTCACGGCCCCGGGAAGCTTTTGCCTCCACCCTGTTGACCTCCCTCTAACAATGGCCGCGTGGTCTCCCCCTGTGTGCCTGCTACCTGCCCACTCCCTGCCGCTCCCCAGGACAGCAGAGAAGGTGGACACCTCCCCCTGGGCGAGAGAACCCAACTTGGGCAGGAACGATAGGCCTGGTCACTGTCCACAGGATCAGGGAGCTGTCTGGGAGGTGGACTGTGTCTCCATCAGAGCAAGGACCTGCGCGAGCCAAAGCCTTCAGGAACCTTTGCAACCTCAACTTGCGAGACACGGAGGGAATCTCACGCAAGAGTCTCTCCCCTGTGCCAAGAATGTGCAAGAAGGTGCCAAGAATGTGCCAGGAACGCCATACTCAACCATGAGTGGCCCGCTGGACAGCTCTGGAAAGTGGGTGATCATCCAGCCCGACAGATGGGGGGACATGCCCATTCAGGTCTGGACAGAGGCAGCACTTTGGGCCCCAGCTCTGGTCTCCAACTTGCTCAGGGCTCCACGCTGGCTTCTCACAGGCTCCTCAGATGTCCTGCACGATCACTGGCCTATGGTCAGGGAGAAGATCCCTCTGCTCAGGAGGCCACAGACATTGCAGCTCATTGCATGACAGAAATTAGCCATAGGACTGCTGTCCTATGATGGGACGAGCCACTCCTGCTGTCTGCAGCGGTCCCTTCTGAGCCTGGCAATGGAGCCTAGAAAGGAGCGGCCTCAGCAGCCCTCAGGACTGGGCAGCGAGACCCCATTGCAATCCAACTGCTGCCCTTCTACATGGGAAGTCCCCAGCCTAGGGACACACAAGCAGGCAGTGGCCATGAGGGGCAGAAGCGTCTGAGCTTCCCTGTGCAGTCCAAAGTGCTCATCTGGGGACAGCCACATGGAGCTACCCGGGGCCTTCATCTGCCCAGAAATGGGGGTGGAGCTGCAAAGATGTGGGAGGGTCTTTATAGAGGATTAAATTAAAAAGCATTGATGAATTACTCCGCCCAACACTTGGCAGGCAAAGTTGATAAACCAAGATGAACTGCGCCCCCCTCTGTCCCCATCAGGACTTGGGCCCAGGAATCTGGTCACCCTGTGAATGAGCCGAGAGATTTGGGACCTTGATTGTGGTGTGGTCGCCACAAGGCAGCTGTGCACAGAGGTTGAGGATGCGCCTGGGCCTATTCAGTGCTAAATCCTGTGCTGTAAAGAGGCATTGTGTGGACAGAAGCCCCCAGCTGGAGCCATTAATGAGCCGAGGGGGTGGGGACAATCCCCTTAGCTGGTGGACACCAGGGTGCATTAGGGACACACACCAGGCAGCCTCTCAGTCTGTTGGTGGTCCTGGGCCAGCTCCCAGCCTCCGCCTGCAGAGACCAGAGCAGCGCCTCCAGCTAATTACCTACCTTCTAGGGGGTTCTCTCCTGCCAGGGGGACGGGAGGGGGCATTGCTGCTAATTGGCGCCTTCCTGATAACCTTCAGATTAAGGCTGGAGATCACACTGAGGAGGCGAGGGGGGAAGACCCAGAGTCAACACCAGTGCCCTTCCTGAAGGCCTTCTCGCCAGCAAGTTAAATAACCAGCCCCTGGAGCCTGTTCCAAAAGACGTAAATACTAATTCAGGGGCGGGGGCGGGGCGGGGGCCGCTTCGTGGATCTCCACTGACTCTGACTTCTTCTGACATCTTTTAGAGGCTTCGTTTCTGGGCTGTTTGATTCCCTCTGACGATTGTCAAGTTAAGTTTACTAAAAGCTGGAGAAGACTTTGTTCCGGGGTGGGGGAGCGGGGGCTGCTGGATGAGAAACCTGAGCCGGCCCCCTGGTCCCTCGCCCTGGCGCGGTTTCCTTCTGCCTCTCTGGAAGGCGCGGAGTAATCAATTCCAGAGGATGGGCTGGGGGAGCCTTGGCCAAGGGGCTCCCTCTTGCCTATCGCTTCCAATAGTTTATGGGGCTAATCGAGTTTCCATGGGGCCCAAAATGGGCACTTGGAGATCTGCAGGGTCTCCTGTGCGTCTGGGTTCCGAGGGTGTCAGCTGCGCTGGAGGGCAGTTTCCGGGAGGCCCTGAAACAAGGTGTTAAGAACGTTCGGGGTTCCACGTCAGTTCTGCGTGAATTCTCATGCTTGGAAGGACATCATAATCCCCCTTTATTGAGCATCTACTGTGTGCCTGGGTTACGCCAAGAGCTTGCATTTACCCCCTCAGTTAGCCCTGACAACCGCCTGGCGAGAAGGGGCCAGTCATGGTCGCTAGTTCCCAGATGAGAGAACCAAGGCTCAGGGGGGAAGCCAGCGGCAGGCAGGAGTCCCAAGTCCAGGTGGGAACCTGGCTGGGGGCAGCCTGCTGACTGGTGCCCTCGGGCTCACAGAGCCCACCTCCGAGCAGAGGTCATTGAGTGATAGGGACCCAGGTGACATCCCTGTCAATCTCCCCACCCAGAGTGAGGGTCCATGGTCTCCCTTGTCCGGCAGCTGGGAGCCTTGGAGTCCCAAAGGCCTGGTATCTGGACACGTTTGTACTTCTTTCCTTCATCCCAGTAACAGCAGAAAGACAGGAGGAAACGGGCTTCGCCGTGTGGCTCTCTTGAGAGCCGTCTCTGGGGTGAGCATGGGGTTCTGCGTCTGTCCTTATCGCAGCACCCGCAGGACATGGAGGTACTGGGCGCTGGGGGCCCGGGCTTTACTGCCCTGGACTTAGAGGCCGGAGCTGGGCACTCAGCTCCAGCACCACCATCTACTCTTGGTGGCTGGGGACTGTGACGTCCCTCCTCTGAAACTCCAAAAGGGCATTAGCAGCCCCTCTCGGGGCCACACTGAGGCCGTGTGGGGTGAGGGTGAGCAGTTCAGGGTGGCCCAGGGCTGTCAGGAGCCACTGTCCACAGCACACGGGTGCCAAGGGCTCCCGAGGCCAGCAGGGCACCTGCCCTGGGGGTGCTCAGCCCGCCACTATTGGTCCCATAAATGTCATGGGGGCTGCCAAGGGCCCTCTGACCTCCGCACGCCCTTGGCCCTCCTCGGGCTGCTTCCTCTTCCTGTCCCCACCAGGCATGGCGGGTGGCCGCGGGGCAACCGGGCCTGGCACACAGCAGCGGGTGCATGGGAGGTAACCGTGCCTGTCCTCTGTCCCCTCTATCCTCCCCCGTGTTGAAGATAAAAGTATTGAGGCTGCTATGACCCGAGAGCAGCGGATTTCTTTCTCTTCTTCTTTTCTGAACCTCACGGAGGGCTCCGAGGCTTAATGAGAACATTGTGGCTCTTGTAAATTCAAGGCAACGAATGTGTCACTCTGCTCTTTGTGGAATTAATTGCTTTCCTAGTGGCTTGTTCCCTGGTAACCCGGCGTGGACTGCAGTGTCGCTCTAGAGGGAGCGCGTCCCTCTCACTGGGCCGCTGAAACCCAATCTCCAGGAAGGGACGTTCTAACAGAATCGGAGGTTAAATTTCATTTGCTGATTTAATAAAAACTAACAGGATGGATTTGGGGATATTTCATTAATCTTTCTTTCCTTTCAGTGCAAAGGAAATTAAGTTCACTCCAGTTCAAACTCCGGTGCACTCTCCTGCAGTCGGCTGCCAGTGTCCACCTTCTCTCTGGCAAGTTGAAACCTAATTAGTCACAGAAAATTCCTCCCTGACCCTGTCACCGTTAGCAGAGCAGCGAGTGGCAGGCTGGAGACGCACACTACACACACACACACACACACACACACACACACACACTACATACCACACCACACCACTCACACACACACCACACATTACACACACCACACAAACACACACACACACACCCTATATACCACACCACACGCTCACACACACACTACATACCACACCACACACACACACACACACACCACACATTACACACACCACACACACACACACACTATATACCACCCCACACGCGCACACACACACACACTACATACCACACCACACACACACACACCATACACCATATACAACACACACCACACACCACACACACATTACACACACCACACGCATTACACACCACACACACCACACACATTATACACCACACCACCACATACATACACCACACCACATATACCACACACATTACACATACACCACATGTACACACATCACACGCCTCACCACATACACATTACACACCACACACACCACATTACACACATTATACACACACCATATACACAGACACATTACACACCATACCATATACACCACACACACATATTACACACCATACACACTTCACACACACCACACACACACACACCACACACATTACAACACACACATCACACACATTATACACACATTATGTATATATACCACAATTGCATTATGCACACACAGTCCACACACGTCTTACACACACCACTCACAACACACACACATGCCATACCCCTGCATTACACATGCCCCGTGCAAACTGCACACATACCACACCCCCATCCACATTGTCCACACACACATGCATCACGCCACGTACCACACACACCCCCACACACAGGATCACACACACCTCAGCTCACGCACTTGTTCTCACGCTCTCACACACACACACACACACGCCCTGCTACCCTTGCTGAGCTCAGCTGGAACCGCAGTGGGTTTTGAGCTGGCCTGGGGACAGTTCTTGAGCTTGGGGGCAGTCACTGCCAGAACCCCATCAGTGGCTGTTAGAGCCCCCAGCTGCCTCCCCTTGCACCTGCAGAACCGCCGGTCACTGTCAAGATGGGGAAAGAACCATTTCAGTTTCAGGCACCATACTCGGCCTCAGGTTTCAGGTGTGTTTTGTGGGGGAGTGTGAAGACGGTGGGCGGAAGGAAAAAGGGCACAGACTTGCGGTCCAGGGAGCCCGTGGTCGCGCCCTGGCTCTGGATTTTAGCTTTGTGACTTTGCACAAGTACTCGACCTCTCTGAGCCTATTTCTGCTGTAAACCGGGAGTTTACAGAGAGACATGTGAGGGCAAGAGATGGCCTTTCAGGTTTCAGGCTGACAGGAAAGTAAAACCCCGCTGCTCCAGGCCCAGAAGAGCTTCAGGTCTTGGAGGGCCCCGCTCAGCGGTAGAGCATGTGCCCAGGGGGCGCAGGGCCGGGCCCCCATCCCCAGCCCCAAAATGGGAAAACGGAAAAGAAGCCGAGCCCCCGCAGTCCTTCCACAGCCGGGGTGCTGTGCCGGCCAGGGGTGCAGTGAGTGACCACTGGATACGCAGCGCAGTGTCCAGGGAAGCCCTGCTCAGCACCTGCCGCAGCCCGGCTGTTGGCCAGGTCACTGACAGCGATGAGCCCTCAGGACGGAGGGAGGCCGGTGCCCACCACCCAGAGGTGCTGCCAAGGCGGGGCTTGGATGCCCCGGGGGAGGAGGAGGGACGCTGAGGACCTGGGGAGGCCGCCTCCAGCTGGGCCCAGCGCCTCCCTGGGTAGGAGGTGCGCCCAGGGACCAGGAAGCCTGCCCGGAGGGAGGAAGCGAGGCCTGCGCTGGCCAGGAGCGCGTGGGGCTTGGCCCAACAGGGAGGCCTTCTGGGTGGACGGCAGAGAAAGCCGCCCCAGCAGATGGCGGATGGGCCTCACCAGAGGGGCCTGATGGGGAGGGCGGGGCCACGAGCGCGGAGGAACCCTGGGCACATGGAGGCTCCTGAGTCATCAGCCGCGGTGGCCCGGGGCTCCTTCCAAGGCGCTGGGCCCGCAGACTGTGTGAGAGGGGGCCACTGCCTCTCTCCTCCAGCCCCTCTTCTTGCGCCCAGCCATGACCGCCAGCCTTTCCTGAGACGGGAGGCCCAGACTCCAAGAGGCCACACACCGGCCTGGGGGTGGGTACCCACCGTCAGCCACAGCTCTGGCCCCCCCTGAACTGCCCTTCACTTGTGGCCATCTCTCTCACTGCCATGGAGGCTCCGTCCTCAGAACTTCCCCAACCAGGGCAAGGAGGGGACTCCCCCAGAGCGCGCAGAACCCCCAACCCCACACTGTGGGTGGTAGAGGCCCCAGAGGTCACCGGGCCTAAGGGCTGAAGCAGGCTGGCCCTCTGCCACGGGAGGCAGGGAGCCCTCCAGGGTCGGGGCCCCAGATCTCTTTTTTTTTTTTTATTTTAATATTTATTTATTTTAGCTCTCGGCGGACACAACATCTTTGTTTTTATGTGGTGCCGAGGATCGAACCCGGGCCACACGCATGCCAGGCGAGCGCGCTACCACTGAGCCACATCCCCAGCCCTGGGGCCCCAGATCTCAAGCCCCGGAGACAGAAGAGTCCACTCACTGCCGGCTCCGCTTTCGGAAGGGTGCTGCCCCTCCTTGTTCAGCCAGAACAGTGGGGCCCAGGGAGCGGGTGGAGGGCCCAAGGACTCACATGGGGAGCAGCCCAGCTGGACCTGGTCCTCCCAGGCTGACCTCTGAATGTCCCTCCTCTCACTGCCACATGACATGAGTGGGAAGCTCCCAACGGCAGCTCCCTGTCCCCTTGTGATGCACCACCACTGCCTTGTCTGACCTCACCTTGATGTCCACTGTGGCCCAGGGACAGGAGGAATGAAAGAGGAAGACCGAAGAGGGAAGGCCAGGAAGCAGGGACGCTGGCCACAGCTAGGACCTGGAGAGTAGAGGGCTTCCTCTAGCAGGCAGCTCAGGGCAGGACCGGTCCCAGGGTGGCCTGGCTGGGATGAGGGTGCATCCTGCCCCTCTGCCTCTGCTCTGAGCCTGGAATGGTCCTTCTGAACCCAGGGCACCAAGAGCAAGTCCCACTTAGGACCCCTGGGCTGGTCACTTAGAGTGTACCAGGCCATCTCTAAGGGCCCAAAGCAGTGACTGCACATATGTCCTGACCCCACGAGATATGTACTGTGACCGTCCCTGCTTCACAGGTGGGAAAACCAAGGCACGAGGACTGTAGGTAAAGGATCCAATGTGACCAGAGCGTGCCACGCCGGGCAGGGCACAGGCGATGGGCTCTGCTGTCTCTACCCACTGCCCTGGGCAGCTGCAGTCCTCACATGCTGGGAAGCATCAAGACCGTGCCCAGGGTTCACTGAGAGAACCCGTTCCTTTGTCCCCTTCCTCCTTCACTCATCCCCACCTCCCTGCCTCCCAGCCTCCCTGCCTCCCAGCCTCCCTGCCTCCCAGCCTCTCTGCCTCCCAGCCTCCCAGCCTCCCTGCCTCCCATCTTCCTTTATCACCTTCAGGGCACTTACCAAAGCTCCCATTTGCCTGTCTGCACAGAGGCTCTCTGTCTTCCTGGTCCCCACCTGCCTCCCCCACTGTAAGCCTGGGTCAACGCGTGCTCCTCAGGTGCTGTGGACCCCAGCCCTCTGTCTTTTCACTGGGACAGGTCTCAGGCCACTCTTAGGGAGGACTCGAGGCCCGGAAGGTGTGAAGCACCAGTCAGCCCAGC
This sequence comes from Ictidomys tridecemlineatus, assembly GCF_052094955.1. NCBI lineage: Eukaryota > Metazoa > Chordata > Mammalia > Rodentia > Sciuridae > Ictidomys > Ictidomys tridecemlineatus. The sequence goes on along the minus strand of NC_135481.1, from coordinate 114,748,653 downwards.
CTTTGCGGTCAGCTGCCACAGGAGAGCTTGAAGTCATGCAGAGTGGCCTCCTTTCCCAGGGCCTCACCAGAGGATCCTGCCCTGACCTGCTCATCCCCATGTGCCCATTTCTGGCAGGGAGGGAGCCACGCCAGGGGGCTGGATGGGCAACGTGAGTCCTCACCCCCTGCTGCCTCCTCACCCACTCCCAGGAGTGTTCTGATTCCCAGGCATCTGGGAACTCCAACCCTCCCGCCAGGAGGCTGCAGAGCCCTCACTTGGGGTCTTGCCACAGCGCTCCCGCTCCCAACCCTGCCTCTGCTGTACCAGCTGGGTCTCCTCTTCCAGGAAGTCCTTCGGGCTTTGACACTTTGGGTGTCCAGACTGCACTGATGCAGCATGTTGTGACCGGCATCCTGTAAGGTGCAGGTGACCATTAGCTAGAGCATCAGTCCCCTGGACTGTGAGCCCTGGGAGGGCTGTGCCCAGGGCAGGTGCAAAGCCACCTTCGTTCAGTGAAGAATAAAGGAACAAGTGCTGCCGAGGCCGACTGACCCCACCCAGACACCTGGAGCTCCCAGTTCACCGTCCCACCAGGGCCCAGGGCAGGGGCTACAGTCCCACACTGCCACCTTCTCATGGTCCCACCAGACACAAAGCCTTGCAGTGGGATGGGAGGGTCTGCCCTGAGGTCATGTGATGGGCTGGCACCCGGGAGCCACCGGAGGCAACCAAGCAAGGTCATCGTGCATGAGCCTCGGCAGTGACTCTGACCACAGGGACGCGCTCGCCCACCTCGCCACCTCGCCCAGGGCACACGGCTGCGGACGGTGTCGGCCTTTCAGCCCCTCTGCAGATTCGGTTAGAGCCGATGACCATCGAGCCACTCTGCCAAGACAGCCTCGCCAGAGCCGCCAGATCCAATAGTCAGAGGCAGGAGCACTGCTTGTCCGTCTCAGGGACAGCTGTGACGTGCGGGAGGCGGGACGTGCTCAGTGCACCGGACCCACGTGCTGTCGGAGAGCCGGCCAGCAGGGCCTTGGCACCCAGGGCGAGGATGGCAGGCCGAGGGTGCATTCCCGGGGGGTGCTGGGAAGCCAGCTTCTCTTCCAGGGACAGCCCACTCTGCCGCCAGGTTTTCTCCTTTCCTGTCGGCAGGGTCACAGCTGCCTGTCCCCCAGCCTCCCCTCAGCGACCCTTGCTCATGTTGGTAGCTGAAGGGAAACCTGCTCTGCTTCCCACCTGCTCTTGAAGGCACAGAGGAGACGGGGTCAAGGTCATACCCTTCTGAGAGCCAGGTGCCAAACCCCGTGGACGGATAGGGAGCCTGCTCAGGAAAAGTGCCACGTTCATGGCCACGGGGCTCTTGTCCACCTCCTGACCCCACAGAACAGAGGCCCTTCCCGCTGTCCCTGCCGTCCCCCAGATCTGCCGCCTGGCACAGAGCTCAAGGCTCCGTCCACTTCCCATGGCTGGGATGGGCTTCAGGCATCCGTCTCCATGGGCCACGTGCCGTGTGCTGGATCCCAACCTCCACGCTGGGGCCAAGAGTCCCAGGCTGCTCGGCTGCCCCATGTGCCTCAGAGCAGGGAGAGCTCTCGGGCTGCCACGGCTCAAGCTGAGCCTGCACAGAGGCCTGCTCAGCCCTGTTCCGTGCGCACGTCCCAGCCAGGGCGTCCCCACTCTCAGGATGTTGGTGGGAAGAGAAATGATCAGTGGAGAGAGCCCACCTCCCCGCCGGCCAGGGCTCAGGGGTGCCAGCGGACTTCCTGCCGCCCTCAGCACCTCTGCCTGGGCCAGCACCCACCAACCAGATCCAGATCTGGAAGGAAGCGTCAGCATTTATCAAGCACCTGCTGTTTACTGTCCACCCTGTGCGCAGGGCCACGAGGACATAATGGGCCATGAGGGACCAGCAAGTGTGATTTGAGGGCAGGGGGTGCCGGACGTCAGTCAGGGTGGTCTTAACGATTTCTACCAACTGGAGGTCTATCGTCCTGAACTCAGAACAATTTAAGGAGAACATAGAAGACATGGAGGCCAAAATGCAACAATGTCACAGTAATTTGACCTCTTGGGTGGCATCTCAGCAGGTTCTGGAAAAATAAAACTGGAGGAAACCATGTGCCTCCCTTCCTGGGCATGTTAATGTGCCCGTGATAAACGCGGGTACGTGGAAACTCACTTACACACTGGATGAACACACAGCTGTGCTCACCGGCACGTAGACATAATCTCCAGGGGATAAACTTACCCGTGAAACTACTGTCCAGCATGTCCATGGTCATACTGGTGTGGAGAATCACTGCATGCTACCTACGATCTACGTGAACGACACAGAAAGGTTCTTCCAAAGCCAGGTCCTAGACAGGAGGATCTGGAGGATTCCTACAGCACGTCAAGTTGGCATCATAACAAAGACAACGAAAACCCAGGTTCAGGAAGAAGACTGTTCTAAGCAGCCCACAGCTCAGGAAGCTCCCGGGGGGGCCCTGGCTACTGCACCCCACCTCCCAGGTCTCAGCCCTGCTCAGGGTAGCAGGTGCCACCGAGGGGGGCTGGTGCCGGCAGGGGGGTGTCCAGGTCAGATGAGCAGCCTCTCAGTCTTCTTGGGGAGCCATGAAAAGCTGCAGACTGGGGAGGCCAACCAGCAGGCATCGACCTTGCTTGCGTGCTAGAGGCTGGAGCCAGGGTGAGGGTGCGGCGGGTCGGCTTCTCCAGGCCTCTCCCCTTGGCTTGCAGATGGCGTCTTCTCCTCCGTCTTCAATGCTCTCATCTGCTTGGGACTGTGTCCTAACCTCCTCTCATGAGGACACTGGTCCTTTGGGTTGGGACCCCCCCCCCCAGGGATCTCACGTTGCCCCTCTAAAGGTCCTATCTGCAAATAAAGTCACATCTCAAGATCTGGGGGTTGGGGTTTTGGTGTCAGGGGTGAAGCAGGGGCCACTGCTCAGCCTCAGGGGACACAGCCTGGGGCAGAGACAGAAGTCCCAAGTTCCTGTCACTTGTAGACGGAGGCTCTGGTGGGAGGCTCAGAGATGGGGTGGGAAGGGGTGGTGGGGTCCCTGGGAAGGGGTGCCCTGAAGAGGGCCATGTGGAGGGAACCCACCTTTTCTCCACTTTCTGTGCCATGTGTAGTGCAGGGCTTTCCCAACCCAGGGAAAGAGGCCTTTTCTCTAATGCACGTAAAGGTTCTGGAAGGTTCCAAAGGGCTGGTGGAGGCCTGGACGGGGTATGGAGGAATGCAGGATTATTCCAGCCGGGAGAAGCCGAGCATGGCCTCCAAATCCTCGCAGGCCCCTCGTGTCCACCCAACCCCAGCCTTCCCCTCCAGCGGGCACTGTTCCACATCTCTGGCTGCGTCAGGAATTACCTCTCCTTTGGGCCAAAGACAAAAAAGAATGCAGACTTGTTTTCAGGATTATTAAATTACATACAGCGTATTCTTCCCGAGCGCGTCCCGTCTTAGTGGGGCTTAGAGCTGCGCTCAGGCCAGCCGGGCTCCGGTTACCTCTAATGAGGATAATGATCAGGAGGCTTAACGATAATTCTGCATTGATTCTCTGTGCCCGCCGACCCTGTGTTGGCCAACTCGGACGACGGGAAGATCAACAGAGGCTGCCTCCACCCACCTAACCCCCAGATACCGCATGCTCACCTGGGTCTGCTCGGGCCAGGGCCACCCGCTTGTCCTACTTCAGAGTGGCTGGCCGAAGGCTCTCAGGTTGGGATTAAACAGCAGCTCACACCCCTGTGGGGAAGATTGGAAGTCGGAGCAAGAAATAAAAACCCAAACAAAAAAAAAAAAAATGCAGCTAATTCCCTCCTGTCAGCAATGGATATTAAAGACTATTCTCTGGCAAGCCCGAGGACGGAGAGGCCACAATAGCACTACTGTTGAGTTTTAATTTAATTTTCAGAAAGGTAAGTGAAGCCCCTGGAGCCGGCTGGAGAGGAGGTGCTGGAAGCTCTTCTTCCTCTGCAGGCAGTCTGGAGATTTCCTGAGGCCTGGCTGGGCAGATGCCCTGCTCACTGAGGGGAGAGGTCCGAACCACAGCTAGTCAGGTAATTGCAGTTTGTTGAGCATCTACTCTGTGCCCTGTCTTTCTCACCATCTGCAAGCCTCACAATAGCTCAGAGTTAGGTACAATTATCCACTTTTTGCAGAAGACATTGAAAGGCTGTGATTTTGCTGAGTGCCCAGCAAATAAGAGGCAGAGCTGAGACTCAGGCTCAGATCTCTTCAGCCCCCGGCTGTCCAAGTGGGAGCTCGGCACTGTGCACTCTGTGGCTCTCCAGGCACTAGATACCTGTGGGTGCAAGGTCACCTCTATGATTCTGCTCTCGCCACAACTCTCCATAGCCACTGGCATTGTTTCGAGAAGTTGAACAAAGCTCTTATCATTGCTCCCTGTGCACAGCTGTCCCCCCTCTGTGGACAGTGGCTACATGGCCTGCCCCGCCACTCTTCACGTCTCAGCACCTACTGAGCACCGCCCTGCCTGACCCTGGGCTTGGTGCTGCCACCACACCCATCTTGGAGTGAGGAGGACTTGAACCAGACCTTGAGCTGACCTCACGCCCTGCGGAGCAGCCTCCCTTGTTCTACGTCAGCAGGCACGTGCTGCAGGAAGCCCTGCTGCTGGCAGGAACCCGAGGGACCAGAAAGGGGCAAAGGAAGGCCACCACAAGTAATCCACGTCAACTTTTTAAGCTGACGAAGGCCACCTGTGGCTCGTGGAGTGCAGACCAGTGGGCTCTGTGGCCTGCTGCAAGGGCCCCTGAGCGCTGCCGTGGTGGGCAGGTCAGAGGGCAGAGATGGGGTGGCCCGGGGAGAATGCCCCCTACCTCGGGCTCTTGGGATCTCGGGAGGCTGGGGACATCAGGCCAGGCCTGTGACGACTGTGCTGAGACAGACCTGGGTGACAGCCTCAGCCCAGCAGGGGCCCTCAGGTGGTGCAGTTTGCTGTTCTTGTTCTTGGGCTCCGGGCTCTTCACTCGCTCCACACACATGCGCGTGGGCACACTCTCCACCCCACCCCCCACCCCACCCTGGCATTGCTGGGAGTGTCAGTAACTTTCAGATTTGACTCTCCTGACCAGGTCATGGGCTTGTTACAACATGGCTTCACTTTCCAGAATAGGGAGACTTTCCTCACTTGTCGCAGGAAAACAGTTGCCCCATTTTTTAGATAAGGAAGCTGAGTTCCAGCGAGAAGCAACTTCCACGTCCCTCTGACATGCTGGAGCGGCAGGTTAAAGCATGGATCTGATGGTGACAGGGTCCTGCTCCCGGTTCTCTGCCACCGCCCTCAGGGTAAAGACTGTGTATACCAGTGCGCGAGACGGCATGTTCGTGTTCATGTGTCTGTGCCCGTGTGCATGTTCATGTGCATGTGCGTTCACGTGTGTGCATGATTGTGCATGTGTACTTGTTTCAGCTCTGCATGTGTGTGCACACCCATGCACAACTGTGGACATATGTGCGTCTCTCTATGCTTCTATATGTTCACATGTGTGTGTGTGTGCAGACGCGTGGATACTTGGGTGTGCATGAGCAAGTGTCTGAGATTTGGATCCCGCTCACCAGTCCAGCCCGATTTATCTCCACACCCTCTATCTCCCTCCTGCTGGAACATCCCGACTGAACTCCCGGGGAGCCCCTGCCGTCCCGACCCTGCTGTGTGCTGCCTGTGGACAGCACTATATCTGCAGCCCTGACCCTGGAACCAGACTGCCAGAGTTCAAATTCTGACACTTCTGGAGACTCAATATATTCATGCACACAGTGAACAGCAGCCGTCTTTGGAGGCTTGCAGGTGGTGACCCTGTGCATGACACTGCAAGTGCTACGCGAGTCCCTGTTGATCGGCCGACGCGGTTTCTCTCCCTGGAAGGTTTCCTCGTTTCAGGAGTGGCCCTCTTGAACTTGGGTTGTGCCTCTTCTATGCTTCCCAACACGCTGGAGCAAATCTCCCTGTCCTGGAACTGTCCACCCCCACATGCTGTAAGATCTACTCTGAACCCCCAGCCCCACCACGGAGGGCCCTGAAACATCAGAACACTAGGAGGCGCTCTCACAGCTCAGCTGGGTTAAGCCCACTTGGCTCTCTTTAAGGCTGTCCTGGGTGAATCTCTAATAGGCATCTTAGTGAAGCCCTTGAATGGGAACTTTCAGGCTGAACCTCTCCAATTCTATAATCCCTCCTCAAGGTAAAACCGTTTTGATGTTTACTGCCAACTTTTCGGGGCCTCCCATCTAAGAGCATGAGTGCACGTACCCCAACAGTGGCACTTTGGAGGAACGAAAGGTTGGGAGAAGAAGCCCCGGCTGCTGATTCATCTGGTACAAATGCCCACCTGGGGCTCCCAAGTCTGGCACCTATACTCAAACCAGGCAGACCTGACGGGCACCCGAAGGCTTACAGCTCTAATGGAAAGTGGCGCAGGAGGGGGCCTTGCTTGCCCTGGGGAATAATGTGGGATGGAGAGACGGGACGCAGTCCAGGGGTTATCAAGAGGGTCTTCTGCATTCAGGCTTCCCAGAGCAGGTCCAGCCTGGGCCTGACAGGTGACGCTGATGGAAGGGGTGTGCCAGAGGTGGCACTGGCCCCTGAGAACCGAATGTTGAAATTGAAGGGATGCTGTAAGCAGATAGTTAAACAGATACATCCTTAAAAAACAACTATGTGAACTTACAATCAAATGCTTAGAGGGGGAACAAGGTCACAGGGGCACTCCTCTGCATGAAGTTGCAGTGATGGGTACTCACCATCTTCCACCTAGTGAAAGCCATCGAATAGGACCACAAAAAGGGGACCTTCAGAGAAAGCATGGATTTGGGGTGACACTGATGTGTCCATGTAGTCATTTATCATTTAAACTGCACCACTCTGGTGGCAGGGAGTCAGTGGTGGGTGAGGCTGGGCGTGGACAGGGATGTCTGAGAATTCTCCACGCTTCCTGCCCCATTCTGCTGCAAACCTGAAATTGATCTAAAGTTTATTAACAGAAGACAAAGAAAATATTCAAAACCTATCACTTCCTAAATTTTTTACTATTACCTAAGCTCTTGGCATTATTTATATCTCTTGTTTCTAGATGGTGGAAAGACTACATGAAGATGCATCTCTTCCCAGCCAAAGTGACAGCACATTGATAGATGGCATGACATCAGCCATGAGGGCTGTATTTACACCATGGAAACTGACAAATGCCATGATCCAGGACTTCATTAGTATGCTGCGCTGATTGTCTAGACTTGGGAAATTCAGGTGGAATAAACTCAGAGTGAGCCATTACATTGTGGATGGCCCCAGACTGAGGACATGTTCCCAGAATTTGCAAGCTATTGTCTAATTGAGCAAGGAAAGTGTTTTTGTCATTAGTGAACTAGTGAAGTCTTCACTGTGTCCCTGCAGGGGAACTAAGGGCAGAGCAGGCCCTGCCAATCAGGACTGTCGCACGCGCAGGGCGGGAAGCCAGGGTGAGATAGGTTGACCCATGGATGTCCCTATTCCTTGCTGCTCTGGAGGAGGCTGACGTCATTCTTTTTGGCTCCCATGTTACAGCACAAGGCCTCCCTTTGGTTCTTTAGAACAAAGACAACCCTAGGTCCCCTGGGGAGTGGCAAGGAAACCACCCCTGCCGTCTGAAAGCGAAGCCATGAAGGCAAGGGGCAGCCACCCCCTTGACAACTGTGTTTTCCTCTCCTGTCTGCAGGCACTTTCCTCTGCTCCTGCCGAGGTCTCCGAAGTCTCCCCTTGATGCAGGTGTCGCCGTCCCCCGAGCCTGACCTCCCTCTGGGTCAAGTCCAGGGAGAAAAAGAGAAAGCCCCTCCCAAAGCACCAGGCAAAGCCGGGAGGAGCTCTGGCTGGGTCTGATTGGCCCGGATGAGTCATGTGCCCACCTCCACCAACCAATTGCATGGCCAGGGGAAGGTGATGCTGTCTCTGATTGGCCAGACTTGCATCCCATTTCTTCTTTCTAAGAGGCCGCGTGCAGGACCCCAAAGAGCTGACCTGCAGGTCTGTGGGACCCGCCCTGGACCTGGATGGGGGCCTTACGTCTAGGCCAATGGCTGCTCACTGGGCTCAGTAAATTCTGTTGCATTTGCCCATGACGTCTTCTAAAGACAGAGCGCAGGGCGGTAAGGTCTTAGAACGCGCAGAATGTGTCTGATGCGTAATAAATGAAAAATAGCGCCATAGGCTCCCTCACCTGCGCTTAGTTATCTTATCTTGACCTTTTCTCTCTTCTCTCGATATTAAGGCATTATCTCTCTATATGTAGTTCATGGAGGGAATGGGCAAGGATTCTGCTTTGTGCCTTATTGTAAGTCAGAGACCTGGAATGGTAGTTGCTCAATGGACGTTTGATGAATGCATGAACTAATGAAGAATGTGGTCATGAAAGAAGGAGAGAATTGGTTTATAGAGGGGTGGGCCTGTGTGGTTCTCTGCACATGCCCTTCCCACAATTTTTCTACTTGTATCCATCATTATAATATATGGATAACCAAAGGGAAGAATAGCGGCTGCCGAAGTCAAACTGAGCACCTAATTAAAGCCAGACCACGTGACCAGGAAGGCTTAGAAAAAATGTCCCAAGGTAGGCTGAAGATACTGATGGCTTATGTGACAATTTATACATGTGACAATTTATACATCTACTCATTTAATCCTGCCAAGCACTCTCTGAGGCATCAACTCTTATCATGATCCCCATGTAATAGATTGTCAATGCACACACACAGTTTAAATGCCACAGCCAAGTCGCACAGGTAGAGTTAGTTGCTGCTAAACCCCTGCTTCTCAAACATCAGTGTGCAATTTCTGAATAAAAAAGATATGCTTCCAACTCTCGTAGAACTTACAGTCTAGTGTGGAGCTGTCCAGACTTTAGCAGGGATCTTGTTAAAATGCAAATTCTGATTCTGGAGGTCAGGGGTGAGGCCTCTGCTCTGGTTGAGCTCTCAGCCAGAGCTACTGATCCATATTTTGTACTTTCAGCATCAAAGTGCTCCTCCACCCCTGAGATGAAGAATTTCTTGGAAAGCCAGACACAGGTGGCCTGGACAGAGGGGCTGCATAGTGAGCAGAAGAGCTGGTTATGCAGAGCCTCTCCAGACACCGAGCAACCGCATCTCCTAACAGTGCTCGGGGTTTAATTGCCACCTGACCCAGCCTGGCCACTTCTTTGTACTTTCTGGTGTGTCCTGCAGCCCCTGAGCCTGGAGATTCTGGTCGCAGCAGCTTGCGGTTACTGCCCTCTCCTGTTTCTGCGTGATCCCCTCAGAATCACAGAGCTCACACTTCCAGTCCTCCACCCCAGGGCGGAGCCCCTCGCCTTCCTGGACTGTTCTAGCTCTTCAGGGCTGCTGTTGGATATCTCAGCTCCAGGAGGAGGCCACCAGCCCCGCCCAGACCTTGCCCTTCCATGCCACCATGCAGTACCTCTGACTCCATGTGTGACATGAACACGCTGAATAGAGGCCCAGCCTCAGCCTCACTGCCTGGACCTCGTGTGCCTCAGTTTCCATGACTGTCAAGTGGGAAGTTGACCCTTCAGGGTCACCCTGAGATATCTGTTGGCAGGGACAGAGAAGTCTAGGGTTTCAGGCGCGCTCTCTCCCGGCAAGCACTCACAAGACATCCCCTGGCCTTCCATGACCCAGCAGCGCCCCAGGATGTGGCCGAAGGGCCAGTTCAGACCCTTGGTGTCAGATTCTTAAGAATCGGGTATCTTGCCAGGACACCCTAGGACCCGGGGCTGTCTCTGGTTCAGGTCAGTGAATGTGGCCTTCACACATGTGATGGGGCGGTGGACATGGGTGAGCCAAAGTGGAGCAGAGAACGTATCTGACATTCAGAGCTCAGCTTATGTTTGTAAATTGGATGAACTGATGAATGGATTCAGGTTCGTTCAATTTTATGAAAGCAAAATCCATGGATTCTTGCCCAGAGAGAAGGGACTGGGATGTGCTGTGTCCTTCACTGTAACACTGAGGTCTGACACATATTGTAGTTACTGAATAAATATTCATTGAGTTTGTGAGTTAAAGAAACAGAGCAGATGGGGTGATAGAATGGAACCAGTCATCTCGGCCACTCAGGATGAGTTCAAAGTCATCCTGGTGCAAGGTGTCTACTGAAGGAGCCAATGCCACTCAGGTTGCATTCGTAGATGCATGATCTTTTAAATGAAGGAGGTGGTTTCTCCTTACTCAGCTCTGTTTTTACCATCCTTGAGAATCGTCCTGCTTTCTGAACCCCCACTGTTTAAGGAAAGCTCCGACAGATTGGAAAAGTTCAGAAAAGACAGAGCCAGGGATCTGAGATAGACCCACACGAGGGCTGTTGAAGGAATATTTGGGGAGGATTAACTTCAAGAAGCGAAAAGTAGTATCTAGAAATAGTCAAAGAGCAGGGTGATGTTTTGACTATAGTTGGTCCCTCCAAAACCCCCGGGTTGAGCTGGTTTGCCATTTTGGTGATGTTGAGAGGTGGGGCCTAACAGAGGTGACTAGGTTGCTGGGTAGAATGGTCCACACCGTGATCCCAGCTACTCAGGAGGCTGAGGAGGGGGATTGTGAGTTTGTAGCCAGCATGGACCACTTAGTGAGACCCAATCTCAAAGAGAGAGAGAGAGAGAGAGAGAGAGAGAGAGAGAGAGAGAGAAGCATGAACGTCTTTCTTAGGAGGATTCATTGTCGGGTGTGAGTTAGTGGCCTTGAGTGTGGGTTGTTGGAAAGAGGCCCTTCTTCAGGTCTTGTCCTCGCTCGCAGGTCTGCCTGCCCATCTGTAATCACCACACCATGACACAGCAAGGGCCTCACTGAAAGCTGAGCAGGTGTCACTGACCCCTGACCCTCCCGACCTTCAGACTGAGCTAAATGAACCTTTTTCTTTTATAAGTCACCCAGTCTCTATATTCTGTTATTGCAACAGAAAACAGGCTGAGACAAGTGGTCCTGGGAAGGACAAGCTGAACGTTCTCTGTGTGGCTACCGTAGAGAGGCTGCAGAGTCATTTTTTAGAGCGAATCTAAAGAAGAACTTACTGTTTATTTTTTTGTGGGTGGTACTAGGGATTGAACCCAGGGGTACGTTACCATTGAGCTGTATCTCTAGCCCTTTGTATTTTTTTTTTTTTTAACTTTAAGACTGAGTTTCACTAAGTTGCTTAGGGCCGCAGTAAGTTGCTGAGCCTGGCTTCCAACTTGTGATCCTCCTGCCTCAGCCTCCTGAGTCATTGGGGATTACAGGCGTGTGCCACCTCACCCAGCAGGAAGAATTTTCTTACAGCTCAGTTATCCAAGAGTGGGAAGAACTGTTTGCTAAGATTGAGTCACAGGAGGACAAATGTCAAGTGCTCATGGAAGAAGCTGCCCCGGGGCCATTTGGCACAGTGGTCAAGTATCAGCTTCAGTCTAAGCAGACGGAGGACCGAAAGTTGGCTCTTCGAGAGCAAAGATGCTGACACAAATCCATGAAACAGGAAACAACAGAATAAGAAGATTAACTAAGTCAAAACCCCTTCATTAATAAAATTACATAAGAAAATGCAAACAACAAAATACACACACACAATAAAGCCAAGGAAAGTAACTTACTTTTTTAGTAGAAACTGAAACATAATTTAAAAGTATTCTGGAAAAAGAAAAGCTAATACATTTTCAAATCAGGGGAAAAATGAGCAAGTTTTCTGAAGAATAAAAAAAAAGGAACAAGAATTCACTTAAGAAGAAAGAGTTGATCTTTAATAGACAGGTATACATTTTTAAAAATTTGTTTTTTTAGTTGTAGTTGGACACAGTACTTTTATTTTATTTATTTATTTATTCTTATGTGGTGCTAAGGATCGAACCTAAAGTCTCGCACGTGCTAGGCGAATGCTCTGCCCCTGAGCTGCGACCCCAGCCCCCAGGTATGCATTTTAAAGAAACTGAAATGGCAGTCTGAGAAAAGGTCTTCAGCCCTGATGGTTTTGTAGGTGAATTCGACCACACTTTCAAAACACAGGAAATCGTTATCTTGTACGAATCATTCTAAAGAGAGAAAAAGGCCAGAAGATGGTATTTTTTATCAGGTCGATATCTTCTTAATTTCTAACCTAGTTAAGGTTAGTAAAAGAAAATAAAGTTATGGATTTATAGGAAAAAAACAACAAAGTCAAAAAATTGTCAGAACTAATAAGAAAGTTCTGCAAGTTGTTGAACATAAAACCAAGTTTTTAAAAAGATCAATAAATCTCTCTACATGAACAAAAAGTAAACAGAAAATACAAATTTTAAATATATACCATTCACAGGAGCCACAAAGCCACAAAATATTTAGGAAGTAAACTACAAAGGACATGACCTCTGTGAAAAAAAAAAAAATTCAGACTTGAAACATGTTTTAAAAAGATGTCAGATTTTTCCAAATTAATCTCTACATTCAACTCAGTGCCCTTCTAAACTTCAGTTGAGAATTTTTAAAGAAATAGATGTATTTATTGTAGAATATGTTTTGAGAAATAAAGGTCTGTGAGCGGCACAATCAATGGAGAAAAGGAAGTGTACCGCAAAGCCATCATGTCACAATCCAGATGGGTGCAGAGAGACGCTGGGTGGTGTGGGGAGTAGAGAAAAGCAAAATTATATCGCTCGCCAGTGGCGTATCCAAGTGCAAAGATGGATTAAAATCCTAGGTGTGAGCCACACTTATAATTCCAATGGCTCCGGAGGCTGAGGCAGAAGGATTAGAGGTTCAAAGCCAGCCTCAGCAATTTAGCAAGGCCCTAAGCAACTCAGTGAGACCCTGTCTCTAAATAACCCATAGAAAGGGCTGGGGATGGGGCTCAGTGGTTAAGCGCCCCTGGGTTCAATCCCTGGTGCAGGAAAAAAAAAAAAAAAAAGCCTAAATTTGAAAGACAAAGCAGAATAAAGGAAATCGTAGAAGGCCCTTGTGACCCAGGCAGGAACAGCTCTCCAAGTTGAGGCCACTGTGGAACAGACACTGTGGCAAGAGAGCTGACCAACTCGAGGACAGTGAAATCCAGGACGTCTGCTCCATCACAGGAAAATGTCAACAGCTCAATGACGCACAGGGACAAAGATGTCATCTCTAAAATTAAAGCATCTCATATCCTAAAATATGAAGTGAACCAGTAAAGATCTGTAAGAAAATCTACAGGAATTCCAGCAGAAAGGCAGGTGAAGAACAGGAAGAGTTTCTCACAGCCAGAGAAGTCCCAGACTGATCCACCTACCAAGAGAGGCTCCTGTTAGTAACCAGACACATTAAAGCCCCAGGGCCACCTCCCTCACATCATCAGATTATCAAGCAGCATTAGACCACAGAAAGGGCAGTGTGTGGCACGGGCTGGGCTGGGGGAGCCTTCCTGCTTGGTCCCCATACTTACCATCAGGCCAATGCTTTATAAATGGTTGTTAGACTGTGTTGTTTCCATGAGAGCAAAGTCTGTTCATGTTCAGGGCTGATGTGACTTTGTTTCTGAATATTTTTGGGGGGGCCAGGGATTGAACTCACGGGCAGTTGACCTCTGAGCCACACCCCCAGCCCTATTTGGTATTTTATTTAGAGACGGGGGCTCACTGAGTTGCTCAGTGCCTCATCATTGCTGAGGCTGGCTTTGAACTTGTGATCCTCCTGCCTCAGCCTCCCGAGCCGCTGGGATTACAGGCATGCACCACTGCGCCCGGCTATTCCGAATACTTTTGATCTGGTCAAATCCCAGGATGCAGCAGTGGTGATACCCAGGGTATAAACCAGTGCTTGGAGCCGCACAGACACCATCTGAGTCCTCTCCAGGGGTTTGCTTTTGTTTGTATAATTATTCAACCTATTTAAAAGGAAGGCTGTACCCTCCCAGAGTTGCTTCCAAAATCAGGGGTCTTCACTGAATGAGCTGGTGAAAGGCCTGTTGAGGGGCCTAGCAGGTGGGCGACTCTGCAGAAGGGAGGGTCACTAGGTGGAGTTGTCATCTCTCTTCTGTCGTCCCAGAAACCGGGTGAGATGGTCAGCATATCAGCAAGGCCTCGCTTGTCTGGCCAGAGGTGGGAACATGGGGCAAGGTGGGGTAGGTGGGCCCCAGCCTCAGCCCCAGCCTGGCTTCAGCAGGTGGGCACACCTGACCCCAGCCAGCTTACCCCACTGTGATCCTTCTGACCCCTTCCACTGATGGGGCCCAGCCCTGGGGGTCCCCAGTGCAGGCCCTGGGGGAAAGCCTGGTGCCCCCTTGCCAGGGGCATGCGGAGTCTCATTGTCATATGGGAATGATTTGGGCGCTGGGCTGCAGGGTTCTTGGGGCAGAAGCAGGCTAAGATTTCCATAAACACAAGCACTGAGCCATTTATGGGTTTTTACTAGAAATTTTATTGGCGTTCGGTCGGGTTGGCATTGTGTGTGCCTTCACATGTAAATTAGATTACGGGCGGTAGATTCAATTTAGCGGTAAAAATGTAAAGGGGTGCAGTTGGGCCGCCGGGAGACAATGCAGAGCCTGTTCTCGGGTCGACAAAGGGTGAAATCGCCAAGTGTGTGACGAGCCCAGGGAGCAGCGAGGTGGAGGACGGAGGGAGCCGCAGGGAGCAAGGACCGTCCCCCAGCTCTGGGAAGTCAGAGGAGCTGGGAGGCTCCGGCCCCCAGAGCTTGCTGCCCCCTCCCCCAAGGTACAAGGCCCCAGGCAGGTGCCATCATCTGGCCCCTTGGTCCGGACCTGACGCAGAGCACACAGATGTTTGAGCAAGTGGTCACTGCGAATTTGAAAAGGAAGCCCACATGTCCGGGGCCCACAAGGCTAGGCTGACCAAGGGCACCACTAGTTGCTGGTATTTCTTGAGCACTTGGCCGATATTTACTGTGTACCTTGCACTGTACCGAGTGGTCCCCAAACTGATCTTTGAGGTAGGGGCCACCGAGCTTCATTTCACAGACGAGGAGACTGACACAGAAAGAGCTAAAGTGACCCCAAGACAACCTGGCTAGGAGGGGGCAGAGTGGGGACCAAGCCCAGAGCCGGAGCCTCTAGATTATACTTTAATGCTCACGAGAAGTTCCATGTACCAAGCACCCGTGGCCTTTTCATGCGAGTCTGTGTGTGTGCGTGTGCATGTGCGTGTGTGTGCGTGCGTGTGCATGTGTGCGCGTGCGTGTGCATGTGTGTGCATGTGTGTGTGTGCCTGGTAGGGGTGCCTGTGAATTGATGTGAGTGTCCATCAATCTGTGTGGGTATGAATTTAAGCAAGAATGTGGAGGAGGGTAGGTGTGTGTCTGCCTGTGTGGGTAGGTGTGTATGTGCAGGTGAGTGAGCTTGTGAGTGTGAACGTGAGTGCGTGTGCATGAGGGCAGGTGTGGGTGTGTGTCTGTAGGTGTGTGCTCTCGGGTCGGTGTTCACCTGAGTGAGTGGACATGGGTGTATGTGGCAGTGGGGGTGGGGTGTGCTGACGTGTGTGTGCACTGATAAGTGTGCACATGTGGTGCCCAGTGAATGGCACACAGACTTCAGGAAGGAGGCGGTGGGGACCTCTGCTGCAGGCAGGTGGCCTGTGATGCCACCCCCCGGAAAGGCTGGTGTCATTACGGAGTCAGGTTTCTCACCCTGAGGACATGGCTCTGGGTCTCTGTCCAGGAATTCAGAACTCTGTTAGAAGACAGGGGAGGGGTCATTTCCAAAGTCCCTCAAGCACCAAGGTATGGACATTCTATAATAAACCAGAGCCAGGGAAAAGCAGAAGCATTTCTTCACTTGTCCTCCTTCTTTCACTGCCTGCTCCCTCTGGGTGTCCTGATCCTCCCCATCAGTAGGGACACACTGCCATCTATGTTTTAGCCATTTATCTTCATAAGGACCCTGCAAGGTAGGTGTTATTCTCCACTTCCCCAAAGAAGATACTGAGGCTCAGGGTGGTCCAGTGACATAGCAGCTTCACATAGGACTGCACGTCTCAGCCAGGGAATCCTGAATGGGGAAGATGCCTGAGGATCCTCTGCTGGGAGGATGTGGCTTCCTGAAGGCCAGGCCTGGCTCTGTCCTGTTCAGCAGTGTTTCCCCTATGAAGTGCGATGGCAGCTGAAGTCACTAGGGTGCCAGGTCTTCCTCA
The DNA here is from genome assembly GCF_052094955.1 of Ictidomys tridecemlineatus. Taxonomy (NCBI): domain Eukaryota; kingdom Metazoa; phylum Chordata; class Mammalia; order Rodentia; family Sciuridae; genus Ictidomys; species Ictidomys tridecemlineatus. The sequence goes on along the minus strand of NC_135481.1, from coordinate 114,732,567 downwards.
GGTGCTGGAGAAACTGCGTGTGGCTTTCATAGAAGTCCACAGACACTTCCAAAGACATGGCTACAGGAAACAAGGCCTTTGTCCCTTGCTGACTCCAAAGAGCATGTCAGGCACGGTGGCAGGCCCACAGGGGCAGTGTCAGCAGGCAGAGATCCCCTGGCACCTGCAAACCACCCGTGACCTTCCCTCCTGTGGGGAAGAGTGGTCACACCACCGAGGGACTGGCTGTCCACAGGGGGCCTGCCGTCAGACGCTGCTCTGCAGCGCACCTGGAACCCAGGGTTTGGGTCCCAACTGTGTCCCAAGTGGCTGCAGGACCCTGAACAAGCCACATCCCTCTGGGGACCGAACCAGCCTGTACCACGGAGGCTCGAATGGACAGACTTCTCCAAATGACATTTGGGATGAAGCCAGGGGAAACAGAGTGTCCCCACCTGGAGGACTGGACCAGCTTCATGATGTGCAGGGCCCAGAGCAGGTGACACTGCCTGGGTAGAAGTGATGGGGCAGCAGCAGGATAGGAAGCTGAGTGTGGGCTGTGCACTGCCCAAGTCACAGGCGCCCGGCCAGCCCTGCCAAGGAGACTGTCCTCAGGGAGCCCCAGGGCCCTCCTGGTGACGGGCAGCCATTTCCACCTGGGTGACATTCTTGCCTCTCCTCTCTTCTAGGGTGGGCGGAGTCTCTCCAAAACCAAAATGCAAAAGGCAAGCAGTGGCTTTCATCCTCGGCTGTTAGGAAAACAAAACTCTTTACCCATTAGAGAAAATACCATGTAAAGCTGCAGCCTCCATGGTCAGCCTCCTTGAGGCTGGCCTGCCTCCTGGAGGCCAAGTTGCCTGATCCCTCTTACTGTGCCCTGTCCTGCGACCAACAGTCTGGGTGCAGGTCCTGCCAGGGGCGTTCCTTGACCTGTGACTGTAGTCAAAACCGTCTCCAAGGCTCAGTCTTCGCTAGTGCAAAACTGAGAATCCCCAGAGGCACCTTCTTCAATATGATAGTCACCAAAAGCTTCTGAAGCTGCTCAGCGTCTTGTATAAACCAGGATGGCGTTGGCCTAAGGCCGCCACCTTCCCCTGTGCGGGTCCGTCATCCTCGATCACTCACGATACCTAAATACGGTGACCGCTGTGGAAATGGTCGCCATATTGTTTAGGGAATATTGACAAGAACTGAGCCTGCGCAGGCTCAGTGCAGAACAGTCTTCTCCAGGCACCTTCGACCCTCCGGGGGGACTGGCCCTGTGGCTGCGGAGCCCGTGGATTCGGAGGCGGTGGCCTGCCCAAGGCCGGAGCAAAGTTCTCATTAGACACATTAAAACTTGTTCCTGTTTGTCCCCTGAACTGGTGTCCAGGTGGGAGTTCATGACATAAGCAAGATGAAAAGTGCACCCAAGGAATCTGGAGGCTGAGTGTGGGAAACTGGCAGGAGACGGAGGCCCAAGATCAGGCGGAGGACCAGGCTTCCGCCAGTTCCAGGCTGCGAGCCCCTGCAGTGGGGTGGGAGAGAGACTCACGGTACAGAAAGGTGCCGAAGATTCATGGATGAGTTGGAAAAGTAGGTTTCGAACGGTGTGTGCAGCATGATTCTGTTAGGGAAAAAACCTACAGACCAAGCATAGATTCCCCTCTAGATAGTGACAGAGAGAAGCTCCAAATACTACACGTGATCCGGTCCGGACAGTGCAACTTTGTGCTTTTAATTTTCCTCTACATCTCTGTGCCGTCTTCATATTTATGTGCTACTACTGAAAGGTGTGAAATCGACCACTGTTTACTTATGTAGCCAGGAAGCCGGGCAGCCGGTCGCTCTCCTGAGTTGGTCCTGGAGCAGCCAGGTTGGGGGGACAGGGACGAGTCTCCATGGAGCCGGGTGGGCAGATCAGTACCTGATCTCCAACATGGGTTCCTGCCTACACCCGGCTTGTCTTGGTGGCCCCGGCGTTTGCAGGGCACCTGCCACCACAGATATCCAAGCCAACCTCCCAAAGCACACGGCTGGACACCCTCCAGCCGCCGGCCCCAGGCCCTGGGCTCCAGGCCTGGGGAGGTGGCCAGGGGCCCCCCCCACAGGGTCCTCCACCTGAAAGAGATTAGCCGGGACCACCAGAAGCCTGCAACCCTAATCGCAGGGATTTTGTTTCTGGTTCCTTTCTCCGAGTTCCTCCAGGTGTTCCTAGTGATTAGCCAGGGCCTGGGCGGCTGGTCACTGTGCCACCATTGTGTCCCCAGCCCTGTTTCCTTGACACGTGGCCTTTGGGAACGACCCCAAATAAAACCGGTGAGAGCAGATTGCCAAGTGGCGGGACCATTTATGGACGGGACGTGGCGGGGCAGGGAAACCACCCCCCTCCCCACACGCCACCTGCCCCCCCCCGCCCCCCGCCCTGGGATTTATAGCTCCTCCTCTCACCAGCCGGCCCTGGGCTGGGACCACCGACCCCAGGCACCTTGCTGCTTCTGCTGGGGCGACACCTCAGGGGCACGGGCCTGGCTTGGTGGTGCTTTCCTGCCCGCTGGCCTCCGCTAAATCCCCTGATTGCCACCGAGCAGGGATGGGATGGTCCGCTGCACAGAAGCTGGGCACAGAGGCAGATAGAGGGGAGCCCATCCGGGCAGCCTGGGTTTCTCCTGTCCCCCCTCCCTTGGATCACCTGCCCTCCTCACTGCCCCAGCACCGCACCAAGGAAGGCTTTGTCTGGGCAATGGAAGAGGCCAGGAGACCTAGCGGGTGGGTGAGGGAAGGCCAGTCCAGGTCCCATCCGCCCTGGGGTTTGGGCTCTTTCCAACCCCATCCTCGCAACAGAACTGAAGAGTCGGGAAACAAAGAAAGGGAACAAGGAGAAAAAAATGGACAAAAAGACCCTGGGGCACCGGGGGCTGAGGCAGGAGAACCAACAGTTCAAGGCCAGCCTCAGCGACTTGGCGACTTAGCGAGGCTCTGTCTCTCTGCATAACATAGAAAAGGGCTGGGGATGTGGCTCAGTGGTTAAGCGCCCTGGGTTCCATCTGCAGTAAAGAAAGGAAGGGAGGGAGGGAGGGAAGGAAGACAGACAGACAGACAGACAGACACTTGGTGCTGTCCACTGCTTCCCAGCCCCACTCCCTCCCCTTCTCGTCAGAGTCAGATAAAAGCTTGCCGGGGTGGGGGGCTCCCAAGTTCTGGAGTCCTCAAACCAAGGCTCATGGGCGGGCTTTGGGGAGCTGAGAAACACTCAGAGCCACATGAAGAAGCTTTCTGCGAAGCATTCTCCAAGACTCCTGGCTTCCCGCAGGTTCTCAAAACTCACAGAGCTCCACTAGGGTTCCCAGTTGTGAGCTACCTATTCCCTGCCTTATAGCTGGGGAAGCCTGGGGTGGTGACGGGTTCTAACCTGCATCCCGAGGTCAGGCCGGGACATCACCGGCAGGTCGGCACCTCTCAGAGGACTTGCTTTGCTCCTCTGAGAGCAGCTACTACCCATCTGGCATTTCTCATGTAACCGTCCTTTAATTCCCCAAACAACCCCGTTTTGTGGATGAGGAAAGTGAGGCACAGAGGAAGTGAAACCTTGCCCAAAGTCCCAGGGCAGGTGGCCCAGCTGCAGACCCTGCTTTTAACCACATCACCTGTGCCCGGGGGAGCAAGGCTGAAGGCCAGCGAGAGACCACATCTGCTGGGAGATTTCAAATCCTGCTATTTACTGGGGAACATTCCTTCCCCTCTCTGTGCCTTGGTTTCCTCATCTGGAAAAAGAGAGTCCCTCTAAAGTTGTTGAGTGCAGAGGAGAAAGTCCCTCTCCCGGTGCGGGCTCATGGGAAGTCCTTAGAAACGGGAGAACCTGAGACAACGGTCGGTGCTGCTGGTACTTCCACAGCTGGAGTCGGGCACCAAGGAGGACGGAGAGGTGACGGGGGGGTTAGGGGTAGGGGTTGGCCTCTCGTCCTGGGGTCAGGGTCTCCTGGAGGGCTTCGATCCAGGCAGCAGCGGGATTTGACCTCCCCCTCCGGAGCCTCTGATTGGAAAGTCCCACCCACAGGCTGCAGGTACCTCCTGGGTCCTTCTCGGGACCGTCAGTGAAGCAGGTTCGGTAGGTGGTGTCCTCCCTTGGCCAGCCGGCCACTTGCCAACCCGCAGATACCGACCTCTTCATGATCCTGGTCCCTTCAGAAACCTGGAAACAGGAAATAACACACTAGGGTAGAGCGCGGCGTGGAGCCCAGCGCAGGGACCTGATCCTGTGGTGCAGCCGGTGCAGGCAGCTCGGGGGTCCCGGGGAGGGCAGGTCAAGGGTCTTAGCAATCGTGCTTGGTTCTCTTAGGGACCTTGGCGCCCGGGGGAGGTCCAAGCCCCTTGACAGGTTCAGCCTCTTCTTCCTACAGAGCCATCAAATGGGATTGTCCTTGAGGGTCCCCAGGGATAGACGGACTTCTCTATCTCTAGTCAGGGGCCTTCCTCTGCGTCCCTAAAGGTCCAAATCCAAACCACCCTCCAGAGCCCTCACACAGGCTCCTGGCTCGGAAACTGTCCTGGACCCCTTGGTGACCTCCCTCTGCTTCCCTCCCTGTGTTGGTGACTGTGACACTCCCACCTTGCTCTCCCCCAGCCCAGGTGCTCCTCTGGAGTCTGGCCACGGATTCTAAACTCCCAAGGTCCGGGAGCGTCATGTCCATCCCCATGGGCCCTGCTCGGTGCGAGGACCTGCCTTCACGCCTCCAGGGGCAGAGGGCCACCTGCCCTAGGGAGGGGCCACTCCCTGCTGGACTCTTCTGTCCCCTGCTATAGAAGGAATGCTTGTGGCCCCCTCAGATTCGTGTGCTGACCCCAACGCTGTCATGGTGTTAGGTGGTGGGCCTTTGGGAGGTGGCAGATCATGGGGTGGAGCCCCGGGGAGCGTCACTAGTGCCTTTATTACAGTGACTTCAGAGAACGGCCTCTTCCCTTCTACCATGTGAGGTCGTAGCAAGAAAAGGCCATCAAGGAGCCAGAAGCAGGCCCTCACCAGACCTACTGGACGGGCCCACACCTGGGTCTTGGATTTCCTGCCCAGGCTATGGTATTGGGGTTTAGCAGCTCAAATGGACCAGGAGACCCCTGTTCACAGGAGAGGACACCGAGTCACAGAGAGGTTGTGTAACTTTCCTGAAACCACACAGCTACTGAGTGACAGGGATGGGATTTGAGCCCAGATGGCCTGGCTCTTAACCCTTCTAAACTAAGGTAATCCCCTACCTGCTCATCCACTCTGCTCTACACGCTGCTCTGTGGGTGGCCTTCCACTGGACACTATCAGTTAGTGCTGCAATGGCAGAGGACCATAATCAAGGTGGCTAAGAAACAGAAACCTGGGTCTGAGGGTGTAGCTCAGTGGCCGAGTGCTGGCTTAGCATGTGCAAGGCCCCGGGTTCGAACCCAGTGCTGCTCAACAGACAAAAGAGAACTCGTTGTCCCACAGCTCTGGACGCTAGAGGGCTGAGAGCAAGGCTTTACAGGGCCCTGTGCCTTCTGGAGACCTAGGGGGGTCCTTCCCGCCTGTCCCGGCTCCGTGGTTCCCGGCAGCCCAGCGTTGCTTGGTGTGTGGTGGCATCACTGGGCCTTCTCCCTGTGCCTGTCTCCATCCTCTCTCCTCTAAGGCACCCCTCCCATTGGCTTAGGTGTCTGCCCTGCTCTGTTGGGACTTTGTCTCAACTCACAGCTTCTGTCACCACCCTATTTCCAAATAAGATCCCGTTTTGAGGTACGGGATGGAAACACCAGCATTTCTTTTGGTGGGGCCTACAATTTGAGCTAGAACAGATGCATTATTTACAGCAAATATTTGCTCACATGTCCAAATATAAATGTCACCCAGTCAGAAAAATAATAATAATCAGCAAAACCCAGACCATTTTCTGGGGTGCGGTGGCACACAACCATGATGCCAGCTGCTCTCGAGGCTGAGGCAGGAGAAGTCCAAGTTTGAAGCCAGAGTGGGCAACTTATCAAAAGCTTGTCTCGAAATTCAAAAAATAAATAAAAAGAACTGGGGGTGTCGCTCAGTGGTAGAACACTCAGGTTCAATTCCAAGTACTACACAAAAAAGAAAGAAAAAAAAATGGAAATTCACACACAGGGAACACAAACGAACATGTGCAGGAGGTTTATTTATGTTACCATAACTCAAAGAAACCCAGCCTCAAATAACTTTTGCCGTGCTCTTTTATTCTGAGAGAGGAGCACACATTTTCCTCCAGGGCCATCTGAGTGGAGCTGGAACAGAGGTGGCCAGGGCATTTCTGGGTGGTACCTTTAGAAGCTACTGAGACGCTTTTGCCAATCCACAAGTCACCCTGTAGCCAAACCGTGGAGCCCTGGAAGTCAAAGCACACACAGCAATACCGCCTCCCCCGCCCCCCGCCACGGTATTATCTGTCACAGAGAAACCTTGGAACCCACAGACGCACCCAGTTGGAGAACAACTTTAGTAACTTAGGGAGCGTCCCCTGGCCAAAGCAACACTGAGGACAACTGGGAATGGGAGGGACTTGGCTGCTCTGCGATGTCCCCTGTCTCTGTCTTACAAGGGGAGGGCGGTGCAGGCTCTGCTAGGAGCGGTCATGCACTCAGGTCATGGCCAAGAGCGGCCAAGAGGTATTTCTGTTCTGATCTGCCTGCTGCCCTGAGTGAGGTGAGAGCTGTCACGTGGCCGCTGCTCACGCCCAGCGTAGGAGGCAGGCCAACAGGGCTCTGTTGGAAGCTTCCCAGAAGAATGGTGTCCAGGGTGACCGGCATGACTCATTGGAGGCACTCCCAGGCCTGGCAGGCGACTTGCTGTGCTCCGTGAAGGACTCTGGCACAAGGTCCAGCCTGTGGTCAGCAGCCCCCTCCTGCCCTTGGACACGGCACAGGGAGCTAGAGCCGTGTCTTTCTCACTTGTCCCCACGCCCTGCACCCCCAGCACCTGGCCAGGTAGGAGTGATCATCCTGTTTCAGAGGAGAGAGAATCTGGGCTCAGGGATGAGGTGGCTTCTCCAATGTCCTGGCATCTAGGATGAACCAGAGACATGCAAGAACCTGGCATCGGAACCCAAAGCCCACACCCTGTCCAGGATGTTTTAGAAACCAGATGAGAAGAGGTCAAAACGGGTGGAACAAAAAACATTGAAAATCAAGAGCAAAACAAAACCAGTTAGCCAGACAGATGCTGTGGTGCACATCCGTAATCCCAGCTCCTTAGGAGGCTGAAGCAGGAGGATGGCGAGTTCGAGGCCAATCTCAGCAACTTCGTGAGACCCTCTCTCCAAGTACAACTTAAAAGGGCTGAGGATGTGGCTCGGTATCACAGTGCTTGCTCATCATGCCAAGGCCCTGAGTTTAATTCCTAGCATCTCCCAAAAAACACAAAAAAACCAATGAGCCTAAGTGTGTATCCAGTTGGTGCATAACTGCACGGAGCGGAGCTATCTTGAGGGAAAACACAGGCATTTGACCAGGCATTTCCAGTGGAGTCTTCCCTAAGGATAAGAATCGAAAAACAGATCCGGGCTTCTTGGGTAGTCATGGGCTTCTGTAACAATTTCACTCTTGTGGTTGTGGATGTCACGCGTGTGTATTTAGTGAGATGGAAAACAGGTAATTTGCCCTCAGCAGGCAGCGGCTGGTTCTTGGGAAATGCTGAGCACCGTCTGTTTCTAGGCCCTAAGGTCACAGTAAGGGCCACCCTTGAGCTTGTTGGGCTGGTAAGCAATCTGCAGGGGCCCAGGAGGGGCCTGTCGGCAGGAGGGGTTGACAGAACCGTCCTTCCTTCCTGCCCCGAGCCCCTGTGCAGAGGGAAGGGCAGGCTCTGGCAGAGCTGGTGTGGGCACCAGGGACAGGTCTGAGTCCAGGGAAGCCACGTGTCTAGATTCCAGCTCAGCACCTGTCGCTGGCTGCAACCCCTGGGCAGCTGGGGCTTCCTGGCTGCCCTCCAACGTCTCTGGGCTCCTCTCCCAGCCTTTCAGGTAAGTTCCCTTCTAACAGGATCATGCTGTTGGGACTGGGGCTGGGGGCGAGGTGACTCTGCGCACCGCCTGCCCAGTCTGCCTCAGGCTGCACTTCACTGCAGGAGCTGCACAGGCAGCTGATTCTTCTCTCCCTGCTGCCGCCACATGCACTTGGCAACTCCCTTATCAACAAGATCTCGGTGTGCCTTGCACCTGCCTCCAGTGCCCTGGGCCTCACACAGGACACTAGATACAGCCTCCAGAGGTCCTCCTGGGGTGGTACACTCTGCAGAGCCCACCCCGCTGCGGGACTGCAAACTTGCAGGAGGTGGTGCAGGATGCTGGTCCTACTGTGGGCTTTGAGTCTGGGCAACTTGGGTTCAAACCCCAGCTCCTCTTCTTACAAACTGTGGACCTTGGGTTGGTTTAATCCTTCTGAGTTCTATTCCTCCATCTGCACAGTGGTGGTGAGGAGGAAAATAACCATAAAACAATAACGAGGCCAGGTGCACTAGCGTGTGCCTGTGATCCCAGTGACTCTGGAGGCCGAGGCAGGAAGATTGCAAATTTAAGGCCAGCTCCAGCCACTTAGTGAGACCCTAAACAACTTAGTGAAGCCCTGTCTCAAAATAAAAGCCAAAAAGGCCTGGGGTGTAGCTGAGTGGTAAAGCACCCCTGAGTTCAATCCCCAGAACCAACAAATATAGTAATGATAGCCCGCTTCATAAGGGAGTAAAGATTAGGAGGATTGCTGTGTGCAAGATGCTTCCTTAGAACAGTTCCTGGTACGTAGGACACACTCCATATGTTTATTTATTGTTATTTTTTATTATTGTGAAGGTCCAGGGGAGTGAGGATAAAGTGGAAGAGACACATCTAAGAAAGTATTTGGGAGGGCTGTGGGGGGCCCAGGGTCACACCTGCGAGGGGAGAAAAGGATGCACTTAAAGGAGGAGGACCGTGGAGGAGAGGCACCTGGGGACAGGGGTGGCTCGTCTTGCACATGTGGGTGGACACGCCCCACGGGGCCCGTGGGGATGCAGACAGGGAGCACAGGCGAGGAGGGTCCTGTGGGGCCCAGAGTTGAGGACTTGTCCTTCCCGCGTGGCAGGGACCCCCGTGCATGCGAGCCGCCTCTCCTGTCCACTGCTGGTTCGGCTCGAGGCTCTGCATGGTGTCTGTTTTCCCACCCAGCGTGGCTCTGTTGGTTGGGACAAACCCCACACCCACCACTGCCCCAGCCCCACAGCGCCCTCCCGCTGCCCAGGCATCTGTGCCTCACAGGGGAGTGGGAAGGGTGCTCTACCCAGGGACCCTCTCAAGGACCTACACAGGGGACCCTTGAGAGGGTCCCCGTGGGGAGAGGAGGGGACTGAGACTGAGGTGACCCAGCTCGCCGAGTGTCACAGCGGGGACAGGGGTGGAAGAAGCTCTCCTGCCACTGAGCCCCACTGTAGGCTCAAGCCACCTAGAAAGGAAGAGCCTTTGTCCCCCAGCCTGCTGTGCCCAGGGGATCCCAGCCAGGAGGCCGGGAGGTGGCCGTTCAGAGCCCAGCAAACCTGTGACCACGGAGCTCAGGTGGACGAGCTGCAGACCGAGCTCCCAGGGGAAAGAGCAGACTGGAAAGGCAGCAAAGCGGGAGGGGCTGGAGCAGAGGAGTAAGCTCAGGAGGCCCCAGAGACACCAGGTTAAAAACAGAAAAATGGCAGCCAAAGATGGCCAACAGCACGACCCTGTGAACAGGTTCAAGTGCAAATTACACCGCTGCTCCGTGAGCATTTCCACAGGGACAATGACGCAAAGTCACTGTCAAGGTCTGGGCCATGCGCAGGGTGGTGATTGGCAGGTGCTCGTTATGTTATTAAACGGAACCGATTGAACAATGGAATGCACCAAGAGCTCAGAGGCAGGGAAACGGGGGAAGTGGGGCTTGTCCCTGGACCAGGGCTCTGCAGATGCACAGGGACACGTGGCTCAAAGGAGGCCCGAGTCGTGAGCCCTGGAGGATGTGGCCCTGACGTGTTGGGGAGGGGGGCGGTTCACACAGGAGGAGCGGTGGCTCTGGTGTGTGAGGTCACTGACCCAGAGGGCCCCCGCCGCTCCCCAAGGTCCTGATGGCAGGTGAGGTTCTGGTGAAGCGGCCACGTGGGTGAAGCAGGGGTCCAGGCTCCTTGGCCACACAGAACCCAGAGGGGGTTACAGCCATCAGAGCCTGGGGGAGCCCTGCCTGGTCTGGAAAAGCACCCGGTGGCTGGCTGCAGCCACAGGGCAGCCCGGGCTTCCTCGCTGGGCACTGTATGTAATCCCAGTGACTCAGGAGGCTGAGGCAGGAGAACTGCAAATCTGAGGCCGGCAAGTCTCTTCCACTTTATCCTCACTCCCCTGGACCTACAAAATAATAAAAATAACAGTAAATAAACATATGGAGTGTGTCCTACGTCCCAGGAACGGTTCTAACGAAGCATCTTTCATATAGCAAGAACCCCTTGGCGAGGTGACACCTCTGGACCAGCTCAGCCTGGGCCGTTTCTTTGCCCTGCCAGGATGTCCACCTTGGGAGGTGGAGGTCACTTCATCGGTCTCTGGTTCTGGGGACAGCACCAGGATGTGTTCTGGAGAAACAGCTGTCAACCTGTCTGACTCTGTGTCCCCTTCGGACAGTTAGTTCAACCTTCCCTTATTCTTCTGTAGCGTTTGGTGGCTGCCTCTTAATTTTGAAACGAGAGTTCCCAGGCCACCTAACTGGACTGCACGTATCACTGAAAAGAGCAACACGAAGAAGAAATGAAATAGAAATCGCCTGGCTTTGGTGAGCTCATCCGTGGCCTTGGCACAAAGTAACAGAGAACCGGCTTCTGTTGGGCAGGTGGCCAGCGAGAGCTGTCTCAGGGGACAGACATGAGCCCTGGGCTGTCCTCTCCCAGCAGACGCCGTGGTGCCCAGGGAGGTGAGTTTATAATAAACTCCCACCGGGGTGTGGGGAAGTTTCACCCCAGGAAAATCTAACAGAAAACACCGAGTTTAAATATAAAATAGAGGAGGACCGGCTTTCCCAGGCTCCTGGGTCACGCCCTGCCGTGTGTGTGTGTGTGTGTGTGTGTGTGTGTGTGTGTGTGGCGTTCTGTCCTGTCCTGGGCTTTATAGGATGTCGAGCAGCATCCCTGGCCTCCCCACACCTGAGGCCAGCAGTGCCCCTGCAGGTGACCACCAAAGCTGTGTTCCAACCTGACATGCCAACACCCTCTAGGAGAATCCCCCCTCTGTGGGCTCAGATACCTGCACGAAGGGTTTACTTACGTGAATGGCAGGTGTTCTGTGGGACTGCCCTGGGCCTGGGGGGCTCTGTTCCACCCCAGAAACACTGGTCTTACCCCCTCCGCAGTTACTGCACCTACAACCCCACTACAAAGGAATCCAAAGTGCATGGGGGGGTGGGGGCAGGTGCCACTCCTGGGATGAGCCACCCCTGGGTGGCCTGCAGGGACCTCTAGCTTCACAGGATCTGGTTGGAGTCCCCAGCTGGGCAAGAGCCATCAGCGCTGGATTTGGGGTGTCAGAGAGGGGAAGCCTGGTGGCTCACGCAGCAGCAGACTCTGCTCAGCCCTGCGGTCCTTGCTCTCCATGGCCTCATGGTGTCTGGGGCGGCAGAGGCCAACATGGCCGCTTCACTCCCCTGAGGGTCATCTCAGCGGGGGGCCGGGCCAGTGGGGCTGGCTGGTCTTCTCTCTCTCTCCACATGGCCGGCAGGGGCGTCTTCACACCATCAGTCACAGGAAAGCTGAACTGATTGTAGGTCTGCTTCTAAGGGGGAGAAAGTGTCGGTCCTCTTGAAGGCTGGCCCCGGGCTGGCCCTCAGGCACTTCTGCCTGTTCTGCTGACCAAGCCAAGTTGGCAGGTCACACCCCTTCACCCCAGGGAAACAACGGGAAGCACAGCATGAGCTCACAGGGAAGGGAAACCCTCGGTGGTCATCTTGGGGAAGGATCACAGACCCTGGGCTTCCTACCAGAACCAGCATGTGGAGGCCCAGGTTCTGGCACTGAATAGGGGGCTGCACACGTGTGCAATACACACTAGCCACATTTCCATTAAAAACACATTTTTATAAAGGTACTCCTTAGGGGGCTGGGGTTGTGGCTCAGTGGAAGAGCACTCACCTAGCATGTGTGAAGCACTGGGTTCGATCCTCAGCACCACATTAAAAAAAGTATGAAATAAACAAAATAATGGTATTGTGTCCATCTACAACTAAAATTGAAATCATTTAAAACAAAAGATCCTGCTTAGTAACGACTTTTATTGAGCATTTACTCTGTGCTAGACCTGGTTCAATGGCTTGATATGTGTTTTCTCATTTAACTGCCTCCATAATTCACTTTATAGGTGAAGAAACTGAGATACAGACAGTCACTTGCCCTTCTCATCCCTCTCCTACGAATTTATGCTAAGGAAACTAGCATAAATGAGTAGGAGACTTAGCCATCAGTGCTCAGCCCATGTACTAAAATTGGAAGGATGTGAACAAGGTGGCCCCAGTCCTGGGCAAGGACGATACTCAAGTTGGTGACTCATTCTATGCTCTTTTTAGATTACAAAATAAATGAATAAGTAAATAAATAAAGACTTCCTTCTCAGGTGTTCATTCCCACGTTTTGCACAACAGGACACTGGTTAAAGCTATCCTGATATGTCCACGCAACCGAGAACTGTGTAACAGCAGGAAAAAAAATAACGGATGAGCAACGACCTCATACAGTAACGTCCCCCCATTTTGGACAAACATACCCACAAGGTCCTAAATGTGACTCTCTCTGTGATGGGAGTAAGCATGGGGTCTTTTATTTTTGTTGCTTTGTGGTATCTTTCCTTTCTCCAGTGAACACACACTGCTTTCGAGGTAAGAGAAAACCAATGTGCATCACCGCCTTGAATTCTTTTCTGCTTGAAGGAGAGAACTTGAGGCAACTGGAAAGGTTAGTGAACCAGAATCTCATCCTGCGCAGATGGGCTCCTCCTTGACCTTGTGGCCAAATTCAGGTTCCAGTAACTGAGCAAATGGATATGTGGTTGCCCAAGGGCCAGCCCAGCACCTGGCCTCGGTGACTGTGTGAGCCCACTTTCCTGAGATGATGGAGATAATAAGAGTCACGGGTTTGGAGGTGTCCGCTCATGGCCGGTGAGCCCTGTTACTTTGGGAAACCTGGGGAGAGAGCACGGCAGGAGGCACCTGGTGGAACACAGCTGCTCACCTTATGAAGGGACTCAAGGAACAAGAGAGGGAGGGGCTGGAGTCCCAATATCCCTCTGAAGGTGTGCCCCCAGTGCCCGGAAGGTCCCTCTCTCTGCCCTGCCTCTTGAAGTTTCCACCATCTCCTAATAGCTCCAAGCTGGGACACAACTTTTAACAGGGACAATCCAGGTCCAAACTACAGCAGTGACAATTGTGTTTGTGGAGCTGCTGTCCCATCCTCTTCCACAGACCACACCAAAGTCCAGCTTCTCCCCCCGCCGCCCCCGCCCCCCGCCATTTTTTATTGGTGCATTATAGTTGCACATACCGCTGGGATCTGACGTCACATTCATTACACACTAGAACCATATATTTGGCCGAGATCATCCCAGCACTTACCCACCCCTCCCTCTCCACCTCTGATCTACCTTTGGTTTTCATGAGATCCACCCCCACCTTCCCTCTCCCTTTTCCTCTCTAGCTCCCTAATATGAGAAAAAACACAGGACCCTTGACCTTCTGAATTTGGCTAATTTTTCTTGACAACATGGTCCCCAGTTCCATCCATTTTCCTGCAGATGACACCCTTTCATTTTTCTTCATGGCTGAATAACACTCTATCCTGTATAGAGACCCCTTGTTCTTTATCCATTCATCCTTTGACGGACACCTAGGCTGGTTCCACAGTCTGGCTACTGGGAACCGTGCTGCTATGAACAGGGGTATGCACGTGTCATGTAGCAAGATGACTTTAATTCTTTGGTGGTAGAATGGTGCCCATGCCTGGCCTTTTGAGGAACCTCCATACTGATTCCGTGCACAGCTTCTTCAGAGTCTGTGCCAGCTGGCAACCTCCCAGCCCCTTTCCCTCTGTCTCCATCTCGTCCTTCCTATCTTTCTGGTAGGCAGGATTCAAAGACAGCCCCCCCCCCCAGATTCTTGGCCCCTGGTGTATACATGTCTCTCTGAGTTCTTTGATCAAACAGGAACCTGGACATGGCTGTGATGAAATCTTGCAGATGGAATTAAAGTCCCAAATTAGTTGGCCTTGAGGAAGGGAGAAACCCTAGTGGATCTGACCTGATCATGGAGCCCTTAACATATAGTTCAAGAGGTCAGAGATTTGGAGTAAGGGGCTGGAATTGGGGATTGACCTGTTCCTAGCTTAGAGTTGCCCTATTGCTAGCTCAAAGGTGGAAGGGGCCACATGGCAAGGAATTTGGTGGCCTCCAGTAGCAGAGCATGGCTCCTTGCTCCGGTGAGGAGACTGATGTCTCAGGCTGGGACCACAGGAGGCAAATCCTGCCACGCGCTGAGCAGGCCCAGGGGGACTCCAGACAAGAGCAGCCCTGGCCAGCACCAAGAGTTCTGCCCTGAGATGCCTTTAGCAGGGGACCCAGCTGACCTGTGGTCAGACAGACACCTGACCCACTGTGTGGTTGTAAGTAACCTGATTCGTGGTGATTTGTTATGTAGTGACAGAAAACTGACATGCTTCCCTCCCTCCCTCCTTTTCTTGAAACCCACATGGGTAACTCCCCTTGGATCTGCAGAAACAAGCCTCAGAGTGGGTTTTCTCCTGCTTGCTCTGTGAAGTCAGGCACTGGAGCCCAGCCAGCCCAGAGGTCTGTACTCGGCCCTAGACTTTGTTCTTCAGAAAGATATAAGATGCATCATCCCCCCAAATGGGCAAGTTTGGCTGCACTCATGTCCCCTGAAGGTGGACCTAGTTCAGCACATACAGTCAAGGAGAAAAATCTCCAAAGTCAGGGACAGTAGTACACACCTGTAATCCCAGCTGCTTGGGAGGCCAAGGCAGGAGGACCACAAGTTCAAGGACAGCCTCAGCAACTTAGCAAGACCCTGTCTCAAAATAAAAAATAAAAGGGCTGGGGATGCAGGTCAGCTGTAGGTGCTCCTGGTTTCCATCCCCAGGACAGAAATCCAGAGTTGTAAGGATCCTGGAAGAGGTCCTTCTTGTTCCCTGGGAGTCTCCTTCCTTTCAATATGACCTTGTCCCTCGCCACGGCTTTCTATTCCTGCTCCGTGTGTGTGTGTGTGTGTGTGTGTGTGTGTGTGTGTGTGTGTGTGGCTGTCTGTCTGTCTTATCTACTGGTTCTAAGCTCTGGGGACATACCTGGGGAGTCTTTCTGCCCTCCAGCACCAGCGGAATGGGGAGCTCACATGGGTTAGCTGGAGCGAGAGACCTGGCCAGCCGCGACCAAGGGATGTGGAAGCCGCGTCCAAGATTCCATCCGTCTGTTCTAGACCTCTTTTCATCTGAGTGCCAGGTAGTGAAGAGGAAAAATGCTGGCGGCAAACACACTTGATTTGATTCCCAGCCTTGAAACTCACTGGCTGGACATCCCTGGGCACTGTCCCCTCTCGGCTTAAACAGCCCATCTGCACAATGGGCTACCGCGGAGGTAACGCACATGACTCCCTCGCGCACAGCCTGCCTCCGCGGTCTGTGCAGGATAATTTTCCATTCTTTCTGTTCTTTGATCTTGTTTCACTTTCTCCTGCTCTTGAAAAAAAGCAAACAGTTTTTTGGCCAGTGAGTAAGACCCTTCTAGAAAGAATTCATGTTAGAAGCACAGTAATCAGGGTTGGCGTTGGCCTTGGCCGCTGCGTGCGGCTCTGCTTGGGCTGTGGAAACTCACTCTGACAATCACTTACGACCCGTCCCTGGCCCGCACAGAGACCAGGGTGTGACAGTCCAGGGGGGTTTGATGAGGTGGGGGAGCTGGGTGGGAAGGCTTGGGGGTGTCCCAGGGGCAGGAGTGTCCCGCCGTTCAGCAGCAGTCGAGGACGCCAGGCGTCTGTCTGAGCCAATGGCCTTTGCTTCTGGGACACAGTAGCAGGCTGAGCCTCTAACCTCCCCCCGCCAAGAGGAGCCCACCAAGGGCTGTCAGATGAGGTCTCAGAGGCAGGGTGACAGTGTCCTGGGCTGGAGAGTCAGGAGCGACACAGGGAGTCCTCGGCAAAGTGGGGTTCTGGGAAGCTGCGACCCCCGCTTACAGACTATGGGGAAATTAAGGGCTCGCTGGGCAGGAACCTCTCTCACCATCCCTCCCTAGCACCCGGGCACTTGCTGTGCACACCAGGGCAGCTAGATGAGTGGGAAGACGAGGAGGGAGGGCCAAGGGGTCACCTCACGGGTGCGGAGCCAGCACGGGGAGGGGGAGACTGGCCCGGGGTCTGCTCCCAGAGTCTCTCCAGCTCAGGAGCCAATATCCCAGAGGAGGTGGCACGGGACCTCCCCTGGGTCTCGCCCTTTAAATGTTACACGCCCCTTTCCAGGTGACAGAGGTCTCAGGAGGGCCTGGCATTCTCTAGGGGACTGTCAATGAGGCCTGCAGAAGAAGCTGGCAGCACGCGTGGTCAGACCTGGTGCCAGGCTCACCTGACGCCCCAGGGTGACTTAGGCACAAGGCCATGAGAATTTCTCCTACATGAACCATCACCGCCGCAGCAGCCCAGCGGTGTCCCTCTGTGGCTCCGTGTCCTCTCATCCAGGTGTGGATGGCACTCACTCAGGGGCTCTTCCCTCACGTGCCTCTGCAGACCACCCGGGCTGGGCCTCCTGCCACTGTGGCCCTGAACTCCAGCCTACTGTTGTCCCCAGCCCCTGGGAAGCCCCAGCGCTCGCCCGTCCCAAGGACACACGCTTCCCCTTCCCTTCCATGACGCCATTCCCACTCATCCTTGAAGCCTCAAGTTCAGTGTCACCTCCTGCCCACCTCTCCTGGGACTCTGTCTATCTCTAGCCTAGGATGTGGCTCCAGCAGCAGCCAGCCGCCGGGCTCCAGGAGGAAGGGCCTGTGGGTCTTGTCCTCCATGGTGCCTCCCGCAGTGCCTGGTGCATGGTTGGTGGTCATCCAATGGTGTTGACTCAAAACTAAATGGACAAAGGGACGACCTAATGTCCTGCATCTCCACGAGCAGGCTGTGTGCAGAGGACAGTGAAGGACACGACTGCTTTTGGTAACACACTTAACACAGATTGGGTTTAAAGTGACCTGAGGCCAAAACTTGTAGTACATCTGCTAAGAAAGGGAAGTGACCCCACCAGGCTGTCTGGAGCAGAGCGGGATGCAGACTTTGAAAGATGAGACGCCCAGACTGGGCCAGACCTACAACCAGCTCTTCCATCACTGATGGCTGAGAACCATCACGGGTCCCTTGGAGAAGAGGGAACTGTACATCAGTGGAGCAGCCCCAACAGCCCCTGCATGGTATGGAATCGGGCTCACATGCCCCTAGCTAGGTGCAGTCCCCCAGAGCATGGGCATCTGCTGCCCCCAGGGAGTCTCGGTCTCTTCATCACATGAGGATTTTAAAGCTGGTGTGGGGACGAGGCTGAAGGCCCTTCCTCAACCAGTGTGGTGATCCTAAGATCTACTGTCACCTGTTGCTGGTGGCAATGTGCCCTGCTGCCACTTTCCTGGAAGGAAATTTGGCAAGGTGTATTAAGAACCTTAGGGTCAGGCCTGTGACTCAAGAGCACCACTCCGAAGCTACCCCAAAGCTAGGGTCAGAAATGAGCGAGGGACAGCAACATAAGGCTGGGCTCTGGCTTGTCACAGAGGAGTGTGTTTCATAGCAGGATCATGGAAAACGAAGCAACCCGATGTCCAGCAGCCTGGATAAGCATGTTGTGGCCTGTGTGGGGGAATATTTCTCAGCTGGTAAAAGTCTTATTTCCCAGGGGAGTGAGAAGAGATCACACTGTGCAGTTTAGGGAACCAGGTCTGAGTATGGGGGTTTTGTTTTGCACATTTAACAAAATAGAAATGTTTAAGTGCTGGCAATTCATGATGCCAGAAACTTGAGCTCAAGGTAATAGAACAGCCCACACATTAATTTCTGTGCATCCTACACATTCATTTGTACAGTCTTGAAATTTCTCAAGAAAGAGACAGCTGTCAGAGAGGCATTGATTTGCTTTTATAATTTCACTCACACTTTCTCTTTGTGGCTTGGATTTTTTCATCATATGTATTTACTATGTAACATTTAATACCTATATTTACAAATACAGGTGCCAATCAATACCTGTAATTCTTTTGTTCAAAAGATACAAAGGTTTTACAATGTGATTTTAAATTACACACACACACACACACACACACACACACACACACACACAGAATACAAAGCTGAATGTACAGGGTAAATTTTCTTTCGTCCCACTAGTGAGATATAGACTTAATAAAGTGTTCCTCCTCTTCCTCCCTTTTTTCCTTCTCCTTCTCCTCCTATTTCTTTCTTTCTTTTTGTTTCCCCCAGTGCTGGGGATAGAACCCAGGCCCTATCTGAACTGCATCCCCAGCCCTGAAATCCTCTTTTGTAAGAGAAACATTCAGACACTGTTATTGGAAGGACCTATCATCAAATGAAAAATTGCCTACATCTGACAGAATTTCCAACTATTTTTCCTTTTGAACATTATCTTTCAAATTCCACCCTATGTGTGCACTGCATTTATAATTATAATAAGGCAGTAAATATTTTCTAGTCCCAAGAGGAAAAAAAACCTGTTATTCTCAGAAGACTCCTGAAGAAGACAAGTGCTCCCTGACAGAATTAGTCTTGACAAAATGTCCCCCTTTGTTTGGAGTGTCCAGCAGCTGAGATACATTCTGAACTCTCCCTGTGCACAAGTTTAGGTAGACACCCAGCTTCCCCAACAAGGAGGCCCTAAGCCACAGTGCCTTCAGTGCTGGAGAATCCCATTTCTCTTTCTTGCATTAGTGAAGAGGTAGATGAGTGGTCTCAGGGCTGCCTGGAAAAGTCGATGAGCCCTGAACCTTCCGGCAAGCTCTGCAGAGAGGACCTGCCAAGACCGCCGGTCTGAGGACTTGTGGTGCTTGGCTTCTTGGAACAAATGGGTTCTGTCTTTGCAGCAGGGACCAGTCCATTAGCCCATCCTTTACTTCATGCAAGGTGCTCCCCTGGACGCACAAACTGTTTTCCAGCCCCTTGCTTCAAAGATGCACTGCCCCCCACACAGGGTGACCGCTTAGTCTTCTGGAGGCCACCGTCCTGGCAAAGCCAAACCAGAAATGTCATGTTGAACAGCAAGCCTAAAATAGATCAGAACCAGAGGTCCCAACACACTGTCCTGGGGGAATGGGGGGGGGGGGACACAGTCCTAAAGGGCAACTTCCAAGCTCCCAAACCTCACAAGTGCTTCAGGTACTGCTACCCACTGCAGCCATCTGTGAGGTCCCTGGCTATGGCAGCTGCTTTGAAGCAATCGTTTTGTATTTAAAACTTTTGGTCAGATTCTGGATGGGGCATAAGATAAGTCTCCACAAGATTCATGCTGGGAGTTGACCCAGGTGTGTTCTTGGAAGCCATGCTGATGAGTGAGGGTGACTAAACACAGAGAACATAGCACCTCTTGGTCCCGAGAACAGCCACCGAAATACAGAAGTGAAGGATGACCATAATTTACCACTTATTCGGGGCCTGCTGTGTGCCCCGCCCAGCACCAGTTGCTTCGAGTACATTCTTATCATTCAGTGATAACGACGTGCTTATTTTACAGAAAAGAAAACCAAGGGTTGGCTCAGTAAATGGCCCTGCTTAGCCCATGTAGAAGGGGCAGAATGTGAAATTTAACCCTGGTTTGTAATGAAAATGATAGACCCTGTTAACTGAGAGCTGCTGTGCATGGTCTAAGCCTTTCTAAGTATTTGTTCTTCCATTCCTCTCGTCAATGTCGGGAGATGTGCATTAATTCTATGCCCGTTTTACAAATGGGAAAACCAAAGACGAGCAGAGAGAGGGGCAGCGCCTTCCCCAGGTCAATGGGCAGCAACGTGCAAGGCCACGGGTGAACATAGGCGCTCGGCCACCGACTGCAGGACCCTAACCTCACCCTGTGCCTCTGGAGAGGTTGTGGCACTAAGGAGGTGAAGTCCCCTCGGGGCCACACGGCCTTCCAGACCTGAGGGAGGACTTCGTAGAACCTTTCCCAGGCGGCAGCCGTGGTCGGGGAAGGGGCTGTGCAGAGTCTCCAGGCTGCTCAGCTGCCCCACGAACACTGGCCCCGGGACCAAATTCCAGGGCTCCTTCTCCTGCCCCATGATGCGTCTTCATTCCAGAACCAGCTGCTAGTTAACCACCAACAGCCATCGGAAGTGTGAAGTGAGTCACAGAGCAGGCCGCAAATGTAACCTGTGCTTTTTTTTTATCTTTATTTTTTAATGTGGTCCTGAGGATCGAACCCAGTGCCTCATGCATGCCAGGTGAGCGTGCTGCCACACCCCCATCCCTAAACTGCACTTTTTTACAGCCCCTCTTAGAGGAAATTAAATATATATATATATATATATATATATATATATATATATATATATAAAATATGAAAGAAAGCTGAGCACAGTGATACCTAGTTGTGATCCCAGTGACTTGGGAGGCAGAGGCAGGAGTTTCACAAGTTTGAGGCCAGCCTCAGCAACTTAGCGGGATCCTGTCTCAAAATAAAAAATAATAAGAAGGGCTGGAGATGTAGCTCAGTGGTAGAGTGTTTGCAAAACCTGTGTAAACTCCTGGATTCAATCCCTATTACTGTAATAATAATAATAATAATAATAATAATAATAATAATAATAATAATAATAATAATGGAATAGTGAAATAAATTCAAATAACATATTTTGAATATGTTATATACCCCCAATATATCGTCATTGCAACGTATCATCAGTGTAACAATGGCTGGGGAGGTACACCACACTTTTGTTGGTCATAAGTCTTTGAAATCCAGTATGTGGTTCACGCTTCCTGCACATCTCAATTTGGATGAGCCACAATCAAGAGCTCAGTGGCCACCTGTGGTCAGTGTCTACCTCCCTGGACAGCTTGGCTCTGGAGCCCGGCCATTCAGAGGACCACCAGCAGCAGCAGCCCCTGGGAGCATGCGGGCTGTGCAGAGTCTCAGGCTAAGCCAAGGCTCCCGAGTCAGCTCCTGCACCTGACAAGCTCCCTGACACACACAAGCTTGTTTGGGCAGTGATGTCCTTGTCCCAGGAAGCCCCAGAAATCCTTTAGAACACTTAGAAGCCATGGGGGTCTTATTCCAAAAAAATGTAATATGCAAATGGCATAGACTCCTGCTTACAGTTTCAGAAATTCCCCGGGGTTCTTCAAGCCCAGCCAAAGATCTCTAGTGCTGTGGGTTCCACACAAAGAGCCCCGCTCCGGTGCTGTTGTCTAAAACTAAATAAATAAAAACATATAGTTGCAAATGTTTCTGTCATTTACAAATGAAACCTGATTCCGAAGCTCCGTGTGTCCAAAGGGCTCAGAGTGAGCTGCTGGTGCTGATCAGGAAGGCAGCCGGAGCCTGGATGTTCTGCCTTCCCCCCATCCAACCCCCTGCAGAGCTGGAGGGTACCTGTGTGAATCAGGTTCTCTAGAGAAATAGGATGGATGGACACACACACACACACACACACACACACACACACACATTTATTAGGAGGAATTGGCTCACGTGGTCATGAGGCTGAGATGACTCACAATCTGCCATCTGCAAGTGGGGACCCAGAGAAGCTAGTAGTAGAATTCAGTTGGAGTCTGAAGGCTTGAGAAGTAGCCAAAGGTATAGATCCAAGGGCGGAATCAGAGGACATACAATTCCCCAGCTAAGGGGGGCACAGTGGGGCACAGTGGCACATACCGGCAATCCCAGCTACTCAGGAAGATCACAAGTTTAAAGCCAGCCTGGACAACTCAGTGGGACCCTGAGGAGAGAATGGGTCTCAGTGGTAGAGCACTTGCCTAGCATGTGCGGGGCCCTGGGTTCCATCCCAGTACAGGAAAAGAAAAAAAATAAATAAAAAGGTGTCTCAGCTCAAAGGGTGAGGCGGGGTCTCCTCTCCTCCTCCTTTTTCTCTGCTCAGATTCTCAGTGGGTTGGGTGATGCCCAGTCACCTGGAGAGGGGCACCCATTGCAGGGTCCCATGATTCAAATGCTACCCTCGTCCCGAGACACCCTCACAGACACACCCAGAGACAATGGTTAAGCTGGGCATCTTCGGCCACAAATTGACCATCATAGCTGGGTACAGTGGCTCAGGGTCTGTGATCTCAGCTGCTCTGGAGGCTAAGGAAGGAGGATCCTGAGTTCAAAGCCAACCTCAGCAACTAGCAAGGCCCTAAGCAACTCAGTGAGACCCTGTCTCTAAATAAATTATAAAAAGGACTGGGGATGTGGCTCAGTGGTTAAGCGACCCTGGGTTGTACCACCTGTCCCCACTCCTTAAAAATCATAATGACTAAAAAATATTAACCATCACAAAGCTTTAGGCCCAGTGCACAGCTCCCACCCTCACCCCCTTGCCTACCCTTAGCTGGCCTTACCCTCTGGCCATGGTCGCCTGGATAGAACTTTTCTGTGTTTTTGTTTAAGCTCCCTGAATAATTCTGAGGACCAGCTAGATCTCAGAGCACGGAACTGAGACATCCCAACTGCCAGGCAGCCTCGCTTTGTCACAAGGTCACTTCCAGGCTAGAGTCTCAGAATCCACAGTGACCCCAGTTGGCCTCTTGTACCACCTTAAATCACCAAACTATAGAGCTGGAAGTTGGAAGGATTTAAGTCACCACCTCTTGTCCCTGGGCTCTACAGAAGGAGAGAGATGGAGATCCAGAAGTGGTGACTGCATGCCCCAGGTCACACCACACCTGCTTTCCACGTGACCTCGGTGAACTGGCTGTGAGCTCCCGGCGCAGAGGGAAATGTGGAAGTCTCCAGGAGAGTACAGGACACCGCTTCCCAGTTTCTTTCCTCTGCTTCATCATCGTCTTTCTCATCTCACCTCCAGGGCTTGGGCTGGGGCCCTGTGCGTCCCTAAAGCCCACCTGAGACAGTGACATCTCTGCACTGGAGGTGTGGGCTGCAAGGCCAGTGAAGCACAAGGTCAAGCCCCTCACTTAAACGGACCCTGGCATAGCTGTAATCTCCCTTCCCCTCCTCCCCCACTTCCTTCTAACAGTGCTGGGGAGCAGACCCTGGGGTGCTCAACCACTGAGCTCCATCTCCAGACCTTTTAATTTTTTTTTTTTTTTTTGAGACAGAGTTGTGGAAGTGAGCCTTGAAACTTGTGATCCTCCTGTCTCAGCCTCCTGAGTACACTGGATTCTTTTTTCTTAAAGAGGGTCCCCTGAGGCCATGTGGTGTACACTGGTAATTCCAGTGATCCGGGAGGCTGAGACAGAAGGATTACAACTTTGATCCAGCCTCGGCAATGTAGCAAGACCTTGTCTCCAAATTAAAAGAATAAATAGATAAAAAGGACTAGGGATGTAGCTCAATGGTAAAGTGCTCCTGAATTCAATGCCCAGTACATTAAAAGAAGAAAAAAATTAAGAGGGTCTCCTAAATGGCATGATCTTTGGGTCCTATAAAACCTGTGTTGGCAACTGCTGCTCACACCCTTGGAGACAGTTCAGGCTCCTAACCCTGGTCTCCCCAGCCCTTGCCTGGCTCGTCTGATCCCACCCTCCCTGCACTCACGGTGCTCTATACTGGTGGCATTTTTGGCCAATCTCGGAGGATGCTCGGCTCCTCCCTATCATTTTCAGGGCATGCCCCCCATCTGCTGTGCCCTTCCCACCTCTGGGTCCTGCTCCACCTCAATGAAGTCCCGTGGTCTCAGGTACCAGCACTGCGTCCTGTTCTCTGGCCTCCTGGCTACTCTTTCATGACCATCTTCTAGAGCTCTGAGAGCAATGCCTGCCACAGAGCAAGCAGGCTGGGTTTGCTGAGTAAAATTCAGTTCAAGTAAAACACAGGCAAATAAGACATAGTCCAGGTGCAGTAGTGCATACCTGTAATCCCAGCCACTCAGGAGGCCGAGGCAGGAGGATCACAGGTTTGAGGCTAGCCTTAGAAACACAGCAAGACCCTGTATCTTGATTTTTTAAAAAGGCCTGGGGTGTAGCTGGGGAGAACATGGATTCAACCCCTACGACCAAGAATAAAAAAATAAATTAATTAATTAATTAAAAAAAAAAAAGACACAGAAGCAGCTTTGCGTCTCCGCTTCTCTGAGCTCTTGCTATGCAAAGGGCTATCTATGCCCCATTTTCCCAGAGCAGGGATGATTTGGGTCCCTTGTCATAGCATCACCATGTCCTTGTCACTCTGGCTAGTGCCCTGGTTTCGATTCTAAGTGACTTGTGACTCTCTCCCTGGAGCTCTCTTCCTGGCTGAACCTTGAGCATCCTTCTAGAAAGATTCCTCAGGCACCGGGCATGTTCCCACCTGCGGTCAGGGAAGGCCCAGGAGGGGCTGCGGGAGGAAAGGGGAGCCTGATCCCACAGGGCCGGAAGTCCTGGCTAATTCGGCGGCCATTTAATGAGCTCCGAGGCAGCTCAGCTACGGAGGCTGAGTCCCAGGGGCAGAAAATAGGAGGACTCCTCCCTAAAAAGGGTTTTTGTTTTGTTTTAATCAGTGAGAAAAAAGATCCCCAGAAGCTCCTCCACCCCTACGCACTCCCTAGGACTTTCCCTGCATCTAATTGGCCAGAGTTGGGTCACATGCCCTGAGTTAACCAATGGCTGGTAGGGGAGTGGGCGTCTTCGGATTGGCTTGACCAATCAGGACTCATCCTCAGGAGCTGGGTGAGGCTCCACCTTGGGGAATCCACGGCCATTATTTTGAAAAACTATCGTCGCAGGGAGGCCGCTGGCCGTGTTTTACCGCCTTCCCCCGCTCCTAGGCTGAGAGGGGGCCCTCCTCCTCCAGATCCCCGCAGCCTGTTCTCTCCTTCATTATAGAACACCTCACTTTGCACCTGCCTCCTGCCCCAGGCCGCAAGCTCCCCAGGAGCAGGAAGCACATTCTACCCACCTCCCAGAAGCCTGAAGTCAGTTTAAATGAACGAAGACATTTCCTTCCTGGTGGTTCTCCCATAAAGTATCATTTACTTCTTGTTTTATATGTGATGAGACAGTTCACTATTGGGGAAAGTTGTGGATGTTTCACATCTAACTCTTATACCCTGTGCTCCTTGGGCATAAGGCCACCTCTGGGCACATCTGTGGTCCCTCCGGCAGAGTCTGATCCAGGGTACATGCTTTTATTTTAGGATATAATGTAGAATCAACAGGTTTTCATGAAATGCAGGCTTGAAGAATTGAACCATGCTCTGTGCCGTGAAGGAACCTCTCAGATCTAAGGTGAATAAAAGAAGTGGTTGTGTGAAACTCCATTTATATAAGGTTCAAAATGACAGAACTTGGTGGCGGAGGTGAGAAGAGGGGTCACCCTTTTGCAGGGAGCACAGGGAAGCATGGCGTGGCTGGAGTTGTCCTTTCTCTTGATCTGGATGGTGATTACACAGCTGTGCACACGTGAAAAAGGAATCCATCTTTCAATTGTGGTCCATCCAGACAGTGGAATATAATTCAGTGCTAAAAAGAATGAATATTGAGCCACGAGAAGACGTGGCAGAGGCTTAAATGCACATCATCAGGTGAAAGACACCGATAGAAAAAGGTTACAAAAGGCAAAACTAAGAAGACAATTAAAAAAAAAAAAAAAAGGTCCTGGGTTGCCAAGGTTGGGAGGAAAGAGGCAGGAATTGAAGCAGAGTGGATTTTTAGGGCAGTGAGCCTGCTCTGCATGATACTATAATGGCAGATACAAGTCATTTGCCCCACCCAGAGCACAACACCCACAGTAAACCCAAAAGTAAACTGTGGTCTTTGTTGAAACAGAGGTGCCACTCTGGTGAGGGACGTTGCTCACTGGGAAGGCTGGGAATGTGTCGGTGGGGGACCCAGGGATTCCTTGTATTTCTGACCCAATTTTGCTGTGACCCTAAAGCTGCTCTAAAAAATAAAGTCTATTTCCCTGTAAATGATTGAGCTCTAGACTTTGTGCACAACACAATCAAGAGGGAAACAACCCGCCCCCCTCATCATTATATTAACCGGCATTTCCTAAACACAGTGGGCAGCCAGCCCCGGCCCTGGACTCTGCCATTAGTATTTTTAGAATGGCGCAAGGAAAAGGGCTTGCCAGCCTTGGTCTCCCTCCTGCCCCCAGTGCCTAGCACAAAACAAAGATATGTCTCTAATGTATGAAATATGATATGTCAAGAGCTTTGTAATGTTGTGAACAACCAGTAAAAAAAAATAAAAAAAAAAACAAAGATATGTCAAATAAAGAAATGTGCTCCTCTGTCACAACAGCCCGTGTTACAGGAACAGTCACTCTCCTCATGTTATGGATCAGGAAAGCAAACCTCAGAGCAGGCTACCCAGCCTTGGCTGGTGGCAGAGTGGGACCTGAGCCCTGTTTGCCTTGGGGAGAAAGGCTTCCTGGGTGCTTGGGTTTCCCCTGGAGCTGAACCCCGGAGCTGAGAGTGCTCAGCAGACACTCGGGGAAAATTATTCACAAGAGTTTTCATCTCGCCATGTTTTCCCTAAACCCATCGCTGTTCTCTGGAACATGGTTACAAAGCGCCCTGATTATAGCTGTGATAAATGATATTCCAAGCCCAAGTTCAACTTGCCAACCTGTCAATAAGTTTGACACCATGATTCTCAGTCACCTGGTAACTAGTAAAAGGTGTAATATTCTGAAGCCTTTAATTTTACCTTTCGCAGGAGAGGAAAATTGATGGGGGGAAGGCAGGGGACCATCTAAGACATGTACAAATTACCTTTTGACTCTCGTGAATATACATTCCATTTGCATCAGATGCCCGCCTGAGCAAGAGGCCCTGTCTCCCCGATGAGTTAGTTGATGGCCATCAGCACCTAATTGCTGGGCTTCTCCTGTCTCTCCCACCAAGAAAGTGAAACCTTGCTCAAGGTCAATGTCAAGGCGTCGATCTGCAAGTTTCCAACGCCCAATGAGTCCCAGCAGGAACAGAAGGTGTGTGTGTGTGTGGTTCTTGGTGAACACTGTGTGGTGTGAGGGGTCAGAGGCCAGGGAAACTGGGAGGGTCAAGAGTGACCTACCAGGGCAACCTCAGAGCCACCACAATGGAAGCCACACTAGAGGGCCGGGGCTTGGGGACTGAGCAGGTGACATGTTTCCCAGCAGTCACCTGTGACAGGGAGGGGAGAGAGGGCAGTGCAGGAGAAACCCATTGAGGATTTTTTGAAAGGTTTTTTTATTGTGACAAAATATACCTAAAACCCATTGTTGTAAAGTGAACAGTTCTAATGGCATTGCACACGTGCACAGGGTTGTGCAACGACACCACCATCTAGTTCCAAAACAGTTTCATCATCGCCCCCAAAGAGACCTCATGCCTATTAAGCAGTCACCCCCCATTCCCCCCTCCCCAACTCTGGCGAAGACCAGCTGTGTTCTGGCTGCTGCATCTGCCTGGGCTGGATACCTCACACTCCAGAATCCTGCACCGTGGGGCTGGTGGTCCCTGGCTTCTTTCATTTACCATAATGTTTTCAAGTTCTTCTGAGTAGTAGCTCAGTCTCTGATTTGTCATTTTATGGCCAAACAATGGTCCTTGGTTCCGCCTGTCACTCACTAGCTGGATGTGGGGATGCATCCTTCAGCTACCCTGTTGTGAGCTGCTGTGAACATTCAGGTACCAGGCCTTTGTTTTGTTAACACCTGTTGTCCTTCCTCTGGGTCTGTACCTAGGAGTGCCACCACTGGGATGAGCTGGTTGGGGAACCGCCTGATGTGTTTTCCACAGTAGCTGTGTTCCCTGCAGCCCTGTAGGAACTCTCCCACTTCCCCATATCTTTGTGAACACTTTACTCAATTTTTTAAATAAATTGAGCCAGGCATGGTGCTGCACATCTGTAACCCCAGCGATGTAGGAGGCAGAGGCAGGAGGATCACAAGTTCAAAGCTAGCCTCCGCAACTTAGCCGGACCTTGTTTCAACATAAAAAAATAAAAAGGGCCAGGATGGGGCTCAATGGTGGAACACTCCTGGGTTTAACCCCCAGGACCCCCACCCCCTCACACACAAAAAATTGAAGTACCTTTCTTTTTAAGAACAGATTCCTTTTTCTCCTGTTGAGTGCCCTGCAGATGCCCACTGGGGTGGTGGCATAACAGCGGGGAGTGGACAGGCCTGGCCTTGCCCTCTGGGAATGCATAGCATTATAGGGCCATGGGAAAGTTGGACTCTGTAAGAACCTTCCAAACTCTATCCTGGACATTGAGAGCTCCAGTCTTATCTCTGGTGGTGAGACCTGAATCTCAACATGAAACCCTCAAGCCTCTGTTGTAGGTCAGCAAGAAGAACAAGAGCCTGGACTTTGGCATCAGTGTCCTCTAGGCAGAGGCCCTGGCCCTGTGGCCTGCTGGCTGGGCCCTCCAATGAGCTACTGAACCTCCTTCAGCTTTCCTGCCAGTAAAATGAGGATCCCATGACTTATCTGGAGTTACTGTGAGACGCAGACAAATGACCAAGGTGAAGATCGGGCACAGTGCCCAACCCTGAGTGGACACTCAGCAAACGGCTTCCAGCCAGCATCACAGTACACGCCTGTAATACTGGCAGCTCGGGAGGATGAGGCGGGAGGATGGCAAGTTTGAGGTCAGCCTCAAAAACTTAGCAAGACCCCGTCTCAAAATAAAAATGACGGGGGGGTGTAGGTCAGTGGTGGAGGGTCTCTCCTGGGTTCCATCCCATTTATACATATACATACATATATAGACACGTAATTAAAATATACAGGGGCGTGGGAGAGAAAGAGAAGCCAAAATAACGAGAATCGGCATTTCTTTTTAATCCAGCACGGCCTGCGGGGATGTTGGCAGACTGGGGAGGGGGCCTCTGCTGTGGGCCAGCAAGAGGCCACCAGCAAGCTCCTTCTGGCTGATCTGGGACCTCACTCACCCCCCTGTTCCTGAAGATCACCTCAGTCTCCCCATAGTTCCTGTGCATGGTGGTGGGCTTTGGGGGCCCCTGATCCCCCGAGGGCTGCCATAACAGAAGGGCTCAAAATGACAGAAACTGGTTTTCTAACAGCTGTCGGGACTGGAAGCTGGAAATCAAGGTGCCTCTTCTAGTGAATGTCAGCTTAGGCAAAGGGCTGAGCCAGTGAGGCGTCCTGGAGTTTAAGTTTCTGCAAATTTGCCCCTGGATAAACCTCATTGATCCGGGTTCAGTTTCTACACTTGTCAGTGGTGGAGGGCGTGGCTCAGTGGCAGGGCACGGGCCTGGCACACAGGGCTCTGGTTTCCATGGGCAGCACTGCAAACAACAAAACCAAAACAATCAACAACAGCAACAATCATGACATGAAGCTGGAGGGATGAGACAGTTACAGATGACAAGCAGGGTGCACCCTGTAGTCCCAGCTCCTGGGAGGCTGAGGCAGGAGGATAGCCAGTCGGAGGCTAGCCTGGGCATTCTTAATGGACATGATGATACCTTTATTTTATTTTATTTTATTTTAATGCGGTGCTGGAGATTGGACCCAGTGCCTTACGCGTGCTAGGCGAGCGCTGTACCTCTGAGCCACGATCAATTTTCAGAAGGACCGGGGTGGAGCTCAGAGGTAGAGCACTCACCTAGCATGTGTGTGTGTGTTTGGGGTCCTGGGTTCAACCCTCTGTGCCACAAAATAAAAAATTTAAAAAAAAAGAGAGAGAAGGGAAGACAAACCACTGAAGCGTACATTTGTACCGATCGGATGTTCTCTGTGCAGGACAATAGATCTGAAGGACACGTATGCAGATGTCAGCTCATTTTCCTATGGCCCGGGAGTCGAGGGAGCCTGTGGTGGACCTTTGTTTTCCTTTCTGCTTGTCCACATAGCCTAGTCCTGTGACTGGGAGCGCATATTGCCTTCATAAGAACCCTAACTGTCTTCGCGGGCAGCAGGCGGATCGTCCATTAGAGCCCAGCTCTGTCGGGGACACCGGCTGCTCGGCTGGAGACTTGTCGCTGCGTCCTTCCTGGGAAACGCTATTTCCTCAAGGGCTCAGGAGCCCCTGAGCCTCCCCTTTGGCTTCCTCGGGGGCCCCCACCCCCACCCCCACCCCCAAAGGCTGCCTGCGCCAATGGGGAGGGTACCCAGGAGCCGCCGGCCGGTGCGTGCCCGGGAGAGACCCCGCCATGCGGAATGAGCTGCCGTGGCTGCTGATGGGTTTCCCTGATTTACATCAATTTACATCGGGCTCTCAGCAATCTACATGGAAATCAGGTGGCCTCGTCTATTCCCTGGAAGTCAGAGCAGGCTGCCGGCCTGAGAGAGGACAGACTTTCCAAACCCTGGGCAGATTAATTTGTCAACCAAAACAGGGGCCGGAATTGTAATCATGGCCACCTAGCACTCTGCTACTGTCCCCAAATTGGATAGATAAATGGGTATTTGTGGCTTATTAACCTGAACGTTCGGTCTGCTTCCTCTTCCACTCCGTGCTTCTTGTCACAGGAGGTCAGGGATGCCATTCTTCCATCCATTCCTCTAGCCACGATGCACTGAGGTAGCCCATGCGCCAGGCAACTGCCTCAGTGCCAGGGCAAGAAGGCGATTGCCCCGTCCCCGGCCCACACTCGGATTTGCAGTCCCAGCTCTTGACCTTGTTATTTAGACTAAGCTTCAAGGGAGGTGTGACCCCCGTCCAGTGAGGTGCCCAGACCTCAGGGACACACCGTGACAGGTACTGTGTGTGTGTGTGTGTGTGTGTGTGTGTGAATTCTCCACCACGAGCAAGACCGAGCACATGTGTGGGCCCCCAGGGTCCCCCCACCCCACCCAGTGGCATCTACCTCATGAAGATAAGCATTGTTATGTTGCTCTGACTTCTCTCCATCCCTTCCACCCGCATTTAAATGAAATCACACCAGGTGTAGACAGGGAAGAACTGCGTGCTTCCATTCATAGCACGGCTCCATTTCCGGGACTTCAAACCTGGGCAGAACTTACTTGGGTCACCATTGCTTGTGACATTCCCCTGTGTTGCTGCATGCACCCCAGTGTGTTCTTGGAGCCCCAGAGGCTGAAGCAGGAGGATGGCAAGTTCAAGGACAGGCTTGGCAACTTAGGCTTAGTAGTTAGTGAGACCTTGTCTCAAAATAAAAAATGAAAAAGGAGGGCTGGAGATATAGCTCAGTTGGCAGAGTGCTTGCCTCACATGCACAAGGCCCTGGGTTCAATCCCCAATACCATAAAAAAAATAAAAAATAAAAAGGGCCAGGGTTGAGGCTCAGTGGTAGAGGAATCCCTAGTGCCGAAAATAAATAATTGCTCTTTCTTATTACTGTAGAATATTTAATTTGTATACATTCCACAGTGTGATGAACCATTCTCTGGTCAATGTACGCTGGGTGTTTCCAATTGGGGACAACTATGGATCAAGGTCCGGTGAACACTCTTCTCTTGGTATCATAAACCTGGCTGCACCTGTAGGATCAAGGATGGCCTGCATTCAGCTCTCGTCGGTTCTACCCTTGCCTTTTGAGGGGGGTCCCTCCAGCTCACATTCCCCACGTCCCTTATTTGTGTGATCACACGTCTCCGAACACTTTGCCCTTCTATCTGTTCAATAAGAAGTGGTTGGTAACAGTGATGGACTGAATCATGTACCCCCAAATTCCTATGTTCCAGCCCCCACCCCCAGTGTGACTGTACCTGGAGATAAGGTCATGAGAGGTGATTGAGGTCAACCAAGGTCATAAGCCTGCAGCCTGGTGGGACTGGTTTCTCTCCATTAGACACCAGAGAGCGCTGTCTCTCTACTGCCTCAGTCTGCACCCAGGCAGGGCCACGTGAGGAGGGCCATCTATGGGGCAGGAGGGAGACCCCCGAAGGGAGGCTGTTGGAAACTTGACCCCAGACCCCAGGCCCCGGAAATGAGAGAGGGTCCTGATGTTCAAGACACACAGTCAATGGGATTTCTGTGTGGCAGGCTCGGCTGACCAGGTGACACACGGAGCTTGGGGCTGGGGCTGAGCGTCCATCAAGACAGATGAGACTTTGTCCTCAGTTTGCTTCCATTCTCAAAGGGGAGAAAGAAAACAAGGGGAAATGACAGTAAATACGCATTCCATCCAAGGGTAATGAGTTCAAGAGGAAGAAAAGGGGTGCGGGTGTGGGGAGTGGCAGGGTGTAGTATTTAGATGTCAGGGAAAGCAATATTTCAGTAGTGGCCATCAGGAGAGGGGAAGGAGGGGGCCGTGGTAGACCTCTGGGAAGTGTGTGCCCGGCAAAATCAAATAGGAAGCTTGTATCAGTCAGGGTTCCCCAAAAAAAGCAGAATCAACAAGGTAGGGGTGTGTGTGTCTATGTGCCTGTGTGTGTTTGTGAGTATGCACGAGTGTGCACATGCGTGTGTGCATATATATGTAGAGATTTTTTTCAAGGAACTGGTCCATATGTTGTGCAAACTTCACAGGAGACACAGCATGGCTGCAAACTAAGGCAGGAATTGGTGCTGCCTCCTTGGGGTGGATCTCTCTCTCTCTCTCTCTCTCTCTCTCTCTCTCTCTCTCTCTCTCTCCCTCCCTCCCTCCCTCCCTCCCTCCCTCTCCCTCCCTCCCTCCCTCCCTCCCTCTCTCTCTCTCTCTCTCTCTCTCTCTCTCTCTCTCTCTCTCTTTCCTGGAATCCTCCTTAGTTTTTGCTCTCAGGCCGCCATCGATTGGCTGAGGCCCACACACGTGACGAAGGGTAACGTCCTTTACTTCAAGTGTTAAACCACATCTGAACCTCCACAGCTGGGCGTGGTGGTGACGCCTGTAATCTCAGTGACTCAAAACTCAAAAGGTGGAGACAGGAGGGTCACAAGTTCAAGGCCAGTCTTATTGTCTCAAAATTTAAGAAAAGCAAAAGGGCTGGAGATGGAGCTCAGTGGTAGAGCACCCCTAGATTCAATCCCTAGTACCAAAAAAAAACAAAACAAAACCAAAAAACTCCTCAGCATCATCGAGCACCACACTTGATTCAACAGCTGGGACCAGGGGCCAGCCGTCACCAGGCTCGGGGAGGTCTACGCAGAGGACACGCTATTTTCTCACCTGGTGTATTTCTGAATTACTTTAAGGGACAGGAGCTGGCTTGCTTGAAATGGGTCCCTCTGGCTTCCTTGTGGAGAACAGCCTGACGGGAATTCATTGGCTGCTACCAGGGAGACTTCGAGGAAGGACGCACGGCCAGCACCTGGGGAGGCTGCCGGGAAAGGGGCCTGGACCTGGGTGGTGACACGTGGCATGTGGCTCCCATAGGAAGGTGGAACTGGCAGGTGCCCTGGACTTCTGTCCTCCCAGAAACCGGCCCATTGTACCTCAGGCCTTGCCCACAGCAGCTGCACAATCAATGTTTACTGACAAGAAATGAATGAAAAAATGAGTGGCTCAGAGCATTTTGCAAACTGTAAAGTCCTGTTCGTACATTCTGTGCCAACTCTAGAGCACTGTGGATATGGCCTCCCTTGCCCCCCCCCAGGCCCCTCTGGCCAGCCCCCTCTCCTTGATCCGATGCACCCTTTGAGGAAACTGTAGCTGTGGCCTGAATCCCATTTCCATCTTGGAATGGGGTTTGCCGTGGCCCACATTCAACAATTCTCTCTGGCTTCCCGTGACCTCCTCCGAGCACAGTAGAGCCAAGGCCACCCTCCTAGGGGACAGTCCCGTGGCACAGCGC
Organism: Ictidomys tridecemlineatus; assembly: GCF_052094955.1. Taxonomy (NCBI): domain Eukaryota; kingdom Metazoa; phylum Chordata; class Mammalia; order Rodentia; family Sciuridae; genus Ictidomys; species Ictidomys tridecemlineatus. The sequence continues at coordinate 114,698,794 of NC_135481.1, read as the reverse complement.
CTGTGGATTGGGCAGTAATCACATTCTCTGCTATGTCCTAAGTTCCCGTTCCCCTCTAACCCAGAAAATGCATGGGAACATCACGTGGCCTTCTGCAGTGTGTCCAGAGTCTGGGAGCAGAGGGGCCATAATCTATCCATCTTATGTCCTTGAGGGTTAATTAAAGCCAGAGCACTACGGTCTGGCAGGGTCCCTCACCTTTGAGCCACACCGGGGGCTACTGACCCCTTATGTTCATGACTAAGCAGGTTCTTCAGTGTTCTAAAAAAAAAAAATTTAAAGTGTTGAAGAAAGTAAAAGAGAAGAACCCCCATGTTTCCAGGGAAAGTGGTTCCACATTCCTGCCGGATGGAAGGAACACAGAGCATCCTGGAGCCAGCAGCTACCTGGCCCCGTTCCCTGCCGTATTATAGAGCAAGGAAGCCAAATTTCCTTCTGATGTCTATAAATAAAGCGTTTTGTCCACAAGCAGTTAAGTGGAAGCATTTTTCCAACCAGCATGCATATGAGTTTCATTTCTCCACAAGCGGCACGTCAGATAGAGATGTTAGTTTAAGTCCACTGCTATGTGTAATAATAATAATTTCTTCTCAAAGCCCACTTCCTCTCTTCCCAACCCTCCCTTCCCCCTGCCTCAGTCTGGGCTACATGGAGAAATTCTGCCTAGGATCAGGCGAGCACAGCATTCCAAAGCTCTATCAGGGCAAGACATTGAGAAGTCCGCGATTTGATTTCTTCCATTGCACGTAGAACAATCCATTTTTGGTCTCCTGGAATGACCAGTGGATTCTTCCTTTCCTGATAAGAGCTATGCACACAGGTGATCCCGTTGCACCTAGTCTGCCAGGAAGCTCAGCACCAACAACTGCATCTGCCTATGGTTAGTACCTGTAAGTCCTCTGTTTTCCTAGTTGCTGATGTCACCTTTGATTATCTTTACTGAGACTAGTTTCAATGAGACTTGTTGTATGAGTGGTAGAGCACCCGCCTAGCTGTGCAAGGGTTCCATCCTCAGCGCCAAAAAAAAAAAAAAAAAAAAAGTTTGAACAGTTTTTGATTCTTAGTGACTGCTGCTCTCAGGCTGCATGAGGCACAAGATATGTAAAAAAATAGGATAGAGCGAAGGAGAGGAGAGAAATGAGCCTCAGCAGGCATGGGTTATGTGCTCTGTAGGATGTAAGTATTTTACATAAACTTTTTTTCTTGGTGGAAGGACTGGGGATTGAACTCAGGGACACTCGACCACTGAGCCACATCCCCAGGCCTATTTTGTAATTTTTATTAGAGACGGGGTCTCACTGAGGCGCTTAGCACCTCACCATTGCTAAGACTGGCTTTGAACTTGCGATCCTCCTACCTCCACCTCCCAAGCCTCTGGAATTACAGGTGTGTGCCACCAGGCCTGGCCTATTTTACATAAACTTTCATTTTTTCAATTTAATTTGTACAACAAAACCTCTGAGGTGAGATGGCCAAGTCAAACTTGGGGCCGAATGTCTGGCTCCAGAGCTAGTGTGGGCTCCATACTATCAGGATGCTCTTCAGACAGCGAAGGGGAAGAGGCCAGGCAGTAGCAAGATATGCATAGGAAAAGCACAACCCACGTGCCTTCGGGCACAACAGGTTTGGCTGATGTCAAGTGGGAGGTCCAAGGAGAGTGTGAACAGGTGATATATAAGGTATCCATTTGGCCATTAAACCATCCATCCTACCATGAATCCATCCACCCACCCACCCACCCATCCATCCATCCACCAATCCATCCATCCACCAATCCATCCATCTATCCAGCCAGCCAACACTTTCTTTTTTTTTTTTAAGAGAGAGTGAGAGAGGAGAGAGAGAGAGAGAATTTTTAATATTTATTTTTTAGTTCTCGGCCGACACAACATCTTTGTTGGTATGTGGTGCTGAGGATCGAACCCGGGCCGCACGCATGCCAGGCGAGCGCGCTACCGCTTGAGCCACATCCCCAGCCCCCAGCCAACACTTTCTAACTCTACTACACGAGAGCCTCAGCTTCCCACAGGAAGCTTTAGAGATGGGACAATCTATAGAGATGGCCCAAATTGAGGCACCACCTTTATATCACCACGTAAACCAGCCAGTTGAGGGCTTTTAGCAGAGAGACTTGCCTGAAAGTCACTGACAGTCAACATTCCCCAGAGGATGGCGGTTACTATTCTGAAGAACAGGTCCTTGGTGGCACAACACTGTCCCCAGGATACCCTGTTTTGCTGTTTTCCATTTGATTCTTTGTCCACTATCTGCCCCCCCCCCCCATCAGAATACCAGCTCCATGAAGACAGAGACTTGGTTTGGTTTACTACTTTGCCTACAGAGCCTGGATCAGTGGCTGACCCAGAGCAGAGCAAGAGATCACACACTGGAGGAAGAGACCGAGTGTTGGTTTGCTCAGGCCGTTGTAACAGGTACCACAGATTGATTTCTCATTGTTCAGGAGGTAGGAAATTCAAGATCAAGGTACAGGCAGGTTTGGTTTCCTGTGGACTTTTGCCAGCTTTGTGTCACTGTGACCAGAATACTCAACAAGAACTTTTTTGGGGGGTGGGGGTGAGGGGTGAGGGTTACTGGGAATGGAACATTTTACTACTAAGTTACATCCCTAGCCCTTTTTATTTTTTATTCTGAGACAGAGACTTTGCAATTACAAATGTGCAGCAATGTGCCAGGTACCACAAGAACAACTTGAAGGAGAAAAATTTTATTTAGGGCTCATGGTTTTAGAAGTCTCAGTCCACAGATGGCCGACTCCAAGGCTCTGGGCACAAAGTGAAAGGGTGTGGCCGAGGGCACTGCTCCATTCCAGACAGCCAGAAAAGAGAGAGCGGGGAGGGGGCTGCAGGAAGACCAACCCTGTCAGGGCAGCCCCCAGTGACCCACCTCCTCCGGCCATGCCCCGCCTGCCTACAGTTACCACCCGGTCCGACCATTCAGACTGGGATGGACTGAGTAGGTCATGGGTCCAGCAACCCAATCAGTTCACTCTGAGCACTCCTGCATCCACACAGGAGCTTCTGGGGACCCTCAAACCCAAACTCTGCCTCCTGTCTCCTTGGCCAACCGATGTGTGTCTTCTCACTGTGTCCTCCTGTGGCCTTTGCTCTGTGCGTGAACACCCAGGCTGCCCCTAATCTCTTCTCTTATAAAAACACCACTTACATTGGATTAGGGTCCACCTGAGTGGCCTCATTTCAACCCAAATTATCTCTTTAATGGTACCTCCAAATACAGTCACGTGCTAAGGTATTGGGGTAAGGGCTTCAACATAGACGTATTTGGGGGGAAAGAATTCAGTCCCCAGCAGTAATAGCAGCTAATGTGGATAGTGCTTCTTATGGTCAGCATGGTACTAAAGAGTATGAGCTATTGCGTTTAATACCTGTGACAACCCAGAGGTGGGCACCAGTATCCTTGTTAGGGAGATTGACAGCTGGAGTGTAAAGCAGCTGAGCCATCTGCTCATTGGCGCACTAAGAGCAGCGGGTGAAGCTCAGAGTTCAGCATCCTGAAGGCTGGCTATTTGGCTCCAGAGCCTCTCTGTACTAAGTGACATTGGACGTGAGAACATGGATGGCCACCGGGACCAGATAGGGGCCTCCAGCTCTAGCTGTTGGTTCCACTTGGAAAGCTTAGGAGGTTCTGCAGAACACGCAAATGGGCTAGCTCCTAGCTGGGTGGGGCCAATATACCAGCACATGGTTTTCCATGTCACCAACTCCACATCTCCGTCCCAGGCCTCCCCACAAGCTCCAGACCCTCAAAGCCTCCTCGGACACCCCGTGGGGATCTCAGGCTTCCAATGGCCAAAACAGAGTCCATCAGACACAGCTCGTCCTCCATCTTCCCCATCTCACTCGTGGCCCGACTATCCACATAGCTGCTCCCAGGGGTTACTCCCAGTCCTCCCTCCCTCATCTCTTACATCCTTCGCAAGAACTGACAACTCTACCTCCAGAGTAAATCCCAGATCAACCTGCTGCCCTCCATTTCCCCGGCTCGCATTCTAGGCCGAGTTGCCTTCTTCCATCTGGACCTCTACAGGAGCCTTCTCGCTGTTTCACTGCGTCCTTTCCACTTGTGCCCTCTACCTGCCTGCCCTGTGCCCCCCCCCCCCACACACACACCCCTTCCAAAAGTCATCTGAGGATTCGCTGTGCTTTCAGGCTAACAAATTAACATCTCTGTTTTGTGTCTGCTAAGAGGAACAGATGGAAAGACAGAAGACTCTGGGGTCAGAGACAAAAGGCCCGTTACTCGAACAAAAGTAGCAGGCAGAGTGTGCTACTTTTTTTTGAGCATGGTCCCCTGGTTTCCTTAGTCCCAGTTCTCATAGGTGGACAGGCCCGTCTGCATCATGGAAGAGGAGCTCAGTGTCTCAAATCACTGGGATTATAGGTGATCACCAGTGTGCTTGGACCTGCACTGCATTTCTGTGTTCCTGAGTGAGTGAGTGACTGAGTGTGTGTGTGTGTGTGTCTGTGGCTTAGGGAACCACTACTTTAGCAAGCAGGAAACAAACCTCCTCCTGTTATGGGAGGAGAACCTCATCCATTCGACTTGCCTGCTGCAAAAACAACCCTGAGTAATGACGCAAGTAATGAGCACTCAGAGTCATGCATTTGTGGCTACTTAGTAAGATGAATGCGTCCACCTCAAACAAAATCCAAACACTTAACACGACTCTCAAGGCTCAGAGTGACCAGGCTCCTGCCTGCCTTTCTCCCCTCCCTGCCCAAACCCAGTCACCTTGTCCCTTTGCACTGGCCTCCTCCTGCCTCCTGCCCTCAGGCCCTTTGCTCTGGCCTCCCCCATTCCTTCACCTGACTTGCTCCTTTGCACCTTTAAGTGTCACCTCCTCCAGGAAGCCATCTACAAGCACTTGTTTTTTCTTTTTGGTACAAGGGATTGAATAACCAATGAGCCATATCCTCAGCCCTTTTTATTTTAAGACCAGGTCTTGCTTAGTTGCTCAGGGCATCCCTAAGTTGCTTAGACTGGCTTTGAACTTGCGATCCTCCTGCCTCAGCCTTCCTAGCCACTTGGATGACAGGTGTGTGCCACTGCGCCTGGCCAGTTTCTTCCCATATGCATCATTTTGTCATGTATGTTGGATTCTTTTCAAATGTTATCATCACATTCAAAAGTTATCTTTCCTTTGTAATATGTTTTCTCCTGTCACCTGCAAGAGGGCTGAACATCACCAGCCACGCTCCCCGCTCTACTCACAGAGCCTAGGTTCTAAGTAAATACCTGGGGAAGGGCTGGGGGCGTGGCTCAGTAATAGAGCATTTGTGTGGCATGTGCAAAGCTCTGGGCCCTAGCCCTAGCCCCAACACACACACACACACACACACACACACACACACAGGAACACAGAAATGCAATGCAGGTCCAGGCACACTGGTGATCACCTATAATCCCAGTGATTTGAGGCACTGAGGCAGGAGGATCCCAACTTTGAAGCCAGTCTCAGAATCATAGGGAGACCCTGTCTCAAAATTAAAAGTAAAAAAGGCTGGGGATGTGGCTCAGTGATAAAATGCCCCTGGGCTCAGACCCCAGTATTCCGCCCTACACACATGCACGTGTACACACACACACACACACACACACACACACACACACCACACACACGCAATGCTGGGGGCAACCCCAGCTCTGAAGGCCGGAGGCTCTGTCCCCAGGGGTGGCCATGCCAACCAAGGAGCGTCTCAGTGCTTTGGAAACTTACAACTTGGCCTGACTCAGATGAATACCAGGGTCCAAGGGCTGGTGACTCAATACTGTGCTTCCAACATGAGGCTGCTCTTTGTAGTGGCCTCTGAGAACATCAGTGGGGACACCGCAGCATGACTGTGGGAGAAGCTGTGGCTTGGGGCATGGAAAGTATTAAAAATCACACACACACACACACACACACACACACACACACACAGGTTTAAAGCACCATATGCTCCTCACCATTGCTTTGACCCTCTCATGGAATGGTTAGCTTGAGCACTTGGGCTTCGGACTCAGACCAACCTGGGTTCAAGTGTAGACCTACCTGCTCCTGTCCCCAAGGGCCCAAGGCTCAGGATCAACACCTCTAACCAACAGCAGCATCAGGAAGGCGGGAAGGGGATGGATTCCAGAGCACCCCACAAGGGGCTTTCAATATGGAGTCTGCCAGGGTGATGCGTCGCTCCAAGGGTTGAGCTCAGAGTTTTGCCAGCAACCAGCCAGCCTGGCTTAGAGCACCACGGCTCAGTTCATGGAGATGGCCAGGTGCCCGGGTTGGAGGCAGGAGGAGTGTAACCCAGAGACAGGGAGACAGAAGCAGGACTGCGGCAGATACCGTGAGAAGTTGGTGGCGGTGGGAAGGGAGAGTCATCTCAGAAGATAACCGAGGACAACAGAGCCGGCAGCGGGGTGGGGGAGCTAGTTGGCTTGGGGGTGGAGGTGTCCAGTGTGGCAGAGATGCCAGAAGGAAGAGGCTGCCCATGTGAATGTGGGCAAGTTCCCTAACCTCTAGGGGCACAGTGGTGGCTTATCAACAGTGACAACTCGGGAATAATGAGCCCGAAGGACCATGATCCCATCCCCCAAACCTGGCTCCAGAGAGGCCCTCCCTTAGTGTCAGGAGAACATCAATTCATAGGCTCACCTGGAGGGCAGTCAGTGGCTCAGGCAGGGGACTTGATCTCATCACGCTTGCCAACTGCAAAGAGCTGAGGGATGTCAGGGGTTGGGCAATGGATGGTCACCGCTGGTCACCAAGCTTCCTCTGCTGCCTTTGGGGCTTAGGTGAGCTAGCCATGCGGGTGGCAGAGCCTGGAGGCCAGCCCAGACCACTCGGGATGGATGATTCCCTACCCCTGTAACTCAGGCCTGGAATATGGAATTGACTGACCCAAGGTCACACAGCAAAACTGGGAAGGGACCAGAGCTCACATCTCCCACAAACCTAAATCAGACTATCTGAGGTCGGGGAGGGCCGGGGCATCTCAGGATTTTGTTTTTATTGTTTTGCTTTGTTTTTTTAGGTGCTGGGATGGAACCCAGGGCCTCATACCTGCTAAGCAAGTGTCTAAACCCCCTGCCCCTGAGTTTGAAAATGCAAACCACCAGATGAGGGGCCTGTACCAGTAAGCCCAGCTACTTGGGAGGCTTAGATAGGAGGATGGTGAGTTGGAGGCCAGCTTGAGCAACTTAGCAAGATGTCACCATTTTAAAAAATAAGAAAACTTAAAGCCACTCCAGGCAGTGACTCCGATACCGTGACCTGTGCTACTCTACTCCTCTGTGCTAGGTTTTCTCCTCTGGTCCCCAGGTCACTCCTTCATTTGTTCCCCTTCCTGGTGCCCTGTGCTGATTTGCATAGATGGTGTCACCAGCCTTCTCCCCCCACCTGTGGCTTCTGGTTGGTTTGCTCCTGCTCCCTTACTGCTGGGCCAGCTGGGCAGGGCCACGGGTGCAGCCCTCTGTCAGTAGAAACAGCTCCCCTCCACCGCTAGCCCTGGAATCTCACCCCCACCAGCCCATCCTCCGAGCTTTGCCCATGTCTCTGCCTCTTCTTTCTAGAACCTTCAGCGAGCCCCTGCCTCTGCTGTGTATGCATGCACTTGCTCCCAGTGTCCCAACCCGGCAGCCCTCCATCTGTGTGAAGGGTGGTCCACCTCCACCTCCGCCTGCCCTGGGGGTGGCCTCAGGGGTCTGGCTGTGCAAGTTCAGGAAAGTCACTCCATCGGCGGAGGGTCGGAGCAGCTCCCTGGACGGGGTGATTCCTGAGCTGGAGGAGTCAGGGAGGAGAGTGGGTGCAGGCCCCTGGATACCCGGCTGCGCACCCAGCAAGCAGACACCCTGGGTCCCCGGGAGCCCAGCCGGGGAGGAAGGAAAGGGGTGGCCAGGAAGGATGAGCAGAAGCCACCTGGGGCCCACGGTGACCCAGTAAGGTCCCGAGTCAGTGGGGAGTCCCGACAAGGGCACTGACCTCTGAAGACAGCGCTGCGAGGAGGCGGAGGAGACCTCCAGCCACATGTGACCCTGCCCCACCTGAGCCCCATTCCCTGACCCAGATCCTGGGGTGACAAGCCCGGGGTGCCTGACCCCTCCCTGGACTCACAGGGAGGTCTCAAAATGTGAAACCTGTGGACCCAAGAGAACAATGGGGACTGTCCTTCAGGCCAAAGTGACCATGGGGTTGCTGGCTTGATGGGAAACGCAGGTTCCTTTGCACCCGATATGTCCCCGGGGCTGAGGACTCCCTGGTGGAACTGCTCCTGGGACACACAACAGCCTCGTCCCCCGGGGTTGGCTGCACCAGCTCTCCTGAGCAGAAGCACAGGGGACCCACATTCTCTTTCCAGGCTCTCTGGTTTGGTGACAACATCTTTGCGTTTTGCCATTAAGGGCATCTTGATTCACTTACGTCAAGCCCAGAAAGGAGGTGCAGTCCTAAGAAGACTTCCCGGGGGGCACCTGCCGCCCCCTGTTTTTGTTTCCATTGTTGCTTTGAGGTGCAGGCTCCGTCTTGATCCCTGCTAGACCCTGGGGTCCTGGCACAGAGGCTGTCCCCAGAAAGCTCCAAGTCTGGTGGGAGACACAGAGTCACCTGACCATTCCACCAATCCCTTTCTTATTTTTATTTTTCTGCAGGCTGGCACGGAGCGCAGGGCCCCACGCCTGCCGGGTGAGCACTCAGGTCCTGAGCCACACCCCAGCCCTCCTCCACTGTGACTGAGCCCCGCCTCAGTACCACCCAGGCTGCTCCCTGTCCCCAGGGAGGTTCCATTCTAGTGTGTGAGGAAGAATAGTGATAAAACAGCTGATCCTCCTCCACAGAGGATGGCCACAGAGGATGGCCTAAGACCCACAGAGGATGGCCTAAAAGCCCTGGGCTGAGCACGCTGCACACACCTGTCATCCCAGTTACTCAGGAGGCTGAGGCTGGAGGATCACAAGTCAAGTTCAATGCCAGCCTGGGCAATTTAGCAAGACCTGTCTCAAACTACAATTTAAAAAGACTTGGTGGCTTAAAGCAAGAGGAACTTACTTTCTCACAGTTCTACAGCAGGAAGTCCCAAGTTCAGGTGTCGGCAGAGCTGGGCTCCCTCTGGAGGCTCCGGGGAGAATCCTTGTGGCCTCGTGGCTCCAAGCTCTGTCTGCAATAGCACATGGCCTGCTCTTCTTTCTTCTTCCGTCTCCTAGAAAGACAACTGGACGTTGGACTTAGGTGCACCTGGATAATCTTAAGATTCACGACTTAATCACAGGTACAAAGACCCCCACCTAAAGACACCCATGGTTCGACCCACTGTGGAACCTTCTTCTTTGCAGGTCCCTCTGCAGGGCCTGATTCTAGAGGTCACAGCTCTGGCTGAAAATGTTGGCCGCAATGTTTAAGGAAAAGGGGAACTTGCTGGACCTGCACTGCCCCTTCAGGAGACCCTGAGGTGGGAGGCACTCTCCCACCAGGTTCAGGCTTCCCCGGGAGAATCAGGAAGTTGGGACCATGGCCTCCAGGCGGCACCCTGAAACCTGAGCCTAGATATGCTCCAGACATAGGTCAGGTGGCCTCCTGGTGTCCATGATGGGCACCCAGTGGGTCCAGCTATGCTCCCGGCCAGGCCTTGATTTCTGGCAGGACAGACAGCGGCCGACGAGAATCTAGAGAAAGAAAGGAGGGAGTGGAAAGCCCGGACCCTCTGCTGAGGAAAGCCTTATTTCCATTTCACAGCTGCACCAACGGAGGCTCAGAGAGACCCAGCCACTGACCACCCTGCACCGTTGGTCTACTTCCCAAAGCCTTTATTTTTGGGGGGGTGGGGGCGGGGGGTGAGCATTGGCTTCTGCCACAGTGGTGCTGGTCTGGGCAGGGATCTGGGGGCTTCTGAAGCCTGTCCTGCAGCTGCGCCTTGTGCCTGTCCACTCCTCTCACCCACCCTCCCGTAGTCCCGGAGGGTTTGGGCCAGGGTGACAGCCTCGTAAGTGAAGGACTTTGGCTTTCGCAGCTCCTAAAATTTGCAACCAGAGCCTGGAACTTAACTGTCTGCCTGACACCCACTGAACTGTGGGGTGCAGGGGGTGGTAAAGGAGAAGCAGGAGCCATAGGAGACACCACTCGTTTCGACACCCTGGGACCAACCAGGGGTGACCTTCCCAGTTCCCTATATTATTATTATAGAATGATCCAGCTCAGCAATATAAGATGATCTCATCTACCTCACCTAGGCCTTCAACACCCACACCCCCTCGTGTGCTCTTATGGCACCTTCCCAGGGCCTGCGGGGGCCCAGCACCGTGGCCTGGTGGGAATGGCTGCATCCCTGTGGACCAGAGCTAGAGGGACTCAGCAGCAGAGGACAGGTGAGAGGCGCACAACCCCACAAGTGGCTTTCAGCTGTTGAATTATTGAATCTAATATGTTGGTCCTCCAGCAGATTAGTGCCAGGCTAACTCTGTTGGCCTGTAGGTGGACCCTGATCACATTCATATACATGACTCAGGGGAGGGGTAGCCTTGAAAGATTAGATCACTTCACACTGTTGAGTTGATCATCCGCAGCTTTTCAGCCTCTGATAACTGTGGTATCCATGGGTGGGGCTCTGGGGTTGATTGTGATAAGGCACAGATCTGGGTTTAGAGTCTTAACTCACGTGTGCCAGCTGGGTGGGGTGGCGCATACCTGCAATCCCAGTGGCGCAGGAGACCAAGGCAGGCTCAGCAATTTAGCAAGGCCCTAAGCAACTTAGCGAGACCCTGTCTCTAAATAAAATACAAAAAGGGCCGGGTAGGTGACTCAGTGGTTAAGCACCCCAGGTTTAATTCCCAGCACCGCTTCAAAAAAATTCACGTACGCCGGGGGGGCTCTCCACTTCTGCCCTATGGGTACTTTGGTCCTGGTAACTGTTTGTGCTTGGGGCTCTCCTGAGCATTCTGGGATGATTGGCAGCCTCCCTGGCCTCTACCTACTAGATGCCAGGCATATCACAGCTCTTACCCCTCCCATGCCTTCACTGTGACAACCAAAAATGTTGCACTTGTCCATGAGGCAAGATGAGCCCTGATTGAGATTCCCTGGCTTATGTGAATGCTTCATGCCTGCCCCCCCGAGAAATCCCTTTGATCTGGGGACACACACAGGTGAAGGACTTTAGTGCAGAGGCTGGGCACACTTCCTGGGGTGGCTGTAACAAACTGCCACTCTCTGCCACCATGACTTAAGACAACAGAAATGTACACTCCTGCTTTCTGGAGGCCGGAGGTCTGCATTCCAGGTGCCTACTGGGCCATGGCCCCTGATGGCCCAGGCAGATCCTTCCCACCTCTTCTTGGCTATTGGAAGTGGCAGCATGTGCCTGCAGCGCTCCAGTCTCTGTCATCCTGTGCGCCCTCCTCGTGCCTCGGCCCTTCCCCTAAGGCCCCCAGTCATGCTAGATGAAGGCCTAGCTCCAGCATCACCTCACCTTCCCTGATTACAACTGCAAAGACTGTTTCCAAATAAACCCACATTCAGAGGTTCTAGGAAGGACATGAATATTGGGGGGTGAGGGGTACAAGTAAATTTAGCACAGCTGGGCGTGGTGGTGCATGCCTGTTAACCTCAGCAACTTGGGAGGTTGAGGGAGGAGGATCGAAAGTTCAAAGCCAGCCTCAGCAACTTAGTGAAAACCCTATGTCAAAACAGAAAATCAAAAGGGCTGGGAATGTGGCTCTGTGGCTACTAAACATCCCTGGATTCAATCCCCAGTACCAAAGAAATAAATAAAATAAAATAAAAATAAACTCCATACAAGATCCCGCAGAGAAGTGGGGTCTATCCCTGTCTTTGCAGGAGGACCTGGGAAATCAGCGTATGTCTTCCAGGTGACAGCATTAGCCAGAGGCAGAGCCAGGACTGGTCTCAGCCTACACCCACCTCCAAGGGCATGAGAAGCAGCTGGGACCCCAGTGCCGTCCAGGAGCGTCCACAACCAGCCCACCACCCAGACCCCAGCCCTCCCATCCACTTGGACCCCCAGCCCGAGGGCCCTCCTAGGATCTCTCTGTCTCCCCACGAATCTGACTTCTTCCTGCTGCTGGTTGGACCTGGTCACCAAAGAGACATGACTTGTTGGTTAATTTTTTCCCCCTTCAGAAAAATAAATTCATAAATGGTCCTTGGCAAGCTGTTTACTACCTGGTTTTAATGGCCTGTTTATTACCCCGAGTCTGCATCTGTTAACACACCCCTCTCGTCATTTTTCCTCATTAACTGTCAATTTGGAAGCCAGTTTTGGCATTAACCATGCCTAGACCTAAATGGCTGCGGACAGTTGATTTTATGGCCGTGCCTTGTCTTGGAAATGCGGGACCTGTCATCAAAGGAGAGCTGCAAACCGGGCTCGGCAGGCGGCTGGACGTGGGCTGCTGGCAGGAAGGTAAGGCCGGTGGGATCGACACGGGACACGGGGTGCGCAGTTCTTCAGAGGCACCGCCCTTCTTGTGACTGCTAAGAGACAGCAGCATATTTAGAAGGAAGTTTTTCTTTGTGACTTTAGGGAGGGATCATAAAGAATCTGGGAACTGGAAAAATTATTACTCTCACAGAAATGCAGAAAAGAGGCTGAGGCAAGAGGATTGCAAGTTCAAGGCCAGCCTCAGCCACTTAGGGAGTACCTGTCTCCAGATAAAAAGTAAAAAAGGCCTGGGCATGTGGGGATGGGGGATGAGGGATGGGGATCAGTGGCTGAGCACCCTGGGTTCTATGTCCAGCTCAAAAAAAGAAAGAAAGAAATGCAGAAAAGAAAGTATCTCGGGGCTGGGGATGTGGCTCAAGCGGTAGCGCGCTCGGCTGGCATGCGTATGGCCCGGGTTCAATCCTTAGCACCACATACAAACAAAGATGTTGTGTCCGCTGAAAACTAAAAAATAAATATATTAAAAAAAAAAGTATCTCTTTGGAAAACAATCATGACAGATTCATTAAGGCTAAATCTAACTCCACTCCACGTCCCACCCTGACTGGAAGGGATGCAGAAGTGGATGAGAGGTGGCCCTGGACAGGTGCTCCTGAGAACAAGGATAAAGATGTGCCTGAAGGTGAGGACAAGCCAGAGCCAGGTGAGCTGAGGGCTGGGTGGTGAAGTCACCAGTACTAGGCAGAGACTGTCCCCAGGGGAGGGGGCATCAGGGGCTGGCATAAGCCTGGAAGACTGGGATGTTGATCAGAGACCCAGAGAAATGTGGAGCTGGGTGGGTCACAAGCCCCCTACATCTCCAATGCATGGGGCTCATTTTAAATCCTCTGTGCCAAAATCCAAGACGGGACAGGAAGGGAGGCTTGGAGTCCCAGCCCTTGCCCTGCTTTCTGGTCATCTCCTGCCCTCTTGTCCACCTCAACCCTGAGATCCAGCCTCACCATAATAGAGTGATAAGGTGTTGCCCCCAAATTCAAGTTCACTTGGACCTAGGAACGTGACCCTGTTTGCAAACAGGATCTTTGTAGATGCTACTAGTCAAGATGCAGTCAGACTGGATTAGGGTCCCTAAGTCCAACCACGGATGCCCTCATAGCAAGACAAGAAGAGACACAGGAGGGAAGGCCACACCAGAAGGAGGCGGAGACCAGAGTGACACAGCCACCAGCCAAGGACCACCAAGGACCGTCACCCACCATGGATCAGAAGAAGCAAGACAGGATCCTGCCCAGCTCCGAGAGAGCCTGGCCTCCCAGGGCCTTGATTTCACAGATTCAGCCTCCAGGACAGGAGGGGAGATGGCTGTTGTTCTAAGCTGCCTGATGTGTGGTTCTTTGTCACAACTGTCCCAGGAAAAGAAGGCACCCGCTCACCCACGGCCACATGTCCCCGAGATGGGTGGCTTCCTCAGGGCCCTGCCCTGCTAACCCTTCTTTGTTGTCCAAACACCTGTCCCTGGGGTGAGAGACAGGCCAAGGTCAAGCTGCTGATTTTCCCACTCGTTTACAGCAAAGGAACTTTCTTTTCTTTCTCTCTTTTTTTTTTTTTTGTGCCATTTCTGTCTTTTATTTACTTTTTGGACTTTTATTGTTTTAGCAAAAGGACGTTCAGAGAAGCTAGAGCCTGACCTGTGGCACATACCTGTCAACCCAGTGACCCCAGAAGCTGAAGCAGGAGGACCACAGGTTGGAGGCCAGTTTGGGCAGCTTGGTGAAATCCGACCTCAAAATAAAAAATTAAAAGGGCTGGAGTGTGGCTCAGTGATGCCTCTCCCATCTGGGAGGCCTGCCATCCCGCCCAGTACTGGTGAGGGGCAGGGAGGGGAGGGGATGGCTCCACCAGGCGGAGCCCAGCAGGAGAGGAGGAAATGGCAGGGGAATTGAGTCTTAGTGGCCTCCACCCTGGGGTGCCATCCTACAGCCCCAGGTCACAGTGCTGTAGTGGCAAGTGCAGCCCGGCCTGGCTTTGCTCTTGGCCAAGTGCTGGTGAAGTCCCTGCTCTCCCTAGCAGAGTCCAGGTCCAGGGGAGACGCTCTTGTCACTCCCAGGCCGTCTTCTGCTTTGGCCTGCCCCTGAGCTTACACACAGAAAATGCAGACCACACAGGGCAGCCCCTCCAGATGCCCCGTGGGGAGGGGTGGGGTTTTCCAGGGGTGCCTGCCCTCCCTAACGTCCCCAGGGAGCCTGCAGGGGGGCCAAATGGTCTTGTCCAGGACCCTGGAGTCAGCACCCAGCTTGCAACAAACACCACCCTTCTTTAGGAAGCCAGGTTCATGCGGAGTTCTGAAACTGATCATGGACTGGGGGGACCCCCACACAGGGGGAAAGCTAACGGTGAACTGGACAGAGAATCTGGGGGGAGCAGAGGCACAAGTGATAACTGCACATGGGACCTCAAAGGCAGTCCTTCTCCAGGCCCAAGCTGGGCATGTCACTTGGTGATGGGGCAGAGACCCTGTATGTCCAGCCAGTCCCCAGGTGAGGCCGGTCTGGCAGCCCAGGGACCTCACTAGTACAAGGCTGAGTTCCTGGTAATGTTCAATTTCTCCATCTGGATAGGAGGTAAATGGGTGTGCACTTCTTATTATTATTTAAATTATGGTATGCCTTTTATACTTTTAAGTACATATGCTGTCTCATAATATTAAAAAAAAAAAAGACCTGCTAAAATGTCACCTTCCCTTAGAATCCTGCTCACTCTTCTCAGACCCATGCAATTCATGCTCTCTTGTGTGTTCCTGGGGCACTTCCAACAGGAGTCACAAGCCGTAATGCTATGGGACCAGCAAGTGACACCCCCCCCACACTGAGGCTGGTGGGGAGACCCACATGTGCTAGCAATAAAGAGATGGCTGATTGTCACCTACAGGTGGTGCCCAGGGCCACCAGACCTAGTTTTTCAAGGGAAGCAGGATATTCAGATTTTTACAAAAGATCTAATTTTTTTTCCCCTCAAAAACATATATGGGTTGGAAGGGGTTTGTGTAGGGGTGAAACTCTGGTTCAGATGGTGAAGGACCTGTTCACAGGGACCAGGTACGCACTCTGAGGTGCTCAAAGGAGGGGTTTATCTCCACTCTGGATGATCTAGGATCACCATCATCAATGACAACAAGAATAATAACAATCACTGAGATAGCAGCTACCCATGCCAGGCCCAACCCTTGAGAGCTTTACATGAATTAACTAATTTAATCCTCATAAACTGGGCTCAGCTCTCTAGGAATTTTTATCCACTAGAAACCTTGCATCCCAGGGTTCAGGAGGCTGAGGCAGGAGGATCGAAAGTTCAAAGCCAGCCCCAGCAAGTTAGTGAGGCCCTAAGCAACTCAGTGAGACCTGGTCTCAAAAATAAAATATAAAAAGAGCTGGGGATGTGACTCAGTGGTTAACTACCCTGGGTTCAATCCCTGGTACCAAAAATGCCCTAGTGTTGGCTGTTAGCTTTGAGTCATATATGACAGCAGTAGAGTCTCCTAGCCCTCACAGGACCCGTCTGGGGTCTGAATGCTGGTGAGGGGTGGGCTCAAACCGGATCCCTGCTCCCTACGCTGTGGAACCTGACCTGATCCACAGAGAACATGCACTCCCGCCCCTACAAACTTGTGACCTCCAGCCAAGTACACAACCCCTCTCAGCGGACATGGTGGCACATGCCTGTAATCCCCGCAACTCCAGAGGGGACGTCACTCCTTGGTAAAGTGCCCTGGGTTCAGTCCCCAGCAATGCTAAAACAACAAAGATACACTGTCTCCCCAGAGCGGATGCTTTCTGATGGATTCATCTGCAAACCCATTTGGGGCTTGGAAATCATGATATTCCTGGAAACTGCTAGCTAATGGGGGTGGGAAGGAGAATCCCGGGAAGAAGAGGACAGCAGAGGAGACTAAGTGACAGGAAGGGACTGAAACTCCGCCTGAGATGCCTCCCAAAGCAGCAGGAGACAGAAACTGTCGCCCTGCTCCCCACTTCCCAGCCTGCTTCTCGGCCCTCTCAGCCTGCGGGCTGGCAGATGTGGGATGATACAAGTCCTGCCTAGGGGACTCACGGGCCACTTCTTTCTGGGGGCTTTCACCTCACAGCTAGACCAAGCTACCTGGTGCAGGAGAACTCACTGGGATGGGCCTCACCTCCACTGGTAAAATCTCCATTTGTTTGGAAGATCCTTTACTGTATCTTAATCCCATTCCTTTATCTAGAGGGTAATCATAAAACTAGAATTTTTATTTCCCTATTTACAAAACACTTTGGGGCTTATCTCAAGTAATCCACCCATTTCCAGTAAACCACCCATACTCAAGAATGCTAGGTGACCCGGACACAGCGGACACAGCAGACCCTGCCTGTTGGTCCAGCGGCTCCAGAGGCTGAGGCTGAGGCAGGAGGATCGTAAGTTCAAAGCATTTGGCAACTTAGTGAGGCCTTAAGCAACTCAGTGAGACCTTGTTTCTAAATAAAATACCAAAAGGGCTGGGGATGTGGCTCAGTGGTTAAGTACCCCAGGTTCAATTCCTAGTACCAAAAAGGAAAATTCTGGGTGAGCCTACCCATAATCCCAGATACTCTGGAGTCTGAGGCAGAAGGATCATGAATTTGAAGCCAGTCTCCACAATTTAGTGAGAGACCCTGTCTCAAAATTAAAATTTTAAAAATGGGCTGGGGATGTGGTTCAGTAGTGGAGTGCCCCTGGGCTCACTCCCAAGTACCACGATTTAAAAGAAAAAAAGGAAAAGAAAACCAGCTAAGGGTTCTAACACCTAGCTACCTCCCTGCTGTCCCCGTTTCTTTACAAAACCCAGAGACTATTAAAAAAAACAAAAGAAGTATCTCTCTATTTCCACTTGAAGGATTGAAGGATCCTTCCTTCTTCTCTCCCTCTTTCTTTCTTTTGTAGTACTAGGGACTGAACCCTGGGTACTCTACGATTGAGCCACATCCCCAGCCCTTTTAATTTTTATTCTGAGACAGGGCCTCACTTAGTTGCTGAGACTGGCCTTGAATTTGTAGTCCTCCTGCCTCAGCCTCCCAGTTGCAAGGATTACCATGCCCAGTTTAGGATCTCTTTTAATATCAAAATTGTTCTGAGCTGGTCGCCGTAGCACATGCCTGTAATCCCAGCAGCTCGGGAGGATGAAGCAGGAAGATCGAATGTTCGAAACCAGTCTCAGCAAAAGAGAGGTATTCAGCAACTCAGTGAGACCCTGTCTCTAAATAAAATACAAAATAGGACTGAGGATGTGGCCCAGTGGTTGAGTGCCCCTGAGCTCAATCCCGGGTACCCATCCCCTCAAAAAAATTGTCCTGTGGTTCTGTCTGTCTTCTGTCTGGAGGGCAGGAACTGTCTGTGTGTCCTGGATTGTAATCTTTGGTTTGAGTGTTGCTACTGCCTTCTCCCGGTTGGTGGTTCATTTGGTGGAAGCTGGATTTGTTAAACAGTTCCTAATTTTCTGTTGTTATATTTACCAAGCTCCCACGATTTTCCTACTTAGAAAAATATCTCTTTATTGGAGGTCTAATATTATGACCTTATACCTTCTTATAAAGCTTTGAAGCAGGCATGGCGGTGCATGCCTGTAATCCCAACAGTTTTGAAGGCTGAGGCAGGAGGATGTCAAGTTCAAAGCCAGCCCCAGCAATTTAGTGAGGTCCTGATCAATTAGCAAGAGACCGTCTCAAAATAAAAATAAAAAGGGCTAGGGATAAGAGCCTCTGGATTCAATTAAAAAAAAAAAAAAAAGTCCTAGCACCCTCTGTGATGAGCTGCTGCTCCTGGCTCCAGCACCCTGGACTGCCCACTAAGTTGGCTAAGGTGCTGGGGTTGTTTCTGAGCTCTGGATCCTGCTTCCCTGGTCAGTTTCTTGTGCCAACATACCACCATAATCCAAAGACCTCTGCAAGGAGTTCCAAAATCTTCTGGGCAAATCGCCCCACTTCATGCTTCTCCGGAATGTTCTGGCTATTCTTGGGTCTTTGTTCTTCCGTACAAATTTTAGTCTCAGCCTGTTGAGTTTCTGGAACATTCCAGTCAGGATTTTGATTGAATTTGTGTTAAGTCTATAGCTCAATTTGGAGATACTTGAGATTGCTAACATTAGCAAGTCTTCCTAGCCAGGAACTGAAAATGTTTCACTATTTATTTTCTTCCCAAAGGTCTTCTATGTTTAAAAATAATCATCCTGTTCCAGGCACGGTAGGCGCATTCCAATAATCCCAGTGACTCTGGAGGCTGAGGCAGGAGGATTCAGCTCAAGGCCGGCTTCGGCAATTTAGTGAGACCCCCAACTCGAGGTAAAAACTAAAATGGGCTGGGAATGTGGCTCAGTGGTACTAGTCCTGGGTTCAATCCTCAGTATGGAGGGAAAAAATCCCTAGAAGCCTTTTATCTTTTCTTGCTATTATAAATGATATATACAATTTTGTGAGTTACGTGGCTAACCGCTTGTGGCTGGTGTATAGAAATGCACTTTTCTTCTTTCTCTAATAGGAACCCCTTCATGAACGTGCGCGTTGGCGTGGCCGCAGGGCGGTGCTAATCTCTGTATCCCTCCAACTTCAGGATCCATGCGCAGAGGCAGCTGGCGGTTTTTCTTACTGACTTTGTACCCGCTACTTTGCTGAACTCTCACTAATCTTGATTGTTTGCAGATGCTTTGGATTTCTTATGTAAATGATCATATCTGCTCTGAATAAGTGGCAGTTTTATTTCTTCTTTACCAACCATTATATTATTTACATCCTCTCCTTGCTTTATTGCCCTGGATACGATAGGGCAATAGTAATGATAAACACTCTTAATTCAAAAAAAAAAAAAAAAAAAAAAAAAAAAAAACCTCTATTTTCTAAAGAGAAGGCATTGATTGAGGTACTAGGATTGACCTCAGGAGTGCTCTACGTCTGAGCTACTCCAGCCCTGTCTATTTTTTGGTACCAGGGACTGAACCCAGGGGTGCTTAACCAGTGAGTTAGATCCCCAATGCTTTTTTCATTTTCTACTTAGAGACGGTCCAAGTTGCTTAGGATATCCCTAAGTTGCTGAGGCTGACTTTGCATTTAGGATCCTCCTGCTTCAGCCTCCAGAGTCGCTGGGATTGCAGATGTGCACACCGCGCGTGGCCCTTTTTAAATTTTGAGTCTGGGTCTAGTAAAGTTGCCCTCGCTGCCCTCCAACGTGTGATCCTCCTGCCTCAGCCTCCCAAGTAGCTGGGGTTATGGGCGAGTGCCACCCTGTTCTCATCCTCTCAGTAGATTTAAACCACTTCTTTCTGTAGTTATTTCCAGTTTTGTAAAAATGAATACGAGTTTATAACGCCATGTTTAACTGGCGAATCGGACTTATCCCCCTGGACGCCCTTTATCTTTTGGTGGTTGCTGCTTTTGCAATGGAGTCTCCCCGTATTGCCCCAGGCTGGCCTTCAACTCCTGGGCTCCAGAGATCCTTCCGCCCAGGCCTCCGTGCCGCGCTCTCTTTAACAACATATTTTTTTCCCATGAGAAATTCTTTTATTTGATGGTCATTATTATTTGTCTGGAGGATGTTTTATCCTTTACTTATAAACTTTTTAAAATTTTCTTGGTTTTATCTATGCTTCTTAAAATTATGCAGAACTCAGCGAGGCCCTGTCTCAAAACAAAAAAAAAAAAAATTTAAAAAGGGCTGAAGGTGTAGCACAGAGGTAGAGGCACCTCTGGGTTCAATCCCAAACAAAACAAAGAACAAAGAAAGTGAAGGAAAGAAAGAAAAGAAATGGAATGGAATCTAGGTGGAATCTGCGCAGGACCTCTGGGCGGAGGAGAGAGGGGCCTCCTGCACACTCCTGCCTTAGCGACCCGGGAGGGGTCAGCGGTGCGAAGTACTTGGGATAAGAGTGAAATTATCTTGGTCAGTCAGGAAATTAATTAAGCCTCTTCCGAAACACTCACCAGTGCTGTCCTCCTCCCCAGTGCCAGTGCAGCTGGGCTCTCCGTTATCTCTGAAACCCAGGCTGGAGGTCACACCAGTTCTGCCCCGGTCTGCCCCACTGGGCTGGTTTCCAGGAATCCTGTTCCCACGGAGAGGACAGGGCTGCGGCTGGCTCTTGGGCTCCCCAGCTAAGACCTAGAGTGGGTTCCGGAGAAGGAGAATGGACCGGTTCTCTTGGACCTCAGCTCGGTCCTTGGCTCCTAAGAGTGGCCCACCTCCTCCCATCCCAAGGGCCTCCTTTCCCTCCTAGAGAGTGGAGCCATTTAAGCCCTTTCTAAAGCCCTTAGGTAAAATTTGCAACTCCCTTCCACCTTTCCCCCACAGTCCACCCTCTGCCTCTGACCTCTCCCCATCTGACCCCAACCCCAGCCTGGCCCAGTCCCCAGGGGACTCCTGGCCCCTTTCTGGTATATTACCTTTGCATCAGCAGTTTTTCTCTCTCAGAAATGTCATCTGCTGCTGAGGAGGGAACCCAGGTCCCTCTACCACCCAGCTGCTCCCGACCCCCCTTCTCCACTCTTGTCTATGTGAGATGCCACTCGCTACCCAGGCACCTGAACAGGGAGCTCCGTCTCCCCCCTGCGCACTCACTTGGTCCTGGGGTGGGGACTGTTCCCTCACCCTCACTGTGGGCTCCATCTCGCCCGGCTCCCACAGTCCATCTCTAGCCTCCTGGCCAGGGTCCCTGCCCTAGCCTCTCCCCATCACCCACGTCCCCTTAAGTCCTGGCTGGATTATTCATGGGGGACACATGCTGAGTGAACAGCTGGAATAACTAAGTCCCTGGGCTGAACTTGGCGCTCAAGGTCGGCTGGTGTGGGACAGCGCAGGACAGCACAAATCGGGTCTGTTAACATGCCCTTGGTCACTGCAGTACCCAGGCCACCGGGGATGTGACAGAAAAGAGTGGGATCCGAGCCAGTGGTCTGAGCTCGAGCTGCCGTCTGCCAGCTGGTGACTGGGCTGCCATTGGGGGTCTTGTTCACCAAACCTCAGTTTTTCCATCTGTCAATCAGAGGGGTTGGGCTGGATGGCTTCTGGGAGGCCTTCTGTGGTCACAGGGCTGATCAGCGTGGGAGGCTAGAATTGTGCTGGGCTGTGGACCAGCGTCTCTGCATCCTCACCCAGGGCCCTCCTTGGGGACTGCATGGGAACATAGACAGTGGCAGCGTGTGTGCTTGAATGCAGATCCAAAGCCACCTGGCACAGCACCCTGTGAGCAGACAGGTGCACCATTTGTGCATTCGGTGACTATTTGCTGGGTACCTGCTGTGTGTCAAGCACAATTCTAGGCATGCCGGTGAGCAAAACAGCAACAAGTCCTTGCTCATCTCTGTGGTGCTCACAGTGGTGGGACGTGGCATATAACTATGGGACATAACATGCTTGCAGGTAATAAGTCCAGTGAAGAAGAGGAGACAGGAAAGGGAGAAAGGCAGGGACAGCCAGTAAGTACAAGGCAAGGGGGGTTGGGAACGCTGGGGACAGGCTGCCCACTGGTGCATCTGAAGGTTCCATGCCCTGAGCCTAAGGCTGCCTGAGGCCACCAGAAGCCACCCAGCCTGCTGTACCTCAGTGCAGCAACCTCAAGAAACTCAGGCACACACCCCGTTGGCTGCATGGTTCTTGGGCTACAAAACCTGAAAGAGCCGAATGCAGTGGCACACGCCTGTAATCCCAGAGGCTCTGGAGGCTGAGGCAGGAGGATGGCAAGTTCAAAGCCAGCCCCAGCAAGTTAGCAAGGCCCTCAGCAACTGAGACTCTGTCTCAAAATAAAAAATAAAAAGGGCTGCGGATGTCGCTCAGTGGTTAAGTGCCCCTGGATTCAATGGCCAGTACCAAAAAAAAAAAAAAAAAAAAATTACTGAAAAAAAAGGCCCTCATTGAACTCCAGGCCCAATTCTACCATTTAGTAGCTTCGAGAGCCTGGGAACGTCTCTCTCTCTCTCTCTCTCTCTGGGAATCTCTCTCTCTCTCTCTCTCTCTCTCTCTCTCTCTGAAGCCTGATTTCCCCTTTATCAACAGAGAGGTGGACACTGGCAGTCCCCTTGGAACTTCTGTGGGGGCCCTTGCCTCCCATCATGTGGCCCAGGCAGGGCCAGCCTGGCCTGGTCCAGTCCTCTGCTGGTGTAGGACGGTTTCACCTGAGTTTCACTCACCTGCATGCAGCAGGCACTTCCAGTTCACCCTCAAGTTCTAGTTCACACTTAAAGATGGCTGGCTTGAGACAGCGCAAGACGGCCCAAATCAGGTCCCTGGCCCACTTAGGCTCGCCTTAGCAGAGCCCGGGGTTGGCTGAGCCTTCTGGTGTGTAACGGGATCCCCGTCCTCATCTGCGACAGGCACAGCCCACATGATGAGCCCTGGGCCATCAGGGGGCCTTCCTGGCCTCCCCAGCCCTGCACTGTCCACTTGACTTTTAGCTCTACTCTTGCTGTAGCCAGCTGCCTTCCCCTGGCCCCTGTTTTGACCGAGGGAAAATGGTACCAGAGGCAGGTATAGGGGCAGCTTGCCCTGGGGCCAAGGGCCTGAGACTATACCTTGGCTTTGTCCTTAACTAGCTGTGTGGCCTGGGGCAACTCCTCAACTTCTCTGTCTCTAGTTCCCCAGGGAGATAAGGATAATAGGTGATGTAGGTGTGTGTGAGATCAGATGGGCCTGGCACTTCCAACTCCCTGGGTCAGCTGTGTTTATTTACTAGCACTTGACTCATCAGCTTATCCTCCCTTATCACTGGGAGCCAGGATTCTTGGTGTAGGAAACAGAGATAGACATCTAAGTTTGAAAAGGTTAAATATCTCCTAACTTAGAATTAAAAGCTTCAGCACAGACTCATGATATATTTTATGTTAAAATTCCCTTTCTTTCTTTCTCTCTCTCCTCTCTCATACTTGGATGGAACCCAGGGCTTCCCGGTATGCCAGGGGAGCATTCGACCATGACACTGCACCCCGGGGGCCCCAAATTTGTAGTTCTTCACTCTGTTAACTTGAAAAGTCCTGGGGAAAATACCTCACCAGTCCAAATGAGTCTCCCTGGCTTCCTGATTATGCCAGATACTATTTCTCACTTGAACCAGGAATGGTCGATGCCAGGTTTCATTTGGGTTTATTTTTTGGTACTGGGAATCGAACCCAGGGGGTGTTTCACCAAGCCACATACCCAGCCCTTTTTATTTTTATTTTGAGACAGGCTCTCACTAAGTCTCTTAGGGCCTCACTAAGTTGCTGAGGCTGGCTTTGAACTTTCGATCCTCCTGCCTCAGCCTCTCAAAGTTGCTGGGATTGCAGGCCCAGCAGTTGCTTTTATTTCTTATTTTGAGACAGGGTCTTGCTAAGTTGCCAAGCCTGGTCTGGACCTTGTGACCCTTCTGCCTTAGCCTCCCAAGTTGCTGGGATTATAAGGGTGTGCCTCTGTACCTGGCTCAGTTTCTCTTGCCAGTGTGAGGGCCTATGCCTAAAATCCCAGTGGTCTGGGAGTCTGAAGCAGGAGGATCACAGATTTGAAGCCAGCCTCAGTAATTTAGAGAGACCCTGCCTCAAAATAAATAAAGAGGGCTGGGCAATATACAGCTCAGTGGGAGAAGACCCTTGGGTTCAAGACCTAGTACTGGAGGGACAGAGGGAGAGAGGGATGGAGGGAGGGAGAGATGGAGGGAGGGAGGGAGGGAGGGAGGAAGAGAGAAAGTTAGTTAGAATGGCCTAGGAGGCAGCAGGGGAAATACTTACACATCTGGCCAGGAGCCAGACATGGCCCAGTTCCAACCCTGGCTTCAAGGCCAGCCCTATGTCATGCAGGTCCCTTAACCTTAGTTTCTGCATTTCTCAACCCAACACAGGCTTGAAGCACTGCAGCATCACCACATTTACATAAAGAGATTTTCAGGCTTATGTAGCCACAGAAGAGTCTGCCGTGGGCGTGAAGTTAAACACGAGCAACACAACTCGTTTCCCTCTGGCATCACCTTTGAGTCTGACTTTCGTGAGGCAGATCCATGCCTCTCCATGCAGCGTCATTTGCTGAGCCACTAAGTCACCCACAGTCACATCCGTCAGTCCTTACAACCCCCCACAGGACCACTATTGACCCCATTTTACAGATGCAAAACCTGAGGCAGGGGAGGTGGCCGGAACTTGTCCAGCTGAACACAGGCCAGCCTCGCCCACTTGACAGCCCTTTCTGGAAATGGTCCTTGTGCTGCATCGCTTCCTCGACTGGCTACCGCTTGAGCGAAAAGAATGCAGCAGGGCTGGGGACGTGGCTCGGGGTTAGAGGACTGGCCCAGCAAGCCTGAGGCCCTGGAAAAAAAAGGGGAAAAAGGAAAAGAACTCAGGCCCCGGGATCCGGCGGGCTGCACACTAGCTCGGCTGCTTCATACACCTGGGTCCTTGCTTCCTGTCCCGGGGCCTCGTTTCCTCACATACAAAGGTTGACAACAGCACGACATTCACGCTATTAATGCACCAGAGCCTCCTTATCTTTTCACGGTTTTCCTCGAAAGGGTTAATCTTGTGAATCACATAGAGGGTCCACAGAATGACTCAGTTCTTAGAAGGGGGCACTGGGAAATGCTGCCCTTGAACACCCAGGGGCCAGCCTAAGCTCCGTGGGGACAAGGACTTTTTCACACTCGCCATGCTCTTCTCTAGGAGGGAGCACCATGCCTGACACACCAAAGAAAAGCACAGTCTGCTGGTGGGATGCGCGTGAACATGAACTCCAAAGATCGATTTGGGGGAAGGGGGCTAAAGGGGGTTGAATCCGGGGGTGCTTTACCACCCCTGAGCCACATCCCCAGCCCCTTTAATTTTTATTTTTGAGACAGGGTCTCAAGCAACTGCCGAGAGCCTCACTTAACGCTGAGGCTGGCCTGGAAGTTGCGATCCTCCTGCCTCAGCCTTGGGAGGCCCTGGGATGACAGGCATGTGCCAGTGTACCCGGCTGAAAGATCAAAATGGGAATCTCACAATTGGAAACAGCAA
Organism: Ictidomys tridecemlineatus; assembly: GCF_052094955.1. Taxonomy (NCBI): domain Eukaryota; kingdom Metazoa; phylum Chordata; class Mammalia; order Rodentia; family Sciuridae; genus Ictidomys; species Ictidomys tridecemlineatus. Next base: position 114,673,389 of record NC_135481.1, on the reverse strand, counting down.
TGCCAGCCGGGGACAGAGCTCAGTGGTAAAGTGCCTGCATGCACAGGGCCCGAGGTAGACCTTAATAGCTTTTGTTATTATTTTAACTCCTTCCAAACTATTTTCAGTCCAGTTTTGTAATCATGCACTGTATAACTACTACATGTCAGGCATTGTTTAGTGGTGCCGAGACACAAGGATGATCATATTTATTTATTTATTTTCTCTGGTACTGGGGATTGAACCCAGGGGCGTTTGACCACTGACTCACATTTCCAGACCTTTTTATTTTCTATTTCGAGGCAGGGTCTCGCTAAGCTGTTTAGGGTCTCGCTAAGTGGCTGAGGCTGCATTTGAACTTGCGATCCTCCTGCCTCAGCCTCCCGAGTGGCTAGGATGACAGGTGGGCACCACCGTACCCGGCAATGAAAATATTTATCATTATGCTCACGAACACCTCATGTGCTTCTCAAGCATTGAAAGGGACTTAAGGTAAAGACTGGGATTCCACTGAAGAGACAGGAAGTTGTCACCCACTTAAAGGACAAGGCTTGAAACCTGATCTGGTTGGTATTAAGACTTTAAAACCATGACTTGTCCACGGGGGCAGCCCCCCGCCTCCCGCAGCCCCAGCTGCTATCCAGGAGCCCAGGGGAGCCAGTCATCAGCAAGGGGACTCATTTCCAAGCACTGTTTGCTGGGATGAGGTGCGAGTGGAGGAAATGAGGCCAGGCAGGTGGGCCCCTGACTCCAGGTTATTTGTTTGACCCCTGGCGCTCGCTCCCTCTCATGCTGCCTGTGTGGAGAAGGAAAGGCATTCCTTATTTTGGAGAGGACTTTTTAGGCTTGGAGGTATATTTAATTTAAATTTCACAAGTAAAACATGAATGGGGTGTTTCTGTTCCAAAGTAGAGCATTAGAGATACGGGGTGCTCAGCCCCCCCCTTCATCATCAGCCCCAGGCCCAGGCCTCCCCGACAACTGGCGCCCACTGCTGTGAATCCAATAGACGCGACACTTTTTCCTCTCGTATTTGAGTTTATTTCTCCAACACGATACGGGACTTACTATGAGCCGAGCATTATTCTCATGGCCTTCCAAATAGTAACTCATTTATATTTATGAGCCCACGTCACATGAACGAGAACAGGGATACATACAAATACGCACGCATGATCACACTGTGCTAGAATGTGGTTGTCACCAAGCATATGTCTCGGTGATCTTTCCACATCAGTGCGTATAATAAGATGGCCTGGCTCCTTCAGTGGCTGTGGTGGGGTTTTCCATTATATGGTTTATTTAATTAATACCCTACTGAGGCACATTTAAATTGTATCCTTTAAAAAAAATAAATAAATTTCAAGCCACGTTACCATGGATATCCTTCCAGATCTGCGAATGCTAAGAAGGAGCGGGATTTCCAGGGAAATGTTCTTGGGGGATCTTGAATCTTAACCCTGAGCAGGTTGATCTCTGCCAAGCCCAGGCTTGGGGCAGAGGGTGGAGGAGAGGAGAGGAGGGTGTGGAGAGCAGAGGAAGGCAGGGCTGGGCTGCGGAGTGACCTCTGCCTTGGGAAGGGGCACAGCTTGCTCAGGACGCCCAGCCTCCCAAGTGCCTGGCCCTTGGTTTCCAGATATGCCCCATGGAAGCCTCTTGCTTCTTATCAGAGCAGAGTGGCTTGCTTTTGGAAGGAGCAGCAGGCCAAAGCTGAGGCAGGCCAGGAGGGGGTCTGGTGGACCTGACCCCAGGGCTGCCAGGAGGCCGGGCAAGGCATGTCAACGCTAGCACCTCCAGCTCTGAGCCTTGAGCAAGTCACTGGACTTCTCTGGCCCTGAGTTTCTCCATCAGCAAAGCTGCGTTCCTGGAAAACACCCTGGGGCCCCTATGGCTCTAATCTGGGAACTAAGTGAAGTACTACAGTCGAAATTCCAAGGTGAAGTGGTATTTTCCTTGGAAATTCTCCTGGGTGGGATTTGAGCCTTTTGTTATGCAGATAGCAGGAGACTCCAACTTCCTTCTAAGCCAGAGCTGGGGGCCTTTGTGGTACAAGTCCTAAAATGACTAGGGGCCTTAAGCAGCTATTTACAGAGCTCTTACCATGCACCCCTCTGTGCCTGGTATGGGTAGCCCAAGAAGCAGGGCAGACCTCCCATTTCACAGAGGAGAAGACTGAGGCTCAGGGAACTTCCAGCTCACACAGCTCCAGAGTGTCAGAGAGGGAAACTGGTCTGGGGGCAAAGCCTGTCCTGCTGGCCAGCATGTCACCCGTGGGAGTCACAGCTCAGGTCACTCTCCCAGGGGGTGCTGCCATGGGAACAGGGAGCTCTGGCTCCAGAGATGGCTGAGCTCCCTGGAGCCCCGGGTCTTTCTCTCACTGGATGAATGGCTAGTTCTGCCACTGGGGACATTCTTTCACCGGAGCAAGCAATGAGCAATGGACTTGCTTTATCTACACAGAGACAGACCCTCTTCAAGAGGAGGAGGACCCACTTGAAGTAGATGTCATTGCTAAGGTCTCTAAGAGTCCACCTTTTCCAACTGTCCCAGGCCAGGAGAGAAACATCATGCAGTGGGCAGCAGCTGGGGGTAGGGCAGCCCTGCTCCTGTAGCTCCCAGGGGGCACTGGACCCGGTACCCACCTTTCCTCTCTTTCTCCCCTGGTCCACCTGAGTAGGTGATGGGGAGGTGTCACCCCCAAATAAGGCCAGTGATCAAATTCCTGCTGGGTAATGGCAGGTATCTAACCCAGGAGGGCACTTCTTTTGTTCCCTGGCTGCTTCTCCCATGTCACAGATGGAAAAAGGAAGGGGACAGGGCCCCAGCAGGGATGGTGAGTCCTCCAGCTCTCTTCTTTCAGGACCCACCTGGAGAACTGTGGGACACTCCCTGGGGACGCGTGGGTCCTCGGGTTTGAAGGCAGCTGTTGTCTGCATGTGTGCACAGGTGTGGCTGAGGACCTGCAGGTGACCCACTCCTCTGCTCACAGTCCCCGGGAGCTGCCTGGCTGACAAATGCACAGAGCAGCCCAGCCCCCTCTCTCAAGAGAGCGCCCACTGCGTTTCATTAACGCTCTGCTGCTAAGAGCCTTTGGCCTGGAACTTGGGGAGCAGGACGGGAATCTGTACTTTCCTCAAACTAGTTCCTCAGCCTGCTCCTGGTGCCAAGGCCTGCGGTCAGCTGGTGGGAATGCGGGGCTGAATCAGATGCTGAACAGGCCACCCCTGCATGGTCCTGGCTCAGATGCCTCTGACTCTACGCGGGCTCCTCCTGGACCACAGAAGGCCCTTGCAATCCTTCCAGGTCTGTCTGCAGAGCTAGCAAAGGCCCAGAGGCTGAGCAGCACAAAACAGGAAGCACCGCGTGGCCAGAGCCCCTATGGGAGATGGTGGCAGAGCAGGCGGAAAGGGTAATTGAGTGCCAGACAGATTGAGGAATGGGGCATCTCAGTGCTTTTCAAGAATCTGTTTAGTATTACAGCTAAGGGGAGCCAAAGAGAGTCAAGTTCAAATCCAGGCCTCAACCTGCTGGGCAGCCACCCCTGCCTGGCCTTGGCGACCTTACCTGCAGCAAGAGACAGTAACAAGGCCCAGCTTCCCTGAGTAACGTGACCATCCACTGAGCACAAGGTCCTTTCCTTCTCCCTCCCTTTTGGCCAGATCTTCAGAACTTAATGCCAAGTTCATTTGCTGTATTTTCTATAAAGGGACCAGGGGTGTGGACTAATTCAGCCATGGTCACGATGCACCCTCGATGCTAGATGCTACTGTTTCTTGCTGCAGTATGCAGACGCTGTGTCTCATTCAGAACCCAAACCAATAAAAAGGCAATTTGTTAGTATGCTGGAAGACGAGGTCAGACCCGACACGGATCCAAGGAGCGAGATTTTACAGTGACTCCAGCTTTGTGAGCGAGAAATATTCAATAAAGAATTTCCCTGCAACACGGAGTGGTATGCATTCGCCACACATATTCAATATCCATCTTTGATCGGAAGTGCGGAATACCTCTGGCAGGCAGAGGGCTTTGAAAAGCAGCTCTTTTTGCTGCCCCCTCCGCCTCATAGAAGCACTTGAATGGTGAGCCAGTTATTTTAAAAATTATTTCAAGTCAAACGTTCACTTGATCACTCTAGCCTAGTTTAACTTGGAAAGCTGCTTTCTGAGGGTTTTGGAAAAAAGAATGGCCACGGCTTAAATCAGAATGTGGAAAGCATCATCAAAAACTTATGTTCCCATCTCTAAGCTGACTGGAGATACTTTCAAATACAAACACTTGCAGAACTCTAGAGATTCAGAGGAAGTATCCTCACTAGTTGGGCACAAACAGGTATTGATGTCCCCATTTCACATGCAAATAGTGTACTGACCTTCCAGGCAGAGTTGAAATGACTTTACCCACAAAGTTCACAAGAGGGGAATAAAAGTGTAGAGAGCTATTTAAAAAAATATAAAAAAATAAAAAAGCCTGCATGTGCATGGTATCGTGTAGACAAGAGGGGTTCTTTTTAGTTGAACTGTACTATGTGGTTTTTTTTGGTACAGGGATTGAACCCAGGGGTGCTTAACCACATCCTCAGCCCTTTTTTATATTTTATTTAGAGACAGGGTCTCAATGAGTTGCTTAGCGCCTCACTTTTGCTGAGGCTAGCTTTGAACTCACCATCTTCCCTCCTCAGCCTCCAGAGCCACTGGAATCACAGGCATGAGCCACTGCGCCCGGCCTGTCGTAGGTTTTGCTCATTCAGTATATTGAATCCCCCAAGCTGACCTTGCTTTGAACAGATGACTTTCCCTTGTAATACACAAATCACCAACAACCCATGACATGGGTGATAGACACTTGTGATCTTTAAACCCAAGAAATTCTGGTCTGCAGAAAGAATTTTACCACTAAATGAAACCAAATCCAGAGGGTAGGTCAGGCAACATTCAGTTTTTGTCCTTGGGTTAAAGGTAAACAACCCTAATAAGGTAACAGAACTCTCCAGAATAGACAGCCACGGAGCTGGTGTTGGGGCTGACAGGCCCAGAAACAATGAACCAAGTCACTGTACACAATGAAGGACTATGGGGTTGAGGGAGGGTGTGTGTGTGTGAGAGAGAGAGTGTGTGTGCACACGTGCACCTATTGGTATATTCCAAACTTCATGATGCCCTGGGTAAGAAAAGACAATGAAACCCCAACATGAATCAAACAGGCCCAAGTGGGAAGGAACTGGCCAGAATTACCCAGAAATGCTGGGAGGGGCCAGCCTCCTCTGCAGATGGTGAGGCCAGCCTAACTCGGAGTCCCAGTCCCAGTCCTGTGATGGTGGGATGGGGCAGGTGAAGTACCTGTGGCCTCTGAAGGTGGCCCCATTTCCCATTACTGGCCTGACTCCTGCTTCTGAAGTTTGGGATTCTGCACACACACACACACAAAAAGCAGGGCAGCTGTCTCTTTAAAATGTAGTCAGGGCCCATGGAAGTGTCCCTCTAGGAGGTCAGGAAACTATTGAAAACCGAGCTCTACCAAGACGCTGGAGTACTGAGGGCAGAATGTGCTGAGGGAGGGTGTGCTTATGAGTCTTCTCATTGTGATGTATCCAAAGCATCAATAATGCTACCTGACGTAAATTATACCCCGAGAAGTCTCGAGATGATGCACCAGCAAATAACCATTTCATCAAGTCCTATTTTAAAAAATGAGTACACTGGGCTGGGGCTGTAAGCCATTGGTAGCAATGTGTGAGGCCCTGGGTTCCATCCCAGCACCATCCAAAAAAAAAAAAAAAAAAAAGAATATACTACCCATATCTCCAGATGTTAACTTTTCTGGACACCTAACGGTTACCTGTCACCATGGCTAGCTTTTGCTATAATTTTCAGTTTTGCTTCATAATATTCTTTTGCTGAAAAGAAACCAAACAAACTCAACGTTCCAAAGTATTTTTAAAGTACTGAGTGTCTTTCTTTTACCCAAAACACTTCCCTTGCCCAGTTTACTTTGACCCCTAACACACTTTGGGGGTCAAGTTTCTCAAAGTTAAGCAGTTCTAGGCTGTAGAACTAATTCATTTTTCTAAGAATTTAAAATTTACAGGTAACACCCCCCAAATTTTTACCCTAATTCATTTTGAAATAGACTTAAAAGGTTAGGCTAGAGTATTGAATATTTAGGGGAGGAAAAAAAAAAGACAAAACAAAAAGCCTAGAACTTTCTTTTATGTCATGAAATGGGTCCTTCCGTTTTGGGGTTGTTGACCACAAATGGATGAGTTGGAATGCTTGAGAACCATACGTAAAACACCTCCTCCTCCCATCTTTCCTAGAGTCAGTCAGTCTCTCTCTCTCTCTCTCTTTCTCTCTCCCTCTTTTTTCTCCTTAATTAGATTCGTCCCAGCAAGGTCTTTTTTTAGAAAGAGGATTTCAATTTGTTAAGTCAGGCCACTCAACTATGCAAAAGAAAAAATGAGAAAAATGAGGGTCTCCCCCTGCCTTGTGAGAGTTCTTTTCCCCAGTTCCTCCAAAACTTCACAAAGGGACCGTGTCACTCGAAAGTCTGCACTTGACAAGACTGACACAACAAACATGGGCACGACCTCAGAGCAGCTGGAAAGGATCCAGGCCTGCTGCCTGGAAGTGCACATGCTGCAGGAAGTGAACATGCCTTCCCTGCTCACACGCACGCACGGGTCTGCTGTCTCCCCCTGGGTGAAGGCATCCAGTTCTCATGCTAGCACTTATTTGGGGGAGACAAATATATTAGTAACAAATGGGTTTACACAAATTTATATGCTTTTCCCCCCCCCCCCCGAAACTCTGGGAGCCCAGAGGGCTCTGAACTGCACCCTCTGCCTCAACTGTGCAACATCAGTAGCAACCACCTTCCACCAAGAAAGATCCACGCATGGCTCAGATCACTGATTCTGTGCCCCAGACGATTCTCCTCCCAGACTGATGTTTGCATCTTAATAGGTCTGTGATATGAAGCCATTTCGCTGGTAACATTCTGAAATGATACCTAGATTTTTAACACCTATTTGTATGTTGGACTGATCGGCAACACCCTAAGACAAGCATTTAATGACATGCCCATCAGTCCCTGAACCCTGCTTAAGTGTCCCCTTGGATGAGCTGGCTTAAAGAAAAGTGACAGAAATGTTCTTTAATAACTATGGTTTATCCATTTCTTTCAGATAGTAAGTGGCACGTTCTCACCTCATTTGCAGCTTTTAATCCCAAATGGACATTGCTTTTGAAATATCCTCTTTCTTTCTTTTCTTTTCTTTTCTCTCCCTCTCTCTTTTTTTTCCCTGAGGCTGCCACTTGAAAGTTGAAATCTAGCAAGAATGTAATGGTAGGTGCCGGCTTTCTGAATTACAGGGTGACTGCCTGAGCTGTCCTAAAAAGCAAGTGTCTTTTTTATGCCGCATAAAAGACTGAAATGTTTACATATCAAAAGGCTATAGGCCAATTTCTGTCAAAATTACACATGAAGTTAAGCAGTACAAGCAATTTATTTAAACACTAGTCATTGTAGAAAAATTCAAAACCATATGCTCTTTTAGCAGTTTTTCACAAATGCATTTGACCCATGACTTGGCTAGACATACAAGCTTCATAATTTACTCTAAATTTCAAATCCCCTTGACGTTTAAATAAAAGATCTTCATTAATGAGGTTTACATGAATGAAAACTTTAGAAGCTGATATCGGTTAGCAAGGGGCTTCAGGACCGTCTGTGCCTTCGCTCTAATTTTCAAATGACTGACTTTGCTTAATCATTTCAAGAGAAAGTTCCTCTGAGAACAAATTATCATCATTTGCATTCTGCGATTTGCAAAAGCAACGGTGCAGTCACTTTGAAACAAACTTTGAAAGTGGATTTCTGCAACCCAGGAAAACTGAAGCTATTTTTTTTTCCCCCTTGAGGCCTTGGGAACACGTCATTTTTCGACACCCTCTTCTCTCCCAGGGCTTCGTGCTTTCCCTAACACCTTGATGAGCTTGTTCTTAGGGTTTCGGGTGTTTTTCTTTAGAATGTTTCAAAACTTCTATCAAAAATCATCTGGTAAGTTCCCTATGTTTAGCTGAATGCAAGAGACCCAGCACAAATGCGTGGCTGGTTAGCTTTAGCGGGCAGAGACTGCACGGGTGGAGGCTGCGTGGGTGGGTCAGCACCACTGGGGACCAGCCTCCCTGGAATATGGCTAGAGCTATCGGAGGGGTCCTTCAGGGACCAGCAGAACCATAGTGCTTATTTGGCGCACCAATTTTGAAACATTAGATTTTTTTTTTTAAAGCCTAAACACCAACGAGAATACCAATTTGCGCTGTGAAAACTACTGAGGTCTCCTTGCTGCGCGCTGGGGACCTACAGAGACATTAGAATTGTTCCTAATTCCTCTGACCTCCATGCAGCCTTGAGGGCTAGGTTATCTTTGAAAAGGACACACCAGCCTTTTGCACATGATAAGAAAAATCTTACTTACATGCATCGGATTATAAACTCTGCTCTGTGATCAGGCAAGAGAGTGAGAGAATTAAGAAACGAATCCGAAGAAGTTGGGGCCGGGTATGCATTTTAAAATACAGCTGTGAGGAGTGGGGTGTAAAGAGAAAGGGGACAGCTTTTTCCATGATGAAAATATCTCGGGGCGCGGAGATATGCCCAGACACACGCTCCAAACTTGAGTACTCTGTTTTAAATCAGAGAAGCAATTTAATCTACACTCTTTGAATCAATTTAGCGATGACCGCAGCGCAAGACGCCTTCCACAGAGGCCAAACAGCAAATATACCTTACGCATGTGGAATCCACTGATCTATTCTTTAATATTTTTAAAATGAGGGCTATTACCGGGGCGAATGACTCCTCAACAAACACATTTTCATAGACTTCTGCGTGGTGATTGCTTTGTGTGAAATCGTGTTTGGGTGATAATAGGGAAAATCAGCGGCGTGTTTACTGCCTTTCCCACCGAAGCGCTCCCGGCTGCCGCTGGACGCTCCGGGTCCTCCCATGCTGAGCCGTGCGTGTGGGGCCGACAAACAATCGCTTAGCAACACGAGGGGGACCATTTGCTTGCGTTGCATTTGTTATTCCAATTGCGCCAGGCAATGAGGGGCAAGATTGGCGCGTTGTGGACACTTGTGGGTTTTCGTCCTCAGAGGAGGTGCGGTACCGGGGCCAAGAAGACGCCTTTCTGGCGTCTGCCTCCCCGCGGACAAAGAGGAAGGACCACAGATTGAGGGGCACCCAGGTGGGGGAGGTACGCCAGGCAGGGGTGAGCTGCTGTGAGAGGTGGCAGAGTGAGTAGTGTGTGGCTCTGGGTTCCTGTGACCCCTTCCCTGAAATTCTCCTCCTTTAGAGGATAGAGCTTGCAAATTTCGCTCTTATCTTAAGACTCAACTGATTCCGAGACCCTGCCCTAATGCTGGGGGCAGGGGTGGAGTCAGCACACTCCTTTGTCCCGATGAAAAGAACAAGAAAATGTCCTTTAGTCCATCCCCAACCTCCTTGGGCCAGTTACCTTCCTAATATTAAGGTTGTAAGGGACTCAGTGAATGTTGGATTAGGTTCGATCAATTAAAATCTCGAGGCCTCCAAAAGAGGGGCAATTTACAAAGTGTCTCCATTCATTCCAACTCTGATGTTCAGACTGGATACTCTTCCTTCTAGTGGTTGGGTAGTTAGTCAGAGGGCTTCAGGAAAGTGAAGCACAATCTAGGATTTTGTTCAACCTGATCATTAAGGACAAGAATCAAGAGGAAGAAGACAGGAGGGGTGAACTTGGCCAGCGAGTTGGTTCTACACTTTTAAATACTTGGAGGCCCGTTTGTAGGTCTGAGACTGAGGTTTTGTTGGGGGTCCTGATTTGAGCACTCTTCACGACAACTAATGGACTAGGAATCTGCCTGTAGAATCCTACTTCGCTTCTGCCTCCCCGTGATTCAGGCAAAGATCTTACAAGACGCACCCCCGCAAAGTTCGCCCGCCCAGCAACCAGCACAAACGCAGATAAATTCACTGCTGAAATTGCAGCCTCCAGTTTTCTTCCATCCATTGCCCTGTACAACGGAACCTGAGAAAGGCTGGCGGCAGTATGTGTGCTCTGGGACCTAGTGACCCATTCGCTGTCTCTCAGGATGGAAAAACTGCTTCCCTCCCTGGTTACTAGGAGAGCGAAGGCAGGTTTTCTTACCGTAGACCTGACCTCTGAAAGAGGGTCACTCTCCTTCCTGGGAGGTTATAATTATTATTTTTAAATCTATGGCTTCCCCCAAATTGAGACCCATTTCCATCCGGCCTTAATCTCTCCCAACAACCTCTAGTTTGCACAGCAAAGAACCAAGTCTCCCGACCACACGAGCCGCCGGTGGGCGTTAGGATGTGGAGCTTCAACTCCGGGGAACTCGGAGGAGAAGCGCGCGCTAGCCCTCATTCGCGGCCCCAGCGCATTGCCGAGTTCTGCGCCCCCGCATGACCGAAGCTCCGCTCAACGGCTCTTTGACTTGGGAAAGGAATTGACAAGTGGCCTTTCCCGGGTGCTTGGGAAGAGGCAGCGTAGCTGACTTAGTCTTACTGAGGTGATTTTAGACAACTTTTCGGGAACCCCTGGCTAATCAGTTCCAGAAAAATCGGGTAGGAGTTAAAGGCGAAAAAATGGGTAGGAGTTAAAGGCGGCCTTCCTTCGGGACTCTGGCGGGGTCTGCCCTCCCCGCCCAAGGCGGTCTTCCGACTCAGTCGGTGCTGGCCCTTCCCCCTGGAATGGCTGGCGTTGCTGGCGCAAAGGCCCGGAGAAAGACGGCTTTGGAGTCCAGGGGCTTGCGCCCAGGCCGCAGGACCTCAGGGGCTGCTTTCGTTCCGCGCACACTGTCGCCTACCTTCTCGAAGAGCGCTCAACAGCCTGCGCGCAGAGTGGACTGGCTGAGCCTCCCGCGGCTCCAGCGGGCGGCCGTGCTGTGCGGAGAAACCCGCAAGTCACTGCGGCCGCCTTTGGCAAGCAGGGAGGGCCTTGGTACAGGCCCCCGGGACCCGGGGAACCCAGCCTGGGCCTGCCAGGCTGAAGTTAAGGGGCCTGTCATTTCGGGAGTGAGCAGGTCCAAGGGGAAAATGCGACTCAATTGTTCCAGAGGAAGACTGAGAAGCCCCAAAGGCTCCAATCCGGATTGAAAACCCAAAACAGGGGAAGAGGACACCCCACTTCTAAAAATAAGAATCAACAAGGAAAAGCACAAAACCTACCGACACCCACGCAGGGGGCAGCTGGAAGCATCGCTTCTGAGTGCTACGCATGAACCTTAAATAGTGGCTGAATTCGGTCTTCGTTGTGTAAGGACCTAGGGACTGTTATGGTAGTTTTCTGACCCAAAGCGTCAGAGAGAGGGGGGGGAGAGAGAGAGAGGGAGAGGAAGAGAGAGAGAAAAATATTTTAGAAAATACAATGCACCTTTTCTTTCATCGTTTTTGCTTTACAAATTTTGACTTTTGCAAAAACAAAAGGCTGGGGTGGGGGGTGGGAATTAACCAGCTGATTGGGAAGAGAACTTTAAAGATTAAACACGAGAGAAGGAGTTGAAATTAGGCCGTTCGTACAAGGAGGCCCAAGGAGGAGCGGAATTTTCAATCCTAGTTGAGGAAGGACACACTCACTCACATTTTCTAAAACAAAACAAATTCCGAAAGAAGTAGCCCCAAAGTAAAACCGGCCACAATGAATTTGAGCTAAAGGCAGAGGAAATCGCACCCAATAATAGGACCCAATCTGAGAAAAAAAGGTGGGGGCGGAGAGGTCGGGCGGAGGGAGTTGTTAACTGCGGCAGTACAATGGAATTAATGAGATTAACCAGGGCAATTAGGCCGCCCGCCCAGCTCGACCGGCCCGCGGCGGGGCTGCCGAATGGAAAAGATTAGGTTAATTTCATTAATTCTCAATCCACAATCTCTTCTCAGGCTCTGTCACCCCCTCCCCTTGGCACCTCTCCCCCTCCCCTGGAAAACCTCCCCCCACCCAAAGGAGAAGAAAAGGCCAAATCTGGTTCTGTTTGTCATCTGCATATTACCAGGAACTAAATCCAGGATGACGTAGACTCGGTATAAAACCAACAAGAGGTTCAGCTGGTCCGAGCTCGTCCTACCCGCGGGTTGAGTTCAGCGAGCGCTGCAGCGAGGGGCGGGCGGGAGGAGGGCGAGCGGACGCAGGGGGCGGGGAGGGGCGCGGGGCTGCACGCTCGCCGGCGCTCTCTTTCGGTTTGGTCGGCCGTAGGAAGAGAGCGGACACCCCCACTTTGAGGCATATTCCTCTGCGTGTCCCCGCTGCCCTCTGGTCCCGGCGCGGGTCTCGGGGATGCCCGCCAGCATGTTCAGCATCGACAACATCCTGGCCGCCCGGCCGCGCTGCAAGGACTCGGTGCTGCCGGTGGCGCCCAGCGCCGCGGCTCCGGTCGTCTTCCCGGCCCTGCACGGGGACTCGCTCTACGGCGCCAGCGGAGGCACCTCCTCGGACTACGGCACCTTCTACCCGCGCCCGGTGGCCCCCGGCGGCGCGGGCCTCCCGGCCGCGGTCGGCGGCTCCCGCCTAGGCTACAACAACTACTTCTACGGGCAGCTGCACGTGCAGGCGGCGCCCGTGGGCCCGGCCTGCTGCGGGGCCGTGCAGCCGCTGGGCGCCCAGCAGTGCTCCTGCGTCCCGACGCCCTCAGGTATGGTCGCGCTCGCTCGGGCCTTCGCAACCTAGCGCTGTCGTTAGTCCCTGGGATGGTGGCGCTTGCTTTGGTCACCTGGCACAAACTTTTCCTTTTGCAAACCCTCTTTTGGCGGAGTTTGCACACGCCTTACTGCAAACTTTTCGCGAGTTAGCGAAAGTAACTCGCGTAGTGTCCTGGTTAGGATTCCACGCCCAGGCCATGATTTAGTGCCTGCTGTGGGGAAAGTTTGGTTTTTTAAATTCCCCGACTGGCTCTGGGACTTGAGGGGGGGATGATCCCTCCCATTTCCCGGCACCTCGACCCCTTTGTAGCTGTTTTTTAAGTGGGAGAGGATTGCGGGCTGGCCGGCGGGCGTGCGCGCGGTGATGAGGGAGGAGGCTGACTGCGCCCCGCTTGCCGCAGGCTACGAGGGCCCAGGCTCGGTGCTGGTGTCGCCGGTGCCGCACCAGATGCTGCCCTACATGAACGTGGGCACGCTGTCGCGCACCGAGCTGCAGCTCCTCAACCAGCTGCACTGCCGGAGGAAGCGGCGGCACCGCACCATCTTCACCGACGAACAGCTCGAAGCGCTGGAGAACCTCTTCCAGGAGACCAAGTACCCAGACGTGGGCACGCGCGAGCAGCTGGCCCGGAAGGTGCATCTCCGAGAGGAGAAAGTGGAGGTAGGCGCCCAGCCCGTCGGCGGTGTCTAGTGGTCCTTCGCAGGGAGCAGGGCCCCAGGCGGGTTGGCCCCAGGCGGGTTGGCCCAGCCCTCCTCCAAGCTCCCTAAACTTTAAAAACTTCCCGGTGGCCGCCTGGAGGCTGGAGGGCGCTTTAGGCCCAGGAAGTCGGGAGAAAACGCGGAAGCCGGAGCTAGTGGCTCCGCTCCTTTTGTTGGTGTGTGCGCGGTGTCCCGCTCGCGATTCCACGCCCGATCATCTCGCGGCCGCACGGAGCCCCCGGGTGTGCTGGCGGTGGGACAAGCGCCCCTTAACTCTTGTTCTGTGCTCACTTGCGCAACAGGTCTGGTTTAAGAATCGCCGCGCCAAATGGAGGCGGCAGAAGCGGTCCTCATCCGAGGAGTCGGAAAACGCTGAGAAGTGGAACAAGACGTCGTCGAAGGCGTCGCCGGAGAAGAGGGAAGAGGAAGGTAAAAGCGATTTGGACTCGGACAGCTGACGGCCGCGGGATGGCCGTGGCGCTTGCCTGACTCAAGGACTTGCACAGTCAGACGATGCTACTTCTTGCACACGCGCTGCCTTGCGGGAGGGGGTGGAGAAAGAGGAACGAGGAGCTGTAAATAGTGTACAGAGCCGAGAGGGTCGGTGCCTGGGGGCTGGCGGGGCGTGTGCGGGTTCTCGCAGCCCCGCGCGGTCAGAGGCCGCCTGCATCTTGTTCCCCACTGTAGTATTTATAGTTAAGTTAACGGTGACAATACAATAAAGTGACGGTGATGTAGATGGGCCAGTCTGTATTTCGTACCACCACCACCACTACCACCACCATCGGTCCGAGGCCGAGACACCCATTTAGTTTGTAGCGTCTACAGAAAAAAATTGAGCAGCTTTGACCTGTCAAAAGGAAGGAACAAGAAAAACTCGGGGTGGGGGGGACTCACCGAGGGATGGATTGGGCTGGGCTGGGTGTCCTGGTTTAACAGGAAGCCTCGGCCCTAGTTCTCCAGGAAGGGGTGATGTGAGGGTCTGCCAGGGTTCTTGCTCCTTGCTCCCGCCTCCCGCTGGGAGAAGGAGCACACTTTCCTTCTCTGTAGAAGCCAGGGCCCCTAGTCCTATTTCTGTGAAACCTCAGACCAAAGATGGCCAGTCCACCCGCTGAGTTAGGCAGCGGACATGCCTGTTCCCCCGGGTGCTTTCCTGGATCTTCCACGACTACACCGGCTGTCCCTCCACCCCAAATGCCCCTCTGACCAGGGAAGGAGTTTCCTCCCCGCAGCCCTAGTTGGCACTGTAGCCCCACGGCAGCTAGGAGAACCTCTTGCAGGAGGCCAAGTACCCGGACGTGGGCACCCTTTTCCCTGGGCGGCTGAGTGGCCAGGGCTGAGGGATGCGCTCTCAGTCTAGGAGGGCACCCGGGAGAGGGTTGCTTTGAAGTGGCAGTACCGGTCCCCACCCCCATGCCGCTCTTTTCTTCTGGAACTATCTACCTTCCACCCACGGGGGCTGGAGTAAGGAACTCCAGCCAGTTGCGGGCTGGCTACACCTGGTCTGCAGTTAACCAAAGACTGGAGAGGTCTCTTGGAGCCCCCTGAGCTAGGCATAAAGAGTAGGTCACTCCTCAGGCCATTCAGGGCATGGAGTAAAGGCCAAGACCAGAAGGGATAGTTTTTAATATGTTGAATTTTATTCTGCTCACTTATCCAAGAGGAAACCTGGGCTTAGAGCCCTCTTGGGCTCCTCAACCCGCCTATGCCCGGAGCAGAGAGCTTGTTCTTGCTGAGCCTCCTCCCATGTTCAGACCAAGGTCCCTACAAGGGAAGGGGCAAGGCCTGCAAGCTGGCTAATTGAACAGCTACCAAAAGGAACTTTGTTTACAAACAGCACTTTTTTTTTTCACATCTTGTGGGTTTGCAAATGTGATCCCTGGAGCTTATGAACTAGCCCCTTGGAAAGCTTGGAGTGCTCGCTCTTCAATACTGCCTTTTCCACAAGCAGTATCCCTAGGCAGTGGCAAGGGCCAAGACTGCATCAATTTGTGACTTTGGGCACGCTACTTAACCTCTCTGACCCCCATGTTCCATAACTGTAAAACGGGCATAGTAATAGAACCTGCTTCCCAGGGTCCTTGTGAACACTACTTAAGAGCATAAGGGACTCTTTTCAACCTGACTACTTAATTTAGAAAATGTGCTTTATCTAATTCAGCTCCAATACTTCCAGATGTATGTACATTATCTGATTTTTATCTTCAAGAACTCTTAAGATGGGTAATGTCACCATTTTACAGATGAACATGTTAAGGGTTTGAAAAGTTAAGGACATTAACAACAAGCAGCTCATAAGAAATAAGGCGGGAACATGGCCTTTGCCTCAGGGAGTCTTATACCTTAATTGGAAATGTTTCCACTAGTAACAGTTCTTGTGAGAAATATTCAAAGAAACTGTCCTATTTGGTTTCAAATGCATCTTGAAATGGCTGTTGGTATACCTCCTTAGACAGCAGACTTCAGGGTGAGACAGCAGTGCCTGCCATTGCTTCCAGTCATTGATAGCTGATGTTCCTGGAGGGTGTTCTCTCTACCTGAAGAGGCATCAGCCTGCAGGGATATCTGGAACATTTTAAGGCAGGAGAGAAGTGAGCAGTGTCATTTCACCCTGAGAGAGTTGCCTTCTGTAGAACTCTGAACTCCTGTGTGGCTTTTCCCTATAAAAGGGAATTTTTCATTTTAAAGAAAATGTGCATGTATTCTGGAAAGAGGTCTAAGGCAAATGGTCAGGGGAGATAAGGGAGGGGTTGAACACCTGGTGAAAAGCCATGAGTGGGATAGAGGGGGACCAAGCTCCCAGCTTGTCCCGGAGCAGGCCCAAGGTGACAAGAGAACTCTCCCTCACTGTCCACGTCTCCATGCCTGGAGTCCCCTGCAGAGGCTTCAGGATTGGCCCAGCTCACAGGAAATAAACATAATAAACGTCTGGAGTGAAGAGGGAAATGTCAGCATGGTCTAATTATAGTCCACCCACCTACCCTGTGCATGCCCCAGGCAGCTGTGGGTTCAAATCTCCATCTTAGACTGGCTCTTGGTGGCAGGAGGGCCAGCTGGGGTCATGGAGCAGAAGGCACTCGGGCCTCGTGATTTTCTTCAGTGGGAATTCGGGTCACACTGTTGGAAAGTGGTATGTGTCCTCGGGCAGGGTGTAGGCCAGTCAGCCTGGCTTAAGAGGTTTCAGGTTCATGTGACCTCTCATCCTGTCCACTGAAGGTGTTCTGCCCATTCCATAGTTGAGCAAACTGAGGCACAAGACTAACGCCAAGAAGCAAAATGAGAATTGTGACCTGCAAGGCTCCTGGACCTTGTGATTTGCAAGGGGATATGGGTGGGGCTCTCAGCCAGTTAGAATGTTCACCAACAGCAAATGACTGCAAGAGAGTGTAACTGCCCCGCCTCACAGACTCTAGTGAAGAGCAGTAGTGAGGATTGTGACCCCGAGCAGTAGTGAGGATTGTGACCCCGAGCAGTAGTGAGGATTGTGACCCCTCGCACTAGTCTAGCACTTTACACGCCACACTTTCACTCTCGGGCTCTCAGGAGGGGGGAGCTGCAGCCCATTTTCCAGGTGGGAATTTGAGGCTCAGTAAGAATAAGTAGTAAGTGGCAGAGCAGGCTCCGGACCCCCAGGGCCCAGCAGACTTCCCACATACTTCTTGCGGGGATGTGAGGTCTAGAGTAATGGCTTCCAGGTGTCCCTGGCCACCTGAGCCAAGTGGGCCCTGCTTGGAAGGAGCCGGGAGTCTTCCAATTCCTACCATCTCCCTCCATATCTCTTGGTTCTTGGCAGTAGCAGGGCACAAGCTGGGGGACAGGACCGGAAATCAACTGCTGCATAAACAGTGGCCACAGAGAGCTGATTTCAGTTTCAGTCCTTTGATCAGATTGTGATTTATTAATATTTGAATATTTTTTTCCGTATGAGAGATTGAACCCAGGGCCTCACACATCCCATCTCTATCACTGCGCTTCATCCCCAGCCCTTATTTTATTTTGAGTCAGGGTCTCCCTAACTTTCCTAGGCTGGTCTTGAACCTGTGATCCTCCTTCCTCAGCCTCCTGGGATGGGGGGGTGGGGACACCACTCCTTGAGTAAACTTTGAACCAAGAGTTCTAACAATCACTTGAAGGATATCCTCTTCAGGGGCATGAATGGGACGGAATCAAGCAGATTCTCTTGTTTTCATTGCTCTGGGGCAACATTTGGTGGCCAGGAGCTAGGGGTGACGGGGAGCTCTTTTTCCTAAGTGTATGAAGCTTCCAGTGACTCAAGTAAAATGGCTCCGGCATCAAGACTGCCATCCAGAGAGCCAGAGCCCTTCCCAGGCTGGCCTTCTGTAACCTTGAGCTTCTGCCTAAGTGAAATTAAGGGCAAATGCAAAGTCCCACCCTTATGAGGTGAACTTGGCGGCCAAGGAGAGAGAACAGGGCACCTGAAGGCCAGTAAAGCTGGGTGGCTGGACTTTAAAGCCACAAGTCTACAGGCTTTACAGATGGGGTCACATCCTGGCCCAGTCACCTGCAACAGGTTAAGCTCTGTGTTTCTGTCTCCTTCCTCACCTGCAAAATAGTCGGGGGGGTCGAGCGTTAGAGATTAAGAGGGAACCCAGCAGAGTGTCTGACACATCCATTATCTCCCAGCAGCTGGATAATGACCTGCATAAGTAGGTTGGAATTAGGAATTAAGGAATGTCCCTTGTTTTTAATTGTTGTTGGCTCAGGAGCTTAGGCCTGACCACAGAGCAGAGTCTAATGCAATTACCTGCAGTGGTTGGCTGGTGTGGATGGAGACAGAATACCCTGCATTCTGCCCCAGAGCTTGAGGACAACAGGGTTTAGAGGGAACAAGGAGAATAGTTGGAGCAGGTTTGGATTTGATTTCCAAGTTTTGTGAAATGACCTTGAAGTTTTTCAAAAGTAAAGCCAAAACAAATCCCAGCAACCCATGCAGAGCCCCTTGAAAGTACTGGAAGAGATGGATCTGGCTGAATCTGTCAGCTATTGGGACCTCTCCTTTGTTGAAGGGATGAAGGGCATCTCCAAGGACTGTCCCTAGAGCCCTGTGACAACACAAAAGGTCTCTGCTGATCATAATGGCTTGGTTTTAAATCTGGGAAAAAATAGAAAGCTATTGTCTCTGCTGTCCAAATGGCCCACAGAACAAGCAGGGGAACTGCAGCGGGTTGAGGTGTTTAAAGTGGGTCTATAATTTTTGGATTCCAGCAGCCTTCATCTGTTCCCAAGTGTCCAGCCCTGGGAAGCGTCAGTGAGAGACGATCTTAAAAGTCCCTCTACCAGCCCTCCGTTCTCCCCAGGGGTTCCTCCCACTTAGACCTTCTGTTTTCCTAATTTTGAGGTCCTCGGAGTCGGAGCGCTGAGTTTAATTGAGTGGATTGCATTTTGCCAAGTGCCCGTGCCCCCCTCCTTAACCGAAACTGATTTATAGAAGCTGTAATCAGTGAGATAATTTTAGCCATGATGCACAGAGTTTAAAAGTGTCCATGTCACTTCCTGGCTGATTTACCAGACCTATAACGCTGGGCCTAGGAAGTGCTTCCGCCCTATGGTGGGATCGGCCAGGATGACCCCAGAAAAAGCCTCCTGCGGCAGGAGACAGATTTTCCCTGCTGAAGCCAGGCCGGCCTCGCTCCTTCTTTCCCCAGAGCCATTTCCTTCTTCCTGACTCTCTCAACTAGGATGGGGTAACTTGTTTAATTTTTTTTTTCTTCTTTAGGGGAAGGGAACAGAAATATTCTAAAACTTAGAATATTTTAGAGAAAAACCCTGCATTGATCAGGGAGAGATGTGGTTGTAGCACATAGAGGTGCAGCGTCACAACCAGGCCATTCATTGCACGGTGGCAGGGATCTCTTGCATTCACAGGACTTCATGGAAATTGACGTATTGACAAGCCGTTCTTCACCCTTGGCCTTGGGGGGGCCCAGCTGTTTCAGAGGCCCTTAAGGCCTGGCGAAAGGCTTGCTGCAGACAGCCCGCCGGGCATCATGGTCTGAATCACACAGGCAGGGCAGAGCCTGCCCAGCTCATGGGTCAGTGTGTCTTTTAATGTTATGCCAAACAAGTCATTGACACGACCCTATAAGGCTAGAAGACAGGCACTTCTATCCAGATGATGCGGTGTGGTGAATCCTCCTTTGAAAATCCTCGAAGTGCTTACCAAGGGAGCAGAAAGAGAAAAGGGCCTTTTCCAGGAAACAGCCAGGGTTTCTTAGGGGCGGGCAGAGGACCCAGCACTCGCTCCCTGACGATGGAATCCCAGATGGTCGCTTCATCCAAAGACATCCCGAAGGCCAGATGGCTGGGATATTAGGGCGTGCGCATGTTCAACGCCGTTTTGGTATTTGAGGAATAAATATTTAAATCCGAAACCAAGCAAATCACTTTCTACTGAAGTGGGCAGGGGTGGACAGTAGTGTGTGGGCATCGATCCCCTGACGTCCTGAACATCACCGGGGCTCGCATGGTTCCTGGGACACTTGGCACCTTCAGAGAGGTCGCCCCCTCCCCTGGTGCAGGCACCAGGGGCCGGGAGGTGCTTCGTCTGTCTTGGGGCTTTTAGATTTGAATCTATTTTTGCTGCAAGAGCTCCCTCCATGGATGGCTGAAATGGAGACCGGGTCCCTTCAATCTCCGCCTGAGGAGTGCCCCTCGTGTTTGCCTCTGTTCTTGCCCCTGGGGTAACTGGATGCAGATACAGATGTGAGCAGAGAGGGACTTAACTTTTTCCTTGATTGTAGTCAAGGTTCAGAAGAGATCTCAGGGCCTGCAAGTGCCCTGCCACACAACTGCAGCCGCAGATTGTGTGTGTGCGTGTGTGTGTGCGTGTGTGTGTGTGTGTGTGTGTGTGTGTGTGTGTATTTTTAAAGATAGGAAATATTTTCTCCAATGCTTGGCGTTTATAACAAATGTATCCTAACATCTGTTTGGGGATGGACAGTTTCACAATCCTTCTCCTGGGTGTGTCCTTGTCTAATCTGCTCTACAGCCTGATGAGGCCACTGGAGGCTCCCATCACCTTTGCTACATAAAAATAATCGCTACCATAGATAGATTGGTTGTGTCCATCACTGCTGTTTTTTGGTTTGTTTTTGTGGCACTGGGGATTGAACTCAGGGGAACTTTATTACAGAGCCACATCCTTGTATTTATTTTGAGACAGGGTCTTGTTAAGTTGCTGAGGGTCTTCCTAAGTTGCTGGCCTTGAACTTTCGATCCTCCTGCTTCAGCCTCCGGAGTTGCGGGATCTCAGGCCTGCACTCCTGGTGTTCCAGCACTGTTGTAAATGCTTTATTACGTGCATTTTACTCAATCTGTCTGTGCATGAGTGAGGTTGGCATTGTTATTTTACTTTTTGCCATGCTGGGGATGGGACTCAGCATGGTACATGCTAGGCAGGCACTCAACCACTGAGCCACGTTCCTAGCCCTTCAGTTGGCATTGTTATCACCATTTTGCAGAAGGGGAAATAATGTCTCCAATCAAGTAAGACTGGTTGTTGGACACCAAGCCTGGTGCACTTTCTATCCTGCCAGACCGCCTCCCTTAATAAGGCCTGGCCAGGTCTGGGCTGGAATCCCCGCCTGGTCACAGGCAAGCAATGTGACCTTTGAGCTTCAGACCCTTCCTTTCCAAAAAGGAATTACAGCTAGTTTGTGGTCAAAGTCTAAAGTTATGATTTCCAGCAGTACATGAAAATTACTTGGAATTTTGCAAACATAAATTGTTAATCACAGTAAATATGTCAATGCAGAAGAATAATCATAAGCACATAATCAAGCAAAATATTTCTTGACAACCTTACAGTGATGGTAATAATAATAGTAACAGTCTCCATTCCACAAATATTAAAAAGGTGCTTCATATGTTACAGATGCTATTCTAGATGTTGATGCACAGCCTGTTTTTATAGAGTTTTACATTCTGTTGGGGAAGCAGTCACTGAATGACTGCTATAAGCTAAAATCTCAGACAGTGGTAAATGATAACATGGAACCAAGATCTGGGAAGGAGGTTGGGGTCTGAGGAGCTGGGGCAAGATTGGGGAACTGTAGAGTGTGTTCTAGAGACTAGTTGTCTTCTCACATAATTCTCCAAAGTGGGAGTTGGCAGCCTGCAACCTGAGGGCCAGTCTGTCCCGTCTCCTGCTTTGCTAATAAAGTTTTATTGGAAGGCACCCATGCCTGTTTATGACAGATTGTCTGTGCTTGCTTTCCCATTGCATTGGAGACGCATGGCCCATACATTATTTCCTATCTCTCCTTTCACAGAAAATGCTTGCCAACTCCTGGACCGAAGTTTTAGAGTCTAAGCCAGAAATGGAGGCTATTGCTAATAGAGGATGGAGCGGAATTTTCTGTTTTCCCATTTCTTCTTTCTGAGGCCTTGGTGGTATGCCAGGCCCCTGGTGAGGGCTCCAGGACCCTGGGGACGGAGGGTGGATATAAAATTGGATATGGAGGAATGCCATGTGGTGCTTGATCCTGGGACCTGCTGTTTTGGTGACAGAGTTTGCATATAGAAGGAGCTATCTCAGTACAACATAAAAGAGGATTCAGGAAGTTCTAAGACACGTGGCATTACCTAGGAGACCAGGAGGGAGACAACTCCACAGAGGAGACTACCTGGCCATCAGGGCCCCCGTTTCTGTGTGAGAGTCAGTCCTTCCCTTTATCCATCACTTGCCAAGCCCTGCTGAGTGCTGCGTTGGCCACAGATGCGGACAGGGCAGTGCTGGCCCTCAGGCACGTGAATTGGGAGGATCCAAATCCTAAATGCCTGGTGCCGAGGTTCAGGGGAACCCCATGAAATGCTGTGGATGAGCAGAGCAGGGATCTACACAGGTGGGGGCCCCCGGGAGCTGGATGGCTGGGGCCCTGGTGAGGGTGGGTGAGCCTTTCAGGCAGAGGGAAGAGCTCAAGCCACAGTTTGGGGCTGGGAAGCAGAGTATGGGGGAGAGGCCACTGTGCAGACTGGCGGGAGCCACAGGCGGGGACTTGCGGGATCCGCTGTTGGCACAGTTTGGGTGCACAGGTCACTATTTTAAAGCCAGCTCTTCATTTTCAAATTTTCAAATCTATGGAATAGGTTTCCTACCCCAGGAAGATGGCCCAGGAAGTGGCCAGGGTCATGCTGACCAGGCGTTCAGGGCCACTGTCAGCTGCAGACCCAGGGAGGCCCATGGAGCATCTCTCATGGTCATCTCTGGGCATCCTGTGCATTTGCTACCTGGGAAGGCCAGGCCCACAGGTGGCTCAGAGCCTCTGTAGACATGAGTGTTTGCTTTGGGAAAGATTTGAAAATGCAGTGATTGGTGGCCTGGTAGCCAGGTTCATCAAAGTGGCTTTCCAGGTCCTGTGATTCTTGGGCAGTTGGCATGTTGTGCTCCTCATGCGCCAGCTGCTTCTCCAACCTCGCATCCTCCAGTCCTCCCCACGGGCTCTGGCCTGGGCAGGTGGGCAGCCTCTGACAGCTGTCCCCAAGCCCCTTCTGCAGCTGTGTCCCTACAACCACCATGACATGAGAGCATGCAGGCACTGTCCTCCTCGTTATTTTTATTTTTGGTACTAAGGATTGAACCCAGGGTGCTCAACCACTAAGCCAAAAGTCCCCAGCCCTTTTTTTTGGGGGGGGGGATAGGGTCTCTCTAAGTTGCTTAGAGCTTTGCTAAGTTGCTAAGGCTGGCTTTGGGCTTTGAACTTAAGATCCTCCTGCCTCAGCCTCCAGAGTTGCTGGGATCACAGGCATGTGCCACTGGGCCTGGCTTGTCTTCCTTGTTTATTTAAGGAGGAGGGAATTGGACTGGAGAGATCAGGCTGCTCTCCTATGGTCACATAGTCACAATGGGAAGAGCAGAAGAAAAACATTTGTCCAGGCACTGGACACATTCAAGGGTGTAGCTGCTTTTCCTGGGTACGGCAGTGTACCAGTTTCAGCATCGGGAGATGGCTCAAACAAATGCCTTTCCTGGTGACCGAGTCCTCTGGATGCCCCTTTCTCCAGACAGGCTTCTTGGACCACTTCAGCCTTTCCCAGGTCTCAGAGACTTTGACTTGATTTCTTGGTGTTTCAAACAGTATGTCAGGACCCTTGAAGCTGGGGGCAGCACGGTGGTGCATGCCTGTAATCCCAGAGACTCAGGAGGCTGAGGCAGGAGGATTGCAAATTCGAGGCCAACGTTAGCAACTTAGCAAGGGCCTAAGAAACTTAGCAAGACCCTCTCTCAAAATAAAAATTAAAAGGGCTGGGGATGTGGCTCAGTGGTAAAGCACTGCTGGGTTCAATCCCCAATATATATATGGAGAACCCAAAATATATATCAGGTTAGAGCTCATACATACCCACACACTACCATAAAGTCCCCTCCCAAAATAAGTCAAGCTTCATTTTGCCAATGACTGTGAGATTCTGGTGCCTCAAGAGGACATCTCTGCTGCAAATCTATTGCCACCACCTTCCTCCACCCCTGTGCAGGATTCTTTTTCTTTTTTTTTTTAAAGCGTCTTGTGGATATACATAATGGTGAGCTTCACTGTAGTAAATTCATATATGTACATTGGAAAGCTGGTTCAGATTTGTTTTCCCTTAACCCATCCCCCCTCCCTCCCCTCCAGTCCTGTTCTATTCCCGATCTTTCTTTCATCCTGCTGGAATTCTCTCCACCCTGTTTCTCTCCCTCTTTCTTTTTTTCCCCTCTTATTTCATTCAGACTAGTTTCCTTCTGCAAATCAGAAAACATTCGACTTTTGACTTTCTGGGTCTGACTGATTTCACTCAGCTTGATAGCCTCCAGTTCCATCCAGGTACCAGCCATGGCCACCATTTCATTCTTTTTGATGGCTGAGTACGCACCACTGTGTATAAGTCCCACAGTTTCTCTATCCATTCATCTGTTGAAGGGCTTAGGTTGGCTTCATAGTTTGGCTATTGTGAATTATTGAGCTGCTACACACATTGATATGGCTGTATATGCTGATTTTAAATCTTTTGGAAATATACCGAGGAATGGGATAGCTGGGTCACATGTAGGTTCCATCCCTAGTTTGTTGAAGAATCTCCATCCTGCTTTCCAGAGTGACTGTCCTAATATGTCCTAATCCCACCAACACTATCTGAAGGTACCTTTTCCCCCACATCCTCGCCAGCACCTTCTATTGTTTGTATTCTTGATCATTGCCATTCTGGCGGGAATGGGAGGAAATCTCAGTGTGGTTTAGATTTGCATTTCCCTAGTTGCTAGAGATGGGAACATTTTCTCATATATTTCTTGGCCATTTGTATTTCTCCTTTTGAGAAGTGTTTAATTCTTTTTCTCTGCAGGTTTCTTTTGATCATATTGTAGAATGTCACCCGTTTGGGGTCAAGAGGAAGTGTCTCTGTTCAAAACCTTGGGAAAGGCAGGCCTGGCAGGAGTCCTTACTGTACTGGGGATGGGCTTGGTGACTTTGAGCCAACTCCCTACCCTTTCTGAGCTTAATTTGCTTCATCTGGGCAGAGATAATATTGCATTACCCTTACCACCGTTTCTTCAAGGAAAATGACAGATAGGACTGTCTCCCTGTGTTGGTCTTGGGCTAATACCACAGTCTGGGAGGCTTCGACAACAGAAGTCAATTTCCTTACAGTTGTGGAGGCTGGGAGTTCAAGTGCAAGGTGTTGCTAGGTTTGGTCTCTTAGCTTGTTGATGGACCCTTTCTTACTGTGTCCCCCGGGTGTCTCCTCTGTGTAATGGTGCTTTGGGCCCCTTCCTCTTCTCATAAAGATACCACTACTGTTGAGTCAGGGCCCCAGTGACCTCATTTGGCCTTAATCACCTCTTTCAAGGTCCTATTTCCAAATAGAGTCACATAGGGCGTTAGGGCCTATGGGGGAACACAATTCAGTCCATAATGCCCCCTTTGATTGGCTTTGCCAATGGAACCAACAGCTTGACAGGTTTGACCTACCAGATGTTGGATTTCCTAAGCCACCGCTGACTTTTCCTGTTTCCTTCACCCACCCCGCCCAGCAGGACTTCTGCCATCTATGGTCCTCTCATTAGGCTTTCTGTGACGTCTACTGCATGACGCTGCTGGTGTCTGCGGCCATGTTGAGTACCATGTTGTCACATCCCATGGCAATATGTCTGGGCCTCCTTCATCCTCGCCCTATAAAGTGGGGACAAGTGGGTGTTCCATGTATTGATAAGGAGCTTGAGGCAGGGAGTGGAGGTGTGCCAGCCAGGAGCGTCAGGGTGGCCCTGTGGAAACACTGCCCCTGCTCCGGAGGCTGCCCTTGCACCACCATCGTTTCTGCCCGCTCTTGGTGGGGGAGATCCTTGGACGTCCAACGTGGGTCCTTTTATTTCAGGAAGTTCTGCTTTCTCCCAACTCGCACTCCCTCTGTCTCTCTCTGGAAGGTCACAGGCCTGACCAGATAAACTGCTGTCTTTTCAGAATTGCAAAAGCCAGCCCTGCGGGGACGTCCCTGGCACGTGCAGCCTTCTCGCTGCCTGCTCTTGTGTTCAGTGCTCGGGGACAAAACCTTCCCCACGCTAGCAACGGTTTCCAGGCCACGCCAAGCTGAGGGCTTCCAAGTAGAGGGGTCATTTGGATAGTGACCAGCATCTTCAGGGGCTGACCAGCAGCCAGCCATGAAGGGTGGGCGGGTCTTGGCAGCAGTGGCCGCTGGCCTCAAGGATGCCACTTCTTTGCAACACGGGGCTTCCTCACGGCTGCCCGGGAAGACCGTGTGCTTGCCTTCCAGGGAGAGGCTGCTTTCCAGAGCAAAGGTAGAGAGATCTGGCGTGCAGTGGCCTCCGGCACTCGCTTGTCCCCAGAGGCCTCTGTTGCCAGAATGATAGAACACTCTCTGGCTGGCTTTTGTTTGTGTTTGGATCCTCATTGGAAATGAGCGATTTTCAATCATTTCGACCCCATTCCGTTCAAATCGCGGAGGCTGTCTCTATTTTTACTGTCCTAAGGGGTTGGTCTGCATTTGGTCCAAATTATGTGGCTGTCGACAGACGGCAGTAAAAGTGCTTTTGCAGGCCGGACGGGCTGGTGGGAAGAGCTCACGTCTGGAGTCGGGAGCGGGCGGCTCGGCCCTGCTTCCCCAGGCCCCTCCAGCCCGGTGACACAGCCGAGCCGTTTAATCTCTTGGAGACATGGTTGCTTCAAGTTTAAAACAGAACTAATAACTCATGCCCCTTTGTTCTCTCTAGGGCAAATTACAGAGATGTTGGAAGCATGAAAGCAACTTTTCCCTCTTTTCCTCCAGAGAGGGAGGGCTGAGGGAGGCTTCAGTGGATTGGACGTGATGTGGGAGAGTATGATGTTGATAACAGCCTGTATTTTTGCCTGCGGAAGAGGCGTCCGATGTTCTTCTCATAGGCTGGCGGTGGAGCCTCGTCTGGGAGGGCAGCTGCCTGAAAATGGTCTTTAAAAAAAAAAAAAACCCCAAGGCCCAGCCCTGGACGACCCCACACGTGACCAGGAGCCTTTTCCCATTTACTGCGGGTGATGATACTAAATGTGCACCAGGAATGTTCTAGATGAAGGTCAGAGGCTCAAGGAGGAGGAGGGCCACGTCCAGGGAGTAGGTCTCAGGGGGACTGGCCATGGCTGTGAGGCCCCCGGGGGCCAGTTCAACATCGAAAGCTGGGAGAGGGGTTTCCAGGGTGCCCAGCGCAGTGGGAGACAGGCAGGGTGGCTGAGTGGCTGTGGGGAGGCTCCCGCCCGGGGTTGAGTGCCGCAGCTCAGGTCAGGAGGTGAGAAGAGGCTGGGCAGGGGACCAGCCTGGTGGGATGTGGAATGTGGGTGGACGGGGGTCAGGCGGAGTGGCTCAGGATGGGTGTCAGGGGAAGGCCTGCAGGATAGAAGACTCTGGGCCCCAGGAGACTTGGGCAGAAAATAGTGGAGGCTGGATTGGCATCCGGGTCCTCTGCCTACATGTGACTTTAGCCCGGGGAGTGTGTGAACAGAGAGTCCCTTTGGGAACGGTACTGTTTTTAGCCAACACTGGGACAAAGGTCCATGATCAGATGTGACCATTTCTTGTTCGGCCATTTGTCACTTCTCTCCCTTCCCACAGGGCTGCCCATCCTCGTCTGGACTCGGGATCACGCTCAGGACCCTTCATGAGCCTTGCTTTCTTATTCCTCTTTGAATCCCTCTCCCCGTCGTCCCTCTCTCTGCTGGTTGGCCCTGCCTGGTCCTTCCCTCCTCCGACGCCTCGGTCCTGTGCTGAGTGTTCACAGACAAGCAGGGCACACCCCTGCCCATCGGGAGCTCCCAGCCAGGAGGCGGACAGACGTGGACACAGGAATTCGGACAGTGACGAGAGCCAAGAGAGGGGGTGCCAGGCCCAGTAGAGGACCAGGCAGGACACGGAGCTCCCAGCAGGCCCTGGCCCACCTTGAGTTTCATATCCACACACGGGGCCCACTGAAGTCATCTAGGCACCCGGGGGTTGAACAGATGCCACGTGTAAATGGAGCTCAGTGCCCAGTCAGTGCGAGGGGCTGTCATGGTCACGGCTGTTCTAGCTGGGAAGGAGAGGGGCAGGTCAGGGGAGACTCCAGAGTTTCTAGGGCTGTTTAAGAGTCCAGGCTTCAGGCCGAGGGGTACCTGAAGTGCCTGCCATGGTTGGAGAAGATCACTGAGAGGTCAGAAGAGAAGACGAATCCCGGGAGCCCAGAGCTAAAGCAGTAGGGCTTTAGCAGCGGCCTGCGCATGAGCAAGGTCTGACCCCTGGCTTTCTTCCCCTCCAAATGACATTTATTCCTAGTGTCCTCGTTGAAGACAAAGGTGTCACCAGATCAGGCTAAGGGGTGGATTTGGCCTTCAACTGGTGATGTCTCCATTCATGGATGTCCATCCATCCCCAGGGTGGACACCCACAACGATGTGGCTCATTCGGGGGCGGGGGGGGCAGTATGGGGAGGGGAGACTCCTGAGTCTTGAAGACAGTGACTTTGGAGCAGAGAAGGGCAGCTCGTTGAAACCTCTCTCTCTCCACCCCTATCTGAATCTGCCCCATACCTGAGCCCCAAGCGGTCACCCAGCTCCACGTTTATCATCATTCTTTCTTTTAGGGTTGCATACGCCACAGGTACCTGTGTAAATTCTCAAGCCACAAGGAAAGTGACCACCGTCCCTTCTCTCACCGCCTTTCCCAGGGTGGCCACCGTCTGTGTGTCCAGCATGTTCTCCCTCCCTCCCTCCCTCCCTCTCTGGATGCATTGTGTTCAGGAAGCATTCCGTCATGATCCACAGGAGAACATCTCCCTGTCAGCGCATGCCCATAAACCCCCTGCGCTCAGCCACAGCTTTGGATCCTCTGGTGCAGATGGATTTTGATTTATTGAGCCATTTCCTTATGGCTGGAGAGAAGCCGTTTTGACTTTCAAGTGTCACAGTTAATGCTTGAAGAAAATCCTTGTGCTTGGATCCTGTTCACCTTCCCCGGCTCGGGCAAGTTCCTGGGAGCCTGAGAACCCTGCAGGTGGAATCTGGCTGGTCTCCGTCCCCAGCTCTGCAGGCGGAGGTCATGGGCTTGTGCCAGGCTGAGGGGTTGGGAGGGCAATGGACTCTCATTGTGTTTGTAGTTGCGTGGTGGATAGGGCCGCTGCGCACCTTTCTCTTCTTCTTTACAGCTGCTAGACCTCTCTCCCCTCTCCCTCTGCACGTCACCTCTCCTGTTTTCCTAGGCGACCGGTGGCCCCTCTCTTACTGTTCCAGTTTTGAGTCAGGCCAAAGAAATGAACTGTTAAAAACATTCTCTCCCAAACTGTCACTGTCTTTGAACTTTGTTAAAGACATTGTCTTGACTCTGGCCTTTTGCTGCGCAGAGGGCCTCGTGTCTGGGGAGCAAAAGCTGTTCCTATTTCTTGGTGGCCTCTGGATCATGTCTCCTTCTCCGAGGTTTATGACACTGGTTTTCTGTGATCCTCTCAAGTAGTTTTAGAGTTTGATTTATTACATTTGGGCCTTTAATCTGTTTGGAATTTATTTTAGTATCTAAGGTGATGTAAGAGTCTGACTTTTGCTCTTCTAATTGATAGCCGTTCAATGTTATTTTCTATGACATCTGTCACTCCCACCACAGAATTCAATATAGCATTATCTCTGTCTGTGGAATTCTGTCTGTCTTGTCTATTTTTTTTCTGATCCTGTGGGTCAGGAGAGTTCCTGGGCTGAGGTCTTTCCTCTTCTGGGGTTTGAGCATTCCCACCTTTGGTAGCCTCCACCATGGTTTTGTTAAGTGCTTAGACATGTTTGTACTCAGCTGTTGGGACGCCCACTGGTGGGGGACCTGCAGGAGACTGGGCGTGGACCTGACCCATCAGGAGCCATGGCAAGGAGGGGCCTACAGCCAGCTCTGCAGGCTGCTGGGGGAGAGGCAGTGGGATCCTGCGGGGAGGCCAGGGTTGGGGGAGATGGCTTTCTCGGAGGAGGACAGAGGTTCTTGGTACAAGCGGAGAAAGGAGACCCAGAGCTTGGAGGCCTTGGGAGAGTCACTTGCTCTGCAAACCTCTCTTTTCTCATCTGTGAAATGGGAACGGCTAGGGCCAGAATTCACCAATTCACTTCTGGTTTGGGGGCATAAGCCCCGAGATGTGTGATGGTTTCTGTGGTGTCAACACTGTCAGCCTGAAGTCACAAAGGCAGAGGTCCCGTTCTTTCCACCACGTCAACCTGATAGGCATAAGGAGCCCCGAGAGAGCATGGGTGAGACTGAAATGGGAAGTGATGCCTGGTTTTATGATGTCTTTATTTGCAGTACTGGGGATGAAACCCAGGGCCTCGTGCACACTGGGCAGGAGGAACTTTTCCACTGAGCCACGTCCCCAGCCCAGGAAGTGATGTTTTGACCATGTATCGTCTATGTTTTTAATATGATTTATTTCGTTATAAGTTCATATAATTTAATTTTTTAAAATGACTGCATTTAACAGTTCAGTTTCTAGAAATTTCTTAGGCACATGCTCTGGGCCTATCCTAGAGATTGCATGAGGCAAATGAAGGGGATCAGCCTACAGCTCACCAGACGCCGCGGCAAACTCTGGTAGGGGAGGCCCCGGGAGGCTCAGATGGTTGAGGTGGAACAGGACCTGGGCCTCTGTGTTTTTACCACATTCCCAGCTGCCTTTGGTCTGACCTGTTTGAACACCACTGGTAGAACACGAGGTCAGGACGCCAGGAACCGTTATGTTGAGCTGATCAACCCACCCACATGCTGCTATTTTAAAATTACTGGACAGATTGGCAGTTTCACGTGGTTCAGCCTAATAACTCTTCCCTGCGTCCCTGGGAACTGATGAAGAAAGAGAGAGTAAAGCGAATGGGAAGTGGACACTCTGGTCAGGCGATACTGAAGGCCATAGCCAGTGCCTTTGGGCCAGGGTTTCCTTCAAGTTCACGCCAGGAGGGGCGCTGATGCCAGGCAAGAGCACCCCAGGACGGCAGGCCCTGCAGGGGGGCGGCCGGGGGCTGGAGCTGGGTGCCCCCCTGGGAACCATCCGCCGTGTTTGCCAGTCTCTTCTGAACTCCCTGGTCAGCTCCCCAGGGCCGTGGAGTGGGGTCAGATGCCCAGAGTCCAGCCCCGCCTCACACCCACGGAACGGAACTCGCTTGAATCAATGAGCACAGGAAACCCCAGCGCCTGGGCACCTCTGTGCACATCCAAGGCCAGCCAGTGTTGACCTGGAGGGAGCACTCTCCGAGGATTAGGAAGGGGCACTCCCTGGGTGAAGGACGGCTGGGACTGTGTCCGTCACTGTTTTCCCTGGACACCTTAAACTGTGTTCTGGGAGTGCAGGTGGCCTTGAGTTTTAGGTGGGAAGAGGGTCTGGGATCTGAAGCTCAGGAGAGGGATGAGCATTCCCAGGGGCAGCCAACCGGCCATGGAGTCCTGAAAGCCTAACATCTCGGGGCTCAGTTTTCCCACCTGCAGAATGGGATAGTACCACTGCCTGGGGGGTCGTTGTGAGAAGAAAGCTGCACCAGGGCGGCTGAGAGCTTCTCACCCAGGGACGGGGCGTGATACATCAGAGCATTTTCTACATCAATTTGCAAATAATTTGCTGTTGTCCCTGTATCCAAGGGTGTGAGTGTATGTGATGTGTGTGTCTTTATTTTCATTTCTTTTTTTAATACTGGGGATTGATTGAACCCAGGGGCGCTTAACTACTGAACTCCAGCCCCAGCCTTTTTAATTTTTTTTTTTTTTTTTTGAAGCGGGATCTTGCTAAGTTGCTTAGGGCCTCACTACGTTGCTGAGGCTGGCTTTGAACTCATGATCCTCTTGCCTCAGCCTCCCCAGCCATTGGGATTATAGGCGTGTGCCACACACCCAGCTATGTGCATATGTATCTTTATGGGGTATTTGTGTGCATATTTGCATATGTGCTGTGTGTGTGTGTGCTTATGTGTGTCTCTGCAAGTCTGTGTGTCATTGTTGGGCGTGTCTGTGTCTGTCTGTATTGTGCATCTGTGTGTCTATGTCCGTTTGTGTTCCTGTCTTTGTGGGTGTATCTGTGTCTAGAGTGTGTGTGTGTGTGTGTGTGTGTGTGTGTGTGTATCAAAAGGAATGCGCAGTCCAGGAGGTAGGAATCCCTGGATTTGGCCTGGAAAACCTAGATTTTAAACTCCCTTCTCTCGGGTGACCTTTGTGTCATTGTGTCTGGTGACATCTTTAGGGGATTGTTCCCGTGGTTCTCACGTTTTCGGGCTCCTGTCTCGTTCCCGTCTTCTCCCTGCGCCACAGATGTCCGGCCACCCCCCACCACAATGCTGAAGGTCTATGCACAGGGTTCTGGTGGCTCCGAGGCCTGCCCTTGGTGACAGGTCTTATTCAGAAGGAAAAAATTAGTCCCCACCTGATTAATCTAAACAACTTGCAAATGTTTTTATTCCCGTGGAGCATCACTGGGACAAGCAGGCACTCCTGCGGCACACAGATTGGAACCACAACAAATCCCAGCTCCTTCTTTCAGAAAAGTATTCTGGACCCAGGCACATGGCCACACCTGTGATCCCAGCTACTCAGGAGTCTGAGGCAGGAGGATTGCAAATTAAAGGTCAGTCTGGACAAAACAGCAAGACATTGTTTCCAAATAAAGTGCAGGGAATGTGGCTCAGTGGGGGAGCACTTGCTTAATGTGGGAGGCCCTGGTTCCTTCCCCTGTACCAACCCCCTCCCCGGTGTCCTGGAGTAACCTTTGCATGTCAATCAAGTCTAGATTCTTACAGAATCACACACTAAAATGCTCTGTGGATAGTTGAATTGCTCAGGGAATACTGACTAGGGGAAAAAAAAGGTATGTGTTCAGTAAAAGGCCACTTTAATCAATATATTTCCATCTGCAGTTGGTAGAATCAGCAGATATGGAACCCACAGAGGTGGGGGGCCAGCGGCACCCCACACTGAGCCTCAACAACAGAAACTTCTCTCAGTTCTGAGTTCTGAGAGCAAGGGGTCAGGGTGCTCAGCGGTGCTCCGGGAGTCCTGCTGGCTGCTGCCCTCCCTGGCCCTGGGCTGGGTGGGGCTCCTCCCCTGATGCAGCCTCATCTCCACAGGCCGGTTCTCCCCTGCTCCGGTCTCCTTCCACATTTCCTGTCCTCCATCAAGGGCCCATTCTGCTCCAGACTGACCTCACCTTAGTGATTACAGCCACCATGACTCCGTTTCCAGAGGTCACATCCTGAGGTTCTGGGGACTATCTTTGGGGAGACATAATTCAATCCATAAACAGGGTCAGGGCAAAACAAAAACATAGGTTCCCCATCCCAGTCCTGTCTTTTGCTGGCGTTGGGCGGAGGCCTTGTCCCTGAGATCGCCGTCCTGCCCTTGCCGGGGACTGTTAAGGGACCTGCCTCCTAGGACTGACCTGGGGCAGCCAGACGGTGTGACTTGCTGGGCTTAGAGCAGGTGCCTGGCCTTTTCTCCTTCCTTCAGATCAGAGTGTGAAGTTGTACTATTTAGTCTCCCAAGCGTCCAGTTTGCAGTATCTGGAAGAGATTCTGCAGCAAATGGGTCCTGTGCTAAAACTCTCAGCGCACACAGTGGCGCGTAAATGGAGCCGTCGGGAGGGGCAGGCTGCGGGGCTGCTCCTAAGCCAGGGGCTGGCACTCTGTGCCCTGTGAGCCAGCTGGACACGGTCATCTTCAGGAGTGGCTGGTCTCTTAGCTTTTTTGCAGATTAGAGCTGCTATTAAATAAAATAGCTTTAAAAAAAATACAGCCTGCGCGACCCCTGGTGATCAGGTCTGGAAGTCAGATCCAGTCTTCTGGCCTCTCCCCAGCCTGGATGCCTCCATGGAGCCCAGGGGTTGTGTTCAAACGCGCGTCTGTCCCCCTCTGGACTGAGAGTGCCGGGGCCAGGGCCACTGTGCTATTTATTTCTTTGCCCAGAATGTTCCAGTTATTTACTGCTGTATAACAAACCACTCCAGAACTTCGCGGTTTAAAATAACACGTTCTCATGTCTCATGGTGCTGGGGTTCTCCGGGCTTTGCCGGGGGGTTTGCGCTGTCGCTCACACACAGGCGGTGGCAGGGGCTGGCATCATCTCCTGGGTGGCCACCCACAGCATGTGCGTGCCTGGCGTGGGGCTGAGAAGGCTCACGTGTCTGGGGCTCCACAGCTGGGCTCCTCGGGTGTTCCTGTTTCCACGTGGACTCCAATATGGTGCCTTTGAGGTGGCTGGAGTCCATGTGCACATGTCCCCAGAGAGAGAGAGAAGGCGGAAAAGGGCCAGGTAGAATCTCTATCACCCTCTGTGTCTGGGCCTCCCTTGGAAATCCAGAGGGTCACTTCCAACAGAGTCACTAAGCACAGCCCTTTTTCAAAGGGAAGGCAGTTAGACCCCATCTTTTGATGGTGGAGCATTAAAAGTTAAAGTCAAGTTCCTGTGGGGCGGACAGGGCTGGGTACTCTGTCTTCCTGACTTTTAAATTTTATTTATTTATGAATTTATTTATTCATTTTTTTGGTTCTGGGGATTGCACCCAGGAGTGCTTAACTGAGCCACATCCCCAGCCTTTTTGTAGCATTTTATTTAGAGAAAGGGTCTCACGGAGTTGCTTAGGGCCTCCCTAAGTTGCTGAGGCTGGCTTTGAACTCACAATCCTCCTGCCTCAGCTTCCAGAGCCCCTGGGATTACAGGTGTTCGCCGATCGCACCCGGCTTCTGACTTTTTTTAAATGGTGGGGCTGAGTGTGTAGCTCAGTGGTAGAGCGCTTGCCTAAGACCTGCAAGGTCCCCAGCACCACAAAGAATGCCCTCCAGCAGCTGCAAAGCCAGGTGTTAGGTATAAGTTAAACCATTGTTGAAATTCTGAAGATGCTGAGTCCTGTTAAGTAGGAGAGTCTTTCTTATTTGTTTCTTTTTTTTTAAAAGACAGCTTTGGAAACTAGCTGTCAGTTGCTTGGGATCATGTTGTCCATTAATGAAAGTCTATTTGCATCAAAAAATAAAAGGGGCTGGGACGGGAGTGTAGCTCAGTGGTAAAGCATATGTTTAGTATGCTTGAGGCCCTGGGTTCAATATCTAGTGCTAAATATATATATATATAGAGAGAGGGGGAAAATACAAAAACTAATACTAAAACTACTTTTAAAAAATGTTTATGTCAGGCCAAGCATGATGACACATTCCTGCAATCCCAGGAACTTGGGAGGGTGCGACAGAAGTATCACAAGTTCAAGTTCATGTCAAGATCTTTCTTTTCTTTGTCATTATAAAAGCGGATTATCACTATGTGGAAGGCAGGCCTCACACTGAGCAGAGAGTAGGTGCTCAATGCATGTTTGTTGACTTGCTGCAAAACGGCACCAAATTTCAATTTGTAGTTAGGCAGAACAGGAGCTCCCAGCATTGAAGTGAGGCAGCAGGGGCTGATGTTGGCAGGTACCATCAGTTTGTGCTTTGCCACACCTGCTCTGAGAACAGTCATGGTGCAATAGATCAGGGACACAGCACCAGGAACTATTATAATATTGATTGGGAACCTCAATACCATTATAGGAAGCGGTTGAACAGTCTGTATCAGGGGGTGCTGTCTGTTGTGGGACTGAGGCCCTGGGGAAGGAGGTGGTCAGGAGCCAAGCCAGACTGGAACTCAGGGGGCACTGTCCATTGGATCCTGCCTTGGTCTGTCATCCCATCCAATGGATGACCGGATTCCTTGAGCAAGCTGCAGGAGGGCTAGATGCTTCTCTGCAGAGGCACCAGACCCAGGTGAACTTGAATATGTTCTTCCTTGGATTTGGGACATGAGATTGGGCAGGAGCTGGAGGAACTAAAGCAAAGTGGCAGTGTGTGCCCCACTCAGCTACAGGTGGACAGGATGGTTTGCCAGTTGAACAGGGTTGGTCTCCTTCTTGCACAGAGAGGAAGGGACATGTGCAATGGCTGGACATGTAGATCGATAGAACCTTTTAGGACAGTGACCTGGGAAAATGCATTATAACTACAAATGCCCCTGTGACCCGGAATCCCACACCTGGGAGTTCTTATCATATGAACCATGGGAATAATGTAAGGATAGATGTTCCATGTTGAGTGAGTCATGGATAATTCTTAATAATTATGAATTCACTAATAATTATAATAATGGGTAATTTTAATAACAAAATAATGAATTAACACTCTATCTGGGGCTTGGAGAAGTCTGCCTGGAAGAAAGAAAACCAGGCTGAAGTAAAGTGTGCATGGTGTGACCTCATATATCCTAAAAGAATGACAAAAGTATTTTGTCTATGTACCTATCCACATATGTATGTACCTGTTACACATTTCTATAGTCATCCTCCACTTACTTTGAGTTAATCTGTTTTTAGAATTAAAGTGCATCTCTTTGAGACAGTATACCATTGGGTCTCTTTCATCCATTCTGACCAATCTCCCTTTTAATTGGAGTGTTTAGACCATTAACATTTAGTGTGATTACTGGCATGATCTATAGATCTTATAGATCTATAACTTTATTACTTACTTTTAGTTTGTCCCTTTGTTATTTTCAATGTTTTTTTAGAGCAACTAGAAACATACAGAGTTGCTATGGGTTGTATGGTGGTGTCCTCCAAAACTTCTTCTAATCCCCAGTGAACTGGTGTTAGGTGGTGAAGCCCGTGGGGGTGATTGGGTCACGAGGGTGGCGCCTCTTGAAGGAATTAGTGCCTTGTGAAAAGAGGGGGAGACACAGACACCCACCCCCCAACTTCCACTGTCTGCCATGTGAGGTTACAAGGAGAAAATGACCATCTGCACATCAAGAAGAGGGCTCCCACCAGAATGTACCGTGTTGGCACCCCAATCTCATGCTCCCCAGTGTCCAGAACAATCGGCACTCTGCCTGGGCAGCCTGAGCCGACGAAGACAATAGCACAGAGTCCCAGATGTCCCAGGTGGCCCCACGGCCAGCGTCTGATGCCACATCTCACCGTGGTACAGTGGTCACAGGTAAGACCCCAGCAGTCTCAGGCGACTACTAACCGCTGCAGACTCTCCTTGGGTTCCGCCGGTTTCTCCACTCACGTGGCTGTTCGTTCCAGGACACCATGTTCCTTTAGTGTCCTCTGGTCTGCGATGGCCTCTGAGTCTGTCCTTGTGGACAGTCTTGAGGAAGCACTGTCTGGGTCTCCCATTCATTCTCCAGCTTGGGACTGTCCAATGAATGGACCGAGGTGTGGATTTGGGGAAAGCTTACCACCGAAGGGCCTCCTTGTCACCTCCTATTTGGAGTTTGTGACATCCACAAGACCCATCCCTGTGCTGCTGACGTCCATGACGTGGTAAGGTGGCATCTGCCAGGTCCCTCCACTGTGTTCCTCTCCTCCCTTCCAGGAAGCAGGTCACTAGGTCTAGCCCAGCCTCCTGCCACCTTGTAGGGAGGGAGCATTCACAGATGTCACTTCGAGTTCTCTTGTAAGAGAGACTCGGTTCCTGTCCCCGCTTATTTACTTAATTATTTATATAAATAAGGACTCATGTGATATGGTTTTATATTTTAGGTTTGTTTATTTATTTATTTTTGAGGCACTGGGGATGGAACCCAGGGTGCTCTATCACTGAGCTACGTCCCCAGCCCTTTTTATTTATTTATTTATTTATTTTTTAATTTTTGAGACAGGTTCTCACTAAGATGCTGAGGCTGGTTTCAAATTTGCAAACCTCCTGCCTCAGCCTCCCTATGATCCCTCCCCTGGGATTATAGGCCTGTGCCACCCTGACCTTTTATTTCAGAAGTTGAGTTACATATCTCAACTCAAGTTGTCATTGGGTACTGCAAGATTAGTAGCCACACTATTTCTTTAAAAAAATCACACATAATCCCCCAACAGACACACCCACTCTTCCAGGAGGCCACTGATTGGGAGTCAGAATCCCAACACCAGTGTTTGATCTGGCCATTCAGCTTGGCGATTTCCACTGATGCTGAAGCACGTCCAGTCATTTTCTGTACCCATGAGCCCAGAACCTCCTCGTAGCTGGAGTGTGGGCTTTGAGGAGATGGTCTTGAAGGAAGCCTACTGTGGGTGCAGGTCTGGGATTGAGGGAAATGAGCTGGGAAGCCCCTTCCAGGTGTTTTTAGGTTCCTGCTGCTTCTGCAGCGTGTCACCCTGGGGTGTGCAGGGTGAAGCCGTGGCTGCCACGGTCCCCTGGATCCACACCAGGGCTCCAAGCCCACATCCCACCACTGTGAGGTGGCCACCTGACAGCAGGCTGGTCCCCCGCAGCCTGGACACTCCTGAGAAGGCTCACCCGCGGCACCCGAGCTTGCTCCTCACGTACCAGGGCTTTCCTGCGTCTGACTTCCAATGGCATTGTCCTGGTCACCGCGTTCCCTGCCATGTTGCAGGATTTGAAATGGGATACATTAGTCAAGGCAAAGACTTCAAGCCAGGCGGCTTCAGCAGATCATGGAATTCCAGTCCCCGGAGAAGCTGGTGGCTTGGAATAAGCTCCAGGGGACCCTGAAGCGGAGCCATGGAGGAACTGTTGGTTTGGAAGCCGCAGTGCTGTTCTCAGACAGTCTGGGCAGTGTCAGCTGCCCCCGTCACACGTCGGCCTGTACCTGCACAGGGTCTGCTGGGTGTTTCTTGACATGCATGTTTAATACTTGAATGCACTGTTGAAAAAGTGAAGCCCTCAGGGCTGGGTGGCCAGGGCTTCAGGCCCATGGTCCACTAGGAGTCACTAGTGATGGTCCTCTAGGACGTCCAGGCATGGAGTGAAACAGAATTGAAACCACAGCAGGCTCCACCTGGAGGACCCCTTGGGAGGTCACCCTGGCCACACTTGTCCTTGAAGGTGGACACCAGCTTCATTGCAACCTCAGGAGGTGTTGCATGACTTGTCAAATTGGAGAGCTCTTAGGGGCCACCGAGATCTCACTGGGACGCAACAAAGTGTGTCCCTAAGGGATTCAGCATTTCTTCCCGCACCATCTTCTAATACAGAGGGAGTTTGAGATGGAGTGATTCTGAAGTGAGAAGCGTTCCTTCAAGTCAGGTGTGGGGTGCTCGCCTGTAGTTGAAGGTAATCTGGAAGATGAGGCAGGGGGTTGCAAATTTGAGGCCAGACTGAGCACTCTAGTGAGACCCTGTCTCAAAAAGAAAAGAAGGAAGGAGGGAAGGGAGGGAGGGAGGGAAGGGGAAGGGAGGGGAGGGGAGGGAAGGGGAGGGGAGGGAAGGGGAAGGAAGGGAGGGAGGGAGAGAGGGGAGGGAGGGGAGGGAGGGGGAGGGGAGGGAAGGAGAGGGGAGGGGAGGGAGGGAGGGAGGGAAAGAAGGAAGAGAGGGAAGAGGGGAGAGGAGGGGAGGAGAAGGAGGAGAAGGGAGGGGAGGAGAAGGGAGGGGAGGGAGGGGAGGGGAGGGAGGGAGGGAAGGGAGGAGAGGGGAGGGAGGGAAGGCTGTGGTGACATGCCGTGTGTCATCCTCACCACTAGATGTTTGTCCACTTTACTGAGGAAGAAACTGAGGTTCCAGGGTGACGAGTCGGAATGAAGCGAGGGCCCTCGTCCGGGAGCGCAGGTCTGACCCCGGGTCCCTTAGGGAGGGGCTTCTTCACCTGACATTGCTGACCTGGGCCCAGGTAGTTCCTGCTGCGGGGCTCGTCCTGAGCCTGGCTCCATCTTCCGCAGGAGGTTGAGCTTGTGTAGCTCCTGCCCTGGGCTCCTGGCACCTCTAGATGCCAGGGCACTCCCCCTCCTCTAGTTGTCACACCTACACGTGTTCAGGTAAGTCCCGCAGGACAAGCTTGCCTCAGGGACCTGGGTTAAGGTCTGAGGTCCCCATGAGTCTGTGGTGTGGTTTCTCCTGAGCTCTGGGGAGAGGAAGGGGAGAGACCGCCACCTGCCTCTTCCAGCGACTCACTGCAGGTCGCATGGTCCAGGCACAGGGATGCAGCTCTGTGTCACAGGAATGACAGCCACAGAGGTGGGTGCTTTAGTCACCCTTTCACGGCTGTGACTACAGGATTCAGCCAGAACAGCGGAGGAGCAGGAAAGTTTATGGGGTGCCCACGGTTCCAGAGGTCTCAGCCCATAGAAGGCGGCTCCTTTCTCAGGGCCTGGGGTGAGGCAGGACATCACGGTAGGAGGAAGCAGCTCACATGGTGATCAGCAAGCAGAGGGAGAGAGGGCTCCACTCTGCAGACACAAATATATATATACACATACCCCCACAGCCACGCCCCCAAGGCCACCTCCTCCAGCCACACCCCACCTGCCTCCAAGGCCACTCAGGTCAACCCACCAGGGATTAACTCCCTAGGTTCAGGCTGTAACCCCATCATTTCTCCTCCAAACCTTCTTGCAATGTCTCACACGTGAGCTTATGGGGGACGCCCCACATCCAAACCATAACAGTGAGTACCAAACACGGTGAGCCAGGAGGAAAGAGTCCAGCAGGTCGCCATAGTCTGCCGTAACTGCCCACATAGTGCCAACCCGGAGAGTCGGAAGGTCCCCAGCACATAGAAGTGAAACGTGTTTGCAGAGCGGGGAATGCCGAGCACCCCCTGATTTGACCCTCACACATCATGCGGGTGTTATGTGCGGAATAAAAGTTAAATGGGACTGGGGATGTAGCTCCCTAGGAGAGCACTTGCCTAGGATGTGAGAAGCCCTGTGACCCATCCCCAGCTCCAGAGAGAGAGAGAGAGAGAGAGAGAGACAGAGACAGAGACAGAGAGAGAGAGAGACAGAGACAGAGGAGAGACAGAGAGAGAGAGAGACAGACAAAGAGAGGAGAGACAGAGAGAGACAGAGACACACACAGAGAGACAGAAAGGGAGGAGAGACACACAGAGACAGAGAGACAGAGACACACAGAGACAAAGAGAGACAGCGAGGAGAGAGACAGAGAGAGACACAGAGAGGGAGAGAGAGAAAGAGGAGAAACAGGGAAAAGTAATGAGAATAAAGTCAGTTTTTTGAATATATTGATAAGAGGAGCAACACGGCATAGACAGACACAGGACAGAAGCAAATAATCAACAGGCACAATCACAAAGGAGGAACGGTGACCACACAGGGCCACAGAGGAGAGGACAAGGTCATTACGAGGATCTGCTCTGAACGGATTTGAAAATTTAGATGAAATGAACATATAGCTTGAAAAATTATAAAATGTCAGTATCTGGCACAAGAAAACAAAAACAAGAAAGCTTGAATGGGCTGAGAGTTCTGGAAGAACTTGAAGTGCTAATCAAAGACATCTTTCCCCAAAGTTTCAGGGCCAGATGTTTCTATGGGTGAATTTTATCCAACTTTAAAAAGAATGATTAATATTGATCTTTTAAAAGATATTGCTGAAAATACAAAGGAGTAGAAACTGCCCATAAAACTCATTTTATAAAACCAGGATAATATTGGTTTTGAAACTAGATTTAAAAAAAAAATTCAAGGAAATAAATTAGACATCATTTTACTGAATGTAGATACAAAATCCCAAATAAACCTTTTAAAATAAGTGCCAGAGGGCTGGGGGTGTGGCTCAGTGGTAGTGCACTTGCCTAGCATGTGTTGAACATTGGGTTTGATTCTCACCACATGCAAATAAATAAAATAAAGGTCCATCAACAACTAAAATATGTATAACACCGTGATACAATTCACAACATATATTTAAAATAAATGCCAGAGTCAGCCTTCCCTATCTTTGGTGCCACATCCATAGGCTCAACCAGCCACAGGCTGAACATATTCAGAAAAAAAAAAAATCACATCTGAACTGGACACACACAGAACTTTTTCTGGTCAGCATTTCCTAGGTAATGTAGTACAACAGCTACTTGCATTGCACTTACATTGTGTTAAGTATTACATGTCATCTAGACATGATTTACACACAGTACAGGGGAGGATGTCAGGGGTTGGACGCAAATACTGTGCTGCTTTATATAAGGGACTTGAACATCTACAGATAGGGTTCGGAAAGGATCCCCCATGGGCGCTAGGTACACATCATAATCAGATAGAGCTTACCAGGAATGCAAAGGTGGCTTAATATAAAATAATGCATTTGAAAGACATAAAATCAACTTGAAAAATTCCCATAGAAGCATATGAGGAAGCATAATATTTGCTTATGATAAAATCACTTTGCAAAAAAAAATGGAAATTTCTGAAATTGGTGAAAGTCTTGCTCCTGAGGTTTATAGTAACTTTTAAATTTTATTTTTTGCAGTACTGAGGATTCAACCTAAGGATGCTTTGCCACTGAGCCATATCTACAACCCTGTTTGTTTTTTATTTTTAGACAGAGCCACACTAACTTGCTGAGGCTGGCCTGGAACTTGTGATCCTCCTCCTCAGCCTCCCTGGTCTCTGGGATCACAGGTGTGTGCCACAGTGCCTGGATGTCACCATTTTTAGCAGAGCACCTTTAGCTGTTT
Source organism: Ictidomys tridecemlineatus (assembly GCF_052094955.1). Taxonomy (NCBI): domain Eukaryota; kingdom Metazoa; phylum Chordata; class Mammalia; order Rodentia; family Sciuridae; genus Ictidomys; species Ictidomys tridecemlineatus. The sequence continues at coordinate 114,631,114 of NC_135481.1, read as the reverse complement.
TCTTTATGATAGGGAAGAACATAGCAAGGTGTCTGTCCCCTCCCCTCTCTGCCATAGGAGATCTGGCCAAGGTTTAAAAAAAACATTCAAGAAACTCAAAAGAAAGAGGGGAAAAAAAAAGTAAGAAATGAATAATATAGTTGTAAGGTTTTTTTTTCCCCTCCAGAAGAAATGGTCATCTTCAGAGAAAAACGATGGAATTGAACCAAACTAAAAGAGATCATGGAACCCAGAGAAAAGATGAACTTTAACAAATCTGTAGCATTTCTCTACATCATTAATAGCCAACTAGAAAATGTAAGAACATATATCAAACATAAATAATCAAGCATAGCAGTATGTAAACAACCTAATAACACCATGGTACATTCAAACATCAGTAAGAACCAAAAATGAACAAAGGGATGCACAGGACACTCAAGAAACAGTGGAGCATCTGACATGAAAGGGCAAAATCAGAAATATCCGAATAGCAGACATACAGACTTGAACAGCATCCCTCGCTGTTATAAAGCTGTCCTTCGATCCTAATTAATCTGTTGACTCAAGGTAGGCGCAACCAAAATTGCAGCTAGATTTTTTTTCATAAACCAATTATTCTAAAATTTCTGTGCAAGAATAAAAATTCACAAAGAATTGAGTCAAAAAGAAAAGAGAATACTTTCCCCTCTCAAGGTGTAGTCGTGACAATGGTGAGGAAGAAAAACATTCAGCCAGCGCAGGGAACAGAACAGAGAGCTCGGGGTGCACGCAAGGATCCAAGAGACCACGGAGGGACCCCACAGCTTCATGGGGAGAGAATGGATAGCGGTCTGGGGAGAACTCACACCAAACCCAAACAAACACCCCCCAGATTCCCTACCTAATGGGGCTACCATGGTGGGCTCCACACACATTCCTTTCTTTCTTTTTCTTTTTTTTTAAATTGGTTTTATTTTTTAAACACTTGACAGTAGAATTCATCACAATTCTTATTACACATATAGAACAATTTTTCATATCTCTGTTTGTATATAAAGTATTTCACACCAATTCATGTCTTCATACAGGTAGGTACTTTGGATAATGATGTCCATCACATTCCCCCATCATTGCTGACCCCCTGACCCCTCCCTTCCCCTCCCACCCCTCTGCCCTATCTAGAGTTCATCTATTCCTCCCATGCTCCCCCGCCCTACCCCACTATGAGTCAGCCTCCGTATATCAAAGAAAACATTTGGCATTTGGTTTTTTGGAATTGATTATCTTCACTTAGCATGATATTCTCCAACTCCATCCATTTACCTGCAAATGCCATGATTTTATTCTCTTTTATTGCTGAGTAATATTCCATTGTGTATATATGCCACATTTTTAAAAATCCATTCATCTGCTGAAGGACATCTAGTTTGGTTCCACAGTTTAGCTATTATGAATTGTGCTGCTATAAACATTGATGTGGCTGTGTCCCTGTAGTATGCTGTTTCTAAGTCCTTTGGGTACAATCCGAGGAGTGGGATAGCTGGGTCAAATGGTGGTTCCATTCCAAGTTTTCCAAGGAATCTCCATAGTGCTTTCCATATTGGCTGCACCAATTTGCAGTCCCACCAGCAGTGTATGAGTGTGCATTTCCCCCATACCCTCGCCAACACTTATTGTTGTCTGTCTTCATAATAGCTGCCATTCTGACTGGAGTGAGATGAAATCTTAGAGTAGTTTTGATTTGCATTTCTCTAATTGGTAGAGATGATGAACATTTTTTCATATATTTTGTTGATTGATTGAATATCCTCTTCTGAGAAGTGTCTGTTCATGTCCTTGGCCCATTTATTGATTGGGTTATTTGTTTTTTTGGTGTTTAGTCTTTTGAGTTCTTTATATACCCTAGAGATTAGTGCTCTATCTGACATGTGAGGGGTAAAGATTTGCTCCCAAGATGTAGGCTCTCTATTCACCTCATAGATTGTTTCTTTTGCTGAGAAGAAACTTTTTAGTTTGAGTCTATCGCATTTATTGATTCTTGGTTTTAATTCTTGTGCTATAGGAGTCTTATTAAGGAAGTTGGGGCCTAATCCTACATGACGGAGATTAGGGCCTACTTATTCTTCTATTAGACGCAGAGTCTCTGGTTGTATTCCTAGGTAGGTCCTTGATCCACTTTGAGTTGTGTTTTGTGCATGCTGAGAGAAAAGGGTTTAATTTCATTTTGTTGCATATGGATTTCCAGTTTTTCCATAACCATTTGTTGAAGAGGCTAGCTTTTCTCCAATGCATGTTTTTGGCACCTTTGTCTAATATAAGATCATTGTAACTTTATGGATTAGTCTCTGTGTCCTCTATTCCATACCATTGGTCTACAAGTTTGTTTTGGTGCCAGTAAGCCATGCTGTTTTTGTTACTATTGCTCTATAGTATAGTTTAAGGTCTGGTATAGTGATGCCACCTGCTTCACTCTTCCTGCTAAGGATTGCTTTAGCTATTCTGGGTCTCTTATTTTTTCAGATAAATTTCATGATTGCCTTTTCTATTTCTATGAGGAATGCCATTGGGATTTTGATCAGAATTGCATTAAATCTGTATAGTGCTTTTGGTAGTATGGTCATTTTGATAATATTAATTCTGCCTATCCTAGACCAAGGTAGATCTTTCCATCTTCTAAGGTCTTCTTTGATTTCTTTCTTTAGATTTCTGTAGTTTTCATCGTAAAGACACATCAAAGAAAGAAAACTTTAGACCAATATCTCTAATGAACATAGATGCAAAAATTCTCAATAAAATTCTGGCATATCGAATACAAAAACATATCAAAGAGATAGTGCACCATGATCAAGTGGGATTCATCCCATGGATACAAGGTTGGTTCAACATATGGAAATTAACAAATGTAATTCATCACATCAATAGACTCAAAGATAAGAATCACATGATCATCTCAATAGACTCGGAAAAAGCATTTGACAAAATACAGCACCCCTTCATGTTCAAAAGACTAGAAATACTAGGGATAACAAGAACACATCTCAACATCGTAAAGGCTATCTATGCTAAGCCCCAGGCCAACGTCATTCTAAATGGGGAAAAATTGAAGGCATTCCTTGTAAAAACTGGAACAAGAAAGGAATGCCCTGTCTCACCACTTCTATTTAGCATAATTCTTGAAACACTGGCCAGAGCAATTAGACGAAAGAAACTAAAGGGACACCTATAGGAGAAGAAGAACTTAAATTAGCACTATTTGCTGATGATATGGTTCTATACCTAGAAGACCCCAAAAACTCTACCAAAAAACTTCTAGAACTAGTAAATGAATTCAGCAAAGTAGCAGGATATAAAATCAACTTCCTTTCTCTTTCTCTATATTTTAGTTGAGCATAGCTAAGCTGTGCTCTATCACTGAGCTTCACCCCCACCGGCAAGATGCAAATTTCAGTGGTAAGATTCTAACGTCAGTAGAAGATGCTATAGGAGGGCTTTAGTGTGTGTGTGTGTGTGTGTGTGTGTGTGTGTGTGTGTGTGTGTGTGTATGTCACAGCTATAATACAATTTTTAGGAAGGGAGGGAAGGAGGAAAAAGAGAGGGGAGGTTGGAGGGGGGAATGGAGGGGTAGATTTGGTTGCAATGTCATGAAAGAACACTTTGGGCAAAAAACTGAGAATACCCAAGGAATTCCTGAGAAATCAACAAGAATAAGAGGGCCTTGCGAGAGGAGATGGAGGGAGGCTGCTCACGGGGAGCTCCAGGGGAGACCACAGGAGCACTCTCTCCGACTGTGGTGCGGGGAGGTGCAAACCAAAGCTAGCAGGTGTCACTCCACCCCCACAGACTGGCAGAGCCACACAGGCAAGGGGGACCTGTGGAATTCAAAGTGCCAGCAGGAAGGTGGTCCTGGGCAGCTGGTGCCAGCTGGGGGGAGCCTTGGGGCGGTGCAGCCCTCACACTCACACCTGTGGCCCTCGGGGCTATTTCTCAGGGGAACTTGGAGGCCGTCCATATGTGTCCTGGGGAACTGGTGCCTAAAGGTGGTGGGCAGAGGGGTGGTGTGCTGGAGGGAGCAGGTAGGTTCCGTCCCCAGTTCCAAAAGACAAAACAGAAAGGAGGCAACAGGTAAATGAATCCAGAGAGACGCTTCATGACCCTGTAGTGAGGGGAGCCATGACATGAGTTTCTGATTAGCTCAACCAGGACTTTTTCATGATTTTTTTTTTAAGAAAACAAGTCTTCTGCCATCGTGTTGGGGCTGTGGGGGCTGTGGGGGGGGGCATGCTTCAGCCTGTGGGCTTCTCCATTCCGATTCTCCAGCCTTGGTCGTGTGTGCCAGGCTGATTCCTCCACTCAGCTGAAGGACTGGTCTTCCACCCCTGGCCTTGGGCGTCAAAGGAGGGGTGTCGCTGAGAACAGACCAGGAGCTTTCGCATGCTGAAATGACAGTGGCAAATGGGGACACTTAGGGTGAAAGTAGCCCTCCTGGAAATCTTTGGCCTGAGAACTTGGGAGTGGTGCATCAAATGACAGGAGCAATGATCGGGAACACGCCTGCCCTGACGTCTAGAGAGCCTGTTGGAGGTCCAGGCAGGGGAGCGTGGCTAGTCCTCTGCCCTTGACCGAAGATCAGTCCTCCTGTACGAGGGATCGACCTCTTTGACCACGTGTGCAGGTTTGGGAGGAACGTGCATGGTGTGGCGAGGGAGGAGGGACACCTGCCCAGCCAGCCAGGTCAGCTGCACCGGCCCTGGAGAGCAATGGGGTGACAGATGTCCCAGCCAGCACATCCTGCACTCACATCTTTAATCCCCTCCCTGCCTCAGGGCCTCTGGACTCCCACCTGCCAAGCCTGGGAGGTAGAATCACCTGGTGACAGTGATCTCTGGCTTTCTGCCTGGGACCTTCCCACAGGCTGTGGCTGATTCTCATGACTCCCTAGGTAGGGAAGTAATTTGGACCCAATTGCACAAGACACAAGAAAGCAGACTCCTTCCCTCCTAAGGGTCCTCCACAGTCTCCCTTCCCCCAGGCCTTTACTCCCTGTAGAGACAACAATGGCTTCTCCCACCTACAGGGAGCCTGGCTGCAAATACTTCAGCAGAGTGCTGTGTGACCTTGGGCAAAGTGCTCAGTCTCTCTGAGCCACTGACTTCTCACCTATCAAATGGGCAGAAGACACCTGCCTGGCCCACTTCACCAGGTTGTCATGAGGATCACTTGTTCTGTGAAATTGTTCTTTGAATGAAAGAAGCTTTTGGATTACTAGGGGACTTTCTGGTATTGCATGGCTGGCAGGGTCACTTCCATAATCTCATTAATTTTAAGTTCCTTTCACCACCTTTTGATGCCCTCCCTCGTCCGTGACACAGACCATTTCACTACCACATATGACTTATGTATATCAGTCATCCTGATGACAGCTGCCAGGTATCCAATACGCACTAACACGCCATTGGGCACCGTTAGTGCCTCATCTAGGTGTTCCGTGTGTGTGTGTGTGTGTGTGTGTGTGTGTGTGTGTGTGTGTGGTGATCACACCCAAGCAACAGCAGCCCCTAATGCGAGGGTGACAGGGAGAACGCGGCATCGATACAGGGACCAAATAGCACAGCAGCTGCTGGGGTTCCCGGGTGCTCCACCCTGATCTGGTCTCCTCCCCCTGTCGGGGCTGCCTGTGTCCTGTGTCCTCCCCTGTCTCTGGTGGCTGCTTCAGGGCCACGGGATGGCTTTGGGGCCAGGAGAAACCGGAGTTTGAGTCCTGGCCAACAGCCAGCTTGCGGCCTGGGTGAGCCTCCTGCTGTGCCCAGCATCCCCCTGGGGCTCCAGTGAGAAGGCAGGTGATGGGGTTTGCCAAGCGCCTGGTGTTCAGTAGGCGCTCCGTGGTGCCCACTGCCTCCTGAAGATGTGTTTTCCTTCCAGTCTGGGTGCTCACGGATCTTTCAGAGAGAGAAGAAAGAGATATCTGGGAATAAAATAAATTAGATTTTTTTTTTGTTGTTGTTGTTACTGGGTATTGAACTCAGGGGCACTCGACCACTGAGACACATCCCCAGACCTAGTTTTGTATTTTATTTTGTATTTTATTTGCTTTTGCTGAAGCTGGCTTTGAACTCCAGATCCTCCTGCCTCTGCCTCAACCTTCCAAAACATTGGGATTTACAGGCATGCACCACATACCTGGCGAGATTAACATGTAATCAGTGGAATTTGAGTATAGCAGATTGCCCTCCAGGATGCGGTGGACCTAGTCCAATCAGTTGACAGCCAAAGGGAACAAAAGGCTGACCTCACTGAGTAACAGGCCTTCTCCTTGCTGACAGCCAAGTGCAACATCAGTTCTTCCCTGGGTCGCCAGCCTGTTGCCTCCCTGTTAGACTTAGAATTCACCAAATTTGCATAATCACTAATGATTATGTGTGCTCTGTATGTATACACATAGACATATAAACACATATAGACTTTTATTTTTGAGACAGTGTCTTGATAAATTGCCAGGCTGGCCTTGAACTTGCCATCTTCCTGCTTCAGCCTCCGGAGTCCCCAGGATTACAGGTGTGCACCATTGCACAGCTTGGGGTTTTAGAGGGAGGAGGAGGGGGGGCAGAAGAGGAGGAGGAGGAGGAGGAGGGGAGGAGGAGGGGAGGAGGAGGAGGAGGGGAGGAGGAGGAGGAGAGGAGGAGGGGAGGGAAGAAGAGGAGGAGGAGGAGGAGGGGAGGGAAGAAGAGGAGGAGGAGGATGGAGGAGAGGAGGAGGAGGAGGCGGAGGAAAAAGAAAGAAAGAAAGAAAAGTTTACAGTTAAGAGCGGCGGGTTACGCTGGCAGCTGTGTGCTGCATCTCTTCAAGGTGTCCTCTAGAGGCCACCTCGAGTGACGGACCTGTCCCATCTAGGTTTGCAGGCAGCACAATTTATGGTGCTGGCACAACGATGCAATTGATGAGCGACACTTTCCTCGGAGAGCACCCCGTCCTTAAGTGACACAGGACTCCTGCGTGTCTGGAGTCACGCCGGCTCTGCCTCAGGAGAACCGGAGCGGTCCCCGGTGCGCCCCCGCCCGGCCTCTCCGGGGAGCGCCTGGCAGCGGGCGTGGGCGGGGCGTGGGCGGGGGTGGGCGGGGCCCAGCGCAGGAGCAGCCCCGCCTCTTGCTAATGAGAAGGCGCCGCGGCCGGCGGCATCCCGCGACTTCCCGCGTGTCTGAATGATGAGGTGTGGCCGCCGCCGTCGCGGCCCAAAGTGCCCAGAATGCGCGCGGCGTGCTCTATCCACCATTTGGAGTAAAGGGGAAAAAAATCACATGGATTTTTTTTCTGCAAGCTCTCATGAAAGTGTGTGCTGTGTTCTCTGCCTTCCTCCCTGCCCCGCAGCGGCGTTAAGTTACCCCGCGCCCTTCCCTGGGTGCAGAAGTTTGGATGCTAAGTTCCTGGTCTTTTGCATTGTGGAGCTTTTTGTTTGTGTGTGTGTGTGTGCGTTTGTTTTCTTCTTCCCAAAGCACGCCTTTCATTCTTCATCTGATGCATCTTCTAGGCAAGAAGGGGAACTGTTCTGGGACTTTGTCCTCTGCACTGTCCCATGGCTGCAGCTCCCCTGGTCCTTACTTGTTAGTCACAGGAGACTCAGTACTTTTATTTAAAATCAGAAAGAAAGTGAATGTGTAAACAACAACATTTGATAATGAATTTAGGCTAAATTTTATTTCTCTTCACACTAACTCAATTTTAAAATATAATTTTTATTTGATTTATTATTATTTTAATGCAGGAAGGGGCTCACAAAAGGGGAGAAAGTGTGCAGGGCCCATAAATTCAAATTGCTGCCCTGACTGTACCCACTAGATGCCACTAGCATTCTCCTCCCCTATGGTGATAATCAAAACGGCATCCAGAGATTGGCAGGTGTCCCCTGGAAGGCAGCGTGAGGTCTGCCAATTGAGAAGATCTGCTTTCTGGTAATGAGAAGAGTTGGCATGCTTTGCTGGGTCAACAGCTCTCCTGGGCACCCGAGGGTGCCTGCAGGTTGTTTTGCTGAATGGCAAAGGGACCAGGCTGGAGGGGAGAGGGGGTGGCCAAGTGATGGGCTTGCAATGTGCTTGCACACCAGACACTTGGTCACCAGGAGCAGCAGGAGTTGGGTGGGATTCTCAGAGTTGGGCACTTCTGCAGTGGGTCCTGGCGGGTGGGTAGAAGTTTTACAGATTAAGAAGCAGAGAAGGTCCCCAACTTGCAAATGAAGTCTGGAGAGGGGTGAAGGGTACCCAGGCTCTGACTTCCTGACTGTTGCAAAGTTTCAGGGGCGGGACAGAGGCCCCCTTTGTAGTAGGTAAAATAAGTGGGTATTTAGTTCCCGGGAATCATGGAAATATTCATTTCTTCTTGAATCTCCTGAAAGATTCATTTCTTCTGTCGGCACCAACAATAACATACGATGTGAAACGCCACCGGCTCTGGCACCATGTCCAGCCCCGTGAAGTCCAATTAGAAATGAGCATTGATTTCAGATTTATCAGATTCGAGTTTTGACTTTTGTCCAGGGGAGAACAGGGATACAGTGTTGTTACAGGCTTATATTTCACCTTCTCAAGGAAGGAAAGGAAAGGAAAGACACACGTCATTTTGACGGGATCCAGAGCCGGCTCTGAGAAAGGCGCCCTATTTTATAACAGAGCTGCTGCCTAGCAGGCCCCGCACCCCGTGCGTGCGCTCTGTCTGGGGCCTCTCGTGCCAGAGACATGAAATAGAACGGTGGGTTCCCAGGCAGAGGGCTTCTGCCCCTGCAGAGCTACGTGGTCTTAGGACAGGGCTGCGTCCTCTTAAACTGGTCTTTGGGGCTGGGGGCACAGAGTTGAGGAACCTTTAAAGAAAGGTTTGCCCTTTGCCAACAGAATGGTGATGGCCCTTTCCGGGTCTGGAGACAATGGGGTGGGTCCTTCTATGGACTAGTGGGCCCCCTCCCCGCAGGGCCTGTTGAGAACACAGCAGCCCCCTCCCCACAGGCCCCTCCCTGTGTGAGCAGGGCCGTGTGGCAGGGGCTCACAGATTTGGGGTTGAGTTCCTGCCCCCCGCCCCCGTTTCTGAGGAATCTGGCCCAATGTACTTGATTTCTTTGAGTTCCTCCTCATCACAGAAGGGTGGATGCCGAGAGGGGCCAGGCTGTGCAGGTTCAAGCCCTGTTACTGCCACTCGGGTCAGTGGCCTTGGGAAGACGACTGGACCCTGGGGCCGTGGGGGAACCAGGCATGGCTCTGTTGCTGTTGGTTCTGTACCACGTGGCCTTGCCACAACCTTGGAGGGGCACAGGGCAGAGAGTGAGGCAATGCCAGCTGTCATCAGGGCATTGTGTGGATGGTCACCAAGAGCATGGGAGAGGGCAGGCAGAAGGGCTGAGCACCCACCCGATTCCCTGGAGGGGTTCCTGGAGGAGTCCAGGGTGCTCCTATCTGCTGATCCATGGTGAGCCTTGGTGATCAGGATCTGGCTGGGGACTCTGGACCTGGGCAGCAAGGGGGTACAGTCATTCTGCAGTGACAAGATCCAGTCTCAAGGAAATAGGGCCCAAGCCAGGCATGTGACCTGCCCAAGGTCACACAGTGGATGGTGGCAGAATCAGAAGACACAGGGTCACCTGCCCATGTCTCAAGAGTTCTTGTGTCTCCGTGGGACTTTCCTTTGGTCTGCAGCATTGCCCTCACTCCCTATTTTAATTAGGAGACTAGCACCCCCTCCTGGACTGGGACCGAGGTCTGTCACTGGGGACTGCCCCTGCACCCCCACCCCAGCTCTGGGTGAACCATCTGGGACTGGCTGCAGCAGGGGAAGCGGAGCCCAGCCGGGAGCCCAGCCGCCCCGTGCACCATCTGAAAAATGAAAATAACTTAATATTGCCAGCACAGCCCTCATTATCTCTCCAAGCAACAAGATCTGTCTCCAACCCTGAGAAGTTCAGATTACCAAGTTTCCAGGCCTTTTTACCCACCCCATCCAAAAACAATCCTGGTTTTATAACTCAATAAAAGGGACTCAAGAGCTTTAATAACAGAGCAGTGGAGGTGGGAGCCGGCAGGCTGGGGAGTGGGGGGCAGAGCAGGGGAAATTGACGATCGGTCTCCCCAGCTGGGTGCAGACGGCTGCCAGGGGGAGTGTGGAGGGCCTCTTTGGAACCAGCATCCCTGTCTGGGGAGAAAACCCGCCAGAAACGTCTCCTTCCACGTCCTGGGTGGGCTGTACCCTCAGGACAGACCCGAGGGGCAACCGGCAGATTACCCCCCTTTCTGTCCGACAGGTGGGGAAACCGAGTCCGGGAGAGGAGGGCGCAGCTGCTGGGCAGGGCCGCTGCGCACAGGCCAAGGCCAAGGTAGAGAGCAGGGAGGACGTCCCCTTCTCGCCGGGTGCGCGGCGGCCTCCGCCTGCAGGGGGCGCCCCCTGACCACCGCGCCGGTGCCAGAGCGCAGAGCGCACGGCCTCTGGCTCTTGGGTGGCGAGATTTTCTGCAGGATTTATAGGGGTTCCTCAGGTCTGGAAGTGAGGACCCCCTCCGCCCCCAGAGCACCTTTTTGCCTTGAGCTTTTCCCTGTGTCCTCATGTCCCGGGTGGCTGGGGGCGATGGTAGAGTCTGTGATCTTGGAATTTCCTCAGGCTGTGAGGGAAACCACTTTCCCTGAGCAGGGTTATGTAAGGTCTAAACAGGTGAGGCAAGGAGGTGAGGGAGAAGTCCTCTCCCACAGTCAGCGCGCCTAGAAATGGTTTCGCCTTATTGACCTGGTGATTTGAATCAGCGACAGGAAAACATGCTGCATCCATGATGCAGAGGCGCAGGTGGGTAGATCTACCTTCAGTGACTTGGAGTAAAAACTAAGTTACAATTAGTCAATCAATCCATAGCTAGCACACGTGCCACAGACGTTGGAACACGGTGGAGGAGATTATTCAATTTTTATAAAATCTTTATAGCACACATTTCTTTATATATGTTTTCTTGATGTGCATAGATAAATCTGTAAGTACTTGTCCGCCTGTTAACAGTGTTTTATCCCTTTGGAATAAGCATATGGCGACCGTGTGCAATCTACTGAATTCATTTTATAGTGTATGCTTTTTAAGAGAATAAGTGGCATGAACTTTAGAATCAGGACGAAAGGTTTTCCTGGTTGGAAAAACAAGCAAACAGATCACAGGAAAAGTTGGGTGAGCCACACAGTGACCTGCACATAGTAGGTGCTTGGTAAATGAGGCTCTGTACAGGGCTGTCACTATCAGCTCACAACTTCTAAATTTATGGGGCATTTGTCTCTTTGTGAAAGCCCACGGGTTTGGGGCAGCACGATTTGGCTAAATCAAAATGGAAATATACAGGCAAAGGAAGTCCTATCAACAGATGGGAAAAAAGGAATAGAAAAAACTTGACTCTACGCACATAAACCCCATCTTACGGCACGCTGGGCGAAGGCCACCAATTGGAAACACATGGAGCTGCCTTGGATGGGGTTGAAGATCTCATTTTTAATACAGGACTTGGAAGCTGAGCCATCTTCCTAAAGCACCTGCGGACGTGAAGGTGAGCAGGGCTTGAGGGAGCCTGGGCAGAGGGCAGGCTACTGGCAGCTGCTCTGGGGCATGTCTGTGGCCTCTTACTTCATGGCAGAGGCATTAAAAAGAATTTACCCGGCACCGACCCCTTCCCAAGTCACACAAGGGAAATGTCAAACAGATGTCCTCAAAGAGTGGAAAAATGAAATGAAAGGCACATTTAGGATTTATAGAGCTGAAAACCAAAAACCAGGGGAAATTAGTACTCTGATGAGCACGAAGCTCGCTGTTAATGTGGGTTCTTTTTTTTTGGACCACAGCACAGGCAAATTGGCTTGGATCCCCAAGCAGTCATCTGGAGCCTGCAGGGTGAGGTGGCCTTAGTGTTTGATAAGGTGGTGGGGCTTAGCCAGGCATCCATAGCTTTCCAAGGGCTGGCAGTGACCAACCTGTCCAGTTTTGACCCTCCTGCCCTGCCTTCACCAACATTCCCATCCTGCATCGACCCCACACCCTCTCTAACACTCTCATCCTCCATAATCCCACTACCCTCCACATCCCCATCCTGGGTCCCAGCACCTCCACACCCCCATCCTGGGTCCCAGCACCCTCCATATTCCCATCCTGGGTCCCAGCACTAACATCCCCATCCTGGGTCCCTAAAACCTCCACATCCCATCCTGGGTCCCAGCACCCTCCACATCCCCATCCTGGGTCCCAGCACTAACATCCCCATCCTGGGTCCTAGCACCCTCCACATCCCCATCCTGGGTCCCTAAAACCTCCACATCCCATCCTGGGTCCAGCACTAACATCCCCATCCTAGGTCCCAGCACCCTCCACATCCCCATCCTGGGTCCCAGCACTAACATCCCCATCCTGGGTCCCAGCACTAACTTCCCCATCCTGGGTCCCAGCACCCTCCACATCCCCATCCTGGGTCCCAGCACCTCCACACCCCCATCCTGGGTCCCAGCACCCTCCATATTCCCATCCTGGGTCCCAGCACTAACATTCCCATCCTGGGTCCCTAAAACCTCCACATCCCATCCTGGGTCCCAGCACCCTCCACACCCCCATCCTGGGTCCCAGCACTAACATCCCCATCCTAGGTCCCAGCACCCTCCACATCCCATCCTGGGTCCCAGCACTAACATTCCCATCTTGGGTCCCTAAAACCTCCACATCCCCATCCTGGGTCCCAGAACCCTCCATACCTCCATCCTGGGTCCTAGCACCCTTCACATCCCCATCCTGGGTCCCAGCACCCTCCACATCCCATCCTGGGTCCCAGCACCCTCCACATTCCCACCCTGGGTCCCAGCACTAACATCCCCATCCTGGGTCCCAACACCCTCCACATCCCATCCTGGGTCCCAGCACCTCCTTATCCCATCCTGGGTCCCAGCACTAACTTCCCCATCCTGGGTCCCAGCACCCTCCACATCCCCATCCTGGGACCCAGCACTAACATCCCATCCTGGGTCCCAGCACCCTCCACATCCCCATCTTGGGTCCCAGCACTAACATCTCATCCTGGGTCCCAGCACCCTCCACATCCCCATCCTGGGTCCCAGCACACTCCACACCCCCATCCTGGGTCCCAGCACCCTCCTTATCCCATCCTGGGTCCCAGCACTAACATCCCATCCTGGGTCCCAGCACCCTCCACATCCCCATCCTGGGTCCCAGCACTAACATCCCCATCCTGGGTCCCAGCACTAACATCCCCATCCTGGGTCCCAACACCCTCCACACCCCCATCCTGGGTCCCAGCATTAACTTCCCCATCCTGGGTCCCAGCACCTCCTCATCCCATCCTGGGTCCCAGCACTAACATCCCCATCCTGGGTCCCAGCACCCTCCACATCCCCATCCTGGGTCCCAGCACACTCCACATCCCATCCTGGGTCCCAGCACTAACTTCCCCATCCTGGGTCCCAGCACCCTCCACATCCCCATCCTGGGTCCCAGCACTAACATCCCATCCTGGGTCCCAGCACTAACTTCCCCATCCTGGGTCCCAGCACCCTCCACATCCCCATCCTGGGTCCCAGCACTAACTTCCCCATCCTGGGTCCCAGCACACTCCACATCCCCGACCTGGGTCCCAGCACCTCCTCATCCCATCCTGGGTCCCAACACCCTCCACATCCTCATCCTGGGTCCCAGCACCCTCCACATCCCCATCCTGGGTCCCAGCACCTCCTCATCCCATCCTGGGTCCCAGCACCCTCCACATCCCCATCCTGGGTCCCAGCACCTCCACATCCCATCCTGGGTCCCAGCACCTCCTCATCCCATCCTGGGTCCCAGCACTAACATCCTCATCCTGGGTCCCAGCACCTCCTCATCCCATCCTGGGTCCCAGCACCTCCACATCCCCATCCTGGGTCCCAGCACCTCCACATCCCATCCTGGGTCCCAGCACTAACTTCCCCACCCTGGGTCCCAGCAGCATAACTACTAGGTGCCATGTATTATTAAAGTGACAGACCATCAAGGGAGCTACCCTTTCCAGTTACCAAGCCCCACGTTGCTGGGCAGCCGTGGCAGCTGACCCACGGCCATGTCTGTTTTGGAGCCATTTGTTCTGCACCGACTGCCTGACCTTCCAAACACCCCTGAGGCCAGGCTTCATCTGGGAAATGGGCACAACAGACCAGTTTTCAAGGTGGACGTGAGGAAAGGGACTGAAGATGATGAGGGACACTCCTGTCGCTGTGGTTTTGAAACAGGCGTTGTGCCCAGGTGCCACCGTGGGAACCGCCCAGGAGCGAGGACACAGAGTACCCAGCCCCGCCCTTGCCCCCCAGGGGACACGACGTGAAGGCAGCGCCCCACGTTATAAAACCTGGTGTGAACCTCTAGTCCAGCCCAGCCACCGTCCCTCTCCAGGTACTGACCCTGCCAGCTGGGGTTGCTGTCCCCACCTCTGTCTCGCCTGTCCTCATGGAGGTCCCCCTCCGTCTCTGGGAACTTGGGGACCTCTTCCTGAAGTCAGGTGCCACCCAGCCAGCCCCTCACGGTGCTTCTGCACGGCCCTGTCCTGGCCCTCTGCACCCTCCGCGCTGTGCTGGGGAGGGGTCCTGCTGGGAAGCCCCTTCTACAGACGGAGACGGAGGACGCGCACCTCGCCGGAGGTCCCACAAGGAGAGAGGGAGGCGGCCTGGTCCGGGGCACCCTCCGAAGCCGAGGGCAGGGTGAGAGCAGGGGTCTGACAGTGGTCGGGGGGCTGGGGTGGGGGTGGTCGGGGCCTTGGGCATCCCCCAGCACCTGGCACAGGGTGTTGAGGGGAGACCGAGCCACTCTTGCCACCTGGTGTGAATGGCCGTGGAGGGTCTGCAGGAGGGTGGACAGGAGCCCAGGCTAGAAGGGGGACCAGGGAGGGTCTCCACACCCCTCAACGTCCGCCCACCTGGGCTTAGAGAGCGCAGGGGCCTGGGCCTTGCCCCGACAGGTAGCCCCAGACCCTGACCTTAGGTGAGGCCTCGGGGGGTGGGGAGCGCCCGGGGCTGGTCAGGGTGGCCCTGAAGTGAGTCGATGGCCCGGGGCCGGGGCTCCCAGGTGGGGGCAGGTGGGCCTGGGGAAGGAGCTCGCGGAGGCCTGACCTCCCTGACCTTGGGCAAGGCCGGCTTCTGTGTGTCCCCTGCTTCTCTCTGCTGGGGACGGGGGTGTTGGTCATTGTGTCCTGTGGACCCCCGACTTCTGACCCGGGTGGAACACAGAGTCCTCGGTTTCCAGTGTAGAATGTGGATGAGCCTCGTGCACCCCGGGGCTTGTCTGGGAGGATGCTCTGTCCAGGGATTTGGGCAGGGACAGAAGGAAACACAGGCCGAGGTGTTGGAGCTGGGGCTGCTCAGGACGGGGCCCAGGGGTCAAGGGGAGCCCCCCTGAGGTTAGAGGGGCACAGAAGGACGTGGCAGCCCAAAGCTCTCTCACTACTTTTTTGCTGGCATCTGCAGCAATTACTGGACTTCTCTGAGCCTTAGTTTTACAATCTGTAAAATGGGGAGAATCCCTGTCTTAGATCTACTTATCCCAACAAATTTTGACCTGGCTTTCTCCCGGCGTGGAATATTACCTCCTGGATCACACCTCACTGGCATTTCTCCTGTTCCCTTAACACCTTCATCCAGTTTCAGGTCACATTTATTAAATTCAGTCCAATTCCATTCACTGATTTTTTTTGGGGGGGAGGGGGTACCGGGGATTGAACTCAGGAGCCCTCGACCACCGAGCCCCATCCCCAGCCCTATTTTGTATTTTATTTAGAGACAGAGTCTCACTGAGTTGCTGAGTGCCTCACTTTTTGCTGAGGCCGGCTTTGAACCTGCGATCCTCCTGCCTCAGCCTCCTGAACTGCTGGGATTGAAGGCGTGCACCGCCGCGCCTGGCTCCGTTGCTGATGTTGATGGGGATTCCACATGGGGAGGGCCCTGGGTTCAGGTCCTGGGATGCAGAGGAGAGGTCCGGATTGTGCCTCAGAAGGAGGAGGCTGGTGAGGGAGACCTTCGGCGGGGCAGTGGCTTTTCAATACTCTACCATAAAAGAGAAGCTTAAAGTGGCGCGGCTGCTGTGACTCCCAGGGCCAGGTGGGGGAGGACTTCCCGGAGGAGACCCCATGCAGGACGAGTAGGAGCTGGGCAGTGCTGACGGCGCTGAGCTCAGGCCTGCTGCGCTAAGCCCTTGACATGTGTCACCTCCTGTGATCTGCACAACAGTGCTGAGGTTGGCACTGTTTTAACCTCATTTATAGATGAGGGAACGGAGGCACAGAGAGGTTGGGCAACCTGCCCAGGGTCACAGAGCTAATTTAAATAACCCAGGTGTCATTTATTGCCCCTTTTAAAAAAACAAATTGTTTTTTTGGTGGTGCTGGGGATGTGCCCAGGGCCTCCCTCGGGCTCGGCAAGTGCTCTGCCACCGAGCTGCCCCAGGCGCTGTGTATTCCCTTTGTACACCTGTGACTAGGTTACCTAGCTCCCAGCCCTGACATCCTACAGCGTTTTTCCGCAAGCTTGTGAGGTAGGTTCTGTCGCCCAGGTCATGGTTTACGTTTTGTTTTGTAGATTTGAAAATGAGGCCCAAAAGGCCAGTGCCAGGCCCTGACCCCATCAATGAGGGGGGACGCCCCTGCCCTGCGTCCATCCTGCGTCCATCCTGCGTCCATCCTCTGCAGTGCTGGGCCCTGTGCTGGCCCGTCCCCCAGAACCCTCCACTCACGGCCACAAAGCAGGTGCTCACTGGGTGAGGAGCAGCTGGTGAAGCACCTGCTCTTGGGAGCCCTGGGGTGGCAGGTCACCTGTCCCTCCTCACCCCCACCCCCCGGGTCTCCAGCCACTTGGTGAATGACGGAGCGGCCCGCCCTCTGCTCTCAGCTGACGCCTTCCTGGGAGCGTGGCCAGGCGGGGCAGGTGTTTCCCGGCATCTGGAGAAGTGCAGCGAGGGGGGCTCTGGGGCAGGAGGCCGCAGCCCGTGGCCTCTGGGGCTCAATTAGCGGGAATTCACACTTTGCTGCAGAACTGGCAAACAGAATGGCCCTGGAACGAGAGGAGGGCCGAGTTATAAAACGCTGGAATGTTTGGGTCAGGAAAAGAGAGCTCTCCCCTCCCTGCCGGAGGTGACCCGGCCAGAGCCCAGGAAGCCTGGCACCCCTCACGTGGTCTGCTGTGCGGGTGAGGCCACGGGAGGGACCAGGGAGACTCCAAGCTGGAGGCTTCAGAATCCGCCCAGGACCTTTGGCTGACTTTCCTAACCTCTCTGAGCCCAGCATCCTCGTGTGCAGAAGCAGAAGTATCTCCTGTCTCAAAGCACCCTGGAGGGTTGAATCCAATGCTCTACCTCATGGTTCTTTTTGTGTTGCTATCACAGAGTACCCAAGGCTGGATAATTTATAAAGAACAGAGGTTTACTTCTTACAGTCCTGGAGGCTGGGAAGCCAAGGTTGAAGGGCCTGGAACTGGCAAGAGCCTTCTTGCTGTGTCATCCAACAGCAGATGACAAAGAGCTGGGGGGACACATCAAAAAGAGAGGGAAGGGGACCCAGGTTCTCTTTTTTTTTTTTCCAAGATTCCCCTCCCCAGGGGACTAACCCCCTCCCCTGTGACGATGATAATCCACTCCCGAGGGCAGAGCCCTGTGACCTGCTCACCGCTGAAAGGTTCTGCTGTCAGCGCCCGGGGTGTGCTGCGGATTATGTCTCCAACCCGTGGGCTCTGGGGACCCGCCAGGGCCATGACACTGGGCAGGAAGCGCAGGGCAGGCCCCCTTTCTGGCCCCTCCATCCCCGTCCCTGCCCCTGCAGGTTCAGAACCATCACCCCGTGGACCTCATTTCCCAGGATCCTTTGCTCTGAAGCTTCAGCCTGTGGGAGGCCCCGTGGGAGCCCCGAGGGTCCAGAGTGGGGGTTCCTCCCTGTCTCTGGGCTTCCTGCAACATCCACGCTGCCCAAGTCCCTCTAGGGCTCAGCTGCCAGCAGGCATCCCCTGTGCGGTCCCCCTCCCCTGACTCTGGTAATCATTCCCCCATGTCCCCTTTTGGTGGTGGGGGCATCTCTCTCCTAGGCTTGGTGTCTCAATGCCCCGTGCCTTGCCCAGGTTCCGTCACTAGCCCTTGGTGACAGCCTCCCCAGCTGGGGAGCACACGGCCCCTTTCCTGCCTGGCCTATCCAGAGGCTGTGCTCCATGACGTCAGTCTCCAGTTCCAGCTGTGCACCAGCAACCTGGTGTGACCCCAGGAGTCCCAGAGTCCAAGTTGGAGATGGATAAAAGTGAGGCACACAGCCTGTCCCTGGCCGCTCCCTGCCCCGGTCCTTGCTCACCACCAGGATGGTGATTTGGGCTGGGAACTCAGGGCGCACGACTCGGCCCTCCCTTGGGGGTGCCACGGAGCTTGCGCGGTGTGGGTGTTTGGATTTGATCTGCAGAGGTGTTAGGTACTTGCGTTGGCCTTAGACCTAAGCTTGGCCTCTGATCCTATCAACCGTCCCGTCAAAGCTGAAAATGGGACCTATAATTGCACCAATTCTATGCCCGATTCTTGCTGCTAACAAACTCAGGGACAGTCCCCACCATGTCCTCCTGAGTCTCATCAGCCCCTCTGCAGGTGGCAGAGGTGCTACCAAAAGCTCACCCAGTACAGCTGGGAAGTTGTGCAAGTCTCTGAGCCCACGGGGTTGGGCCCTGGGTGTGGGTGGGCTGACTGTCCGTCTTCCCTGCAGGCTGCTCACAGCTGCTGCCCATTTCGGTTCTTCAGGGGAACTGGCTCCAGCCCCTCTCCCAGCCCAGCGCTCCTTAACCAGGAGGGTCTTGCTGCGGCAAAATAACCGGGGGTGGGGGTGGGGGTGTGATGAGCAACTTGTGTAGATTGATACAGCAGGAGTGGGAGCCGTTTATTGTAGGACAGGAGGGGTCTATATACATTCCACACAGCTTATCTAATTAACATAAACTAGATACAGCAGTCAACCAGGAAGGAATCTCCACACTTAATGGCTCGCTGGCGTTACTGCACAAACCACTCCCCCTGGCAAAATGCCAGGCGCCATCCCGACTTGTTTACAGACCCTAAGAAGCTAATACTTGGGAAGAGCAAGGGCCCCTCCCGATCCAGCCTCACGAGACACCTGATCCCCACTTCTGTCATTTGTGCTGGGGATCCAGGGAACTAAACTGGATTCAGTGCCACTATCAGGCTCAGCACTGTGGGGCACGCAGTGTGACCACAGTGTGACAGCTGCAGGTGACATCAACAGACCTTGTGCCCCCTCCTAGTCAAGGTCAAGTGCAGTCCATGCCTATAGGAGTCACCCTTGCATGTGGACAGAACCGTGACACCCTGATCTATTATTTAACGATTATAAAATAAATTTAAATTGAGTTTTAAATGCATGGTTGCTAATATTGCTCTTTTAAACTTGATTCTCTTTTTACTGTAATGTATTTCTTTTTATATTTAATACTTTCTTTTTTGTTTTGGTACTGGGATTGTACCTAGGGGCACTTGACCACTGAGCCACATTCCCAGCCCCTTTTTTTTTAATGTTTTTTTTTTTTTTTTAAATTTTGAGATAGGATCTCAAGCTGCTGGGATTACAGGTGTGTCTCACTGTGCCTGGATTACATTTCCTTAAATAAACCATATATATGGACAGAAGAGCACACCCCTTGCTATACACAGAAGGGACATGGGAACCAAGGCACATTAGTCTCTGGCTGTACCCTCTGGTCTTCTCTTGGCTGGAGGATGTGACCCTGCAGAGCCTTCTCTCAGCTGGAAAGCAGGGGTGACCAGGTGCTGGAGAGGAGTTTAAGCCGGCAGCACCACCCTGGGCCTCCCTGCCACCCAAGAGCAACACTGAAGAGGACCTGTAAAGACCTCCCTCTGGGCCACCTCTGTTCTCCAGGTGGCGTAGGGCCTCCAGGAGGGGGATCTAGGTACAGGTGTACAGGTGGTGGGCAGCAGCCTGTTCTCCTACAAAGGGCCAAGTCCACAGAGACTGGATATCACTGGTGCCACACTTGGGCTCCAACTCCAGGGTGGTCTCAGCCCACAGCTCTGGCCCTGGGCAGCCACAGTCTCTTGGATCCTTAGCTTTCCCACCCACATTCCACGAGCCCTGCCCTGGGCTGGCCTTCCAGGGGATTCAGCAGCTCGGAGGCCGGCGGCGTGGGTTTGCAGAAGGAGACCGGGTTTGATCCCTGCTCTGCTTCTCACTAGGTCCACTCTCGGGTTGGGTGTGGTGGTGGCACTTATCTGTACTCCCAGCAACTGGGGAGGCTGAGGCAGGAGGATCTCAAGTTCAAGGCCAACCTCAGCCATTCAGTGAGGCCCTAAGCATCTTGAAATCCCTGCATCCACATAAAAAATAAAAAGGGCGGAGGGTGTGGCTCAGTGGTCATGGGCCCCTGAATTAAATCCCCAGAAAAATATAAAAAGGAGAAAGGTCCACTCCCGGGGGTGAGCTCAGTGGTAGAGTGTGCGGGGCCGGGTTCCATCCTCAGTCACACATGCGCACGACGCGGTGTTCAGCTGGAGATGACAGCTTCCCCTGCAGAGCATCTGCGCGGGGCCTGAGAGGGATAAACAATTCTGCCACTAAAAATGCGCGTTGGCTGCAAGCAGGACGGCAGAAGCCCCACTGGCCCCTCAGCGATCCTAGGGAGGGCGGTGGGTGGTGGTCCCATTACACAGATGCGAAAGCTGAGACCAGAGTTAGGGTGCTCCGCCCAGGGTCATGCCAAAGGCAGCCCCCAGAGTCAACTCGCCCAGGTCCGGGACCCCGCCCCTCCCGTGCGCCACCCTGCTCCGGGGCTGCGGAGCTCTACACCTGGATCTGGTTTTTATGGCTCAGGTTTGGTATTTTCCTCGGGCAGCTGTGGGAGAGGCCCGCTCTCTCCACTGCCTTGGACCATAACTGACCTAATAACTGGACAAGACTTGGGCCTTTACAGGGTCCCATAAAGAGCACAGAGCAACCTGGGCAGAGCACACGGCAAACGAAATGCCCCTTGACTGGGAGCCCAGCCCAGCCTCGGCTCAGGCACCTGGGTGCAGAGTAAATGCTGACCCCGGGCCTCCGAGGTTGGAACCAGGGCCTGGCAGGGAGCCGGGCGCTCGGGAGGCACAGGGAGCCTGGGATCAGAGGGGCTCCCTGGTGTGGGCAAGAAGAGCGCGGGGACGCCTGATCTTCAGGAGGACAGGTCCAGGGCCGGCTGCGAGCCTGCACCTGGAGCAACACCCTGGGAAAGGGCCAAGGGTGCGGCGGGAGGAAACGGATGAGCCATGGACATGGGCTGGCTCTCAGCGCCCAGCGAAGAATGTTTCCACCCCCTGCACAGACGGGGACTCAAAGCCTCAGCCAGCATGGCTCCGTGGCCCCAGGTGTCAGAAGCAGAGAGGCCTGGGCAGGCCTGGAGCCCCGGGGAGGGAGGAGGCGGCCCTCCTGATCCTCCCTGGGGTGCTGCCTACACATGAGGCTTCTGCTGCAGGACTCTGGGAGGCCACGGATGGGCTGAGCTGGATACATGGCCCACACCTGGCCCAGACATGGACGGGAGACCCAGGTCCTCCCTGCACTTCAGATTGCTGCCTTTGAACCAGCCTGGTTTGGGCATCTCATTTAGGTGCTGAATGGAGATGGCTGGGGCCCTGCAGCCACAGGAAGTGGGGAAGGGAAGAAAGTTGATTCCGGATCTCTATTAGGGGGAGGGGTCTTCAGATGCCCCCTTTCCTGGTCACTGAGGGCGCGGGTGGTTAGCCTGAGGTGGGACTGGCCCGGGCTGGCCTGGTCCACACGTGAGCAGGCCCCTGGCTCTGCCTGCAGCACCAGGACAACAGCAGCTGGCCCAAACCTCAGGGGAAACCCTCGGCCTGTTCCTGTCCTGGCCAGCAGAAGCCTGGGAACCTCTGTTTTCAAGACAGAGGCCAGCGTTGGGGACCAGAGAGTGACCCTCACGGGGAGGGGTCATCCTACAGTGCAGCTGCAAGGTCTTGGCAGGTCATGGGTCTGGGCCTTCCTGTTTAGAGGGGGAAACTGAGGCAGGGAGGGGGGTGGTCACTGAGCTGCAAATCCAAGATCCAAGGTCCCCAGAAATGTTGACTTCATGCCAGAGGCCAAAGGCACTCTCCATCAAGGCCCCGGTCACCTCACGGCACGGCACAGGCAGCCAGGCCCACCAGCTCTAACCCGGGCAGGAGAGACATTTGGGGACTGTGGAGGTGGCCGGGGGCCCCCACCCTCCTGGTCTCTCCCCAGCCCCTGCCTGCTGCAGGGCCCCAGGGCCCTCCAAAGGGAACCACGATGGCAGATGGTTTTATGTCCACAGAGTCGACCGCAGAAGCGAGCGTTCAGGTTGCTGCGATGTAAAAAGAACCAGAAACGTCCCGGGTGCCTTCTTTGCCCTTCTTCCCCGCCTCTTCTAAACCAGGCTTTTAAGCGCTGGCCCCTGGCCTGTGGATTGCCTCGCTGCAAAGCTATTTAGAAACTTCCTGTTCCACATGCTAATTAACAGTCCATGAATTTTAACTTCCACCCCGGGCCGACCCGCACAGGCCTGTGTCCGCTGAGCCAAATCCTGTTTGCTCTGCCTTTCTCACCTGCACCCACGGGGGACTCCGGTGCCCCTGAGCCTGAGGCCGGGGACTGGACCTGGCTCCTTTATCTTGACTCATGTGGCCATTCCTGGCCCAATTTGGACTCAGTCCCACACTTGGACCAAGGCTGTGCCCCCTGAGGGTCCAGGCTGGGCCCAGCCCTTGGCCACAAGGGAGCTCCAGGCTTGGGGAAGGGCGGGCCGGTTGACGATGTTGATCCTGGGGACTCTTCATGTATTTAACGTGTACAACTACCCTGGTGGGGCCAGGACCCGTCCACACACAGGGACACCAAGGTCCAGAGTGGTCAGGTAGCTTGGCTAAGGACACAGGGGAGTAATGGGCGCAGCTGGGGTTGGAATTTTGGTTGTTGACACCCTGGGCCTGGGTTTTCCTGTGAGATTTTGGTCTTAGTGTCACGTAGGAGGTCTTTCGATATGAAGGAAACGTCTCTTATCGTTGGTATGAGCTGCAAATATTTTCCCCTTTGTATTTTGACTTTTGACTTTGATTTTTTTCCCATGCCGCTTTTAAATTGATGAAAATTTCACCATCTTTTATGTTGCTGGTGTTTTTTAAAAAATTTTTTTTAAACAATTTTATTTTTTTTTTAGTTGTTGGTAGAACTTTACTTTTATTTATTTTTTTATTGGTGCTAAGAATCGAGCTCCATACCTCACACATGCTAGGCAAGCGCTCTGCCACTGAGCCACAACCCCAGCCCTGTAGCTGGGGTTTTGTGTCGTACTTGGAGAAAGGACTTTCCTATTCTGAGGTGATGTACAAAAATGCAGTGTTTTCTTTTCATCTTTTAAATACATAAATATTTGGCCCATTTGGGATTTATTTTGATGCATGGGATGGGAGGTGGTCACCATCTCAGTTTTCTCCAAGTGGCTACCAGCTCTTGCGGTCTTGTCTGTCAAATGCTCCGTCTTGTCTGCTGACGACGTGAAACGCCTTCACTGTCACATCTGCATGGCCGGTGGATCTGTGAACCGGGGTCATGAGCAAACACAAAACAGCCACGCGGAGCAGTCTGCACATTTACGAAGTGACCTGACAGGCGATGGCAGTCACAGGGCCATGCATGGTGCATGCGACCTGGCTTTTGATGACACCCACACGCACACTCACGTGCAAGAGCACAAATGCACACGTGCCATGGGTAAGCACGACGAGTCAGGGGATCTCGTGGAAGTTTCTGGAACGGGAAGGCGCCATCCCATTGGCCGTGACACAGTCTCTGGATTAGAAGACTCAGGGCTTGGGGTCAAGGAGTGACCACACATGTCTACCCAACGGGGGCGCTGAGTGTTCCAGGAAACAAGGACATTGTCCAAGGCTGAAATCGTAATGCAGACGGGGCTGCGCTGTGGCCTGGACTCCTGTCACCAACAGCAGCTGAAATTTGAGGTCCCTGGAGCTACAGGTCCAGGTGCTCCCTTGTGCTCAGCCTGGAACAGACGTGGCACCTAAGGAGATGGGAGAGGTGCCCCATGCTTACAGAGACAGGCCCGGCCTGGGGGGCCATTGGGACAGGTGGGGGTGGGGTGCAGCTATGGGAAGTGCTGCCGAAGACGGACCAGAAGAGACACGCAAGGGGGCCGCCAGGGGGCCCAGCCCACATGCAGAAGGCCGAGTTTCTCTTCTCCCACGGGGGTGACCTGGGGCTTCAGCAGGATGGGACTGGACTCTGAAAACAGGCTTCTGGCCCAGGATTTCACTGGGTTTGCACGTGACGTGTGCACACTGCACCCATGTGTGCACACCACACAGACACACACCTGTGTACAGTTGTGCTCGCCAGCCTCATCCGGAAGCTTCCTTGAGAGGCCTCCACTACCTCACTGTACTTCCTCTGATTTGAGCAGCCAGGCTCTCCCTGCCCAGGGGACAGTGGCCCAGCATAGGTGGAGGAAGCCCCAGGGCTGCACAGCCCATGTTGCCCTCCCTCTCTGAGCCTCATGGGTGTGGGCCGGCTACTGCTCTTCCCAACCCCTCCTCCTCCAGCGTGGAGAAGCAGTGTCACTGTGGACAGTTACTGCAGGACCAAAAAGTGTCAAGCGCCTGGCGGGGCCAGGTGCACATGCCTTAATAATAAAGATGCTCATGATGCCACGTCCAACTATTATTGCGTCATCAGTGCTGTGCATGCGCAGATGCTTGTGTCGGCCACTAGATCACTGTTTCCGGGTGAGAAGGGGTCGCATGCTTCCCTGGAGGGAGAAGGCAGCTGTCTGAGGTGGCCTCTCTGGCATGGAAACACGCCTGCTCCCCCCCCCCCCCCCCCCCCCCGCTGATTTCCTCACTTGGCTTCCCACCACTTGTCCCATGGACCCCCTAGTGAAGGCTGGCGGGAGTGGCGGGAGACATTCCTTCAGTCCCTAGAGTCTGGCCTGGCCCAGGAGGCCCCCCTAAATAGGGGTTCCAGGTGGCT
The DNA here is from genome assembly GCF_052094955.1 of Ictidomys tridecemlineatus. NCBI lineage: Eukaryota > Metazoa > Chordata > Mammalia > Rodentia > Sciuridae > Ictidomys > Ictidomys tridecemlineatus. Next base: position 114,606,099 of record NC_135481.1, on the reverse strand, counting down.
GGAGGCAAAGTGACTCACATTGGCAGCCGTCCTGTCCCCACTGGTGGACTGAGTTGCAGGGGCCAGATGGCCCAAGTGGCCCCCTGTGGAGGGCTCTGCAGTGGGCTCTGAGGGGACACCCCCGTGCACTCTTGACATCCACGTGGCTTTTGTCTCAAACTCTTTTAGTGTCGTCTTGTGATTCGAAGCATAAACATGTCCAGCGTAGCGAGCTATGAAGTCCATTCTTATACATCCCAGGGGCCTCCAGAGATTCTGGAAAGACGTTTCATGATCAGAGGGTGAGTGGCGGGTGCAGGTGGGAGACCTGGGTTCCGGCTGTTTCTCTGTGTGGCTCCCTGGGGAGAGGCATCTACAGAGGTGCTGGATGAAGACTGCAGCCTGGGGCTGGCTGTGTGACCTCAGGCTGGCCCACGGCCTCTCTGAACTTGCTGTAAAGGCGAGGGGCTGGGCTCCAGGTGCAGCCTGGCTGGAAGAGGCATCTGCTGCTCACTGCTTGGAGTCTCTGTGAACCGGGTGGGGGCAGCCAGGAAGACCCCTGTCCTGCTTTCGAACAGAGCCCTCCACTCTCGGTTCCCATTCTTCTTCCTGGCTGACAAATGAGGTCAAGGACATTCAGGGAGCTTAGGTAATTGAGGACACAGGCGCAGAGTGGATTCTTTTGAAAAGCTTCTAATCCTCTGCCAGAGCCTGCTCTACCTGGCCTTTTCCAGAAACCTTGCTCAGAGGCCTGGTTTGTCTCCTGGCCCCTCCCTCGCCAGCTCCAACCAGGCTGGACGCGGCGCCAGCGCCCCCTCGTGGCCGACGGCGAGCACGCACCTCGTCGCATCCCAGCGGCCGGGGATCCTTCAGCCCAGCGCCTGCAGCCCCCCAACCTGCCTTCCCCGAACCCGAACCCGCAGTGCCCCCCTCCTGGCGGCTGCCCGCTGTGCTTCTTCCCTTTGCGATTTTCTTCTTCACATCGAGGCTCTTTCAAGGGAGGGAAGAGCTCAGGGGCCAGAGTTGGCACCCCAATTTCACCGTGTCTCTCTTTGAGCCCCAGCTTCCTCATCTCTACAGCAGAAAAATAAAATCAGGAATTTCACAGAGACTCCAAGCGCAAAGGTAGGGGGGCGATTTCAATGACGTGGGATTTTAAAATGCTTGTGTCATGATATTTAGGTGCAGGGCCAGATGGCCCAAGTGGCCTCCCCGCGGAGGGCTCTGTTGAAAAATCACATTATTATCTAAGAATGTATTTTTATTAATATATTTGATAGACTTATAATGTACTATATATACAAGTATAAAGTATGCAGTACAAAACATTTTTGTTATTATTAAAATTTATTAATTGTAGGGCACCCGCCCACAGGCAAGAATTTTATAGTGATTTTTTTTTTCATAGTGGCTCCAATCTAGAAGAGCCCAAATGTCCATCCGTAGTAGAATGGATAAGTTGACCACAGGGCTGAGGGGTAGAGGGTTTGCCCAGCATGCATGAGGCCTGGGATCCATTCCCAGTATTGGAAAAACACCACCCAAACCCCCAAAAGCCCAGAAAAACAAGAACAATACACACCAGGGTACATCCCTCTCATAAAACCCTAGACAGAAAAGAAGCGCCAACCCAGGTATAGGCATCAGCGGGAAGGAATCTCACAGCCATTAAACTAAGTGAAAGAAGCAAGACACTCATGAGTCCATAGAAAATTCTGGAACAAGCAACTTCCCTTCCCAGCTGGAAGTGAGGGGCAGGTCTCTGGTTGGGGTGGGGGTGGGAGAGGAGCTGGGGAGGTGCTTTACATATGTTTGGATGTTATTCTTCTTTAAAAGAAAGGTAGCAACTGAGACTGCAGGAAACGCGGCAACATGCTGCTCCTCTGAGGCCTGGGATGTGGGGTGATCTCCCCATTTGTATGCATTACTGTGCCTTAATATCTGTAATTGGAAAAAATCGTCTTGAAAATCATGTCAGCACTGGTGATAAGGGAGCACACATAACATGGGCTGAGCACCCTCAACCCAAACCTGAAATGCAGGATGTTGCAAAATCCTCAACATGGCAAGGGCGCCCTGAGGGCACAAGTCTGAGGGCCCAAGGGTCACAAACTTTGTTTCTTGCACAGAATTATTAAAAGTATTGTGCAAAATGGCCTTCAGCCTATAAAGTGCATATGCAGCAGACCTGGGTCCCACCCCACGCCCCAGATGGATCTATTTATATATATGCAAATATTCCCAAATCCAAAACAACTGGAGACCCTGAAACACTCCTGGCCCCAAGTCCTTCAGAAAAGAGATGCTCACCCTGCAGGACACTGTGCTTTGTAAAATGCACTTGGGTTCCTTGTGCCTTTAAGGGACATTCTCTGTGTGTGGGGATGGGTGGGTGAGGGAGATGTGTTGATGAATCTGGATAAGAGCCCAGTGGTCCTAGGGGAATTTTCCACTTTAACCCCTGGGGTCTGACCCCACCTGGAAGCTTAGAGGGCAGCAGGCCTTGATGGGACTTCCGGCTACTAGACACCAGCCTGCTTTCTCCCGTTCACTTGTTGGGTGACCTTAGAGAAGTCCCTTTACCCTTCCCTGTCCGTCAGGTGCTCCTCTGGAAGCACAGAGACCCCTACCTTCCTTTCGGCCAGGCCTGACACCACCCCACACCTCAGGGTCCCAGGATGGCTTCTGTGGGTCCCTTCCGTCATGATGAACTTACCGTGTGTATTTTCAACATCATTGGTGTGAAGACAAGTACCATTTAGATCATGGTCATCCTTTCCTTCTGTCAAGGCATTAAGATATTTTGGGGGCTTTCTAAAAGTATCATGGGCTCTGGGTAAAGCAGAGAAGGTGGTCTTACCCCTCAGGAACCCAGCTTGGGGTGGGAACCCCAAGGGAGACCCTCTGTGAGCAGTGCATGTCTCCCCTGAAGGCCCCCAGGGACCAAGCCAGCAGGCTGTGAGAGCTGGAGGAGAGCTCAAGGCCACGCATCTGCCAGAACCCAGCCCCGTGCTCTCTCCCCCATTTCTGCCACCTTCTCAACGTGCCTGCTGTCCCTGGATAGATAATGGGCTGGGGGTGGGTTGGGAGGATCTAGCGGATGAAGCAGTCCGGTGGGCTTTCTGGAGGAGGCACGTTTTGCTGGGGGTGGAGGCAGCAGGAGCAGTGAACACCTCCCAGCTGATAACAACCATAGGGCACTCCCTGGGCTTGCTCTTACCCTTCTGGGAATTTGGAACTGTGCTGCAGTGCAGAAAGGCTCTGGATTCTGAACTTGTCCCCGAGGCAAGGGGGCTGCCAGGGCAGGTAGTGAGTTCCCTGTCACAGGACATTTGCTGACCAGAGGTCTTGTAGACCAGAAGCTCCCAACCTTGGCTGCAATGTCAGAACCACCTGAGAAGTTTTCCAAGTTTTGGAAGCCCAGAACTTGGCCCCACCCAGACCAATTAGATCCAAACCAATGCAGGTGGGACCCACACCCCAGCAGTTTTTCTTTATGATTCTTTTTTTTGTGCTGGATCCAAGGCCTCGTTAGGCAAGTGCTTTACCACTGAGCTACACCTCAGCCCTCCCTTAGTATATAAAGCTCTAAATGGAATTCGTGACTTGGACCAGGCTCTGGGTCTGAGGTTGGGCAACCTTGTAATTGGATGGTGTTTTTTTCAAGGGGGGTAGGGTATGATGATCATCCACCAGACAGCCAGGGCACAGTGCTCATCCCTGTCTGGGGCCATCCTGGGCCACCCACTCTCTGTCCTCCCCAGCCAGTGCATTTCCAGGGTCCTCCTGGTGTGTTTCCCCTTTCCTCCTGGCGCCCCCCTAGGCCCTCTCTGCCTCTCCTCTGCACCAGACTCCTCCCCACCTCCCAGGTCGGGAGTCCAGCTACGTGTGAACACTCTGTGGTTTCCTGCTGAGCTTGCAGCCTGCAGTGGCCAAAACACCAGGAGGGAGCAGAGGTGTCCCACAGCAGTGCTGGCTGGGGCTGCTGGAGGGCTGGCTCTGCGTCTGTCTCATGGTGGTTTCTGGTGTGGAGCTCCAGTAGGCTGTGCGCATGCACACTGGGGCTGGTGTGTGTGCTCAAATGTGTGAGCCTGCACGCACGCTCGGGGAGCACTAGTCAGGACGTGGGTGAGCTCTTGCTTACCGACCCCGGGGCAGCTGCGTGTGTGTGAACGTTCAGGCTCGTCCCTGCCGGATCATCTGGAAGGCAGGATCATACCCGTCACACTTGGGGCTCTAGCAGGGCAGGGGTGCCAAAAAGAATGAGCCAAACAAATAAATATGCACAGAAGACACAATTTCCAGTTATAATCAAAAAAATTCAGAAAAAAATTTTCTTCATTTCAGCACACACATGTTTCCTGACATTAAAAAAACAAAAACAAAAAACCAAAAACAACCTTTTCTTTTAAATTCCCCTTGTGGGGGGGTAAGGAACCTCCATAAGCTTTCCCATGCTTAGGCTCTCCTAAGAGTCATGATGCCACTCTGCACACAGAGGTGCTATTGAAAGCGTGCCCGAGTGTGCAATGAATACATTGGTGCATGGTCAAGGGGCTGCTGGGGGCTCTGCATGCACTTGCACAGTTGCACATGTGTGCATGCATGTGCCTATGTGGGACCGGCAGACGCAAGGGCTCCTCAGTATTGCTGTGAGCACTTGGTCCAGACCCAGAGACCAGTGTGAGTCACCCATAATCATAAATAGAAAGAAAGAAAAAGTGGCCAGTGGCAATCAGCCATTACACCACACAGAGATGAGCACTCCAGACCCCTGGAATCAGGAGGTTTGAGACAATCTGGCAGTAAAGGGTGGACACAGCCAGGTGACAGGGAAGACAGGAAGACTCTGCACACAAGGGGCCCTCCAGAGGGGCCATGTTGGGCAGCCTCTCTTATGCTTGCCTGAAACCTGCTTCCTCTGCCTAGGACCCTCCCTCCTTCTCCCCTGGCTTAGCTCTCCCCTGCCCTCCTTTTCTCAGGGCTCAGGCGTCTTCTGCACGCAGCAGCCTCTGATTACCAATTCCTGGAGCTGCCCTGAATCGTAACACTCTGCAAGCTGGTGTTGGAGTCTTCTCTTGGACCATGGCTCGTCTGTCTCTACAGACAGAAAACTCTTTGAAAGCAGACCTGAAATCATCTCCCCTTTCACCTGGCAGTGGCCCTTCTTGGTGTTTGTTGAGTGGGGTTTGGCCGTGTGGGTGCTTTGGAGAGAGCTCCAAGTTCATCACCTCATTCTAGTGCACAGACACCAGGCAAACAGACCCTTTAAACTGGCCAAGGTTCTCTAGCCTGGGGGGCACTGGGCCCTGCCAATGCAGCTTGGGCAGGACAGGGTGGCTGTGCTGGCCAGCCTCGTGGGCAATCTTTGCAGGCAGGCACTGGGGACAGGTGGGCCGCCACCAGAGGAATCCAGGCTGGTTCCCTTGGAACCTGGCCTTGCTTCTGTCACACCATGTTCTCCATCTCTTTAGCTTCCCCCCCCCCCAGGCTGTGTGGCTGGGCTGTGGGTGGACAGGGTCCCAACAAAAAGGAATGGCCTCTCAACTTGGGTAATTTGAGGAGAGTTGAATAAGTGGCCATTTACAGGGTGCAGCAGAGGCCAGGGAGAACACAGGGGAGTGCAGTTCCCCAGAGAGAGCAGTAGCAGCGAGCTGTCACCAGGTGAGGGCCTGTCACCTACAAAGGGACAGGAGAGCTATGTGGAAGGGCAGCTCAGAGGCTCCTACAGGAGACAGAAGTGCACAGAGCGCCCCCTCGTGGGCGCCCTTCCAGGCAGGGGAGAGTGGATGGGGAAAGGCTCAGGGGAAACATCCAGGCCAGGCTGTTTCCCCAAACTGAATGGATGGATTGGAAGGGTGGGTCCCTCTGGGACTGTTCAAAGAAGAGGTCTGCAGGGGTGGAGCCCTCCTGTCCAGGGCTCCGAGGTGGCGGAGGACTGCACACCACCCAGAGTTCTGCTCCTTTGCATTTGAGACTTCTGGGAGGGCAAGTCATCTCATAGAGAGCACTGGAGGGGGCATGCAGGCCAAGTCCCTATGGCTCCACGGGTCTTTAGAGCAGGGCCAAACAGCCACTGTCACTTCTGAGGAGGCGCCGACGCCCTCAGACACCAGGACCCAGCAGGTGATGGGGACAAATGGTTCCCAGGGAGAGAGATGCTCGTCACTGTGGCAGGCGCGCCTCTCGACTTCAGAGCCCTGCTTCCTCCCGTCCTTCCCGAGTGGTACGGTAACTAGAGCCTGCGGAGGGCGAGGGCTGCAGCGCCAGAGGGTGGTCGCCTTCCTCCTGCCCCCGCCAGGCAGGGTCGCTGCCTCTCGGCGCCCCCTGCTGGTGGGATGCGCCTCCTGCAGACAAATTTGGGCCAGCTCCTGGGAGGGGGTTTCCTTCCTGGCATGCGCAAGAAGACACCGACTCTGAGACGTGCAGAGGGCCTGAGAGCCCCAGGGCCGTTCCATCCACCCGGCCAGGAGAGGTGTGGGACTAGGCCAGCGGGCAGCAAACTGGGACAGGTGCCCGTCCCCTGGCTTCTCCTTGCATTCTGCCCCACCCCGACTTGGGTCTTCAGCAGTGTGGGCAGAAGCAGGTGCCGACTATGATTGCAAGGTGTCTGGACACCAAAAATTTCTGCTGTTAGCACTTAGCCACCGTCTCCAAAGGCCATTTGCAAACGAACCTTCCTCCCTCTGGGGGCCCAGTAAATGTTTTCTATAAGGGGCCGGAAAGCAGCTTTCTGAGGTGCTGTGGGCCAGGCAGAGGGGACCCGCTGGGGTAACTTAACCTGGTCACTGTTGTGCAAAAGCAGCCAAGGGAGGGACATAAATGAGCAGGTGTGACCGCATTCCCCTAAAACTTGATTGACAAAAGCAAGAGATGGGCTCAGTTTGGGCGCTTGGGTCCAGTTTATCCACTCCTGGCCTATGTAGTACACCCCTGCCCTGTGCATGGCCAGCATCTCCACTTCTACTTCTTTTGGTAAAACAAGTCTTCTCTCAGGGTTCTACCCTTCCTACATTTCCAAATGCATGGACTCTGTGGTCCTGAACTTCATTAGCATGGTCTCAGTTAATGAGCATGTTCTGCCTTACCCTCATGTGGTAATTGAGCCCTAGGTGGAAGGCAGAGAAATGATGGGAGATGTCTTTTCTCTGATAACATTGCTTGAGCCTCTGGATCAAGCCTTGCCTGAAGCCTAAATGATCTTTGCATGTTTCATTTCTGTGAGCCAATAAATCTCCTTTATGGCTTAACCTATTTGACCTGGGTTTTCCATCACTCGCAACCTGCCCTCCTGCACACCAAGTGGATTCAGTAGGCTTGGGATGCTATGTGGTTGCTTTGCTGATGGTGCTTCTACCTCTGAGACTCCAACATGCCCTGCTTTCCAGGGCAGTCTCAGGGCTGACCCTCCTGGGCACTGGGTCCCCCACACCCCCAAGCCAAGGAAAGCTCTGGCTTTTGCCTCCACCCAGGACTGGGCTTTGCCATAATATTTGGAGAACCCAGCTTCTCCAGCCTGTGAACTCTAAAATGTCCCGGAACGGAAACATCTGGGTCCTCCGCGGGCCCCAGGGTGCACACACTCAGCCTTCCATAAGTCACGACAGCGCGTCAAGGTTTTATTGCAGCTATGAATTATGGATATGGCCCGAGCTGTGCACTTTTCATTATTTTTTTCCTGCTGCAATTAAGCCACAAATCATGCTTGAGAAATGGGAGGGTGACTGAATTAGTCAGGATTCGTTCATAATAGGCTGACCCTGGAAAAGTCATCTGGGAGGGGTCAGATGTTTGCCAGGTCCCAAGAGCCCAAAGCAGGAGACAAATGTGTCTCCTCGCCCAGGTTTCCGGGAGAATGGACTATGTAAGTCTGAGAGGCTCCCACTGCCTGTCCACGGGCTTAACCCAGGGCGCACCTTCCCCGCCTCCACCAAAGGCAGAGAGACCGCCCACACTCGGTGAGCCTGAGCCGGGAGGCTGGTTGGGTCCTTGACTGACAGCTGCCAGGCTGAGGATTAACTCTCTGACCTCTAAGGCAGTAGAGCTGACCAGTGAATGTGACCAATCCCAAACTCTTGAGAATCCAGCATTCGAGGTGCTTCCCCTGCTGCAGTCTGTGGGTCTTATTCAGTAGCTCCTTCCACTCAGTTTTGTCCTCCATGGGGTCAGTTACCCATGGTCCACTGGGGTCTATAAATACTGCCTGGAAAACTCAGATAAGAGAGAGGCCACATTCATGTGACTTTTATTACTGCATATTGTTATAACTGTTCTATTTTATTATTAGTTATTGTTCCTCTCTTAATGTTCATAATTTATAAACTAGACTTCATCGTGGGTGTGGGTTTATAGGGAGAATCACAATACCTATGGGGGGTCCTATTCTATCCCAGGTTCCAGACACCCACTGGGTCTTGGAACGTAACCTCCTCAGGTAAGAGGGCGACTACTGTACTTTTTAAAATGATCTTTTAATTGAAATAGGCACCAGATCAGTGGGAAGTGTCTGCTGTGGACAGGAATGAGATGGGCTTTAAAGGCCCCGAGAAGCTCGCATTCAGCCAGAGGAAAGATGAGCAAATCCCTCAAAGTCAATCAAAATTAAGTCAAGGTAGGAGCGAGGCGGGGCTCTGCAGGCAGGACACGCCCAGCGGTGCGCATGCTCAAGGAGACCTGGTTTTCAGCCCCTGGGTTGAGGTTGAACTAAGACAGTGCCGTGTGTCAGGTGACCAGTTCTGGCCAATCAGCACGAGTGGGTGTGACCTGAACGTTTTCATTGCTGGTCTGAGATTCCCCAAAGCTCTCTCCCTTCAGGATGGTGATGAGTAAGGTTTGCAATGTAGGTCACAGAGGAGGGGAACGCGGGGCAGCGCCCTGGGTTGGCCTCAGAGGACGTCTGCAACGAGCATGGTTTCCACACAAGCCCCTGAGATTTTAGAGGTGTCCGCGCTGCAGAACCAAGGACCTCTGAGCTGATACAAGCCTCAGCCCCCCTCTCCTTTGCAAAGATGGTTAATGACAACAGCGACAGCCCAGAGACCATGGCTGACAATTAGGAACCTGCGACTCAGGTAGTGACTGCAGAAATCAATGAGGTTAATTGGTAACTAGTCACTTATCTTCCTGCCACCCAGATAAACCGGGGGACATTCTCGGATTCTCTGTCTCTGTTACCCTCCCCTCCAGACCAAGCCCAGGGACCTGTCCCTGAGCTGCCTCTCACCTCTTGTCATCCTTTATCCCCACAACCACGCCTCGGTTGAGTCCTTGGTGGTGACTAACTTGGATGCTGCAGTGTCTAAGGTCACCTCTCTGCCCCAGCTGTGGTCTGAATCCTTAACCCCTCCTCTTTCTAAAACACAAACATAGCTGTGGCTGTCCCTCTCCTCCTCCCCACTGAAAACCCTCCAGTGGCTCTCTGTTGCTTAATCGAGGCTGTTCAGGATGAGTGGCACCCCTTATAGGAAAAGACACTGACTCCAAAGCCAGCCTGGGCTTGATCTTAGCCACCAATGTGTCTTGGAGCAATTAATCAACGTCTCTGTGCTTCAACTACTTCATTTGTAAAGGCGAGGATCATACAAGTAATAATGCATAATAATACCTACCTCATAGGACTTCAATGGATAGTACATTGCTTAAACAATGTATTCGGTTATCTATTGCTGCAATGACAAAACAACCCCAAACTTGGCAGTATAAAACAATGGTGATTATTTTGTTATTATTGTCCACATCTGAGGATTGACTAGGCCCAGCTGGCCAGTTCTCATCTGGGTCTCCTGCACAGTGGCAGTCAAGCAGTCCTGGTGGCGAGGTCAGAACCATCGCCAGGCTTTCTCACTGTCTGCAGACCTTCCCTGCAGCGGGGCGCTGGGAGGCTGGGACAGAGACTTACTGGTGCTTGATCTTGGCTCCAGCCCTCACTGGGACGCCTAAGAGGAACATGCTGACCCTCAGGAGGTGACTGCAAGACTTCTGGGAAGCTAAGGCGCAGCACAGGGTCTTCCAGATGTACTGGGTCCCTTTCCGGGTCTGTGAAATCTCATGGCTCTCCACCGCCCTGGTTCCCTCCCATGGCTGCTCCCTGCCCTTGTTCCCTGGTCACCCCTGGTCCCTGTCACCCCCTCAGAGCTCTTCCTAGTCCCTCCTCCTGTCCCCTCTTCTGTGCCCCAGGGACCTGTGCTGACCTCCAGCCCAGACCCACAGGGGCCATCATTCCTATTTATTCTTGTGTCTCCTCCCTGTGGAGCTGAGCTGCAGGGGGAGCAGACCAGATGGCTTCTTCCCCATCTCTGAATGCAGCACACGCAGCAGTGAGCTGGCACACAGTAGGTGCTCTGTGCAGGCCTGTGATGGAGACTTGTGCCGCCCACTTCAGGGAGGGACCTGGGAGCCCTGGGAGCCCTGGCATGGCCTGCCCTGTGAGGCTCGCCGGCAGGCTGCATTCCCAATGCTGATTTTCTTTCCATTCCTCAAAGAAAACAGCGTCCAAGGAGGTCCTTCCACCCAGAATAGCACTCGGGGCGAAAACCAGAGAGAAATCGCCCACAGGAAATGGGGGCTGGTTCCCAGCTCAGTGGTGGCCTCTTGATGGAAGGGTGACCCTGCTTCTCTGGATAAACACATTTTCCTACAAGAGCCAGGGAAGAGGTGGCAGTCCCAGGCTCCTGGAGCCCCCTCGGGGGTCCCTCTGACCTCTGGCAGGGGAAGGCCGTGCTGTTGGCAGGCACTGCCCGGCTCTGGCACTCCATAGGTAATTAAAAGTGAGGCCTTGGATGTTTTCCTAATGAGCGAGAGCCGTCCACCACGCTGCCCTGCAGTCTCTCTCATCAACATTGTCTTCACATTTAATGGCAAATGACAGTGTTTATATAAAAGAAAGGAGGAAAAGGAGGCATATGGATCCCACCCACCCCATCTGTCTCCTTTCCGCTCCCCCCTTCACCCCCCCCCCCAGCCTCCTCTGTCCAGTTGGCCTCAGCAGGATAGAATTCAGTCAGGGGTGGGCAGTGTTTGTGGGCCCCAGAGGCAGTGACACCTGCTTGCTAGGGTCAGGGTCAGAGAACAGAGGCTGGCCCCAAAGGGAAAACAAACGACTGTGTGTGCACACACCGAGGTGTCCATTCTCCTGGACCTGCTGAAATGACCCTGCTTACGTGTTTTTCTCAGAGAAGGGGGAAGGATTATGTCCCCCCTCCCCCAGGGAAGGAAAAACTCAGCTAGTCTGCAGCTGTCCCCAAGAAACCACCTCTCTCTGTCTTCAACCTAGCTACCTGGTAATGATGCTGAGGTCACCAACCAGGGTTCTCTCTACCTTTTCTGGAAATCCTGATTAGGCATCACCTCGGAGCGTGGGAATATTTGGTGCACATTGTGCCCCTATAGGTGTCCGGGCTTCAGTGAAAGGTAACTCGTGTAACATTTGACCATCCTGTATGGGGAGGTTGGAGCCTTCAAGGTGTCCTGCTCATCCTTGACGACTCGTGGCCACCCCACCCATGCCTGTCTCCTTGACATGGGGGACGTGCCTACAGCGCAGTTAAATTTGTTCCTGTTTTACAGTTGAGGAGACTGAAGCTTAGAGAGTCAAGAAATTTGCTGAAGATCTTAGCCCCAGGAATCTCAGTGTCTTGACTTGGTCTCTGATCTCCTGACACCGCCCCACTCCACCCAGCATCCACAATGAGTGCTCTTGGGGGGCTTGCTAACTCACACTGTCTTATGCTTCCTGCTATCAAACTTGGATGGGACACTTGGCATAAATTACATTAGTATTACCCTGCTCCTATTCTGAGCTCTGTTAGCTCCTGGACGCCCTTATTCATTGCTCCTTTGGAGTGGCACAAAAATACTAAAAATTAATTTATTCCAGGTATGGTGGCCCATGCCTGTAATCCCAGCTACTGGAGAGGCTGAGACAGGAGGACCACATGTTTTAAAAATAATATTAAAAATAGGCTGGTGCTCAATGGTAAAGCACTTTCCTAGTATGCACGAGGCGCTGATTTCAAGCTCTCAAAAATTTTTTTACACTGAATTGCAGGATTGCTTATGCATCTGCCTTTCCGTCAGGACTTCCATGGGAAGGTGCTTAAACCCATGGTCTTGGTGAGGCCCTAAGGGCAGTAGGTGGACAAGACCCAGTCTTTTGCTTTCTTCCTTTTTCTTTTTTCTTTTAAATTTTATTTAGTTGTAGATGAACACACAGGATCTTCATTTTATTTTATGTGGTGCTGAGGATTGAACCTGGTGCCTCGCACATGTGAGGCAAGTCCTCTGCCACTGAGTGACAGCCCCACCCCAGACCCAGTCTTTTTCTTGGGGAGAGCGCTGTGTCACTCAGCCTCCCTGAATCCTACAAGGCAGGGAACCTGATCCTACCAGTTTTCTAGGGGAGACTACCCTGAGTGACAGTGACCACCAGCCAAGCCATAGGACCCCTCTGGGCTTTGCCTCTGGCCTCCCAGGGGCCACGTTCTGCAGCCCTCTGAAGGCAGGAGTCTGATTTGGGTTTTACTTTTTTTCCTCTTTCCCTCTCCCTCCTTCTCCTCTTTTCTTCCTGTCCCGTGTCGCCCTGCAAATGTGAAGTTCTTAAAACTTGAGGATCAGCACCTTCAGGATCCCCTGCGTTTCAGGAGACGAACCTCTCTGGGGGTGACTCATGCTGGTCTCAGAGGGTCTCTCCCGGGTGATCCTGCGCAGGTTGGGCATGGCTCCACAAAGCTCTGCTGATGCCACACTGCTGCGCCCGCACGCACCTGGCGGGGCCCTGGGGCATCTCACTGTCCTTATCAGAATGTGAGTCCTGAAGCTTGAGGGCCTGCTTGTCCTGTCTGATGTCACGCGTTATGTGTGTGCCTCCCCCCAGCTTGTGACAGACTCTTTGTGAAGAGACTGATGTTCTGGAACTTTCTGTGTATTTCTTCCTAAGGCCAAGTTACAGTCAGACTTTCCAAAGTTGAAGGTTCAGTTTTGATTTACTGGTTTTGCTCCCACGGGTCAGGTGATTAGGAGAACTCAGTTCTTTTGACCTTCCCACCCCTAAACCTGGCCCGCCTCTGAGCCCCTGACCAGCAAGTCCAGCCGCTAACAGCTCCTCTCCCCGCTGTGCCTGCAGAGGACAGAGTCCAGAGGAAGGCAGCTCCATTCTGCCTCCCAGGCTCCCGATGATCCTAGGAGGAGGGCCCTTCTGCACAGCTGGGCCTTGCCTGCCTGCCTGAGCACCCTGTCCCTGGTTCACCCTGGGATCCACCACGGAAACCTCGGGACTCAGAGTTGCAAATGCATCTCACACCAGTTCTGCAAACCAATTCCACTTGGACATCTGAACAGTGAACTCAAGCAAACAGCGTAAAAGGCTGGGAGGTAAGAGATTGCGAACGTGATCCGGGAGGGAGACTTTTGCATACTCTTATTTGGGTCACTCGTGTGTGTGCTGAGAAGTTCAAAGGCACCAATGCGTCACTGTCACTCAAAACTGCCTTTTCCCTCTTCGCCCCGCCCCCAGACTCCGCCTCCCCAGCCCCTGCCCAAGGTCACCTTCGTAATCACTGTCAGTTCTGGTGTATTCTTTTAGAGGGATTCTGTGTATTTTTTTTTTTTTAAATTAACATGAAAGTACATTCCTCTCACTGTTTCATACTTGCCTTTTCCAAAACGCAACTGATCATTTCTTATCGGGATGTGTAGGTCTGCTTCTTTTTTAAAAAAAAATATATAGATTCATATTGTGGTTTAGATGTGGTGTCTCCCAAAAGCTCTCGTGTGACACAATGCAAGACGCTTTCAGGAGAAATGATTGGGCCACAACCTTAACCTAATCAGTGAACTCATCCCTGATGAGATTAACTGAGTGGGGGCTGGAGGCAGGGGGTGCGGCTGGAGGAGGTGGGTCGTTGGGGGCGTGGCCATGGGGTCTATATTTTGTGTCTGTCTCTGTTTTGAGCTCTCTCTGCTTCCTGCTCATCATATGAGCGGGCTCTCTCTGCCACAGCCTTTCTCCACCATGTACAGCCTCACCTCCAGCCTGGAGGAATGAAGTCGGCTGCCTATGGACTAAGACCTCTGAAACCCGGAGCCCTCAAATAAACTTTTCCTCCCCTAAAATCATTCTGGTCAGATCCTTTGGTCACAGCAACGAAAAAGCAGCTGACTAAAACTCTTAATATGTTTTAATAGCAAGCTTACAGGAAGAGCACAGAGGACAGATCATTTCAAATCTGAATTTGCACGTAGGACATCATCTCGAACAAGTTCAGTAAATGGATGGAACAACAGAAGAAGAAAACACCTCCCATACCATTTAGTTGTAAGAAGTCTGTTTTTTAAAGTCCAGATTCTGGTATTGCCAAGAAAAGTTTGACAAGGTTTTAAAACATTATTATAAAAAAGTTAAATTTCTGCAACTTGTTCACCATCATTCTTATTGCATGAAAGCTGTACGACCTGCATTTATGTTATCACTTGCACACAAAGGAAAACGGGAACTGCCTGGATCTGATTTCTGTCCCCGTTTTCCATGACTGCCCGCCCAGCAGTCACACAGTGCTTAGGTACCTTTGGGCCCCAGGGGCAAAAAGACACCTGACGTTCAGAACCACCAATAACAGGAAGAAGAGAAAGATTCATTTTTCAAAAATGCAGTGTTTCCTATCAAGTGGCTTTTTAAAGATGTTCTGCCCCAAGAAAGGTGGTGAGCTGCGAGTGTTTTTTTGCAAATTGTCACAGTTGGGCACAGGTGGTGCATAGTGTCCCCAAAAAGGTTGGGACCATAAAGCCTGTCGGCTTCTGAAAAACACCAACAGCTGCTTTCTGGAATCCCAGTTCTGCTTTGAAGTGCCAAGCACCTTTGGACACCAGACAATGGAAGGAAAATGGGCAAATCTGAAGTTTACCAGATTTCCCACCATGTCTGATTGCATGGAGAGCTAAGGCACCTCTAGTCTTGCGGTTGCTTCCCCTGTCCAGCAGAGGGCGCGCGCTTCAGGGTTTTGTAGCTGGTTGCTTGGGGTGGATTTGCAGGCCCCTGGAACCTTGCTTGTTCCAGCCACGGATAGAGGGCACTCTTTTACCTGCTTCTCAGTAGGAGCTCAGTGAGCTGGAGGCAGTGCTGGTCTGGGGGAAACAGGCAGCACAGGGCCAAATCCAGTGACCATTCCATGATTTATTTCCTCAGTCTCATTGTTAGCTTCTTTCCAGTTGTTTGCCACTAAAATCATGAATATCTGTGTGCTTATGTGTGTGATATTTGTTTTACTGATTTCTTGGAACATGTTCCTATAAATTTAATTTCTTTTTTTTTTTTTTTTTTTTTGGTACTGGGGATTGAACCCACGGACACTTAACCACTGAGCCAAGTCTTCAACTCTTTTATTTATTTATTTATTTTGAGGTAGGGTCCGGCTAAACTGCTTAGGGCCTTGCTAAATTGCCAAGGTTGGCCTTGAACTTGTGATCCTCCTGCCTCAACCTCCTGAGTCACTGGGATTACAGGCATGTCCCACTGCACCCGTCTGATCCTATAAATTCTTAGAAACAAGCAAAACAGTCGATGAGAGCATTATGAATTTTGATAACAATAGTAAAAAGCTTCCCACCAATGCTGTAAAATTTGTGTACTCACTCAAGTTTCTGCAAGTGCCTATTTTCTCATTACCTTGGCTACCCAACATACTGCCACCTATCTAACCATCAGCTCCCTCTCGGCCTGAGAGATGAGTGAACCCTGAAGCTGCAGATTTCCTTTAACATGAGCTGTGTATTTAATGCTACCGGTACCTTCCCCTCCGTGAAGACACCTCTTTCCCCCTCCCTCCCCATTCAATTTTTTTCCATTTCTCTTTCTCCCTCCCTCCCTCCCCCTTTTTCCCCCTCTTTCTTTCCCTCCCTCCCTCTCTCTCTCCCCCCTTCCCTTCCTCTCTCTTTCTTTCTTTCCTTGCCACCCTCCCTCCCTACTGCTTCTCTCTCTCTCTCTTTCTTTTAATGGGGCAAGTGCTGCACCACTGAAGTAACACCCACCCCCTAATATTTAAAATTCTACTTTGAGTCAGGGTATCACTAAATTGCCCAGACTGGCCACTTGGGATCCTCCTGCCTCAGCCTCCTGAGTCACAGAGATCACAGGCGTGTGCCCCAGGGCCAAGCTTCATAGTCAAATTAATTACATTTTCTTTTATGGGTTTTGGACTTCAGTTCCTGATGAGGAAACACACACATACACAGGCACACGTATTATACATATTATAATTATAAATACAAAATTAATCTTGTCATCTTTATACTTTTTAAACATTTCATTTTTGACATTAAATTGTTACTTCATCTGGAATGTATTTGCAGTACAAATAAGAAAGTCAAAATCAATTGTCTGCATGGTTGCATTATCCTGATAACAATGATTGGAGATTTTTCTTTCTTTCTTTAAATGTCAAAGATGAAATTGAGAGGATTTCTTTTAGCCTAAAAATAATGGAAAAATATTACAAATAGTGGAAAAAACTACAATGTAAAGATCAATGTAAATGTCAAATTTCTGCACATGAAAATGTGCTATATATGAAATTTAAAAGTTAAAAAAAGTAAGCTTTTTGCCTTTCAAAGTAGGACAAAGGATTATATTTAAACTATAAAGAACTCCAACCAATAAATAAATATAGGCAATTGAATATGAAAATAAGTAGGTCTAGAGGAGTCATTGACAAAATACCAAGATTAAAATAGGAAAAAAATACTAATAATTGAAGAGCAAACTTTCTTTTGGGCCTATGCTACCTGCCAGTACTGTGTTGGAAATGTTTTTTTGGGGGCCTATGCTACCTGCCAGTACTGTGTTGGAAATGTTAATATTGGGAGAGAGAGAATTTAATGAGGCAGACACGTTACTGGTAGTAAAGTAAATCTGTACATCTTGGTGAAGAAATTTAGAAACACCCATAAAAAGCTTCCAAGTGGTACTCTTCTTGGATCTATCATTCTGTTTTGAGGAATCGACTTATAAAAACAACTAGAGATATTAATTTGTGGAATAGGATAAAACACACAATATTTATTTGTGATACCAAAATATCTCAAAGAACATGATGTCCATCCTTCAACATTCAGGAGCTTTAAAGTCAACTTTAAATCTGAATCCTGGAGCTGGCTTGTACTCATAAAAGAGAGCTGATGGTGCACAATGTTCAGTGACAGTGACATTACATGGGGAAAGTCATAGAACTGACCTCAGTGGGAGCATTGACATCAAGGAAATTGGCAAATGGTATGAAGAGGCAAATAGGGGTCTCCTCCCAGCACCCAGAGAACATTTGCCAGAACATTACCACTTGAAATTACATAAAACCCATAGAACAGACCACCGTGGGGCCTTGTAAAATAATCATTTTATAAAAAAAAATCTGCTGAAACTGTATAAACATTGTACTCCTAATTATTACTACATATAGATAGATACATCGTTTGTGTTTTATTTTTCACTTTGAAACAAGTATAAAATAATCTACAAAAGACTTAACCAGTTTTGTCTCTAGGAAGTGATATTAAAGATTGTTTTTAATGTTCATTCATTTATTTATTTAAAATAACTTTATTTTATTTATTTATTCTTAATGTGGTGCTGAGGATCAAACCCAGTGCCTCACATGTACTAGGCAAGTGATATACCACTGAGCCACAGCCCTAGCCCAGGAAAATATTTTTATTGCTTTAGGTTTTGCATTTTCCAACTCTAGAATCCCTGGCTTATGATAGTTGGATTTCCAGTATTTTGACTTTTCCATGGTTCAAAGGAGATATTCACTTAATAAAAATTCTGAATCAGGTTTGGATTCTTTACCAGGACTACTGATACGGTATGTAAGTCACAGCTCCCAGTCAACCACATGATCAGGGGGTAAACCGTCCACCTTACGATGTGCTGAGCTGCTAAGTGGGGAAGCTTGGTAAGTTAGGTGTATTAAGTACCATTTTCAATTTAGGATATTTTAAATTACAATGGACTTATCAGGACATAACCTGATTGGAACTTGAGAAGCATTGGTATATGAACTTCATAATCAGAAAATAAAATTTAAATAAAGTAGTCTCTTGAGGACACGTGTAGATTGTGCTTTGGTTGAATTGGTGCTAATGGTTATTTAGGAGGTTGCCAGGAATTGGGGAGGATGAAGACAAGGTCATCAAAGAGCTGCAGACCAAGGGTTTGCTTTTCCTTGAATGGGTCTGTTTTCACACACGTACCACACTGTTTTAGTTGATGTGGACTTACAACAGGTTTTTGTAGCTGGAAGCATAACAACTGTACTTTACTCTTCTTTTTTGAAAAATTATGTTAGCTATTCTAACTTTTTACAAAAGTAACTCTACAATTGCTTCTGTCAAATTTGAAAAACTTCTAGGGTCTGTAGCTCAGTGGCAGCGCACTTGCCTAGCATGCGTGAGGCACTGGGTTAGATCCTCAGCACCACATAAAAATAAGCAAATAAAAATTGAAAAACTTCTGTTGGCTTAATTGTTGTTACGTTAAATCTTTATTTAATTTGGGTTGAATTGACATCTTTTTCCCATGAGTGTCTTCCCATTTGGGAACATGTTCCTTCAATATTCTTAAATCTTCTTTTACAGCCCTCAGTAAAGTTTTATATTTTGCTTCGTATGGATTCTTCCATTATCTTTTTGGAGTCATCCTTAGGGATTTTTTTTTATTGTTGTTATTGAAGAAGGAGTCACTTCCCCCCCCCTTCATAGCTTCAAATCTGTTATAGCTGGTATAAAATAATGCTATTGGCTTTGGCCCACTAGCATATATCTGGCCCCATGGCTGAATTTCATTATTTCTTAATAGCTTTCTGATGATTCTCCTGGGCTTTCTTGATGTATCGTCCTGTCCGACAGTAACATGATTTCTTCTCTTTCCCCAGATCTCTCTTATCTGCCCGCTGTATGGAGTTGCATTGCATGAGAATCCAGGAACAATGTGGCCTAACAAACACAGCCCCTGGCATCCTTTCCTTGTTCCAGCTTAATGACAATATCTGTGATGCTTCCCCACGGAATGTGAGATGAAGTCTGACATTTTGCTTTTCCTAATTTTAGAAAAATGTTAAAGATTTAGATTAAGAATGAATACCAAATTTTATTAACTGCCCCTGTGACATTCGTTAAGACCGCACACATGCATTTCATTATGTAGTAGATCAGCTGCTATCAGGCAGCTGGCTTTCCAAGGGACTCAACTTGGTCCTGGTGGATGCTGTCACGAACAAATTTGGTCTTTGGGTTTGCTAATGCTTACTTGGTTTTCCACTTGTATTTTGTGTAAGTGGGATGAGTGTGGGTGGGTGTGCATGAGTAAATCCCTGGGCTTGGAGTCCAGGCCAGTCCTGACATCTGTGGGACCTAAGACAACGAGGCCATGAATAAAGGCCCTTGGGGCAGAGCACAGACAGAAGCCCACACTCTCTGTGCCTAGGCATCCAAAAGGTGCGAACCAAACTGCTGAACCACTAAACAACATATTTTATCTTGCCTTCTCAAATATACTCATCCAATGACCAAAAAAAAAAAAAAAAAAGGATAAAGCTATGACTTTTTATGACTTTTTAGTATAGCTACACTGTAGCAAAATATTTTTTAAAAAATGACTCTAGGGGCTGGGGCTGGGGCTCAATGGTAGTTACCTGACATGTGCGAGGCACTGGGTTCAATTCTCAGCACCACATATAAATAAATAAAAATGAATGCCTATCAACAGCTAAAAAAGCACTTTTTAAATAATTGACTCTACTCATTACCATGTATGTATGTCTGGCTGCTCTTGTGATAGACAGTCAATATCTGGTTATATAATAGAATATATTAACATGAAATCCTAAGAACAGTATTTTAATCCTTACATTTCAGCAAAATCTCCTGTCATTATAATCAATATTAGCACACAATAGTTTCTATTGATAGTAATGAGCTAAAGGATTAAAAATAAACTTTTTTTTTTTTGGTGTTAGAAATTGAACCCAAGGGATGCTCTGCAACTGATCCACATCCTCAGCTTTTAAATTAATTAATTAACTAATTAATCAATCATATTTATTTATTTATTTTGAGACAGGGTTTTATTAAACTGCTGAGGCTGGCCTTGGATTTTTAATCCTCCTGCCTCAGCCTCCTGAGCTTCTGGGATTATAGGCATGCATCACCATGCCCAGCTAAAATATAATTAAATGCCAAGTACTACATATAAAATATGAGTATATTTTTATAAAAATGTAAAAGAAGAATTTTCCTATTTTTGAATCATGATTTTTTTCTTCTAAAATATTAAAAATCATCTTTTACTTGATAAGGTTATACAAATATGATTAATGTGCAATTTTAAGTCAGAATTATTGAAATAAAGCAGAAGTTCAATGTAAATTTAATTAGATCTTATTACATATTTTAGGAAATATAAAACCATCTGCAGTTCTAGCAGAGATGCCTTGTGTGGTTGTATGGATCGATGTTTAGACAAACTTAGGAGTAATATGAATTCTTAGCATTAAAATGTTAAAACATTCCTCAGCTGTCGCGAGCCTCTGGAAATACGCTAATTCTCGAGTACCTTCAGAAGCACTAGTTGTAACACAAAAAGAAGCAGAGAGAGGAACAACCGTACTCCCAGAACACTCCACTGCTCAGAGCCTCCTGCACTTCTGCTGTCTGAGGCGACGGTTTGGCAATCTGCATATTCGTCTTCCCTCTTCCTAAGAACTCTGCCTTTCCCAGGCTCAGTGCAGGGTCTGTCTCCAAAATCAACAGAAACGCAACCCACAATCCCTCCCGGCTCCGGCACACACTTATCTTTTGTTCTGATGACGTGGATAAGAGACAAGAGGAGTGTTTCGGTTTCTATGGGTCCTGAAGGTGTCAGCGGATAAGAATGCGTGTTAGGGTTGTGTGGCCAGCGCTGAGCACCCGGCTCTCAGAGACAGAGGTGCCACCGGCTCTTCAGTTCATTTGTATGTGCATATATGTGTGTGTGTGTGTGTGTGTGTGTGTGTGTGTGTGTGTGTGTGTATTTCTGTGACTTACCTTCACATAGATCTACAACCAATGTGTCTATATACACACACAGAGAGAGACACACATTATATATATACTTTCCTACATAGGTATATTTCTCAAGTCTATTTATCTACCATTTATCTATCAAGAGGAACAAAAACAAATGTGGTACAATGTCAATAGCTAGTAAATCTAGGAGACAGATGGCTGTTGGTTGTGCAATTCTTTTTAACTTTTCTGTGTATTTGATATTTAAAAAATCCGGCTTGCTTCTTTCCTCTTGTTTGTTTTGATCTCAACCTTGTCTTTAACAGAGCTAATGCTCTATCTATGTAGTGGTCTAGTCTTTGCAGGGCTTTGGGCATCCCCACAATTGACCTCTTCCCTGTGTAGCTGTTAGGGGATCGGCAGGTTTGGGAGAGCTGTTAGGGGATCGGCAGGTTTGGGAGTTTCCTGGGCATGTACTTTGGAGGGGAATAGGAAAAAAGAATTGAAAATAAATGCAAGGGGATAGTTATAAAAATCGGAAGTGGGCTCTGGACGTGGGCTCTGGGGGAGGAGGGAAGTGAAGGCCGAGGGAGGCTGATAGAGGGGAGACCCTGGTGGAGTGAGTGAGTGATGCTGGGGGTTGGTGGGCTGTGGCCAAGGGCAGGAGACCCAGCTTCTAAGAGCGTCACTTGAAGGATGGTCAGTTATTTGTCATGACAGAATCTGGGGATCAGAGGGAGACTGCATCAGGGGCTAACCAAAGGAGTCAGGGCGAATTTCCTGAACATTCCAGAGTCAGCCATTAGCAGCCAAGGGCAGAAACTCATTCCAAACTTCCTTGGACAAGGCACTTTGCCTGTCCGAGACTCCGTTTCCTCATCTGTAAAACAAGTCCCACCCTCAGAGGGTTAGTGCTCTTGGACGGAACCACTTGAAACTGTTAGCAACCACTTTTGATCTGCAAAAATGTGATTCCTTAGAGTTCAGTCTGATATTTTAACATTTTATTCCTTTTTTTTTTTTTAGTTGTAGATGGACACAATACCTTTATTTTATTTGTTTATTTCTATGTGGTGCTGGGGATCGAACCCAGTGCACCACACATGCTAGGCAAGCACTCCGCCACTGAGCCACAACCCCGGCCCACATTTTATTCTTTTCAATAAAGGTCATGTATTATGTTTCCAATGCCATATGGTTCAATAGTTTGAAGTGCTGGTTTATAATTTCCTAACTTGGAGGTTGTCACATGCTTCCTCAGGCCTTGAGGTCCCCGCTGTTCGAACAAAGTGCACGTCTGTCTGCAGAGCACCCCTTACTGCTGGCCCAAGGTCTGCATGACTCGGGTTCATGGACTGATTTCTTCCAGCCCACATATGGTCATTTCTCTCTGGATATTGGCCAGCCTTGGAGTGGGCTTCTGAAGGCTAGGGCTGGGTGACAAGCTCTGCCAAGGTGCAGGGGAACCCAGGACTCCAAAGGCAGAAGTGGGTACCAGAGCCAACCTGCTGAGCCTGGGCAGACGCCTGGAGAAGGGGCTGAGTGGCCTGGCTGCGTGGTCAGGGCTCCTTGGCACAGGGTTCTGGGTCCGAGCACTTCTGAGTGGGGCTGATTCCCCAGCGTGCTGGAGAGTGCCGTGGACCGTCAGATTACTGTGGGTACAGGATGTTTTGTCCTTGACTTGGAGACTTTTTATTTATTGTTCCACTTCCTGTTGGGTTTCTCTGTCAAGTCACAGCATCAAAGAATTTGAAAATGAACTTTGTGTGCACATGAAAGCATTACGTCACCAGGGCTGGCCCTTTCCCATAACCACGTAGGATAAAAATGTCACATCGCTGGTCCTTGGAGTCACTTGGCACAAGGACTGTATTTTGGAAGAGCGGAGGGGGATGATAATGAGAAGGAGGGTCCTTGTTTAGGAATCAAGATCCTTTGAGTCACGCATTCAGAAGACGGGAGGGACTTCAGGAGCCCACAGTCCAGCTGCCTGCTAACGGGAGGATCCATGACATTGATTTGAAGTGATTAAAGGCTCTGACTCGGTGGTTCCTCTTAAGGCATCTCGGGCAAGGCTGTCCAAGACGCTGTGTCGATGACTGTCCTCGGCTCAGCAGGGGGAAGGCGCTCCACAGGGACATTGTGGAAGGGTCTCCATCCATTGTCAATAGCAGTGTCCTGGCGAAAAAGACCAGGACTTTCCCCGTGAGGCCTGGTGACCGCACACAGATCAAGAGCACCTGGCCAGGCAGGCCGTGGGACACGCCTCCAAAGAGAGGGACAGTGGAAGGACGGCAGTGAGTGAGGTGTTGGTTCTGGAATGCCTCTCGGGAGCTGAAGGCAGGTTGGGAAGGGCAGAGACCAACAGGGAGCAGGGCTGCTTCCACAGGGGGAAGCAGGGGTTGTCCCCCGCTAGCCGGGACAGCGGGTGAAGATTGAAAGAGAGGAGCCAGAAAACTGTGAGCCACTAAGGACGTGCAGCATGACCCCACTTCTGGGCTCACGTGAAGAGTGCGGCAGTGAACTCGGGCAGAGACCTCTCTGGGATCCTGCTTCCAATTCTTTTGTACCCAGAAGTGGGATTGCAGGATCAGACGGTGGGTCTGTATGCAGTGTTGTAAGGTGTCACCATCCCTGTCACAGCTGTCACCCATCTTCCATTGCTACCAGCAGCGCACACCAAGGGCTCTGGTTTCTCCACAAACTCTTATTTATTGATAATAGCCATCCCAACAGACAGGAGGTGCTACCTCATGGGCTTTTGTTTGTTTGTTTTGGGGTACTGAGGTTTGAGCCCAGGGATGCTCTACTACTGAGCTACATCCCAGCCCTTTGTATTTTTTTTTTTTTTTTTTTGAGACAGGGTCTTGCTAAGTTGCTGAGGCTGACCTTGAACTTGCGATCCTCCAGCCTCAGCCTCCCGAGTTGCTGGGGTTACAGGTGTGCACCACTGTGCTGGCTTTGCTGTGAGGTTTTCATTTGCATTTCCTGGTGACAGGGGTGTTGAGCATCTTTCCATTTGCCCACTGTCTTTTGTATGTCTTTTTGGAGAGGAGTCCTTGCCCCAATTTTTCCCCACATTTTTATTGGTGCATTATAGTCGTACTTAAGATGGGACCTGTTGTTACGTACTCATACCTGTACATAGTGTAGTGATGTAACTCGGCCAATACCACTCCCCAGCGTTTCCCCCTCCTTAACTCCTCCCACTCCTTGGTCCCTTTCCTCTGATCATCTCCCTTTGATCTTCACGAGCTCCACCCCCACCTTTATTTTCCTTTTTCCTCTCTAGCTTCAGCATATGAGAGTGAACACATGACCCTTGACCTTCTGAGTCTGACTCACTTCTTTTAATACAATGGTCTCTAGTTCCACTCATGTTCCTGCAAAAGACATAATTTAATTTTTTATGGCTGAATTAAACTCCATCATGTGTATAGACCATATTTTCTTGATCCAATTCATCCATGGATGGACACCTAGGCTGGTTCCGGAGTTTGGCTGTTGTGAATCATGCTGCTATAAACCTGTGTATCTGTGTACACTGCTGATTTAATTCTTCAGCATAAACACTGAGGAGTCTTTTAAGGAAGCTCCATACTGATTTCCACGGTGGTTGCTCTAATTTACAGCCCCACTAACAGTGTAAAGAGTGCTTCTTTCCCTCCACGTCCTCTCCAGCATCTGTTACTGTTTGTTTTCTTGACGACTGCCATTCTGACTGGAGTGAGATGAGATCTCGGTGTATTTTGTGTTTCCCTAATTGCTAATGATGTTGAACAGTTTTTTCATAGATTTGTCAGCCATTTGTGTTTCTTCTTTTGAGGAGTGTCTGTTTAATTTGTTTGCCCATCTATTAATGGGATTGATTTCTTCGTGTAAAGTGTTTTGAGCTCTTTATCCATTTCAGATGTTAATATCTGAAATAGATAGCAACGATTTTCCCCACTCTGTAGCTCTGTCTTCACATCCTTAGCTCTTGCCCTTGCTCTGCAGAAGCCTTTAATTTGATGCCATCCCATTTACTAACTCTTGGCATTATTTCCTGAGCTTCAGGGGTCCTATTAAGAAAGCCACTGCCTGTTCCTATGTGCTGGAGTGTTCTTGTAGGATTTGCACAGTTTCTGTTCTAATTCCTAGGTCTCTGGTCCTCTTTTAGTTCATTGTTGTGCAGGGTGAGAGATGAGGGTCTAGTTCCCCACTCTTTGATTGGTGGGAGATCCTTATGTATTATTCACATTAACTCCTTGTCAGACATACAGTTTGTAAATGTTTTCTCCCATTCCGGAGGTGGCCTACTTACCATGTACATATGATAACATATCATTCAGCTTTAAAAAAATAGGAAATCCTGAAATTTGTGACAACATGCATGACCACGGAGGACATTTTGCTAAATGTCCATATTAGACCACTTTCCAGTCACAGAGAGACAACTACCATGTGATGCCACTTATGTGAGGTTTCCACTACAGTCAAACCCATAGACACAGAGAGTAGAAGGGTGACTGCTGGGGTGGGGGAGGGGAAATGGGGAGCAGCCAATCAATGGGCATAAAGTTTCAATTATCCAGAGATCGGCGGTACAACCTTGTGCCTGTAGCTAATACGACTGTGCTGTACCCTGAATAAAGGGTAGATCTGTTGGGAGTCTCCCTGAGAACTCCCGGGCCTTTCAGACATGGCGGCAGGCAAATTGCCAGTGGGTGGCTAGAACTCCCCGGGCCTCTCAGATAAGGAGCCCCTGGTGCAACAGGGCGGCGGGCAAGTTACCAGTGGGCAGATAACAAGTTGTTTTGAAAACCTTCTAATTGGCCCTCCCGTCTTCCACACTCGTGGACAGCTCGTGCCCCCCATGAATCTTATGCAGGGCGACGTGCGTGCACCGTAGGTGATGACCTGACCTTTACTGTGATTGGCCCCGGGAGCTTCCTGGTTTAAGATAACTGACTCTCACTTTCTATATAAGCTAGCACCAGCTTGCAGTAAAGCGCTTCATCTTGTCACTGCTGTCTGTGTGTGTGCATTTTAATCTCCCACGACGAACCTTGGCCTTTCAAGATCTCGTGCTAGAATTTCTTGTTTATAATAAAGGGGAAAAAGAGGAATTCAGAGGCCAGCTGACTTGCCAATGCATTTCCTTCTGAGCAGCCCGGGGGCTTTCCGTGTGTGGGCTCAGCCAGCCCTGGGTCCAGTAGGCAGAGCCCCACGTGTGGTGGGCACAGCCAGCTGGTTTTAAGGGCCACACCTTCTGGGCTCTCCTAATGAGCAGTGGGGCATCTGGGGCTCGTGCTGCCGACCATATTAGACCAGTTCCCTTAGTCGCCCTCCCCAGGAGCAGTCAGGGGACGCCAAGGCTGGCTTGGTGAGATCTTGTCTGGCAGGCCCTCGTGGCCCAGGCCACCCCCTGGCTCCGTCTTCAGGGAGACCTGTAGACCCGTGAAGTGACAGCACTGTAGGGCAGGAGGCCAGCTCCAAGCTCCCTGGAAACAACTTTTCCTGCTTTGCCTTGGGGGTCTGTGAAGTTTTCTGTCCTGTCTCCTGGTTGCCTCCCTCTGCCAGCCACGTCCAGGGCTCTGCTGTCCCTCTCCCCAGCATGCTCCGCGTGTGCATGCGTGTGAAGGTAGGATGCTTCTCCCCTGCTCCCTTCTGTGCTCTTGGGACCGCCCAGGTCTGCGGTGGGTTCCAGCCAGCCAGACCTGAAGGCCCGCAGATCCAGAGTTGGCTCAGACGCGGTTCCGTCTGTTGTAGGAGCCAGAGGTGGACCCTTGCCGAAATGCACAGGCCAGGGGGCTCAGGGTGCAGAAGAGGCTTGGGGGGTGCTATGGGATCTGGGGGGGCAGACTTCACCTCACTCTGTCCCTGAGTTTCCTCGGCTGACAAATGCGAGGAGTCCTAGTTGAGGCAGGGTTCACAGGGCGGGGGAATATCCCTCAATTCTGAAACAGTGCCTGGCCTCCATTGACCAAGGGGGGACAGAGGCTCAGAGTGACCAAGCCACTTAGAGTCACACAGCTGGTGGCTGGCATCCAGTCATCTCCTAGCTCCCCTGGCCCCCAAAGTCTTTCCAAAGTGCCACTGGTTCTCCTTGTCCTTCCTGGGTTGAATCTGCTCCGTCCTGGCGTGATTGTCTCACCTCTGGCTGGCACAGTCCTTCCCCCTCTGCCGTGAGCTCCTTGAGTTCTGGCTAGCCTGAGTGTGGCAGGATGGTCTGTCCCTTGTCACCTGTGCTTGTTGGTCCCAGAGGTAAATTGGCCTTTGAGCTTCCTCCTTGCAGGACTCTGGGGCCATGACAGCCGGAGGGCCCCTCCTAGTGTAGGTGTTGTGAGATGTCTGAACCGCATCATCTCTCAGAGTGTGGCCAAACTGGAGGGGCAAAGCAGTACGAGTCCCTTCAGTGGAGATGGGCAGAGGTGGGGTGCACGGAGCTTCAGTCCTCGCAGAGACCCCGTGGCGACCCTTTTTCTAATCAAGGTCACAGGCCCAGGCCCAGGGGTTGCACGTTTTGGGGGCCACTGTCCAGCCACTCAGGTGGTGACAAGAGTGTGCCCTCCTCTGGCACTGACGTGTTGTGAGGGAAGCTCTAAACACCTCACCTTCATTGACTCTTCCACCTCCACACCCTGTGGAGCAGGGGCTCACATCACCCCCGTGCATGATGAGGGTGCTTCCCGTCCATTTAGACAGAGATGGAGGAGTGAAATGTGCTGCCAAGTACAGACCAAGCAGGGAGATGAACTGGCTCCCAACCAGTAGGCGGCCGTGCCCCTGGGTGACGTGGGTCACTGGCCGGCATGGAGATGTCACCAGCTCCTCTACTATTAGGGACTTGTAGCCTCTGGGTGTTACACATAATGGGCCTGAAGACAGGTGTTCTGGCAGGACCAATGGGTGCAGGCTGAACTTCTTGCTGGACTCTTCTCTGAAAGGCTGAATTGTCCAGGGGGGTTGGGGTCCCAGATAGCAGCCCCTGGGCTCTGACCGTTCCTCCAAACATGCTACGTTGGCCTGATCTTATAATTTCTTTCCTTTTAAAATACAAAATTAGCTCCACTCTTCACCATATGCCCCCAAAACCCTACCCCAAAGCAGCCGCTTAGATCAGGGTGTCAGGGCCCTCCTCACTGGGGTGTCGGGTGCCAAATGACTTTGTCTTCTCCATGGGCTCTCTGGCAGGGTGGGTTCCTACCTCCAATCTCACCCCCACCATTTAAGTTCTGTGAGCACATGCCCAGTGCCTGGCATACAGCAGGCACTCAACTGATGCTTGTGGAATGAGTGATGGAAGGGCCATTCAAGAGAGCCAGCCCATCCTGTGCGGGGATCCCTGCTGGCTCCGGCTCTTGGCCTCTCTTGGGCCGAGGAGCTGGGGCTCTGCTGTCCTGGGCTCTGGTTGTGAGGCCTCAGTTGCTGCAGCCTCCACCCCCCACAGGGTCAGCAGGAGACACCTCTGGAGGCTGGCGGGAGCTGAGGCTGAGGCGGGTGTTCCCCAGCAGCCTTTCATCCTTCCTTCTCAAGAGAAGCCCTGAGATTTGTCCTGCAGGTGGTCATCTGAGACAGACCCCGCTTCTCTCTCCTGCCTCTGCAGCAGGGTGCACCATGCGACTGGGGTATGAGCTGGAGACGGGTGTAACTTGTGGGCTGAATCATTCATGGGAATGGGTTTGTCCTTCCCCTTCTCCTGCCTGCTCCTTGCTGGTTGGAAGTTGGAGGTGCTGTGAGCCCTCTGGGAGCGTGCAAGTGGAGAAGAGACCCCTGGGATGTCACACCCACATGCTCCACCAGCCAGGGCTCCTGATGCCTGGGTGAACTACACGCCAGCCCACCCTGGCACGTGAGGACAAATACAAACTAGTCTAAGCCACGTTCATAGGCAGCTAACCACTGGTGCCCCTTTGGATCAGGCAGGGGATCTCCAGCTCATCATAGTCCTTGCCATAGACCCAGTTCTCCCCCCTCCTACTCACTTGTATTTCTCTAGAATCCCTATAGAAGGTGCAGGGAGAGCAGTGGCCTGGGATAGGGAAAGACTGGCCAGGGCTGACCGGGCTCTGCTCTACTTCTCCTTAGAAACACCTGTTCTGTTTTGTTTTGCTTTTTGGGTACTGGAGATTGAACTCAAGGGCACTCGATCCCTGAGCCACATCCCTAGAGAGACAGGGTCTCACTGAGTTGCTTAGCATCTCATTTTTGCTGAGGCTGGCTTTGAACTCGTGATCCTCCTGCCTCAGCCTCTGGGATTACAGACGTGCCTCACCACGCCCAGCAAACATGGTAAGCACTTTGGCTGAACATCTTCTGTGGGCTTGGGGTACAGGACCCAGATGAGGCTGGAGATCCTGGATTTCAAGTGGGCCATGCACAGACAAAGCAGCTTTGCCAGGCTTTGGGGGACCAGCTCACAGTGGACCCCAGGGTTCTGTCACCCTTTCCTGCCTGTTTGTAATACACCAGCTTAGTGTACCCTGTCTGCACGGGTCTCAATGGACTCAGTCAAGCTGGTCCTCAGTGGACCTGCTTTGCACCAGGTATGGGATTTGGTCTCTCCTGTGTCTGGTCCCAGGCCTGTGTGGCTCCCTTCAGATTCGAGGGCTGAGGTGGAGGGCGATACACACCCGTCGTAGTTTGCTTAAAACCAGGAGAAATATTTAGAAGAACCTGTTTTCCCCCAGGACACCCATTCATAGGTGACCCTAAAGCAGCTCTGTCTGCAGATTTCAAACAGATATTGCCAGACACTTTGCTCAGTCCCACAACGGGATCAAAGACCCAATGCCACTCTTCTGCCTTGCTAGTGACACAAGGTCCATCCTTCCTACTGTCACAGGGGCAAGAGCATTTGGGACCTCAAAATGTGGCCACCAGAGCAGAAGCCTCAGCACCACTGAAAAATGTAGGCCCTCAGGTCCCACCCTGGCCTGCTGAAGAGAGTTTTGCTTTTTGTACAGTGGAGTTTGAGAATCATTAACTCGTCAAAATGGATGAGACCAAAACAGTCAAGGCTTTGAAATAAAATGGCCCGAATCCCAGGACTGCTGCTTGCTGCTGAGCCCTCCTGGATTTATTTCTCACCTTCTCTAATCCTCAACTATGAAAAGGGAGAAATAATACTAGATTCAACCATAAAAAGAGCCCTTTTTTTTTTATAAAATTTAAAAATGGGCCAAATACAAGCCACTTTCCTATGACCGCACCTCATACTCGTTGGGTTGCTGAGAGACATTATTTTAAAATGAGCTATGATCTATAAAGCAAGTG
The DNA here is from genome assembly GCF_052094955.1 of Ictidomys tridecemlineatus. Taxonomy (NCBI): domain Eukaryota; kingdom Metazoa; phylum Chordata; class Mammalia; order Rodentia; family Sciuridae; genus Ictidomys; species Ictidomys tridecemlineatus. Next base: position 114,575,835 of record NC_135481.1, on the reverse strand, counting down.
GTGCACAGAGGGAGTTCATGGATGGTCGCTGCCTGTGTGCACCTGGTGAGCAGGGCCTGGATTCCTCTTATTCTTTGCACCTGTGGATACTCAGGAAAACGGAGCCAGGGAGCTGGACATCTGCCGCTTCTCGTTAGACTTGATTCTGCAACAGAGGGTCACGGTGCGTGGGCCAGAGTTATCTTTGTGGCTGCGTGAAACTGTCCAAGGGGTCTCGCCCTCTCCACTGAGGCAAAATAGTCCCCATTTCACTTCCAGACAAAGAGACCCAGACTCAGACAACCTGATGATGTCACGGGGTGTCTTCACAGACGACTCCGTGCCCCAGTCAGTGTCTCCTCTCTGCGGGCTCTGAGTCACCCAGCAGGTGCAGAGCTCTACCCCAGCGGGTTCACCACCTTCCCCAGGAAAAGCACGCTGCCCGTTTCTGTGTGGAAAGTCATCACCAGGAAGGGCCGGCTGAACCCAGTGGCTGGAGGGGTGGGGGGCGCACGGTCAGGGTGGGGCCTGGGAGTGAGCTGGATGCTGGTGGCGGCGGCAGCCTCTGAGCCCTTCTCCTCCAGAGTCATGGTGGCCTTATGAGTCACCTGTACAAAAAATTCTGGAATCATCACTCAACCCCAATTTTCTTTCTCTTTCTTTGCATGACCCCATACTTGTCCATCCGTCCACTTACCCCGTCACCCATCCTTGCATCTGCCTTTTGAAAAATTCACTCATCTATCCACCTAGTACTCTTAAATACACCTGTCCATCCATCATCGATCCACTGACCCATTTACTCAGCAAACCATAATCCATCCACCTAACCTGTCAACCATCTGCTTAACTATGACTTTATTCATCTACTGCTTATGTGTTCATCTAGCCATCTACTCACCCATTCACTTGTCCATCTCCATCAATCATCCATCCACAATCCATCCATCCATTCATCCACCATCCATTCCTCATCCATCCCTCATCCATCCATCCACAATGCATCCATCTTCCCCCCCTCCTCCATGCATCACCCATACACTCACCACCCCATCCATCCCCCCTACATGATCCCCTCTGTTCCTGATCCACCTCTCTGTCCCCTCTGTTTAAGTTTCCACTGCTGGCATCTGCATTATGCAGGTCGCAGTGTACTTTGAATATCACGCCGGCATCTACCCACCCGTTTCTCCACTCATTTCTTCCTGCGTCCATACAACAACTCTTCCACCCATCCTTTACTGATTCTTTCATCCACATTATTTTGATCATTTGTTTTCATTCATTCCATCCCTAATTCATTCATGAATAGATTCAGTAAATATTTATGGAGTATCTAGGATCCACAGTGCCAAGCACAGCAGGGGGCTATGGGCACGACTCCCGCAAGGCACTTGTGTTTGACAGGGCAGAGAAGACATGGAAAACCAAGGGCGGGGGCTTGCCAGGGGAGACTGGTTCTGCTTCAGGAGCAAGGGGGAGGGATAAGGTCAGAGGAAGCTCCCCAGAGGAGGGAGAATTTGGATTTTTGGAGATAAGTGAAGACACTTCAGGTGGTTTTTTTTGTTTGTTTGTTTGTTTTAAAGTCCAAGCCAAGACAGGGAGGGGGAAGCTGAGGACATCTATGGCCCCATGAGATTCCGTGGAGTGGCACGGCACAGACAGTAGGGGACAGGGCTGGCCAGGGAGCTAGGATGAGACAATGGAGGAAGCAGATCAGTGAGGAGGGGGCTTCATCCTGGAGTTGGCAGGAGACTTCTGAAGAATATGCTTCCATGGAAACCAAGGAGTGCTTGGAGAGGAAAGAGGTTAAGGAGGACCAGCAAGGCACTGGGCGGGGCCACGGAATGAGGGCGGGGCCACGGAATGAGGGCGGGGCCACAGAATGAGGGAGGGGCCTGGCTCTAGGATCCAGCTCAGTTCTTGCAGGTGAGGGTACGGCAGTCACAGGTGAGGTCCGTGACCACACATCACCCTCCCGTGAGCTGATGGGTCGAGAGAAGATCACAGGGGGCCTCAAGTTCTGGGTGCAAGAGAAACAAGACTGGGAGGAGCTGAACGGGAACCATCTCCCTCATTTACAGAGTGGTCACAGCCTCCTGAGGGCACTGTGGACACCCATACAAGCCTGGACTTGAGAACTATCTGCCCAGGTCCAAATCCCAGCTCCACCTGTTTCCCCTCATCCATCGCCTTTCAGCTGCTCTGTGCTCTCACCCCTGGATAATTTATGATCTTTTTCTAACTTAGGGGAATTCATTGCATCACTCTTCTGTTAAAGCCCTCGGTGGAGTTCTGTCTCACTCTTGGGGAAATCAAAGTCTTATTGATCTTGAAGAGTTCTGTCCTCTCCACCTCCCACGGCACTTCTTCTTGTCTACTGTGTTCCAGCCTCACTGGCTTTGGATGGTGTGGTCATGCCTCAGGGCCTTTGCACGTATTGAGCACTCTATCAAGAACTCCTTTCCTTCCCTTATTCAGGTCACTTTCCCATCAAGAACTCCAAGACTAGTGTTCCTTGGACAGACCCCATCCCCACCCGCTTACACTGCTATATCTGTGGGTTTATTGCCACCTGACCTATTGCAGGTCTGTTTGTGTGCTCATGGTCTGTCCTGCCGCTGCATCCACCTGATGCTAACTTTGCTCTGCTCTTTGTACCCCAGCTCTGTCCAGGGCCAACCAATTCCTCACTCCACCATCACATCTCTTTTATCACCACTGCTGAGTGTGAAAGTTCACCCAGCCTGAAGCTGGAGGACCCTGTGCTGCTGTGACATTGGACAAGGTGTTCCCCCTGAGACAGGGTCCAGGGTCCCAATCATCAGGTGAGGAAACAAAGGCCCAGAGAGGTGATGTAGCCCAAGGCCACACAGCTAAGGTGAGACAAAGCCAGGCCTCAGGCCTGCTTGGCCTCAAACCCACTGTCCCCTCTGGGGTGTGTGTGACATGCAGGTAATGGGGAGGTGCCCAGGGCTGGCTGAGGAGACAAATGCAGGTCCTGGTGCTCAACGACTTGCCCCCAGCTCAGATCCTGGCTGGACACTAACTAGTATGGTCACTGGGGGTAATTCCCTTGGCCCCTCCAGGGCCCGTGTGGAGAGTCATTGCCAGGAGCAGGACTAAGAGGCAGGCCTTTGAGGGGATTAGACTGTGGGGGCTCTGATCTCACAAATGGATTGATGTCACCGTGGGCGAGGGGCCGGTCACCACAGCAAGGGGTGGCCCATTTTCTCTCTGAGCTTTGGCTTGGCCTTCCTCCTTGTTATGACACAGCCAGAAGGTACTCACCAGGCGAAGCCCCTTCACCTCGGGCTCCCCAGCCTCCGGCACCATGAGGTAGTCAATTTACAGATGACCTGGTCCCTGGTGGTCTGTTACTGAAGCAGCACAGGAACTGATACACTGTAAGCTCAGTCTCATCTACAAAATGGGATGGCAGCACTTGCCTCATCTGTCCACTGGGGGGTGCTGATGTGGCACCTGGCTGGCGCTGGGCCTGGTGAATGTCCTTGGGAAAGCCACAGGGAGGTGTGGGGGCGAGGCTGTCACCCTCCCCCAGCCTCCAGCTCTGCCCTCTGCTTCCTCCCTGGCAGGGGGCTGGCTATGTGGGTCTCCTTTCATTCCTTTCTGGGGCTTGGCCTGACCAGAGCCAGCTGCAGAGAGAGCCCGGCCCAGGGGGTCGCAGTGGTGTGGGACGGGGCAGTGAAGCCATGGTCCTGAAGGTTAAGGCAGCAGCATGTCACCTTGAGGGGTCCCGCAGCTTCCAGGGATTGTCAGAAGCCCCCACTGGGCCCCGCCTGGACTTACCCTAGAGATGCCCAGTCCAGGCTGCCCGGGGAGGCCTCCGCCCACGGGCACTCGTGGGAGGAGCATCTCCAGTCTGGTGGTGCTGGAAATGGAAAATTTGGGGAAGTAGAAGTCGAGTTCTCTGTGGGGAGACAGAAATTGGTTTGCTGAGCAGATCTGGGAAGGGCCTGTGTGAGTCCCAGGGGGCCCCTTCCGCCCCAGCTCTCCAGCCAGCCCTGCGGCCTCTCCCTGCGGCCTCTCCCTGCGGCCTCTCCCTGCGGCCTCTCCCTGCGGCCTCTCCCTGCCTCTGGTCTCTGCCCCACTCACCCCCTGCCAGTTGTGGGCAGGGTGAGAGCTTTCTGTGGTGCCCAGCTCCTGTGCTCAGCGTCTGCCTCGTGCCTGCATGTCCAGGGCCTGGGGCTCCAGCCCGTGCACCTGTCCACACGCCTCCCTGTTCCTGCCTCCCTCGGGCTCCCTGGACCAGCCAGGTGCTCCTCATTCCTGGATGCCCTGTCTCACCAGGCCTCTTGGGTCCTTTTCTTTCTTAGGGACATTCTGGGCTGGGGCTTGCTGTGCAGGCTGCCAGACCCCAGCACGGGCAGGTGTCCTCCTCGCCTGCTACCATAGAACAGAGTGACCGTTTACATGTCCCTGTGGTTATCACTGGCCTTCCACCTCTGAGGAAACCCGGATCCTGGGAGGGGAGGCCCTTGCCCAGGGTGCTGCCTGGTCTGCAGCAGAGCCGGGACCAGACCTGGATTCCAGAGTCTTGGTCCAGGGCCCATACTGGTGCTTTCAGGGAGACCAGGGACCTCACCTAGAGGTGACATTGTCTGGGCCAGGTGTGACCAGGCCCAGGAGTGGCAGGGCCGTGGGGTGTGACAGCGCCCTGGGGTCTGGGCAGGGAGGTGAGGCCCTGCCTCCGGCCTGCTGGGAGCCCACCTGGTCCTGAGCAGACTGTCCCACTTGATCAGCGTCTCGGGCAGCAGCGCCTCCTCCACCTGCCCCAGCTGGCCCCGGTTGGGGAAGACGAAGAAGGTGGTGGCGTTCCCGGTGTGGTCCATCTGCAGCACGGTGCACTGCAGCTCGGGGTCGTGGAGGAAGCGGTGGCTGGCCTTCTGCTTCACCATGGGGACCTGCACGGCCCTGCGCTCGTCCAGGAAGAACTCTCTCAGGCTGGTGGCCCCCGGGTCGAAGGGCTGTGCCCACTCAGCTGAGGGGGAAGGAAATGCCACATTGTCCTTGCAGAGAACAGAGGAGGGCCCGGGGTTACCTGTGGCAGCTGGGGTGGGGCTGAGGCACTGAGTCCTGGGTCACACCTGGATGCAGAGCCCCGCTCCACCACCCGCTCCTGACCTGGCCCTTATTACCCAGGTGACCCCAGGGGCTGAGCCCTCGTCCTGTGTGAGCTTCTCTCTTTCTGTTTTTACAATAATTCAATAGTGTTACAATTGCAAAGGTACTACCACCCTGCTACACCTCGGATTTTGAATGTCCCCCAAGGCCCGTGTGTGGAAGGCTTGTCCCCAAGGTGGTTCAGAGGGACGTCGTGAAAATGTTAAGGGGTGGGGCCTGGTTGCAGGTCTGCAGGTCATTGGGGGACTGTGGGACCCCAGGCTCTCTCTCGTCCTCCCTTTTGCTTCCTGGGTGTGGAGTGAGCAGCTGTGCCCTGTCAGGTACCAGGTCCTGGTGCACTGCCTGAGCTCAGGCCCAAAGCAATGGGCTGAAACCTCCCATCGGCTGGGACAGGCTAGTGACGGACCCTGACCTCGCAATAGTGGGAGTGCAGGCCTCTTGGCTCTTTTGGAAAAAATAAAGGAACCTCTGCTTCAGGACTCTCTTGGTGAACCCACATTTCCTGGGACCTGCCAGAGGAGGGGCACCCATGCCCTGTAATTCAGTGGTGGCTCATGGGGCTGCGCACAGGGAAGACCCCAGCCCCCTGCAGCAGAGTCCCCTGTGGAGGAAGGGGGTCTGGTCCTCTGGGGACTTGTCCACCCCCTGAGCCAGAATCCCTAGGGATGAGCTCTCCAGGGAGCTCTTAAGCATATTAAAGGTTTGGAGGTCCTTCTTTGAAAACAATCTCAACAATTAACATTAAGAGGTGGTGGGAGCCCCATCACTGCAGGTAACAGGCAGAAGCATCCAGGATTCAGGGGACAGACGCTGAGTGCCTTCCATCCAAAAGTCGAGGGAGGCTGAGGAAGCTTCTATTGGTTGTGGGGAGCAGGAGGAGGACGTGGCCAGAGCCGGGGACCCAGAAGGATCTCAGAGGCGCACCTTACCTCTGAGAGCCACGTGATTCACCAGAACCTCAGCGGCTTCCTCCCCGAGGTCCTCCACCCAGGCCCCAAGCCTCCCCTGCGTCTGCTCCTCCACGTACTCCTTGATGTGTTTCTGGGTGGCCCCGGGGCCCAGGCCGTGGAAGCTTCTCTGGCCTGTGGTCAGGAGCAGGTGGGACCCCCGCGTGGGGAGCCTAAGCAGCAGGTCCTGGAAGCCCTCCTGGATCTCGGCCTCGGACATCACGGTCAGGTTGAAGCCCAAGCCCTCCAGGAGCTGGGTCCTGCTGGCCGCCGGGGCCCCGAGGGACACTGTGGCCAAGGCCAGGGAGATGCTTGCCGGGGAGAAGAGGATGTTCTCTCCAGGGGCATCCAGCGCCAGCCGTCGGTACAGGCCGAAGGCAAAGTCGATGTTGCTCACAGAAATTCTGTGGCAGGGCAGGGCCGGCCTGGGAGGACTGTCCTGGGGGCCAGGGTCCGTGAGCTCGAAGTCTCCTTGGACCAGAAGAGGAGTTGCAGCCATGAGCACAGTGACCAGCGGCCACCACCCCGAGGCCTCCATCCTCTAAGGTCCTTTGTCTGAAAGTGCAGGTGACCTGCAAGACAGCAATGACACTTCAGTGAGGGCAGAACCCGCCATCTCTGCCACCTCTGCTCTGTGCCTGCGTCCTCTGTCACCCTCACCACGGCCCAGTGGGGAGACCTTGTCTTTACACCCCCATTTGAGAGATAAGAAGACAGATTTAGAAGGGTTAGGAAACTTGCTCCAGGTCCAGCAGCCGGTGGGCGGTGGAGCCAGGACTTGATCCCAGCCTGGGGTGGCGCTGTGGGTGAGGACTGCACAGAGCACCCACACCTGCGCCCGCAGGGAGCCGGGTTGCACTGCACTGGGGACACTTAGGGCCACTAGGGGCACTCCTGCCTCCTCCAGGCCTGTCCCTGGGCTGGGGAGCGGCCATGGGTCTCCGCAGCTGAGCCCTTCTCCTGTCCTTCCTGTGGCCTGGGGGCGGGGACTCCCATCACCAGCCCCCCACAACCTCTCCTGCCTCCTCCTGCTCAGGCTCATCTGATAACTCAGGGGCCTCCCCCAGTGGACCCTTCTTTAAACCCTGGCTCCACCCAAAACCACATCTGTGCCTTGGGGATCCACTTAGCCCAAATCCCAGATCTGATTCTCACTCCTGGTCTTGGACTTGCAGAGTCTGTGAAGAGGGAGGTGAGGAGGGAAGGTGAGGAGGGGAAGGGAGGAGGGGAGGTGAGGAGATGAGGAGGTGAGGGGAGGAGGTGAGGAGGGGAGGAGGGGAGGTGAGGAGGGGAAGGGAGGAGATGAGGAGGGGAGGAGTGGAGGGGAGGAGGGGAGGGGAGGAGGGGAGGAGGTGAAGTGAGGAGGGGAGGTGAGGAGGGGAAGGGAGGAGATGAGGAGGGGAGGAGGGGAGGTGAGGAGGGGAGGGGAGGAGATGAGGAGGTGAAGTGAGGAGGGGAGGGGAGAAGGGGAGGGGAGGAGGGGAGATGAGGAAGGGAGGGGAGCACCGGGAGGGGAGGAGGGGAGGTGAGGAGGGGAGGGGAGGAGATGAGGAGGTGAAGTGAGGAGGGGAGGGGAGGAGGGGAGGGGAGGAGGGGAGATGAGGAAGGGAGGGGAGCACCGGGAGGGGAGGAGGGGAGGTGAGGAGGTGAGGAGGAGAGGGGAGGAGGGGAGGGGAGCACCGGGAGGGGAGGAGGAGAGGAGGGGAGGGGAGGACAGGAGGGGAGGAGGGGAGGGGAGGACAGGAGGGGAGGGGAGGACAGGAGGGGAGGAGGGGAGGGGAGGACAGGAGGGGAGGGGAGGACAGAAGGGGAGGGGAGGACAGGAGGGGAGGAGGGGAGGGGAGGAGGGGAAGTGAGGAGGGGAGGGGAGGAGGGGAGGAGGGGAGGTGAGGAGGGGAGGAGGTGAGGAGGGAAGGGGAGGAGGGGAGGAGGGGAGGGGAGGGGAGGAGGGGAGGAGGGGAGGGGAGCACCGGGAGGGGAGGAGGAGAGGAGGGGAGGGGAGGATGGGAGGGGAGGAGGGGAGGGGAGGAGGGGAGGGGAGGACAGGAGGGGAGGAGGGGAGGGGAGGACAGGAGGGGAGGTGAGGACAGGAGGGGAGGAGGGGAGGGGAGGACAGGAGGGGAGGTGAGGACAGGAGGGGAGGAGGGGAGGGGAGGACGGGAGGGGAGGGGAGGACAGGAGGGGAGGGGAGGAGGGGAGGGGAGGAGGGGAGGGGAGGAGGACAGGAGGGGAGGGGAGGACAGGAGGGGAGAAGGGGAGCGGAGGAGGGGAAGTGAGGAGGGGAGGGGAGGAGGGGAGGAGGGGAGGTGAGGAGGGGAGGGGAGGAGGTGAGGAGGGAAGGGGAGGAGGGGAGGAGGGGAGGGGAGGGGAGGAGGGGAGGAGGGGAGGAGGGGAGGGGAGCACCGGGAGGGGAGGAGGAGAGGAGGGGAGGGGAGGATGGGAGGGGAGGAGGGGAGGGGAGGAGGGGAGGGGAGGACAGGAGGGGAGGGGAGGAGGGGAGGGGAGGAGGGGAGGGGAGGAGGGGAGGGGAGGAGGGGAGGGGAGGAGGGGAGGGGAGGAGGGGAGGGGAGGAGGGGAAGTGAGGAGGGGAGGGGAGGAGGGGAGGAGGGGAGGTGAGGAGGGGGAGGGGAGGAGGGGAGAGGGGAGGGGAGGAGGGGAGGAGGGGAGGGAGGAGGGGAGGGGAGGAGGGGAGGGGAGGAGGGGAGGTGCCTGGAGGAACCGAGGAGAGGGGTGGCCTCAGTGACTTTAGTTAATCACTTTGTCCCTTGGGACGTTTTCTGCTCTGTGGGATGGTGCTGAGAACCCTCTTGTCACAGGGCTGTAGGAGCACAAAGGGACCCAGGAGGTGACACATGCTATTGTCCAAAGGGACCTGAGGCCCTGGTGGAGCCTGGAATCTATTTTAGTAAGGGCCTGGGTGGCCTTTCCTCCCCTAAGGAGCCACCGTGGCCCTGTGAATGGTAAATCAGAACATGCTCCTCTACCCTGGATGTCCCCGGCCCCTCACACTGGGACAAATCCTATGCCCCTCATCCCACCACCTGGAGAGGAAGCCCTACCTGCCAGGCTCTTGCTGGCCTCCCAACCTCACCTCTAATTGTCCTTCCCCTCCCTCCCTTGGCTCCAGCTGCTGCAGCCTTCTTGCAATTCTAGAACTTACCAGGCTTATGGCTGCCTTGGGTCCTTTGCACTTGCTGTCAGCTGTCTGGAACGGCTGTTCTCCAGTTCCTTCCACAGCTCGATTGCTTGCTTCATCCCTCCTCAGAGGCCACCTTTTGCAGGCCTTGTTTATCCTGTGTCCTGCTGCAATGACATGGCGTATTTATCTGGCTCCCCACTGGAAGCCCCCTGAGGGCAGACACTCTGTCTCATGCACTGCTCAATTCCCGGTGCTCAGCAGGGTGTGTGCTCAGCAGAGGGATCATGGTCTACCCTCTGCAAAACCCCATTCTCGGGCTTCGGCCTTCCCTGGCCCTCTGGGACCTCTCCCCCCAGCACCAGGCCATTCCCAGCTCCCCTTGTGACAGTCCACTTGTCCCCTCTTGTTCCCTCTGGATTTGGGTAAATGATTGACAGAATCGATCCTCGTCACGTTCCCTTGCTCTGGCATCCATTTGCCGTGTGACCTTGGGCAGCCTTGGACCTCAGTGAATTTGAGCTCCCCCTCTGTATAGGGAAGGGTCAGCGGGCACACAGCCTCCAGGAAAGCCTCGTCTGTCTGCCAAGGTCTGTTCTGTATCGTTTATTTCTTGACAGAACCAGCCCGTCTGCTCTTGTCCGCCCGCGTGTGAGAAGGCTGTGAAAAATACCTGTGAGAAGGACCGAGAGGAAGAGAGTCTATTTTGGCTGCACGAGGCTCAGCTCATGGTGGGCTGGCTTCATCGCTTAGCACCGAGGTGAGGCAGCAGGTCACTGAGGAAGGGCCTGGGGGAGGACAGCTGCTCAGCTCACAGCAGCTGGGAAACAGAGATAGAGACAGACAGAGAGATAGAGGAGAGACTGGGGAAGGTAAAACCAGCCAGGAGACGTCCCCAGTCACCCACTTCCTCCAATGAGACCCGCTTCCTTCAGTGCCCATCATCTCTCAATAATCCACTCTAATTCAGCAAGTGGATTAATCCACTGACGAGGTCAGAGCCCTCAAGACCCAAAGCCCCGTCTCTGGACATTGCTGCACTAGGGACCAAGGCTGCGCACATGGGCCTTTGGGGTCATGTCATAGACAGACCCTCACCGTCTATTTGCTGCTTGATGAGGCTCTTGGTGGCTTTGGTGAGACATTGGTGCTTGCAGACCCCAAATTCCTTCACTCACTTGAGTCTGCCGTGGGCCAGGACCAGAGCTATATTCTGGGGGCAAGAGGGGTGACACATGCCTGCTCACTCTGTGGGCTCAGGCCCAGGGGACAGGGGCACAGAGACAGAGGCAGAGCAGCATGCTCTGCTGCGTGCAGGGCTGGTGACAAGCCCACCTAGCGTCCCGACAGCTTGTGAAGCCAGTCATCCTTGCTCTGCCTGGGCTCCCTGGGTTGTGCGGAGCATGACCTTACCTGGACTCTATTGCTCACCTGCCTTGACGTCCACACCCACGTCTGCCCAACACCTTCCTTCTCTCTTCCCTCTGTTCCCAGGAGGGGAACGTGCAGGGGTCTGTCACGAGATTCATTCATTCCTTGGCAACGCAAAGCCTCCTGCTTGCTGAGCTGGGGAGGAAGACACCATCCTGCTCTCGAGGATCGGACAAGCTTTTTATTATGCAAAGTTTCAAAAGTGCACCAAAATGGAAAGAGTAGCAGATAAGCCCCTGTATTTCCATCAGCAGATTCGGTTATTTTCAACAAAGATCAATACCATTTTGGGGTACCTCCTGGTGTTCCCCCGTGAAATGCTTTAAAGCAAATCCTACGTATCATTTCATGGTCACGGATTTAGAACATCAGAACCTGGTAGCCCTATCACACCCCAAAAGCAATAATCCCTTAACATCACAAATACCAAGTCATCGCTTCCCTAATACACAAGGCCTTCTCTCTCTCAATCTCTGTCTCTCTTCTCTCTATTTGTGGTAAAATTCACATAAACAAAGTTGCCCTTCTAAAGGGGTCAGTTTGGAGGCATGTAGCACACTCACAATGTCGTGCAAACGCCACCTCTATCTGGTTCCATCACCCCTGAGGACTTCGCTTCCTTTTATGGCATAAGGTATCAGTGGGTAGCCATTCTGTTTGTCTGGTCATCTGTGGGTGGACACTGGAGTTGGTCCTGCTTTTGGGCTGTTGTGAAGAACACTGCAGTGGACATAGGCTACAAGTGTCTGTTCAAGTCCCCGCTGTCAGTGCCTCTGGGTCCATTTTGCTTTTGGAGCAAACGGAAACTGTTTCCCCTGGACACGGCGTCATGATCTTACAGACACTGACTGTGGGGGGGGGGGTTCCAATTTCTCCATATCCTTAATGACACTTGCTATTTTCCTTTTTAAATTTGATTGGTAGATTGTGGTACTAGGGATAGAAGCGAGGGGCTTACACATACTAGGCAACTTTTTAAAACATAAAGGGTGTCCTGCTGGATGTCATGTGGGTGCTCACTGGGGTCTGGGTTTGCATTTCCCTAGTGACCAACGATGGTAGCATCCATTTAGGTGCTTGTTAGTTGGCTCGTCTTCTTTGGAAACATTGTATTCAAATGCGTTTCTGTTTTTGATTGGACTGTGTGTTATTTTATTATTGAGTTGGAAGAGTTCTCCAGATGTTGCAGTATGATCTCCTTATCCCATCAAGGATTGGCAGATGTCTCTACCCATTCTGTAGGTTGACTTTGGACTCTCTTGAGAATGTCTTTTGAGGCACCAGAGTTTTTAATTTTGATAAAGTCCTGTTACCTGTATTTTTCTTTTCTTGCTTGTGCTTTTGGTGTCAGATGTAAGAATCTGTTGCAAATAAAAAACCTTGAAGACTTGCCCCTATGTTTACTTTGAAGAGTCTGATAACCTTGGCTCTTAAAATTTAGGTCTTTGGTCCATTTCATATATGGTGGAGGTTAGAGGTCCCTCCTGACATCTCCTGTTTACAAAGGAATACAGCACAGGACATTTTTTTCTTTTGGTATCATATTGGTAATATACTTTATTATTATTATTTTTATTTGTTCTACTTAGTTGTCCATGACATTGTACACAAATGGAGCGCAACATTTCAATTCTCTGTGGTACACAGTGTAGAGACGCACCATTTGTGCAATCACACATGTAGCTATGGTAATGATGTCCATCTCGTTCCACCATCTTTTGTACCCCCATGACCCCTCAGCACATGACTTTTAATTGAAAACTTTCTTATTTGCACTTGTTAGTACTCTCAATGCTGTTGGAGAGGTGACACCTTGACACTTTGATTCACCATATATTCTCAATAAGATGGCAATGATCAGCACATAGAATATAATAAATATTTAGTGAATAAGTGAATGAATGAGTTGCTATGATTTTTGGTATAGGATATGGTTACTGATATCATTGGGTTCAGACCTTCCAATATGTTTGTTTTCTATTTTGTCTATCTGCATTTCATTTTTTTTCAAGTCTATTAACTTCTGTTTTGGGTTATTTGAGTCGTTTTCATATTTCCATTTTATCTCAATTGCTGACTCATTTGTAATTTGGTCTTATATTTTTTTTCAGTAGTTTCTTGAAGCCCTACAACATAAATTTCTGATTTATTATGATGTGCTTTCAAATAACATTTTATCTCTTCAAGTAATGTGTAAGAGCCTTTTATGAACACACTTGCTTTTTTCTCTCTCTGGCCTTTATGCTACTGTTATTATCCTTTTATTTTGGAATATGAAATAAAATCCACAACACAATTATTTTTTCTGTAAGCACTCAATCATCTTTCCAAGAGACTATAAATGAGGAAGATTCTACCTATTTGCCACTGTTTATTCTCAGGTTCCTATACCAATTTCCATCTGGCTCATTTTTCTTCCTTCAAAGCATTGGCTTTAACATTTGTTGGGGGATGGTTAGGGGAGTCTGCTGGTAATGAATTTTCAAATCTTTTGTCTGGACATATTTTTATTTCCCTTCAGTTCTGAAGAATATATTTTCTGAATATACAATTTGCTTTGATCTTTAATTCTTTTAGTAGATTAACCAGGCCAGTCCATGACCTTCCATCTGCATAGTCTCTTATTGGAAGTTCAATGTCATTCTTTTAAATTTTTCCCCCTCTGTGCACACTCCATCTTTTCCTCTGATTTTAATATTTCCTCTTTATCACTGACTTCCAGTGTTATGATTTTGATGAGCCTTTGTATATTTTTTATGTTTACTATGAGTTTGTTGAGCTTAGCATTTTTTTGAATCTTTGAGATTAGTATTTTTTTTAAAAAATCACATCAAAAAATTTCAACCATAATTTTATTCAATGTTTCCTGTCCCTAATCTTTTCTTCTAGAACTGTAACTATTTGTTTGTAAGACCGCCTGGAATTTTCCAACAGGCCCCTGGTTTCCCAGCCATCTCTCACTTCAGCCTTTTTGTTCTCTGTTCTTTATTTTTATAATTTCTCTTGCTATGTATTTAAAATGACTGATCTTTTTATTTTCACTCTCTAATCTGATGTTCATACCAATTGGTGTATTTAAAAAAATAATTTCAGATATTGTACTTTTTAATCTCTAAAAGTTCCATTTGGTTTTTTTTCCAAATATCTTTTCAATCATAGCCATTTCCCCATTTCCCCACATTTTATTGAACATGCAGGCCATATAATTAGAGTTAGTATAAGGGTTTTTTTTTTGTACTGGGGATTGAACTCAGGACCTTGTGCATGCAGGACAAGCATTCTACCCCCAAGCTACATCCCCAGGCCTATTTTAAGGTTTTTATCTTCTAATATTTCCATGTCTGTCCTGAGTCTGTTTCTATTGATTGATTCTTTTCTTGTGGTGAAAGGTCATTCCTGTTTTGATGCATGCCTGCTGATTTATGAATTTCACATTGTCGGGTATTATATTTTGTTCTATTTCTTTAGATAGTGCTGGAATGATTTCCATCTTGCTTTTAAGGTTTTTAAAGACAGATTAAGAGTGGCCTTTGGTGTGGACTTATACAGCACTACTTTTAATTCTGTTGGCTCTACCCAAGATTCTCATTTTTCCACTCTGGCTGCTAACCAATCATGTTATTCTGTAGTGGTTCCTCACCTCATCTCAGGTAGATTTCCTAGGTGCCCACAGAGTAGTGCCCAGCCTGAGGCCTGAGCTGGCCCTCTGCAGATCTCTGGAGCATGCTGTCAGCATCTGCATCTTTGGTATTCTACCTCACAGACGCTAACCACCTTGGCCTCTTCATGTTCTGAGATCTATTTCTTCAGCTCAAGGAGGCAGACTTTCTTTGGGTTTCCTCTTCCTGACCTAAGGTCTAGAAACTTCCTCCAGGCTATCAGAGAGGCAACAGTAGAGCCCACGTTGTGTGTTGGCTTCTCTCTGTAGGACAGTCGCCCAAAGCCTATTATTACTCAATATTTTAACATCATTGCCTCACATATATTGTCCAGCTTTCTGATTGTTTCAGGAGAATTTGTCCAGTAATTATTATTCCGTTGTAGCTAGCAGGAGGATTTTTAAAAAATTACTAGTTATTTTTATAATTTTTTTTTATAATTATAAAATTTTCTTCATTGAAGTTTAGAGAATATGTTCTGTTAACAATTTTATGAAGTTTTAAGGTTTTGTTGCAGTTGTAAGGTTTTGTTTTTGTTGTTCATAAATAATCTTAAAAAGGTACTATGGACATATAAGATGCATATTTTCTCTTGCAGACCTGGGGATGAAACCCAGGGTTTGGAGAATACCATGCAAGCATTCTGCCACCGAGCTATATCCCCAGCCCTTTTCATTGTTATTTTGAGACAGAGACTTGCTAAATGACCCAGACTGGCCTCAAACTTGAGATTCTCCTGCCTCAGCCACCTGAGTAGCTCAGATAACAGGAACGTGCCACCATGTTCCATGACTTCCACATGTTTATAGAGTCCCACACACAGAATGTGGGAGATCCGGGGGCACAAGGCACCTCCAAGGTCACTCACCACTGCAGGATTCATTGGGCTTAGAGTCCCAAGGCCCCAAGTCTTCTTTGCTGGACCTGCTCTCTCTGCAGAAAGTTCTAGGTTTACTGAGGTTGAAGTAATGGCATTAAGACCACCAGGAAAACCTGTGGATCAACTGGGTTTGTTGAACTTACTGAGCAAGGAACAGCACCACTGCTGTGGTTGGAATATATCCCCCCAGATTCATATGTTGGAGACTTAATCCCCAAATTCATAGGTTAATGGTACTTGGAGGTGGAGCCTTGGCAAGGTAATTAAGATTAAATGATGTCATGGAGGTCCCACATGACATTGGTGGCTTTATTAGAAGAGGAAGAGAGACTAATCTAGTGTCCTTGTCCTGTCCTGCCATGCGACACCCTCTACCATGTTATGATGAAGCAAGAAGGTCCCCAGCAGCTGCTGATTCATGGTCTTGGACTTCCCAGCTCCAGAACTGTGTGCTCCCTAAGCCTCTATTCTTCATAAACTATCCAATTGCACAGTACTCATTATGGAAATAGAAAATGGACCAAGAACCCAGCTTGACAGCATCTCTGCAAAGTCTTAAGAGGGTTTTTTTGGGGGAAGTCCCCATAGAGTCCCCTGGGATGGAGCCAGCCTGTGGATTTCCTGCATAGCTTTGCATCCCAGCCTGAATTCCTGTCTCGGTTCCCAGACCACTTTCTTGTTCAGCAGCATCTGGAGTAACTTTTCCAAGGCACAAATCTGCTCACACAAACTCTGCTCAGATGCCTTCAAAGCTCCTCCTGACTCTCAGGACCCATCCCAGAACCTCACCAGGATCCTGGTCCTCTGCCGTCTGGTGCCTGTCAGGGTCCCTTTCTCCCCACAGCCTCGCTGTTCTGTGCTCCAGAGCCACACACCTTCTTCAGATTCTTTGAAATGCCACCATGGCTTTCTCCGGACAGTGACATCCCCTTTTAGGATCACCTAACCACCTCTAGTCCTCCTCTGATCTCAGCATAGAAGTCTCTTCCTCTAGAAAGCCCTCCCGGACTCTCAGACTGAGTTTGGTGCTCTCCTCGAGGCCAGGCCTACTGTTGTCATCCATTTCCCCTTCAGGTTTGAAGGCCCGTGAGGGCCAGAGCCGTGAACATCTCTGGGAGCACTCACAGCTTGGCTCTGGAGATGTTCCTAAAGTCTCCTGTGTGGAAGGCTTGGTCCCCAGTGCAGCCAGCTTCGGGTTGGGGGGGGGCTTTGGAAAGTGGTTGGATCATGGAGGATCTGATCTCACCCGTAGATTAATAATTTGGAAGCATTATTTGGAAAGGTAGCAGGTGGAACCTGGTTGGAGGAAGTAGGTCACTGGGGGTGTGCCCTTGGGGACGACATTATGCTCCTGGCCCCTTCCCCTCTCTCAACTCATGCACCTGCCATGAGTTGAGCGGCTTTCTCTCACCACACCCTCTGTCATGATGTTCTGCTTCAATCTGCGACCCAGAGCAATGGGTCCAGCTGACCTGACCGTGGCCTGAAACATCTGAAACTGTGAGCCAGACCGAACCTCTCCTTCTTTGATTGGTTTATGTCAGGCATTTTGGTGACTTTTATGAAACACTAACCCAGAATCACTAGGTGGCTGAGGGTGCTCCTCTGGTGTCAGGTGGCCCTCACCAATACCTTCGACGGTGAGTGCGGTGCCGTTGTGTGGTCGTCACACCGCATCCACTGTGGTTGGTCCCCAGCCCCACACTCTGGTTGCTGGGGGGAACCGTCTGTCAGGTGAGATCTTGGAACTGGGGAGGCAGTTCAAGTGCTCAGTCTGGGAACCCAGAACAGAACTGTTCTCCCCTCATGGGGGATGCTGGGGTGCAGAAGGGGGAGATCCCACCAGAAGACCCCCCTCAATTGCAGGAGCAAAGGGTCGGTGGCTGTCCCAGATGTGGATAGGACCATGAGTCCCTACAAGAGGCAGTAGGTGGGCAGAAGCTGGGCCTTGGGACCAGGTGACTCTGGAGGCCAGAATGGGAGAGAGGGCAGCAGGGTCTCCGCTTTGCCCTGGTCTGAGGTCCTGGTGACCTTGGTCACAGGCTTGTGTGGTTTGGTCAATCTGCTAAAGATGAAGGAAGCAGCCCAGACCCTGGGGTGGGATGAGACTGTGTGAGAGGCCAGGGGGCTTGACGCTGGGACACAGGCAGAGCAGGGATTCAGATGGTCAGCAGAGAAGGACGCCAGGAAAGAGTCCAGGCACAGGAAGATGTTTATTGCCGTCAGGAGACCTCAGAGCCTCAGAGCTCCACAGTCCCCAGAGTCTCTGTGCCTATGGGAGCCACACATGCAGTTGCCGTCACCTTCCCAAGGATGAGGAAAAGGGCCAGGCCACTCTTGGTGCTCTGCATCAAAGCCAGGCTGTGTCCAGAGACCCATGCCTGGACTTCCATCCCTGGCTCCTAGTGGGTGTCCCCCTACTCAACAGAGGTTGGCTTGGGGTTGGTGACTTTGCTCATAAAGAGGATGACGTCTTCATGGATGATGGCCATCAGGAAGGGCTTGTTGAAATTCACAATGGTCTTTGTGCCTAGCTTTGCCGATGTGAGGACTATTTTGACTCCAGTGGCAGCAACCGCTTCCGTCCCCTCCTCAGTCACATCAAGCAGAGCCTTATGGATCACCTGCGGGGACAGGAGTGGGCAGGAGGGAAGCAGCCTGCCTGAGGCTTTTAGGGAACTGATGCATCACAGGTTTCCGTCGCGACTGTCATGTAACCATTGCTGTTGCCTGTTACCATGACTGTCCTAAGAATAATCTGTGCCCACAGATGGAAAAGCTCATGGTGGAAGCCTGCACTTATTTTCCACTGGTGTCTAGCATGGGGTAGTGTCTGCTGCGGTCTGATCCCAGGCCCAGGCTCCTCCCCATGGAGGGCTCCTGTGTCTTGTCATGATGTGTGTGTGTTTGCAGGGTGGGTGACCAGCCTGTAACACTGCAGGAGGGGCTGGGCTGTAGCCCGGCTCTTCAGGGTTTGGTGGAGACCCAGCGAGGGTGATCGGACATTGAGAAATACAGTTATCTGTACAAATTCAAGAGTCCCCAAACGTCCACCCTGGCCTTCACTATTCAGGTTTAGCCGTGGAGAATGAACTGCCCGGAGTTCACAGACTCACCTTAGAGACCATCAGGTTCTTGTACCCCGTGACCCCTGACAGGTCAGCTTGCTTGGAGAAGACCTCCCTGATGCCCAGTTGGTGAAGAGCATCTTCCAGATTGAAGTCACTTGAGATGCAGAACTTGGGCAGATAGAGCTCATCTATCCACCTAAGGAATGAGAAAAGTGAGATCTGACCATCGCTTGACTCCGTGGCCATCCTCCCCCACTGCAGCACTGGATTCCCCAGTTTCCTCCACCACTACCCCTTCTTGCAGGAAAAATGTTCTCTTCCTTGATTTCTTTTGTTACTGTTTGTTTTTTTGGAGAGGGGTCCCCGGGATTTAACTCAGGGGCACTCGAACACTGAGCCACATCCCCAGCCCTGTTTTGTATTTTATTTAGAGGCAGGGTCTCACTGAGTTGCTTAGCACCTCAGTGTTGTTGAGGCTGGCTTTGAACTCGAGATCCTCCTGTCTCAGCCTCCCGAGATGCTGGGATTACAGGCGTGGCCACTGCGCTGGCACCCTTAATACACTTATCACTGTATGCTTGGTCTTACAGCTGCTCGACACAATGAGGCTCTGTCTCCCATTGAACTCTGAGTTCCATGGGTGCATCCTGTTTGTCTTTAGATTCATTCACTCATTCAAATCTCTGAGCACCCAGCGTGGGCTGGGCACGTGCACAGATACAGCAGAGTTTTGTAAATAGGATGTCTTTGATGAATATTCAGAACTTCTCATTGAGATCTGCTCTGTACTAATCAAAGATGAAGGAAAGGGAGATTTTGGAAGTTGAGAATAAGTGGACGGGGAGGGCCCTCTCCAAAAAAACAAGTGGACCCAGGTGTCCTGGGGTCTCCAGGGATCTGGTGTGAGGAGGGTTGAGAGTAGGTAGCCCCAGCAGGTGCCACTCTGGAGTTGCTCGGGGCTGGGGCTGTGGCCTCAAGTCTGTGTTGAGGCAGATCTTTGCCTTCTCTGTTCTGTAAGTGTCTTCCCTGTCTATTGCCTCCATCCAATTCTCAAAGTCACCCCAAGAGGACAAGGACCACAGAACAAGAGCTTCACCTTCAAGAGGCGGAGGCCAGGAGAAAGCAGGTGAGGGTCGGGGATGGTGCTGGAGACGCCTCGTGACTTAGAACATGTCTGAGTCAGAAGAAGCCTGGTTACATGTGATGTCCTCTTAAAATATCTGGCCTAAAGCCATCAGGCAGCAAAGGGAAGAGTGGCCTCAGATAACCCCTGTCCCCACATGGGTTCTTCCATCACTGTGTCATTGGACCCTGGTGAGACCCTGGGGTGGAGGGAGACAGGGCCCTAGGGGCTGGGATGGAGGGGCACCGTCAGCTCCAGTCCTGGGGATACGCACTCCATCTGCAGCGAGTTTCTCCACCTCTTCAGGGTGTCTGGGAGCAGCATGGCCTCCACCTTCCGCATCTTGCCCGAGTCAGGGAGGATGAAGAGTGCACTCGCATTGCCAGCGTAATCCAGCTGAATCACGGTGCAGGAGAGCGCCTTGTCCCGGAAGTAGGGTATGTACAGGTCCTCGGCGCTCATCATGGGCACTTTTATCCACTTCTTCCCGTTCAAGTAGAACCTGGCCTCGGAGGTATCGCCGGGGTAAAAGGGCGTCATCCACTTGGCTAGAGGGGGAGCAAGCCGTTGCAGACCATGAGCACCAGGGCCCCTGTGCTCCACCCCAGCTCTGCCCCCAGCCACTCAGGGTCCCTCTCAGGGGTGACCCTGCCTGGGTTTGGGAAAATCCCTTGGCAAGTGGAAAAGCCACGGGGGAAAGGGGAGACCCAGGGGCCTGGATTGGAAAGGGGACCCTGAAACAAAGACCTGGTTACTCGGGCCAGATGACAGGTAGCCAGGCATCTGGGAAGAGGGGATGCTGGAGAGAGGTGAAAATAGGAGAGGAAAGATGGGGCACCCCCTGAGAGTTGCTGAGGGGCAGATAGAGAGGGCCTCACAGTGGGAACCAGGCAGGAGGGGTGAGGAGGCAGGGCTCAGGGCCAAGAGTGACCATAGAATAAAGCTCGTGGGCACTTGTGACATCTCAGTGGTCAGGGTTACTGGACAGCCCATAGCTAGGAAGTGTAGTTTGTGGTTCCCTGACATACACGTGGGTCATGTCCATCTGCATGGACCACAGGCGTCCAGCTCAGGCCTGCCCTGGGTTCTGAGTCTCTGGTCCCACTCCCATCCCAACCCACAGACTTGGAACTGCAAGGATTCCTTGGGCTCGGGACCCAGTGGCCCCCACGTGATGCGGGAGCCTCACCAGCCTTGTGGCCTCTGCGCTGTGGCTAGTGGAGACTTGCAATTTAGTCTAACCTTCAGGCCCTCCTGGCGTTTCTTCCTGCCCTCTGCAGCCCACGGCAGCCCTGGGCCCAGCCTGTGCCCCTGCCCTGTCTTCTGTCTGCCCTTCCCTCTTGATGATTACCCTGGTTTCTGAGAACCAGCCACTTTCTGCCCCAGGCTGACTCCGGTGCCCAGGCTCTCTGCCAATGATTGCTGGTGCTGGGTGCCCAGTCCCAATCTCTGAGCTCTCGACACGGCTTCCTATCCTCTGGGGTTGAAAGAGAGACTCTAGGGTTGGGTGTTACTGCATGTGGGCTCTGGGTGGGCCCCTGTCATGACATCTCCACCTGCTCAATCTGTTGCAGGATCCCAGCTTTCTCTCTCCTTGACCTATTAGGGGTGCGGGCCGGGGACTCCGTCCTGGGTGCTGAGCTTGTAATTCTGCCCAGTTGAAATCATGAGACTGCTGTGGCTGGTAGAGCTCCCCGAGCGGCCAGCAGCCCGAGGACCCCTGCCAGGCTGGCATAAAAGATCCTCACACTGAAGACCCAGCCACTGGGCTTCCTGTCACTCGGTGCCAGGCGACCAGCTTTCAACGAGAAGCCTTGTCTCCCTGCTGTGGGGCGGGGGCTCCCCTTCCTGCCCTCCCAGGATGGTCCCCTGGGGCCTCCCCTTCCCTGCTGTCCTCTCACAGGCCACCACTGACTTCCCTGGGAGGGGCGGGGGCTCTGCTCTTTGTCTGGATTCAGAAGAAAAGAAAGCCACTTTTTCTGGCAAAGTCTTTCTTTCTTGGCTCCAGGCCCCGCCTGGCCCCCTCAGGTCATCCAGTCTGCATCCTGGCATCCCTTGGTGTACCCTTTGTGTACCCTCTGCCATCTGGGTGCAGAGGAAGAGGAAGGACGGGGCGGGAGGGGGAGGGGCCAGTGCTCCTCAGCTGTCCTGAGCCTGTCCCCGCTGTCCACGCTGCAGCCCCAGCAACGACCAGGCCCATCCCACACTCTCCAGGTCCTGTCTGTCAGTCAGGAGGATGGGCGGGGTGACGAGGGAGGGCAGGGTGGCACAGGTCTCCATCCCCACCAGGAGGAGGAGCGCGCCCAGCTCCTGGGCACTCCGCGGACCACTTGGTTACCAGCCCTGCCAGGAAGAAGGGACGATAGGAAGGCAGGGGCGGTTGGCGTGTGGCTGGGAAGGAAAGGGTCCTAACAAAGGGACAGGTGTTAGGAGGAACAACAAGGAGATTCGAAGATCAACAGAGCACATCAGGCCAGGACCAGTAGAGAGGGAGGCTTGGTCCCGGCCTTCCTCTACAGATGCACCTGCAGGCCCGGGGACAGCGCTCCCCGGAGCTCTGCCTAGTCCACCCTCTCCCTGACTCCGTGGTCCTTTTCTGTGTCCCCATCTCTTCTTTTACTTGTATCTGGGCCACTGGTGGGATCTCCCTGCCCATCCTCTGTCCTTCAGAACTACAGGCTGAGGTTGGCCTAGCTGGGTTCCCATCAATGGGATGTGGCACCAGACCAATTAGAACCTGAGAAAGGGTCCCGCCTTTCACAGTGCCCTGGCCAGAGTCCTGGACCCTCAGGGCTGCCAGGCCCCACAGGGCCATCTTTGTCTTCCCCTGAGAAATGGCCCCAGGCCTGCCTGGACTCCGTCTAGGGACAGAGGCTGAGCCAGGATAAGGACTACCCTGGGTGGGTAGGTCAGAGATGCCCAAGAGGGCACAGGCAGAGAGTCTTCCTGTCCACATTCGGCAGCATGGGGACAAGGACAAAGCTGTGGTTCCTGCCTTCCCTGACGGAATTTGGAAGGAGTGAGTTTCACCTAGGTTAACGGGATGCGTGGAGGTCGCGTGCTGGAAGGACAGACTGTGATTCACAAGCCACAGGGGAGAAGATGAGGCCTACGGACAGAGTGGGGTCTGGTGCCCAAGTCCCCCAAACCACGGACACCTCCTCTCTAGTGGTGGCTGGTTCTCCAAGCCAGGACAGACAGCTCCGAGCTTGGAGTTCCTTTCCTCTGAGCCCAGGCCGGCACTCACCTTTAAAGAAGATGTAATTTAACAGGACCATCACCGTCTGGGGGTCCAGCCCTTTGATCAGGTCCACGATTTTCCCCTGGGTTTTTTCCTTCACATAGTCATTGATGCTCTTCTCTGCAGCATCAAGGTCCTGGAAGTTGGTGGTGAAGGTCTGGGCCTCATATAGGCTCTGGGCATCATCAGTGAACTTGGTCAGCAGCTCCAGATCGTCCTTGACGAACATGGCATTGCCTATGCTGAGCTGCAGCTGGTCGCTGGGCTGGCTGAGGGTGCGCAGGAGATGCTGAAAGCCCTGGTGGATTTCCGCCTCCGTGATCGCCATGAGGTTGAATTTGAGGCCCTGGAGAAGCTCCCTCAGGGTGGTGTTGTGGGCCCCCAGGGCCAGGAAGGCCAGGGCGGTAGAGATGCTCAGGGGGGAGAAGACGACATTCTCTTGGGGATTCCTGGAAGCCAACTGTTTGTAGAGGCTGAAGGTGAAGTCAGCATTGTTGGAGGCAAATCTCAGGGTGTTCGAAGTCGGTGTGCCAGGTGAGTGGCAAAGGACAGCAGGGCAGAACCCTGCCACCAAGAGCCCTAGAGCCAGGAGCGGGGACATTCTCTCCACTCTGTAAAGCAAAGATCTTTTAAGTCTGAGAGGGCCAGGTGGCACCCTGACAGCCGCCCCTGCCTGTACTCTGTCCCTGCTCTGCTGTCCTTTGCCGGCGCTGTGACCCCCCACTCCCTGTAGGTGCTCTCTGGGCACCCAGTGAGCACTCAGGAGCTGCCCTTGAAGGGTTAACTTGCCCCGTGTAATTACCTTTCTCCCATAAGGTAATTACAGTCACTTGGTCATTTTTCCCAGTGGAGAAACTGGGCAGAGAGGTAGGGTTGGGCCAGGGTGGCACCAGCAGGTGGAGGCATGCAGGTGGGAACTGTTGGGAAAAGTGTAACAGCAGCTGCACCCCAGAAAAAAACCCCAACACGGCGCCTAAGGACCTTCTCTTCCTACTTTCCCCTTTTTCCACTGGCACTAAAAGTTCCCACGGGTATGAACTTTCCTGCGGGCGCCAATATTTCAAATCTTGCTGGCGGGGAACCTTAGCCTCAATAAGAACTAATTCCTGGGCTCTGGAACTGATATCTTGAAGAGCTTGCCAATAAACGGGTGGCCCGCCATTTACCTAAGCCCTGCCATCTCTCCCTAGATCTATATAAGCCCACAGCCTTTTGCAATAAAGTGGATCTCTCCCGGGCAAATTGTCTTGCGTGGAGGCTTCTTTCGGGAACAAGTTGAGACACTCAGAATGTCTCCTACAGCAGCACACAAGTGACTAACCCAATCTGGCCTCTGTCTCCGTCTCTACCTGTGAAGTGGCTTGGGGAAGGTCCATGATGAAGGTGTGGCCCCTGGCTCATAAAATGTGTTCCAGGGGGCCACCTCCCCACACTCCCTGAGCTAGGGACCAGGGACTGAGAGGGCCGAGCTCAAAGCAAACAGAGAGCTCACCTGCAGCTCCAGCCCACTCTGTCCCAGCATCCAGGGAGAAGGGGACAGCTTGAGAGGTGGGAAGCAGAGGAAGAGCCAAGAGGGAGAAGGAGAGGGAACAGGAGGGGGAGGGGGGTTACTGAGCTGCTGTCACCAGGGAAATGGAAGTGGCTTCAGACAGGTCCAGGGACTGTGGCAACTTGGTTGACCGTCCTGGTCAGCTTTCTGTTGACTGTACTCTCAGTAATATTTTACACACAAATCATTTCAGGAGGGGAAGGATGGTGAGTTTGGGCTGTCGGAGGTCTGGCTGTTTCTGAGCTGTTTCAGGATAGAGATGCAGCCTGTCCCTGTGCTTGGCCCTGGGGCCTTGGTGGGAAAGTGAAGTCCCCACCCCAAGGCAGCTCCCATAGGGACCCTAAAATCACCCCTGGGTCTGCTGCCTCTGCCCAGAGGGACTCACTCCAATCATCATAGCTGTTCTTTGTTCTGGTTCTGAGAGGACACCCTGTGCCAGGAGAGGGTACCTCCTCCCCCTGAGGGCCAGACTCCAGCTGGCTCCGCACAAAGAATCTACCAGTGTTGCCCAGAAGCACCTCCACTCTTTGTGGGCTTGAAAACACTGCCCCGGGGGTGGGGGGGGGAGGAGAGGGCTCCCCTGGGAGAAGAAGTGGCAGCCCCAGCGCTGCCCCCTTGCCACCGAGCAGCTACCTGCAGGACTCCGGGCCCCCTCCCGCCCCACACGTTCCAGGCCTGGTAGAGCCCCATCCTGGAGAAATGGAGCCCTTGGCTCCCAGACAGAAGGCTGAGGCCTCAGGATTACCTGGCAGGAGCGCTGGCTGGCTGGAATCAGAGGAGGATCCAAAGCCGGGGCCCCAGATTGCAGAGTGCAGTGTTCTCCCCAAGGCCCAAGCCTATTTATCCGCTAGGACTCCTCCCCCTGCTTAGGAAATGTTGACCAGGACAAGGGAGGGCTGTCAGAGTCCAGCTCCAACAGGGGGGCTCAGGAGACTAACGGATGGTGAGGAGTCGGGGAAAGGGGGGTGGAGAATCAACACAGACACCAAAGTGAAGGTGCCGAATCCCAATCTTTACTTGTGAAGTTAGTCATATATATTTTTCATTCTGGCAGGCTCACAGTACTTTGTGGTTACAAAAAAAAAATCATTATTCAAAGAAGCAAAGTGTTACGCAGCTTCAATTAGAATAGAAGAATATATCTTGGCTTATGCATAAGCAAGCATTTTTACTTTCAGTTCCCGTTTTGCTTTGAGCTGTTTCTGTTTAGTCAGCTTTTATTGGCCTATACCTTGACTATTCTTTCTTGACTTACTGTCTGGAGCCGGTGCCATGGTTATAGCAAGTGGTTAACTTGTTATTAATTTTAATCAAATAAGAGTAAGAGCACAAACCATTGTGCACAGGAACAAGAACAAGTTGCCCAATACCAAGCACTAATCTGTCTTCTTAACATTAATTCTTCTTCTCTAGATTTTAATTTAATTTTTCAAAAACTTCCTTGACTGTTTTTCCTACAGGGGGTTTTTCATTAAACATTAACAATTTACGTTCCATAGCTGAATCATTGCATTTAGAGCAAACAGATTTATTCTTTAGAAGTAGTTGCATTAATTGGGAAAGTCATGTTTTTTCCTTCATACTTAATGGTCATATGAGAAGTCGAATCTATACTTATTAAAGGAATACAAAAACAAATCAGCCCATTCCCAGAAATACACCACGCTCCTCCAGAGGATGGATGCCTTGTGCCATCCACCTCATTAGGGCCTTGCCAATGCCTGAGTCAGGGGAGGGGCACAGCAGAGGGCTCTGTTTTCAGACTGGAAATGCCCTGACACCCATTTCTGGTAACATGGATTTATAAGATCTTGCAGAACAACCCAGTTACAGGAATAGCCCCTAACTTTTGCTAACATCAAAAAGCGACATTAAAACCATGGTCTCATTAGTGTGATTTCTGTTTATGAAATGCTCACTGAGGAACATGGAGAACACCAGAAAATAAGAAGACATCAAAAATATCCCCCAGATGTTTATTGCCCAGAGAGGGACCTAGCTAACATTTCGGTATATTTCTAAGTCATTTCTTTCCTATCTGTGTGTATCTTTGTGGGGGTGTGATATGAATCTCCATGCAAATTCAGATGTAGTGTTTAAAAATACAGGACTTTATTTTTCTAGATCTCCATTTGCATTTTGAGCAATCCTCCCCCAGAAGGGTTGGTCTCAGGGCTCTGCCCCTCCCCAGAAGTATTCAAAGAAATAGGGTGGCAGGGACCTCATCCGAGCACAATCACTGTGGAGTCCTTGTCCCCAGGTACTATGTGTCATGGGGGCCTCCTCTGGCCAGGACCTGATCCTGAAGCCAGAATTAGGCAGAAAGGCAAGGGTCAGATCCAGAGATTGGAGGAATTGAAATGTTAATTTCTTCAGAGCCCTTCCTCCCCCTTATCAAGATAACCTGCCCCTGCTCCAACCTGTTGCTAGGTTAACCTATCTCAGGGATTGTCCCCCTTCCTGCCCAGGTCACTCCAACTTGGCCCCTCCAGCCCACCTGCTTCTCACCCTCTGGCCATCCCACTGAGCGTCTCCTGGGCTCGTCAGGAACCCAGGAAGGAGACAGAGAAGGGGAAGAGAGCAGAACAAAGGAAGCCTAAGACCTGCTTCTTAGGATACCAGCTTTGGCCCCTTCTCCCTCCCAGGAGAAGTCTGTGTTCCCCCTTTTTAAATAACTCTGCTTCATATTTCATGCCTCTGCGCGTTTCTCTAATGCTAAGCTTCGACACGTGAGGGAGCACCAGTAACCGGCGTTACCCATCCTTCTGCACCTCTGTCGTTGGTTCACCCCAACAGCTCGTTGTCCCTCATCCCTGGCCTTTGGTTCCCCTCAGGTCTGTCTCTTACTTAATCTATCTTGGGGTGGGGAAGTGATCCCGGCATTCCACAAAATCACCCACCCCTATCCACAATGGCCTCTGAAAAAATTCAGTGTAACCCTTGGGGTTCCACAGAGCACCACTTGGAAACCGCTGATTAGTGGCACGATGTAGGTCTGATTCGAATCCTGAAGGTGCTAGTCATGACCTCCATCACAAGCAAATCACTGGAAATCCCTAACCCTCCATCTTCTCATGTCTAAGACATAGATCACCACATTTCCCTGTCAGGTGCTTATAAAAATTAGGTGAAATACAGTCCGGCATTGCTTAATGACGGAGACGTGTTCAAAGAAATGTGTTATCATGTGGCTTTGTCATTGCACAAACATCACGGAGTGTCCTGTCACAAACCTGGCTGCTGCAGGTCAGTTGCTTCATGGGGCCCTCAATGCATGTAAGGTGGCTTTACAGTCAACTGTATTTTTATAAATAGAAGTTCACTCTAAAATGGTAAAAAAGTCTAGCGTGGTAAACAGGAATCAGCAGCACAGGGGTCCACGGTCATTATCAAGCCTCACGCACTGAAGGGAATTGTACATACTGTGCTTTGATAGACTGGCAGCGCAGCAGGTCTGCTCACTGGGCCAGCTCACATCAGCATCTCTGCAAATACGAGGACAGAGCTGTGCGGTGACACTCTGCCTGCCCATCACCAGGAGCAGAAGTTCTTCAGTTCCATTGAGATCCTATGGAACCACGCTGTACATCCTGCCTGCTGTGGACTGAAACACCGTTAGGCAGCGCACGATTGTAACTAAGCTCTCTGAGGACGGGACTTTCTGCAGAGCTACATCCCTTGAGTACTCGATGAGCAAGTGTTGGTTGTGAAGATCAGTCATTGACAGTAGGAGTTGACTGATCTTCCGCTCCCTCCTCCCAACTCTCCCAACTCCCTACCACCCTTCCTTATGTGATGACTGACACCTTTTCAGGCTCCCCAGATTTTTTGTTGAAGACATATTGAATCTTATTTAAGTTGGGGAGTGAACCCAGCCCCTCCTGGTGCTAAGCATGGGCGCTTCATGAGCCGAAAGTTTATTTCTGTCTTGTGTAAGTCCAGATGGAGATGGTGGGGTGAGGGGCAGCTCCACGTTGGCAGGACCCCAGGCTCCTCTGCTTTGCTCTGCCATCCAGGTGTGGTTGGCTCTGCAAGATGGTGCACACCATGCCTACTTTCCAGCCAACAGGAAGGGCAACGGGGAAGGAGGCCCACACCCTTCCCATTTGTCACTATGTCCTTTCCACTTGTGCTCCATGGGCCAGGACTGGGTGTCAGCCTCCCCTCAGAATGAGCAGGTGAACTGAACTTCAAATAGCACGGATGTTTTTGTTCCTGCGGTTACCAAGAGCTTTATAGGAAAGCTCTTGGTAACCGCAACACCAGTGCTCAGCAATCCACGATCCCCCACATAAAACCCAGAGCAGAATGCTTGCTTTCGGGCTCCTCAGCTGGGATTCAGCCTTGGACCTTGCAATGAGACTCTATTTGCCCTGGGGTTTTCCTGAGCTTATCAGGGGTCTTAGGCTTCTGTTATTCCTGCCACCTCTCTGTGAGTGATAAAGTTGATCTGGGTGACTTGTGCAACCCTTTTGTCTTACTGTTTTCCTACTTGGGCAGCTGGATTTAGGCAAAAACCTCCTGCCAGATCTAGAAACCAGAGCAGAAGGTCTCAAGGCCTTAAGACTCAGTGGTTACCGTGAGCCTTCCTGTTAACCTTCCGTTCGTTTAATCCTTCCTTCATTTCACAAATATTGACAGATGGATTCTGTGTGCCACGCATTTTCTCAGGCATTGGGTGTCCAACAGTAAAGGAAATACATGGTGACCCTGCTCTGAAGGGGACACTGTCTCAGCTGTTCTGGAAGAGTGCCCTTGCTATAAGGGGAGGCCTATAGGATTTTAGACTTTAAGGGCCACAGATGGTCTCGGTCTCTTTCCCCTCTGCTCTTCCCGTCTCTCCCTCCCTCCCACTATCTACTCTTCTCTTCCTCCTTTTCTCTCCTTGCTCCTCCTCCTTCCCAGTCTTCTCCATCTTTTACAAATCTGTAGAGCCACCCTTAGCCTGGGAGCTCCTTCTGTGGATTGGCTGTTCTGAGCATGATCCCAGTACGGTGGGCTGAGGCGGTAGGGCCATGGAGAGGCGGGACCTGGGGAAGGCAGGACCTGGATACCATGCTCAGAGGGGATTAACGCAGTTCCCGTGGGGCCTCTGTCAGTTCCCATTAGTGAGAGTTGTTATAAAAAAGAGCACATCTCATCCTGAGCCTCTCTGGCTTCCTGTGTCACGGTGTGATCTCTTTGTCACCCACTCTCTTGTGATATAGCCCACCATGAGGGCCTCACCAGGGGCCAAAGAAATGGGCCCACCTGGTGTTGGATTCTCAGCCTCCAAAACTGTGAGCTAAGTAAACTTATTTATAAAGTACCTCGACACAGATATTCTGTTGTAGCAACAGAAAGCCGACCAATACAATATGTAAAAACAGACTGAGGCCTGGATTTGGCCAGTGGACCTAATTGGTCAGCCCCTAGATAACCCCTTTAAACAGCTTTCCTGTAAAGTAAAGCAAGGCACTTGGAGTCCAGGAACATGAACACTTTTCCTCTTTATTTTAGTTCAGGCCCACAGCAGGCATCGCCCATGGAGATTGGGAGCTGCAGTGAAATTTGTTGCTTCTGCTCCCTCCTCCCAACTCCAGGCACCCTGCATGCAACTTCAGGGAGTCCCTTTCTAATTGGGATCTACTGTGTGTGAATGGACACCACGCACCTGGGGCCCTCGCACGGGAGGAGTCTCAAGGCCTTGAGAGATTATGCTCCGGTTTCTAGATCTGGCAGAAGGTTTTTGCCTAAATCCAGCTGCCCAAGTAGGAAAACAGTAAGACAAAAGGGTTGCACAAGTCACCCAGATCAACTTTATCACTCACAGAGAGGTGGCAGGAATAACAGAAGCCTAAGACCCCTGATAAGCTCAGGAAAACCCCAGGGCAAATAGAGTCTCATTGCAAGGTCCAAGGCTGAATCCCAGCTGAGGAGCCCGAAAGCAAGCGTTCTGCTCTGGGTTTTATGTGGGGGATCGTGGATTGCTGAGCACTGGTGTTGCAGGCTGCAGACTTGGCTTCCGGCATCTCCATCTTGCTTGGCTTCCTCCTTCTCCCACCCTCTTCTCCTCAGCCCCTGGCAGGTTGTCAGGTGGCCAGTCACTCTTTCAGTCCCACCAGCCTCCGCACTGGGTGGCTCCGGGCGGGGGCAGCTGTTTCACAGGGAGAACACCTACCAGGATGTCTTATTTCAATATTGTCTTTTCCCTGGGGGGAATGGCTGCCTTTTTGTATAGCTCCTGTCTCTGACTGTGTTGAAACAAACCTCCACCCATCTTTTACCCTGTGGATTATTACCAGGCTTTAGCCTGGGTCCACTCTAGGAAGAGGGGTTCGGAGAGAGGGAAAATCTTCCAATGTTTAGTCCTGTGGTTTGGCCAACCGCAAGCCGTTAGGTGGTGGAGCTGGCAGAACTTGGGTAAAACCTGTCCAAGGCCAAGCCAGAACTCAATCCCATGCTCTTTCAAAAAACACCAACAACAGCAGCAGCCTCCCCTCCCCACACCCCCCACCCCCGAAAAAAAGGAAGAAATTTTCCTTCTGGATACAGAACAGCAAGTGATTGTCTCCCAGGTGTTGGGGTGAATGTGGGGCTCGATGAGTCGTCAAGGTTGCACGGTCTGTGTGGAGAAGCCTGCCTTCTTCCTGTGGGTTGGGGTCCAGCTGAAGAAGAGCTTTGTCCCTCCCAGTCACTGTCCTCCCAGGGGATGGTTTAACCCCCTGACCTAACATGGACCCAGCTAGGAAGCCACGGTGGTAGGGAGCTGGAGGTCACCCTGGCCTTGGTGAGGCCAAGGCCAAGCCTCCACAAGCCTATTGAAAGGAGTGGAGAGAGATGGGGACCCCAAGTGGCACCAGCCTTAGGTGCCTGTGAGTGTGGCTGTAGCACCTGCCTGAAAGTGTCCCAGGAGCTGTGACCAGCAGGTGTTCCTGTGGAGGGACAAGTACCCTTACTGCCTTCAGCCTGGAGTCACCGTGGTACCTAGGGAGTCACTCAGAGCCTTGGGTGTCTCAGGTTGGGTTGTTGATGCTGTCCCCTGTTTCTGAGTCGCTGGCTTGGAGGTGCTCCTCGCGATTCTTCAATGCAGATTTGGCTACGATGGGCTGAGGAAAACCCTGGGAAGTGGGCAGTGTCCACTCTGGGCTGGGAGGTGAATGGGGAAGGGTGCGCTTGGGGCCTCACAGGGGTATCAGCAGGAATTCAAGCAGGAGGGGGCCTCACAGGGGTATCAGCAGGAATTCAAGCAGGAGGGGGCCCCACTTCCATGGAGAGGATGAGGCCGTGCGTGACAGAGCTGGTTCCTTCTCACGGGAAGGGCCTGACCGTCCCAGGCTTGGGTCGCAACTCTGACACATCCATGAGCTGGGGACCTTAGACCAGTGACCTCTCCACCTCTCTGAACCTCTGTTGTCTCAGAGCTCTTCCAAGGATTCTTAGGAGGAAGAGCTGAGGTTCTGAAATGGCAATATCAAGGAACCCCCGAGAAGGTGCAGCCTTCTTTGCTACAAATGGCCCCTGGTCTAGCTGGATCAGGAGGGAGCCTGTTTTGCTCCACGTTCAGGCCTGGTTTTTCTTTGGACTGACCTGGTTTTGTTGGAGAAGCTCCTGGCTGCAGATTTGAGGTAGAATTTGCAGATTTCCTTCAGCATAGCCACCCCAGCTTTGTCCCCACAGGGAGCACAAGGCACCTGCAGAAGGATTTGGCAGGAGCAGGCAGGGAGTTCCTGGTTCTCATTTGAATGCGACTTAGTCTGACCTTTCTTCTCTGGGCTGTGTCTTCTTTTCCTCTGGGCAGGGCATGGCTACTGCAAATTGCTGTCCTCGGCTTCTATTTCACAACCGCTTCCTGGGTGACACGCCATTGGAAATCACTGGTAAAGGAATCAGACCAGCCTGGCGCCTGCCCTTACCAACTGGACGGCCTTGCGGGCACCCCGATCTTTCTAGTCTTTGCTCCTTTTGCCTGTGTGAGGTGAGCCCGCCACACTCTCCCTGCTCACCCTCTCATTTTCTCATTCTGTGAGCTCATCCATTTTTGAAATGAAGAACCTCCTAGGAGGGTGTCATTGGGAGGGGGTTCAACGAGGTCTTTCTAGAGGCAGAGGAGACCTACTCGGAACTTCCAGGTTCTTGACACATCACAGGAAATAATTTAAGGACAAGTCAGGTCTCAGTAGCAAAGACAAAAGTTTATTATAGGAAGTGAAGGTAGGCACTCGGAGCAGATTAGGGGCTGTCTCGAGGGTGAGAGGTGCTTTGGGGGTCCCAGGCTGTTCTTTTAAAGGACACTTTGTGAGGAGTGGGCATGGACAGGTGTGTGGAGAATACATCTGTCTGGTGATCCTCGATGGTTTATGTCCGTCTGTTCCTCCAGGATCTTGAGGTAGAAATGTCCACCATGCGACCAGCGCACTGGTTTCATTAATGAGGTTCTTGGCATAAAAGTTAACTAGTGAGATCAAAATAAACACACAGACTCAGTTACCTCTTTCTATGACCAGGTCCGAGACGGCTCCCCCCTCTGGTTCTCACTTGGAACCACCGGGTAGGGCAGCAAGGATGACTCAGGGCCTGCAGGAGAGAGAGAGAGCACTCCAGGGAGTGGCCTTTTATTGGGGAACAAGAAATTCAGGGGAGAATTCCATCCAATGAAGGTTGAGGGGGGCCGCCCTCCAAGGTCAGGGTCAGTGATTGGCCCCCGTGGTCAGTGGTTAGTCCAGGAGAGGGCCCGGAAAGCTCCGACACAGTTTAGCCAGAGCGCTTCAGACCCAAACCTGGAGTTGCCCAGTCACGTGTGAGAATGGCTCCCCACAGACGTGGTCTCTATTATCTGATCAACACATGACATTTGGAATGTACCTTCTGTTATAGCCGCCTGCTGCCTTCTTGCTTGCTCTCTTCTTTTCTTTCTTGGTACTAGAGATTGACTCCAGGGGTGCTCTGGCAATGAGCTACAACTGCAGCCCATTTTTTTTTTTTTTTTTTTTTTTGAGACAGGTTCTCGCTAAGTGCCAGGCTGGCCTCAAACATGTGATCCTCCAGGCTTAGCCTCCCAAGTACCTGGGAGTGTGTACCACCGCACCCAGCTTATTATAGGTTTCTTAAAATGTTGTGTCTCCCTTTGTTTAATCCATTCTAAAAATGCATGTTTTGCAGGGCAATTTTGCACAGGGCAATTTTCATAAGTGAGTATATTTCCAGTAACTTCAGGATTGTGAAAGAATTTACAGTAACATTAAGATTTGTAGATTTCTCAGAATTCGGGGAAGTCGTGGGAGAAAAACTGGGTAGGAGGAAGGTATGAGAAACTTTAGCAAAGTAACAGTCTCCTTTTCCTTTCTTTCTTTTTTTTCTCCTTTCAACTGCTTTCTAATCCTACCCCACCCACCTCTGTTCCCTTATTCTTAGGGGCTAATGAAGGGCAAGGGGTCTGTCTTCCAGAACTGCTTCAAGCTGGCAAGGGACAATGGCCCTGCGTAGCCAGGGATGGAAAATCTCATCCTGTCTGATCTAAAGGAGACCCAGAAAGTGATCTGTGCTTCATGGATGGGTTGGAATCCAGGCACTGCCACCTTCTCAACGTGGAATTGTCACAGTCTGGGAGACGTGATGCTCTTGGAAGATAAAGAAGGTAAGAGGCCAACAGCAGGAGGATCAGGCAGCCAAGGGGGGTCAGGCTAGAGGGCCCACAGATCTGCTCTTGATCTAGGCCCTGCTTTGCAGTCAGGGTAGGCTCTCATGAAGAGGGGAAGAGGGCCTCAAAGAGAAAGCAGATCCTGCCCAAGGGACTGGTTTCTGGTAGAGCAGAGAAGTTCCAATCACCAAAAAAAAAAAAAAAAAAAGTTGTATGTCAGCAGAAAGGAGTGAGGCTCCTGGGACCTAGAATGTAGGGGACTTGGCTTAAACAGGGCTTTTCATTGCTTTGAACAGGACCCTTGGATCCTCCAGTGGCTCAGATGAAGAGGAGTCCTGTTCTCCTCTCTCCGGTGGCTTACGGTCCTGGTCCTGTAAGACCTCAAGACGGGCAGGTTTAAGTTTTCATAAATGGCTCCACAATGTTTGGCTGTGGATTCTGACAGCCACCAGGGTGCTTAAGGAGACCTGGAGGGGGCCCTTCCCTCTGGGGAGAAGCTAGTCAGTGGGTGAGCACCTTTTTCAAGGTTTTAATAGAACAAGTTTCCTTGACTCAACTTGTGGGGTGATGGGGCAGGTGCAGGAGGTACTCGATTTCTGTATTCCAGATGGGTCCTTCGTAACTACCCCCAATCTGAGAACATGTTTAATAACAATTTCTTTGTGTTTTAGGATAGTGGCAAGGTCTGAGATCAGAAAAGGTCTCTGTATAGTATCTTGTAAGGACAGGGTTGGAGAAAGACTCTCCCCTACCCTGTAAGCCTAAAAGTGAAAGTACCAAGATAGATCGTAAAGCAGAATACAAGAGGGGTCCAAAGTCAGATGTCTAATTAGGGGGTGGGGTGGGGGATGGGGTAAATTATTTTTAAATGGCGCCATGAGTGTGGCCTTCCTTGTGCCCCTCAGTAGCATGCCTGCCTCGGTTATTCTTCCTGGCTGGGTGTTCAGGGCTAAGCAGGCCCCTTTCTTGGCCAAAAGTGAACCTCCTTCTCTTCCTTTCTTTTCTGTTCCTATTCAGGTCCATCAAGGCCCCTCAGGAGTTACTCTTAGGGACTTTGTAAGGAACATCCTGGCTCCTTTAGTCTTTCCCCCTCTCCTGGTCTTTCCGTCTGCCAGGATGGTTCAGGACCTTACTGACTCCGTGGCTTCCCTTGGGAGCGATAGGGACATCCCATCTCCCGTGAACCTCCTCTTTGCAGAATTGACAACGGGTTGGCTCTTAGTCTCAGGGAGTCTTTGCAAGCCCCCTGATTGGGATTCTGGGTGACTTGTCAGAATTGCAGGGCCCTTAGAGGATTCCCACTGCTC
This sequence comes from Ictidomys tridecemlineatus, assembly GCF_052094955.1. Lineage (NCBI taxonomy): Eukaryota > Metazoa > Chordata > Mammalia > Rodentia > Sciuridae > Ictidomys > Ictidomys tridecemlineatus. The sequence continues at coordinate 114,540,748 of NC_135481.1, read as the reverse complement.
CCTGAGTCCTAGGAGACCTTGGATGCTGAGGGCCAAAATATTAGCTATTTTTTTTTCTTTTTGCATCCTTTTATTTCTTGATTTTGGCCTTCAAATTTCAGCTGTTGAACACTGAGAAGGCTACTCCTGCCTGTCCTTTTTAATGAACAGGGGTTAATATCTGTCCTGTAGGTGATGACTATTATATCAAAATATTGCTTATGTTCTAAGTTCTACTTCTGCAAAATATTAACAGACAACAGTTACAAAGTTGTACAAGAAAAATACAAAGTAAAATTATTAAGAACAAAGTAAATTCAGTTTATATAATAATTTTAAGTGAAGAAATACACACACACATATGTACCTTTTACCAATAGGTTACTTGATCTGTTAATAAATATTGAATGGTTTACATAAAATTTGCTATTTTTATATTTTTGTTATTTTTATATTTTTTGTCTTTTTAAATTGATTTTATTTTTTTAAAAACATGACAGCAGAATGCATTACACATATAGAGCACAATTTTTCATATCTTTGTATATAAAGTATGTTCACACCAATTGATATCTTCATACATGTACTTTGTGATTTTTTGCATTACAATTCTTATTACACATATATACCACAATTTTTCATATCTCTGTATATAAATATGTTGACACCCAATTCGTGTCTTCATACATGTACTTTGGATAATAATGTCCATCACATTCCACCATCCTTGCTAATCCCCTGCCTCCTCCTTTTTCCTCCCACCCCTCTGCCCTATCTAGAGTTCATCTATTCCTCCCATGTTCTTTCTCCCTACCCTACTATGAGTCAGCCTCCTTATATCAGAGAAAACATTAAGCATTTTTTTTTGTCTTATAAATAAATGACATGTCTTGAAAATAAAGTAGAGCATACTTTTTCCTGATGTACTTCCTAGGTGATCCATGCCCAATCCTTTAATTATCAGAGTGTCAAGGTTTTGAAAGACAAGTGTTGAGCATATTCAATTATCTTTGATGGCCAGACTATAACCAAGAACACATAAATGTGAGCCTGAAAAAGGCTATTGTTACTAACATGTGAGTTCCGGGGATACCAACTTGGTAAAGTGTTTCCTTCAACTTGCATGTCAGCAGGCTTTTGTATTTGGGGAATACAGATACATTTTAACACACAAGAAGTCAGTAATAATTAGCGGTTACACGACATGGCTAGGTAGGAAATTATAATGATGTTGCTCTCCCTTTAACAGCTTTACGCAGGTAACTAATGCTGGCAAAAATTAAAGAGTAGCTTTAGATATCTTATAAGTTTAATATCTAGTGCCAATTACCACAGATAGAATTATGGCCTCATGTATAAGTGCATCTCATATATACAGTAAGAAAACACCTATTTAAAGCAAATAGATGTAAATTGGGTTTTAAATGGCAGAGTTTTTTTTTTTTTAAATCTAAATGGTACTAAATACAAATGACAGAAATTCCAAAAGTTCCACTGTTTGTTTTATATGCTTATATGAAATATGCAGATACAATGTAAATTGTATAAAAGAGTAGTTCTTGGTTACCTTGCATGCCTTAAACTTATATAACTTTAACACTACAAAATTATGCATAATATTTAGAAAAAGCTCAGGCAAAGCTCATAATATTTAGACACAGCATATTTAGCTCTCAGGTATATACTACACATCTCTAATCTCAGATGTGTTGGGTCTCAAGTACACTATAGTAACCATAATCATAGTTGTTTATTTTTTTAGAGTTATAAAGTGTTCATAAAAACATAGACACTTAAATAAGCCCTGACTTTGATAAGAGAATTTCCTGAGTAATTAAAAACATAAATAGACAGCAAATACAAGAGTTGATCTCGATAAAACACAAAAATCTTTGTTCATTAAGTCAGTTTTTCCTTCATAAATGTTACCAAGAGCAGAAAATTTTAAACATAGAGAATTAATTCTGGCTTTACCTAAATGTCTTAAATTTTTACCTTAGAAAGTCACTCAAATAATCTTTCAAATTATATTCAACTAATCACCCGTAACTGTTCTAATAGTCATCCTTCATAGGCAATCTATAACTACCTAATCACTAGATAATTTGTTTACATCCTTATGTTTCTTGTCCTTTCTTTTCCCCATCTTTGAACAATCTAGATATTTTATTTTAGGACAAAAATCTTACTTTACCGTATGAAATTCTTTCTCATACCAAAGTATTCCCTTCTCCTTTCAACTTTCCTCACCTAAACTATTCCCATACCTATAACTCTCACGAGTTTTTATTTAGTGGTTTTCTTTTGTTTTAGCACTTTTTAAAACTGACAATTTGAAACAATCCTTATAAAATTCTTGAATTTAGACAAAATTACTTTTTTTTTGGTACCAGGAATTGAACCCAGCAGTGCTTAACAATTGAGCCACATTCCCAGCCTATTTTTTTTATTTTTTATTTTGAGACGGGGTCTTACTAAGTTGCTTAGGGCCTGGCCAAGTTGCTGAGGCTGGCTTTGAAATTTTGATCCTCCTGCCTTAGCCTCCCAAGCTGCTAGGATTACATGGATTAGACAAAATTACTCTTTCTTAATGAAATAACAGACTTTATGCTGCCTATAGTTTTCTCATCAAAACACAGCTTAAATTTTTTATTTTTACATATAGAGTACACATTATTCAATATATATATATATATACGTTATATATAATATTTAGAAATTGATTTTTTAGTATTTTAACTTAATTATAAACAACTCAGCTATTTTTCTAACATATATTTATAAATGTTTCTTTTTTTCTACCTAATTTATCCACTTTATCAGCTAGTTTTAGATTACCCATGAAAACCAAGATATCTAACAAGCACAGTTAACATTGTAGGTTAATTCTTATCAAAGAAATTCCCTAAAAGCAATGGACATTGTGTTCTAAATGTCTAAGAGAGACCAATATACAACCCTGATTGGTTTTCGATCTAGGCAAAAACATGTGTTACCAAGTTTAAAGACATCCTCACTTCTATCTTACCCACAAATGTAAAGTGACCTAAGTCACATGAACTAAAAGGTATGTGGCCCTTGTTCCCTTAATTAGTGAGCACTCATTTATCTGTGAGTCAGTTAGGTACCGTGTCAAGGAACACAAGCCCACAAGCAGGGACCACCTACAACACACACAAGTGCAAAAATACACATAAAAATAGAAGATGATGACTGTAGAGCTTTCGTGGCAGGTATTGGATCCCCACAGGTAAGAACTAGAGAGTTACAGACGCTCCCTAAGCAGAGTATGGGCCAGATTTAGAGTTTCAGAAACCAAAGGAGGGCCTGTCCCAGGCATCTGTCATGTGGCACAGTGAGCAAGGATGTTAAGAGGAAGACCACAGCACACAGACACTGGAGGCCCACACAGCTGGGGGTGGCCGGGCAGCACTCACGGGTCACCCCAGACACTGAAGCAGCGCCATAAGTGGCCACTGGCCCTCCCCAAGGCAGATCCTTTTTGACCACCCCCACTGTGCACCCCATCTTCAGACCCTCTGAAGGGGAAGAGCCCCTCTCTTTGCCTCACTCTCAAGTGAGTTAGCGTTTGTTCCTGCCCACCTGCTTTGCAGTCACAACCGGTTTAACTACATTTGAATAATTCTCTCTCTATTTTTTAAAGATAGCAGAGAAAAAAAAGAAAAAGACTAGATTGGCAGAGAGGTAAAAAGCTTTTGTGTTAACCCATAACTGTAACGTAAGAACTATCTTGAAGTCATTTATAAGAAATGTTTTAGGCACGTCAACCAAAAAATATGGGCCAATTTTCTTGTTTTCTAGCTTATGTTGAGGCCGTGTGATACTGTATAAGAAAGTCTGCCACAAGAATGAGAAGTCATACTCCATTTATGCATGATATGTCGAAATGCATTCTACCTTCACGTGCGACTAATTAGAACAAATTTAAAAAGAAAAAAGAAAGAAAGAAAACTAGCCTCTTCTTGAGGCCATCAGCCTCAAAAAGACAGTCCAGTTATTTACAATGTAACACAAAGGAGAATCTGCTGGAATGGATGAGGTGTTGCTCATTTTGAAAGTGAGAGGCCTCGGCTTGTGCATGAGCAGGGACTTCAATCTTTTCATGTCTGAAGGAGAGAAAAGGGGAGTGATTGCCCCACCTCTTACAGAGATGCCAACCCTAGAGGCAAGCGTGCCTGCAGTGGAGCTCATGAAACGCTAATCTGAAGGGGGCGTCACCCTCATAATGAGCAACGCCAGCTCATTCCCTCTGGACACTCCCAGTGGCTGGAGCACCTTTGCCTCTGATGAGCAGACACACTCTGCTTTCAGGTACCGCTGGAGTCCCAGGATCCAATGAACCATATTTTCAGTGTTTGGAAAAAAAGTAGAAAAATGACGTCACAGAAAGGCCTAGACTGCAGTGTGATAATGCAAATGATTCTCATTTCTGTACTCATCCAGGGAAGCATGATTACTCACATAGCAACAGGCAAACACCCTGAAGACTTTCCAAATGTTGTGTCAAGGATGTTACCTATTTGGATAACTCAATGATGGATATGCCCCTCTGGTTGGCCGGGGGAGACACTTCCTCATCCACCGGTGGGTGAGGCCGTGTTGTCTATCAGGACAGAAACTCACAGAGGGTTGAGAACCTCACTGAGGATGGTAAAAATGATCTGTTCCCAGCTGGCCAAGTTTAAGATGAGACAAAGAATCGCCACAGGCGTCTCCCCTACAAGGGGAGACCCAGAGAGAAAGCTCACCCGTGTTTTGAAAATAAGGACAGGAGTCCAGTTGTGACCGAGAAGAGAGGTGAGCATGGGGAATAGTGTTGGAAGAGAGGACTGACTGCCACCCCCTAGTCATCCAGGGACCTGTTTGTTCTGGATCATTGTGAGAGCTGGTTTGGGGGTTCCTTCACATCATGGCTGATTGCCTCCTCTCATTCTCAGATGTGGTCTGAGAACATCACGGAGGAGATGTGAGGTTGCATGAGACATTGGGTGAACTTGTCTCCCTGAATGAGCTTGTGGAGTTCCACTGGAACTGGGAACAGGGTACGTTCATTTGGGACTTTTCCTGTGAGGCCACTGCCCATCCTGGGGTGCACCTTCACCTGGTTGAGTTGGAGGGAATGAATGCCTCTTATTTTTGGTGTCTTTATAATCCGATGCTTATTGTTTCACTGATCTGGAAAAGAGGAAATCTGTAGGCACTTTAGGAGGAGAGAAGAAAGAGTGAGAGAGAGAGGGAGGGCCAGTGAGCTTGTGTTTGACTCCAAATTGTGGTTCCCAGTCAAGCCCATACTATCACTCAAGTAGCTCAGAAAAGGGTAGAAAAAGAAGTTGCAGACTCTTGTGGAAGTGCAGGAAGGGGACATCAGACCACTCCCCTGACATGCTTTGCCAGGTCCATGTCAGCAGAAGGGGGCTCCAGGAGGTCTCTCCAACCGGTACAGACCTCCACTCACAACTTCCTGGCTCTTGACATGTCACGGAAAAGAGTTCAAGCACACATCAGGTTTTGGCAAAGAAGAAGAGCCTTATCAGAAAGCAAAGGTGAGGATCCACATTCCCGGGCCCCTTACACTGACACGGGCACCTGCTCTGCTGGTTCTGGGGTTATGATAAACTTACCGATGTGTCCACGAATGCTCTGAAGCTCCTCCTTTCTAAACACAGAGCTGAATGACACACCTGCTGCACTGTGACTTGCTTCTGATGAGTGGCATATGTCATAAGGGACTGGACATCATTTTGGTGATTGAGTTGTATAAAGACAGTGCTTCTTGGGCTCTGTCTCTCTTCTGTACATGCTCACACTTGCTCTCTCTTCCTTGAAAGTCACATCAGATCAGCTTCTGCATATACCCTCACGGAGGAACTGAGACCTCCTGCCAAAAACCCCATGAGAGCCAGAGCGAGAGCACTTGGACACGGAACATTCTGCCCCAATCATATCTTCAGAAACTGCAGCCTTGTCCCCCAACTCGACTACAAGCTCAGCCCCTCTGGGATCCCTGGAAAATGTTGATCATTTCAAGCTATGGGTTTGGGGGGATTTGTTCTGCAGGGGAAGGCGGCCAACACCAGCTCACATCTCCTGTCCCACTGGCGCCTGGGATCAGAGGCAGAGAGTAAGAAGAGAACCTGAAGATGGTGTGAGAAAACAGGCTGGCCTCAGGACAGTGTGTGCTGCAGCTGACACGGGTTCCCTCCTTCACTCCACAGCGGCCCAGGCTCACTGATGAAGGTCACTGCCGGTGCCCTGGTTTTTATGCTGAGGGGCTCATCGAAGCCTAACAAATACCAGTGGAGGCCCCGTTTGATTCCTCTCCTTTACACACCACACGGAGGAGACCTTGGCACAGAGAGGTAAAGTGAGTTCCCAAGGCCACGTCACCATCAGCGCTGAGGGAGCTGGGATTCTGAAGCAGGCCCCCTGCGGGGGGTCCACCCTCTCCCTCTCTGGCCAACAGCACTCCTCTCCCAGCTGACGGGTGCCCAGACTGGCCTTGGGGACACAGTGACCTCAAAAGAGAGGAGTCACCTGCTGCGGTCCTCCAGCGGTGGCAGCCTGAGGAAGAATCCTGGGATTTGGGTCAGAAAGCAAGGGCTTGGTCCGGGCAGCATGGATGAGGAATCACGCCTCTCTCCTCTCAAGACACTGGGAGCCTCTGAGGGGCCGGAGGAGAGGTCCCGCCAGGGTTTCAGGTGGAGATCCAGGTCCTACTTTTTACCTGGGTTTCCGCAGCTCCTTCCACACCTCTCACCCTCTGGTAACCAGGATTCTGATGGAGGATCTTGATGCAGGCATGGCCCTGCGCCACCCAGAGCATGCCTGAGCAGAAACCCCTCCGTTCCCAGGGTCCTCATCCCAGAACAGTGCTGCTTCTTCCCTGGCAGCCAGCAACCCGGGCAGCACCCTCTCCCTCCAATCTCCTGGTGAAGCGGGCAGACACCCTCCTCCGCTTACCCTCTGCTGCACACTTCCCAGCCAATGTCACTGTCCCACTGCAATGACCCTAGGCTGTCCCACACTTCCACGCCTGCCCCGCCAGCTGGTCTTCTTCACAGTCACCCGAATATCTTCAAGAATACGAGGCCTTTGCATCATTCGCTGGTTTCAAGCCTTCAGCGGGCCTCCCGAGACCCAGAGACCCAAGCCTCCATGCTCCCCCTTCCACAAGCCCCCAGCCCCTCCTACTCCCACTGGAGGTGATCTGGCCCCGCCCACTGCTGCCGCTGGTAGTCCCACAATGCTCCCTAGACCTGAGCTCTCCCAGGGGAAGTAAGGAGAGGGCTCGAATCCCAGGGGAAACTGCTGCAGAAAGGCATCTTTGATACCACAGGCCGGCCAGAGTCCCGGGGGTGCCAACTTGCCCTGGTTGAGTTAGCAACTCTGCTGGAGCCCACAGAACCTCAGGGAAGGTTCGGTCTCAGGCTTCCACCTCCCAGTCCTGCGTGAGTAAGGCTTTGTTATACTCCTGGCTGTATGTCACAGAGCAGGAGGCCTCCCAGGGTCCGCTCCTGGTTTTCCAGGCCTGGTTCCCACACCCACTGGTGCGCAGTCTTTGCATGTGGTCAGTGACTCCCCCCGACATCTCTGCAGAGAACTGCTGGCTTCTGGCCATAGAGGCGGCCACCTCCGGCTCATTGCTGTACCCTCAGACAGAGTTGCCGGATTTGACAAACAAAAACACCACAAAATTCGCAGGACAGACTTGCAGTAAAGTTTTTTCCTTATGTGAAGTTCACGCTTCTCTGGGTCCCATGAATGGTCAACTCACCCGTGGACAGTGCCTGTGAGAGGTGGTCCTAGGCTTAAGGACCAGGAGCCCCTAGGCACTATCTTGGGGACTTGCAGAGTCGAAAACATCCGTGTGGTTGGGAGCACAGGGGAGTCACCTGGATCTGTGATTGTGACATGGCAGGTGCCCTGGTAGTGGCTTAAGAAGTAATGTCTCTGAGGCCTGCACCACCGAGGGGTGCAAGGGTCATCTTGGACACGGAGGTGGGTGGGTGGTACTGCAGGGAGCAGAAAGTCAAGGAATCCCCAGTGTTTGGGTGTCAGGGTGGCATGGTGAGCTGATTGAAGAACTCTGCCTCCCAGGAATGAAAGCAGTAGAGAGAAAAACCCTGTGTGTGTCCCCATTCCAAGGGGAGCCCGAAGGCCCTCATCTCAACTCTTATTCCTGGGTGGGCCAGAAAAACACATTGGAAAAACAAGCTTTCCTCCACAACCTTCGAAGGTCACCGCCTGCTCCCTTGCCTGCCTCCTCTAAGCCTTCAAACAACCACAGGATCCAGACATCCTTCCAATGGATTTGGGCCATAATCCAGATAATCTTACATGTCAATTCTAAATGTTGAAATCCCCAAAGATCAAAATCCCCAAAGATCAAAGTCCCTAAAGTCTGAAATCCCAAAAGATCAAAATTCCCAAAACATATTCTAGAAAACAAAAATGATTTTAAGATTAAAATTTAAAAAAATAATTTTAACTTAGTGAGGCCCTAAGCAATTTAGCAAGACTCTGGGGACATGGCTCAGTGGTTAAGCACTCCTGGGTTCAATCCCTGGTACCCAAAACAAAACAAGACTTTTGGGGACATTTATTTACATTTTGAAAGGGCATTTATTGGAGAAAAGCAATAACAACAAAGTACCCAACAGAATGCTCCCAAGGCCACTTTGAACAGTAAAACAGACAATCACAGCATATATCTTTGCATAAACCTCAGGAATACTGTCAACAGCCACAGGCTGTAACAGTTATAAGCAGGTCATATTCAAAAAAGAAATAGGTGAAGAGTGTTAGGTGCAGGGCAGGCTACATAAGTTGTCTGCAGGGCATGCCAAACAAAGTTAGCTGCAGGATGACCTGGCCTCTCAAACCCTCTGTCTGGTTCTTTATCACCTGTTTGCTTCAAGCCCAAACGCCCAAGCCCCCTGCTCAAGGCTGAACACTCAACCCCCTGCTCAAGGCCGAGCACTTAACCCCTTTGTGTGCCAACAAGGCAGCTTGCAGACCCAGAGACCCCATTAGATTTGGGCTATAAAAACTCCCTTCTGATAGTAGAGGATAGGAAAGGTAGCAGAATACAACAGTTACTAATAGGGCATTATGTAAAATTGTGGATGTGTAACCGACATGATTCTGCAATCTGCATTTGGGGTAAAAATTGGGAGTTCATAACCCACTTTAATGTATGAAATATGATATGTCAAGAGCTTTGTAATGTTGTCAACAACCAATAAAAAAAATAAAAAAAATAAAAACTCCCTTCTGCCAGGCTCCTCTCTTTCTTCTCTCTTGCTCTGTCTCCTTTATTTGAGTCCTCCCCCCCCCCCATCTCTTTCTCTCTCTTCTCCTCTGTTGCACTACTGCAATAAAGATCTCTTGGTTGCTCTGAGTGTTGTGGTCACTTTTATCACTGTGGTTGGTAAAGGTGTACACTTAGTTGGTTTTATTTTATTTATTTATTTATTTATTTTTGGCAATACTAGGGATCGAACCAATGGGTGCTGTATTTCTGAGCTACATCCGCAGACTCTTTAGTTTTATTTTGAGATAGTGTTTCTAAATTGCCCAGCTGGCCTCAGACTTGCAATTGTCCTGCCTCCGCCTCCTGAGTAGCTGGGATTACAGGTGAGTACACCCACAGTGTCCACCCAGCTGGATAACTGGTCATCTGGAATACTGCAAGGGATAGCTGATCTTTTGAAGAGATGGATCAAAACCTGCAATGGGTCACCTCTGCAAATAGTTGCCCCAGGAGCCCACCAGTTGGAGGAACGTGTGGCTAACGGACTCATTTCAATTGTCCCTTTCCAGATTTCCGGTTTCCCTAGCCCTCTTACATAGCCTCCATTTCTCAAGGGGAATTGTGGGTTTTCTGGGATTTCTGCTTTCATAATATCCACACTCAAGATTTTAGTCTTTCAGGATTGTGATGCTTGAAATTTTGATCTTTAGGAATCATAGACTTTAGAAATTTTGAGTCAGAAAGATCGTGGTGTTAGGGATTGTCTTTTGGGATCCTGATTGGCACAGTCACCTTGGTGCCCCCTTATTCCCTGCTACACGATCTTGGGGAGGTAGGGGGTGGTCAGTGCTATGGAGTGACCACAGGAAGCTGGAGAGGGCCAGTGATGTCACCTGCTTACCATGCCCAGCCCTTTGAAGGTGCCTCTCCATTAACTGAGTCAATATATACAAAGGCTCAGACAAGTGCCAGGCACCCGGGCGTAGCCTTGGTATCACTGTGACTCTGCTCAGAGCCCTGCACGGTGTCTGGTGACAGTGGAGGAGGGAGCCTCTGCTCTCCTCCCCTTCTGCCACCTGCTCCAGCCACAGGCGCCCTCTTCACACGGGTGCCCACCTCTGGGACTTTGCTCACAAAGCCACACTGAGCTTCTGCCTCTTTTGTTCCTCTGTCCCCTTGGGTCTTGGCTTCAATGCCATCACCCTGGAGACACCCTACGCGCCCTGGCTCCAGAAGGCTCCAGAGATCCTCTCTTAGCACCCATCCTCTTCCTTACCTAGTCGCCTTCTTTGGACGTTGGGACTCTCCACCCCACTTCTCTTCCCTTTCTGGATTTTTTTTTGGTTTTTCTTCTGGAATATTGTATTTTTTAAAAATTTTTTTTTTTTTTTTTAACTTGAGACACTTTGGGATTTATAGAAAAGTCATAGAAACCGTACGGAGGGCTCCAGCTTTGCTCCTCCCCTAACATAAGCAGCCCGTGGAACCGCAGCGGATTTGTCAACAGCTGGAAGCGAACCTTGGAGAGCCCAACCTTAGCAGGACGCCACCCACTGCCCGTTCACGACTCCCACACTGTACTTGGTCACAGGTCTCCTTAGTCTCCTTAGGTCCCTGGTGGTCCTCAGGATCTCCTTTCTGTTCCTGAATTAGCACTTTGCAGGAGGCTAGTGGCATCTTTTTGAACGTCCCTTTGCTTGGGTGTGACCGCTGTTTTCCATGATGGACTGAGGCATGGGTTTGGGGAAAGATGCCACTGATCCCTGGCTCCTAACACGGTGTCAGGGGCAGGAGATGTCACTACGGCTCGTTGCTGGTGACGCCACTTCCATCCCTCAGCCAAGGTGGATCCTACTAGTTCTTTGTTGTCACTGGACTGTCCCCCACTTCCCGTGCCATGCTCTGAGGTGTGCGTCACCCTCTGCAGCCCTCCCCCTCCTCAATCCACATGCAATGAATTCTATTTTTCTGCTTTTTTTTTTTTAAAAAGTATTTTTTTAATTTGTTCTTGCTCATGTTGGAATATCAGCTCCCCAAGGATAGGGATTTTAGGGTTTTGGAAATTTAAAATTTCCCTCCAGCACTTGGAACAGTGCCAGGCACACAGTGGACACTCGGTAACTATCTGAGGACAAATGAGTCCCTCTCATCACAGTTTGTGACTACGCTAATCTATTGGCTTCCCTGGTTATGGCCAGGTCCGTGGCTGCTGGGCTTACCCTTGCACCAGCTCCAGGGTAGACTCCTAGTGGCACCCACGAGTAGCCTTTGATTCATGAGCTCAATAAGCCTGGAAGTGGGGTACTGGCAGGCACGGCTCATCACTGGAGGTGGGAAGTGTTTACCCTGGAGACCAAAGTCACCGTCTCACCCGAGTCTCTGTGGGGAGAGACGGTGGAACCAGTTCCGGTCTTCAGCACAGTGCGGTTCCTCTGCATCAGGCTACAGCTCCTGAGAGGTGGCCCCAGAGTCCCTGTGGGTAGAGAGCGGAATAAAGTGTACTTTCCAAAGGGTGAGCTCCACAAGGAGCATCAGGGACTTGAAAGGTGAGCTGGCCTATGGGTTGAATGGTGTCCCCCTCAAAACTCACATGCTAACGACCTGACCCCCAATATCTCAGAATGTGACAATTGGAATTGGATCTTTAAAGAAATGATGGAGTTAAAATAAGGTCATTAGGTGGACCCAGCCCAATATAGCTGGTGTCTCGACGAGAAAATTCAGACACAGACACGCACAGAGGGAAGACACAGGGACATGGTGCCTCAAGCCAATGGGAGAGGAAGCCAATCCTGCTGACCTCTTGGTCTTGGGCTAGCAGCCTCCAGAACTGTGAGCAAGCCAATTTCTGTTGCTTAAGCCCCCCTGACTGTGGCTCTTTGTTAGGACAGCCTTAGGAAGCCAGTTCCGTGGCTAAGAACGAGGGTCCTGAGGGGAAAGGTCAGGCCTGTATGAACAGGGACCCTACAGGACATTACCTTAGTTTACCCAATGGCAGAGGTCAGCCCTCAGAAGGGGCTGGTGGAGCCTGGGAGAGGGTGTGAGCGCCCCCTAGAGGGGGAGTGGAGGCACCGGCTGAGCTGCAGATGGAAGAAGGGGTGCAGGAGACTCAGGGTGTGCAATGAACCCCAAGGTAAAACGTGATAGCAATGAAAGAAATAGTGGTGGACCCTGTATGCAAGGTCCTTGTCCCTGAACCACCAGCATGGTCCCCTCCTTCCTCCTCCCTCCTCGTCCCCCTTCACACTCCCAACACTGGTCCAGAGAGGTCTCCATGATTTCCCCAGCACACCACAGCTCGCCCACATCATGCTCTGCCCCGGACATTCCCTTGGCCTGCAGGTCTCCTACCTGTTCCCAAGCCTTCTACTCACTCTTTAAGACCAGCTCTGTCTCCCTTCTGCAAAACCTTTCCTGGCTCCTTAAAAGTTTCTCTCTTTCTCTCTCTCTGAGCTGCTATTTCATTCTGTGCACCCCAGGACCTTGTGATGATTGAGCTAAATGGCCTGTGAGGACCCTGACAGCAGCGCTTTGATGTGTGGCAGGCAGCAGAGGCTCAGTGCACCAGACCCCACCCCAGACTCCCCACAGCTCCTGCTTTGGGCCTGTTTGCCCAGTGAACTTTGGACGGCACTGGACCATGTCCTTATCCATGACACACGGGCAGGGCCCCCCTCTGACCTTGGACAGGCTGGGTAAACAGGGGGAGAAATATTTGCCAAGAGAGACTAGACATTATGCAAGGGAAAGACACACAGGGGCAGGGTGACCCCATGAGGAGGTCCAGTCCTGGCCAGCTGCCCTGAGCTCTAGGCATAAACACAAACAAGAGGTCTGGGTCTGCTTGCAGCCACACACCCTGCCATGGTCAACCGGTGGGCCACCTGGGATCTCAGAGTCTGGCCCTCACTGTCACCAGCTATTTTCCCCTATAAAATGAGGACAATGACAAATCTTGGTGGATTGTCAGGGTACGAATGAGATCACGCATGCAAAGCATCCGGCACAGGCTGGCACACAGCAGGTGCTCAGTTCTATGGGGGATTGTCAAAACCCAGGCTTCTGGCCTCGGTACTCCCGTGGGTACCAGCTTTAATACAGTCCAGGCCCTGAGGTCACAGCCGTGGGCACAGCCTCAAGGAAATCAGGATAAGAACATGCAGGTCGGGTGGGCAGGGGCTCTGGGGGCAGCTAATTTTGGGACAGTAAGAGGCCGAGTGAGGAAGATGAACTCGCTCGCTCACCCTTCAATTCTGGTGTCTGGTCCCCTTCATTTGACAGTGAAGGAGCTTGTTGTCTTGGGAAAGGCAGAAAAGGACCTTGCCTGGGTCACTCATGGGACTTCCCCTTGTCTCATCATCTCTCCTCCACGGCGGGGCATGGGACTGAGCCGGTGGCTCCGGGGACATCCAATCATCTGGGCTCTGTACCTGGGTATACCACCCAGCCTCACCAAGACTCACCTCCCGTCTCTAAACTGGGGATGAAGGTGGCACCTGGCCTTGGGGGTACCGTGAGGGGTGAATGGGAGCATGCAGGCCAAGTGCCCAGCACCAAGTCTAGAGCATGGCAAGTTGTCAGTGTCACCGTTCCTAGTAGAGTTGCCGCCACAAAGACAATGAGGCCCAGTGTTTGGAAAATGCTTTATTATTATTGCTGACATGAAATTCACAAGGTGAGTCATCAGGGTCTGCAGCCGCTCCTCTCCCCTTTGCAATAGACCTCCTGTCATCCCCAGCCAGGCCCATGAAAGGGTAACTATTCACCGGTTAGTCCAATCCTGCATTGGGACACTTCCACCCTGGCCTCTGTTTTACCTAACACTCAAATGTGCTGAAGTCAACCAAGGCTGACATGGGACAGTCCAACCTTTTAAATACTTCAAGGGTCCTTTATTGGGATCCTTTCACTGGAGACATGAGGATCCTGAGGTCCAGAGGGGGCCGGTGTGGATCCAATGTCACACAGCTGGTTAAAGCAGGGTGAGTAGCCCCATCTAGAACTCTTTCCAAACTATGATGAACTGACAGTTGTTGCTGATAGATGGGGGACAAGACTTAAAAATGTGCCTCCCGGTGTCTCTCAGCAACCGGAACTGTCTTCCAAATGTGTTTGAAACACTGATCTGAGCATCAGTGGCCTGAACTCTGGGCCTGTCTGGGGTACTAATGTTGTGGGAGCTTGAATGAGTCAACTGGCCTTTCTGAGCCTCAGTGCCAATCTCTACTGATGGACAGCAAGGACAAGACCAATTGTTCTCCAGGTTTCTCCAAGGCACCCTTGTCCTGCAATTGTGTAAGAAGTAATCACCAGTATATTGATCTTATTATTATTTGTGACGTCCCAATAGTCAGCTAAACCTATGTTAATCACCAGCTACTAGCAGATAGATGGGCCATGCTCACCCCTGTCTCCCCCTGCGGAGCCTGTGAATTCCAGGAGAAAACTGCCCTCAGGGTCGGGTCACTTTGCCAAAGAAGAGGATGTTCGTGTTTCCCACGATGGTCAGCAGAAAGGGTCTGTTGAACACGACCCTCTGAGAGCCCAGTCGGGCCGACCTGAACATGAAGACTGTCCCGGTGGCTGCAGCTGCTTTGGTTCCTGACTCGTCCACCTCCACCACGGCCCGGTGCACCATCTGCAGGGAGACAGCAGGCATTATCTGGCCACCCAGGGCTGGGAGCAGGATTCGTGGGAAATGGCAAAGCCACCTACAGCTCCAACACAGGCCTCAGTGCACCTGAGCCTGGGAGAGGGAGGAAGTGGAACATCTGAGCAGCCACCTGTGCCAGCCGCTGTGCCCAGAGGAGACTGCACGTGTGTCAGTCACTGAATCCTCGTGACATCTCACAGTGAGGTGTGACTTCCCTGTTTCACAGGTGAGAGAGAGGAGGCTCAGAGTCTCAGGTATTTGCTGGAGCTCCCACAGCTAGGAAGGGAAGGGGCTTGCACAGGATTCTGAGTCTTGACCAGTTATTACTGCACTCCCTCCCCCCAGGCACGGTGGCTTCCTATGGCAAGGAGCAAGAAGCCCAAAGTAACATCTTTGTGGAAAAGAGGAGGGGGTGGGGAGATCTCAGGGCAGGGCAGGCCATTCCTGAAGGCGGTGGCTCGGGGACTTCTGGACTCACCTCGGACACCTGGATGTTGGAGTGGTTGGTGAGGCCGCTCAGGTCGGCCTGGGAGGTGAAGACTTGGCTGATCCCTAGCTTGGGCAGGATTTTCTCCAGCTGATAGGAGCCCTCGATGGAGAACTTGGGAAGGTAAAGGTCCAGCTGCCTAGAGAAAGAAAAGAGCCGTCCTCAGCCCGAGCCGGGGCTCCCTGAGCTTGTGTTCCAGGCACGCCCCTCGGCTTCTTGGGCTTCTCTGCCCTTCATCTCGGACAGACCTCTGTGTTCCAGGCACGCCCCTGGGCTTCTTGGGCTTCTCTGCCCTTCATCTCGGACAGACCTCCCCTGGGTCTGGACTTGGACTTGGGCTGCCCCACTCTGGCACCTCCCCCCCGGGAACCCAGCTTCCCACCTGGGTCCCTCCAGCTGGCCCAGGACTTCACCAGGTGACTTTGGGTTTGGAAGGAGCTCCATAACTGGGTGGGTCCTTCCCACCACCACTGTGTGGTCTTGGGGGCCATGGATGTCCCTGGGCTCGGGCAGGGTCAGGCTGGCCCTGGAGTGGTCTGAAGAGTACCTCTTGGTCAACAAGTGAAGCCACTTCCCCAGCCTTTTCCCGGTCAGGCCGTTCTCCACCTGCGCCATCTTGCCCTCGCTGGGGAGAATGAGAAGGGCAGTGGCGTTGCCTTCGTAGGGGACCCCCACCACCTCGCAGGAGAGGTTCCGGTCCAGGAAGTAGTAATATTGATCCTCCCGGTTCATCATGGACACCTTCACGGTGGTGTCCCAGTTCACGTGGAAATCTTGCTCCTTGGTGTTTTCGGGGTTGAAGCCTGTCTCCCACTTAGCTAAAGGGGGGGGCGACAGGGAGGGAAGAGAACTGGGTAAGGGTGAGGCATTCTCTGCTGCAAAGGAAGAGTGGATTCAGGAAGCAGAGTGGCAGAGCGGCTCCTCGTATAGAGCCTTCACTACAGAGCAGCAGAACCTGCACTCTGGACTATGAAGGCAGGTCCCTTTATGACCCTAGGGTATGTCTCGACTTGTCATGGTGCCTCTCCTTCCATATTTGAAAAACAAGAAGGTTGGCTTTCATGTCTTTGGAGGCCCTTTGATTTTCTGATGCCTGAGGTGCTCCCTGACGTCTAGGGGAGGTGCTCTGTGTTTTACTCTTTTCCTGATGGTTGCATTTTGATCTGGGTTTTGCACAGAGGTGTAAGGGGTCCTGGAAGGACATGATCATCCCTGTTAGGAGGCCTTCCCTGGGCTCCTTCTCTGGCTGCTTCCCATGGGCACTGCTAATCAAGGATGGCAAGTGACCGCTTCCGACTTCTTAATCGTTCTCAAGGTGGGCCCTGCCCCAGAACCAATGCTTAGCTTATTTCACAGTTGCTATAAGGGGACCAGTCCTGGACCGAGGGACAAGAACCTCAGAATCCAAGCCTGGTATTCCTTGCTGTGAATTTGTTCCCTCTCCCCAAATCCATTTGTTGAAACCCTAAACCCCAAGGTGATGGTGCCAGGAGGCAGGGCCTCTGGGTGGCTGTTAGGTTGCCAAAGCAGAGTCCTCGTAAGTGAGGTTAGTGCCGTTGTGGGAGGGACCCAGGGACCCACGTCCCCCTCCCCCTGTGTGAATGTGCTAGCTGTGGGGATCCTGGCTTCGGCAGACACTGAGTCAAAGCTCCATCTCAGGCTTCCTGTTCTCTAAAAACGTGAGAAATAAGTTCTGTTGCATATAAGCCACCCGGTGTGTGGTGTTTTGCTGTAGTCACCCAAAGGGTCTGAGACACTATTTGTGACTCTGGGAGTTGACAGATGGACTCCCCCCTCTCCTCCCCTCTTCCCCTACTCTGCCTGTCCCCCTTCCCTGCAGGTCACAGGGCTCAGCATCTGCAAAGAGGAGCCGATGAGCCTTTGGAGAGCAGGGGCGTTTTCAGTGAATCCAGGGAGATGACGGCTCTACCTCTGTCAGTGGGCCAGAGGGGCTCCCGCTGGGACGAAGCACTAAAGCTGCCTCACTGGCTTCTTTAGGTGGAGGGAATGGGGTATTGTTGTGGCTAAAGCAGTGGAAAGAGAGAAAGTTCTGGTTCAAACCGGAACCTGTCACCTCACCTTTAAAGAAAATGTAATTCACCATCACTATGATGTGGGTGCTGTCGAGGTCCTGGATCAAGTCCACAATCTTGCCCTTGGTTTGCGTTGCCACATAGTCATTGATCTGCTTCTGGGCTTCTGTGGGGTTCCCGAAGTTGGTGGGGAAAATGTCCGCCTGGTACATAGTCTTCATGGCCCTCAGAAAGCCCTCCTGAACGCTCACTGTAGGGTCCATGAAGAGGGCGTTGCCGAGGCTGAGCTCGAGGCCCTCTCTGGGCTGACTCAGCTCCTGCAGAAGCTTCTGGAAGGTGTTGTGGAGTTCCTCTTCTGAGTCGGGCTGCAGGCTGTGGCCCAGGCCCTCCAGGATCTGCGCCTTGGTGTTGGAGTGGGCCCCCAGGGTGAGCATGGCCAGGCTCATGGAGATGCTCAGAGGGGAGAAGAAGATGTTCTGTCCAGGGGCGTTGGAAGCCAAGGCTCTGTAGAGGTCAAAGGCGAATTCCCTGGTGCTGGGGGCCACTGTGTCATGGACAGCGGGTTCCTTGATTTTCCTCCTTGTCTCCCGAGAGTTGTGGCGTCGGAGGGAGGCCAGCTGAGGGCTGATGAGCGTCAGGCACAAGAGGAGGACCAGCTTCATGGTGGCTGCCGCTGTCCTGGAGGGGATGTGGGAAGGTGTTCTCAGAGAGGGCGCCGGCAGCAGTTCTCGGAGCTGTGGACAGAGAGACAGGTGAAGCTGACATTCTAGAGAGTTGTCACCGCGCATCCCCCAGCCTCCGGTTGGGTCCATGTGGCCTCAAAGAGGAGTGACAGTACCCATGAGGTCTGGGTGAGGGCCTGTGGAGGGCGCTATGGCTGGAAGGGCTGGACGGGGGATGTGGACATCTACCATAGGGACAGGAAAGAGAAGGCAGAGCAAGTGCAGACCCGAGGACAGGCAGGGGCCTGCTAGCGCGGGACGCCTGGCCTCTCATTCACATCAAGGCTCCTGTCGGTGGTGGGCATCGGGGAGGTTTCCAGGGGTGAGAGGCCTCTGACCTTCCCTGGGGTATCATGGCCCAGCACTTGGCAAGGCTCCACTCCCTCTGAGAGCTCAGACCAGCTCCTCCCCCTGGGCCTCCACCTGGCTGGCTTTGCCACTGCATGTCCCCTGAGCCCGGTGGTCAGGGTATCATGGTACTGATCCGTCTGCCAGGGCTGCTACAGGCCACCTTTGTCCCCAGAGAGTCTCTTGAAAAACTCCGCACTCTTACTGTGAGCCTCCGACCTCCCCGTCTTTCATCAGCATCTGAAAAGTGCCCATAAAATTCCTGACCCTGGACACCCCACAATGTGTCTGTATTTGGAGAAAGGATCTTTAAAGAGCTCATGGCATTAAAATGAAGTTACTAGAGCGTGCCCCAAGCCAACAAGACATTTTTTTGTTTTTTAAGATGAGGGCGGGGAAGTCAGGACACAGACACACCAAGAGTGAAGTCCTGCAGGGTGGTCCACTGCTCCTGCTCACAGGCCTTCTGTCTCTGCTCCTGTCCTCCCTCCTGCATGCCGGGAACCTCCTGCCTGTGCCCCCATCTGGCTGTGGCCCCAAGTCCTCCTTCTACCTCCATGGTGGTGAGGAACCCCGCTCTGGAGCCAGCTGCCTGGTTCACCTCTCAGCCTACTAGGACTTCACACTGTGACTCTGGGTGGCCAGTGCTCCCCAAGCCACCCTCCTCACTGTGAGTCAGGGTAGAAGCAGCACTGACGCACAGGGTTCTGGGAGCAGAGCCTCCCAGGGAGCAAGTGCTATGCAAATTGTATGAGGCATCTGAATGGCTTGTCTGCCAAAGCTCCACCTGACACCCGACACTCCATGTCCTCAGCTGTGCCTGGAGGCAGCTCGGTCAGCCCCTGGGGAGCATCTTCATCCTGCACACTGTTCTTGGAGCAAGTCCTTCCCTGCTAGGTTTATTCTCCAAACACCATGTCATCAGGTCCCCTAGAGCCAGGGTGAGCAGAGACAGCCGGCCAGTCACACGACCCAGACAAAGCCAAACCCTAAAGGAACCCAAACTGCAGCACTGGAAGCTGCTACCGAGTGGCCCACTTGGGGAGACCTTGGGACAAGAATAGGTTGGGGCATCAAGCGGACCAGGACCACAGGCCCGTCTTTGAACAAGGCTGAAGGGCTCAGGTAGGTCATCCTGACCAGCCCTCCTCTCCCAGTTGCATCTGGGCTCAGAGAAGAATGTTCTGCCTGCAGAATGTCTGGCCGTGGGAGCCAGATGCAGCAGCCTCTGCAGTCACGGGCCACGGGGTGGGGGGTGGGGGCATTGCCCACCCTCTGCTAGGTGCTCTGCTGTCTATCAACTCCTTCAACCATACCCCCCAGGGAGGTGGGCTCGCTTAGGGCTCCATCTTACAGAGGGGTAATCCAAGGTCCAAGGAGGAGCCTCCTGCTGACTGGCAAGGTGTGGACTTAGACCCATTGTGACCCTGATTGTGTCTGCATCTTTGATCCTGGTTCAGCAGCCGCTGCGATAGCCCTCATCTGCAGATAATTCAGGAGCATACTCCCAGATTCTAGGCTGTTCTCCCTCCCTGTTCCCACAGTGACGGCCATCTCTGGAGGTCTGTGAGGGACAAGGTGGCTGTGGACTACTGTGTGTCCTTTAAACTAGTCTATCTATAGTACAGTGTGCCCTCTCCTGCAGATCGAGTTGCCCTAGAAAAACCATTTGGCTGAGTCCCCTGCAGATCAGCACAGAGCTGATAACCCCATGGCTGGAGCAGCCGGGAGCAGGGGACATCCTGTGTGGGCAAAGCCCTTGTGAGGCTGCTAGGCAGCTGGCCAGGCCACCCAACCCAAGCCTTGCATTCTTCATCAGCGACACCAGGACTGGAAGGTGCGGTGGCCAACAGCTGCCCCCACCATGTCCCCAAACCCCTGAACACCAGAGACCTGAGAGTGAGCAGTCCCTAGGTCTCCTGGGAGAGCCAGGTCTGTTCTTGGGGTGGAGGGTCCCAGGTTCACTCAGGTTCCCTTGGGCCACAGGATTGGGACCCAGAAGTCTTGGTCCATTTGGGCCCACCCTTTTATTAAGGCCACTATTTATGAAGCACTACAATTACTACATAAAATTGCCTCCAAAATTAAGTATTATTAGCCCCGATCTTATAGTGAATTAACTGAGGCTCAGTGGAACGGACGTGTTCACTCCCAATGTCCCCTCTCAAGGGCTCGTTACCCTCCCCTGCCACGTGGTGTGAAGAGAAGTCTCTCTGAAAGTGGAGGCCTCAGGGTGCGTTTGGGCTTCGTGGTTAAAAGCCTGGTTTCGCCATCAGGCTCCTGGGCCTCTGGTGGAAATACGTGGCTTTGAGAGCCTTTTGGGTCCTCTCTGAGGTAGGCTGAGCCTGAGCGGGCCCAGGGAGCCTCCCAGGCTGCAGACCAGCCCCACTATGTGCCAGGAGAGCCCGGACCCTGACATTAACATTCCTGCAGGAGGAAGAGAGGAGACCACTCAAGTTCACCTGCAATTTCAAGCTTGAGGTAGGTGGCAGTGCCGGGGGAAGGGGAGGAGGCTCTGCCCTGTTTCCCACTGGTCCCCTACAATACGTGGACGTCAAATCTGCTGGCCTTCATTCCAAATTGGGCCACAAGGTCCCACCTGGTCTGGGTCCAGACTCAGCCGAGAGAAGTATGCAGCTGAGGAGGGTCTTTCCAGCATCTGCTAATCACGAAGGGACAAGGGCGTGGATCTGACGAGGACGGGGAAGCAAAGCCAGCGCTCCGTCCAGACCCTGAAGACCTGGGTAGGGCTTCATGGGAGAAGCAACCTTGACCTTTCCGCCTGCAGCCCACGAGCAAGGCTTGTGGATTTCTATTTCCACACAGGCCTCCGACCTCCCTGCCTCTCTCCACTCTCCCCACCACCCTAAGGGGAGACCCCACTTCCACCTGGACCACTAGTGGCCTCCCCTCTGTGCCCGGGGGGCCACTGTACACACTGCATGGGACAGAAGCTCCTTCCCTCACGGCCTTGGCCCAGCTCCCCCGGCCACAGAAGACCACTGCTGCCCACTGTATGTGGCCTGAGGATCCCTGTGTGTCCTGGCTGCGCTGGCCCCCGTTGGCCTCACCTTGACCTGCTCTGCCTGGCTCACGTGAGTCCCCAGGCCTAAGGCTTCCCTTCCAGACTCCCCCAGCCCAGCAGTCTCTGTCCTGCCCTGGGCCCTCCCCCACACCGCTCCCTCTTCTACAGTTCCCTCCTGACCGTCCCCCCCGCCCAAGGCCGCTTCTGCACAGGTTCACGCTCTGCTTTCATGTCACCCTTGGTGACATCCTCCCACGCCTGAACCTGTTTCTCCCCCTGTTACTTCCCATAATGGCTTCTCTCCTGTTTCTCCTAGAGCTCCACCAGTTGTCTGGGGGGACCCCATGCGCCACTGTGGAATAAATGAAGGAATGCAAGCCTGGACCCCTCTTCTCCTCAGAGGTAGCAGATGCCAGCTGGACACTGGGGGGGACACAGTCAGGCTGGGAGCTGCTGCTGGGCTCCGGGCTTTCCAGGCATTCAACCCCAAGTAACTCCCTCCCTGTGGCTCAGCTGGGCCACCCACCTTATCTTTTAACACCCTCTCTGTTGAGGTCTAACTGACCAACAGCCCTGCATCCCTAGAGAACAGGGCCAGAGCCTGGAGACCAAAGACGCCGTGTGTGTCACCTTGGTCAATGTCATGAACTCGTCCTCCACCCCCAGGTGTCCCAGCCTCTTCACGCTCCACGCTTCAGGCTCCAACCCAGGACGCTGGCCCAGGGAGCTGCGGCCCCTCACTGTGGCATTCCTTGCCGAGACCCCGTCCTTGGAAAACTTGAACACCCCGCTCACCTTGCTCGACTTGGGTTCTTTAGCAAACTTCCAAGGCTCCTGGAGCCTCCGAGCCTCCGCCCGCCCGCCTGAAGGCTGCCTCCACCAGGCGCCTTATCTAGGGAAGCAGCTTTTCCTGAGGCTCTCGAGTGGACGACGTGAGGGAGCGGCCCCCATCCAGCAGACAGCTTGTCGCCACTGCCTTGGGTCAGGGTTTCTCAATCTTGTCCTGTTGACACTCAGAGCTGGAGCATTCTGTGTGTGGGGGTGGGGGTGTTGTCCTGGGCATCGCAGGGTGAGCAGAAGCCTAGCGGTTGACCACAGTGGCCCCTCCAAAGGTGACAACCACACTGATCTACGTTCCAGCCAGGTGTGGCTGGTGGGCACTGCCCCTGGGGCTGTGCCTCAGTCACACGTGCAGGGGCTGTAACTACCTCCCTCCCACCTGTGGGGACACGGAGGCTCGGCCAGCTTCAGGGTGCAGCCCAGCTTGTTCTGGGCACTGTGGAGGCCCTTCCCGTCCCTTGGAGACTCCCGAGAGATGTTGAGCCCTCCAGACCCGATACTCTAGAGTGCCCCCGGGTCCCTCCCCGCAGCCTCAGGCCCGCGAGACCACAGCCACAGTGTCCGTACTCACTCTGTCTTGCAGCTGAGTGTGCACACAGCAGGGTGGCCGTCCTCAGGGCTCAGGACGGGGGCAGAGGGCAGGCAGGACTGCAGCCCGCATTTGTCACTGACCACAGCAGCCCTGCCCCTCCCCTGGCCCCGCCCAGGTCCTGCCTATCCTACCCTAGAAGGCTTCCAGCCAACACTCTGGCCATAGGGAAGTGGCCTGCACAGAAGCTCCTACCAGGCCACCCACTCAGTGTCACCAAGCCTACTGGGGCCACCATAAACCTGGAGGGACAGCAATGCGAGGTCATCAGCTGCTGCACTCCAGAGCAGGGAAAAATCCCCCAGTGGCCACCCTCCCCCGGCCAGGCTCCATTTCTTTGTTTTCTGCAGCTATTGCCTGTGGACCAGGGGACTGGCTTGAGCCACCTCCCCACTAGCCTGCTATAGTTACTGATCAGGGACAGTCCCCATTCTGGTGGCAATGAGAGTCTCACAATGGCTGTGATGCTGTGGTCATTGTATCCACCCAATTGCATCAACACCTCCACAGGATCAGAAGGACAAAGGAATTGTTCAAGGTCATGTACCAAATTAGGGAATGAAGGGCCCAGTGCCCAAGCTGACTTCAAGGTCCCTGCTCTTTGCTCAGAAAAGGGCTGAAGCAGGGATTCCTGTGGCTCAGCGGATCTGTCCTTTTCTACCTCGAAACTGGGGCCCTCTCTGCCCCTCGCTTTGACCAGTGTTCCCAAGGTGTCCGTGCAGGGTGCTGGCTCAGGCCGTGATGCTTCTAGGTCCCCAGGCCTGGGGCTTCCTCTCACCACAGGGCCCTGCGTGTGACCACCACCAGGAAGGCGGGTACAGGCGGGTGTCGAGAGGGCCCAGTAAAGCAGAGGACAGGAGGCACCTGGGACGTGTGACCTGCAAGTTCAGCAGGCCGGTCCCCACACCCTGTGAGACGTTTCCTTTCCTACCCACCATGGTTCTGAGGCCAGTTAGGGCACTCTGCAGGGTTAAGAACTCGTATTCATGGGCACTTTTTAGATTCTTTTTTCCTTCTTTGAACTACTAGGGATCCAAACCAGGGTCTCACGTCTGCTAGAGGAGCGCGCCACCACTCAGCGACCACCCCGCCCATTTTGTGTTTTACACTTTTATTTATTTTGAGAAAGGTTCTCATTAAATTGTCTGGGCTGGGCTCTAGCGTGGAGTCCTGCTCCAGCCTCCTGAGTAGCGGGACTGCAGGGCTGGCCATGTGGACACTCTAAACCAGAGCCCAGTTCCTCCCAGAGCCCTGTGGGTTCTCTCTCTTTCACGGCAGCCCTGGGAGCCCTGACCTCAGGCTCATTGTGGAGAGAGCAGGCCCCACCAGGTGACCTGTGCACAGCGCCCTCCATGCTCCAACCTGTGCGTGACACCTGCTACCACCAGAGGGACTTTCCAGGTGTGATTAGGGTAAAGATCTAGGAATGGGGAGAGTGTCATGGTCACCCAGGTGGGTCCTAAACGTAATCACTGGGTCTTTAGAGAAAGAGATGCAGGAGGTGGAGTTAGAAGCAGGTGGTGTGGTGACCAGGGCAGGGGGAGGAACCAGGGGTCTCGGAGGTCTCTCTCCAAGTAGTGAGGAAGCTTCTGGAAATTGGAGAAGAAGCCCCCTCCCCGGAGCCTCCAGAAGGAAGGATCCCTGCCCAAATCGGGACTGTGGCCCAGCGAGGTCTACTTTGGCCTCCCAGCAATGAAAGGATAAATGTCCTGCGTCATCCTCTGCCTTGTGACATTTGGTCACACTAGCAACAGGGATAGAGAAGGAGCCCAGACAGTTCCAGCTGAAACTGCTTTGGGAAAGAGGGGGCCACGCAGCATCCTGGGGCGCTGCTCACGCTGTGACCGTCCAAGGCTGAGCCATGCCACGGGTACGATTTTCCAAGCCAACCTCCGAAGGAATACCGTGGGAAACTGGGAGCAACCGGTGGTAACCCAGAACTCCCCATGGCCCCTCAGAAAGGGCCTGAGAAAATGGGGGCTGAGGGTGGGTCAATTTTGAAGGGGGGGTTGGGGGTCTCAGGGCTCAGCACACCGGGGCTGCCTAACCCAGCATCCCACCTGGCAGCTTAATCACAGAAAGAAGTTTCTCTGCGGTTCTGGAGGCTGGACCCTCACATCCTCCTTTGCCCCAGGTACCTCCTAAGGGCTTTTCCAAATCCTGTCACCTGGAGATTAGGGCTCATACGAACTTTGGAAGGACGAAGTTCTATCCACAGCACTGGGGACAGTGCATAGGGAGGGCCAGTGGCCAGGATGGGCTCCTAGAGCCTGGGAGGCCTGGGGAGGGCTGGCAGTGGACGGGTCCTTGGGAGCAGAGCCAAGGAGCGTGGGTGGCCTTTGCCGTCCTGCTCAGTTGGAGGAGGCTGGCTCTGCTTGCTCTCTGCTCCCCGTACTGGCCTGGGCCCACTCTGGCCTTGGGGGCTTGAGGAACATCAGCCCAGGAGCTTGGGGGGCCCTTCCTGCTATGAACTGGACACTGGTCTTGGTCCTAGTAGGGGACCACTTAGCCCACTTTGCTTGGGACTAAGGAATTTCCCAGGATGTGGGACAATCAGCCACAAACCAGGCCACGACCCTGGCAAGCCAGGAGGGGTGGACCCCTGGTTTCCTGGTTCTTGGCTAATTTGGGCTGTGGCTTGGCCAAGCTCTTGATCTAGCCGTGGTCCCTGTCTCGTCTTCTCACACTGAGGGGCTGGCCTTCCTGCCTGCAGCATCTGCTATGATCCTGCTGTGGGCCACCTGCCTGTCACCTGCCTGCATGCCTGGGTCAGTACCCCTGGCCCTTCCTTCTACTCCTTCCTTCTTTCCTGCCTTCCATCCTCCCTTCCGTCCATCCTCTGTCCTTCAATACCTCCATCTGATCCAGTATTTGCTAAGCGCTGACCATGTTCCAGAAGATACCCTGGATTCCAGAAGAGAAATGTTGATCTAAAGAGGCAAATGAGAGCATGGAGCCCGACGCTCTGACCCAGCACCACAGTGACCCTGGGAGTAAGGCCCTTCTCATGGGCTGGAGAGGGCAATGGGGACCCCTAGGCGGTGGCGCTGGACTTCAGGCTGGCAGCAGCACCAGAGGTGCAGCCCAGAGCCAGCTGGGAGGAGGGGGTGGGAGGATCCCAGAGAAGCGGGGCCATCTCAGGAGCAGAGGCCTGGGAGTCCCATTGGCCGGAGGCAGGTTGGACTTTACCCACACACCAGAGAAGGAGGCAGAGGTGGCAGACAGACCTCTTTAGCTGACATTTGCTTGAGGTGCTGGGCTCCTCTAGGTGGGAGAGCCTGGCCTGGACCTGCAGATACTGGCAGATGTAAGGAGGAGGCCTGGGGAGGAGGGAGCGTGGGCGCTGTGAGTGGAGGGCAGGCACCTTGGGGGCTCATGAGTCCAGCTTTGGGCCTGGTGAACATGGGCTGTGTACCTGCTGGTGGAGGGGTGGGTGGGCAGCAGGTGAGTGGGTGAGGAGGAGGCGCGGGAGGCAGGAGTGGGGGTGGGGACAAGGGTGAAGGGAGAGATGACGAGGACCAGAGAGGGGACCAGGGAGGGAACTGTGGGCCCTGGCAAAGGCCCTGTGTAGAGGAAGGAGGGCTCACCAATGGACAGAGATGCAGGGGAAGGAGCGGCTGACTCCAAGGAAGGAGGCAGGAGGCCACGGTCAGGGTCGGATGCAGCAGGATCTTTAGGCAGGAAGAGGGGAGTCAGGGTCCCCCGAGGCCAGCAGGTGGACTCAGTGGGCAGGAGGGAGCAGCTGCCTTCCTTCACAGCTGAGGGTGAGGCTCAGAGAAGAACCAAGTGCACACCCAGTGTCCTGTGCTGAATGGGTCCCCTCTTCTGTGGAAGTCCCAGCTCCCAGGACCTCAGAAGGTGGCCTTACTTGGAAAGGGGGTCCTTGGGGGATAGGGTTAGTTAAGATGGGGTCACGGTGGAGCAGGGTGGGCCCCTGACCCCATATGCCTCTGTTAATTTTAAATAGGAAAATTTGAACCGAGGGAGATAAGTTAAAATAAGGTGAGAGTGGGGACAGAGAAGCTCGGGCAGAGGCTGGCAGTGCGACCCTGGGAGCTAGGGAGAGTCATGGCCCGTGTCCTCCTCATGGCAACCCTGGAGCCCAGACTTGGGGCCTCCAGAGTGTGAGAGAAGAAATGGCCGTGGGTTGGCCAGGCGCAAGGCTCTGGGCTCTGGGCTCCACGGCCCCCGATGTCCCCTGAGCACTCGGCTGACCTCGTGCATGGCAGGTGTGCAGAGCCTGGACTGTCAATTCTGCACCTGCCCATCTCAGACAAGGGCCCAAGTGGCCAGCCATGGAGCTCCTCTGACCGAAAACACCAGGCTCACTCCTGCCCTGGAGAGGTCCCTCTAGCTGTCCAGGTGGCAGCCTGGGCGTTGTGACACAGTAAGAAATACATGTTTGCACTCTGTCCCCCTCAGGTCTGTACACACCTGTCACCGAGGAGCTGGAGAATCCTCTGCTCTAACGTTTGCCTTGGATCCCGGGGCTCCTGACTCAGAGCTCCCGAGGACTTGGCCATTTCCTGAGTGACGGGAGCTCTGGGGCAGAGCTCTGAAATCCCTTGGGGTTCCTGGGTGTGAAGGCTTCTGGCTCTAGAAGGAGAAGCCTGGTGTCTGGTTACCAGGGAAACCCAGCTGGGCATGGAGGATTGGCAGAGTGGGCCACCTCTTCCCCAGCCTGGGCCTCTGGGAGGGGAGAGGCTGCAGGTTGCGTTGGTTGCCAGTGGCCAACCATGTTCTTGATCTGCCCATGCAAGGGAGCCTCCGTGAAGCCCTCATGAAGGGACAGGGACTGGGAACCTGGGACAACGAGGCAGGTGGAGGTGCCTGGAGGGGAAGAGCCAGGGAGGCATGGAGGCTCCAGCCTCTTCCCCATTCCTCGCCCTGTGTGCTTCTGTCTGTCTCATCCGGCTCTTCATCTCTGTCCTTTATTAATATTGTATTCTGGGGACATAAGGAAGTGTGTCCTCGAGCCCTGTGAGCCCTCCCAGCTAATTCACTGAACCTGACGAAGAGGTTGTAGGACCCCAGTTTGTAGCCATCTGGCCAGAGCTTAGGTGACAGCCTCCTGCTTGGAACTGGCCTTAAGGGACTGAGACCCCCATGGATGGGACCCTGACTCCTGGTGGGCAGTCAGGTGAATGAGCTGAACAGCAGACGCCCCAGGGGAGTGGCTGAGGTGGTGGAGGAGCCCCACACGTCTTGGTGGCCGGAGATAGAGTGTCAGAGCAGGAAAGACATTTGTCCTCCCGTCTGGAGCTCGCCGGCCCCACTCCTCACTGCTGGCTGAACCGAGCGTGAGGCCCAGGAGGAAGCCACGCTGCGTGCCTCTGTGCACTGCTCACAAGACACGTGCACGCCGGCACCCTGTGCTGGAATCCAGGGCTTTTGTGCCTGACCAAGGGCACCACTGCCACTCACCGTGGCAGATGACCTCCCTCTGCACAGTGCAGAGCCTCTGCTCTCCTGCTGGAGGAGGGCCACGTGCTCACAGGCATGTCTGCTCCTCTGCGTGCTGACTGTGGACTCCCAGGACTCGGTGCACAGCGAGGGCCTCGCAGATCAGACACCCCACAGGCAGCCACAGACACAAGAGGGCCCCGCTGCTCCGGAGGAACAGGTTTTCCTGCACGGAGTCTTCATTTACTTATTTTTAATTCTCTAAAAGGGCATTTTTGAGATCTGAGGAGCTGGGCCAAATATTTGCCCAATCAATCCCAGGCCAAGGGGTGTCACGGGTACTGATGCAGAGCAAAGAGCCGGTGACCTTGCACTCAGCCCAGCGCTTCCGACGTCCAGCAGCGAGCTCAGGGACTGCCTCTGAGAGGCCTCATCTAGTGGGCAGCATGATTGACAGGCCAGCTGTGTTTGTGGCAGGATGACAGCTGACACAAGGAGGAGAGGGCACAGTTGTGTGGGACCTTGGGAGACGGAGACGGGGACCCACATGAAGGGGTCAGAAGCTGGAGGACAGAAGCTGCAGGCAACCTGGGAAGACAGCAGGACATTCTGCAGCTGGTATCACAGGACACGAGGGACTGTGTCCCTACAGGATCTACCAGGAGAAAGGGAGAGAGTTGGAGAAGTGGGTGCTGATCTAGAACCTTCTGGAATCTCAAGTAGGAACTTCTGGGACCAGCGTCAGAAGAAGGGCCCTCAGAACATCTCCAGTTTGGGGAAACCCCTGCTGGGACCCTACATGGATCTTTTGAGTAGGAAAAATGCCAAATGAGAAGGATTGGGGTCCAAGGGCAGCTGGCTTGATGGGAGGAGATCATCACTCAGAGGTGGCAGCACCGGGGCCACAGGATAGTGGTGAGAATTGTGGAGCTGATGCTCCCAGAGCATCGTCTCAGGACGTCACACGCATACTAAGTGTTTAGTTTTGCAGTGGTTCCCAGAGGCAGGGAGAACCATCGTCATCTCTATCTTGTAGAAGGAGATA
The DNA here is from genome assembly GCF_052094955.1 of Ictidomys tridecemlineatus. NCBI lineage: Eukaryota > Metazoa > Chordata > Mammalia > Rodentia > Sciuridae > Ictidomys > Ictidomys tridecemlineatus. The sequence goes on along the minus strand of NC_135481.1, from coordinate 114,511,350 downwards.
TTGAGGCCCAGAGAGGTTGGATAACTTCCTCAAGATCACACAGCTCTGTAGCAGCAGAGCTGGGATTTGAGCCCATGGTGTTGACTGTGCAAAGGGGGAGCAGAATGGCCCATTGGCTCGTGTTCAGAGGCTGAGCAGCTGATGGCAAAGCGCTGTGGGCATTCTTCCTCTGGACCTCAGAGCAGAAGGTGAGTTGGGCCCAGGAAAGACAGGAGAGAGGCTGCTGGCTGGTCGGTCTCTGCTCTAACTGTCCCTGGAACTCCATGTCCACATTCAGAGAGGCCAGGCTCCCTCTGACCCACTGGCCCAAGTAAATCCAGGAACGCTACCCAGGGAATGCTTTTGCCAGAAATTACTGAGGTTGGCTGTAAACAAGACCACTTCCGGCTACCGTGCCTCCTTCTGCAGTAGCGGGGACCTTCCTGGGAGAACTCACCCCGGGCACTGGCGCACTGAAGAGCTCTGAGCTGTGTCACCGGGGGCAGGCTTCGGTACCCAGGGGAAACTGAGGCCCAAGAGAGAGGATGTGCTGGAGGTCCCAGGGCCCATCTCTGTGGAGCCCAGGTGTGAACCAGGCTGCCGGCTCCAGACTCCTGGCTCTGTCGCATACACAGCCCTCTGTCCTGGGAGTCTCCGGGCACACCCCATGGCCACAGGCAGGGGAGTCTGATCCCACCTCTCCAGGCCTCCATCCAGCCTCCATGGCCTCCCAGCCCTGCTCTGGAACAAGGCACCAACCCCACGGGGCAGCTGGCTTCCCCTTCCCCCAAGCCTGGATGACCCCCTGCCACCGGGTGCTCCCCACGCCCACCTAAAGGAGCAGGGCCCTAGGGTGCAGGGCAGGAGGGACAGGAGAAGGGCATGTTTGTTGACAGTCCCCTATTTCAAGGCTCTGTACCGGGGCTCATGGCCAGCACTTGGTTTACTCGAGTGCCCTGGGAGGGCTCCCCACTACCGGCCACCTTCCCTTGCCCATGCCTCGGCCCTGCGCTCCAGGCCCCTTCCTTGCTCATCCCCAGCTCTGAACACAGCTGCTCACCCCCAGTGCTCCCGGCCACATCAGCCTGCGGGGAACAGGCAGGCCTCTCCTGGGGTGGGGAGTATTGTTCTCGGGGGTTGACCATCTTGTCCAGAAAGGGGTCACTCTGGGTGCTGGTGAAATAGGCCAGCCGAGGAAGGGCTGATTGAGACAGAGGACCCTCGGGCTGCTCCTGGCCGACAGGAAGCAAAGCCCGTGGTGTTGACAGAGGTGCCATGGTGGCTGCAGCCTCCCGGTGGACTTCACTCAGTCCCAGGGTGGCCTTGGGAAGCTCTGAGAGAGAAACCACAGGTGTCATCTCCCAGACAGGACTGCAGGGTGGCTGGGCAGGGCTAGGGTGGGAGGCCGGAGCTGCAGGTGATCAGCACTGCTGTGCCAGGCCCCCAAAGCCACCTGCTGGGACTCCACACATTGGCTGGCAGCTGGCTGGAGGAACCCCAGGATGCACAGTAATGACAGCTGTTGTGAACGGAGCCCCCAGTGTCCCTGTGGGTACGTATTTGGGGGAGTCTCATGTAACCCTCACAGCCATCCTATGAGGTCAGCAGTAGTATGTCCTTTGTGCAGCTGAGGACAAGTAATGCTGGGACCAGGGGCCCCCAGAGTCATCGCTCAGACTGTACCCTCTGGTGCGTGTCTGCACCCCTCAGTGGAAGTCAAGGTCTGCTTCCTCTAAAACATCTCTCCCACGCACACCAGCCCAGCCTGGGCTTGTCCTGCCATCTCCATCACTGCATTCACAGCTCTCTATCACCGTGATGTATGCAGATGCCATCTCCCAGACCTGACCCGGGACATCTCTCAAGGGATGGACGGAGCCACCGCATGGCCAGCACATGGCGGGCTGTTTTTTGGATCTGGAGGCTCATGAATGACCAAACAGACCCAGGCTCTTGGATGCCACCTAGTGGTAGGGAGCGCACCCACCACCTGTTTGCTTCCAAGGGACAGAGGTCCCCACAGAGGTCTCCAGGGTTGACTGACTTTGGACACCCACAGTTTCTGCTGTTCAGAGATGCAAGAGAGGTTAGCTGACTGGGGGAACAGGTGCCTGAAGCCCGGCTTGGGCAGAATCTGACCCAGGTCACGGGAGCCCCAGATGGAGAATCCGGGGATGCGCAGCTCCAGCTTCCTGCAGAAATGCCTGATGGGCGTTGGGTTCACCGTTAGAATTGCAAAGCCATTGGGGAATGCCTCTTCTGCAAGTCTGCTCCCACAAACACCTGTGGCTCCTGCTGACCCTCAAATGAGGGTGCCATAGAGGCTGTGGGGGGCTCCTCGCCCCCCGGGGCTGCCCTCCAGGAACCGCTGCATGGAATCTCATCTTCTGCAGAGGCTGCATTCTTGGGTGCACAGGAGATGGGTGTAGGTGTCTCCCTGGAACAGGAGGCCTGGGCCTCTGTGGGGGTCCTGTGGGTGGCTCATGCTCTGGGGCAGCTGAGTTCCATGGGTGGGTTCCCTCCACCACTGCACTGGGTGACTCTTCCACCTGCCCTTGGCCTCAGCTGGGCCTTTTCTACATGTTGTTGGAACCTTTTCCACCTGGGGTCCCAGGGTGAAGGGAAGCTGTCTTGCTGTGACCTTGGGTGAGTAGGTGGACTTAGGCCCGCTTGGCCCTATCTGCATGGAGGTATCTATGCCCACTGTGCACGGGCCACCCCTCAGAGAGGCAAAGCCACTTGACCCAAGGCTTGTGTAACAGAAGAGCTTTGTCTGGAACCCAGGTGGCCTAACTCCTGGTGTGGTTCCCTTCACCAATGAGGGTGAAATCCTACAGCAGGAGTGTTCAATAGCTAGACGACCCAGAGGGAGTCCTGGAGCATGGGCAGGGGATCTTTCACGATGTGCCCATTGCCCCTTCCTCTGGCCTTGGCTCTTAGGATGAGGTACCTTTGTGGTGGCTCTGTGGATTCAGCCCCAATCACACGCTGGTTACCTCTTCTGCAGCAGTGGCTCCACCTTGTTGGCACCTCTAGAGTCAGTGCCTCTCCAGCGGCTCCATCTTGCCTGGGTCAAGAAGAATGAAGAAGGCCACTGCCTGGCCTTGGAACCCAGACGCAATGCCGGGCAGGTGTGAGACCAAGTGGAAGCCCTGGACCCCAGGGAGCAGAGGTGGCAACTGAGGTCACCCCAGGGAAGGCCAGCAGCCATGGAGCAGGGGTGGAAAGGGAGGACAGGAGCAGCTTCCTGGAGGAGGTGGCCTTAGGTTGGTCTTAGTGTGGTTTGCTTGAAGGACATCGATTCTGTCCATGCAGAGCAGGTGACACCTTGGCCATGGGCGTATTCTGTCTGATCCAGGCAGGTTATTTGAGAGGGTGGAATTCCCTGAACCGCAGTGCAGGGCAGGCTGGGGATCTCTGCTCCCAAGCAGCCACGTCCTGCCAGCTCTGCATACCCACCCTGCCTCCCTCCCTCCCAGGCGCTCCTGGGGGCTCCGTGGGTTCAGAGCCACTGCAGCCTCAGTGCAGCAGAACATCTGCCTCCTGCCGCCTCTGCCCTCAGTCCAGAGCCTCCCGCCAGTGAGCATCTGGAGCAGAGTGGGCCGGGGGAACAGGGGAGGAATGGTCTTATAAGCTGTGCAGAGACACTAAGTGTCACAGCAGGCTCTTGCCACACAGACTGATTCTGTGTTTTGATTCTGACCGCGGACAGGTCTTTGCCTCATCCCTCCCTGGTCCCTGTGTCCTCAACCTGGGTCTGCCTAGAGAAGGCCCAGGACCCCTTCCTTTGGTGCTGTGACTGGTTCAAACCATGCTTGGGAGTCCTCACCCCCACGTCACCCAAAACCACCATAAACCCCCACCTGGTCACCTTTCCTGGCTCTCTTGATCCACTTTTGAACAGCCCCAGCAGCCAGGCCTGCTCACCCCGGAAACCCCCCTATGTGGGTGTGAGGCTTTATCAAACCCTCTGGGTGCTTGCGTGGCGTCACCCATCTTGACATTCAAACCCAACTTTGAGAGGAGTCTCTTCTTGTCTCAATTCAACCATCTCCTTTTCCAGGATCTGCGCCTGATACAGTGGTCAGTCCCTGAGTGCTGACCAGGCCTGGCCCTTCATCCCAGGCTAGAGCTGGTGATTCAGCCAAACAGGAGGAAAATGAGTCCCTCTCCTGGGAAGTGGAATTGGGAGGCGGGATGAGCAGCAGCCTTATGTGCTGAGCCACGGTTGTGGCCAAGCCTGGAGAGGTGGTCCACAGACTCCCACAGCTGGTTCCCCGCTGTCTTCCCTGGGATCCAGCTGTTTCAAGTTCTGTGAGTCTCCCCAGTAGCCATTCTATAAATTCTTCTTGCTCATTTATTTAAGCAATTCAAAGTGTGTCAACTCTGTTTGTGACCACAAGGAGTGTGACGAGCATAGTGTCCAGCACAGTTTACAAATAATGAAACCAAGTTGGGCTGAGGTGGCCCTGCTTAGCATTTATTTGCTCAGCAAAACCATCTTTGACCTCTTGGCCCATCATCAGGTTTAGACTTCCTGTGAGTAGTTGTAATCCTCCAATTAGTGGCACCAGCCGAGGTCCCCCCCACGTGCCCTGGCTCCTTCCACTGGAACCTGGTCTCTGTGGTGGATGAACTAAGGTTTGCTGCTCTGCCCACCAAAGGTGGGGGCTATTTCCCTCCCTGGGAGTCTGGATGCCCCCAGGCTAGTCTCTGGAAGCTGAGCACTGAGCAGGGCAGTCTCTGACCTCAAGGGACTTTCTCGGCAGGATGATGGCGGTAAACAAATAACAGGGTTTCTGCTCATGGTGAGAGCCAGGAGGAAAGGCGATAAAGAGTGACGGGGACAGCCCGTCAGGGAAGTCCAATCAGAGCAGGTGGCATTTGAACCAAGGCCTCCATGAGAGACAAGCTCTACACACCAGTGTGGCCAAACGCTGCAGGCCGGGGAGATGCCAGTTGTCCAGGCCACTCAGGAAGTCAGGGCCGAAGCCCTTGAGGGACGCCAGGGAGATGAGCAGAGGCAGCCACAGCCTCACTGGAAGCCACAGCTCCTGTTGCCATGGAAACCTGGCAAAGAAAGCGCTGGTCCCTCTTCCTCACTCTGCAGGAAGAGGGGAACCACAGAGAGGAGACCGTCCAGGGGAGGAGAGGCAGGGAGGCTGGTGACCTCCAACAGGTGCGATGCCGAGGGATACTGAGCGACCATCGTGCAGAGTTGAAACGACTGTGCCACCATGAGATGGAGAAGATGGCGGTGGCTGCTCCCGCTGAGAGCGTCATTGGATCAGATTTCCAAAACAGCCACCGACTTAAGGAGGGTCACTAGATGGCGAAGTTGGACTCCACGGGTTGTGATTCATCAGGGGACAGCAGCTGCTCACCATGTGCGTCCCTCTCAGCAGGAGGCAGGCGGGAACCCCCCTCACAGCCTGGCTGATCGCAGCCCAACCTAGACAGCCCCCCACCTTGGTGGGGACAAGGGGGTCCTGGCAACCCTGAGAGAGGTGGGGTCCACGGGGAGGGCAGGGTGCTAAAGAGGATCATGGTTGGGGACAGGAAGGGCTAATGCTCCTCAGCCACCAAGGCCGGGAGCCTTGCTCAGACCACTGACCTAGGAATGGCGGTCAGGAGGCCGGGGCTCCCCTTTCGTGTCTGCCACGGGTCATCGAGTGGCCATCAGCAACTTACTCTCCCTCGCTGGACCTCAGTGTCCCTTTCTGTGAATGGAATTGGTTGGAGAAGTTGCAATGGGACCATCTTAGGAGCAGGTTGTTAACAGGACTATGAGGCCAGCCACCAGACTGTCACCTCCCCAGGACCAAGTGCATCCACAGCACCAGGGGCCGTGCTCGCTGGGTGGTAGACGGTGGATATGGGAGGTGAGGATGAACCCCTGTGCCTGGTCTAACAACTCCAGGGGTCTCCTGATTGTCCCGAGGAAGTCAGAAATTAAAATTATTTAAAATACAAAATATCCCAATTTCTAAATATGAGCCCTTAATTTCAAATAAGGTTTTTTTTTTTTTTTCATATGGTTCGGTGTCATTCAGGCAGTGATTTTTTTTGTATAGATTTGGCTAAAAGACCTTCACGATCTTTCCCAGCTCTGCCTTCTTGGGAGGACCCAACCGCTGTGGGGCCATAAAGAATCCGCAACAGCTTTGGGACCTCCCCTCATTTAAGTTTCAAAGTTTTACCTTTAAACATCAGACTCAAGCGATCAGGAAAAAATGTAAACTAAACCAGAATGCTGATCAAAGCAATATTAAAAGGAAGAACAAAGTTGGGGAGTTTCTCCTCCTGACTTCAGGCCTCACTGTGAAGCCACAGCCACGTCACCAAGCCGGAAAGTGGCCGCTGGAAGGCCGTGTGTACAGCGGGGGTACAGAGGGCGTGGCTACGAGCTTCAAGGTGTCACGATCAAAGTCAAAAGGGTCCTTCTCACTGTTCACGTGGGAAATGGAAGGAGCTTCTCTCTGTGGATGAGTGTGGTCCTGCTGGCTGCACACTCACCCTCCTGCTTCTGGGGTGGACACTCTCGGGAAGGACAGAGCAGGGGACCAGGGACAGCTCCTCCCTTGAGGCAGAGTCCCTGGCTGGGTGTGCGTCACCCAGGGCAGCGTCCCTCCATCAGGGCTAGTGAGAAGGAAAGCAGCTGTGTCCCAGGCCTAGCCGGGTGGATGTCACTACAGGGGGAGCCTCCAGATTGCTGTGTGTCCTGCCCAGGGCATCCAGGCGAGGTCAGGGTCTGGGGCAGCTGGGGACGCAGGGCTGGCACCTAGAACAGTGGCTTGGCTTGCTTGGCCTCACTGCTGTCCTTCCCCTGCCTGGGAAGCTGCCTCCTGCTTCTGCTAATTAGGACACTGTCCCCCCCCCCATCATCCCTGACCACCCCGCCCACACACACACACACACACACACACACACACACAGTGGGAGACGGGCCTTCCCAGGGCTTCAGATCCCTCTGGATGTTGTGGGTCAAACACGGCGGAGTGCCTGCTTTTTCATACGGTTCGCTGTCGTGCTGGCAGCATCCCACCCTGCTGACCCACCCCATTGGACTATGAGCACCCCCACTTAACAGACGCTTCCGGACATCCTGAGATCCCCTCTTTGGGAACAGCCGTGCTGTGCTTGGACGGTCCTGTACCGCTGGGCACCCCATTCACTCGTGAACACCTTTTCAGCCTCGGGAGACAGTGCCGGGGGACGTCCACAGCATGACCACCCGACTTCTTCCTCAGAACAAGGTCCTGGAATTGGGCTTTGACCCTGTGTTAGATTCCCAGGGCCGCCACGTGAAGTGTTGAGACCAGATACCCACTGCGGTACCAGCCGTCCTGTCCACGTGGCCCTCTCCTGTACGTCTCTCTGATGATCTTGTCTCGAGTCCTTAATTACGTCAAAAGGTTTTTTCCAAATAAGCCCACAGGCACAGGTCCCAGAGTGAGGATGTGGACACGCTTTGGGGAGGACAGCCATCAACCCACACCAGATCCCTGGCTGATGGCCCTCCCTGGAGGACCCTTCCCCAGCCCTCATGTGCTGTCAGGGTGGACCGGAGAGCCTCCTTCCGTTGCCTCCTGTCAGTGGCCTTGGGAAAGCCTTAGCTTCTCTGAGCTGAGTTTCCCCTCTGTTGACTGGGGATCATAATCCCAGGTTCTGAGGGCCCAGGGAGATCAAGGTTAAATAAGACATGGCGGCTCCTTCCCACCCATGACTCACCTGTCAGAATCCCCGATCCATTCATTCTGACCCCGTCAGGATCACCCAGAGGCCTCGGACTCCACCTGGAGGGGCCGCCAGTGGACAGGTCTTGGGGACAACATGGTTTGGGGATTGGATTCCAGGGCAGCTGCTCCCCTAGGGGAGCAGAGAGCACCCTCAGGACACCAGGAAGTCCCCAGGGTGGCAGACTGGCCCACGAAGCCCAACACCGTGGTTTCTAGGGATGTCTTTTCTTTAGATCCCTGTGGGCCACCTCCCTACAGGTTCCTCATCTAGGACTTCAACCAACCACAGAAAATGTTTGTTAAAAATGTGTCTCTACTGAGCATGTGTGGACAATTATTATTACCAGAACAATATACAATAGCAATATGATCTAATACAACATAACATGAGCGTTTCTGTAGCATTTACACTGTATTAGGTATGATAAGTAACTAGGAATTATTTCGAGCTTTGGGAAACTGGGTGCCTTACATTCTACATAAGCAACACGAGCACCACAGATTGGGGTACCCACGGGATCTGTCTGGAACCCATCCCCCTCGCACGCTGAGGAGCAACTGTGTTAGAGCGGGGCACTCAGACCCTCCGTCTCAACTCCCGCCTCTACCTGTGTTCACACACGTGTGTGCCTGGCTGCATGGAGGTCTCTGTACACGTAAGCCTCTGTAGTCACTCAGTCTCTCTCTAGACGTGGGTGATTTATACTGCACATAGATAGATACGCACAGAGTTATGTGTGAACACACACACACACACACACACACACACACACACACAGGGAGAGGGGATGCAGGGACTTAGGACCTCATAGAGACGAATCCAAAGTGCTAACACCTTCCCCACAAGGAGAGCAGCTGGTGAGTGGGCCCCTGAGAGTGTCCATCAGTCCTCTTGATGGGGCATGGAATGAGGGCCTGATGCAGTGTGACCTGCACCATAGCATGTTCCAGGAGCTTCCCTAGGGCACCCTGATGCAAAGGTGACACTGACCCAGTCACTGGCACCCGCTGCAGTTTCCAGCCTGGAGGTGCAGGCTGTGACAGCAGACAGGCCGTGGGCACTGCTGGCCTTCCAGGCCCATGTGTTCTGCGGGACAGCACAGCGTCACACAGTGTTCTTAGAGGAGGGGTGGACGTCTCCCTGGGGACAGAGGGCCATGGAAGGCCACCTTTCTCCAGGAAGCCGTTTTCAGAACCTGACGGTGCCTCTCTGTTGGCAGACCTTAGATCTGGGGCTCTCAGCAGGCACCTGGAACCTGGGAGCTCCCCGTTCTTTGCGGAGGAGCAGGCACAGGGAGCAAGACTCGGCTAATTTAATTAATTAGTGTGCCCAGAAGCACGGGACAAAGTGTATTCCTCCACCATCCACAGTCACACAGGGGTGAGGCCCCTGGGGACAGAGAAGCTTCCACCCTGCCCCTGGAGCCACCGTGACAACGCTCCTTCTTGCAGTTGGAGACCCTTCTCGCCCAGTGATGGCACTCGCCGTCTGGTAACTGGGGGGGAGCTCTGGGTTGTAAAAATGGCCAGAATCAACATGGAGTCACTTTTGTCAAATCCCAGCAAAAACATTAAATGAAGCCAGGAGGAGCTGAAAGAGGGGACCTCACGCCTGACAGCAGGAGGTACCACCAAAGATGGACAGAACCACGGCCTTGCTCAAAGGCCACCGCAACCGCACACGAAGATACTTGCACAAGGACGTCTGCTGGGCGACCTTGGGCTGACGCCGCCCTTGCCAGTGATTCTCGTAACCAAAGATAATTGTTTCCCGATGTCTGTGTGACTCTCCTCCTGCTGCCTTTAGGATCTCCCCCGGCCTCACCCTCCCTGAATGCACACGTAGTGCTGTTGAGGTGGCGGTCCCTGAACAGGCCTACTGTCTTGAAGAGCGCCCCTGTTTGCCCTTGAGGTTGACAGGACAGTTCAGAGGAACGCCAGACCTCCGAGGGGCCGTCTGCTCTCCTCCCACATGCTCAGGACCTCGGGGCAGCCAGGCCGGCCACCAGCTGGCCCTGGGCTATGCTGCCTGCCAGGGACAGGGCCTTTACCTCCCTTTCCTACCAGCTTGTTCTGCAAATTCACAGGAAGAGGAACCTCCAAGAGATTCACAGGTCTTCGGGGTCTGCCTGAATCATGGCCCGGGGGTGCCCTCTTCGACATGGGGCTGGTGGTGCACTTTGGTTGAAAGGCTGTGAACCTTGGTGCCTGCTGAAGCTGTGGTTTTGCCATTCGCGGGGACTCTTCTCACTGGTACATCACAGGGTCTCCAAGGGCACATGAGTGGCCACAGACCTCTGTGTCCTCTCCTACTGGCCGTGACCTTAACCCCACTGAAGGTGACCCTCCCATGGGCACTGAGTTCCGCTGTGGCTTCCACTGACTGGGACAGGCCTGGGCATCCCTCCCCAGGGGCCCAGAGGTCTATGGGGGCTCAGTAGGCTCCTGCCTTGTCCAAAGGGTCTGCTTTCTTTGTCTGCCTCTCCCACATCCAGCAGGAGTGCTCAGGGGGAGGCTGGGCTGGGCTGAATCTCAGCCGGGCACATCTGTAATCGCACAGTTCAGCACCACCTCCACCAGCTGTTTACACGGCTGCCTGGGGTGCTGTGTGCGCTCAGTAAGCGAGAGCCCTAGGATCCAGCCGTGATGTCTGCTCTGGGTATGGAATCGCAGGATGGGAGATTCAGCCTGTTTGCTGATCCTAGAATGGATGCTAGAAAGGCTGGGAAGAAAATATCGTAAAAGAGGAGCTTTCTTATAAATGCCTTTGCTGTAAAACAGATAAACACCAAGAAAGGGAGTCAGTGGAAGAAAGGGACCGGGGTGGGAGAGGGGAGGGAGGCGGGGTGCTGGGAGCAATATTGGCCAAATTATATTGTGTGAGTGTCCGAATATGTGACAACAAACCCCATCCCCATGTACAACTACAATGCACCAATAAAAGTGTGGAAAGAGAAAAGGGATACATTTAGAGTGACAGAAAACAATGAAATGTGGCTCAGAAAAACAGTAGCTAGTGGAGGGGTTTCATGGCGTGACTTTTTGGTTACATTATGTTGCGTTTTAAGGAGGCAGAGAACACCAGTTGCTCACCAGGATGGATTTCAGGGAACAGCCTTGAGGATTAGGCGCATTCTCCTGAGATAAGGGAAGCCTGGGAACTTCAGAGAGCTGACCACCTGCCAGGGCTCAGTCAGGACAGGGCGGCAGCTGAGTGCACAGGGCTGGGGTGTTGTTTTGTTCTCTTGTCCTTGGGAGGTTGGGGCTGGTAAACCTCAGCCCTCTCTGTTCTCCTCCCTTGTCTCTGTTACATTTCCACCAGATAAAGGTGGTGGGCTAAGAGCATTGCAAACCAGAGTCGCTGTCATTACCCACTCGTCTGGTCTGAGCCTCTGCCTCCCGCTTAGCCCTCATTTGCTCTGTAACGGGCTTCTCACCCCAAAGTAAAGAGCAGTGGCTGACTCCAATGCTGTGGGGAGACTGAGGCCCAGCAGGTCTGAGGGTGCAGGGGGAGGGTGCTGAGCACAGCTGGGGGTGAGAGTCCACTCCCTCCGCTCTCTCCCTAGGAATCACACCCAGGAGTCATCGTTGGCCAAGAGGTGACAGGGAGGTGGGAAGTTGGGGACAAGGATGGCAAAGGGAGTGACGGAAGATGGCTTAAGGCAGCCAGAGTCCCTGCCTAGAGAGGGGGGACCACCAAGGAAGCAGAATCAGAGAGGGGACCGTCCCCTTGGAGGAGGCACTTGGACAGGCACCTCTGAAGCTAGCCAGGGTCTTTAGGGAGGATGCAGTCCTTGGAGGTCTCAGGAGAGGAGGTGTGTCCCAGCTCCGTTTCTAAATAGCCAGTGACAGTGCAAGACACTCACCTCTTTGAACCTCTGATTTCTTCTTCAGAAGTGGGGATGCCCACCCCTTAGCACTGATGCTAGAGCCCATTAAATCATGGACTGCCTGGCTCAGTAGGTGCTCAGCGAATGTTATACCCATAAGGTGCATTGGGAACCAACGGAGTCTGGAAGAGGGCAGGCAGGTGGAGGTCCACCATCTCCGCCCATTTCTAACACTGAACCAAAGTGTCCCATTAGAGGTCCTTCAGGCATGGACAATGAGAACATGGCTAGGAAATGCAGATGAGGAGGAAGCAGGCTCTTTCAGCCTGTGTCTTAGAGCCTGCCTAAGAAGGTGGTGTCTGCCTTGTGATGTGTGTGACTGGGGCATTGGCTGCATCTGCCCAGGTCCTCCACATGTGCCTCTATTGCACATGTGGGGGTTCTGGAGACTCAGTGCCAGGCTTGGCCATCCCGCAGGGCCTTTGCACATCCCATTTCTCCTTCTAGGATCACTGCTCCAGGCCATGGCCTTCTTGTCACTCAGGTTCTATGCAAGTGTGACCTCCAGGAGGCGTTCCGTGGCACCTGGGGAATGAGCTTCATTCACTCTCTGCCCAGAGTCCTTCTTCATCAGATGGTCCTGGTTAATCCCCTAGAAGCTTCCATCTCTCCCTGCCGTCTCGTGCCCGTTTATCTGCTCGCTGACTGTCTGGCCCCACTGGCCATCAACTTCACAGGAGCAGGCCAGATGGCTCATGGGGGGGGGGATTAGCACTTTCACTATTCTAAGGAAAAGGAAAAGAAATTAATAAACGGCTTGCTGCTGTCCCCCTCACTCGGGGCCACACTGTGTGTGAATCCAAGGAGCGTTGTTGGCAAGGCGGGCACCCGGGTGGGTTGAGGGCAGTTCAGCCGCAGTCCAGCCTCTGGCTGTGGGTTCTCAGCACGTCCGGTGCCCTGTGAGGTGCGCTTCGCACAGAGCATCTTTCCAGGGGTCACCAAACTGACCCTCTCCACTGGAACCACCCATTTAACGGGCTCCTGCAGAGGAGCCGACAGGTGGTGGGACGTCCTCAACCTTCACGGAGGCTGGCGTGGGCTCCCCCAGGCCCGTCCTGCCCCAGGCCCGGGCTCCCCTGGCTCCTCATCTGCCCATCATCGGGATCAGGACCAGAAGCCAGGCAAAGTGCCCAAGGGGACTGAACGCCCCTTGAGAATCTTGCTTACAATCCCCGGGCGTTGCCTTGGGGACCCTGCTTGCTGGCTGCTTCTCCTTTCTTCCCGCTAACAGAATTCCCGTCTACTGTGCCAAGGCTGCGTGCCCAGGAAACAGCTACGTGGGCTACCTCCCTTATTAATAGGGTGGTCAGGTAACAGAAATCTGGCTGAAGAGACTTTAGAGGATGCCTTCCAAGGATTTGGGGGAAACTTTCTTTTTCTAATGTAAGAAATACTACCTCTCCTCCCCTGGCCTCCTCTTTCTAGCTTCTTTCTTCTTTTCTGGAATGAGGATGTGATAACTGGGCAGGTGGCATCTATATGGTGATCTGGAGACAAAGGGAAAGACAATAGTGAAGGCTGGTCCCCGGATGTTTGAACTGCTGAAATGACGTCACCTTTCTGTTACAGGAGAAGAGGCAAGCCTCAGATTTGTTCAAGCTATTGCTTGGTCAGGTTTCCTGATGCTTGAGACTGGACAACAATTTTAAGATTCCCTCCTACTCAGCAAATGTCGTTCCTTTAAATTTCACCTAGAACCAGGACAGTCAGCAGCCATTTAATGTCTGGGAGGTGACCACATTCCCAGGAGGCTTCTTGGGGAATATCCTTAATAGTGAATGCAAAGTCCACGTCCTGTTGGTCTCGGTAAAAATGGGTAAAATGGGTAAAATGGTGGAAAATGACACAGCCAACAACCAATCTGCACCTATTTTTTTTTTTTTTTTTTTGGCAAGAACAGCTCAACACAACTCAGAGAACGGCTGCTTAAGAATCGACCCAGAGACTGCATGAGAAGCTTGCCCGTGGGTGGCTTTCTGGGTCACAGAGTCCCGAGTCCCAGACACCTCACGTTATGACATTTGCTAGATTCTCGGATTCTGTTTCAGCATGAGGCCTAAATAACTATTATTTGGGGGGAAACTCTAAAAGAAAGATGTACTGGGGGATGTGTATTTTTCAACACTACATTATTTCGCACGTCAAAACAGTCTTTATGGGGGGCTGGGGATGTAGCTCAAGCGGTAGCGCGCTCACCTGGCATGCGTGCGGCCCGGGTTCCATCCTCAGCACCACATACCAACAAAGATGTTGTGTCTGCTGAAAACTAAAAAATAAATATTAAAACTCTCTCTCTCTCTCTCTCTCTCTCTCTCTCTCTTAAAAAAAAAAAGTCTTTATGGGGGAAAAAAAGGAAGGCGCAGATGCACTTTTGTTGAGACTGAAATGTCCAGAGGAGTGGGTGGGTTTATGGAAGTAGCAGGACCCGTGAGGCTCCTTCATATGGCGTCTGCGAGCAAGGTGCGTGACATCATTGGTGTGTGTGACTTTGTAAAAAAGAGGTCTTTTTAAAATTCTTTATGATAATAGAAGGGGTTATTTGAAAAGATATTATTAATATGGTGATTTTTTAAAAAGAATGCCTTAACTTGAATCCTCACAAATGAGGGATTATGTGGAAAGTCTGATACCACATGGAAAATTTCTGCTTATCTTGCACCAAGTCCAGGAAAGTTTGAATCCCACACTTCTTTGGTACAAGTTTTTTTTTTTTTTCCCCCAAAAGTGTTGACCTCAATTTTTTTTTTTTTACAATGAAAATGAGTGGATCTCATTTCCATGTGGATTTATTTCCAATAAAGAATCTCTTTTTAATGTGAAAGGTAGCTTTTCATTATGAGGGGAAAAAGTAGCATTTCTCAAAGGAGGAAAAACAACCTCATTTTCTGAAAACAGGTATTTGGAAACATGGTTACGGAGTGTTGCTGAAAGCCACATAAACCTGCTGTGGGTAAAAATTCTTGTAACTGTAAACTTAAAAACATGCATCCACAAGAATTTTCTGATCTATTTCATTTTTTTTCCCAAGCAAAGAATTTCAGTGCTTTGGAACCTGGAGAAACTGATGCTCGCTCACCCGCCTTGAACAAGATCAGGCTCTGACACTGGACAATGAAATGCACACAGAGTGACACACGTCATGTGCCACCCATAGTCTGTGACAATTTTCTCACCACTGAGCTGATACTGCTGACTTAGGAAAGCATTGGATCCAGAGTGAAGATGCAGGCCAGCAGCCTGTCCATGACCGACCTGTGGCCTCATCAAGAACCTCTTACCCTGGCCCAGGCCAGAGGCTGCTGGGATCCCAGATAACTGGACTTGGTCACCCACCCTCATCTGAAATAAGAGGAAATGACATTAAAAGGAAAATTAGTTTAGTCACAGTTTGGCCTAAAATGGGAAGACAGATAAGCTGTCTTCTCCCCTTCTACAGAAAGGTTACAGTTTATAGGAACAAGGGTTAAGACATACACATATATTGATTCAGCTAGGCTGTGCTAGCCTAGGGGTACATTACAATTCCTCTTCCTTGACACCTGCCTGGACCAGCGGGGACAGCTTCTGTTTCCATTCTCACAATGTGGAAGCTGGGATGGAGAAAATACAGGTGACCAAGAAACGGAGAGGGGAAAAAAATAATTAGGGGCTTTTAATTTGAAAGAAGCCCTGTAACAAAACAACCATTGTTATTGAAGGCCCCTGAAATGCTGGGTTCATTTGTTATTGCAGCATACCCTCATCCACCCTGACTCGTTTGTTAAAAATATAAAAATTCACCAATTGCTGATTTGTTTTCAAATATAGCTGACTGACATCAATTCTAGATTATCAACAAAACCAACCAGTCTCTTGTCTTATTGTTGGCAGGTGTCTTTTCCAATCTCTTAGGAGCCTGGGGGATCATCCAGAGCTTAGAGATATCTAACTCATCTTTGCTGTTCTAGAGTTAAACACAGAGAAAGCCAAAAAACACATTGCTATATTCATGTTTGGAGAACAAATGAATACGTGCAGACCACTTCATCTTTGATCAGCTGTCTTCATCCTTCATAACTCTATGTATTTGAACGGGCATTTGCAGAGCCTTTGTACCAAACAGCGGTGCAGAGGTTGGTCTGGAGTCGGGGCATCTGGATTAGTAGCTGACATGAACATTCATTCCTTATAGCCATGTAATCTCTGATTTGTGCTCCAAGGTGAGTCATGATCCCTATCTGTAAGATGAGTAAATAGCCACCTCTTGGGGTTATTGAGAAAACTGCATCAGATGACATTATCAAAGGGCTGCTGGAATTTTATCATCTCCAAAGCACTTTCAGGAGCATCTTGGACACTTTGAATCTGTCTCTTTTATTGACACTGGTCAGTTCTGTGGTCTCTGGAACGAAGGTCAAGAACTGGGATAGGAGGTTGTATCATGAGCAGATAAATGGAACGAGTCCCCACCTAGCATTTCAGTTCAGCCAAACAGTGTCAATATAATATGAGGGTATGGCCTCCCCTCCAGCTGCCCTTCTACTGTCTCTTTAGTTTTCTGGGTAGAGTTGCCCGGTGCCTGTGAGTTGTGCTGTGTCCCTGGGGAACTCAGCTGTGCCAGATGGGGAGGGGTTTCCACAGGCTTTTTCCAAAAGGCTTTGCTCTCCTGGGTCCCCTCTGCAAGGCCAGCCCCCTTGGTTCCAGAGGCTGATCCAAGGTGAGGAGCAGGGCCCGTGGTTCAAAAGTCAGCACCTAACACGATGGTTCACACCAACATGGGAGAGAATTCACCCCCCCAGTGTGGCCAAGGCTGCAAGCTCTGTAAGACCCTGGTGTGCAGGAAAGCTGCTCTCTGTGACACCCCCAAAGGGCAGGAGAGGCTGGGGGTGGAGTCCAAGGGGCCTGAGGGGGCCCAGGCTTTTTGTTTAATCAGCTCATGACCTTGGGCAAGTCACTTAACCTCTGAGCCTCAGTGCCCTGCTCTCTAAAATGGGCAGAATGACCCACAACCTGGTCAAGTCCTGGAGGGGGTGAGAAGGGAGCGAGGTAACTGCATGTACCTCATCTGCCCCTGGCTCCTGGGGAAGTTCTCCATATCCACAGTCTCCACATCAGCGGCTCAGCCAACAATGGATCAAAAATACTTGAAAAAATTTATTTATGTATTTATTTATTTATTTATAGTAGTCAGTGTACCTCCCCCCATTCAATCTACAACAAGGCCAGAAATACATTTTCCAAATTCCTATTTTTTTTGGGGGGGGGCTCAAAAGTGATTATCTCAAGTGATTAGTGAAAACAAAACTCTTAAAAACACAAATAAAAATAATACAGCAAAACAACTGTGATATTCACATATCATTCTGTCAGTCACCTGGAATGATTTAGAGGGTACAGAAGAATGTGTGGGGTTCTGTGCGATCATACGCCGTTTTGCATAAGGAGCACCAGCATCCATGGGTTGGCACCTGCAGGGGTCCTGGATCCGGCCCTCTAGGGGACACAACCAGGGAAGTTAGGGTTTCCTTATATTTGATTCATTACAAATTCTCATACATGAGACTCTTTCTTAAATAGTTTATTTTGAACTAGAACTCACTCTGGTCTAGAACTCACCCTGAACCAACTGCATACAGTTGGGGACACTACTGTGTGGCAGCTGCCATGCTGATGATAAAGAGCCAGCGGATGGGAAGTGGGGAGTCTCCAGATGAAGGGTTTCTAGCTAATGAAAACAAGGGTGTCACCGACACCTGCTTAATTTTTTTTTATGTTTGATGAATTTGCAGTGTTTTGTTCAATGACAACATTTCATGTCACTTCTTAAGGTGTCAACATACACACATGACTCCACTTCTTAGTGTAATGTTCTTGTAAAATAAAAGCAGAGACGTTCTGTTTACAAAAGCTGCGTGTCCGCATCTGTCTGGTCACTTAAACTGGCGACTTTGTCCTTTCCGTGCACAAACACGTGGACTAACCTGCCATGAAGGTAACAGGCTGTCCACGGGAGGGAGTGGGTGGTCATCACAGGGTGGGCTTGTCTGTCACGCGTCACACCCTCCCACTCCCTCTGTGTCACATGCCGTGTCACGTCACAGCAGCACGAGCCCCTCCCCAGATGGGGCACCGTGTTCTTGCACTTCCCAGCTCCCAGGACTGAGAGCCAATGAACTTCTATTTGCTTCTAAACTGCACAGCCCTGGTCTGTGGCTACAGCCACAGAAGAGGAAGACACTTGATATCATTAGAGAAGGAGTCTCATGATAAGGGTCTGTGTTTCCCCAACAGTCACCAATACACTAAAATAAAAAAGAAAAAAGAAAGAAAGATCCATGAAATTGTGCACTTTAAAGGTTTGCGCGGTGTTTCAGTCAGCTACGTCGCTGCTGTGACTAACGGATCTGACCAGAACAAATTTTTTTTTGAGGGGGGGCCATACCAGGGATTGAATTCAGGAGCCCTCAACCACTGAGCCCCATCCCAGCCCTATTTTGTATTTTATTTAGACACAGGGTCTCACTGAGTTGCTTAGCACCTCTCTGTCACTGAGGCTGGTTGTGAACTTGGGATCCTCGTGCCTCAGCCTCCAAGCTGCTGGGATTACAGGTCTGCGCCACCACACCTGGCTCTGACCAGAACAATTTTAAAGGAGGAAAAGTTTATTTGAGGGCTCACAGTTTCCGAGGTCTTATTCCATAGAAGGCCAGCTCCGTTCCTCAGGGCTCGAGGTGGGGCTGAACATCATGGCAGAAGAGTGTGGCGGAGGGAAGCAGCTCACATGGTGATCAGGAAGCAGAGGGAGACTCCACTGATACAAATATATACCCACACCACACCCCAGTTTCCTCCAGCCACACCCACTGCCTTCAGTTGCCACTCAGCCACTCAGTTAATCTCTATCAGGGGATTGATTCTCTTATTGGTTACGGCTGTCACAACTCACTCATTTCCCATCTGAACCTTCTTGCCGTGTCTCCCACATGAGCTTTCGGGGACACCTCACATCTGAACCATAACACAAGGTATAAAGTGAAAAATATTTCCAAATAAATCTGTTAAAATCTGCATGTGAAACCATCCTTTCAACATATATTGATTGAGCATCTACTCCTGCCGGGGGCAGCTCCCGGTCCTGGAATGACAGCTGGGTCCGCCCTTGCAGAGGTGACACTGGTGTGCAGGGGAGACAGACAGTAGACAAGGGCTAGGTGACAAGTGCTAGGGGACGTGGAGGAGCGGCAGGCACGACTGTTGCTACTGGGCTGTCGCTAGTCACCACGGGTCAGGAGCAGAGACATTTGTGAAGCCAGGGTTGGGGCTGAGGCCCAAGGAGGTGGAGGCCCAGGTCTGAGATGTGCAGGTTCCAGTGGTCACGGCCAGGAGCAGCGCAGGGCTCACGGTCCAGCTGTGTTTCCCACTGTGGCTCTGGCCCGGGCTTCTCCAGAGGCCAGCTGGAGAAGGTGCAAAGGCTGTGGGGTGGGGAAGGGGCACTGCCTTCCGCGTCACCCCACTCCCCTTTAGTCAGTGGCATCTCTACTCTTGTTTCACTGGGGTTTCGTGTAACTGTGTTTGGACGAGTGGCGGAGCTGTCAAGCTGCAGGAGGTTGGAACCCGCGGAGCTGGGTGCTGGAATGGGAGGGAGGTGGCCCCACGGGAAGAACACGATGCTAAGATCAAGACCACGGAAAGGCAGGCCCCGTGCTGGGGGCTGAGCTGGGTCCTCTCTGCTGGCTCCCCCAGTTCAGAATGTGACCCTGGAAATCTTGTTCAGTCCCTAGATGCCACCTGTCCTGGGAAGGGCAGCCTCTGAGAAGCCGAGAGCTGGAGGCTGTCTGCTGAGCCCCGTCCCCAAGGCAGGTGACCCCCACACCCCACCAGCTCCAGACTGGACCCTAGGGCCATGGGGCTGTGGCAGTGATGATGGAAACCAGGAAGGCGGGCAGCTGGTGAGTGCCATCTGGGGTCCCTGTCACAGGCAGCGTGCGGGAGAGAAGGGTGCAGCCTCTTCTGACGGGTGGAAGTTGGGGAGGCTGTGGGGGGTGGAACTGGGTTGAGGAGTTTCTTTCTGGGCCCTTCTCCAGCTGGGCTGGAGGGAGCTGTAGAGCAAGGGCAGCCCCAGCCAGGAGCCTCTGGACCTGATGGGAAGGGGCCAGAGCTCAGCTGCAGAGTGGGTGCTTCTGGGAAGGCAGGGGGTGGCCCTGGTGAGTGGCCAAGGGCGGCTACTTGCTGACCTGCTCTGCTGAGAAAACAGGCTCTTTCCCAAAGGCTCTTGCAAGCAAGGATCTAAGGCCTTTTTGTTCTCTTTTTGGACCCAGCAGGGAACCAGAGTGAGGCAGGGGCTGCCTGGGAAACTGGAACGGGCCTGGGGAGCCAAGAGGCCAGGCTTTGGCAGAAAGTCATCTTACCCAAGTGTCCCCAAACCAAAATCCCACTTACAGGAAAGGAAAATCAGAGTTCAAGAGAATGTGAACCTGGGGAGTCTGTTTAGAAACCACTGGGAAGGATGGAAAGGATCAGTCACTCAAGAGGTGACAGAAACTTCTGTTTTCTACCCAAGTCCCCCAGAGGTAAGTGAGCCAAAGAAACCCTTGCTGACTTCTGCTGTCATCCTCCAGGGTGGATGATGGAGCTGCTGGCACATTCTGTCCCCAGGATTAGAGATGGAGCCACGCGATGGCACACACCAACTTGAAGTGCACATGCCACACTAGCACCTGCTGTCCCCACTGGCCTGCCTATGCTGAGCATTGGGCCTCCAACTCATTCCAGAGGGGCTTCTGTCCTCCAAGACCCCCAGCTCCCCTGCCTGCTTCTCCCTGCCCTTTCACCTCCTCCAAGGGCCAAGTCTAAAATCCAAAGACCCCCAGATTTCTGCACCCTGGATTGTCACCACGATTCCTACCACTTAAGACAGCAGCTGAAAAGCCAGCCTGGTGGCACATGCCTGTAGTCCCAGCTGCTCAGGGGGCTGAGGCAGGAGTCTGAGCCAACCTGGGTGATAGAGCAAAACCTCGTCTCTTAAAACAAAACAGAGTTCAGTTGAGGAATTGTGTGTTCTGTTTTTTTCCTTTTATTAAATATCTGTTTGGGGGGCCTAATTATCTAGGTCATCAGACTGCCAGACATGCAAGCCAGTGTTGGATTACAGACAATTCCATCAGTGGATTCCAGATAGAAGGACGGGGAGCGGTTGTACTTCCCCAAGGGAATCCTGCTTGTGGGGCAACCCCAGAGGAGTTGCTTAGCACTGGGTTCCCAGCGCTCCCCACAGAGCCAGGCATAAAGAAGGTGGCCATGAAAACTTAGAAATGGATAAATGAATGGATGGATGGATGGTTTCAAGGACAGCCCAAAGGAGGAAATTCCTTCTCCAGTACCTGAGCCCCATTTTTTAGTGCTCTGTTCCTGTCTGGGATGCTCTGCTGTTTCCTCTTATCCAACATCAAAGGGACCTTCAATGCCTTTATTCTCACTCAGAGAGAGATTGGGAACAGGTCAAAGATGAAATGCATGGAGATTAAAATGTGTTGCATTTTAGGAGAAAGAAAGGGAATGTAATACAGTACTTTTATCTTTTTGATCACAGTTAAATAATTATTAGGGTCAGGATTGATTTAGTGTCTGCATCATTGATACCATCACCACAAGCATTATTATCAACATACCACCACTATCACCACTACACCACCATGACCACCACCACCATCACCACCACTACACCACCATGACCACCAACACCACTACCACCACTACACCAGCATGACTACCACCACCACTACCACCATCTCCATCACCACTATTACCATCATTACTGTCACCAGCACCATGATCACCACTACTACCACCATCTCCATCACCACCATTACCACCATCACCATCAATACTGCCACCACCACCATGACCACCACCACCACTACCACCATCTCCATCATCACCGTCACCACCCACCATACCCATTATCTCCACCATCACCATCACCATTATCACCCTAACACCATCACCACCATTATACCACCTGGAAAAAGTGATATCTAAACTGGATTTTGAAGCTGGATAACAACTGGCCAGGTGGGTAAGAAGCAGGTGTTATAAGTCCCAGAGTGTATAAAGACAGGACAGGATTGTTAGGGTGAAGGCTAAGGATTCTGGCTCTTCCCAAGTGTGAACAGAGGAGAAGAAACCGAACAGGTTGGTAGTGGGAGAATTGGGAGTGGCAGGTATTGACCTTGCAATTCTAGCCCTTCTGACTGTTGCTATTTAACAAACTTGGCTTTTCTGTCATAGGCAAGCGATTTTAGCAAAGGAAATGATACTTACTCACTCATTTATTCAACAGATAATTATCTACCATCATGTACAAGGTTCAAGGGATACAGGCCAAGAACAAAACCACGGAATACATTCAAATGGCCTCATTGATCTCCACAACAGGCAGTGAGAATCCACTTGGCTATTATTGGTAAAAATAGCCTGGGAGCCTTCAACTCAACATTTACATAATCACTTTCCTGGCAGTCCGGTAGGGTACATGGTGTCCATTTTCAGGAAGGCTGACGGTTGACGAGAAGCTAAACATGCTGTTCAGACACATCCAGCCAATCAGGACTGCAGCCAGGACTCCCAGCCAGGTGGTGTGGCATCAAGCCTCAGGATCTTGGCTTTCCTGGCACCGTCTAAGAGAAACACAGCTGCAGCTGCAGCCAGGCCTGCGGTGTTTCAGGACTCGATTTGCTCTGGGGACACCATTTATTTAGACTCCCTCCTCCTCTCCAAGCAGGGGCCATGGAGGCTTGGGAGACCCAAGCGGGCCCCTCCCCACCCACATATTTCCAAGCAGCTCTGCAGCCTGACCTGCCTCTGGAGGACTCGGGCGTCACGGGCGGAGCTCCCTGCGTACTCACAGAGGCCCTGGGGTGTCTGGGTAGGTCATCCTTGCCACTTGCCCACTTCCTGCCTGGTGTCCTCTGGTAGGGGAGGGGGGCAGGGGGCAGGCAGGTGGTGAGGAGAAGTCAGCTGACAGCTGTGGGAACCAGTTCCTTCATCCAAAACAGAGCAGCTCCAGGTCAGGACAGAAGGCCCAGCCCAGGATGCCCAGGTTCTCCCAAAGTCTGGAAAGAATTCAGCCCTGGGGGTGGGGGCGGGGAGGCACACACTCCAACACTGGGAAAGGGGATGTGGGAGACTGGAAAAGAAGAGCCGACCAATGAACCGGAAGGCCAAGGAGAGCCACCTCAGAGGGATGTAGGCACCTCCCAGCATCCAGCCTCCTAATACTTAGCCTCTCGGGGACAGTGTGGTGACTGTCTATTCTCCCCCACTCCAGAGTCAGCTCTGCAGGGGCAGGCAAGGTGCTGGCACACGGCTGGTGCCAGAGAGAGGTTTGTGAGTGGATTTAAAGAGCGCCATAGCCAGAAGCATGGCAGGTGTCTGCCGTAGGGATGGGGACGGCTGCCCTGATTGCCCCGAGGAGATGGAGGGGGACCCAGGAGGGGTGCTGCTTGCACACAGCCCCAGTGTGCGTGGGCACTCTTGCTGTGACAGACACACCTGGGGGCAGGGCTGTACTGGACACTGTCCCCTACCTGAAGCCTGTGGTGGAGTGTGGGGGGTGGCAGGCACTCACGTTCACACTGAGAATTATAGGACTGGCTGTGGTCCTTGGGACCCAGAGAGCCATGTGCTGGGCCCCCGAAGGACAAGTCCATGGACGCTCCTGACCCACAGGTTTGGCGTTCTTCTCTTTGATACGAGGTCCTCGCCCACGTTTCCCCCACTTTATTACTTTAATGGATGTGCGCACGTGTGAGTGACGATTGAGGTGACACAGTCGTAGCTTCCTGTCCTAAGAAACCACCTCGGCTCAGGTGCTTGCAGAAGCTGCTCCTTTATCACCTTCCTGCCCTGACTCTGGGTCCAGAGGCATGTGGTCCAGGGAGGGACACCTGACTCAGACAGAGACCACGCGGGCTGTGGGAGTAGGGACACGGGGCAGGCAGAGGCTGTAAGGTGTGGACCTTGGAAGAGCTCAAGTGGCAGCTCCCGGGAGGTGTCGACTTAGCCAGGAAGGGCTGACGCTCCTCAGGGTTCTCATCCCTTGCACAGCTCCAGGGAAGTGGGCAACGGGGCTGGAAGGCACAGCCTGGCGCTCTCTGCTAGCGCCGGGGCCTGGGGGCTGTTTCTGCCCCCGCCGGCACACCTGTGTTCACAAAGCAGCATCCATGCCTCCGTGGCCCCTCCCTGGGATTTTCCACTTCTCAAGCCAGGGGAAGAGCAGCCGCACCTTCCAGGGGTTGCTGCATCATAGGACTGCAAGAAGATACAGCCCCTGCCTCCGCAAATGCCCAGCTGACCAGTAGTGCTGGGGGCTGACCACCAGACCTGGGCTGGCAGCCCTCCACAAACTCCTCACCCACTCCCACCCCTGGGGCCCCCTCCCTGCAGGAACCTCACGATGTGGTTTGGCTGCCATGGAGAACGTCAGTGTGCAGGGGACAATAAAGCCGGGCTGTGAATTGTCAGAGATGAGGGCACATGGAAAGTTCTGGAAGCGTCACATCCTGGCTCCCACAGCCAAGGTCTTTCTGAGGCACTGCCATCTCCAGCTGTAACCCGCTGCGGGCCTCTGCCTCGGTGGCTGTGAGCTGATGGATTCCCCACTGGGAGATGGGGTGGGGCTGGCCTGCACGCTCCTCTTCCCCCTGATCCCTGGAGTCTTATCCAAACTCTGCAGAATGAGGACACTGTGGTGATTTTCCAGGGCTGAGCTAACTGGCTGGGAGCAGAGCTGGTGCTCAGCCATGGCTGCCCGACCTCGCACCATGCACCTTCCCACACATTGCCCTCCGTCCACCAGCACCCAGTGGCTGTGGGTGGAGGTGTATGCAGCTTTGCCCCCATCTCCAAAGCTCTGGGTTCGCCTTCAGCAAACACATCTGGGGCCTCCTGCATGGTCCTTCCTGGGCAGCAGGGCTACAGCAGCTGGAAGCCCCAGGCTCTGCACATGGGAGCCAAGGGCCCAGCAGGAAGACCAGCAGCCGGGAGAGGGCCAATTCAGACTTGCAGAGAGCTGTGGGTGAGGCCGTGCCATCGAGAGAGCTTGGGTGCCTCTTGAAACCCTGCAGGAGCTTCTCTGGGGTTCACCGGGCAGAGAATAGCTGGACAAGTCCCCCAGCCAGAACGAGAACACCAAGGGAGGAGGACAAGGTCCTGGTGTCGGGGAAGAGCAAGGCGGGGAAGGACACTCTATCTTAGATTTAGCTCCCTTGCATTCTGTTTAGGGAGAGAGAATAATGAACAAAAATGTTGTTAAAAATACATGCTAATGTAGCACCCAGGGCAAGGCAAGAGCCCCGTGAGGGGGAGGAAGAACCAGGAAGCCCTCGATTGGCGGGTGAATGGCACGTGAGCAGGCCCTGGGAGGCTAGGCCTGGCTTCAGAAGGAAGGCAATGATACCAAAGTTTCCTGGCAGAGCCTAATCCAAAGCACAGGGCAGGATCTTTGTAGAATTTAGGAGAAATGGCCAGTTCTCCACTATTTTCAGCATGGGTAGAAGTTTGAAGAGGGTCTTCAAGCAGAGGTCAGATTGCAGAGAACCTTAGATGAAAAGTTAAGAAGATTCCTTCCATGGGCAGTAGGGAGCCATGGAAGGTTCCTGAGCTGGAGAAGAGTCAAATAGGAGTTGTGTTCACAGAAAAACTCCTGGTGGTGGTGTAAAAGTGGAATCAGAGAAGGAAGGAACTGGAGGTGGACAAATGGCCATGAGAATGTTACTTTAAGGCACTCAGGAATGAGGAACGGGACCTGTGGAGGCGCTCCCTGGATGCCTCTCTGGACCTGAGGGCAGGGGCAGGGGTGGGGCACACAGGTGAACCTGGTAGCCTCTTCTGGGAAGCCGTCCTGGGGCCACCCAGGTGGCTTTGGGCTCTCCTTCTGCTTGTGGCTGTAGCCCCCACTTGGTCCTCTGCTTCTCCTGCAGGAACCCGCACACACTTTGTGTATCCCCCCGGGGGTCACCCTCAGCCTGCTCTGCATTACAGACCACTCCATCCTGAGCTGAGCCCAACCCAGGTGGCCAAGGTGGCTGACAACCTAAGTCCCATTTCCCTGGCCACAGAGAGTACCCTACACCCATTCCACCTGGCCTCTGTCTCTCTGGGGCCAATCCTGGTCCTGACATTCAGTCAAACTCTTCTCCACGCCCTTGTCTCGCCCGACTCTGTGGGCTGAGGTCCACCCAGCGGCCACAGAAGCCCCGACCCCAATGAATGTGAATTCAAAACTTCACCATTTATTGTTGGTGAGACTGCAGGTTGGTGCAACCACTCTGGAAAGCAGTCTGGAGATTCCTCAGAGAACCTGGAACCGAACCACCATTTAACCCAGTTATCCCACTCCTCGGTCTATACTCACAGAACTTAAGATCAGCACACCACAGGGACACAGCCACATCAATGTTTACAGCAGCTCAATTCACAAATAGCTAAACTGTGGAACCAACCTAGGTGCCCTTCCACAGATGAATGGATAAAGAAAAGGTAGCATACAGACACAGTGGAATGTTATTCATCCATAAAGAAGAATGAAATCATGGCATTTACCAGTAAATGGAGGCACCTGGAGACTATTATGCTAAGTGAAATAGGCAGTCCCCACAAATCAAAGGCCAGTGTTCTCTCTCATATGCAGATAATGACCCACAACAGGCAGGAGGTGGTGAGGTGAGGGAGGGAGGAGTGGAGGTTTACCAGATTAGAGAGGGGGCAGTAGGGGGAAGGAGGGTTGGGAATGGGAAAGATAGTAGAATGAATCGGACATCACTTTCCTGTGTTCATATATGACTACATGACCAGTGTAACTCCATATCATGCACATCCACAAGAACTGGAAGTTACACTACATGTATGATATGTCAAAACACATTCTACTGCCATGTATAACTAAAAAGAACAGATAAATTTTTTTACAAAGTTAAAAGAAAAACCACTGCACCACTTGGGCATGGAGACCACCAACTACTACTTGGAGACCACCAACTGCTACCACCCAGGACTCCCCCTGCCCTGTACTTCCTGCCGCCCTCTAGACATCTATGTTGGTCAAGATCGAGTTCCTGGAAATAGGCCTTCGAGCTCAGAGAACATCTGGTCCCACCCGCAGACCCCGATCCTGGACGCTGGTATGGACTCAAATTGTGAGGACCCCACCCAAGTCCTAATGTCCAAATCAAGCCCTTGAGAGCTAGCTACCTGTAAGCCCCCACGGGGTCCCCAGCCACCCTGCCTGCCCATTGTGCCCCACCTGTGGAGCTCTGAACCTCATGCCACCTCCGCCATCGTGCCTGGCATGTGAGTCACAGAGGCCAAGGACTGGCTGAAGGTGCCCGCCTGGGGGTTCTGGCGTCCAGCTCTGCCCACACTCCTGCGGCACATGCCTGTCACCCGGGCCCGCGTGCTCCAGGCTGCCAGAGCCTGCAGGGCAGAGCCAGCTGGGGCCGGGAGCGGGGAGGTGTGGGGCGGTGATGTGGCCCCATCTGTGGAGACACTCTGCTTTCCAGAGCTCCAGAGCCACTGCCCCAAACAACCCACTCCATCACCCGTGTCATCTCAGAGCAATAATTCAAATTATGTGTGAAGATAATAATAATGATGATGACAATAAAAACAAAATCAGCCGCAGTGGAGCACTGTGTCCCCAGCACAGCCCCAGGGCTTGATGGGGATGATGTCACCCAGCCGTGGGGCTGTGGGTGTGATCATCCCATTCTTGCAGGTGAGCAGGCTGAGCACAGAGACGGGACAGCCCTGCACCAGGCTACCCTTCTCAAGCCTCACCACCCTTCAGCAGCTAGGCCCCAGGGCCACCAGAAAAACATGTGGGCTGCTCCCTGAAGGGGGAGAATCATCCACGGACTTGAGGCACATCAGAAACTTGATGTGTGGCTGCAGTCCCCACCAGCCAGCTCACCCCGATCCCCGAAAACCTCACTGGAGGACGCGACTTCAATCCTACATCACAGATTTCCATCTGAGCAGCCATTGTTTTTTTTTTTTTTTTTTAAGAAAGTAAATGAAAGCCCTGGTCTAGCTGTTGGGGACCTTGCAAAATCCCCAAGTCACAGAGCAGCCTGTGCGTGAGCAGTGGTGGTTTACATTGTTCCTTTATTGTCACCAGTTCCATCACTCAGTTTACAAAGCATTTCCCCAGCCCTACAGGTGAGGAGATCAAGATCCCGGGAGACAAAGGAGGCTGGGAAGTAGCACGTCTGGTTTTCTGGTTCCAGATAGAATTCTCTGGTCTGCACCCCTCCATTTGTCTGCTCTGTAATCTTTCCCTCCGGGGCCTTTCCTCCTGCTTCAGATTCCTGGTATCTCCCATTGCTTTCCTGATATCAGTCATTTACATTTTAGCAAGAATAATTTTCAGTCCGTATATTCTTTCTCCAAAGCGCTCATCCTTGTTTAGTCCCGGGTCACAGAGGCAGGCCTCTCTGAAAGGGCCGTCTTGTATCAGTGGGCTTTGGCACTTAGAGAAGAACTTTGCAATCAATGTGACCCACTTAGCTGCGCTGCCTGCTTCCTCGCATCCTGGATAGTCTTGGAAACAGGGACGGGTGAAGGGAAGCTCCCCTCCTACCTGCAGGGTGAGCTGTCTGGTGACTGCATCCCGAGTGCCCTGGGTGCCGCTCCTCACTCTGGTGCTACTGGCTGGTGGCTGGTCTTGAGCTGTCTGAGAGTGCATGGAGCATCCTGGGGAACAGACACATCCGTCTGCATGTTTTTCACCCTTCTCTCCAGGCTGCTTGGCTTCCCAGCCTGAGATGGGCCCTTCCCTTTGTCTGAGGCCCTTCTGTTTTCCTGAAAACTCAGAAATGAACACACACGGACTACGTACAGGAGGGGGACATACAGTTCCATACAGCTCACTGCCCGCATCGTCATGACTGCCACTATTAATCACTCACCAATATATCACTATTACGAGGAGGATTATTACTAATTATTTTTAAGTTGCTTCCTTTGGATCAGTCTTTGTGCTTGACAGCATGGTTAACACCTGGGAAAGGGGACGACATGCGCACCTCAGTGATCCCATCAGACAGAGGGGAACAGTGGGGCACAGAGAGGTGACGTCACCTGGGTGGGGTGGCTCAGCAGATGCACTGATGTAGCAGTAAGCCTGCTGAGACGGTGGGCCTGCCTCCCCGCACAGTCCCTGTCACAGTGTCCCTCTGAGGGGGCTGCCTGGGCCAGCCAGGTTGGAGGGCCTTGCTGAACTCTGTGTGTCCTTGCAACGGGGTCTGTAGTGAGCCCTGCCCCTCCCTGTCCAGTCCTCTCCCCCGCCTCGTCTCTGACCTGCTCCTCTTCTCCCCTCTCTGGCCCTGGGCCAGTGTGATAGGAGAGTTTGCCAAGAAGTGAGGGACGTGGCCAGGAACGCCATGGAATGTCTGCTCCTCCGTCTGTGACACCAGAGGGCTCCACCTTGCTGCTGGCCCAGTTTCCAGGCAGGTGGAATATGCATGTGGCATTTGGCAGGGGGCCCGCCGAGGCTCGGGAGGGGGACTGGAGGGAACCAGCCTGGGTTCGCTCAGGGTCTTAGAGAGGGAGGACACGGAAGGCTGACCCTGCCCATAAACTTCCTGTAGCTTCTGCGGCTTTGCCAAGGCCGCCTCTCCAGCGTGCTGGGCTGCTGGAACCGAGCAGGGAACTCAGCCTTCCCTTCAGACAGACTGCCCTGGCCTGCTCCAGGAAGTCCTCCTTCCCTCCTGGGTCACGAGGAGCATCGCTCCCCAGGGACTTCTGGGCGTCCAACGGGGAACTGGTGCCCAGAACCAGGAGCAGTCTGTCCCTTCCTGGTCCATGAGCTCATGAGGGAGGGGACCTGGGGCTCTTTTTCTCTGCCCCACATGTGGCTGACATCTGGCATGTTCTAGACACTCGATCCGTGTTTCAACTCTAGTTTTGCCAACTTGGAAGGCAGCAGAAGAGGAGGAAGGGGAAGGCACGTGAGGGAGATGGGTGTGGTTCCCGGGCAGCCAAGTGGCTCAGAGATGGGGCCAGCCCTGCTCCCTGCCAAGCTTCATGAACCATCGGGACAGGGCCGAGCCCGCCCGAAGCTAGGTGATGGCTTTAGGTGGGCTTGTGGGGACAACCCCAGTTTTCCCTCTAACTTCTCCCAAGTTTTTTCCACTAGAGGTATCCACATTTAATTTTTTTACATTAAGATATTCTCAAGAGGATGTGCCTCCAGTGGATAGCCATGTGCTAGTCAACAGCCCACTCACTATCCCAGACTTCAGTTGTGCAATCTGCTTTGACTAAAAATTAGATCTGTGCACAGTGCCTGCACAGGTGTGTGTGTGTGTGTGTGTGTGTGTGTGTGTGTGTGTGTGTGTATGAGTTCGTGTATGTGTATGTGTGCACATGTAACCATGCACACTGCTAAAATCAAATTGATGGTCTTATCTCCAAACTGTAGATAAAGACTTTTTATTTTGCAATTTCAATTAATTAAATTTTTAATTTAAATTTCCTCCCATATTATTTTCCTGGAGTGTTCTATTCTTACATATTCTGTTATTCTTACATATTCTGTTATTATCCCAGAATCTAGCCCTGGCTAGAATGACATTTAGCCCAGACTTGGGTCTGTATTAGTTTAAGTGAAATTGATTGACAGCATGATTTCCAAAAGGTGGCCCCCTCAGAAAGCCACAGAGCCAATGCAACTTCCTGTTGCCCATTATGCAGGTGGATAAACTGAGAACTAGAGCAAAGAATGGTTTCCCCAGCCACCTGGTACATTACAGGTCTTCTGAATCCTAACCCAGGCCCCTGTGTGGGGACCTGTTGGATATTGGGGTTGGGGGCCAACTGCCTGCTCTCAGCCTGCTCCTGGGAGGAGGGGCTGGTGCCATGTGAACATCTGTGCCAGGCAGCTGGTATATCACAGCAGTGCCAGGGACTCACAGCTACTCCTCCCGTGCCCCCAGGAAGGAATGCGGGAGGTACAATTCCTCCCAAAGACATCACAGGGATCAGTCCACAGAATCGGGGTGGAATAGAGGGTGTCACCTGTTTCCTGAGCAGTGCACTTCATCCGACTCCAAGAGCTATACTGGGTGCCAAGCACTTGGGGTTCTGCAAACCAAGCCCCCTTCATAGGATTTACACAGCACCCACCTGTTTCTAGCACAGTGCCCATGCACTTGGGTGGGACGGGAGGAAAAAAGCAGGGCTGAGCCTTCCAAGGGTGAAGAAGTGAAGTCCAGGGTGTGGCCATCTGGGTGTGGAGCCCACAGGGCCTCTACTGAGCCAG
Source organism: Ictidomys tridecemlineatus (assembly GCF_052094955.1). Classification (NCBI taxonomy): domain Eukaryota; kingdom Metazoa; phylum Chordata; class Mammalia; order Rodentia; family Sciuridae; genus Ictidomys; species Ictidomys tridecemlineatus. The sequence goes on along the minus strand of NC_135481.1, from coordinate 114,480,445 downwards.
TGGGGATGAGGGTGGAAGGAGAGTGCAGAGGCAGGATCAGCAGGTGTGGCAGAAGCCCACCCAGTTTGTGGAGGAGGCATGTGGGGCTGGGAGTCGAGGGGAACACAGCAGAACCCGGAGGCTGCAGGACTTGGGCACAAAGAGGACTGGGAGAAGGGAGCTCTGGGATCTGGGGAGATGAAGGAAGCAACCTGAGGAGAAAAGAGGTCTGTGGGGTCAGCCCAAGTTGAGAGAGAGGGTGGGGGGAGGGTTCTGTCTGTCTTAGGAGAGACAAACAAGGGCCCAGGAGATCACTCAGACAGACAGACAGCCTGTGTCCCTTCCATGCCTGGCCCAGGGCCTGGAGTGCCAATCTGGGCAGCAGTTGTGTGAGTCAGTGTCGACTGTCGAAATGCCATGGCCACAGCTTGCCTTATGGCCTTGGAGAGCCATGCTTGAACGTGCATTCCAGAGCCAGGAGACCTGCTTTCCGAGCCTAGGTCTGCTAATAATATGGTTGTCAGAACCTCAGTTTTCTCATATACAAAATGGATCTAGAAGCGCAGAATCAGAAGAAGAGTCACTGTGAAAAACACATAAAATCCATCAGTAAATGTATCTACTAACTATGTAGGAAAGTGCACTGCAACATGACTTCCAAAAGGAAGGAGAAAACAAGATAAAGGGAACGAAAAAGAAGAAGAAGAGGAGGAGGAGGAGGAGGTGGAGGAGGAGGAGGAGGAGGAAGAAGAAAATTGAAGTGTATTTCCCACACTCTTCCCCTTTGCTCTGAGAATGTGGAAGCATCAGTGTGTGTAAGCATTTGCATGACTGAGAACATTAGTGTTCTAAGGTGCTCCAGTTTCCCATGCATCTTGATCTTTTGCACACTGTAGAGTTTTAAGACATTCTATAAGAACAATATGTGCATGTTTTCTTTGATTTCTGGCTTGTGTGTTTGTATTTATGAAGTTCTTTCTCATTTAACATTATAAACAGATTTCCTCCAATTCTTTTAAATTTTATTTTTGGAGCCATTTGTTTCCCAAAACATTTATAATATTGTTCACCTTTTGAAAGGCTGGCTTGGATGTGAGTTCCTTTTTTTTAATATATAATTTTTTTTAGCTGTAGATGAGCGCAATACTTTTATTTTGTTTGTTTTATAATTTTATATGGTGCTGGGGATCGAACCACGTGCCTCACACATGCCAGGCAAGCGCTCTACCACTGAGCCACAACCCCAGCCCCGTGGGTTCCTTTTTGATTTTGCTTTTTCTGTTTACAAAATCTTCCTAAATTGTCATGATCTATTATTATATTTCTCTTCCTTTTTTTCTTATTAGCTTAGATTTTTGTTTGGAAAGGTTTTTATTATTTTTGTACTAAAATTTCTTGCAGGTCACCAGGATCTTGTTGGTAATGTTAATTTTCTCTTAAAATCAGTCACTTGTTCATTAGCATTATGTATCAGTTAAGCTCCCCAGTTGGAGCTTAATTCAACAAAGGAAGGGTATCCATGAACCCACAAACACAGTTTTAATTGGGATGGGCCCTGGGGTGTGAGGAATGGGTTAAAGGGCAGGCAACTGTGTTTGTGGTTCCTGCCAAGCAATTTTCCAAAGCATTTGTGCCGGGCCACGCCCCCACCTGCTGTACAAGAACAGGGCATGCTTGCTCCACCCCGCCCCGTCAGCCCTTTTAATTTCAGCTATTTTCCTAGGTGTGTCATGGTATCTTGTTGTGGTTTTATTTTGCATGTTCCTGATGACTGATGACTTCAAGCATCTTTTCACGGTCACTGGGATCCCTTCTTTTGTGAAGGAGCTATTCAAATCTTTGCCTATTTTTAACATTGTCTTTTTCTTATTGATCTAAAATCAGGCCTGAGTCCTTTATCACAAGGTGTAAGTACCATCCCCAGTCTCTGACTTACCTTTGACCTCTCTTAGGTGAGTTTCTTTTCTTTCCTTTCTTTTCCCCACTGGGGATTGAATCCAGGGGTGCTGTACCACTGAGCTACATGCCCAGTTCTTTTTATTTTTTAAATTTTGAGACAGGGTCTTGCTAAATTGCTGAGACTAACCTCAAACTTGCAATCCTCCTGCCTCAACCTCCCAAGTAGCTGGGATTATAAGTGTGTGCCTGGCTCTTGGGGGCACTCTGATGAACAAAGTTCTTAATAAAGTTCAACTGATACATTTTTTTATAGTTAGTACTTCTTTTGTGCTATTTAGGAAGTTTTTGCCCATACCAAGGTCAAGAAAATAGTCTACTATATTTTCTCCTAGAAATTGATTGTTTTGATAATCTTGGGGCTTTTGGTTTAAAAAAAAAAAGATGAATGTCATTGGTTTTGCATGGGCCAATCCAAGGCTGTTCAAGCTCAGGCTTGTACTTTCTTACATGGATTTCTACATAGAGAGTGAAAGGGTCACGGTGAGTTCCCCCCAGTGGACATCCAGGGGTTCCAGCACTATTCGTCGAGAGGACCAGCCTCTTTTTGCTGAGCTCCTCCTGGGTGGTCTGTCCTGGATTCTCAGCGTGTTCCCTGATCCATTCCCACCAGCACCTCAAGGTCTCCATCACCACGGCTCTCCAGCCAGTCTTGATACCTGAAGGGGGGAGAAGCTCAGTGCTTAAGATGTACTGGGTGGTTCCAGAAGCCTCTGTGGGACTTCCTTCCTTTAGAACAGAGATTCCCAGCTCTGATGTTCATCAGAATCCTCCAGAGAAGCTCATTAAAGCTCCCTCACCAGGTTTCAGTGGGCACCATTCTCTGGCTCCCTCCTGGTGGCGGTTCTCAGACGTGCTGGTCTGTGCAGCGAGGAGTTCTGCGGGTCAGAACCGAGGGCGAAAGCTCCCTCAGCAGAGCTGCCTCTACGAAGGCTTCCCAGGTGAGATCAGCGGTTTTCTTTTACCAGGTAAGGCTTATATCCCCGTTCTCCTGTGTTCCACCAGATCCAGGGTCTCGGAGCCAATCTGGGGCATACGAACATGTCCCTAGTTTACGCATAGGTTCGGTACCTGGGAGAAACGAGGAGGAAGGGTGAGACTGAAGATTCCTAGCTCTCCTCTCACCCCACACAAGGCAGTGATGTAAGAGAAACATCAGGCCCCTCCTGGGCCTCAGGCTAGTGTCTCTGATCCACAATTTATAGCAGAACCCCAGGCTGGACAGTCACCTGCACCCTCCTAGCCCCCACAGACACCAAGCCCACACCCATGGGTCTCTGATCTTCCCATCTACAGGTATTGGCCTCAATTCTAGGCCAAGGTCCCTGATGGGCACTGGGAGGGGGCTGGGCCTCCCAGGAGCATCTCTTCACCCCTCCCACCAACTCCCATCCTGCAAAGCTCCTCTCCCTGCCTGGGTGGGCAGCTCCTCACCAAGACTTAGCTCCTGTGTGGCCTGCAGTCCACCTGGGGCTGCCCTCTGCCTGCAGCCTACTGGCCTCTGAGCACTGTCTGGATTTAGCCATCGTCAGTGCCACCTGTGTCACCCAGTGGCATCCTTGCCTGGGACAGCCGCTGCATGCCTCCCGTAGGAGTTGTCCTGGAGCTGTGAGAGGGTTTGAGACAGGTTGGTGGGCGGGGACCACAGGACTCACACAGGCCTCACCCTGTCATTAGCAGGCAGGACTCTTCCTCCCAAGCCAAGAGTGCAGCCCAGATTCTGGGTCAGCATCCACCTGGCTGGCCCTTGTCCTCTACCTTGGCAGCCTCTGCCGCGATGGGACCACCTGCCCTGGCTTCAGCCCATCCTTCCACCTGGGGCCCATCTGCAGCCTGGGCACTGAGGTTGCTCAGCTAGTCTGGTCACATGTGACCCACCCACACTGTGACAGGAGAGTCTTGCCCCCTGAGTGAGGGAGGCTGGTGCTCAGGGGCCTCCAGTCTCTCTCAGATCCTGGGGGCTCTGGAGCCCCTCATGCCCACAACCTCTTTGGTCTGGGTCACAGGTTCTTCAGTTCAAAGCTGAACCAGGCATGGGCCTGAGCCAGGGCCACCTCCTTCCAAGAAGTCCTCACTGGATCACCTTTTCTATATGGCTTTTGGGGTGAGAGTTAAGTGTTGGCTAAAAGCATTCCAAAGAGAGGAAAACCACGCGTACACCTCTTCTGGGGCCTCGTGGTGCTGGGTCTTGTGACAGCTCCTGGAAAACATCACTAAACGGGACAGGAAAACCTGAGGGGTTTCTCTGCTCCCTGGAGTTCATTATGAAAACAGCTGAAAGTCGGCCCACGGAGGCACTGTGATTCCATCTCGGGATCAGTGGGCCTGGGAGGTTCCAGCACCGTCCACATGTGCCTCTGTAGGCGATACGACTAAACATAAGAATCTCATTCCATTTTAAATGCTTGAAAGTTAGCTCCATGTAGTACCTGCTCCGTAAGGACAAGTTGGAAAATGCAGAGAAGCCAGGGAAGGAAACAAAACCTAACTCTGGCCTCATCACTTCAGCACAACAAAAAACACAATAGGCAGAGACTTCCCGGATTTCTGGAATGATCACTAGCATTGACATGCACCTGGATTCCTGTGGCCCCTGATGGAAACCATGCCCCTAACCCTCTGTGGTCGCTCCTCAGTCTTCTTCCCAGAACGACTCCGGTCACACGTCATATTCCCTAAACGACAGAGCTGCAGTGACAGAGCTGAGAGTTCGAAGCCCAAGAGAAATCACACAAGCAGCAACAAGGGACGAGGGAGAAGGACCCCCAGGTGTCACTCTTCCCTGGATGACAAAGGTGATCTGGGGGTTGTAGAGTCATTGTCAGGACGACAGCCTGCTCCACTTGTAGAGTACTCCAGTCTCCAGGCCCAGACCGCGATTGGGAAACCGAGCCGTTGCAAAAGACATGAATGGACTCCTTCAGAAAGCCCCAGCCCAGTGGGCGGGGTCGCAGCCTCCTGTGCGAGCAGAAGCCCCCGGGGAAGTGGTGTGGCCGTTGCTCCTGGAACCCCATCGCCTGCCCACTCAGGCCAGCTAATTCTATTGGCCTGCACTTGATCTTTCCAGGAGGCCATGGAAGTATAAATAATAAAGCAAGAAGGGCAGATCCATTTGGCCGGCCCAGCAGATTCCTCCTGGAGGCTGTGAGTATGAAACCTTCCCTGTGGAAAGAGCCAGGGATTCCTGTGTCTTCCTCGGGAAGTTGGCTCAGATTGAGGGGATGGATCGTACTGTCCAAGGAGGGCGTCTTGAAGAAAATTCTAGAGGAGTTCTCACAGTTGGGGAACTGCCCTGGGGGAGTTTTGCAGGGCAGCCTCCATGGAGGCCCAGATTCACTCCCATGGGCTTCTAGGTCCAGCACTTTCCTAGAGGGACAGCCTTAGGGGTATGAGGACGGAGGTGGTCTGGAGAGGTGAGGTGGCCCTTCCAACTGGAGTCCACCTCTGACCTCTGGCTCTGGCCATGGTCAGCCTTGTACGTGAGCTGTCTGTGTACCTTCAGCTCTCCCAGGACACAGGCTGTATCCATCAACCCAGCAGATCGTGGAAAGTGAGGCCAAGCCGCCTGTTTAGAGCGTTTTTGAAGAATTGCCTCCACTAACTGGATTCCATGCTCACCTGGCGACGGCAACACGCTGTGACGCCAGTCTCTGTTCACGCTGGGCCTGGGCTGCCCCTTTATAGCACAAGTGGGCCTGCCGTTAATGGCCACTCAGATTTTTCAGCCCCTGTATTCCCTCATTCTAGAGTAGAGTCACTGCACGGGAGGAGGACCAGCCAAGCAGAGAGGTGGAAAGTTCTTGAGGGTTTGGAGGAGTCTGTGGGGCTGGTCTGGGCTTCCCTTCTCAGGTGTGAGAGCTCCCTGTTGGCTTATTCTACAGCATCTCTGTGGGCCATTCCTGGGGCATTGTCACAGGGTCCCAGTACCTGGCTCGGTGACAGCACATGAAGTATTCCTAAAAAGACAGAAATCCTCAGGGCAAATTAATAAGTGGGGAGGCTCCAACCTGTGTTTCCCAGGAAGGAATGTTAAGGATATGGCGATGGTCAGTAGAATTTTTCTATGGGGCCTCTCCCACTTCCCACAGAGGGAAAAGGAGGGACTTTAGCACTCCTTTTTCTAAACTTGCTTTGTAAAAAAAAAATTCTTTAATCTCTAAAATGTGTAGAACAATTTTTCTCTTAAAACAATTTCAATCTTTTAAAATGGGTAGCCCACAGACCCTACCTGGCATGTCTCTTCAGGTTCAGGGCTTTGGTTCAGTCTTATTTTGAGAGGCCAAGGCACACCTCTAGGAAAGTCCCTTCACTTCTTTGAGCCCCAGGGAGGACAAGGAGTGTACCCAAGTTCTACGCACTTTATCAGGGACTCCAGAAAGAGCCTGAGACAAGATGGGGGCTTGGGGTTCCTTCCTCGGTGTAGGAAGGAATGACTGATGTGTCCAAGGGAACATTCTGGTTGCCCGATGCTCGCTCTGTTGGGCTGAAGACTTTGGGGATGGGAACTTGTCTGAGCTTTCTATCTATTGTCCCATTGACTTGAGGAAGGATGTCACACAACTTTTCCTGGCCAGCCAGCTTCATCACAGAGGAGAGAGGTAGGAGACTAGACATTAGCAAGGGTGGGGGGAGGCAGGGGAGGCCTTTCCCCTGAAGTGAGGGGTCCCACCTCTGTGCAGGAGCAGAACTTCGCAGCCCATATGTCCCCTGGTGGCTCCCCAATCTCGTCTCCCCAACCTGCTGGTGGTAAATGAGGAAGCACTTTGTAAAAATCACAGATCTCACCAGTGAGCCCTCTGTAGCCACACCCAGGGATCCAGCCAATCTCAGATCAAAAATATTTGGGCCAAGTCTGAAATGTTCAGATTTTTTTTTTCCTTGCCTATTCCCTAATCGATAGAGTATGACAATTACTTATGTAATATGTCACATTAGGCATTATCAGTAATGTAGAGGTGATTTAAAGCACTTGGGAGGGTGCATGTAGGCTACGTGGAAAGACTGTGCTGTTTTATGGAAGGATTTAAACATCCAAGGATTTTGGCGTCCTTGGGGGATCCTGAGACTCACCCCCCATGGACACTGAGGGATGGATTATTAAGCCCACTGTCATACCTCATTTAGAGGGAAATTCCAATCAGGGCAGAGGGAGGTGGGGTGGTGCCCCCATCCCTCCTGTGGGGACCCCTTTCTGCAGGGTGGGGATTTGCAGCACCTGTGCTGCCAGAGCAGATGGTTTCTCACTTGGGTGGGGTCTGTCGTGTGGGTCAGTGAGACACTGTTTCATCTAGTCACAGGAGAAGGAAATTATTTGTCTAAATGAATAGGGAACGAGGGGCCAGAATAGTCAGGGAACGGACTTGCGTAGCCCTCTCTGCCCCTGGGTGTCCCACGGGGTTCCGTTTCTATCTGTTCTTTTTCCTCTTGATTTTATTTTATTTAGTTCAGGTGACAACCAAACACACACAGACACATTCCAAATTAAAACTCAACCAAGAATTGCTCAACGTAGGAGAGTAACCTATCAATTCATTGGGTAATAACCAGTTGCTCAGCTATTTTAATTGATGGAACAAAAAATTGAGCCTGCTCAGGCATCTGGCAAATGTGGGTCACTTTAGCATCTATGATGACATGGAAAGGCCCAAAGTGGGACTAGTGTGGGCTGGTGGGGAGCAAGGCCAGGCCCTTCACATTGGGGGGATGCTGGAAGGGATGGATGCCCAGAGACCGCTGGGATACAGGCTTGTAGAGGTAAGGGAAGCTGAGACCAGCCAGCAAGTGCACTGCGTTCCCTGGGGTACGGCAAACAGCTGAGCAGCAGCATCTAGTGGGAAGAGGCCAAACTCCACAGTATCCTCAAGTTAATAGGCAAAGATACTTACAGACACCCTAGAGGGTAAAGAGATTTGCCTGGTGCCCCAATATGTATGTGGGAGAAGAACAATGCCTGGACTTTAATTCTCGGATCAGTTCTCACTTCTGAAACTGTAGTAGGTACAACTTGGTGGGGGTCAGCAGTTCCACTGCACAGCCAGTAGCTCATGTCATGCCGAGCCTTTCTGCCCGCCCCGTCCTGCCTCACACTCCGAGCTCCTGCCTTGTTGCTGCCAGGCTTTGCCCCTCAGGTGGCTGGCAACCCTCCTGCCAGCTACTGAGTGACATGTCCAAGCTTCTCTACTCGTAGGCATTGGGAAACAGCACCCGGCATGGCTGGCAATCCACTGGGAATAACAGAAACTTCTATTTTTAATCCAGGCAGCCTTTGGAAAACACAGTTCAGCCCTGGGAACTCCTGAGATCGGCTCCTTTCCATTATCTATTTTCTTTTGTTTATCTGAAGCATAATTAAGGATTCTACCTTTTTCTCGCCTACAATCTATTTTCAGATCACCCATGGAGTCTGGGCTCATCACCAATTATTTTTAATTTTTACCAAAACATCGTCCTGGAGAGTGGAAGGTGCTTAGAGAACTCCTGGGCTCAGGAGATTCTTTCCAGAATGCCACAAACCCCCCAAGGATGTAAGGCCAGAGCATGGAGCCCCCACTTGATGGTTCTGGCATTGAAATATATACACATAATATTTGTCAAGATGCTTCTGGCTTCAGGACCTTGACCACATAACCTCACTGCCAGCGTGCAGGGAGGGTGGGCGCTGGCCCCAGTTTCTCTGCAAAGCCCTGCCATGAGCCCTCTTTGTGCTCTGGCTTGTTTTCCCTTACCCCTGGGGCTGTGTGGAGTCCCCTCCCTAGCTGCCAGTCTGCTACCCAGGACATCCAGGAACGACTCAGGGCAGCATTCCCAGCAAACCACCAAACAGTTCTACAGCTCACCCTCATTGGACCACTTGAGTCACATGCCCCTCCCTGAACTTGCCCTCATTGGATTAGGCCGATCTCCTGGACCAATCAGTAGCAGGATAAGGAGATTGCCCTCCACCAATCAGGTCCTGCCTTGGAGCTAAAAGTAGAGTTACCTGGGCAGCTTGAAGGAGGAGTTGATAGTGGTTAATGTCCCAGGAAATTATATATGACATGTCCTGCACCCTGGGGATTGCTCACAGTCACCAGCTGTCCAGAGTCCTGTCCCTAGGACTGAGTGGAGCTGGATGTTACAGGAGCTGCATCCTGGGTCTACTCCTTCTTTTTCTGGTCCTGATCCCTTTACTTCCTGCAGCCTCCTCCTAAGACAGCTGTCAGTCCCTGACATGCACCTGCTTCCAGGGAAACCAGTCTGAAGCAACCAGGGACAGCTTCCCTGCTGAGGAGCTCATCCTTTCCCCGGGGATTACAGACTCCTGGAGATGTCAGTTAGGGTGACACAGTAAGTGATGTAATAGAGGACCCAGCAAAGAGATCTGCCTTCGCTTTCCATGTAAATTAGTAAAAGCCAAATGAAAGCAGTGTACCCAACCAGAAAAATCAACAGACGTTGTAGAACATCAGGCTTTGGTGGCTCTCTGTCGCCTTAGGAGAGAGAGAGATGGAAGGAAAACATCCAACAAAATTCTTGTCCCCAGAAAGCTCACAGTGCCATTGGGAGGTGTCAGAGCTGAAAGGCTTTTGATGAGAGAGCACTCCTGCAGCCAGGAAGATGTGGCTTTTCCTCTCCATGCCACCACCCCTTCCCTTCCTTGGGAGGAGGTTTATTGGAGGCAGAGTTCTTTCTCCTGTAGAGGATGTCCATCACCTGGAGGTCACATGATCTTACACAAAAGAGCACCAATTCTGCAAATTAGTCACACTCCTTTGGTTATAAGGAAAAAAAATGTCCAACTCAAATCATTCAACCCTAAAATTGAAATCCATTGGCTCTCATAACTCAGAAAAAAATGAAGGTTGGTGGGTGGGCATCCAGTAAAGGTTGATCCAAGGACTCCAAAGATGTCATAATGAGCCACTGTCCATTTCTCTCTTTCCATCTCTCCCTGTCTTCTCTCCATGTAGAAGTCAGGACCACATTCAGTTTGGGGGGGAGGGGGGCTTTATCATTAAGCCAATCACCCCATAGTTAAGAGAACTTTGCATTCTCCAGGAAAGACCCCCGTTAATTTGATCTTGGTCACACTGATTTCTTAATCAGTGTGACATAAAGGATGAACTTTGATGGCATGTCCTGGGTCCCATGCCCACATGGTGGGGCATTCTTATGATGAGGTGGAGAGTAGATGTTCCTCAAAGGAATGGATTCACTGCTACCATAAGATGGGGAGGGAAGTGAACAAGAGCAATCACTCTTGAGGGGCCCAGGGCCAGGAAGACAAGGGACAGAGCAAGGGTGCAGTGCCAGGGAACACCCAGGTCTCTCACTTATAAAATGGAGATATGGGGAGGCTATAAATGTCATCCTGGATGTCAAAGCACTCAGCAGCCTCTACCTACAGCCCCTGTTAGTCACTGCGTCTCTTCTTCCACCTGGTCTTCTTCCACGTGGATACGGTGTGGGACAGTGGATCTCCTTTGATTTTCTCTGCTAACCTGAGATCTGCTACTCAACAGGACAATCCCCAAGGACAATGAACCTCCCACTGGGCCTGGCCCTGTTTCTGGCTGGCCTCCTCGCCACAGAAGGGCTTCTCTCGCCCAATGTCTCTCGACTTAGCTATGGAGACCTGAGCCAAGCCCAAGGGTCGAAAGCAAAGAGGATCGCCCATGAGCTGGCAAAGCGCAACATGGAGTTTGGCTTCAAGCTGCTCAAGAAGCTGGCCTCCAGAGGCTCCAGGCAGAACATCTTCTTCTCCCCACTGAGCATCTCCACTGCCTTCTCCATGCTGTCCCTGGGCGCCCAGGACTCCACCCTGGAAGAGATTAAGCAGGGTTTCAGCTTCAGGGAGATGCCCGCCAGAGACCTTCACCAGGGGTTCTATTACCTCATCCGCAAGCTGAACCAGGAGAAGCAGGGCACCAAGCTGGCGGTCGGAAACGTTCTGTTCCTGGATCAGAAGCTGAAGCTACAACGGAACTTCCTGAGAGAGACCAAGACTATGTATGAAGCAGAAACCGTGCCCACCAACTTCCAGGACTTGGAATATACTCAGAAGCAGATCAACAGCTATGTCAGTCAGAAAACCCAGGGGTTAATCAACAACCTGATCAGGAGTATAGACCCTGGCACTGTGATGATTCTGGCAAACTTCATTTACTTTCAAGGTAAGGTTTGAGACATGCTGGCGTGAAGAGGAGAGGATGACCAACAGGCATGGATTAAAAACCTGGGTTGGCCTCTTGCTTGCTCTCGACCTTGAATTTCTACGTAATGAATCTCTCACTTCATAGAATGAGGATATTGATAGATACCATATAAGGCTTTTTAAAGATGTAGTTGGATAAGTTTCAGTGGTATAGTGAATACCGAGTGGATGCTGGTCATCATAAACACTGTAGTCACTTTCTTTGTCTTTAAACTGAACACCGTTTACATATAACCCATCTGGTTGTGTTTGGGAATTGAGGTGAAAATATTTGTGAAAAGTGCTTCATGAAGTCTAAATTGTTCTCTATATGTCCATTTTCATTATCACTGATTATCCTAACATGACACTAGTTGATGTGGTTGGAGTGACATTCTCATCTTCATTTCTTAGATGAGGAAAAAAAATGAAAATCGGGGACAGATTAATTACTTATCCATGTTTCAAAGGCAGTCAGTGACAGTCAGGATTGGAACCCGTCTCTCTTGGCCTTGGGTGGGTATTTTTCCACTACACCAAGTTGACGCCCAGGATGGTGATTGTGTTTTGGTGGTGGTGATGATGAGTTTGGGGGTTGCCTTATTCTCCTCATCAGATTGCCTGACTTCCCTGTGTCTAAGAGAAAACCTGAAATAGACCTTCGTTCCCCCCTCTGCACACGGCCACTCACATACCATGTGCACACGCAGAGGTTGGCCAAAATAGGTGAAAATCACAGAGGCCAACACCCCTCAGTTTAGACAAGATCTCTACGGGGCTGTCAATACCATGGTTCACTTCTCCCAAATTTCACAAGGAAATTGATGGTGACTGAGCGGGGTTGGGGGGGGGGGAATCCAAAATCACAGTCTGTCTAAGCCAGAGGGAAAGAAAAATGAATTTGGGATTTCTCAAAGGGCTTACATCCCCTACATCACCTCAGGAACAACAGTGACACCAATAATGCTGACGGTGACCACCATCCACTCAAAGATCACTATATCCACTTATTGAGCTTGGCTGCTTTATCCCACCAGGTCTCCAAGTGAACCTATGAGGTATCGGTCAATATCCTTATTCTTCAAATTAAGGACACCGAAGCCCAGGGAGACTGAGACACTCATCAAGGTTATGCTTTTAGAGCAGCGAGGCCAGGATTTGGACCCAGGGGTTGGCTCCCAGGGACCTATTCTGAGATCTGTGAGGGTAGCAGGCTAGAAAAGACACAGATCTGCATTTACGTGTGAGGGGGTCAAAGCATCCTCAGGATCAAAAAAGAGAGATCGAACACCCAGAATTGAGCGTTCATTCCTCTCCAGCAAGCTCCCGAGGGCAGCGTGTCCCCTTAGTTTTCTTGGCCCCAGGTGAGAGTGGCTTTGTCAGGGATGACTTGAAATAGAGCCAGGCATCTTCATTCAAGTCACACCCAGAGAGCCCCACTAATTGCAATCCAGTCCCCCCGCCCGACTGGGACATGATCTCCAGGCTTTCTCAGCTCAGGGCAGTCTACTGCTCTCCTCACCTCCTCATCCCTAATCCTCATTTCTTTGAGAACATGCCACTGGACCTGAGTCCATCTCACGGGAAGTATCCGGGGCACAGGAAGAGGGCAGCCTCCCGGAGTTCTTCCCTGGTGCCCTGGAATACCCAGACCTCTTTCCCTGAATCTGCGTGGACAGAGGCTGGTGATTATTTGGATCTGGTCACCTCTTTTCTCTCTGGACACTCATCTCACTTTGCCTTTCAATCCTAAGCCAGGTGGCAACATAGATTTGATCCAAAAGAAACTAGAGAGGAAAATTTCTTTGTGGACAAAAGCAAAACAGTGAAGGTGCCCATGATGTTCCACGGAGGCATGTATGACGTGGGCTATGACGACCAGCTGTCCTGCACGCTCCTGGAGATCCCCTACAGTGGGAACATCACGGCCACCTTCGTTCTTCCCGAGGAGGGCAAAATGAAGCAATTGGAGGAGGGCTTGCAGGCGAACATTTTTGGCAGATGGAAAAGATTAATGTCAAAAAGGTAAAGAGGGAGCCTGGTGTAAGGAGTGTCTTGCTTCTCCCCCGCCCCCACCACTCTTTATTTCTTTCATCCCGAATTTATTAAGCTCTTATCACATGGCCAAGCCTTCTTCTGGGCTCTGAGAAGCTTCTGTTAGGGTAGGAGGTAGACGGGAGAAGTGTAAGAACACAGAAACACTTGACCCTGGAGAGGCAGTAAAACTGTGAGAGTGTGGTAGAGGTCAGGGAGGGCTTTCCAGGGGAGGTGGAATTTGAGACAAGACTTTAAGGCTGTGTGAAAGGCAGAGAAGCAATGGATGTCTTTACTGAGCATCTGCTATGACGATTATGGGACCTGGGCACCAGGAGGAGGCACCAAGAGAGAAAGAGACGATGCTAGGGTGGACTGGGCATCCATGGGGGAAGGCAACCCTTAAGGAACTTCAGAACACAGATCCGCTATCTAGTTACCTGAAAGCTCCTGACAGGGAAACTCTGGTTCCAGATGCTTCTGATCATGCCAGTATTGGGGGAAGTGGAGCTGAGTGGCAGGTCACCCCAGGAGGGCTCTGCCAGCCCTGCCTCTCCTCCCTGCTGTGGGAGCTGAATTAAAAATAGGGGTTTGGGTGAGGCCTGGGTTCTCTTCTGTGATTTGGCCTTAGTAGTGCCAGCCTTGCAGGACCTTCGAAGAGGCCTTGTGCCAATGTGACTTCTTTCCCCCTCCTTCTGATTGGTTGAAGAAGGAGGGCTCTAAAACTCTCAGCAGATCCTTGGAACCCCAGGCTTATTGAGTGACAGGTGTCCTGCAGTGTAGTCTCCATCCTCAGGGGGAACCCCACATGGCAGCTCACCCCCTGACGTGAAATGCAGGCGTCTGTTAACACGGGGTGCCCCAAAGGGATGGGCAGCTTCCAGCCTGTGGTCCACAAAGTTGTAGAGTTCACAGGGGTGTCTTGGGTGCCTTTCTAGGTGCCTGAGAGGTACGGAAAGTGAAAGGAGGTGAGAAATGGGAAGAATGTCAGGCCCTTGGCCCTCAGTTCACCCGTACTTTCTGGCTCTGTGACAGGGACTGCAGTCCCATTGCCATCGGTGCTGAAAGCACAGTGGTTGGGTCCACTACCATTTTTCTGGTGCCCCAGAGCATCTCCAAGTTATTTGTGACAATTTTTCACAGGGCTGCCATTCTGGTGCTAGCCCTGGGGACTGCAAGTTCCCTCTCCCTGGCCCTCTGCAGCTTGTGTACTGTGACCATTGAGCCACCCCTAACTGCACACAGAAGCTCCTGAATACTGCTGCCATGTCTCTGCCTTCAGGATGAGGCCCACAGCCCTCCCTTTGTTTCCTGCCCAGGTGTGGGAAAGATGTTTTGAGATTTCCTGCAGGTTGGCTCCAGCCTTCCCAGAGGCCTGGGGACAAGGGAAACAAAGCTCCTCACAGGACAGGAATAACTTAAATAGCATCTCATGAAGTCCATGTGCATCTTGCCCTCAGGGTCTCTTCCAGGGCCCCGCTCCCTGTCCTAGGACCTGGTCTGCCTCCCCTACCCCATGAGACTGTTCCCAGGATCCCCATGACTTGAGATGGGACCTCCCTGGCAGAAGGCCATGAGAGGAGGATCCCTTTCACCAGATACATCCTGCCTCCTAAGCTCTGTGGCCTGGAATGACCAGTGGCAGTAATGCCCCCTCCTCCATAGGAAACCCCAGAGCTTCTTACTGGCTAGGGGACTTGCCTGAGGTCCTCAGGGGGTATTGCATGTCATCAGAACCCGACAGGCAGTGTTCCTACCTTCTGAACTCTTTCAGTCTGGCTGTCAGGTTGTTGGGTTGTCTTCAAGTGCAGGCAGGACCAGCCCAGACCTCTGGTGGTCCCCTACGGGAGCAGAGAGCAGGTGGGCTATTCCAGTGAGTTTTGTCTGTAGTCTCCTCCAGACTGGACAGCCTAAGAGAGGCCAAAGGGGGGGGGAAACACCCTTTCCCCAAAAGAGAAGTAACCACATCAACAGATGCACAACTAAAATACATCCACAAATTATAGGTTGGAGTTTAGCCTACAAACCCTGCTGCTCTGACTCCCCAGAGCAAAAACTCAGTTTTTGTTCTCCTAGGGGAAACAAAGCTTCAACTTCAGTAGGCACAGAGCTGATGGGGCTTTGAATTTGCCCTTTTTACTGCTAATAAAATTTGAGAGTCCCATCCCAGACTAAAAATCTCATCTCACCTTCCAGCACTGGTCCAAGTTTTCTGGCTTCACTTGGAAGTCACTAAAGCTGATCTCCCCACTAGCACCTGGGATCCCATGTCCTCTGACTGCTCAGTGATGTCGCCCTGGAAATTCTCTCCTTGCTTCTCTGCACCAGTCAACGCTTCTGATCCCTACTTAGTTATCTCCATCAGAGATCCAGATGCCATTAGTTTTTGGATTGGGGCCCAGGGATGGCTCTCAGCTCACAGAGTGGCTTCTGTGCAGGAAACACAGAGCAGGTGTGAGGCGGGCCTATCACTCTGGCGCTGGCCTGCAGGGAGTCCCAAAGGCTGTTGTTTCCCTGTTAGGTATCACTCCACTCTGATCTCCCCTCTGCAGATAAAGCCTGAAGCTTTGCCTCTAGTCCCCATCTCCTATCCTTTCATCCTCAGGGCTCCTTCCCATCATGACCCAGGGTGCCCATGTTGGGGGGTCCAGGGCCAGTTTAGGGCTCCTCCTTCTCCACTTGCTAGAAACGCCAGCCTCCTGCTGGGGCCTGCTTTACCTGGCAGCACTACCTCTGTCTCCCCGTGGGCTCCTCCCACAGCACCAGCTCTGTCTCCCCGTGGGCTCCTCCCACAGCACCAGCTCTGTCTCCCGTGAGCTCCTCCCGCAGCTCCAGCTCTGTCTCCCCGTGGGCTCCTCCCGCAGCACCAGCTCTGTCTCCCCGTGGGCTCCTCCCGCAGCTCCAGCTCTGTCTCCCCGTGGGCTCCTCCCGCAGCACCAGCTCTGTCTCCCCGTGGGCTCCTCCCGCAGCACCAGCTCTGTCTCCCCGTGGGCTCCTCCCGCAGCACCAGCTCTGTCTCCCCGTGGGCTCCTCCCACAGCACTACCTCTGTCTCCTGTGAGCTCCTCCCGCAGCACCAGCTCTGTCTCCCCGTGGGCTCCTCCCACAGCACCAGCTCTGTCTCCCCGTGGGCTCCTCCCACAGCACCAGCTCTGTCTCCCGTGGGCTCCTCCCACAGCACCAGCTCTGTCTCCCGTGGGCTCCTCCCACAGCACTACCTCTGTCTCCCGTGAGCTCCTCCCACAGCACCAGCTCTGTCTCCCGTGGGCTCCTCCCACAGCACCAGCTCTGTCTCCCGTGGGCTCCTCCCACAGCACCAGCTCTGTCTCCCCGTGAGCTCCTCCCACAGCACCAGCTCTGTCTCCCGTGGGCTCCTCCCGCAGCACCAGCTCTGTCTCCCGTGGGCTCCTCCCGCAGCACCAGCTCTGTCTCCCGTGAGCTCCTCCCACAGCACCAGCTCTGTCTCCCGTGGGCTCCTCCCACAGCACCAGCTCTGTCTCCCGTGGGCTCCTCCCACAGCACCAGCTCTGTCTGCCCGTGGGCTCCTCCTCCTCTCCTGTGCTGGGCTCAGGGCCAAGGGCTCTGGCCTCCGCCCGGATCCTGTTGGGATTCCCCCTCAGCGTGCAGCGCCCTGGGCTTCAGCACCATCCCCCACCCCTAGGCCCAGGCTGCCAGATCTCTCACCTGAATCCAGGCTCCTGACTCTGCCTGTTTCCCCAGCATCCCCCCACTTTCTGGGGAGTCTAATAGGATCTTAGCCTGCCCTGTCTAGACTGCCATCCTGCCATCCTGCGCTGCGGGGCCTTCCCAGGACCACCCGCTCAATTTAAAACCCGGGAGTCGTCCTCCATCTATGGCTCCTCTGAGCCCTTCCATCAGCCTGTCAGGAATCTCGGCTGGCCCTGCTGTACAGTGACTCTGGAACCTGGCCTCTTGCCTCCACCACTGTGACCCCAACACCTGACTGCCGTGGAGGGTGTCACCCTGCATCACCTCCTCACTCACCCCCACCCCAATACCACGAGGGTGCTCTTAATGGAGTGGACGGAGGGTCCCCTCTAAACCCTGAAGGGACCGTGTCACTCCTACAGTGGAGACTCTACTGGGTTTCCAGTTTCCCTTCAGGGAAAAGGCCCATTCACCTGGGTCCCTGTCTCCTTCAAGATTTGCCCAGCGTCCCTGAAATTTGGTTTATATTTCATTTTTTCCTGTAGCACTTGCCGCCTCCCGCATTTGCGAATATGCCCACAGTGCTTTTCACTGTGTCCATTCCATGATCTGTCCCCCTGCTGGAACACGGGTCAGGGGCAGGGATCTTTGCCTGTTGTGTTCACAGGTTCATCTCAAGCACCTAGAACAGCATCTGGTATTCAGCAGGCACTTAATAAGTATTTGCTGAATGAATGAATGAGTGGAAAGGTAGACTTGGGAGTCGTCTGGCCGGCTCTTGGTATTCCAGGTCCTAGGACTGAATGAGATTCCAGGGGGAGGGACAGAGGGCAGGCAGAGAAGAAGAGAGGACCTGGTCCTGGGTGCCATGACTGTCATCTTTCTTTTTGCCCAAGTAGGACGTTTCTGCTCACGCCTGTCATTTTAACTCCCCAGGGTTGTCAATGTGTTCGTGCCCAGGCTCCACATCTCTGGTACCTATAACTTGAAGAACACTCTCTCCCAACTGGGCATCAGTAAAATCTTTGAGGAGAATGGTGACCTCACCCGAATCTCCCCCTACCGCAGCCTCAAAGTGAGCGAGGTAAGGCTGCCCTGCCGCTGCCCTCCAGCAGAGGGCGCGCCAACTGCCTGGCAGAGACACCGCACAGGGGCCAGGCCAGGGAGGAAGCAGCCGTGCCACTTGCCACACAGGCGGGGCTGGAGTCTGGCTCTCCCCCGACCAGCTCTGTGGTCCAGGGAAGACCCTAAGGCCTCCTCAAGCCTTTGATTCCAGTGTTTAGCACTGGAACTGCCACTCTCTTAGTGCTATGTTGAAAGCTGATTCAATGCAACAAACTGATCAGGTCCCGGAACATTTATCAGGCCTAGAGCACGGGGCAGGTGGGGCACCAGATTTAGCAGGGACAATAGGAGACACTCAGTCAAATTCGATATTCAGATACACAATGGGTTTTTTTTAAGCATAAAAATTATTGCACGAGACATATTTTTGGTTAAATGTATTCATAACTTATCTTGAATTCAAATTTGACTGAATGCCCTGTGTATTGTCCAGCAGACCTACTTTGGAGTGAAAAGAGCATGGCAAGGGGAAGGATTTCAGAGTCCGAGTAGAGTGTGGGGGATGGTCCATGGGAGGGAGGGGCGTGGCCAAAGGCAGCAGGTGAGGGCTGGTACCCGTGGGTGAAGGGAGGCTCCAGCCACTCCAGGAGCAATATGGGTGACCAAGCTGAGCCAACTGTTTGGAATCCGAAGACAGATTCAGCTTTATCTTCCAGCTAGCAAGAAGAAAGAAACACGTAGCCGATAGAATTTTCTAGCTGTTGAGTTTTTCTACTTTAGTTTGGAGAGTTCCCAAATGTTGAAGGCCGCCAGCTTCCCCTTCCCACGGCCTTCACTGAGTTCCACGGCTCCTTTCTCTCCTCTAGTGAGGTATCCGGGCACCCCTGACGCTAGCAGAGGACACTGGCCAGTTTCCTGCAAGGAAAATTGTTGGAATTTTGTAGACAAGAAAGAAATTTGTCGGTGTCTCACAAGGGACCCTCCATTCTCCAGAACCCGTCACCTGGTCACAAATGCTGAGGCCACTGGGGTGGATCTGGGGCCTGAGACATCTCTAGAGGCTAATCTGGAATCTGGCTCCCTCTCAACCATCCATCAGGTTGAGCTAAGACTCCATAGACCCTTTCTGCCACCATCATGATTGAAGGTCCCCTGAAATTTATGGGAAGGGTAATTAGCCCCCTGTCTCCCTGTTATCACTGACCCCCCCCCCACACACACACACATATACACCATCTTCAGGCTGCATCTGTTTGTCAAATATCATTCCACAATGACAGCAGAAAAGCCGGGAACCTTGGCACATTACAGCTGTGCCGAGTAACTTTGCCTAAGTTGTCTCCCTCTCTGGTCTCTTGCTTCTGCCCATCATGGCCTCTGAGTGTCTTGGCAGGCACTGACCTCACTCTTGATTCCCACAGGCTGTGCACAAGGCTGAGCTGAAGATGGACGAGAAGGGGACAGAAGGGGCCGCAGGCTCTGGAGCGCAGACACTGCCCATGGAGACTCCACAAAATGTCAAGTTGAACAAACCCTTCCTGATGATGGTCTATGAGAAACTCACACCTTCCATGATCTTCTTGGCAAAGATTGTTAACCCTTCTGGTAAATAAAGGGTCGTCCTGCTGCCTGCAGCACTCAACCATGGCCTGAGGCTGAACCTCCTTGGGCTGGAGGCCCCAGGCACATTCTAACCCAGTCCCTATGGTCACTAGCTCCCAAGGGTGCCCAGTGAGCACCACCGTGAGCTTTCGGGACTCCTGTGCTCCATCACCTCCTGGGGATCCCTCCTCGCCCTCTCAGACTTGGGGACCATGCACCACACTGCACCCACTTGCCAGTGTCCCCTCCCTGGCAGGCAAAGGGCCTTTGTTTTTCAATCAACAAACGCTCCTCCCTAGGCCAAGTCTGTGGGTTGAGGTGGGTATTTGGGGGAAGGTGTGAGCCACAGCAAGTGCCTAGGGTTGGCATGAGAGTGACCCGAGTTCACGTCCTGGATAAGTTGTCTTTGTGAAAGCCACACCCCCTCTGAGCTTCTCTTTCCCTTTCTGAGAGGAGGATCATGACCTTCCCCCATGGGGCTCTAAGAAGGACAGCACCCTGTGTCAGTTCCCCTTGGAGAGTCGTGAATACGAGTCTTTGTTATATCTACTGCATGACTGTACATCCAGAGCAGTCACGGGGGGCCAGGGTTCTAGGTGGACAGCAAAACGTGGGAGTGGCCCAGCTCTTGGGCAGCATGAGGAGAGTGACCGCGGTAGCAGCCAGGACTCAGAGCAGCTTTGTCTATTTCCGGTGTTCCAGTGTGTGCATGTGCTGGAAGGGGTGGAGCCCACCCTAACAGAGCAGCTCCTCCCAGAGATTGTTCCAGCACCTGTGGAGCCAGAAAGCAGCTCTGTCCTGGGCACCCACGGGCCCTGGAGCCCAGGCCGGGACTCTATATGAGCTCTTCACGCCGTCACATTTCCCCTGACCCAGCCAAGGGTGGATGTGGAAAGACACTAGAGGGCCACAGAAACCATCAGGGGTCATCTCAGGCATGTAACTGGGGACACAGTACTACCAGGAAAGTAATTTAGTGACCAGTGGCCTTGGTAAGTTACTTAACTGCTCTGAGCCTCAGTTTCTTCATTTGTTGGAAGAGAACACAGGATAGGGACCTCCCAAGGCTGAGGAGCTCTGAGAATCGTGTGAGACTGCATTGAGAGTTCCTGGCACCCAGTTGTTCAGGGGAGAGCAGTCGTAGTCTCCAGCCAAACCTTCCTTGAGCCCCTAAGGTGACCCACTGTTTTCTAAAAGCTACCCTGAAGACATTTGCATCTGCCCAATCCATGGGAGTCCCCTCCTCCTGCCTTACAAGCTCCTACTCATCCTTTAATTCCCAGTTCATCTTGACCTCTTCATAAACCTTCCTCCACCTTCCAAGCATCATCCCTCACCTCCATGTATGAGGATGCCTAGTGGCTCTGCATGTCCCTCCAACCTACCTAGGATGCAGTCCATCCTGCAGTGAGCCAGGATTCATGGTCTGCGATCTCTGGGCTCGCGGCTGATACAAGCAGACTTGGTTCCTGTCTTCCTGGTGTTCATATCCAGTGGGAGAAACAGAAGCACTCAGAAATCTTTGGTGTGTGGTTACTTGACTATGACTACAACTGTAAATTTGTGATCACAGTTCCAGGGAGCATAATAAAGGATGATCGGGGCCATTGAGAGAAGGGGACAGCAGGATCTCATTAAGTATGGGGATTGAGGAAAGGCTTTCGCGGGGATGTGACATTTGGCGAGAATTCCAAATGCTGAGATCTCATGTGTTTTTATGCTGTACGATTAATTACAACTGCATATAGGTATGTTTTCCAGGGTCATTAATGGTATATAAAATACCAATTCATTTTTCAAATTGAAATTGTGCATAGTTTGACATACGAAAATCAATAGATGTGATTCACCACATAAATCCTATCAAGGACAAAAACTGCATCATTATCTCAATAGATACATAGAAAGCTTTCAACAAAATTCAGCATCCATTCATAATAAAAAACACTGAAGAAACTAAGGATAGAAGGGACCTACCTCAATGTCATAAAGGTTACGGACCATAAACCTAAAGCCATCATCATAGAGTGAATGAGGAAAAGCTGAAATCATTTGCTCTAAAATCAAGAACCAGAAAGGATGTCCACTCTCACAACTCCTACTCAATAGAGTACTTGAAATTCTGGCCAGAGCAGCTTGGCAAGAGAAGAAATGACAGTAATACAGATAGGAAAGGAAGAAGCAAAGTCATCAATGCCGATGATATGATCCTATGCTTAGAAGGTCCAGAATGCTCCACCTGACAGCCAGAGTGATACACGGTTTCAATAAAGCAGCAGAATACAAAATCTGCATACAAATATCAACAGCTTTCCTAAACACCAATAATGAGTTCACTGGAAAAGAATCAGGAAAACAATCCCACTCACAGTAGCCCAAAAAGAAAATAACAACCCCAGTAATAAATCTAACTATATAGGTGAAAGACCTCTACAATGAACGTTAGAGCACCCTGAAGAAAGTTGAAGACAAAGATGGAAAGATGGCCCATGTTCATGGACAGGCAGAATTAATATTGTTATAACGGCCATATTCCCCAAAGGAATATACATTGTATATTCAACACATCCCTTCCATTACACTGAGTACACACGTTCAATTCAATCCCATTAAAGTACCCATGACATTCTTCATAGAATTAGAAAAAAAAACCAGTTCTGATATTCATTTGGAAGAATAAAAGACTTAGAACAGCCCAAGCAATTCTAAGCCAAAACAGCAAGGCTGGGGGATCATAATATCTGTCTTCAAATTATACTGCAGAGCTACAGTAACAAAACACATAGTGCTCGCACAGAAACAGACAGAGCGGCACAAAACAGAAGACATAGAGACAAACCCACACCTCTACAGTTATCTGATCCTTATAAAAAGTGCCAAAAAACATATATTTGGATGGGGGTGGGTGTGGGGGGTGGGGAACCACCCTTTTAAACAAACCATGCTGGAAACTGGTTATGACATAAGCACAAGAATGAGACTAGATCCTTGTCTCTCAAGTGCATGAAAGTCAACTCCAAATGGATCAAAGATCTAGAAATTAGACAAGAAACTTTGCAAGTGCTAGAAGAAATCATGGGGTCGATACTCCAAAATCTAAGTGTAGGCAACAATTTCCTCAATAAAATCCCCAAAGCTCAGGCAATCAACTGACAGGGTGGCATTGTATAAAGAGCTTCTACACAGTAAAGAAAATAATTGAGAGTGTGAAGAAAGAACCTACAAAATAGGAGACAATCTTTTCTAACTATTGTTGTGACACAGTATTAGTATCCAGAATATATAAAGTACTCAAAAAACTTAACACCATCTCCCTAATCAATAAATGGGAGAGTAAACTAAACAGATGTGTTGTAAAAGAAGAAACACAAATGGCTGACAAATATCATTAGTAATTAGGGAAATGCAAATCAAGAGGTCATCTCATTCCAATCAGAATGACAGCCATCAGCAATACAAATGATAATAATGCTGGAGAGGATGTGGAGAAAAAGGACGAGTTTCACATTGTTGCTGAAACTGTGAATTAGTACAACCACCATGGAAATGAGTATGGAGGTTCCTCAAAAAGCTAGAAATGGAACCACCATATGACCCAGCTACACTACTCCTTGTATATGTATAATACAGAATTAAAATCAGCATATTGCAGTGATACCTACATGCCCATGTTTACAGCAACACCATTCGCAATAGCCAAATCATGGAACCAGCTTAGGTGTTAGTCAATGGGTGAATGGATCATGAAAATGTGGTACCTGCACACCATGGAGTTTTATTTAGCCATA
Source organism: Ictidomys tridecemlineatus (assembly GCF_052094955.1). Lineage (NCBI taxonomy): Eukaryota > Metazoa > Chordata > Mammalia > Rodentia > Sciuridae > Ictidomys > Ictidomys tridecemlineatus. The sequence continues at coordinate 114,457,181 of NC_135481.1, read as the reverse complement.
AAGAAGAATCAAATTGTACCATTTGTAGGAAAATTGATGTAACTTGAGAGAATTATGTTCAGTGAAATGAACCAAATTCATAAAGTCAATGTTGGTATGTTTGTTTTCCCTCATACGTGGAAGTGAGAGAGGAAAAAAAGGGGAATAAAGGTGTGTGTGTGTGTGTGTGTGTTGGGAGATCTCATGAAAATAGAAGGGAGATAAGTAGAATAGAGGAAGAGGGTCCAGGGAGGAGGGAGGAATGGAAAGGGGAAGTACTTGGGAATAAAACTGACCAAATTATGTTGTTTTATATTGGGTGTGTACACACAAATAACAACAAATTCCATGAATCTGTATAATCATGATGCACCTATAAAAATAAAAAAATAAAAAATTGGGTATAAGTTCTATTGTTTCACACATCTTCCTTTTAATTACTGTTTTAAAATGACTGTTGCATGTCCTCAGTATTTTTCAATTTGATTTTCTACCTTCAGAGATATATTTTCATTCTTCAGTAGAAAAAGTTGAAAAGTTGATTCCATTTTTAAAAAGAAACAAAAAAGAGGAAGTAGTTGGGGTGGGAGAAGAAGGAGTCTGTCAAACAACAGGAACAGCATGTGCAAAGTCCCTACGGTGGAGTGTTGGCATGGACGAGGAAGTGAAATGCGATTCCTCTTGCTAGAGCAACCAAATAAGACAGGAGAGGTGGGTGTTGTGGCTGGAGAGGTAGGTGGGGCCTCATGGGCCCCAGAGGGGACACGGGTTTATGGCTGAAGAACTACTGTGAGCTATTGTTGTTGAGGTTTAGTTGAAGAATGACTCAGGCAAGCCCAGGTGTTGTAAGTAGACCAGGTGTCCTTGCATCCAAGTGCCCCAGCCAGTATGTGCCACAAGTTGTGTGCTCAGCAAGTATTTGCTGAAAAAGCAACCACGTTAACCTCCCTTTCCTGGATAAAGCCAGGTCCCTCCAGATGTCCCCTACCCCCCAGGAGATAAGTCATGTGCCTTGGCACGGCAGGCCTGCCTGTGGGGATGAGGCCAAGCTCACTTCTCCATGGGGTCTGCGTTGTCCACTCCCTGAATTTGCCATGACCTCTCACCTGTCTGGTCGCTGTCCACATTCCTTCCACTCCCACACTGCCTCTCCAGGAAGTTACTCAGGTGTTTCTCCGCCTTCTAGGAAAGGTCAACTCCTACTTCTAGAAGTCTTCCCAGGTCACCCATTTGTGGACTGGCTGATCTCGTGAATGAATAAGCAAATAAATCGGTGGTTTGACTTCCTTGTGTGACTGCTCCCATGAGCCCACGGACTCACAACCAACCATCCTACAACAGGAGTGCCAGACCAAGGCTCTCTTTTCCTTTGGGAAATCTATTGCCCACTATCACTCAGTTCACCAAATTTTGTTCATGCCTGAACCACGTTCTCGATTGTGGCTTGATCCTCATCTCTTTTGTACTACAAATGTTCCTCGATTTACGATGGGGTAGGCCCTGATGAGTTCATCATGAATGGAAAATACCTCCTACCTGACCGGCTGAATATGAAAGTGTAGCAGCATCGTATCCCGAGAGGTATTTGTTGTTTGTCCTTTGGAATGCATGGCTAACCAAAGGCGATGGTTTTTGCTATAATCCAGCATCGTAAGAGAGCATTGACATCATATAATGCTAACCTGGGAAAACATGGAAACTCAGAATTTAAAGTACAGTTTGGGAAAAAGATCAAAAGTTGGAATTTGGAGTAGGGTTTCTACGGAATGTGTATCATTTTGCATCATCATAAAGTCAAACAATCTTCAGTTGAACCAATGCAAGTTGGGGACTGTTGATATTATTTAGAAAAGACCCATCTTTAAATTCATTTATGTTAAAAATAAATTTGTTTAAACAGAAAAATCATAGGAATTAGTACCTTTCTTTCAATGATAACCATGAACAAATGGCTCAAATTCTCCAATTAAAAGACTTAAAAACAAGACTTAACTGTTTGCTGTTTACAAGAAACTCACCTCACCGGCAGACGTATGCAGAGTGAAAGTGAAAAGATAGAGAATGATATTCCAGTCAGATGAAACCCAAAAGAAAGCAGGAATAGCCATGCTCAGATCTGATAAAATAGATTTCAAGCCAAAGTTAGTCAGAACAGACAAAAAAGGTCCTTTATTGACAAAGGGAACAATACATTAAGAAGATATAATGATTATAAAAATACTTACACTGGACATTGGAGCAACCAGTTTTATAAAACAAACACTCAGGGATTAAAGGAAGAGATAGACCCCAATACAATAATAGATGGATATTTCAGACAAAACAAAACAAAAACAAAGAAATATGAGTTAAATTACAATATAAATCAAATGAATTTAATAGATCTATAGAATATTTTATCTAATGGACATAGAAGGTACATAATTTTCATCAGCACACTGAATTCTCTCGACAATAGATCACACTTTAGACTACAGAGTACAGTTTAACAAATACCAAAAAAAAAAAACTTGAAATAATTTCATCTTATTAGACCATAATGGAATGAAATTAGAAATCAACAGCAAAAAAATTGCAGAAATTATACAAACACATGTAGACTGAACAGCAGTACACTTTTGAACAAGCAGAGGTTCATTCAAATAATTGGGGGATATCAAACATTTCTATAATTAAATGAAGGTTGAAATACAACAGAGTCTGTGGGATGCAGCAAAAGCAGTTCAAGAGGAAGGTTCATAGTTATGACATCTACATTAGAAAAGCAGAGAAATCAAACAAAATAATGATGCACCTTAAGTCCTTAGAAAAACAAGAACAAATCAAACCCTAAATCAAGAGAAGGAAAGAAATAATAAAGATAAGAATAGAAATAAGTGAAATAGAGAATAAAACAGTAATTCAAAGGATCACTGAAACTTAGTTAAAGAAAATTGACATCCTCTTAGCCAAATTAATCAAAAGAGTGAGAAAAGACCCAAATAAATAAAGAAGTGAAAAATAAGATATTGAATCCAGAGGATCTTTGAGGAATATTACCAAAGTTATATGCCAATAAGTTTGAGGATCTAGAAGAAATGGACGAATTTCTAGACACATATGGAATGAAAGTCCTCTACAATGAGAATTATAACACTGAAGAAATAAATTAGAGAAGGTGTTTGAAGATGGTAAGACATTCCTTGTTCCTGGATCAAGATAATTAATATTATTAAGGGCCATACTTCCGAAAGCAATGTACAGATTCAATGCAATTCCCATTAAGATAGCAATGACCTTCTTCACAAAACTAGAAAAAGCCGTCCTAAAATTCACATGGAAACCTGAGTGGCCCTGAGTTGCTAAAGCAATCCTGAGCAAAAGATCCCTGCTGGGAGCATCACAGTATCTGATTTCAAAACATCATCTGGAGCCACTGTGACAAGCAGCATGGCACCTGCGTAAAAACAGACACGGAGACCATGGAGCCGCATAGATGATCCTGGAATAAACACGCACCTCTTCAGCCATCTGCTTCTTGTCTTAGAGAAAAGGGAGCCTCTTCAGCACACGGTGCTGGGAACATTGGGCTTCTACTGGTAGAAGATGGAAACTCAGTTCCTAACCCTCACCCTGCACAAAAAACAACTCAAGGGGCTGGGGATGTGGCTCAAGCGGTAACAGGCTGGACTGGCATGCGAGAGGTGCTGGGTTGGATCCTCAGCACCACATAGAAATAAAATAAAGATGTTGTGTCCACCGAAAACTAAAAAATAAATATTAAAAAAATTCTCTCTTTCTCTATCTGTCTCTAAAAAAACCAAAAAAACAAAAAACAACTCAAAATGGATTGAAGACCTTCAGTAGGACTGGAAAAATTTGAAACTATTAAAGGAAAACATAAGGGAAATACTTGAAGATACGGGTATAGGAACTAAAGTCCTGAGAGTGTCCCAAGTAGTGCAGGAAATAGCAGCAAAAGATGACAAATGGGATTCCATCAAATTAGATGCTTCTGTGTGAGAAAGGAAATAGGCACCAAAGCGAGGAGGAAAACTACAGGACGGGAAAAATCTTGCCACTCTTCATTGGACAAAGGGTTAACGTCCAGAAAACATAAAGAAGCCAAACTATGTAACCCCAGGAAAAACACAGGAAATCCAGTTGTAAGTGGGCAAAGGAACGGAACCGACACTTCTCAAAAGAAGCAGCAAAAGGGGCGATAAACATATAAAATGCTCAGAATCTTTAGAGATCCGGGAAACACAAATTGAAATGACAATGAGGTTCCATCTCATGCAGTCAGAATGGCTATTATCAAGACAACAAAAAATAAAATAAAATAAAAACATTAGGGAGGATACAGAGAAAAAGGCACACTTGGGTATTGTTGATGGGAATGCAAATAAGGTCAATCCCTACAGGAAACAGTGGGAAGTGCCTCAAAAAACTAAATACAGAGCCACCAGATAATGCGTCCGTGCCACTCCCAGGTACATATCCAAAGGAATCATAGTTAGAATATTATAGAGATACTGTGTGCCATATTATGACAACATATTCACAGTAGCTGAGTTATGGGATCCGTCTTGATGCCCATCAGCCGATGTGTGGAATAAGAAAATGTAATATTTATCATCTATCTCTATCTACACACACACACACACACACACACACACACACACACACACACACACACGAGTACTATTCAGCCATAAAGAAGAACAAAATCATGTCATTTTTAGGAAAATGGATGGAATTGCAGATCAACATATTAAGCAAAATAAGTCAGAAAGACAAGTATCACATTCCTTTCATATGTGGAATTTCGGGGGACAAAAGATGACAAGAAAGTACAAGAGAGATGACCAGGGAAGGGAACAGAGACCAGGGGGAGAGGGGAAAAGAGGAAAATAGGGAGGTGCATATGGTCAAACTATATTCCATGCATGTATGAAATTGTCACAATGAAACCCATTATCTGGTATAATTAATATGCACTAATAATTCTAATAAAAACAGAACAATTAATATCACAATCATACACAGAAAACTTAGTCATCACAAATACAAAGTCAAAATGCACCCAGCAGAATCATTCAGGTGTTGAATTCCACCATTTAGGTATTGCGTCCTGCTCTGCGTCCTTAGGAAGGAAAGTCAGGGAGTCTGCACTGGTGGCCAAGATGGGCGGGCACCCAGATGAGACTTTCTCCTTGAGGAAAGCAGGAAGTTCAAAAGAAACTAGAAAAGGAAGGGCTTTGCCACTCAGGGATTCCATACTTGGTCAGAAACCACCTGAGAGTGCTCCTCTGTGAGCTCAGAGAGGTCACTGCCCCTCCCCTGGGTCTTACACCAGGTTCAGGTGTGTTCATGGTTTATGTGCTTGACTGCTTGGGCTTTTGTCTCTTCTTTATTTTTAAATCCCCTTTAGAATTTTGGAATCATTTTAGATTTGCAGAGAAGTTGTGAAGATGGTCACAGTTTCCACGTACCCTTCGCTAGCTCCCAGTTTTATATTTACATCTCATGTTTATTATCATATCCCATAACCATGGGGCACGTGACACAACCTGGGAGCTGATGCCGGGACCTTGCTGTAGCTGAACTGTGGACTCAGATCCCACTAAGTTTTCATTAGCCTTCTTTCTTCCCAGGATCCAGTCCAGGATACACATTATGTAGAGACCCTTCATTTTAAGGACTTTGACCGGGGCTTCAAGGGACCAGAGTAAAGGTGGACGGGAGGACCCAGAGTCAGATGGACAGAAGTTGAGTTCACGGCTGTGCCCTCTAGTTAGTTTGTGACTTTAGACATGTCACATGGCTGCCTTAGCTTTTCCTCTCTATGAAGTGGGCCTCATACCATTGATCTCTCAGGTGCCTATTTTAGTGCCTGCTGGACACTCATCCCAGCAGCACCGCCATCCAGCGTCGGGAAGGTACTGCCCAGGGCTGCTTGATGATTTCACTCTTGTTTTCTCTGCCATGATGGGAAGAAAAGATTCACAGACTCCTGTGCTAGGTGAAGGATCTCCAGGATAAAAGTCCTTTCTGAAACAGGAATCCCAGGTGCCCCATGAGGCTGGGGGAAAAAGACCACAACAAATGAACAGACAAAACTCCTCCAGTCCTGGGGTTCTGTGTAGATCTATTTCCCTTTCACCTCCACCGGCTGCCTGGCTCAGGTTTGTCCAAGTCAGGTGACCCCACAGGGCAGGCTAAGACATGAGCCATGCTGCAGGGGGAGAGGTGTGGGAGCTCTGGGGAGCACTTCCCCATGAAGCAGGCCCATGGGGGACTGCATGTCCCAGCAGGGGGGGCTTCTCAACAATCCAAAGGGTGAGAACAGCAAGAAGAGCCTTCAAAAAAGATACTGATCCCTGTCCCAGGGGCAGGCAGGTGACATGCTGAGGAGCAGAGAGATCACTTGCATCTAGGATGGCAGATGGCTTCAAGGAGGAGGTGGTGGCTTTGGAGCCACAGGTGAAGAGGGGCACACACAGAGACATGGAGAGGCATCGTAGGTAGAGGAAAGAACAGAGGTAAAGGTGGGAAGCCTTGGGTGGAGAGGTGCCGCAGTCTGGGTCAGAGGCTCCCTCCCAGATGGCACCAGGGTGGGGTGGGCGAAGAGGAGCAGCAGGGGGCTGAGGGCGGGGGAGCACAGAGCAGCAGGGGGAAATGAGAGAAAATGGCGATGGCCAGGCCAGCCCAGGGGACAGGAAGAGGGGCAGAGAGCTGTCCACCATGATGGGAGTTGCTGGAGATTTGTCACTGAGGGTTGGAAAGCGTCCCTCCAACACTCACGTGCTTGTTTCTGTATCACTAAGCACATGACCTTGGGCAGCATGCTACAGCTGAGACTCGCCATCTTTCAGGGAGTGAACGCCAGTAAAGTGGCCCTTAAATGTTGTTGTCATTCTACAGCTTTGATAAATAACTGCTGCCCCAAGTCCCCAAGAACTCCATGCTGTCCTGGTCTTTCTTCCCAGGACACACCACACCTCTCTACTGGAGGGTTAGTGGGCCTCTGGTCCATGCTCCAGGGGACTCTGGGTAGGGGTTGCAGATGAGTGTCCATCACCACCTGGTGCCTCCCATTGGCTGGGCCTGTGTTTTCACCAGTCTCTTCAGTACCTTGTCACCCTAGAAAAGAACAAGTCCAGGGATCAGAAGGGTGTCGAGTGTGTGTGGAATCACCCCAGCACTGGCCTGAATGGAAACGGGCCAAGAAGGCCCTACCTACAGAGGCATAGGTTGGATCTGGTTTCTGGCTTCCAGTAAATGTTATATCATTGGCTAATTAGAGCATCAACCTGTAATGCCCCTGAGTATATTCTCTTCCCTTAACCTGTAACACCCTGGACCAGTCCTTCGGCTGCAGTGGCCAAATATATCAAAACAAATTCACACCGAGATACAACTGCAGCACAACAATGTGATAGCTAAACTATGAAGGAAATCTTAAAAGAAATCAAAGAAAAAAAAGAGAAAACATTTACAAGGAAATGATAACTGGTTCCTCAGAGGCTTGAGTAACAGTAGATCCCGGAAGACGTAAATAATATCTTCAGAATGCTAAGGAAACATTACTCCTGACACAGAATGCTATCCAACTAGCTAAAGGAATCTTTAAGTGCTCCGCTTTGAAATGCAGAAGAAACAGCATTAATAAATGGATGTGTTTTCAGTAAACTTGAATAAGAATTGACTATAGATAAAAAGGATGATGACTAAAATTGGGGGGATTGAATTCATGGTAAAACTAAAATCGTCAACAATAATATGGAAAACACCAAAGGAAATTTCACAGTAAAAGCATTTTAAGATCATCGGGGAAAAAAATTTTTTTAAAAGACTTGCCATCTCAAATTGGGAGAATCATTGCTGAAAGTGCCTGGGACAATGCCTGGCACATTCTGAACTGTCGGGAGCTGCCCTGGATGAACACACCTTTAAGTCCTGATGCACCAGGTTCTAAACAATTATTGCCTTCAGTCTAGCACAGCAGGGCCAGGTGGCAGTAACTTGGGTGTTACCCCCAGCTTGGATAATAAGGCATGGCTCCAGGTATAGGTGTCACCGGCTGGGGTTGAGTTACACCCACCTGTTCCATTGTAATCCTACCCTTTTGCCCTTTTAGGGATAGAATGTCCCACAGAACTGCCCCTGGTGTGTCCCCTATATAAGAATAAAGAATTCCAGTGGCTTGCTCTCTTTACACAGACCCCTAAGGTCTCAGAGCTGTCCCCAGATTATTGAAAAGGTACTTCTGTGTGTTTGTGTGCTTTCTTTGTCGTTTTCTTAAGTTACTGGAATAGTCAGGTTTTGTGAACCCAGAATTAGGTCGCCATCTAGGATAGATGGCAATACTAAACCTTCAATAAATGAAGATTTTTTTTACTCTTGATTCAGGGTGACTGGTGCAAGAAAGGGGGGAAAACACATCTCACCAAACTCTAATGGTCTGTTTGATACAGTAGCCAGTGGCCCTGTGTGCTTATTCAAGTTTAAATGAATAAAAGTCAAGTAAAATTAAAAGTTCCTCGTTTGCACTAGCCACATTTCAAGGTGCTCTGTAGCTGCATGAGGCTCACGGTCATATTGGATGGTGCAGGTATAGATACATTCCCCACACTGCCCAACATCTCTTTGGACTTTGCTGCTCTAGGGGAGTAGCAGGGCTTGTCTCAGGGATCCTGGGGAGGCCTCTGGGTAGAGGTGGCAGAGGAGTGTCCATCACCATCTGGTGCCTCCCATTGGCTGATCTCTTCCACAGTCTGTCCTGTGGGCCCTCTCACCTCTGCTCCCTCCCTCGTTAGGGGTCCATTGTCTTCCTGCTTATCTTCAGCGCTGGGCTTGCTTAGCTGGGGGCTTCCTTCCAGAGCAACCTGGTGATTTGGGGTTGTGCTGGTTGGAGCTCCTTAGCCACAGCCAACAGCTCCCGGAGGAAGAAGAGTCTCCTGCACTGCCACCTAGAGGCAGAGATGGAGACAGCATGGGCTTGTGCCCTCACCCTTCCCTGTCCCTCCTCCACAGGTGGATAAAGGCGTTCATTCCCCAATTTTCCATTTCTGCTTCCTCCTGAAGATGGGTGTCTGTGATAACCTTGGCAAAAACACTGATTTTTCTGGAATTACAAAGAGAGGTTTCTAAAGTAAGTTGACTGGAGAGATCATCCTAAGAAGTCCATGCTGGGAGTGCAGCAGAGACCAGCCAGCAGAGCCCTCCCTTCAGGAAACAGAAGGCCAGAGAAAGGCCACGTCTCATGGCTGCCACATCTGTCACTATGTGGTCACCATCCCCCTCACCACAGGCACCATTTGTCCTCTTCAAATGAATGTTCAGAAGGTTCAACTCCAGCCCCTTGAAAATTGACCCAGGACTGGCCGGGATGAGCAGGTGCCTGCTCCCAGGTGTCTGAACTCCCTTCCTCCCTGAGGTTTAGGTCCCCACACCGATGTCACAGTGGGGCTGCCCATGGGCCATCTGTACTCTTAATATTGTGCTTTGCCTAAAGTTTTGGGGGAGAAAGAGAGAGAGAGAGAGAGAGAGAGAGAGAGAGAGAGAGAGAGAGAGAGAGAAAGATATTGATTTAGTGTTTTGGATATAAAAGTCTAGATTCCTAAACTTCTTGATACCCATCGCTGATTTCCACTCTTCTGTGGCAACAGTGAGCCAAAACCCTATGCAGTGGTCACGGCCGGGGTTGAGCCACATGTGACCCTTTGGCCGTTGGCACCCTCAGGTGGACCACTCCCCATCCCTGCAGGAGTCTTATCCTCTTTGGTACCTGCCAGCCCTTCTGATCTCTGACATAACATTTTAATTCAAGAATGGATTATAATGGTCCAAAGTGGTCCTGGAGCCACTCACTGAAGGGGTCGCTGGTCATTGGTATCCAGGGAAGGAAAGCAGAGAGGCCCCTCTGGAATATGATCAGCATAACAGGCCTTTTCCCAAGGGAAGCACTTAAGTGCACCTCTGAAAAATCATGACCGTGACCCGGGGGCATTCTCAGCCTCTCTGAAGCTTAGGAGCACATGAACCTCAGGTCAAGAGCCAACTTTCTAGAAAACCAATGAAGCACCACCTTTGGCAATACCAGGCCATGTCACGAGGTCTCCGTGGGAGCCATTGAAGTTTGTTTTCCTCTTGGCAGGCACTCACAAGGCTGCCTCGTGAGGAGGGTACAGGGGCGGAAGCAGCCACCACCAGCAACCTTGTGGTCTGGTGGAGGGATGACCCTTCTTATCCTGTCATCTCCTGCAACAGGCCTTTCCTGCTGGTGATTATGAATGAAGCCACAGACCCTATTCTCTCTCTAGAGAAAGTTGAAAGCGCCACTAAAGCCCAAGTGGGCAATACCCTGTTGATTTCTTGCACACTGAGAATGCACAGCAAGTGTTTCCTGATGCTCCCAGAGGGTCATTGAGACTTGCTGCCTCCTCTTCTGAGGGTCCCCCAGACCCCAGCAGAGCTGTGTTCATGGAGGGGAGCTGAGGCTCAGCATCAAACTGACAATCGGATCGTGGTGATGAGCCAAACCCAGTGCCCCTGGACAGTGCCCCTTTCCACGAGTCCTCCTGGAAACTAGCTCCAAGGAGTATTGCCTTGCTTGCCATTTCCATCCCTCTGAGCTCCTGGGAATGAGAGCACATAGGTCAGGCACCTTTATTGCAGAATTACAGTAATAAATTCCATAAACCTAAAATGTGAATTCAGTGGCAACAGAGCTCCAAAGCTGCAGGGTCCTGATCTAAACGTGATGCATGGGCTGGCTCAGAGCACTGGGTGGTCATCTGGGCACATTTCAGGGGCTGCACGAATTCCTCCCTCACTTGTTCAGCGAACATTATCGATAACTTAATGTGTGCTAGGAGTCAATCAGACTGGCAAGGTCCCTGCAAGGTGCATGAGAGATAGTTCACCCCAAAAAAGTAGAATGGAGCCTATCATAAGCAGGATTATAGCAGCCTGTGAGGAGGGCCTGGGGGTGTTCCCAGAAAGCTTGAGAAACAGGAGGGCCATGCTGCGAGCCAGGAGTGAGATGAGGGGCAGCGGGAAGCCCGTGGCCATTGTGTGTCACAGATGGAATGGGAGAAAGCAGGACACTGCGCAAGAGGTTGGATCATCTAGAAGGGGCGCGTTGGCCAAGGGAGGAGGTCTGTGCTCAGAGGCAGGCTGCCGAAAGCCAGCTGGGCTCCTCCTGCCAGAGAACAGCCAGGACTGGTGTGTGGCTGGCTAAGACCTCCCTGGGGACAGGAGCCCTGCTGCTCTGGCGTGGTGCGCAGGTGCACACTTGGACACACGCGCACAAGCGCGAGTACGCATGGCCCTCGGGTGCTCAGCCTCCTCCCTGCTAGTTTGAAGTGACGTCAGTCTTGCTCCCTTACACACGTGATGATGTGGGCCACAGTGGCACCAAGGCAGGGGCAGCTCACGCCCACTGGGTGGTCTCCACCATCCTCTCCGCAAGTCCCTCAGGAGGCCTCTGCAGACACCAGCCACTCCCCTGGCCAGGGGTGGGGTGACTCCTGCAACTCCAGAGGAGCCCTGGATTCCCAAACCCATAGAATCCCTTCCGGGGGACTCCAGTGTCTCCCACGTTGGACTTGCCCTTGGGGAACCTCATACGGGCTCTCCTATACTCTCCTTCCTGGGAAGAAATGAACGGGAGTTACGCTGGGAGCTGGCAGAGCTCCCGGGGCACTGAGTCCCCGCCCTACTCTCCCACTTCGCTTTCCACCCAGGTGGGCAGCGGCTCTAGGCGGGAAGACAACTGACCCAGGCCCAGGGATCTCCCCAGGCAGAAGGAGCCCAGTACCAAAGCCCAGGTGTTGGAGGCTCTGGCCTGCAGCCTCCCTACTGCTGCCTGCGCTGAGCTTCTGTCCCCCCAGCGCTCTGCTCTTGGGTGCTCTGTCCTTGGGTGCTCTGCCCTTGGATGCTCTATAAAGGCCGTGAGGAATGCGTCCTCCGCTGTGGCTCCCTGGAGGTCCATTGTTCCAAGGACAACGAGGATGTTCCACTGTAGTGTGAAGGGAATGGCTGGCACTGAGAGCTGGCTGATGACACATTTGTTCACATTGAGTCCTGTCTGGTAGCTCTCAGAAGTCTCCCAGACATGTGTCAGCAAGAAGATACTAGAACAGCCACAGCCGGGATTCTGTCAGCTGGAGAAGGGCCCGGCTTTCTGTTGTTTGAGATACTTGTTGTTCGCCTGTTTTAAATGTACCTGACGTTTGGTTTGGACTTTGTTTCAATACGGCATGGTAGGATGCCAAAAGGTGGTGCGTACCGCTTCACACTGGGCTGGTGGGAGCAGCAGGTTTGGTCAGGAGGCAGAAGGTAGGGAAAACCCCAGCGGTGGGGAGGACTTCGGGGGTGATGTCCCCTGTTGGGCAGGAAGTGGAGCACAGAGGTTGGGGCTTTGGTTGGAGGGTTTGTAAAAGGACTCTCTCGTGCTCCTGAAAACTGAGATGGTATAGAGGGAAACAGCATGGCCATTAGTATGATCCATGATTTCAAGATGGAAAAAAATAAATAAACCTATGCCAGAATATTGAGAATGACTATCCCAACATGGTGTGAATGTTTCATTCAAAGCAGAGTAACAATATTCTAAAGGCAGGTTTAGCTGACCTAATTAAAGCCAGGTGGAAAATCTTCAAAGAACATCTACACAACCAACCAAACAAAATGGATTCATAATCATGGGTATCCGGCCATGGCCTGTTCAAAGACAGAGGCCTCAGTACAGTCCTTCTAGCCAATCCAGGCCTCTTGCACTCCATCAATTCATCAGTAGAGAGTCTTTCTTTCTTTTTTTAACCATCCGTTAGTCTTATTAGTGTTGACAACAGTTACATCCTTCTCATGTAGAAAATGTCCAAACGCGCTCACCAACCCCCACAAGTCTCATCTATCACAACATCAGGATCAGCTCAAAGTCAAGGACTTTACCATGTAAATTGTTTCCAGGTATAGATGAGGCTCCTTGGATGTGATTACTTACCTGGTGCCACTTGGATGTGTTTTCTTGGGTACAGGGACCTATAAAATAAGAAGATGAGTTATTGCTCCACCCCACACACAGAATGGGGATTCAAGGACAGAATATCACAAGAGATAGCTCATTTAAAAAGAGAAAACTGTATTCATATATGAACACAGGAAAGTAGAATGAATTGGACATCACTTTCCTAAGTTCATATATGAACACATGACTAGTGAAGCGCCACATCATGGACAATTGCAGGAATGGGATCCTAATTAGAATAAGTTATATTCCAAGTATGTATAATATGTCAAAATACACTCTACTGTCATGTGTATCTAGAAATAATAAATAAAAAAATAAGCTACTGGATTGCAAGATGGAAAGAAAGAAAGAAAGAAAGGAAGGAAGGAAGGAAGGAAGGAAGGAAGGAAGGAAGGAAGGAAGGAAGGAAGGAAGAAACCACCCTGTCGGCATATAGTAGTCACTGATCCACACAATTCTGAAATCCAGCAGGCACAGACCTTCAATTTCCTCTCATCTGTGAACAACAAAAGCTTGCTGATCAGAGTCCCATTCTGCTCTCTAGAAGTGGTGCTTCATGGCTCCACCTTCTATATCATTCATTCTCCTCCATAAGAAATGGCCCATATTACACCTAAGGTGGTTTCTCAAACTTCTTTCCGCTTTCTGCCAATAGGGAATTGGAGAACCAAAGTCCTCTTTGCATCTTAAAACATCTCTGTCCCTTTTAGTCCCAATACAGCTCTTTTAAAACCCTTATGGGTTGTCCAAGAATCAAACAATCATCTATTTCGTTAGAGAAAAGCTATACCTACAAATATCTTTGAGAAAATTCCTCTCTACTTCAGGTTGTGAATAAGGTGTCATGGGACAATACTCATCACATTATTAGGAGTCCTTTTATCTATATGAGAAAATACAGAAGGCTCCATTTTTAATATTTGTGAGATCTTAACAGAGTCTTGGGACCACACTCAAACTTGACTTTGAGTCTGAGCACATAGTTCACAAACTGTGTTTGGGGTTTGATGTTTGATCTCAAGCTCTTTCTTGCATTGAGAATCTTTTATTCTCATGTCATACTTAATCAAATACAGATGAAAGAGGTAAATCACACTTTTAGAGATCTACCAGGGAATTTTATTGGCTAGATTCACAAGTTAACTCAGTAATTTTCTTTCTTCCAAGTTACAAAGATGGCAATGTTGCCCAAATCCCATAACTACATAATATGAACTGCCTTTTTTCCAACCACCCAAACAGAATCTTCACTGCCTGTCTTGCCACCCCTAACAGACTCCTTTAGGCCTCTATCAGCCCCTGGGTTTTGTTTTGAAAGTATGCTCGTTTGGGGTAGCAGTTTCTGTTTTGGTTATTTATTGCTGTATTGTTGCCTTAAAATGCCCCCAAAACATAGTGGCTTCAAAACACTATGTATCAACAATAGGTATCAACTTCAAAACACTAGGTATCAACTCACCGATTTATGGGTCAGGAATCAGGGCAGGGCTCAGCTGGTTGGCTCCTTTGATCGACATGCTGCCATGTGGATGTGTTTTCAGCTGGGTGGAGGGTGGGCTGCAGTCAAAAGTCTGATGCACGCTCCCCCATGTCTGGCACATCTTTGCTCCTCCTCGTATCCATCTCTTCATATGAGCTCCTCACAGCAGCATGAGGTAGTCAGGCAGTCAGGTCTCATACCTGGTGGCTGACTTCCACCAAGAAGTGTTCCAAAAGGGCGAAAACAGGAGCCCCGTGCCATTCAGACTAAGGTTACCACTGTTGACCGGTGACGAGTCCTTGCTTCCCCAATGTTGAAGAAGAACACCAGAGAAGCACGCCGAGGCAAGGTCAGAGTGGAAAGTAGAGGCTTTATTAAAGGACAGCAGAAAAGACTTCTCCGGGAGGAAGAAGGGGACCCAAGAGGTGGCATCCGTGGGAGCGCGGTTGTCTCCCCTTTTTATAGCTAAGGTATTCTTTTATCTTTCCCGCATTCCTGTCACATTTCTGCCCTTTGTTCTGTCGAGAGTGGGGCACAGGTGGGCCAAAGGAGTAATCTGGGCAGGAAGGACTTTTGAGTCAGCATCTTCAAGTTTGCCGGGCGCTGTTTCATTAACACTTCTTTGGGGTGGGCTCTGGGCCTTGGGGACATGAACATTCCAAGAGTTGTTCTGCTTTTTCTGGACTTCATTCTCAATGGCCTCCATTTTGGATCTTCCTCGATATTAGACCCGATTTACCTAACTACACCGACTACCTATTTTTAAATCTGGCTTCATTAACTTCAGAGGTTCTACAGTGTCACTTTGATGTCATTCTAATCATCAAAAGAAGTCTTAGGGCCAAGCCCACATTCGAGAGGAAGAAAGAGAGAGACTCCAACTTTTGATAAGGAAAGACAAGTTGCACTGCAAGAAGGCGGGGGAGGGGGGGTGGGTGGGACACCTTGTTTGACCATCTCTGGAAATAAACTTTCAGGGCAGGGAGCGTAGGAGTGTCTTTCTTGGTTGTCCTCCTAACTACAGGGATGTATGGCTGGAGTGAGTTAGGGCACGTTACCTTCTTAATCAGGAAAGATTTCTGAGAAAAAATGGAGAATTTTTTTTCTTGGGGTGGGGGGGCAGTGACCCTGTATCTCTTGCATTCTTTTTTTTTTTTTAAATATTTTCATTAGCTATTGAGGGATCTCTATTTGTTTGCTTATATGTGGTGCTGAGACTCAAAGCCAGTGCCTCACACATACCAGGCAAGTGCTCTACCACTGAGCCACAACCCCAGCCCCTTCTCTTGCATTCTTTATGTCTGTAAAACCATCACCATGCAGATGAGGCCAAGAACTGCCACTAGCAGAAGCATAGCCATGTCCCCTTGGACCATGGTTGCAGTGGCCTTTGGGTACCTGGGCTGCTGAGCTCAGTGAAACTAATCGTGGGGAACCAACTTCTTGGGCAGCCCTGTGGGACCAGGTCACTCCAGAAATCTCTTTATAAAGCAAAGTCTTTCAAAAAAGTTTTTACTTTTATGCCCTTGAGTCTTCTGTGTCAGGGATAATCCTGTTGCTTACTGAGACGTCCTTAAGGCATGTTTCCTTTTGTCTCCATTCAAAGTCCTTGGCCTCTCTTAAAATGGCACAAATCTCATCAGCAAGAACAACTTCCTTGGTCCAAATTATATAGACACTTTTCTAGCTAAATGGCTACATCCTTATACTCTGATTTTTGGTCCCATTTCTAACAGGAATCCTGGCTAAGTCACCAGTGATATCCATGTCACAGCTTGAACGCTATGCTGCCTTAAAATTTTCTCCATCACATTAATTGGTCCATCACCTTTAAATTCAGCCTGACACAAAGTGTCAGGACATTGGCAAAATGTAGGCAAGTTCTTTGTAACAACTTGAATAGCCTCAAGTGCAGTTCCCCATAGGGTCCTCTTTCCCATCTGAAACCTCAGCACAGTCTTTCCGGTCCCCGTGGGTACCAGCATTGTGGTCTTCCAAACTTACAGCAGAATCACCCATTGAAGTGCTCCATGTTCTGAGACTTCTCCATCCTGCATCTTCACACTTTTCCAAATTTCTTCCATAAACTGATTCCAAAGGCTTCTGAACTACATAGTTGGGGTTAGTCACAGCAAAAACCCTATTCTGTCAAAAGAGCCAGGTGTGGACAGAACTGCCTGTCAATCAGCGGGGTCTCCTGACCAATGTATCTCAGCAAGCTCCCCCAACCAACCCCAGTAGGACAAGGGACTCTAACCCCCCCCCCCATTCCTGTCCCTAAGCCTAATAAAAATTCCAGTCTGGCTGAGCCCCACCATGCGCTTCTCCCCAACCCACCCTGTTGGTCTGGAGGGTCTCGCCAGGAGTGAAATCTCAATAAAGCCTCCTTCTGCAGCCTTTTTAATCTGCCTCCTTTTGGTGGCTGCTGCCTGACCCTACCGTTTCAGAAGCTTCATCCCATTCATTGCTTTGGGTCTGAGGGGAGGGGAGGCAGAATATCATGGCAAAGGAAAGCTACTCAGCTCCTGATGGCCAGGAAGCAAGAGAAAGAAGCAAGGGTCATGATGAGAAGTGGTCCCCGAGGGTCCACCTCGAGTGACCTTACTCCCTCCAACCACGCCCCATCTGCCTACAGTTTCCACCACCTGCCAGTAGTCCATCCAAATTATAATCCATCAAATTGATTCATCTACTGATAAAGCAACAGCCCTCTTAAGCTAATCATTTTCCAAAGCCTCACACTGCTGCGCTGGGAACCGAGTCTTCCACGCTTGGGATTCTGGGAGGCATTCCAAACCCAAACCATGGCAGAAGAGGTTGGAATGGCAGTGACATCTTGGACGAAAGCCTTTTAGTCCGGCGGCATGAGCTTGACAAGTGAGAGTGTTCTGGAGTGAGGCCACCTCCCCCTGTGACCCATTAGCTGTGGCCGACCTGCATGTTTGTGTGCTCTTTTGAACTTCGCACTCTCGGGCATCACACAGGCCCTAGGAGAGCGGTGAGAGACACCAGGAGCAGAAGCACTGTCACCTGAGTGAGCTCAGCCTGCACCTGCCAGCCTGCAGACACCTCTCCAGGTGGCAGAGCCTGCAATGAGCACAGGAGGCAGGAGCTCAGTGAAAGGGGCTGGAGGGAAGAAAGAGTCTCCCTACTGTAAACGGTGTGGCAGGAGCTGTCACAGCCCCACAGGAGGGGATGGACGAAGGCTGTGCTGGAGTGATTCTCCCAGTCACCTCATCTAGGGATCACCTCCACTTAGTGAACGGGAGAAATGGGATGTTTGGAAGTGCTGGTTGGGGCCTCTGCATAGAAAACTACTCACATTTTTTTTTTCTCAGAGAATGGATTATGATCTCTACCACCTCCTATTAACTTCTTCCTGAAGACCCACGTTAACAAATTCTATTATTCACCTCTTCTTGCATAACAAATCACCCCCAAATTTGATAGTAGCTTAGGACAACAAGCTGTTTCTGTGCATGGGGCCTTTGAGACGGCTTCAGGTCTCTTGTGAGATCTGAGTCAAGATGTCAATCACCTTGGGAGCCGCTCAGAGACCACCAAGTGGAGGAAATTCAGCATCAGATTAGGACCAGACATGAAGAAGTCTGCATGAAGAAGATGCATCTGATCAGGGAGTTTTACAAACATAAACCTCCTCCCCGTCCCTCAGAGAATCAGGCTCAGTCTCCTGGGAAACTTCACACTTGAAAAGTGAAAAACAAGCTTTTCTTGAATAACAAGATTTTTTTTTCTTTTTCTTTTTTTTAAGAGAGAGTGAGAGAGAGAGAGAAGGAGAGAGAGAGAGAATTTTTAATATTTATTTATTTTTTTAGTTCTTGGCAGATACAACATCTTTGTTGGTATGTGGTGCTGAGGATCGAACCCGAGCCGCACGCATGCCAGGCGAGCGCGCTACCGCTTGAGCCACATCCCCAGCCCCTAACAAGATTTCTTGCACAATTAAATAATTCTACTTCTTTTTTAAAAAGATATTTTTAACCTGTTGATAGACCTTTATTTATTTATATGTGATTTATTGATATGGGATTTTTATGTGAATCGAACCCAGTGCCTCACACATGCCAGACAAGTGTGCTACTGCTGAGCCACAACCCCAGCCCACTAATTCTACTTCTTAAAAATAATGTTCTATTGTTTTCTGGTAATGAACAAGACACGCTCTTTGTCGGCAATTTGGAGATTAAAAAAATTTCAAATAAAGAACACAAAAGGCACCTCCATCCTATCATCAAGAGCATCTCTAAGAAACATTCCTTTAGTTCCTGGTGGATCCTGGGACACACCAGTAAGCAGCATCCATGGTCCCACTTTATGGGGCTTTCAGCACAGCAGGAGGGAAGACCTTGCTCTATTTACTGAATTTCGCTCCAGTCCTCTCCCAACCCCACTCTGTGTGTGATCCTGCTTTAAAATGTGGGTAAAATACCAGAACAGTTTGCTGTGGTGGTGGAGGATGGAGTCCCTGTCTTCTGGTGAGGGCGATGGGCTAACTCAAAGGACAGGCACAGGGTCCAGCAGAAAGGCCCCACCAACCTCACCAGCATCAGAGCACCTCAGACCCACCTGGGCCCCAGACCACCCGCTTGTCTGAGGACAGGCAGCCGGATGGGAGCTCTCAACAGAAGAGCCTTCCCGCCTGCTGTGCATGTCTCCACACTGGTTCCAGGAATTGACCTGGCAAATATTGACCAGGCTGCTGGGTCTCCAACACCACTTTTCTGTGGCAGGAGGACGTGCGGGCTGAGGACCTGGGCCCGGCTTGGTGATAAGGCTCTGTGAGTACTGGGCTCCTGCCGGGAAGGAAGGCAGGTGGCGGTCACCGCTCTATCCCCATCCTGCTCTCTAGTTTTCTGTTTCTCCATCTCTGGCTTCACAGGTAGGGGTGGGAGAAGTGAGTTAGAGTGGAATGAGCACTGCTTCTGAGTCTCCAAGTTAGAATTTCAGGTTTTCAATGACCTTTGGCATCCGAGACTTTGGACAGAGGAGCTCCGCATATTCCTGGCAGATAAGACCACAGCAAAGGACAAAACTTACTAGAAATCTTGTGATGGGAAAAGAGGCATGCTTGGAAGCCCTGAGCTGGACCCGAGTCTTTCTCCTGCCTCTTACCGAGGAGTGTTTGTCCTGCCCTGAGCCTCAGTTTCCCCAAATGGACAACTGGGCTAGGAATCCTTGTGCCTCAGGGTTCTCAGAAGGATTGAGTCAGAAACAAAGCAGGTGCCACCTGCATTTGGGCAGGACCATTCTTCACTGCATGTGACCCTTCTGGGCAGTTTAAAGCTTCCATGTACCCAAATCTCACCCACTGAGTGCCCAGAGCACCCCCGTTTCTTGTGGTCGATATGACCAGAAACACCACCCACCCGCACCTCTCCCATCCCTCCTCCCTAATTTACAAACCCATCTGTCCGAAAAACAGTGATACAACGTACCTAATATCCCCAGCCCTCTAATAAACACTTAATAAATGAAATGTTATAATGAATGGATAGGGTTCTTCATTTTCCTCTGGGATCTTTCTAGAAAAGGAGCTATGAAATGAACTGGATGTCATTGCACTAAGCCTTGGTGAATGGGAAGAAAACCCCTATCACATTCTTTCTGTGTTAGGTGCTCTGTGTGTCTGTCACATAAGCCTTCACCTGCCTGCCCGGGAGGGCACTTTGCCTACATTTTGCAAAACTGACACCTTGTGAAGGAGGTTTCTTGGCACTGCGTGGCAGTGAGTTCCTGCAGAGCCTTGGTTGCAACCCAGGCCCCCCTGGGAAGTCCTTGGAGTGCCACGGGGCAGAAAACGGTGCTGAGTTCGGTGGCATAGAAGGAATAAATGAGAAGTAGTTTCTGTGTTTCTGATTTTACCCAGGGACAGACCAAGTTTTCATTTGTTCTGCATCTTACACATTTCCCATCAAAAAGGCAAATCTGAAGTGTACAGGAAATGTCATAGAGCCACCCCCACTGAGCTGTGCGGAGGGAGGGAGGTCATGACCTTGGAAAAGTGCCCATCACACTTTGACCAGCAAATGCGTTTCGACATAACAGAGGAGACGGCATCTCGCCTCCCGGCTGCTGGGCTTTGAATAGTGGTTGGGCAGAGCGTTCAGGACACCAGGGCCGAATGCCACCTGGAACGCTACCCTCCCCAGCATGGCTACTACAGCTGTAATTTGTCCAGAGCTCATTAGTTTGGGCAAAGAGTATGCAAAGTGCTGATTAAATCACCAGTGTTTTCAGGACGATCTACCACAAGGCACCAGGAGGTCAGAATTTGGCCCCCACTGTAGGAACAATGGTAAGGGTGGTTGCAAGTGAAGCAGGGGGACATCAGAGTCTGCAGGATCCAGGGGTCTGTACATGTCCCTGAAAGGGGAAGGAAGGTTTTAGACACAGCGCAACACGGTGCCCCTCCCCTGCACATCCTGCCCGGAAGCCAGGGGTCTTCCTGTTCCTGCACCCCCAGTATCCCCTAGAGGTGGACCAGAGTTTCTTCCGGCAGGTCTTATAACCAAGAGGTGTCGTACTTCTCTGCAAGGGCTGCTTTAACAAGCTGTCAAAGTGCTGCATTTAAACCACAAAAGCTTTTGTCTAGCAGCTCTGGAAGCTGAAGTCCAAGATCAAGGGGTGGGTAGAGCTGACTCCTCCTGAGGCCGTTGGGAAGAGTCTGCTCCAGGCCTCTCCCCAGCTCCTGGTGGTTGCCAGCCGTCTTTGGCTTTGCTCAGTTGGTAGGATATCACCTACAGTCTGTCTTCTCCATGGCGTGTCTCTGTGCCTAAAGCTCTTGTTTTATAAGGATCCCAGTCAAACTGGGTTAAGAGCCTACTCTAATGACCCCATCTTAACAAATTATACCTGTGATGATCCTATTTTCAAACAAGATCCCCTTCAGGGGTCGTAGTAGCTGAAGGTTCAGCTTATAAATTTGGAGCAAAACCAAGTCTACCCATGACAGATGGTTCCTAAACCTCCGCATCAATCAAAGATGGAAGCTCCAGCCACTGCGCATGACAGCCAGCACAGTCTTGATGGAGATGTGGAGACAGATCCGTGCTCCCTCCTCTCCTCCCAGGACCCACCAATTCTGTCGCTTGGTCCTCACCCAGGGGCCCCTCTCATCTGCGCCACCCGGTGGGGGACCCTCACATCCAGCTAAGGAAGGATCAGGAGGGCCCAGGGACCCCTCTTTCCCGTGGGGCTGACGTGAGGCTTTGCACATCATCCTTTTCCTTCTGGAAGATGAAATTCTAGGTCAAGGCTGTGCCTAGGTGTGAGGCAGGCCCAGTGTCACTCATGGTCACAGTGTCCTGACCACTTGTTCCACAGGCCTCTTCTCCATTTATAGTAACATATACATTTGCTCATTTAACTAGTGCAGGCCACTCCAACTGGACCTGAAGCTTGTGAGGTCGGGAATTGGGATTTTTTTTCTTCTCCCGACTCGATATTCAATACCGGTTAATTTCTTGAGTCAGATAGATCCTTGAGAGGAAATGGAAAGAAGGAAGGAGGAAGGAAAGATGGAGGGAAGGCAGAGGAGATAGGAAGGGAGGGAGGCAGGGAGGGAGCAGGATGAGCTATGGAAGACTTTTTGGTAGCCGAGAGTCCTTTACTCAAAAACCTCTATCACACGTGGAGCAGAGAGAGGGCTGCTGGTCTTCCCCAAGCCTGGGAGGACTGTCATCTACCACTGTCCCCTGCAGTGTGCCTATGGCACCCTTGTGGGACAGTCTGAATGGTGGGGTTGATGGCCAAGCAGGGGGGCAGATGAAGTCGCGTGTGAAGAGGAGGACTGACGTGTTCGCATCTTGCTTTCAGAGGATGGGGCCGGCTAGGCTGTGGCTGCTGGGAGCCGGGATCCTGGCCTCTGTGCACTGTCAGCCCTTTCCTGCCCACGGAGCTAAGAGCCCAGGGGCACATCAACCCCCCAGCCATCAGCTCTCGGAGCCAGCTCCTGCCTACCACAAAGTCACACCCACCATTACCAGCTTCGCCTTGCGCCTGTACAAGAGGCTGGCGGCGGGCACCCCAGGAAACATCCTCTTCTCTCCCGTGAGCCTCTCCAGCATGCTGGCCCTGCTCTCCCTTGGGGCCCAAGGTGACACCTCAACACAGATCCTGGAGGGCCTGGGCTTCAACCTCACAGAGACCCCAGCAGCCGACGTCCACCGGGGCTTCCAGAGCCTCCTCCGCACCCTTGACCTGCCCAGCCCCAAACTTGAACTAAAAGTCGGGAGCTCCTTGTTCCTGGACAAGCGGCTCAAGCCCCTGCAGCACTTTTTGGACAGCACCAAGGAGCTGTATGGCGCTTTTGCTTTTTCTGCCAACTTCTCGGATCCTGCTACAACCTGGAGGCAGATCAATGAGTACGTGAGAAAGCAGACGTACGGGCACGTCACGGACGGCCTGCCGCAGTTCAGCCACGACACGCTCATGGTTCTCTTGAACTACATCTTCTTCAAAGGTGAGGGCTCGCTCAGACACAATGACTGGCATCTCCTCTGTGAGTAGACACTGTCACCGCACAGAGGTGACCAACACATCCTTGGGGGATGCTGTGTACCTCTTGGGAATCTGTGAATGACAGCTTTCCTGCCCTTGGGTAGCTCATGTCCCACGTGGGTTGGAAGCAAGTAGTGGCAACAGAGCTCAGAGGGATTCATGCTTTCAGGCGGGTGTAGGTTCCCTGCAGCTCTCGGAGGAGATGGGCATCCATGCAGACTTGGGGAGCGAGGGGAGGCTCCCCAGAAATGCAGGCCTCTGAGTGGAGACCTGAAGAGTGAATTGGATCTGCTCGGGTAAAGTTCCAGAGAAAAGAACGACCAGGAATTCCAGTCTTAACAGTAGAGTGACATGATGGCGTCTGTTTAGAAAGAGCGGGTGTGGCTGGGCGTGAAGATGGGAACCGCCCCGCTACTCGGCTGAGATAGGAAGATCATGGAGAGCAGAAGTTTGAGACTAGCTCAGGCAGGACAGTGAGACCCAGATTTAAAAAAACAAAGGAGCAAGACGAGCCTGGATACAGTGTGGAAATGGTTTGGAGGGAGTAAGAAAGGGAGGGGAAAGACAAGTTAGGCGTTTTTCAAAGTGGAACAAATCCGGGTGACACTAACCTTGATAAACCTGTGGCTTTGGAAGTAGAATCTGCAGAACTTGGTCATTGATTGAGTGTCTCTGCATAAGCTGGTCATCTAGGGGTCACTGGGCCGAGGATCTGTTTAAAGGGCTTGGAAACAACCTGAGCTGTGCCGTCAGAATCAGGCCACTGATCTCAGCTCAAGATACTCCCTGGCTTTGTAAATGGCATGTTTACAGAAATGCACAAGCGTCAGTTTCCCCATCCCTAATATGGGGACGATGACACTTGTTTCTTGTTAATTTTTGTGATGATTTAGAGACTATGCCTCACCCATGGAAGGTGCTTAGTGGATGGGAATGCATTGTGGTCTCGAGAACTAAATTCCTCTGAAAGGAAGCCCAACCCTAGGCCCCTGGAGCTCAGACTCTGCTGACACTCTAGTGGCTAAGCCCTGGCCTGGATTCTGGCCTCCTGGATCTGCCCCCAACCAAGCTACTTCTTTACCTCACACTTACATACCCAAGAGACAGTCACCAGGCCAGTGTGGCTTTGTAGACAGCCGCCCAGAGTCACTCTCCTGGGACATGTGCTCATGTGTCACGGGTCTTGTGTCCTCAGCCAAGTGGAAGCATCCTTTCGATCGCTACCGGACCCGGAAGCAGGAAAGCTTCTCGGTGGATGACAGGACCTCTCTCCGTGTCCCCATGATGCAGCAGAGGGAGATGCACAGGTTCCTCTATGACCGGGAGGTGGCGTGCACCGTGCTGCAGATAGAGTACAGTGGCAATGCCTGGCTGCTGCTGGTGCTCCCTGACCCCGGCAGGATGAGGCAGGTGGAGGCCGCTCTGCAGCCAGAGACCCTGAGAAAGTGGGGACAGCTGTTCCTGCCCAGGTAGGTGCTACACGGAAGGGTTCCCGCAATCTTTGCTCAAAAGCCAGAGCAGGTCTTGGTCAACTCCTGTCCCCAAACGCTAAATTCCAAGTTTGACTCTGTTTTGCCCTTTACTGACTCTGGGATCCTGGGCAATTTTCTCTCCTCCTTGGGCCTCGGGTTTCCTCTGAGGCCTTGATTCCTCCTGAATTGCATTGCTCGGTGGATTAACTGAGTCCATAGTTAGACTGAAACCTGGAACCTAAATGCTCACTGGATGTGGACCATGATCCCTCCACCGGGTGTCCTGACCCCAATCTCATTTTCCCTGGCTTCCCTCGTTCTTCACATGGTAATTTCATATCACACGATAACAAAGTGTCACCAAAATGCCAGAATAAAGGACGATTATTAAGAACAATCATTAGGTAAAGAAAATGTGGTATATATCCACAGTGGAGTTGTACTTGGCCATGAAGAATGAGGTCACGGCATTTGCTGGCAGATGGATGGAACCAGAGAAGATGAGGCTGAGTGAACTAAGCCAGCCTCAGAAAGTCAAGGGTCAAAGTTCTCTCTGACATGCAGAAGCTGGAGAGCAAGACCAAGGAGACACCCGTGGCTCAGAGAGGTCTGGCACCTCAGGAATCTTAGGAAGAGGGAGAATATTGGAATAGAGAAAGGCGACCGAGGGGGGGAAGGAGGGAAGGAAAGGGGAACCCTGTCCCCTCGACTTGCTTTTAGATTGTGGTTTCCTCACTGCGCTTGCAGCTTCTGATCCCCGAGGTCCCGCTCCCTGGCCCACCCTTCTCAGGATGCGTCTCCCTTTATGGAACGACCTGGGATGGAATCTGGTCCTGAATTCCAGATACCTCTGGCTGCAGAGAAACCAGCCCCAAACTAGGCAGCCCCAAGGCCAGCTGTTGCCCCTTGCTGCCCAGGTTGGCAGGGCCCGTCGCCTGGTTCCCACTCATGGGGAAGATGGGGGCTGGGCTGGAGCCATCGAAGCCTCCTTCGCGTGGGTCTGGATTGGGCTGGGCTGGCTGGAGGGGATCCGGGCAGCGCCCGCTTCTCTTCCTGCAGTGTGTCCCCCAGGCTAGCCTGAGCGGAGCAGCTCAGTGTGACACTGTGTGGCCGCTCGCGGCTCCAAGGGAAGGGCCCTAAAAGGAAGTGAAGGCTCGTACCCTTTGAAGGGTTAGGTCCGTAAATTAGCAGTGTCCCTCCTGCCATATTGCACTGGCCGGAGAGTCACGAATCCCACCCAGATTCAAGGGGAGAGCTCATACCCACCATCTCAGGGTGGCAGTCCCACAGGACCCAGTGGGTGCCAGCCCCTCCTCGTGCCACTGGTGTCTTCTCTCAGAGCCCCACCCACACCGAGGCATCAGAGTAAGAGAGAGGCATTTTATATTTGGGCAGAAATTAAAGCACCCAGTAAAAGAGATGCGGTCGAGGGGAAAGGCCAGGACTTAAGGAATTTTCTGAACCTGTTAAGCTCCAGTCAGACCTGGATTCCAGCCCCATAGTTTTAGGTTCCCGCAGGGTGAGCCTGCCCCCCTCTCTCCCATTGCAGGAGGGAGTACCATAGAGTCTTCTGGATTGAGTAGATTTTCCCTCAAAAAGGGTTTGCTTTGACTTCTCCTCGAAATGCGTAAAAGTCTGTTCATTGTCCCCCTCCCCCTCCCCCCTGTCCCCCACCAGTGGCCTGGGGCTTGCCCACCCAAGATCTCCCTGTGAAAAATGTGTCAAGAAGGCCAAGATGTCCTTCCACTTCAGTTAGCCCCTGGACCCTCCCGTGGCCTAGGGATTAAACTGGTAACAATAATGATGAACCTCAGTTTGATCTTCTAGAGACATAAGTTCCCAAATGAGTTATTAACTAGTCAAATCCGGAGGTGCCCCGGCAATCATCCACCAATAATTAAGAAAAGAATAATCCCAAGGAGAAAAGGATGGATTTACCGTGGGTGGGAAGAATCTTCTGAGTTGACCCCAGGAAGGGTGGCCATCTGAGAGCCCAGGAGGCCCAGTTGCAGGAGGGAGTGACCTGTTCATTGTGACTCACGTTTTGCACACCTGCTGTGCCACGGGATCCAGCAGCCTGTGGAGTGGGCATCTCTGCGCCATTTCACAGACGAGGAAACAAGTTCAGACACGTGGGAGATGGTGGTGGCCTGGGCCAGGGGAAGGCTAGGATAAGGAGTGAGGACACGGTTTGGAGGTTGAGCCACAGAAATCGCAGGTGAATGAGATGTGGGGGTGGGAAATGTCACCAGCACTGACTTCGCACAGCCATCTGTGATCTCATCAGTGAAGCCATTCAAAATCCCACTCTGGAGAGCCTTCCACAAGGGAATGAAGAGGAGGACAGGGGGCCATGTCAGGAGCCGTCGCAGGTCCAGCCCCAGACACTCCCTGAGGCCTGCAGCAAGGGAGCTCTGTCTAGGGAGGTGGAGTGTCCCCCACAGCAGGTGTGTCACGGGGGACTGCTCGCCCCCCACACTAGGAAACACTTGTCCCTCCACGGGGCAGGCTGCCGACAGACGGGCAAGGGCAACATTTACAAGATGGTACATTTCTCTGATTCTCTCTTCAGCCTGCTCGACTTGCACCTGCCGAGGTTTTCCGTTTCCGCCACATATAACCTGGAAGAGATTCTTCCCCAAATCGGGCTCGACAGCATATTCAGCTCGGAAGCAGACCTCTCGGGGATCACTGGGCGGCTCAACAAGACCATCTCCAGGGTAAGGCAGTGGAGGTGCACGGGTGAGATGCGGGGCCTCTCCCTTCTCACATGGTGGGAAATCAAGTCCTCCAGTCTGTTCCCTACGCAGGGCCTGCAAAATCACAATCTTTATAGCTTCCTTTCATGGACAACTCCCTTCCCACCTCCCCTCCTCCTAGATCTGTGTTTTCTGTGCAGGAATAGTGTTCTGCATAGAGCAGGTACTCATTAGAGGTGATTCATGGGGCCATAATTTTCCCAGGTGTGGGATGGCTTTGTTTTGATTCCTAGTAGGTCCTCTTACTGGGGCAGCTGTGGGGCTCTACCTGCCTTCGTTATGGCTATGGGTAATAGTGGGACAAAAACAGGAGGTATATCATTCAGCTTTGCTGCAGTAACAAACAACTCCTACATCAGCTAAATATCTGCTTCCCATGACTGCTTCCCTCAGGGATATAGGGGAAAGGAGATGCCCCTGACCTCTTCTGTTCTCACAGAAGAGGAGGAAAGCAAGAGAAAAAGTTCAACAGCTCATTAACACTTGTCCCCATGCCTGACCTGTGTCATGGCAGTGCCCAGGCCATTTGCTAGATTGGGTTCCACTTTCATAACCCCAGTCCTTGGGGATGGGCCATGTTCTGCACTACAGGTGGCCCCACAAAACACATGGAATGGGCAAAGGTTGACAACCCTCCAACAGGAGGGGAGAGCTGATATTTGGGAATAAGAATGCAGTGGCCTCTGAGGGCAGAGGCTGCCTGCGGGACACTGGGGAGGAAGCTAGATGGGGTTCCACTTTCATGATCACGGTCCGTGGGAAGGGGAGACAGTCAAGGCCCCTCTCTGAGCTTTGGTTAGGGGCATGGAGTGTGTGTGTGTGTGTGTGTGTGTGTGCACGCACACACGCATGCTCCTGCGTTGTGCAGCAGGTGGGTGAAGAAGAAGGAAAAGAAGTAGTCAAATGTCTTAAAGAGGCTTTTGCACAGTACCTTTTAAGTGCTTGTCTTTTCCTAGAACCTTTTGGAAATAAAAGGAAACATCAAGGTCATTTTTTTTTAATCCAGCTTCTTTTAAAGGCTCAGAACCCTTTCTTCCTGGGAAATTGTGTGAAATGAGGTTAGAAAAGAAGTTCCTCCCATGGGAGCCAGTGGGGGGCTGGGTGACCCTGAGCTCTTTATTTTGAGGTAGGCTGGGCTGGGGCCTCCAGGCCTGGGCCCGAGGCTTTGCAGCTGGGAGAACACAGGCGGCTCCAGTGAGGCTCAGGCCCATTTGTCATCTTTCTGCCTGAGGGTGACGTCACTGTTGGGGGTGCAGGGGGGGACCCTCAGGAGAGAGAAAATGGAGAGAGAAGGGAATGGAGCGAAGGTTTCCTAGGCAGGCAGGGCCCTGGGGCCTGATCAGGTGGCTTCCTCCCCAGTGTCCAGCAGGCAGCCTCTGCCCTCAAAGGCCACTAATTGAGCCGTCTCTGACTCTTCACTCCTTCTAGGTGTCACACAAGGCCGCGGTGGACATGAATGAGAAGGGAACCCAGGCAGCGGCCGCCTCTGG
Organism: Ictidomys tridecemlineatus; assembly: GCF_052094955.1. NCBI lineage: Eukaryota > Metazoa > Chordata > Mammalia > Rodentia > Sciuridae > Ictidomys > Ictidomys tridecemlineatus. The sequence continues at coordinate 114,428,460 of NC_135481.1, read as the reverse complement.
CCTCCTCTCCCAGCCCCCGCCCCTGAACGCAACGTCGGCCCCTCACGCCCATTTCAACAGGCCCTTCCTGCTGCTGCTTTGGGAGGTGACCACCCAGAGTCTGCTCTTCCTGGGAAAAGTCGTGAACCCAGTGGCAGGGTGACGGGGATGGGAGGTCCCAGGGGTCCTCTCTCCCCACCAAACAGGAAGGCTGGGCCCCCTGCACTGCGGGAGGGCAGACCAGCTCGTGGGTGTGCAAAGGTGACAATAAAGTTGGCCCTGGGTGTCACGAACCCTGAGGAGCCCTGCTTAGAGGGAGGCGGAGTCCCTGAGCAGCTCGAGCCACGCACCCTCCGACCCGCTCAGCTCTGGGGTTAACTGTGGCTGAAAGTTGAAAATGACGACAGCGTTCATGTTGTGGCCTCCAGGAGGAGTTGCCACCGCCATGTCAGGCCCTTTCCAAGTGTCCTTTGAGTAAGGGTCACAATAAAAGGCCCAGAGGACATAGGAGGAAGGAAGACACCTCCCCCTTCACAGTGGCTGTTCTGCACTGTCAGCCACGAGACATGCTCTGAGCTGTCACTGCTCAGGAGTTGACTCACCTGGAGGGAAGGCTGGCCCCGGGGAGGGCTCCCTCCACATGCCGTGGAGCGGGGAGAGGAGGGGGCAGTGCAGTGGTGGTGAGCCTGGGGGAGGCCAAACGCAAGCAGCAAGGAGACAAGAGGAGCCCAGGGCCAGCCCCAGGCCCAGGGAAGGAGGACAGTCAACAATGCAGACAGGGTGGGGGCGAGTGGGGGGCTGTGTCCAGTGGAGACAGAGCGTCCCCTAGAGATGGAAGCTCAACCCCCCCCCCGAGGTGTGCCCCTCAGGAGCATCATCTGAACCCAGCAGAGGAAATAAGAATGGGGTGTCCACTTATCCACCAGAGCTCTCCACTGTGAGAGGGGACCCCAGGCACCAAGATATGTTCTGACCTCTTTTCTGGATCTTTTAGCATTGAAGAGAAGTGTGTTTGTCTTTATTTATGAGGTGTTAGAAACCAGTCTGCTCTAAGACCATAAGAGGGGTGGGGTCTGGACACACCCTGTCCCACTGCAGTCCCCAGCCCTGGCTCTCCAGCAGTGTCCCAGTGGTCACGTAGGAACAATATGCAGAAGGCTCATTAAACCCCGGGCTGTGCCTCTGAACCAAGATCATTTACAAAACCATCCATTGACCCAAATCTTGGGTCTTTCCACTCTGATGAGCCAAAATGGGAAGCCAGGAGCAGGTGGGTGAAGGAAGGAGGGTGGAGACATAAACAGAAAGCAGAGAGAGAGGAATATGTTTACCCTGTGACCCACGCTGAATGTGGGAAGTGACCCGGGTAAGAAAGCAATCCATCCCCCAGAGGTAGAGAAGGGCGATCTGGTCAGTTCTGGTCAACTTGACCCACTGTGGTAGTATATGGAGGCGTTAGCAAGGGGACAGTTGACCTCTCCCTGAGTAGGGACAGCCAGAGACGAGAACAGAGCACATCCAGTTCAACCCACAGGTCTGCGGGTCAGCAAGCTCAGGCAACGTTCCCAAGTCCAAGCCCCAGATTCAGCTTGCAGGCTCCCAGTGGGAGTGTGTGCAAAACATTTGGGTTCCTGAGTGATTAAGTAACACCCAGAGAGCTGGGCTGGGAGGTCCCCCAACTTCAACGGCATCTCCAGCAAGATGAACAGTGCAACCCTGAATCGCGTGAGTCTGTTGTGGAGCTCTGTGTGGGAGGGGGCTGGTTCTCAGAGTAATAGGAGGCCCTCAGATAGCAGGAAGCTGCGCCCACATTTGATCACACACTCTTTTCCTGGAAAGAGCCAGTGTACTGAGGGGACGCTGGTCCCACACCCATCGCCCACCACCAAAGGCGAGCCCTGCCCCCTGCTGGTTGCAGAGGGTCACTGACGTGCCCTGGAAGAGTCAGCGGCCCCCTCCGCCTGTTTGGCTGGGTTGGCGAGAGTCCTAAGAGGGTACGGTTGCCTGATAAAATATAGAGCACCCAGTTAAACCTGAATTTTAGATAACAGCAAATAATCTAGTATAAGTATGTCCCATACAATATTTAGGCTTTACTTAAAACATTTCTGCTGCTGTTTATTTAATATTTGAACATCACGATGTCCTATGACTTTATTTACTAAATCTGGAACCCCAGAAAGGCATGCCTATGGTCAACACTCTAGAGTGTGTTGGAAGGAAAGAAACTCTGAGGATGCTAAGGGCAGACTGGCCCAGGCATCTGGGCAGAGAGAAGGGAATCCAGAGGACAGAGCTGTGAGGAGGAGCCAGGGCAGGACCCTTGCTTCTGCTGTGAACAAATCCAGGTTGGCTTGCTGAGGAATGGCACGAAACTCAGCCGCCCCCACCCCCAGCCTCTTGTCACACTGTGGGTGAGGCCATCCTCCACCAGTGACTCCAGCTGACCCACCACAGTCCGTAGCCAGGCCAGGACTGCTTAGCTGGACTGCAGGTTCATGAGCTCAAAATGTCCTCAAATGTCCATCGATTTGACTTGATACATTTTGGGGTCTTTTGTTATGCAGCAAACAGTAATTGATACCAGAGAAAAGAAAGGGGTCCCGGGGATGGGCTTTGGGCATTGTAGACTGAGAAGGCAACAAGATGAATCATAGCACCCAAGGGCCACGTCCTGTCAGGTCCACTGTTCTCTCCCAGGACTGAGCAGCGAGTATCCAGGTCCTCAGCACAGGGACCCTGCCAGCCTGAAGGCCCTTGAGCAGGGGCAGGGAGCCAGGGTGGGGCTTGGCCGAGGGGAACCACCCATTGGTTCACCACCTGAGCTGTGTGTCCTGCTCTGAAGATGGCTGGGCCATTCGACACCTTTCCTGGCAATTTGGAATTGGAGGCTTGTGGATGTCGTCACAGAGCTGTAGAACTACAGCCAAAAGGTCACAGATCAGTCGTTCAAGAAATGTTCAAAAGAAAATGGAGCAGATGCAGAGAGGCCCCGGGAGGGAGAGCAGGGAGCTCAGTTCCCACCCTCAGCACTGGCCTGGGGCCTGGGGCTTTGCAGGGGGCCATCAGGGTCCAGGGAGCGGATACATTTTCAGGCTGGTGCAGGCAGAGCTGTGTTCACCTAAAGACACAGGGCGGCTCACAGGAGCCCAGCTGCAGGCCATACCAGCATTTGTGAAAAGGTGGAAACTGGTGAGTCACCCGACAGCTCTCAGTCTCTCCCACCCCACCCCAGTGGCCTCTGTCTCAATGCCAGACATCCTCCCAGCAGCTCTACCTGCATGGGTGGATGGGGTCTGTTTACATTACTGCAGGAGACCTGCATGAATCCCTAGAAAGAATTGGGAAGAATTTAACACAAGATAAGAAGGCACCAAAAAAGACCATTAAAAGAAGTATTTTAAAATGCAGACATGGAGGTCATCAATCAGCCCTGCCTGTATGTCCTGAGCTCAGATCTCAGTTCTTGGCTTTTGATGCCAAGAGAAAAAGTTCTAAGCTACCCAGAGCTTTCAGGGACAGGAGACAGCAGAGCTCCGGGTACACATAGTGATGCATTTCCCCCTTCTTGGAATCTAAGGCCAGTTGGGTTTGTATTCACACAGTCCCTCCTGCTCTGCTGTGGGAGGGTGCAGAAGTCCTGTCTTCACGATCGATGCTCCCAGTGGCTCTTTGAAGGTCAAGTATGTGCCAGGATATCCAACTCCATTGGCCAAGTTGACAGAGTGACTTGAACAAGTGGCTTCTGAGTTTGGGACTAAGGCTTCAGGCAAGCGAGATAAATAGGAAACTGCCGTCCCTCAGAGAGCTGTCCCCGAGGAGCCCTGGGCGCCGGGCTAGGGCTAGTGACGTCATGGGTGTGGTGCCACCCACTGTGTGGCTCAGGAATGAGACACAGCCACTAGGCAGTGAGGGCTTTTCAGCTCCACAAAAGCTGCCTTTGTGGATGTCTAATCGCGAGTCACACATGACCATTGTGCAAGCCACGACAGCAATGTGAAAAGTAAACCGCGGTCATCCAAAAATGCACATCTAGGGACGCATCTGACCGGCTCTTGGTTACATATTTTTTCTTATAGAAATACAAGTGATGCTTTCAAAATACACACACTTAACAAGACGGGATCCTGTTGTGATAAATGCTTTTGAGTTTCTTTGTCATATTATTTTAATGACTTTCACATTCTATTTTTTGAGGCGTGGCATGTGTTTTTCATTTGAAATTCTCCTTTGATGGACTCTTCAGTTGTTTTTATATTTTTTAAACACCAAGAGGGACCTCGGTTGTCCAGCTGGACACATAAGGAGATGGAAAGGCTCCACCCCCTCCCAGGAAATACAGTCAAAAGCTGAACCGACTGAGGGATCCAGAGCGCCTCTGGGATCTGTGAGACGGGGAGGACGCAGGGAGGCTGGAGAGACCTGCGGGAGGTGCAGGGACCCACGACTGACCACAGCTGAGTCCATGAGCAGAAGCTGTCCTGGGAACCAGTGCGGGCCAGGGAAACCTGACCCGTAGCTGGTGAGTCCTGGAGGCTCTGTGCAATGACTCTCAAGTGTTAAATACTGGGGGGATCTGCCTCAGGGATCCCACATTTTTATGATTTTAAAATCCGGAGCTTGACGAGTTCTCACGGTGAATGTTGAAGATCCCTGCGCTTCCAGCAGGTGGAGGGGGAAGTTGTGAAAATCCACTCCTCGTCCTGACCCTCAGGGTTGCCTTCAGGGGAGGCCAGAGAACCAGAGCCTCGCCTGCCTGGGGAAGGAGGCTCAACTCCAGCCGGCTCTGGCCATCCACCTGTCCCACCCACCGAGGAGGAGGGAGGACCCCTGAAGCCCCTGGGAAGTCCACAGTCCGGAGCACCAGCTGGTTGAAAGACGGGGCCATCATCACCACCCCCAGAACTCTCCTGCTGCCAGGCCCCTGAAGGCCCATTCATGGTTCCATTTCCTGGTGTGTCATGTCCAGCTACTGAGAAAAAATGACAAGTTATGCTAAGAGCAAAAACCATGAAATTAGGAGGCACAGCCAGCATCTGAAACAGGCATGGCTGGATTCATCAGACCAGGAATCTAAAGAGTCAGTCTAATATGCTCAGAGTCCTAACAAGGAGGCAGCGACCAGGAACAGATGCCAACCAGGCAGAAAGGTGGCGGTGCTAAGAGCCCAAGAGAAACGCTGCCAATCAAAGACACGGCCACAGAATGAGGTGCTCTTCAATGCGCTGACCCCAGGCAGGTCAGGGCTGAGGAAAGAGTCTCTGAGCTTGAGGAGGCATCAACAGAACCTTCTGAGGCTGAAAAGCAGAGAGAACTCACACAAGAGTAGAATACCCGTGATGTGGAGAGGACCAGGAACGCGTGACCATGCAGAGTGGGAACAGCAGACAGAGAAGGAGGAGGGAAGAACCAAAGAAACAGGGGTGACTGAGAATGTCCCCAAGTAATGCCAGACACCAAGCCGGGAAACTCAGCAAACTCAGTGGGCACCAAGCAGAATAAAGGCCACCCCAGTCTACACCTAGACATGTCATTTTCAAACTCTAGGAAATCAAAGGTAAAGAAAAACTCACCAAAGTCAAAAGAAAAAAGTTACCTATCAATGAACAAAGATAGAAGTTATTTCTAACTTCTCCTTAGAAATCATGCTAACAAAAATGGTGGAATAAAACATTTAAAGACATTGAAAGTATTGAGAGAAAATTGCCCCCTCCCCACACTACACTTAGAATTCTGAACATCAATTTCAACAGTGAAGGAAAAATGCTGTGTTCACTTTCCGTCATTGTAACAAAATACCTGAGATAATCAGATTATAAAGATAAGGGGTTTATTTTGGCTCACAATTTGGGAAGTCCCAGTCCATGATCAGCTGCCTCTGTTGTTCGAGGCCTGTGGTGAGGGAGCATATCATGGTGGGAATATGTGAAAAATAGAGAGCCCACAAGTAAAGACTCATCATAGCCACAGGTCTCTGACAAAGGAGCTAACCAACACAATTAAGCAAAGAGAGTATTTACAACAAAAGTCCTAGAACAAGACCTCATCCAAATGCAAACAACAACAACAACAACAACAACAAAACTAGTCGGAGACCTTAAAATCATCAAAAAGTTAACTCAAAATGGATCACAGCCCTACATGTAAAACATGAAATTATGAAACTTCTAGGAAATGAACTATAAAAATATGTAGGTGCCTTAAATACAGAGATGACACACACCCAGAGTTATTGACGAGCTGGATTTTATGAAAACTAAACCTGCCGCCCTGTGAAAGGCAAGACCACCAGGGTGAGAACCCAAGCCACAGACTGGAGAAAATACTGGCTTATCTGATAAAGGGTCGTCATGCAGCATACACAAAGAACTCTCACAACTCAACAAGGACACAGAGAACCCAGTGTTGAAAAAGGGACAAAGACCTTGACAGACACCGCACCAAAGAAGGTGTACAGATGGCAGGCAGATAAAAAGAAGACCCATGTCATGTGTCCTCAGAGAAATGCACACCACAGCAAGAAGCTGTGGAATATAACAGTGCACCCCTGAGGATGTCCGGGTCACATGCTGGGGCAGATGCAGAGAGGCGAGAACCCTCTTCCTGCTGGTGGGATACAAGATGGCAGACAGAGCCACCTGGGAGACAGCGTGGCTCTGAGCAGGGTCTGAGAGCAGGCAGGGAAAAGGCAGGGGGGTGCATTGATTCCCTCCAGGTTCTGGCCCTGCCTGAAGACAAACGGTTGGATTTCAGCCCATAGTAGTGTCTTGGGGACAATAACACCAGAGGCACAGCTGCTGACAGCCTCCTGGCTCACTGACCTGTTCTGATTGTTACCTAGTCTGTCACTTCCTGTGAGTCTCCCCTACCCCCACCCCAGGTGCTGGGGATGGAACTCAGGGTCTCCTGCATGCTGGGCAAGTGCTCCACCCCTGAGCTAGAGTCCCAATCCTCAGCAAGCATTTCTTACCGTTTTGTTCTTTATTTTATGTCCCTCTACTTTCAACCACAGGGGCTCAGGAGAGTCCTTCACAAAGGAAATTGCATTGTCCTGAAGTGGAAAAAGAAAAGGAAAAACTGCCTGTGGATTGTAAAAATGCTCATGGATTCTTCCTCCCGCTGTAAGGATTTGGCAAGCAGGTAGAAATAATTCTGAGAAGCATTAAAATTTCTTTGAAGTGGTTGCTTCAGCTTCTCACTTCCTGCCCCTGATTGGCACATCCAAGCAACGACTGATCCAGGACTTCTTTAAATGTTTGCTGGATTGTTCTTTAGTTCCATTCCACAGAAGTTTAACATGGAGCCATTGTTCCTGTGGGTCTTTAAAGCTCATCACCCTACCTTTTCAATCGGCCTTAGACAAGCAGCTACATGCCTTCCCAATGCCTCCTCAAGCTCTAACAAAAACTTCTCTCAAAACTTCTTCCAGCTGCATCAAAGACCAAGAGGCAATAGAAAGCAGTAGCAGAAACAGAAATCCAAGCTGCACTGTGTACTAGGTGGCATTGGCAAGGTACTTAAACTTTCTAAGCCTCGGTGGTCCTGTGGGTACGATGGGGATAATAATGCCTCTGATTTATTAATGTTCTTAATACTGTTGAGTGCTATCTGCCGGGTACTTTGCCAAGCACTTTGCATAAAGTAAAGCAGCTCAGAGCGGTTCAATAACCTACCATTACAATTCAGGTTCCTGGAAAACATGCTGTGAGGTTCGCATGCAAGAAGTTTGCTTAAGGAATGCTCTCAGGAGCAACTGTGAGGAAGAAGTAAGAGAAGTGGGTTTGGACAGAAGGAGAATTTCAATGCAGTTGCCATAGTCACCTTGAACCCCGCAGGGCACTCTGAGTGCCGGATGAAGTCAAAGGGACTGGGCCTGGGAACCCGCACATCAAGCCATTGCTGGTGTGGGTCCCTCCCAAGAGGTTGTAAAATGGGCAAGACAACTCCCTTCAGTGCAGAACAACTGTCATAAAGGAACAAGTCACAAGCTGACAGTGGCCAACCCTGTGGGCTGTGGAATGAATGGGAATCTTAGTCTGAAAGGGGGATCCCCTGTACCACAGCACACTCTACATAGGTGGCTGTCATAGACTGTAACCCTCCGCCACCACCAATGCACATGTTGAAGTTCCACCCCCTCATGCAATTGTTAGGAGGAGGGGCCATGCGTGGGGATGAGGTCATGAGGATGGAGCCTCGCAAATAGGACTAGTGTCCTTGGAAGAGAAGATGCAAGAGCTGGCTCCCTGCCTCTGTCTTCAACACCTGAGGAAACCAGAGAAAAGAGCCCCCTGCCAGCCAGGAAGCAGGACCTCAGGTCTGCAGGCACCTTGATCCTGGGGGTCAGTCCTCCAGAACTGAGCCATGAGTGTCTGCTGGCTAAGCCACCCATCTACGGTGACTTGTTAAAGCAGTCTGTCTCATCTGGTCCCGCTGCTATAACAAAATAACCTAGACGGGGTAATAAGTAAACAATAGAAATGTGTGGCTCATGGGCTTAAAAACTGGGAAGGTCAAGGCTGATTTGGTGTCTGCTCCAGCACATGTCCTCTGTTGGTGGAAAAGGTGAAGAAGCCAACTGGCGCCTCTTTTTAGGGGTGCTGATTCCATTCTTGAGTCCTTCATGACCTAACGACCTCCGAGGTCCATTCTCTTAACACCACCTCGTGAATGTGGGGGTCACATTCACGGTGACAAAAACACCCAGGGTCACTCCAGGGGAACTAACCACACAAGAGACAGAGATACCTTTTTCTTTGGGGGAGCTGTGACGGCTCCTCTGACCTTAAGGGTCCACAGAAAGAGAGAGAGAGAGCACGCACGACCCCTTTTATTGAGAAGAAGCCATTCAAATGAGTCAAGGGGTCAGGTTGCAGGGGACGGAGTCTAGCTTCCTGATGTCTGCTGTCAGCAGGTGACTGACATCTAGGAAGGCCACACCCTAGGGCAGAGCAAGAGAAGGGGACACACAAAGGGCCTTTTCATGGAACATTCTATCCCAAACAGGGCAAGGGGGTAATATCACAAAGGGACAGGTGAGCGTAGCTCCACCCATGGGGCTGCAGGAAGGCACGCCTCCGCGTGAAGACACGTTTTGTGACATTTTGCTACTTCCAAGATCGGGGCAGCCATCTAGGGCCACTTTGATGTGGCCAGATCATGGGAAGTGACCAACAGAGCCCGACCAATCAGGAAAGGAAAATGCTGGTCATATGGCGTGGTGGCCTCCCCCAATTGGGGATTAGGTATCAACCTGTGAATTTGGGGTGCGGAGACAACATTAGCCTGAACCAAGACATCCCTCTTATCCTATTAACTCTCTGTGGAAGTAACCGAAGTCTCCCTAGAAAGAGAGAGTTTGCATCCAGACAGAAGATCAACACACTTGGCTTGTGGCCCACAATGTATGCCAGAACCGACCCCAACCTTGACATAACCAGAGTTTCAGTTTACTCAATAGTAACTCATTAAAAACATTGTTTTCATGTCAAAACAAACAGAGATTTACCATCGAGCAAAAGGTAAAACTTTGTCAAGTTTTCAAAAGAACCCACGCTTCAAAGGAACCTACTCTGCTCCAGCCCCCAGGGAATATATAACTACTCCTCCCCGAAGTTTGGAGAAATTCTATGAGAGAGTCTAAAAGCCATCGTGCTGCCCACAGGCCCCAGGGCTAGTCCTCTGCTGCATGGTGCTGTCTGTTTTGAGCTAGAACAATCCACGGCTGATCAGGTCACTAGGCACAATTGCTGGGCACTCCACATTCCTAGTGAAGAAGGAAACATGTGTCTCTGCACATTTGTTTGGAACCTGGGAACCCTTGGAGGGGAGTCACCGCTGGCAGTGAGCTTATCAAAATGGCAGTGGGGCTGACTCACAGACAACCAGAGACACTGTCACACACGTCCTTTTCCTTTTGCTCTGCTCTTGTTCACAGTTACCTCCTGATTTAGTGGCCTCCTCTACTATACCCCTCCTAAGCCGGTGGGGCTGCCCAGAGCTGCTGTCCACCATGAGATGACGGATGGAGGGCACGCTGCTGAGATCCCCTTGGGGACCCTTGGCTGGCTCCGTCTATCGGTGCACTTTTGGACTCTGCCACCTGGTAATTCTGTGTGACCACCCGCAAATCCTCCCTGTTCCTGGTGCAGTTTCTGTGTCTCCTCCGGAATGTTTCCTATTTTCCAGTTCTACCTAGATGGCAAGGAACACGCATGGAACTCAGAAGCAGCACAGCCTTAGCAGAACAGGCCGACCCCGTGGCCTGCCTGAGTCTGCAAAAAGAAGAGCTCAGATCTCCTCCTGGCCGCTGTGAGAGGTCAGCAGCTGCCCTCAAAGACCAGCTTACAGCGCCCAGCCACACCCGGAGGATGTTCTGACAGGTGAATGCCACGCCTGCTTCTCCTTTGGACAAACCACTGACTAGGGTTGGGCCCTCTGTCACCTCCATGACTAGGGGGCCACATGGAAGGGACCTCAGTGTGGTTTGGGGGAGAATTAAATCATGTACTTGCCACTTCTCCTTACCTGACAGGGAAAGTAGGTGTCAGTCCTGCTAGAAATGGCCAGGCCACTGTTCTCATTATGGCAAGGGAACCGAGAAAGAATGGGGAAAGAAAATCCATAAATAATAAACGACACAGTCTGGATTCAGCCAGTGTCTTCCTGGCTCTCTGACATCCGTCTTTCCTCTGCATTGCACCAGTTTGAGGGTGGATTGATGAGAATCCAAAGAGACTCTTCTGAACGTTCTGTTTTGCAGGCCCAGTGCTGGACATTCTGCCCAGAAGAGGGGAACAAAGCTCAGCCAGGGACTTGGGCTGCTGTGAATGTCCCTGACGTCAGAGGACTTAGAAGGCTCAGAGGACAGAGAGGCAATCGGGTCAGACTCATCTGTGTCCAGACTCTGTGGACAGTGGCGGTCTTTGGAGCTGATGGTGGGCTGCTGGCCTGGCCGCCTCTTGTGGGGAAGGACCAGGTGTGGCTCTCGTGCCAGGGGTGCCGACAGATGTTCCCTAGGTCAGGGGCTTTCCAGTCTGCGACTGGAGGTGACAGAGGACCCAACTAGATGGCCGGAGTGAGATGGTTGGGATACCCCAAACGACAATAGCAACCAGCTCAGTGTTTCTGCCCTCACATTCCCAGCCCCAGGCCACGAGGACGCCCCGGGGGAGAGCAGCTGGTGAGCCAATGCGCTCCTCCCTGTGGGTGACAACTGAGGGCTGCCTGGACGATGGCCAAAGCAGAGGCTCCAAGTCCTGAGGTGAAAAAGGAAAGAAACAAATCCCTGCTTCTGGTCATGGCCAGTTTGTTAGAATCACCTGTGCTAGAAAAAAATCTAGATTTAAAAAAATTCCTAAAAGTGACATTGATTACAAGATGAGAAGTAGAAGAAACCAAGAACCCAGGGGACAAGCGAGGTAGAAGCTGCTCCTCAGACGCTGGGAAACGCCCCCGCTGACACGGATGGCTCCTGAGCCCTCCTGTCCATGGACACAGGACCGTGTTGTCCACTGGGCTCCTCTTAGGGGCTCTGGATCCCCCACCATGTGCACGTGCACACACACACACACACACACACACACACACACACACACACTCACACACTCACACACTCACACACACACACACACTCACACACACACACACACACTCACACACTCACACACACACACACACTCACACACTCACACACACACACACTCTCACTCACACACACACACACACACTCACACACTCACACACACACACACTCACACACACACACTCTCACACTCACACACACACACTCACACACTCACACACACACTCTCACACTCACACACACACACTCACACACACACACTCACACACACACACTCACACACTCACACACACACACACTCACACACACACACACTCTCTCACACTCACACACACTCACACACACACACACTCTCACACTCACACACACTCACACACTCACACACACACTCTCTCACACTCTCACACACACACACTCTCACACACTCACACACACACACTCACACACTCTCACACACACACTCACACACACACACACACACACACTCAGTTAAGAGGAATGAACATAAAGTTACCACTCAACCATTTTCTGATGGGAATTAAGAAGACCTGAGTTGACAAATATCGCTCACGATGGCCCCTGGCTTGTCACCAATGTCGGACTCTCTACCACCGGAGGGAAGCAGGACTAGGGGAGGGGTCTTGGTAGCAGGTGACCCATCACACAGATTTTGTTATGGTTTGAGTGAGGTGTCCGCCAAAAGCTCCTGAGTGACTCAGTGCAAGAAGGCTTGGAGGAGAAACAACGGGACCACAGCCTTAACCGTACCAGTGGATCGGCCCCTGATGGGATTAATGAGTGGTGCCTGGAGGAGGTGGGGTGTGGCTGGAGGAGGTGGGAACTGGGGCGTGGCTTTGGGGTCTACAGTTTGTATCTGGAGAGTGGAGTCTCTCTCTGCTCCCGGATCATTCCCTCCACCCCACTCTTCCCCCGTGATGTCCAGCCTCACCTGGAGCCTGAGGAACGGAGCCAGCTGTCCATGGACGGAGACCTCTGCGACTGTGAGCCCCCAAATAAACTTTCCTCCTCTAAAACTGTCCTGGTCATAACAGGCTGGTTAAAACAGATTCTGACAAAAGAACAGGCGTCACCGTGGGAGGGGGAGGAATCCTGGGGCCCATGGCAAAAGGGCGGGACTGGGACAGAGGTCCCTTCTGAAAAAGGCAGAAATCGGGAGAGCTCCGGGCATCCTCTTTGACTTGCTGAAACCCAGCCTGGTTCCTGCAGCGTTTTGCTTTCTGTCCCCCGCATCTCTTCCTTACAGGCAAAGAGGGAGGGAACCACAGAGGCCACGGCCACGTCTGATCTGAGGCCACCACGTGGCGAAGCCTCCTGCTGCAGGTGACCCTTGGAACTAGCCGAGGGCTGAGTGGAGACACTGGGCTCCTGATCCCAGGCCCTGGGGCTTCCTCAGGCGAAGACCTGGTTGGGAGCCATTAGTGTTTCTGTGTCGCAAACAACCTGCATTGGGGTATTGGTGATACTCAGACACACTGCAGCCTGCTCTTGTGGTGAGAGACTGTACAAAAGGTCAGAAAGTGGCATTCATAGCAGGCTAGGTGGGGAAGAGTGCTAAGGAGAGGAACAAAGAACTGGGAAGGGGACCATAGAACATCGTGGACAGGAGCTTACATTTTAAGAAAGAGTGGCCAGAGGAGGTCTTACTGATGTTTGAGGAAGCCCTAAAGGAAACAAGAAAGGTAATCAAATGGTCTTGAAGGGAACAGAACTCTAGACAGAGAGAACCAGTGCAAAGACCCTGGGGCATATTTCAGGAAAACAATGGAAGCCAGAACAGCTGGAGAGGAGTGGGATGGGATGGGCTGCAGGGGTCATGCAGGATGAGGTCAGAGAAGAACAAGAAACTGGGGAGCAGCAGGGGTTGGTGTCCCTGCTCCCTAGTTTGGTTGATTAAAACTGGACTCAGCACTAACCTGCAGTTAGCGAGTTAGTCTTTGTAAAAACTTCTCTGTTGACTCCAGATTACTGAAGATGTTTCCTGCAGAACAGCAACATGATCTGACGACTGTGTCGAGTATAGACTTCAGGGGTCCCAGACAGGAGTATGAAGATGAATGAGGATGCTGTGGCAATGCATCAATCTGTATTTTATTACCAAAATAAAATGCCTGAGGCTGGGTAGCTTTATTTAAAAAAAAAAAAGTTGTATTTAGCTCAGTTCTGGAGATTCAAAGGCAGAGTGCCGGCATCAGTGTGGCTCTGGTGAGGACTTCATGGCAGTTGGTGTCACAATGGCAGAAGCACATGCAAGAGGGAGAGATCATTTGCCAGATGGGAAGCCAACGAGGTTGTGAAGTGGCCAGGGTTATTCTTTAAGAATGTGCCTGTCTGAGAACTCACCTGGGGGGCCACCAGAGCTACCCGGATCCCTTCTAGGTATCTAAGCACCTCCCATTCGCCCACCCCAAGGGTCCCACCACCTCAACACTGGTGTGCTGAGGAGCCAGCCTCCAACACACGAAGGCTCGGGAGACAAACCACTGGACATGCAATAACCCCAGCCAGGGACGAAGGAGGCCAGACCTGGCCAGGCCACAGCTGTGGAGAGGGCAGGCTTGTCCCGACTCATTCTGAAGGTCGGGCTGGTGGAGAAGGGAGCCGCCATCTACGGCAGGTTATCTGCTCAGTGTCCCTCAGCTCCCTGTGACCTCTGAGGAGAGTGGACCTGGGTCTCTAAAAGCCTGTCCTCTGGCGGCTGGCACAGCTGGAGCTCTGTGAGTGCAGAGAGCCAGAGAGCCCTGGCAGGAGGGGAGGAGGCCGCTGCCCCACTCCAGTGTCCTCCCTGGACGGCCTCCTGCAGGCTCGGGCCTCCACCACCAGCCGCCAGCGGCTCCCCTGGCACCACTTGGGCTGCTTTAAGGACCGAGTGGCTCTAGTGAGATGCCTCCCCGTAAATGGCCTTCCCAACAACCCTAGAAAGTGGGTTTCTAGCAAGTTCTGGAAAGTAGGCTTCAAGAACTGTCTGCCAACACAAGGCCCCAGTGACTCCTCTGAGGTTCAGGGACTCATCGCTGACCCTCTCCAGTGAGCCCGGCATTGCTGCGCCCCTCCCCAGACTCAGGCAATGGCAAGGCCCTACTGAGGTGGATGGCGCAAGGCGTCCATCCTCTGGAGGAGCACAGTATGTTTCTGGGAATGGGCTGGTTTTTTTTTTTTTATTGTTGGTCGTTCAAAACATTACACAGTTCTTAATACATCATATTTCACAGTTTGATTCAAGCGGGTTATGAACTCCCAACTTTACCCCGTACACAGATTGCTGTTTCACATCAGTTACCCTTCCATTGATTGACATATTGCCTTTCTAGTGTCTGATGTATTCTGCTGTCTGTCCTATTCTCTACTATCCCCCCTCCCCTCCCCTCCCCTCCCCTTTTCTCTCTCTACCCCTTCTACTGTAAATCATTTCTTCCATTTATATTATCTTGTCTTACCCCTCCTTTCCTCTTATATATCATTCTCACTCCCTTTCCCTCCCACCTCTCATCCCTGTTTAATGTAAATCTTCTTCTCAAGCTCTTCGTCCCTACCCTGTCCTTGTTTACTCCCCTTATATCAAAGGGGTCATTTGATATTTGTTTTTTAAAGATTGACTAGCTTCACTTAGCATAATCTGCTCTAATGCTATCCATTTCCCTCCAAATTCTATGATTTTGTCGTTTCTTAATGCAGAGTAATACTCCATTGTGTATAAATGCCACATTTTTCTTATCCATTCATCTATTGAAGGGCATCTAGGCTGATTCCATAATCTTGCTATAGTGAATTGTGCTGCTATGAACATCGATGTAGCAGTGTCCCTGTAGCATGCTCTTATTAGGTCTTTAGGGAATAGACCGAGAAGGGGAATAGCTGGGTCAAATAGTGGTTCCATTCCCAGCTTTCCAAGAAATCTCCATACTGCTTTCCAAATTGGCTGCACCAATTTGCAGTCCCACCAGCAATGAACAAGAGTGCGCTTTTCCCCACATCCTCTCCAGCACTTATTGTTGTTTGACTCCTAATGGCTGCCAATCTTACTGGAGTGAGATGGTATCTTAGGGTAGTTTTGATTTGAATTTCTCTGACTGCTAGCGATAGTGAGCATTTTTTCATGTACTTATTGATTGATTGTATGTCCTCCTCTGAGAAGTGTCTGTTCAGGTCCTTGGCCCATTTATTGATTGGGTTATTTGTTATTTTATTGTCTAATTTTTTGAGTTCTTTGTATATTCTGGTTATTAGGGCTCTATCTGAAGTGTGTGGATTAAAGATTTGTTCCCAGGATGTAGGCTCCCTGTTTATCTCTCTTATTGTTTCTTTTGCTGAGAAAAAACTTTTTAGTTTGATTAAGTCCCATTTGTTGATTCTAGTTGTTAACTCTTGCGCTATGGGTGTCCTATTGAGGAATTTGAGGCCCGATCCCACAGTATGTAAATCATAACCAACTTTTTCTTCTATCAGATGCCGTGTCTCTGATTTAATATCAAGCTCCTTGATCCATTTTGAGTTAACTTTTGTGCATGGCGAGAGATAGGGATTCAGATTCATTTTGATGCAAATGGATTTCCAGTTTTCCCAGCACCATTTGTTGAAGATGCTATCCTTCCTCCATTGCATGCTTTTAGCCCCTTTATCAAATATAAGATAGTTGTAGTTTTGTGGATTGGTTACTGTATCCTCTATTCTGTACCATTGGTCCACCCGCCTGTTTTGGTACCAGTACCATGCTGTTTTTGTTACTATTGCTCTGTAGTATAGTTTGAAGTCTGGTATCGCTATACCTCCAGATTCACACTTCCTGCTTAGCATTGTTTTTGCTATTCTGGGTCTTTTATTATTCCATATGAATTTCATGATTCTTTTATCTATTTCTACAAGAAATGCCGTTGGGATTTTGATTGGCATTGCATTGAACTTATAGAGAGCTTTTGGTAATATCGCCATTTTGATGATGTTAGTTCTGCCTATCCATGAGCAGGGTATATTTTTCCATCTTCTAAGGTCTTCTTCTATATCTTTCTTTAGGGTTCTGTAATTTTCATTATATAAATCTTTCACCTCTTTTGTTAGGTTGATTTATTTGACAAGTTAAAGGTACTCCTGGTCCACAATAAGTGCTGTTCTCTTCTGTTTTTTCTCCATCTAACAAACACCTTCTACTATTTTCTTACTTGTTATCATTTCCTAGAACTTTCTAGAATCCTCCTGTAGGGCCAGGAATCAGTTCTTTCCTGTCTCAGGGCCTTTACACATGCTCTTTCCCCCTATCCAGCAGGTTTCTCCATCTGTCAGTGATTTGGTTCCTTCTTCACAGATGATTTCCCTGATCACCTCCCTAAGATGGGTCCCCACACACACTTTTATTTTCTGTCATGGCTCCTTCTAAACTTCCTCCAGAGCACAGCATTTCTGTTACTCACTTGCTCATCTTCCTTGAAGACTTTAGCTACTGGCTTATCCTCAGGCTTTCCGTGTCACCGTCCTGTCCCAGTTCTTTGTCGTTTCGATATGCACATAGATAGACCTCCCCAGTCCCAGAGCTCCTTGTCCCACTGAAGCCACGCTCTCCGTGGCCACACCCTCCCTGCTGTAGCTGCCAAGACTGTGACCCGTCACTGTCCTCACTGGACCCACGTGCTCCTTTCCCCTGATTGTACTGGCAGAGGCCACCCCGGCGGAGTCCTCCTCACAGTGTACTCCATATGGACCCTGCAACAGCAGGAGACGGAGAGGCTCCGTCACCATAATTAGCCACAGTTTAGACCTGTGATCACTGTAATCCCCGGGGACCTTCTCCCCTCCCACACCCTCACCGCACCCACTCCCTGCCATCACTCTCCGCTAACAAACAGGCTTTTCCTGCAGGACCCCATGTCAGGTCCTCCAGGATGCACACAGGGAAATAAACAGGTTTCCTATTTTCTAGCCCACAGGACAATAAAACCATCTCACCCACAGGACAGTAAAACCATATTACCCACAGGTGCAATAATTTTGAGGAATTTTATCTGAAAGCAGAATAGAACAGTAAGACTTAGGGTCTAGACTTACTTCAAACATATGAAATCATTAGTTCTATTTTTAGCTCACAATAACCAAAATAATAACTTCAACCACTTCAAGGCAAACAGATTTATTATTTTAACTAAAGGACACTTATAATAATAACAGTTCTATGGCCATGAGACCGCCTATAAAAGTCAATGTCTAATTGTTTTAGTCAGGGTAGGTTAAATTATGCCTCAGTAACAAACAGCCCTTACGATCTTAGTTGTTTCACAACAGAATGTCTCTCTCATGCCCGTTGGCCACTGGATAGAATAATTCTCAGAGCATCCATTCTTCAGGGCATCATATGTGAAGCAACACAGTGGTCTGAGGTCCCCAATCTTAAGGCTTCACTTCTCAGCACAGGGCCGCCATACTGACCATTGTGAGGTAAGATAGACAGGAGTCCTCAAAGGCTCTTCCCTGCTTCAGTCCAGTTGTGGCACCCAGCCTTGCTGCCTGCATTTCCTGAGCTGAAACATGGGCAACTGGTAAGCGTTGCCTCCTGTTTGCCCTCAAAGAAAAGAGAAGCAGACATTGGCAAGCAATGTCTACCCTATTCAGCCTCCTTTTCCAGAAGCTTCTACTCAGCCCTCTGTGCCCTGGTATCTGGTTTTCAGAGCCCCAACAGTTTCTTCATGAGGGTCAGTTTATGGCCTGCAGGGGGCAAAGGCGGCACTTGAAATGGCCTGGACCTGTGCACCCTGCTCAGTAGGAGCCTTTGACGTGCGTTCCCCAGGCGCTGGCAGGTAAGGACAGTGGGAAACAGTTGTTGGCTGAACCTAGGAAACAGGGATTCTGCAGGTGGCTCTCCCCACTCTCTAGGCTTGTTGGCCTCCAAACCAGACGCAGGGAGTTGAGGAGAACAATATGTCATCGTTCTTTTTCTCATAGATGCACACATATCTACTGCTCCCCCCGAGAAGCTGGAAAAGGAAGGCAAAACCATTTTCCCCGCTACAAAGGCAGGTAGGAGTGTTTTCCATGACACGTAAATGCTGAGGGCTATGTTCATGTGTGTGTCTGTGCATGCCTTCCCACACACACGATGAAGGTATAAAGCTGACTGCAATGTCACAGCCCGATACAGGAAGGGACAGACCCACAGACCTAGGAGAAATGGAGACCCCGTGTTCGTGTACATGGAGGGTGGCACTCTGGGAAAATCTACCAACAAAGACACGAGAGAGGTTTACCAGTCAGGCTTCCTGCCCCGTGTGGTGGACACAGGGCAAAGACCAAAAGCTGGATTCCTGCTGAGGCCGAAGTCCAAGGAAAGAGGAGAGAAGCTGCAGAAAACTGTGTGGGATGAAGAGGTTTATTCAGAAACCTCTTCAGTTGAAACTTTGCAATCCCAGGACTCCAAGGGACCCAACCTGACACAGTCCAGGGGGCCCATGGACAGCTCTCCCCTCTGTGTGCAGGTTCATACACTGAGCTTGAGGTCGCAGGGGACACAGGCTAGCAGCCATGGGTGCAGGTGTGCCCGCTTGATCTGGAGTCGTGGCTTAGCAAGTCACACCTGGAGGTCTGGTTCCTAATGGTAAAAAGTCACAGTTTCAGAGTTCTGCACAAAGATCCAAACAGGGATCTTGGTGGTGCAGTATCTGCCTGTGAAAATGTCCTTGGAGGCAGAAGTATGGGATTCCCTAAGGTCTTTCAGTGCTAATGAGGCCAGCAGTTAGTCCTTAAAGTCCGGGCTCAGGGGTCCCATCCTCAGGGAAGCCTCTGGGATACACACCTGGTACAAACTGCAGGAGGACAGTGAATGACAGAGACTTAACCACCTCTCCAGGCTCCAGGGCCAAAGCCGAAATATGGCGTGCCTATCACGCAGGCCATGGATGTATCGCAACGTAAGCAAGAGAATAAGGAGCCCTGCTGGCTGTCCAGGGCCAAACGCTGCCCCGGTTACTCCACTTCTCTGCCTCAGATGCTCATCGCAGAGGAGAATGACAGGGCTGTGACTCCTGCCCAGGACGTTGGGAGGCAGCCACCCTGGAGATGACTCAGCACGACATCCGACACCCGGAGGGAGGAACTGTTCTACACCCAGACCTTTCCGGGTGTCTCCACTCTCCCCAAGCACCCCGAAGCAGGCATGATCCCCACCTTATTGCTGGGATCACAGTGACTAAGCTTCCCTGGGGGAACGCTCAGTCAATAAGCAGCTGGTCAGGACCTGAGCCCTGGCTGACCTCCCCACGGAGGCCTTTCCACACCGTCAGGCTGTTTCCCAACTGAGGGCGTTTGGAGGGAAGCCAGAGCGATCACAGAGAGCACCCCAGAGAGCCACCTTCCTAAGAAGACCTGAAGAAGCTGTATTCAGACACAGCACCCTTCCCCTGGGTCCAGCTACAATGAATCAAACTTCCCTTCCTTATAAAGGCCATCTGTCCTTGTGGAGTCATGAACAACCCACGGGAACATAAAGAACAAAGCAAAAGTCTCCCCAGCTAGTCAACCTGCATTCTGGATCATCTCTGGTGTGCCTCCTTCCAGAACCTTCTATGCATACACTTTAGTATTATATATATACACACACATATTTAATATGTATTTATATAAATATACATATATATAATACATATATACTTCCCCCCCCCCCCCCGTTGCGTGGCCTGCTCCCACCTAGCCCCCAGGGAGGGCACAACCTCGCTGTTTGCTCAGCCTGGACCTTCCTGGCGGCGCTGTGGACCTGTGGTGTTTGCCCGCTTGCCCAACTCTGTGACCAGGCGAGGAGTGAGGAGCGGGCCCATGGCACGCATGTCATCGAGGAGTTCTCACCGGATTCCTGGAGCCATTTTGTTCCACCGACCCAGCCCTTCCACCGAGTGACCGGATTTCTACTCATCTGCCATCAAAATGAGTCACGCAGTCACACAGGGGGACGAAAAGGGAAGCTGCATTTACTGAGCCAGTAAGTTGGGGATCACTGCCTCCTGGATCCTCCTCGCTGCAGCCCCAGGGTGTCAGCACCCCGTCTCCATCCCATGGATAACAAGGGCAGGGTCTGGCTCCGGGTTCTCAGCTGTCAAGCCAGGTCGGGGACTTGCACTGCGTCTCTGGGACCCTCTCCACTCCATTCCCCCAGGCCTTCAAAGCCAGCAGGAGGAGGCGAGGCTGCAGAGGACAGGCAGCCCCCTCTTTTTAAAGGTTGTCATACTCTGGCCTCTCACCAGCCTCCGCACCCAGGAGGAGTGAAAGCTTCTTCATGTGAGGAACACACTGTGCTTCCACACTCGTGGGGATTCACTCCTAACACCGCAAATTAGGAACCACCCAGATGTCCAACAGTGGAGGGACCCTGTAGGATGGGCTCTCCTGCAAAGGGATGAGCTCAGCACGAAGCCCGAGCAGAACATCCGTTCACGTAGCAGGTTAGATGAATCTCCAGATTCATTTAAAGAATCCCATGTAAAGAAAGATCCAGATTAAAAAAAATAAAAATCCAGGAAAATAAACAATCCAGATGCTGAAAGGTGTGTGATCACCATCCCATTTCTATGCAGTCCCAGAAGAGGCAGATCCAGTCTCGGAGGAGAGGAGTCAGGGCCATCATTGTCTTCAGGGGTTAACAGAAGGGACAGGAAGGACTCCCTGGGCTTATTCTGTCTGGCTCAGGGTGGTGGTCACACAGGTGTACACAAATGAACATTTTGTTCTACCGTCCCAGCCCTGAGCTATGCATTTAGGGTTTATGCTTTTACTACATGCAAACACCTCAGTAAAAATAAATCCATCAAAAGTGAAGGCAGGTTAGGCATTGGCAGGGATGAGGGTGGCCAGAGGGAAGGCAGGACTCAGGAGAGGCCCCCTGCACCTCACCTCACCCCAGCAGCTGTGACAGCCCACCTTGCACAGATGTCGGGGACATGAGAGCTGCTGTTAGATGGGCCAACAGGTGCCTGGTAGCCAATCAGGAAACAGGCTACTTTTGCTGGGATTATGCCTGTCAGCTCCTGGGCAGGGAGGTCAAGGTGAGTGGACCCTGCACAGGCCAGGTGGAGCCTGGGAGGAGGGGCCAGGCCCTGACGCAGCCCTGGAGCCTGTCAGTTTCCTGTCACTGGACTTCCGCCCATCCTGCTTCCCTACCAGGATTTTCCCGCTCTTCTCCTGGGGTAGACAGTGGGGGAGGCGGAGGCCCAGCCCTGTCATGGGATCCCAGCTGCAGCCATCTCAGGGTGGCACCCTGGCTGTGGCTCTCTCCAGTCTTCCCTTTTAGCTTAAATCACAAATCAACTGGTTGAGTTTTTGGTTGGTTTGTTTGGATGGGAGGTGACTGATGTGCAGACCTCACAGGTTGGTGGGAAACAGGGCTCTGTGCAAGGTGTGTGGGAGCAGAGAACAGGGGAGAGGAGGGGAGGCAGGAGGGAGCGTGTATCCACAGCTTGGTGCTGACCTCTGGTGCCCCAGCGTCCTTCCTGCTCTGGGGAGCAATGGCGCCAACATCAAGATGGATGCGGAGCTGGGCGCAGTGGCAGTACGCCTGTGACCCCAGCGACTTGAAGACTGAGGCAGGCAGGTCACGAGTTCAAAACCAGCCTCAGCAACTTAGCAAGGCCCTAGGCAGTTCCGTGAGACCCTGTCTCTAAATTAAACCCACAAAAAGGGCTGGGCACGTGGCTCAATGGTTAAGTGCCCCTGAGTTCAACCCCCAGTAAACACCACCATCCACCCAAAAAGAAAAAAGAAATGGATACAGAATGATCAGAAAGACAGCAAGACATGTCTCGAGCAGAATCTGGCAGAGGGAAGTGTTTGCAGAATCGACACTATCTGCAAGGTCTGAGACGCCTCAGCCTGCCCGGCGCACTCCAAAGAGCTTACAGAACCCACCAGCGCCCTGGTGCCCGTCAGTTTCCCGTCACTGGACTTTCACCCATCCTGCCTGCCCTACCAAGGAATGTTCCTGTGGGTTGTAAAATTCTTGCTTAACCTTGGCAGAGCATTAACCTTTTCTAAACTGTGCCCGTGTTTTTCCGGCTCGCACATCCATCACCTCTCCTGACCCTGATCAAATACTTCTGCTTTATTTGAACCTCATTTATGACTTTTTGGCTCACCGGAGGGAAGAACAGCACCCACTGCCCTGGACTAGGGGAGTTAATCGACAGGACGTGTCTAAAGCAGAGCCTGGCAGGAAGTAGGTGCTCAGGAAAGAGCAAGCCTGACGCAAGAGGTCGCGCCCTGCCTCAAGCCAGCGCAGGGGTGTGCAGCAAGAGAGACTCAGTAAAACGGGTCAAATGGAAAATTCCCAGTGTCAACAAGGAAAAGTCAACAGGGCAGATGGACACTCGGAGCCAAGGTTGAGTTGAGCAAGTTCTGAGCACCGGCGGCCCACACAGAGCGGACAGCTGAACACCCCACGCAAGGCCAGCCCTGCACACACAGCCCGGCCTGCAGCTTCCAGAAGGAAGGCTGTCACCCCCTGCATGTCTTGGCACCGGAGACAATGAAGATGTGCCTGGACATGGTGTCACGTCCAGATTGCTGCAGGGAGAAAAGAGATCTAAAAGGACTTCTTGGACCAAAACATGACGAGTTGATCATTTAAAAAAAAAAAAAAATTGTTAGTTAAATGGGACAGACTGCATCTCCTAAGAGCCTCCAGTCCGTTATGGCCATTAGAGCTTGAAAAGAGTGAAGTGAAACTAAAGCTGGAGTCAAACATCAGTCCCATTCATTTTAACAAGAAGGCCAAGCTATGGATGTGTCTTTGATTCTTGTGTTAACTACACAGTGGGCCACGTTGTGCAGATTTGCCTTGCTTCTCTCCTCTGAGGGTGCATGAGAAGTGAAAACAAGAAGCCATGAGGCCATTGGCTCCAGAGAAAGCAGAAATTACCCTTGTGTGTGGGCAGCAGGCTTGGAGGTTGGGCACAGAAGACGAAAGTGTCCACTCATCCGTCCTTGTAGGTTGCAAATTGGTTGATTTGCAAGGTGGGAGGGTGGGGGTGAAGAGATGGTGCTTTGATTCATCTCCTGGGGTATAAGTTCTGGAATAACTAGGTATAAACAAGTTAGGAGAAGACAGATCCAAGGGTCGGCTCTGCCAACCCAGCAGGGCTGTGTGGAACACCCCACAGACATCACCTCGCTAAACCCTTGCAAGAACTGTATGCAAAAAGGACTCATCTCCATTTTACAGATGGGGAAACTGAGGGTCAGAGAAGTTTACAAGAGCCCTGCCCCCAATCCCCAGGCTGCCTGGGGTTTCAGGCACCCCACTACCTCCTCAGCCCCTCTCAGATGCTCAGAAAGATGCCAAATATACCTGGCCCCCTCCCTTCAGGAAGCAAAATGAACACCAGCTACCAAGAGGTGGATGGCAGCCTTTCTGGATAAGCAGAAGCTGCAATCTGAGGCATTTTCCCTGGGCACAGAGTGCTGCCCTGTTAACCTGGGCCAAACAGAGCCGTCACTCCTCCTCGGAGCCTGGGACCCACCTCAAAGGTCACACCCATGGCCCGCAGTGGTTAGCAGCAACGTGGGGCCCGAGTGTGCCCGGGCCGCCTGAGTGTCTGCATGCTATGGCATTTTTCTCTTCCCATTCCTGGAGGAAGTGACGGGTCAGCCCTCTTCCACAGATGAGGAAACGGAGGCTCGGAGGGTTACGCGGCCCCAGATCTCACAAAGACGGAGTGGTGGCAGGAAGGCATGCACCCCTATGCACACCCCTGACATGCCACCACCACTGACCTACATTGTCCCCTGCTTCCCAGAAGGGAGCCAAGGCCTGGGAGGGTGAGCGTGGCATGGGCGTGTCCACATGTGCGCCTTGGGTGGCGGGTGGGGGCACAGGCTGGGTCTGCACTAGAGCTCTGACGACGGGTCAGCTCCCCCGTGGGCCATCAGGCCCGCTGCCTGTCCTGGATCCACTTGGCCTGAGGACCCTTCCCCACCGGGAGCCCCCACCCCCAGCCTTATGGAGCCCCTGTCTACAACCAGCCCTAGAAGGGCCCAGGGAGATAGCCGGAGGCTCAGCAGCTAACTCCAGGTGTGACCAGTGGACAAGACTCCCCCCACTGCAGCCTGGCATCTGTGGAGCTGTTTCTTCAAAAATGGTCATGGTCTCCGCGCCCCCTGAGAATTCTGGCCTGTTTCCCCAGATCCTCCCAGCCCCTCCTTCCTACCATGGTGTCCAGAACAGGGCGAGGGCTGAGCCCTTGACCCCAAGGGCCCGACCCCTAGATCTGAGCCCCTTGCAGGCCCTGATGGCCCCCCACTTTCTTCATTCCTCCTCCAACTGCCACAGTGGCCCCCTGGGGTCCCTTCCGGGACCTGTGACACACGCCCCCCAGAACACACAGACCCTCCTGCCTCGTGGGGCACAGATGGGCCTCTCAGAGCACTTTGCTCCCTCCCCTCTGCAGCTGCCTCAGAAGCCTGCCGAGATGTCGGTGCCAGGCTTGGGGCCAGTGAGTGAGGCCTGTCGGTTCCCGTAACCCTCTCAGCCAGCGAGACTGTGCCCTCTACAGAGGTACAGGGGACCATTCCCTTCCAAGTGCGGGTGACACATCCTGGATCACAGGGCCTAGACACAGAAGCAGAGTGGGTGACCCGCAGCACTGCCTGGGCCCCCTGGACAGCCTGGGCGCCCTGGTGCAGAGCAAGGCCCCTTCCTGCCCTGGCTCTTCGCCCCTGCTGGATGTGGCACCCCCACCACGGGAGCGTCCTCCCTTGGGGCAGAGACAGGAGCTCCTGTCAACCACCAGGGTGTCGCAGGCACAGGAGGGTGGCCCGCAGCACTGCCAGGAGTCCCAGGGAGAGGGCCAGCCACCTCTCGCTGACACCCTTACCTACCTGAGGGGGCAGAGGGGCAGCAGGAAGGTGGGGCATCTGGCACAGTGACAGATGGGAGGGACAGCTGCGCTTGGAGGGAGGCCATTGTACAGATGAGACACCAACACTGAGGCCCAGGAAGGGGACACAGGCCCTGAAACACCCCCTCGGGCCCAGTGACATCAGGGAGACCCACTGGCGAGGGGCAGCCCCAGGGCCAGGCTGTGAGCTTACCTGGGATTGCCACATCTAGTCCTCAAGGCAGCCAGAGAGGTGGGGTCCCCATGTTAGGGGTGGGGAAACTGAGTCACAGAGAGGATAAAGGACTTGAATGGGCTCCCTGGCCTGGACCTGTGTGTACCAGACAGTCCTGTGGGTCCTCTGGACACCCACAGGGGGCCAGAGGGCACCCACCATTCTCTCAGGGCCTGCAGAGGGTGGTGTGTGAGATTCAGAGCCAGATGAAGTTTTGAAAGGGATTGCAATCAAGAGGGACCCTATTAGCCTCAACCCTGCACCCCCCAGCCCACCTGTGAGGGGCAGTTCCCAAGGAAAATTCAAGGGTCTTCTATGGGTCAGGTGTTCTGGCAGCCAGAAGCAGAATGAGGCCTGGGACCAGCCAGAGATTGCACCTCCTCCTGCTCAGGGCCACTGGATGGCAGGCTGGACAGAGGGCCAGAGAGATCCAAGCCACAAGCCTACTATGTTCCACCACTGGACCAAGGTCTGTCCTGACAACCGCACTGGGCATCGGGGCTTCCCAGCCCGTACTGACAAGGCCTCTTTGGACA
The DNA here is from genome assembly GCF_052094955.1 of Ictidomys tridecemlineatus. Classification (NCBI taxonomy): domain Eukaryota; kingdom Metazoa; phylum Chordata; class Mammalia; order Rodentia; family Sciuridae; genus Ictidomys; species Ictidomys tridecemlineatus. Next base: position 114,402,270 of record NC_135481.1, on the reverse strand, counting down.
GAGAGGTGAAGAGGCCTGCCTCAGACAGAACAGCTCTTCTCGACTCTGCAGCCCTTGGCCGGGCTGACGGGTATCACGACTGTGCCCCCTCAGTTATGCCCCATTCATCCTTCAGGGAAGTCAAGACAGTGTTTGCATGTAAGGCTGGAGGAGTGACTGCAGGAGCTGCCTCACTACTTTGGTCCTCAGGTTCCCCATCTATCAAGTGGGCTCATGCTGCTCTGACGGCCAGGGCATCCGGGTTCCAGCACCAGGCATGTCCAAGCAGCTGGCTCAATAAACAGCAGGTCAGCCCCGAGAATCCCTGTGGCGACACTGGGCAACTCCATGGTGCTGTCCCAGACTCACAGTAGTGACTCACACCCCTCGGACACATGGCGCTGCAGAGGCTGGGCACCCCTTAGGCAGCGCCGATGGCAGCGTGGGTGGCAGCTGGGATCTGGCCGATGGACTTAGTCCCTGTCTGTTTGCTTCTCCGATAACCAGGGTGACCTTGGCTCATGTCCACTGCAGCCTCCCCCATCGCCCCTCTGTGTCCACTGCTTAAATACGGCCAAGGACAGGGCTCTGCCTCCTCAGCCCCCGTCACCACACCAGTCCTGGGACAGTGAGTGGTGAGTATGCCTTTCCCTGGGGACAGACTCTGGGAGCCTCTGGGAGCCTCTGGGTCCCAAGCAGGCAGAGGCAGGACACAGGCAGGGTGGACGGGGCAGGCTGCAGCTGGGCCTCCTGTCGTCTTAGCCACGGTGGCCCCGAAGGTCTCCTCCTGCTCCCCAAGCCACCCCAGAGCCAGGCAGTACCTCTGGTGGGTCAGGGTCACCAGCTCTCCTGAGCAGTGGCAGAGGGCATCTAGCTCACAGCCCTGGGGAGCCAAGGTGCGGCCACAGCAGTTGCGGGGATAGTGGCTCTAGTGGCCTGGCCTTTCCTGCCAGTGTCTCTTGGCAGCCTCTGCAGCCCCTTTGCCTGGGTGAGGACCTTCCTCCCCTTCTATAGATGAGGACAGAAGGCCACAGAGGGCAGCCAGGAGCTGGCTGGCACCTTCCATCCCCTCCAGAGGCACCCAGCCACAGAACAAGGACAACACCCCCCCCACGGGCCGTGGTTCTGAGCCCACCTTGTGCACCCAGGGGAAGGGGAGCCCTGGGAAGGCCACCTTCATGGGGTTCGAGCTGACCTTCCCCAGTGACCACTCTGAGCCAGCCGCCGCTGAGCTCAGGGCACATGAGAACACATTTCAGCCTCACAGCCCCTCTGAGGTGGTTCTGTGGTCACTCCCATTACAGATGGGAAATTGGGAACCCAGAGGTGGAAAACTTGCTCCAGATCACTCAGTGCCCAGTACTCAAACTCGGGCACTGGGCTCCAGAGCCCATGCTGCTGACCTGGGCCTACTGTTGAATGCTTCTTCGGGGCTCAGGCCCTAGTTGGAGAATAGGAAGCCTGGTCTGGCCTGGAGGCCTCTCTGATGTTCTGTGACCTTGGACTGTAGCTCAGCCTCTGGACCATTAAGCAAAGCCTAGAAAACTGTTTTCTTCCTCTTACCTCATCGTCACCAGCCTGGGTTTCTGGAGTGTTAGTGACAATGATGTGACATTGATGGTGACCCTGGGCTGATGTCTGCTCTGCCATAGAGTGAGGAGCAGGCAGACGATGTGCAGACAGGTGGGGACAGGTGGAAATGCCCACTCAGAAGCAGCTCACTGCTGAGCAGAGCCCCTGTCTGGCCTGGGGCAAGTGGCCACCAGCAGGCACCCTGCAGGAGTGGGCACTTCCCCAGGGCCAGAGCCACCTGCTGGTCACCTTGTTTGTGCCTCACTTCTTCCTTCAGAGGTTCTCCTCCCCACTGTAAGGACAAAGAGGGGAAGTCATTTAGCAAGGCCACGGTCACCAGGGGGCAGGGCTGGCTCATGCTGGGCTTTGGTGCTTTCCATGGGTTGTGACCTCAGGTCAGGGCTCCTTCCTGGACCCCGCCTCATTGCTCTGGGTCAACAACGAGGAGCAGAAATGGTTTGAGATGAGCTGGGTTTGGGGGTCCTCCTTCTCCTGACTCACACTAACTGCTCCCACCCACAATCCCTTCTAGAATCATTAGGGTGCCGCCTCCAGTCCTTTCCTGAAGGCTTGGCCTCTGTGTCTGAACCTGAGGGCTCCAGTCCACCCTCTGCAGCTGGCCTGCCCAGCTCAAGGCTTTGGGGGTGCAGGGTGCTGCCTGCAGTAGCAGCCCAGGGGGAGCAGGTCTTGGGCCCCCGAGGCTTTCAGGAACAGGCCAGGAAATAGAGGGAACTCAGCAGGAAGCTTGGGGTCACTGTCAGGGCCCGGGTCTGACATCCATGAAGCCTGGAACCCATGGGCAGGACTGTGTCAGCCCCTGCTCCCAGAGGAGGAAACCAAGGCTTGTTCCACCTTTGCCTCAGCTTCTCTGTGCAGCCTTGGCCAGGCCCTGACCCTCTCTGGGCCTCACACCCTCACTCTAAAGGGAAGAAATCAGAGGAGGTGATGTGACATGGGAGGTGGGTGGAGGTGCTCACCTGGGCTGGAAACCTTCCCCCACCTCCCCCTGTAGCCTCTCACCTCCTGACAGACACCCCTGTAATTTAGAGTCCAAGGTTTGTGCACAGAGGACGTCATTCATTTGGCTCTCTCCCAACTCCCCTTCATCCAACTTGAGAGTGAGGTTATGAATCGGTGCTGGCTCATACCCTTGCTCAAGGGTACAGCAGTGGCCCTGCCCAGGCCTGACACCACAGCCACTGGCCTTGAGGCCACTCATCACATGTCCCTACCCTGCTGAGACCCACCCATCTCCTGACCTCAGGCTCTGATAGATAGTGACTTCCACCACCATGAAGGCTCAGCCAAGCCCAGCCGGGCAGCACAGGGACAGCCAGGGACATGTACAACCCCTTTTAGCACCATCTATAGTGCTGACATGCAGCTAGTTAAAGAAAAAGACAAAGGTGTGTTCCACAGCGTGTGGCTGGCTCTCTCTGGATTATTTAGACATGAAGGCCAGGAAAAGAGGTGGTAGCAAGAAACAGCTTTCACTTCCCTTTTATGTCTGGGTGGAAAGAAGCATTTCCAAAGGTCACAGCAACAAGTGAAGCTCAGGGTTTCTCATTCCCAAATCCTTCTCCATAGGTTTTCCTGGCTCAAAGTCAGGGGTGCAGGTCTCTCCACCCTATTAGTTAAGGGTGCTCATGGCTTCTCTGCAGCTCTGCCCTCGGGGTCCCCAACTGTATGGAGAGCAGGTTGAACTGAGGGCCTGCAGGAGGGCACTTCTCCCCACAGAGCTGGAGGGTCCTGGCCTGGGCAGAGCTGGAGCCTAGGGAGCTCTGGGGTCAGGGCTGGGGCCTAGGGAGCTCTGGGGTCAGGGCTCCATGGCTGTCCACGTGTGGCTGAGGGTGACACTGCCCTCCACCACCTCTAGCAGAGCCTCCTCCCCCTGGTCCAGCCACAGGCCCTGCCCCTTGCTATCGCCGCATCCTCAGCCATGAAACACAGACCCTCACAGCCCGTCACCCAAAGGCTTTGAGTTGGCAACACCCACAAGCCCTTCCGTCAAGGGGACACTCCCTCGGAGCCCTTCAATGCACTTTTGGGGTTGAGAATTCTTTAATTGTCCCATGAACCCCCACTTTATATGTGGGGCCACACAAGGAGCAGAGAGTTCAAATAACCTGTCCTGGCTCACACAGCTGGGGAGGGACAGGGCCCTCTAGCTCCCCCAGTGTCAGCAGGACAGCAGATGGACCACACAGGATGCCCGCCCACCTTGGGGCTGAGGTCACAGGCAGCCTAGGCATGCCCCTCTTCACTCAGGGCTGAGGCTCCATCAGGGTCAGGTGGGGACAGCCCCTGGGGGCTCTAGCCCAGGTCTACCATGTCCTCAAGGGGTCCAAGTGCCAGGTGCTTCCTCTGCAGGCAGCAGGTTCCTCACAGTACATAGCCTCAAGGTCACTGCAGCTGCCAAGTGCACAGGCCAAAGGGTGGGCTCAGGACCCTACCGGCCAGTGCCTGAGCTGGTCCCCTACTGCACTTGCTGGCTGACGCTGGATGAGCACCTGAACCCCTCCAGGCTTTGAAGGAGAACAGTTGTCCCCACAGGACTGTGAAGGAAGCAGAGAATTCACACCCTTTAAGGCTCAGGGCAGCTCTGCGTCTCTCTCGGGGTTTGCAGTGATGCAGGAGGAGGAAGGGATTGGCACAGGCTGGGCCATCCTGGAGCTCACCACACCCTGGTAGCTCTGCTACAGAGTCATTGTGGGCCAAACTCAGGCCTCTGACCTCCTCTGCCTTGCAGGACGATGCCGTCCTCTATCTCGTGGGGCCTCCTGCTGCTGGCCAGCCTCAGCTGCCTGGCTGCTGGCTCCCTGGCTGAAGATGCTCAGGAGACAGATGCATCCAAGCCCGACCAGGAGCACCCAGCCTGCCACAAGATTGCTCCGAACCTGGCCGAGTTTGCATTAAGCCTCTATCGTGTGCTGGCCCATGAGTCCAACACCACCAACATCTTCTTCTCCCCTGTGAGCATCGCCACAGCCTTGGCCTCGCTCTCGCTGGGCACCAAGGCTGACACTCACACCCAAATCATGGAGGGCCTGGGCTTCAACCTCACAGAGATCTCAGAGGCTGACATCCACCAGGGCTTCCAGCATCTTCTCCAAAACCTCAACAAACCCAACAGCCAGCTCCAGCTGACCACTGGCAACGGCCTCTTCATTGACCACAATCTGAAGCTGCTGGACAAGTTCTTGGAGGATGTCAAGAACCTGTACCACTCAGAGGCCTTCTCCACCGACTTCACAAACACCGACGAGGCCAAGAAGCAGATCAACACTTATGTGGAGAAAGGGACCCAAGGAAAAATTGTGGATTTGGTGAAAGATCTGAACAGAGACTCAATTCTCGCCTTGGTGAACTACATTTTCTTTAAAGGTAAGATAAGACAATCAGCCTGAGTGGGTTCCCATGGAAACTCCAAAGATGTTTTCCTTCCACCAGTTCTGGAACTTTCCTTGGTAGCACTTTCTGCACTGTGGCAGGGCCTCTCACAGTGGATCCTCAGTCTTCCATGCCTAAGCCCTGAAATGTCTTCCACCACCAGTTAAGTTAGGGAAGAGTTGGTAAAACCGTCAAAATCATTGACGTTTCTGCAGGATGCATCCGAGTCCTAACTGTCCTCCTGCTCACTGGGGACCCCAGCAGGGAGGGCACGTGTAATGTTTCCTGAGTAGAGAGCCACCTATGCACATTGTGGCAGGTGGTGGGAGGGAGTGGCCTTCCAGGGAAAGGCCTTGGAACAACTCTTGATGTGGAGTGTGGCAGCTGGGTGTGTGCAGGACCTGGGTCCACATCCTGCCTCCCCGACTCCATGGCCTTGACATAGGGCTAGCCATCTCACCTCTTTGGGATGTGACTGTGCTATCTTGTCATTCACAATGTCTTGAGGTCTGAAAGGAGTACCCAAGTCACACATGGGATTGTGGGGGACTGTCTCAGCTGAGTAGCTGCCATGGACCCTCATCCTGCCCACCTGCCAGGACTCCACAGGACCCAGGACCTAAGGCAGCTTCCACTGCCCCAGGACAATGGCCTCAGGGTGTCCTGGGAAGTCAAGGTGTTTTACTGAGCTTTTCACCACTGTCACTTAAAGACCAACCAGAACAGTTTTAGAGGAGGAATCGTTTATTTGTGCTTCACAGTTGCAGAGGTCTCAGTCTATATATATCCAGTTCCATTCTTTGGGGCTCAGGGTGAGGTAGAACATCATGGCAGAGGAGTGTGGGGGAAGGAAGCAGCTCACAGGGTGATCAGGAAGCAGAGAGAGACTCCACTCTGCAGAGACAACATATATACCCCATAACCACGCCCCCATGACCCCCAAATACTCACTTCCTCCAGCCACAGCCCACCTGCCTCCAATTACCATCAGGGGTTAATTCACTGATTAGCTTAAGGCTACGGGCAGTCATTTCTCCTCCTAAGCACCCTGCATTGTCTCACAAGTGAGCTTTTGGGGGACACCATATCCAAACAATAGCATAAGGCCAGGGTGACTTCCTCTGAACCCTGGCTTTCTTGTTCCTGGGCAGAGCCCCAGGCCACCATCAGCACAACTGAGGGGCCAGCTCTGCTGCACTTAGGGCAGGACTCAGTCCTCCCAACTCCACTGAGACATGTGGGCTCAGGGTTCCCTGCACTACCCTTCCAATTTGGTGGCCTAGAGGTGAGAAGCTCTTGCCTAGAAGAGGCGGGCTGCCTGGACATCTGTGCTTCTCATGTGAATCCAGGACAAGGATTTAGGGTGCACTGAATGTTTGACCTGAGTGACAACTGAACTGCCAATCAACAAGGATCCTGAGGTCCAGGAGAAGAGGTCCCACTGTAGGACTGGGACCAGAGCTTTCACTTAATCCCAAGCCGCCTTCAATAAAAATATAATTTTAATCAAATGCTCATGGGCACAGTCAGGAGGCATCTCCATGGCAGCCTGCAGGATCTAGGAATCCCAGCTGGTCCTCTAGTCCTGAACACCCCTCTCTCTATCCCCAGCCTGGAGGGGTTGGAGGCCCTCCTGCCCAGGATGGAGCAGAGGTGGGTGAGGAGCTTCCCACCAGGCAGGCTGAGGGCGCCTCTGCTCTCCTCTCACACCTAAGCCTCCATCCTACCTGCTGCCATCCACCTTCCCTCTGTCCAGGCAAATGGGAGAAACCCTTCGAGGTAGATCACACCAAGGAAGAAGACTTCCATGTGGACCAGGTCACCATCGTGAGGGTGCCCATGATGAACCGCATGGGTATGTTCGACCTGCACTACTGCTCCACACTGGCCAGCTGGGTGCTGCAGATGGACTACCTGGGCAACGCCACCGCCATCTTCCTCCTGCCCGATGAGGGGAAACTGCAGCACCTGGAGGACACCATCACTAAGGAAATCCTCGCCAAGTTCCTGAAGAACAGGGAGAGCAGGTGAGTCCAGGCAGGGACCCGCTGGAGGGCACAGGCACAGACTCAAGGTCCCTCAGGACCAATGCATCAGAAGACAGCACGGGCAGCAGGGGGACTATCCCTGGGGCCACAGCTACAGGGAATGACCCTGTGCTACAGGAAATGCCAGGGCTCAGCTCAGGTAGCAGCTGAGAAGGGACAGTGCTCAAAGAGCAGGACACAGATCCAGCTGGAGGGACGACTTCTCTCCAAGAATGTACATAGTCCCCTCCCAATATCCAGGGCCTCGACGGGGCACTGACACTAGCACATTCTGTGGCAGAATCAAGGACGAAGTCCTGGCCTGCAGACTAGGGCAGCAAGAGGGAGGACTTCCTGTAGGGCCGGCCGAGGTGCACAGGGGAAGCACCTGCATGGAAAGGCCCAGAACAGGAACAGGCAGCGCTGGGAGCTCAGGGCACGTTCCCACAGGCTCTGTTTCTCTGTCGCATCTCAAGCTGGTTCACTTGTCCCAGGATTCACACAGCTGGGTATGTGACAGAGCAGGTGCACTGTCCTGAGCCCAGCCATGGCCACTGGTGGAGGAGGCACACTGCAGACAGATGTGACACACATGTGCAGGTTAAGGTGCACTTGAATGGTCACCATTGCTGGCCCACCACCCTCCTGAGGTCCCCGCACTCAGGCTGGGAACAGAAAACAATGCAAACCGGGACTAGTCCCTGAGACTTGGTGCCAGTGTGCAGCCTCAGCACAGGTCCCTGGTCTTGTCACTGTCACTGGGGACACCAGATGAGCCTGCAGCCTTGGGTTTTAGAGGTGACAAAACTCTCCCTCACTGAGCCTGTGTCCCTCAGTCCTGCTGTACTGACCCATGATGCCCTGGGCCACAGTCCCCGGGGAGGCTCTGGCTGGGCAGGCTGTTGTGACCACGGGCTACAGGATGACACCTGCTTCCGGGAGGACCCCCGGAAACTGCCTGGAAGGCTCCTTGGGGGAGGGGTGTGCAGGGGCCACAGGACAAGGTGTTCCCAGTGACACGAACCTTCTCCATGCCAAGAGTCCAGGAAGCTAAAGGTAAACAAGCCAAAGGACTTCGATGGCTGTGGGTGGGGACAGGGCATGAAGCAAGATAACCAATCAGGATAGAAAACACTTTCAGAGCACCATGGGGCCCAGCAGAACCACAGAGACTCTGTGACCACCCTCATTTCCTACCTTCATACTAGCTCCATCAATTTACACTTCCCCAAACTGAACATCTCTGGAACCATGGATCTGAAGCCCGTCCTGACACGTCTGGGCATCACCAACGTCTTCAGCGATAAGGCTGACCTGTCTGGGATCACGGAGGACGCTCCCCTGAGGGTCTCCCAGGTGAGAATGGCCATGGTCCAGGGGTCTGCAGGCCAGAGTGGTGGAGGCCTGCTGAGGCCTGAGGCTGATGGAGGGCCAATGGACACAGCAAGGGCCACGAGAGTCCTCCTGAGGATGCAGAGCTTCACCAGCTCTGATGGGGGCGGAGGACAGAGCCAGGGAGGTGGCCTCCTGTGCTGCAGGTGTTCTAGGGACTTCCCCGAAGAGCTCACTGACCCTTGGCCTTTTCCTTTCCCAGGGCCATGGAGTCCTTGGGCTTCTTTTTACCCACATAAACACTGAGAGGCTTAGGCTCAGTGACTTCAGGGAATGTTCTGGAATCTTCCATCTGTGACATTTAGAGCTACTTGTGAACCAGCAAATCTGGATCATCCCTGAGTCCAGTGGGCCACTTGCTGGGGAAAACAGGAGGGGACCAAGGGCAACTGCAGGTCCATGTGGGTGGCTCCCTCTTGGGGTCTGGGCACTGAGAAAGCCACCATCAGAGTCCCTGTGCTGAGGACCTCCTAGCCCAACAGGGGGAGGGGATACATGTGCAGGTGACATGGAGGCTGGTGGTCTTCCTCTTGTGCCCTGAGGTCACATCCAATGGCCAGAGAGATGGAGGTCAGGAAAGGAGGGGGAGGGAGCAGGCTGAGTCAGGCAGAGGCTGAGATGGTTTTGGGGGACCTGAGTGACCCACAGGGAGCCTAGGACAGGACAGGCTGGTGCAGCAGGAAGGCCCTGGTGAGGTCCTGTTGGTAGGAGGCTCCCACGTGGGGCCTGGCTGCAGCCTGGGGTGGGGCAGCAGGACCTCAGGGCCCCTCTGCTTCTCTGCCCTCCAGGCCCTGCATAAGGCTGTGCTGACCATCGATGAGAGAGGCACAGAGGCTGCGGGGGCCACGTTTTTGGAAATGATGCCCATGTCTCTTCCCCCTGAAGTGAAATTCAACAGGCCCTTCCTCGTGGTCATCATTGAGCACTCCACCAAGAGCCCCCTCTTTGTGGGGAAGGTGGTGAACCCCACAAAACCATAGCCACCTCAGGTGCCAGACCCTGCCCTCCTGCTTGCTGGGCCCCTCCCAGATGACATTAAACAATGGGTGGTCTGGCCAACCCTGATGTTGTTGTTCTGGTGAGTCCCTCTGTGTCCTGAGGTCATGAGAAGACTCCAGGTCACAGCACCTCTCAGTGACACTGTGTCAGGTGTGTGCTGGTCAATGATGACAGGCTGAGGCCACGTCCTGCGGGCCCTGGGCATGTCCATTCTGAGATCTCTAGTCCTATCTGGTAATCCTGAGGGGGTCTGTGGCCCAACCGCAGCCCGAGGCCCAGGGTCCACCCAGCACCCCATGCCCCCTCCCACCCATCACTGGAAACACCCACCCAAGAAGCCTCACCTGTTAGTCAGCCTTTGTGCTCCTCTGACTAAAGACCCGACCAGAACAATTTCAGAGGAGGAAACGTTTACCTGGGGCTCACGGTGGCAGAGGTCGCAGTCCACACACAGCCAGGTCCATTCCTCAGGGCCCAAGGTGAGGCTGACCCCCATGGAGGAAGAGTGGGGGGAGGGAAGCGGTCACGTGGGGATCAGGAAGCACAGAGACTCCACTGACCAGATACAAATATAACCCCAGAGCCATGTCCCCATGCCCTCCCCCCCAGCCACCCCACCTCCCTCAGTGACCCCCAGGGAACCCCTCAGGGAGGACTCACTGATGGGCTTTAGGCCCCCACAACCCTCACTTCTCCTCTGAACCTTCTGCAGTGTCTCCCTCGTGAGCTCTGGGGACACTCACATCCAACCATGACCCTCTGTGCCCAGACCTGGCCACTCACACCCTGGCTTGGAGTAGCTGTGACTACAGCCACAGCAGGGAGGTGACATGACCCCTCTCACCACACTGTCCCCTCCCCAGACCTGGCCGCTGGGCCTCCCAGGGCATGTCCTAGGGGGGTTGGAGGAGGGGTGAGGAGCCTTCCTCAATGGGCAGGGCCAGGACACTGACCTCTGTCCTTGTCGTTCCATAGCTGCCCAGGAGGCTCACACGTCCCCTCTTGGAAGAGCCTCTGTCCCCAGTGAGCAGGAGGGGCTCTGTGTCACTGTCTCCCCCTCAAGCCCACCAGGCCCCAGGCTCCCAGGTCCCCAGGCCACTTACCCTATGTCCCCTCTCCCTAGTCCTGTGCCATGGCCCCAGGGATGGCTCCTAAAGGTCACGACAGGCTGCGTTGGCTGTGGCAGGGCAAGGACAGCCCCCTGGGACCCCAGCCCTCCTGCCCTGCCTGGGCTCTCACTGGGGCGCGTGCACCTGGCCCCTCCTCCAGGGTCCCCCGGGTCCTCAGGACAGCAGGAGGTCTGGAGGGTGGCCCAGGCTGTCCTGGAGCAGCCCTGCCATGGGGCACCCTGGCCCCTTCCACCCTCAAGGCTGCTGGGCTCAAGTAGCAGGGAGCCCAGGGCTCAGGGTCCCCTACTCCTGTGGCCACACTGACACCCCAGGGCCATCTCAGCATCACCCCTCACCTCTCATGGAGGAGGGTGGACATGACGCCCTAGGTGGAGTCCTGACACAGGGTCCTCTTTACAGTCTGAACAGTCACATCTCTGCCATCACATGGCACCACCTATCAATGGGTCTGAACTCTCCCTGAAGAAGAAACAGGATCTCTAGGTTTCTACACAGGGACCTCCAACCTGACATACACTTCCAATGATATGAACGTCATCAGTCACCCAGAATGAAGTGACACGTGAGTGTCCCAAGACCTGGATCTTAACAATAGCAGCTGTGTGACCTCCGTGAGCTTGTCAGACCTCTCTGAGCCCCTAAACTCATTGCTGCCAGTACAGCCCACATTGGAGCTGGCCTGAGAGTCACCTCAGACAAGGCCTCAGGCCTCCCAGACCTGTGAATAGAGCAGGTGGGGACAAGGGCACTCCTTGGGAAGTGCTGTCCCAGTGTCTCTCCCCCTGAATCCTAGTGGCCGCACTGTGATGCCCTCAGCAGATATCTGTGCTTTTCCAAGCCCCAAAGAGAAAACCAAGGTTCACAGCAGCTACCCGTCTCCTATGTTGTCACTGTCCCATGGCTAGTGAGTGGCCACCTGACCTCACGGATCACCCTGTTCCTCCACCCCTCACCCACTCTTCTGACCCTCCCTGGACTCAGGAGCAGTAATTCCTCCTAAACCACGAGAATCGCTGTCACCTGTGCTTGGTGGCACCCAGGGCTTCCCTAGGAAGAGCCTGTGCCCAGCATGGAGTGTCCTCCCCCTGCCTCAGCAGCCCACAGCCTTGGGAAGCCGCCCACAGATCTCAATGTGGCCTCGCCCTGGCATTATGTGGGAGGGGACAGGAGAGGACCTGGCCAGCTGCCACCTGAGTGTTCAGGGGAGGGAAGGGGAGGAAGAAGCCAGAGCCTCTGACCTTTGACCCCATCTTTTAAATTCTAAACCTGCCTGTCACTAAAGGAGGCAGGACTCTACTTGGGAGAGTAAAGCCCCAGAGGGGACTTCCCCAGCTTGGTGGGAACCAGAAGGGACCTGCTGGGTGTGGGCAGAGCTTCTGGCTATTATAGTGTCACGTAGGACAGAAGGTAACAAACCCTTGTGACTTTGTAGCCTCTGCCTCAATGTCCTCATCAAAAATAGGACAGAAATCTCCATTCGGGAGTGTCTCCATGAAAACACAGTGACAGGGCCCTTTCTCTAGAGTCCCTGTCCTGGCCATGCCCATCCCAGACAGCCTCCTGGGCCCCTGAGCTGGGGCTCACCCACCTGCGTTGAGGGGGCACAGCACTGGAAGTCCAGAGCCCCTCGGGCACAACCACATGCACACACTGCAATAAAACCTGAAGTACTCCATGTTGGTCCTTTCCCTCTAGTGGCTGTCCCCAGGCAGAGCAGAGGGCTGGTCAGTGGAGCTCAAAGGTGCCCACACAGACCCTAGATGTCTGGAGCTCCCACAGCCATTGTTGGCATCACAGCAGTGACAGGTGCAGTGGCATCAAGAATGCCCAGAGGACCCACAGTGAGGAGGTCCCAGGCAGGAACGGAGAAGACAAAGCCTTTTCACCTCCTTGAGGGGTACAACTCCCCATAGGAGCCCACACAGGTGGGGGGACTCAGGTGGCAGGTGACCAGAGACCTGTGCACAGACCTGGCCAACAGGCAGATTCGGCATCAAACGTGGTCTCAGAGTGGCCTGGGCTGTGGGCGCACAGACACTTTCAGGCCCTCTTTGGACACTGGCCATGGTTCCTAGGTCTGTTCCAAGCAGAGAGAGGCCTGGGGTCCCAGAGCAGGAAGCACTGACTGAGAGCCACCTGCTCTAAGCTGGCTTCTCCCTGCCCCTGGCCCCAGCTTCCTGGGCTTCTCCTCTGTGGGCTCCTCTCTGGACACACAAAAGGGGCTGGAACCCTGCTCATGCCCAAGTACAGGAGGCTGATGTGACACCATGGGGCCCCTCCCAAGGCAGGCAGAGGGCCGTGCTAATGACCCTGCACAGGGGCTGAGGCTCATAACTCTTCCCCACTCCCCAGGTCCCTCTCGGCAGGGGAGGCCGGGCAGGCAGTATCCTTTCTTCATGTGTGGGAACCTGGGGCTCAGAGAGAGACACAGAGGGTCAGGGAGCTCAGGGACTGCTGGGAGGGGCAGACTGGGGTCAGTTCTGATGGAGGGACTCACCCGGGCCTGAAAGCAGGCTCGATGCTGTGGCCTTGCAGGAAGGAGGACAAGTCACCCTCCTGATCCTTGCAGCCCTCCCTAGCAACATGAGGAGAGAATCTCCATCTTCCCCCTGTGCAGAGCACCCGGTCCCCAGGTCATGGCTGGCTTCTCCTGTCCAGCCCCAGCCTCTGAAGTCCATTAGCTGTGGCCTCTCCTAGTTCTTGTGCGGCCTCGTGAGACAGGACAGAGTTTGGGGTCGTGTGTCTACGTGTTCCTGTGTGTGTGTCTCCACATGTGTGTGTCTAAGTGTTTTTTTACAAGTGTGAACCAAATCAAGGAAGGCCCTAAGGCTCTCAATCCTTATTTGAGTGACAACTGGAAATTTCACAAGATATTTTCCAAAGCACATCTCACTTCATGGGTCAACAGGGACAGGGTCCTGGGCACTGGAGCTCTTCCCTGGCTCTGTGACCACGGCTGCTGACTCTGCCGTGACCTTAGAAAACCTTCGCTGGGTCACACAGCCCTGTGTCCTCCTGAAGTCCTGGGCCTCAAGGCTCCTGTGGCCCCCAGGGAAGGCGGTTCCCCTTTCCAGGGCCCCGTGCACTGCAGGACACTCATTGTTTCCTAAGAGTGTCCGTTCGGCCTTTAGGTGGTCACTGGGAACAGATGTAGAGATTAGGGATGAGGGTTCAGGAACTCCTGAGGATTTGTGGGACTGTAAAGTTGATCCTTCCCCAGTTGAACCCAGGGGCCTCTGTGCCACCTGGCCCTGGGCTGTCATCTCCTCCTATGGCTTTAGAGCCTAGGACACAGGAAGCTGGGGCAGGAGCACTGCAAGGTCAAGGCCAGCCTCAGCATCTTAGTGAGACCCTGTCTCAAAATCAAAAATTAAAAGGACTGGGGATGTGGTTCAGTGATAGAACATCCCTGGGTTCAAACCTTGGTACTGAAAAATAAGAAAGAGCCCTGTAACTTCAGGTGAGTAAATAGGTGAATGTCTACACAGATCAGGTGTAGGACAACACTAATTTTTTTTCTTTCTTTCTTTCTTTTTTTTTTTTTGGTACCAGGGATTGAGCCCAGAGGCATTTAACTACTGAGCCACACCCCACCCCCACCTCAGCCTTTGTATATTTTATTTAGACACTGGGTCTTGCTTAGTTGCTTAGGGCCTCCCTAATTGCTCAGACTGACTTTGAACTTGCAATCCCCCGCCTCAGCCTCATCGGCTGCTGAGTTTACAGGCATGTGCCAGCGGCCCAGCAGGACATGGCTCTGAGCAGGACATATCTGCTGCTTTCCCACACCTCTGAGGTGTGTCTCAGCAGAGGGGACCCCCAGGTCAGGGAGGGCCACAAGGCTCCTCCCACCTCCCCCTCCCGATGGCCTGGCACCAGCTGGTTCCACTGCACTGCCCAGTCAGGGAGGACAGCAAGGCCTCAGGTGACAAGGGCACCTTTCAGGCAGACACCTGGCCAGCTTCAGGAGGTGCCCCAGGCTGATGTCCAGCACAGAAGGCTCCTCCTCCCACAGTAACTCAGTGTCCCCACACTCTTAAGGTGGACTATAAGTCCCCGAGGGGTGTGTGTGAGTGAGGGACAGCTCCTGGTGCAGAGTCTCCCTGTGGCTCCCGGGCTGCACAGTAAGTCCTCCCCCATCACCTCCTGAGCTGACTCGGGAGGTGCTCGCGGACTCCTGCCTGCTCCAGCATCCGGGGTCCACCCAGGAGAAGGGGAGGCGGGCACAGCTTAGGACCAGGGGCAGATCTCATCTGAGCCCAGGTGCCTGGCCTTGGCCCTGCTGCTGGGAGACTCGGGGAGGGTGAGGGCCTGGCTCTGCCGCCCCTGCACACAGTGGGCCTTGGGGTGAGTGCCTGGGCGGGAGCTGACGTGGTGACTTCTCCTATAGCCCCTCCACACATGCACTGGCTCTGAGCCTCCTGTCCTTGCTGTTCTGTGCCCTGCAGAGGGTGGAGGAGGCGACCTGGGCAGCGTCTGTCCTCTTCTCCAGCTGGGCCTCTGCCCCATCCCCTTACCCTGCTGCTTTGGGAATCCAGCCTGAGCCAGAGACCCAGACAGTGGCTCCTGCACTGCATGTCCCCAACCCCCTCAGGGAGAAAGGGGGCCCTTGGAGTTGGCTTCTCAGACTCCGAGGAGGTCCAGGGTCCTGTCCCCTGCACTCACTGACCCACCCTCCTGCCCCAGTGGCCTCTGCCCTTCATCTCCTGCTGGAGACCCCAGGAGAGGTGTGTAACTAACTCCTTGGTGACCTGGCTGCCCTTTCAGCCCTCTCCTTGCTCTTTCTTACTAGGTTCATGGCTTTGTGTCCCATGAGCCATCCCCTCACCATTCTGAAGGCTGTGGGTTCACAAAGCCCACCACCTCTGCCCCCAGGAGCTGCCCTCCCAGGTCCTATCTGGATGTAAGTTTGGTATAGATCTTTATTTCATTTAATTGTCCCTGTCCTTTTTGAAAGATGAGGTTCAGAGAGGTTCCACTGTGCCGTGTGGGTGGCACAGCTGCTCTTGGCAACCTGGATTAGAACTCAGGTCTGTTTAAATCTCTTCCTTCCCCAAACGCTGATCTTCCAGAGAGAAAGCCCCATCATGTCCACAAAGGGTCTGGGACAATATCGGTGGCCAGGACAGAGCATTGGGCTGCTGATAGGACCTTGGTTATGTATGTGCAGGGCCCTGGCCCCTGGAGGCAGGTGCAGCAGGTTAGTCCAGGGACACTGCCCCGAGCCGGGGGCATCACACTCTCATGAACTTTGGATCCTGCGGCTCTGAGGTGCACCCTGATGTGTGGGAGACCAGCTATAGTGTCCTGGAGGGTGGGCACAGCAGCCTCAGAGGAATCCTGGGACCCCACACAGGCCTCAGGTCAGGAAGGGGAAACATCCCACATGCCTGGGTCCAAGGCACACTTTGGCTCCAATGTGGCAGGTTGAACCCACATTGCAAAGGAGCACTTCTGTCCAGTCCAGAAAGAGGACAAACTGGCTGGGGTGCTCAAAGCTCTTCAGCAAGGGTGCTCTGCAGGGGACACTCAGCAATGTCTGGAGATTACTTTATTGCCACACCTGGGGGCCGCAGCTTCATGACAGATATCTGGTGTTCTCTCGGCTGCCACAAATCCTGCAGCAGTCCCCCACGGCAAAGCATCCCCCAGCTCAATATGTCCACACTGCCAGGACCCGGAACCCTGCCATTCTGGGTGCTCAGCCTGAACAGTGGCCACACTCCCAACCTCAGAGGAGTCAGAAGGATAGGAAGGGCCCCAGCTGCCCACAGAGCACCACATCAGACTGCAGATCTGTCTGGCTCCAGCTCAGTCTGAACTGCCGTGTAGTCTTAAGTGAGTTACTAAAACCACTCTAAGCCTTGCTTTCCCCCACCCTGTAAAGTAGAACAAGACATGCTTTGAGACCAAAGCCAGTGTCTATAAGTGTCAAGGACCAGGGTGTCCCATAGGCTCTTTATCAGTGGCAATTCCCAGGTTAGGAATGTCATGGGACTCAGAAAAATATTAAATTCAAGTGGCTTACAAAGTGAGGGCTGTCATAGTTGGGAGAAGAGGGAAATGCATGGAGTGTCCGGAATGTGGGGAGCATGGGCTGGAATCAGGCAGCTGTGGATGATCACAGCTGCTCTGTGTTTTGGCAAGAGATCTTGCCCCCTCTGGGCAGCAACAGCTCCGTCTATTGTATAATGGGATCACTGGGAGCCGGCAGAAATATTTCGGATGCTTGAAAGTCCTCCCTGATCTGACAGAGTCCATTTGCTGGGTAACTGGGGACAGTTCTCTCAGGCTTCCTGTGCCTCAGTTTTTCGTTGTAGAATGGGGTCTGGGGCACCTGCACCTCAAGGTCATTGCAGGGGCTCAGGATCCAGCCTGCCTGCTGCCTGAGTTGGTTCTGCCATTTTACTTGCTGGCTGACTTTGGACATCTATGTGCCTTAACCTCTCTGGGCTTCAGCTTCTTTAGTAACAAAAAGTAGTTACAATTCTCCCCTCAGCACTGTGACAAGAAAGCCAAGCGTGAACACAGGTGAGAGCTGGGCGGAGGTCACCAGAGGGACAGCATCATGTTCATTTTGATATTTGTCTGATTCTTTTCCGTGATGAGGACTGAGTGCATCCTGTGGTGGGTGGATCCTGGTGAGGAGAGGTTTACTGGGACTCATGGCTCAGGATCATGGCCAAGGGTCCATATCTGCTGAGGGCTCTCTTGATGGCCAGATGTCATGAGGCGGCACGGGGGTCAGGTGGGAAGACTCAGGGAGCAGGTGTGTGTCTCCTCTGGTCTCTCATCTAATTAGACCCCCAGATCAATCCTGGGGGTGCACCATGGTGGCCTTATCTAGACCTGCTCACCTCCCCAGGGCCTGGTCCAGGCTCTTCTCTCAATAGCTCACAGTGAGGTTAGACCCCGCTGTGCCTTTCAGGTGCACCATCATCAGTGCTGATGAAGATGTAGGCAGCACCTGCGTGGGCTGGGCACCTGGCACACGGTCAGTCAGCTGACTCTTTTGCTTGGTGTCCATCACTGGGCAGGGGAGTCGTCTTGGCCTGTGCTCAGGACATGGCCCTCCCTTCTCTGTCTTGCAGGACGATGCCATCCTCCGTCTCATGGGGCCTCCTCTTGCTGGTAGGCCTGTGCTGCCTGGCCCCAGGCTCCCAGGTTCAAGATCCCCAGGAGGCCCAGTCATCTGATCATGGCCACGAGTATGAGGAACATTCAACCTGCCACAATGTCTCCTCCAAGGTCATTGACATGGCCTTCACCTTATACAGGGAGCCAGCCACATGGTCAAGACACAGCAATATCTTATTCTCCCCAGTGAGCATCGCGATGGCCTTTGCCATGCTCTCCCTGGGGACCAAGGGTGACACTCACACCCAGATCCTGGAGGGCCTGAAGCTGAATCTCAGGGAGACTCCGGAGGCTAAGATCCATGAGTGCTTCCAGCATCTCCTCCAGACCTTCCAGAGGCCCAGCCAACAGCGCCAGGTGACCACGGGCAGCAGCCTCTTCATCCACGGCAGCCTAAAGCTCATGGATCAGTTTGTTCAAGACACCAAGAATCTGTACCACTCAGAGATCGTCCCTGTCGACTTCAGGAACACCCACGAAGCCGAGAAACAGATCAACAGTCACGTGCAGCAGAAAACCCAAAGGACAGTGACGGGTCTGGTCACCCATCTGGAGAACGACACGGCTCTTGCCCTGCTGAACTACATTTCCTTCCATGGTGAGGTGCCTCCAGCCTGAGCTGGTTCTGGTGAAATGACCAAAGTGTCCTTCAGGCTCCCTCTTGTTAAACTCTCCTTCACGATGCAGAAAGGAATAGGGCAGGGCCTCTCCACTTGGCCTCCTTGGGTTTCCACTAGGTCACAATTCAATCCATTCTGTGAACCAAGGAGGCTCGGGAGGGAGGAGCTCAAGCTGCTCATGGGTCATCTTCTCTGCAGGACCTGTCAGAGCCCTGTCTGTCCTCCTGCTCACAGGGGATCCCCAAGAGGGAGGGACACATGTGATGGTTCCTAAGGAGAATGCCACAAATGCAAGTGGTAGCAGGTGGAGGGAGGGAGGGGCCTTTCATGAAATGTACTTTGGACAACTCTTGTGGAGTGTGGCACCCGGGAGTGTGCAAGACCAGGGTTCAAATCCTGTCTGCAACACCCAATGGCCTTGACATTGGAGGAGCCATCTCATCATTTGGGATGTGACTGTCCTATCTTGTCATGTCTGAAAGGAGTACCCAAGTCACACAGAGCATGGCACAGTGGGGGCCCATCACAGCTAAGCAGCTGGCATGGACCCTCAGCCTGCCCACCTGCCAGGACTCCAGGGCCCCAGGTCCTAAGGCAGCTTCCACTGCCCCAGGGCAATGTCCAGGGGAGAGCAGCAGAGTCAAGGACAGGGTTGGCTTCCTCCTACTCTGGCTCCCTTGTTCCCAGGCGGAGTCCAGTGCTGAGCCCCAGGACCTGGCAGCACAACTGAGGGGCCAGCTCTGCGGGGACTTAGGGCAGCTCTTGTCCCGCCAAGCACCACCTCCTCCTGCCCAATGAGATATCGGGGCTCAGGCTTCCCTGTGGCACCTGCCACTCTGATGCTTGTGAGGGACAGGCACTGTTGTCCAGCACAGGGGGAGCTCTGGACTTCACATGGGTCCAGGACAAGGACTTAGAGGTGTCCTGAATACAGAAAAAACCATCTATCCACAAGGGACAGGGAACCGCTGGGAAAGAAGCACCCAGGGGCGATCCTGCCATCAGTGTTCTTAGCACCTCCGGGTACTATTAAATCCACATAAAATCCACCTAGAGCCATGTCGGTTTGGAGTTGGGTTTTCACATTAAGCCTGACTCTATCCAAATCCTAAAACCCCCTCTGGCTTTCCATTATTTCCACATAAACCTTTCAGCAGCCTGTTTTCATCTTCATCCCATTTGACAGACACTGAAACTGAGGCTGAGAGAGGAGCTTCACAGGAAGGGGACTCAGGGCGCCCTGGTGGCTGCCTAGCGCCCAACCTACATCTCACCCCCTCCCTCCCTGCCTCCCTCCCTCCCTCCAGGCAAATGGAACGAGGAGCCCAATGCTGAGCGGCACATCCTAGAGAACTTTCACATGAACAGCAAGATGACCATCAAGGTGCCCATGATCCACTGCCTGGGCAACTTCTTCCTGCACCGGGACAAGGAGCTGTCCAGCTGGGTGCTGGTTCAGCACTACCTGGGCGACACTACCACCTTCGCCATCCTGCCAGACCCAGGGAGGATGCTGCAGGTGGAGAAAAAACTGACCCCCAAGCACTTTGAAGATATCCTGAGAAAGATCGACATCAGGTAATGCCCCGTCCAGGTGCCCACACAGGAGCTGCCAGTGATGGCTGAGGAGGGGCCTGTCCCCTGCACAGGGCCCTGTGCTACATGCTCAGCAGCTGTGCTTCCCATCAGTGTGAGCCAGGCTCAGGGAAGGGTGAGTGACAGGGGAGTGCAGACCCAGAGACTGGCCTGAGGACTTCACTGCCCTCCAAGGTCAGCGCCCTGCCCTTCACCTGGGGGCATGAACAGCAATGCCAGCACATTGTGTCAGGACCAAGGACAAAGGCCTGGGCCTGCAGGTTAGGGCAGCACGAGAGAGGACTTCCCTGAGGACCAGCCATGTGCATGGGGAAGTGCCTGCATGGAAAGGCCCAGAACAGGAACAGGCAGCGCTGGGAGCTCAGGGCATGTTCCCCCAGGCTCTGTTTCTCTGTCGCATCTCAGGCTGCTTCACCGGCCCCAGAAGCCACAGAGCTGGGGCGTGAGGCACAGAGCAGGGCACAGGGGCATGGTAATGAGCCCAGCCCTGGTGCTGATGCAGGAGGCACTGCAGGCAGATATGACAACTGAACCTGCAGGTTAACAGCCCCTGGGTGGTCACCACCACTGGCCCACCCCGCCCTCCTGAAGCCACCACACCCAGGCTGGGAACAGAGCACAAGGCAGCCTGGCACTGGTCCTTGAGCTCAGGTGCCAGTGTGTGGCCTCAGCACAGTCCCTGGGCCTCACACCATCCCTGGGGACAGGAGCTGTGCCTGCAGCACAGCAGGGGTCCAGGAAGCTAAAGTACACAAGCCAGTGACTTCCTGTTCTGCTGAGGGTGGGGACAGGGCACTAAGTGGGAGAACCAATCAGGAGAGGAAACACTTTCACAGCATGGTGGGGCCCAGCAGAAGCCAGAAACCCTGTGAAACGCCCTCATTTTCTACCTTCATACCAGGCCAGCCAATTTACACTTCCCCAAACTGTCCATCTCTGGAACCATCGATCTGAAGCCCGTCCTGAGAAGTCTGGGCATCACCAAGGTCTTCAGCCATGAGGCTGACCTGTCTGGGATCACGGAGGACGCTCCCCTGAGGCTCTCCCAGGTGAGGATGGCCATGGTCCAGGGGTCTGCAGGCCAGGGTGGTGGGGGCCTGCTGAGGCCTGAGGCTGAGGTAAGGGCCAAGGGACACAGCAAGTGCCAGGTGGGTCCTTCTGAGGATGCAGAGCTTCACCAGCTCTGACAGGGAGGAGGACAGAGCCTGGGAGGTGGCCTCCAGTGCAGTTGACCTTGCAGGGACCTCCCCCGAGGGGCCCACTGACCCTTGTTCTCTTCTTTTCCCAGGGCCATTGAGTCCTTGGGCTTCTGTTTACCTACATTTACTCAGAGAGGCTTAGGCTCAGTGACTTCAGGGAATGTTCTGGAATCTTCCACCTGTGACATTTAGAGCTACTTGTGAACCAGCAAATCTGAATTATTACTGAGTCCACTGAAATGGGCCACTTGCTGGGGAAAGCACGAAGGAGCAGAGCAACTATAGGTCCATGTGGGTGGCTCCCTCTTGGGGTCTGGGCACTGGGAAGTTCACCACTAGTGTCCCTGTGCCAAGGAGCTCCTAGCCCTACAGGGGGAAGGGGATACATGTGCAGGTGACATGGAGGACGATGGTCTTCCTCTTGGGCTCCTAAGGTCCTATCCCAGGGCAGAAAAGATGGAGGTCAGGAAAGGACAGGAGGGGAGCAGGCTGAGTCAGGCAGAGGCTGAGATGGGGTTAGGGGGACCTGAGTGACCCACAGGGAGCCTAGGACAGGACAGGCTGGTGCAGCAGGAAGGCCCTGGTGAGGTCCTGTTGGTAGGAGGCTCCCACGTGGGGCCTGGCTGCAGCCTGGGGTGGGGCAGCAGGACCTCAGGGCCCCTCTGCTTCTCTGCCCTCCAGGCCCTGCATAAGGCTGTGCTGACCTTCGACAAGGAAGAGACAGTGGCCGCAGGGGATGCCAAATGGGAAGAAAACACCTTGTTTAAGGCCCCCACTGTCCAGTTCAACAGGCCCTTCTTTCTCATCATTATGGATGAATACACCAACTTTCCCCTCTTTGGTGGCAAAATAGTGAATCCCATAGAGAAATAGCTGGTCTCAGGCTTCAGCCCCTCCCTTCCTGGCCAAGCCACCTACTTGGTGACATTAAACAGGCTGGTTTGGGCAATGTCTGCAGGTGGCCTCCAAATCCCGCACCTGTGGTCTCTGTGTCTCCCTGTGTCCTGAGGTCATGAGAGGACTCCAGGTCACAGCACCTCTCAGTGACACTGTGTCAGGTGTGTGCTGGTCAATGGTGACAGGCTGAGGCCACGTCCTGCGGGCCCTGGGCATGTCCATTCTGAGATCTCCAGGTCTGTCTGGGAATCCTGAGGGGGTCTGTGGCCCAACCGCAGCCCAAGGCCCAGGGTCCACCCAGCACCCCATGCCCCCTCCCACCCATCGCTGGAAACACCCACCCAACAAGCCCCTCCCTGTTGGTCAGCCTTTGTGCTCCTCTGACTAAAGACCCAATCACGACAATTTCAGAGGAGGAAACGTTTACCTGGGGCTCACAGTGGCAGAGGTCGCAGTCCACACACAGCCAGGTCCATTCCTCAGGGCCCAAGGTGAGGCTGACCCCCATGGAGGAAGAGTGGGGGGAGGGAAGCGGTCACGTGGGGATCAGGAAGCACAGAGACTCCACTGACCAGATACAAATATAACCCCAGAGCCATGTCCCCAGTGCCCTCCCCCCCAGCCACCCCACCTCCCTCAGTGACCCCCAGGTAACCCCTCAGGGAGGACTCACTGATGGGCTTTAGGCCCCCACAACCCTCACTTCTCCTCTGAACCTTCTGCAGTGTCTCCCTCGTGAGCTCTGGGGACACCTCACATCCAACCATGACCCTCTGTGCCCAGACCTGGCCACTCACCCCCTGGCTTGGAGTAGATGTGACTACAGCCACAGCAGGGAGGTGACATGACCCCTCTCACCACACTGTCCCCTCCCCAGACCTGGCTGCTGGGCCTCCCAGGGCATGTCCTAGGGGGGTTGGAGGAGGGGTGAGGAGCCTTCCTCAATGGGCAGGGCCAGGACACTGACCTCTGTCCTTGTCTTTCCATAGCTGCCCAGGAGGCTCACACGTCCCCTCTTGGAAGAGCCTCTGTCCCCAGTGAGCAGGAGGGGCTCTGTGTCACTGTCTCCCCCTCAAGCCCACCAGGCCCGAGGCCCTCAGGTCCCCAGGCCACTTACCCTATGTCCCCTCTCCCTAGTCCTGTACCATGGCCCCAGGGATGGCTCCTGAAGGTCATGGCAGGCTCCGATGGCTGTGGCAGGGCAAGGACAGCCCCCCTGGGACCCCAGCCCTCCTGCCCTGCCTGGGCTCTCACTGGGGCGCGTGCACCTGGCCCCTCCTCCAGGGTCCCCCGGGTCCTCAGGACAGCAGGAGGTCTGGAGGGTGGCCCAGGCTGTCCTGGAGCAGCCCTGCCATGGGGCGCCCTGGCCCCTTCCACCCTCAAGGCTGCTGGGCTGAAGAAGCGGGGAGCCCAGGGCTCGGGGTCTCCTCCTGTGGCCACACTGACACCCCAGGGCCATCTCAGCATCACCCCTCACCTCTCATGGAGGAGGGTGGACATGACGTCCTAGGTGGAGTCCTGACACAGTGTCCTCTTTACAGTCTGAACAGTCACATCTCTGCCATCACATGGCACCACCTATCAATGGGTCTGAACTCTCCCTGAAGAAGAAACAGGATCTCTAGGTTTCTACACAGGGACCTCCAACCTGCACATACACTTCCAATGATATGAACGTCATCAGTCACCCAGAATGAAGTGACACGTGAGTGTCCCAAGACCTGGATCTTAACACATAGCAGCTGTGTGACCTGAGTGAAGTTGTCATACCTCTCTGAGCCCCTATTCCTCATTTCTGCCAGTACAGCCCAATGGAGCTGGCCTTAGAGTCACCTCAGATAAGGCCTTAGGCCTCCCTGAATAGAGCAGGTGGTCAAGTGCACTCCGTGGGCAGTGCTGTCCCAGTGTCTCTCTCCCTGAATCCTAGTGGCCGCACTGTGATGCCCTCAGCAGATATCTGTGCTTTCCAAGCCCCAAGGAGAAAACTGAGGTTCAGGGCGGCTACCCATCTCCTATGTTGTCACTGTTCCATGGCAGGTGAGTGGCCACCTGACCTCATGGCTCACCCTGTTCTTCCAACCCCTCACCCACCCTTCTGTCCCTACCTGGGCTCATGAGCAGTAATTCCTCCTAAACCACGAGAATCGCTGTCACCTGTGCTTGGTGGCACCCAGTGCTTCCTGAGAAAGAGCCTGTGCCCAGCATGGAGTGTCCCTGCAGTTCCCAGCCCTTCTGGGCAGCCCATAATCCTGGGAAGCAGCCCACAGATCTTCACTGACCTCGCCCATAGTATTTTGTGGGAGAGGACAGGAGAGGACCTGGCCAGCTTCCACCATGAGGGTTCAGGGGAGGGAAGGGGAGGAAGTAAACTGTCCCTTCATCCCCCTTGTCCTCAGAGGTGACAAATGATGCCCCCCAGTGTTGAGAGCCACAGCCAAAGTGGCCCCAGCAAACTTCCAGCTGCCAGCAAACTTCCAGCTGCCAGCTGATGATTGGCTCACAGCGGCCCCAGCAACATCTAGCTGATTGGCTCCTCTGCAGTGATGCTCATTGGGCTGTCTCCCTGCCTTTTCAGACCATGGAGCTGCTCATTGGGGGACTTTTTTGGCTCCGCCCATGCGACCCAGCCAATTGTCCTCAAGAGCAGGAGGATTGTGGGAGGTGGTGAGGCTTGTGTTTGTGTGAGAGGCTTGTGGGAAGCCGGTGGTGGCAGTTGGGCTCTGAGGGTTTTTCCTGAGGAGCTGTTTTGTTTGGCATGTGTGGTTCTAAAAATAAAATTCATTTCTTTTGACAAGTGGCTCCTGAATTGTGCCCAGCCAGACTGTGGCACCCCAGTACTGGCTCTTCTTTCCTGTGTGATGTCCTCAGAGCCAAAGGCTTCCTAAGTCCAAAGACTCTTTCACATCCCAAGATTAAGGTGGGAGATTTGACCCAAGACCAGGGCCACAACCCAGATGAGAACTCTCCAGATGCCCCTGCAAGGGTGTTGAGAGCCACAGCCAAAGGGGCCCAGCAAACTTCTAGCTGCCAGCAAACTTCCAGCTGCCGGCTGATAATTGGCTCACAGTGGCCCCAGCAACATCTAGCTGATTGGCTTCTCTGCGGTGATGTTCATTGGGCTGTTTCCCTGCCCTTCAGACTGCCAGCTGATGATTGGCTCACAGCGGCCCCAGCAACATCTAGCTGATTGGCTCCTCCATGGAGCTGCTCATTGGGGGACTTCTTTGGCTCTGCCCACGCAACCCAGCCAATCGGCCTCAAGAGCAGGAGGATTGTGGGAGGTTGAGAGGCTGGTGAGTGGGTGAGAGGCTTGTGGAAGCCGGTGGTGGCAGTTGGGCTCTGAGGGTTTTTTCCCTGAGGAGCTGTTTTGTTTGGCGTTTGTAGTTCTAAAAATAAAGTTCGTTTCTTTTGACAAGTGGCTCCTGATTTGTGCCAAGCCAGACTGCGGCATTTGGTGGCCCGTACGGGGAGCGACTGAGGGTAAGTAAACTGCTCGCCCCTGAGGGCAGGGCGAGAGGATGGATAGCCATTCTAAGTTTACTCTTTTGTTTTGCTTCATTTTTGTTTTAACTTGCCTGTCCCTGGAGATGAGTGAGGGGGAAGAAAAACCGCTCACATTTGAGGAAAAACTATATGCGTCTGAGGAACAGATAGGGAGAAAGGACGGATGCATATGTCAGGAGGATAGAAAGGCTGATATAATGATTTTGTGTGGTTCCATTTTTATTGCATTCTGTCTCGGTTTTGTTTGGCATCATCTTGTTGGGTTGTATTATAGTAGAAATATGGGATCAGCAATTAGTAAAAAACAAACCGAAAGACTGTTAAGTAAATTGTTAGAGCAAGGAGTCTTCCCAGTAAAATCAAGAGCAGTCAGGGCATACGCTGATATAATACAAAAATATAGCCCATGGCTTTTTAAGGAGGAGTTGTTAGATATATCACAATGGAACCATCATGGTGAAGATTTAAAAAGAATAGAAAAGAACAACCCAGGGACTCTGCCAGTTGACACATTGCCATTGTGGACGAACGTATCTGGTTTGCTTAGTCCAAAGCCTTCAGTTCAGACAAAGGTAGAGGAAGGAGAAGACATATTGATTCAAGTAAAAGAGAAGGTCTCTCAAGTTAGTCAGAAAGAGGAAAAGATTCAAGTACAAGAGAAGGTCTTTCGAGCTAGTGAGACAGAGGAAGGAAGTTTAGAGCAGAAAAAGCCATCACGGGAAAAGTTACAACAGGAGACTGCTAATAACATCTTTCTATCACAGAGCGAAAGTGTCCAACCAACAGCACCACCTCTACCAGAAGGCATAAGTGTCCAATCAACAGCACCACCTCCATATGCTAGGAGACCCCCAACCCCCGCAGTTGATAGTTGGGATCCTGAGACAGGATCTCAAGTATGCCCTGTATTTGAGTTAGGAGGGCAGCGAATTCACCAGGGTTTAAATTTCAAATCAGTGAAGGAGCTAAAAGAGGCTGTAACAACCTATGGTCCTCAAGCACCCTTCACTGTAAGCTTGGTCGAATCCATTACCAACTTAAACATGACGCCAGCAGATTGGGCTAATGTTTGTAAAGCTGTGTTAACTGGAGGACAATACCTGTTATGGAAGGTTGCCAATGAGGAATTTTGCAAGGAGACGGCTAGTCGAAATGCAGCAGCTGGTTATCCTCAGAGAAATCTAGATATGTTGTTAGGAAAGGGACCTTATGAGGATCGGCAGCAACAACTTGCATATGATCCTGGTGTATATTTACAAATTGCTGTAAATGCAGTTAAGGCATGGAAGACTTTACAAGGACATGGAGGTTTATTTATTTATTTATTTTTTTGACATGGAGGTTTACAAGGTCAATTATCTAAGATAATACAAGGAGCTAATGAACCTTATGCTGAATTTGTATATAGGCTTATTCAAACAGCTACCAGAGTTTTTGGGAATACAGAACAAGCAATGCCATTAATAAAACAACTGGCTTATGACCAAGCAAATCGTTGGTTCAGAGATATCATTAGACCATGGAAACAGGAAGATTTAAACACATATATTAAATTATGTAGAGACATTAATGAACAAGAGCAAGTCATGGCAGCTGCAGTAAAACAGGCTTTAGATGCCAGAGACATTAATGAACAAGGGCAAATTGTGGCAGCTGCAGTAAAACAGACTTTAGATGCCAGAGACATTAATGAACAAGGGCAAATTGTGGCAGCTGCAGTAAAACAGACTTTAGATGCCAGAGACATTAATGAACAAGGGCAAATTGTGGCAGCTGCAGTAAAACAGGCTTTAGATTCCAGGCCAAGAACATGCTACAATTGTGAACAAACAGGACATTTTAAAAGGAATTGCCCCATAGGAGGAGGGTTTAACAAAACTAGGTATCAAAGGAGTAGAATACCGGGTATTTGCCCACGATGCCGTAGAGGGAGACATTGGGCTAATGAATGCTGTTCTCAAACCACCATAGAGGGTACTCCATTATATTGGGCTAATGAATACCGTTCTCAAACCACCATAGAGGGTACTCCATTATCAAAAAACGAACAAGGACAAGGTGTTTATCCACAATATCGTGGACAAAGGCATCGGGCTCCGTTGCCAAAAAATAAACAGGGGGCCCCAATGCTCCGGGGCCCCAAACCACAAATATATGGAGGAACCCAGCAACCCCAGCAACCCCATCAGGGCAGTGCCCAGGACATCAGATCCCTCATCAGACAAACCAGAGGGAGCGCAGGGTTGGACATCTGCGCCTCCGCCAAATCAGTACTAACTCCAGAGATGGGAGTTCAAATCATTCCCACAGGGGTAAAAGGACCTCTTCCCAAAGGAACAGTAGGCTTATTATTGGGACGCAGCTCTTCTACTCTAAAAGGACCTTTGGTAAGTCCTGGGGTAATTGATCCTGATTATGAAGGTGAAATAAAAATTATAGCCAGTTCTCCAAAGGGTATATCAATTATTTCACCAGGAGATAGAATAGCACAGTTACTAATAATACCAAGCCTACATGATAAATTTTCCAGTCATGCTGTAGAAAGAGGTTCCAAGGGATTAGGCTCCACAGGTGTAGATTGGGCTATGCTTTCTTTAAATTTAGATTCTCGCCCCATGCTAAAACTAAATATTCAAGGACATGAATTTAATGGGCTACTGGATACAGGTGCAGACCTTAGCATTATCTCTCGTCAAGAATGGCCAAAACATTGGCCATTACAACAAGCCACTCAAACGCTTCGAGGCCTAGGAGTGGCGACTAATCCCGATAGAAGTGCAATGGTATTAGATTGGAAGGATCCTGAAGGATGTGAAGGGACTATACAGCCATATGTATTGGATCATCTTCCTGTAAATTTATGGGGACGAGATGTCCTAGATCAATTAGGTTTGACATTAACAAATAATATCAATCAAAATGCACCCACTATTATGGCTAGACAAGGTTTTAGGAAAGGAAAAAGATTAGAAAAACAAGAACAAGGTATAGCAGCACCAATACAAATAGATCAAGGAACAGATAGATATGGGTTGGATTTTCACAAAGGGCCACTGAGACAATAAAAATTACTTGGAAATCAGAAAGACCAGTATGGGTTCCTCAGTGGCCCTTGACTAAAGAAAAGATACAAGTAGCCCATGATCTGGTCAAACAACAATTAGTGGAAGGACATATACAACCTTCTGTATCTCCCCATAATACTCCCACTTTTGTCATCAAAAAGAAATCTGGTAAATGGAGATTATTGCAAGATTTAAGAGCCATTAATAATGAAATGGTCATTATGGGACCTGCTCAATCGGGGATTCCTCAATTGTCTGCTTTGCCAAAAACTTGGTATGTTTTAGTTATAGATATTAAAGATTGTTTTTTTTTTCAATTCCAATTCATCCTGAAGGTAGTCCACGTATTACATTTACTATCCCTGCACTAAATCATGAAGGTCCTGATCAGAGATATGAATGGAAAGTACTCCCTCAAGGGATGGCTAACAGCCCAACTATGTGTCAAATTTATGTTAACAAAGTAATCCAGCCACTTAGAAATCAAAATCCTGAACTACAAATATTTCATTATATGGATGATGTATTATTAGCACACAAAGCTAAAAACACGTTGCTAGAATGTTATGCCACACTTACAAACTTATTAAAAAATTATAATCTAGAGATAGCAATAGATAAAGTACAATTAAATTTTCCAATTAATTATTTAGGAGTTCTATTATCCTCAACCATGGTCCGTCCACCAAAAATTCAAATACGAGTAGATCAACTCAAATCACTTAATGACTTTCAAAAGTTATTAGGAGACATAAATTGGATAAGGCCTTATCTAGGTATTCCAAGAGGAGAATTGGGACCTTTATTTGATATCCTAAAAGGTCCATCAGATCCAAATTTACCCCACATGTTAATGCCTGAAGCAAGAAAGGCATTAAAAATCATTGAAACATATATGGAAAATATGCATTTGGATAGAATTGATATAAGTTTGACTTCATTATTTATTGTACTACCAACAAAAAATATTCCTAAAGGAGTATTTTGGCAAGAAGGTCCATTATTATGGATACATTTATCTTATCCTCCTAACACTCTTCTTACTAGGTATCCTGAGGCCATAGGACAATTAATACTCAAAGGAATAATAGTAGCAAAGGGAGTGTTTGGAATTTCTCCCAATAAAATTATTACTCCATATACTATGAATCAAATTGATGAGTTAGCTAATGAGTTAAATACTTGGGCAATAATCATGTGCAAATCTAATGTTTCATTTGATAACCACTTACCATCTAATCCTTTATTGTCTTTTTTGTCATTGCATCCTGTAATTTTTCCAAAAATGACAAGAAAAACACCTATCATGAATGCTCCAAATATATTCACTGATGGGTCAAATAATGGTACAGCAGCAATAGTTACCCCTGATCAAACTTTTACATTTTTAGTACCCAAACAATCAGCTCAAAAGGTAGAGCTTAATGCCGTATTACAAACTTTTGTGATGTTTAAAGATTCGGTATTTAATTTATTTTCTGATAGTCAGTATATAGTTAATGCTATAATAGCCCTTGAAGATGCTGGTAGGATTTCCCCTTCTTCTACTCTTTTGTCTTTATTTTCCGCTATACAAAGTTTAATCTGGAACAGAAAAGATCCATTTTTATAGGACATATCAGGGCATATACAGGATTGCCTGGAGCCCTTAGTTTGGGCAATGATTTAGCAGATAAAACTACACATGACATACATATTTTCTCTACACTAGAAGAAGCTATAAATTTTCATAAAATATTCCATGTCAATGCTAATACTTAACAAAAGTGTTTTAAAATAACTAAGGAACAAGCTAGACAAATAATAAAACAATGTCAAAATTGTGTGGCCTTTTGACCACAAGTTAATCTTGGAGTCAATCCTAGAGGATTGATACCTAACCATATTTGGCAGATGGACGTCACACACTTGCCAGAATTTGGAAAATTAAAATATTTGCATGTTACAGTTGATACTTCTTCTGGATTTTTGATGGGCTCACTTCATGCTGGAGAAAAAACTAAAGATGTTATAGCTCATTGCTTACAAAATTTTGCCACTGTGGGCATTCCAAAACAGTTAAAAACAGATAATGCCCCTGGTTATACGTCTACTTCTTTTAAACAATTTTGCTCATCATTTGGCATTACTCATATAACAGGAATCCCATACAATCCACAGGGACAAGGCATAGTTGAAAGAGCTCATCAAACTATTAAAATGTACTTATTAAAGCAAAAAGACGGAATTGGGAAGGGGTATATATTCCCCAAAGATAAACTTAAAATAACCCTTTTTACTCTAAACTTTTTAAATTTGGATTCATCAGGGCTTAGTGCTACAGAAAGGCATATGTGTCCAAAAAATGTACATAAGCCCAAGGTACTTTGGAAAGATATTCTAACAGGACAATGGAAAGGTCCTGACCCAGTAATTGTCTGAAGTCGGGGGTCTGTTTGTGTGTTTCCACAGGAAGAACAGCAGCTGATTTGGATTCCAGAGAGATTAACCAAGGTTCTGACCCAGTGATTGTCTGGAGTCGGGGGCCTGTTTGTGTGTTTCCA
This sequence comes from Ictidomys tridecemlineatus, assembly GCF_052094955.1. Classification (NCBI taxonomy): domain Eukaryota; kingdom Metazoa; phylum Chordata; class Mammalia; order Rodentia; family Sciuridae; genus Ictidomys; species Ictidomys tridecemlineatus. The sequence continues at coordinate 114,371,220 of NC_135481.1, read as the reverse complement.
CAGGAAGAACAGCAGTCGATTTGGATTCCAGAGAGATTAACTAAAATCCTGACCCAGTGATTGTCTGTAGCCGGGGGTCTGTTTGTGTGTTTCCACAGGGAGAACAGCAGCCAATTTGGGTTCCAGAGAGATTAACTAAAGCGATTTCTACAGACCAAAAAGAAGATGATTTAGCTCAAATCCATAACAGCTGATATCCAAAACTCCAATTTGGCTATCCTTACATCTGCGACAGAACCAGGATGCTTTTTTCAATATCTATTTTATTATTGCCCTTTCCCATATCATGAAGTTCTATTTTGGTTTTTTTTGAGCTCATACAGACCTAGGTTAATGTTTTGCTGATCAGTTCTATTTTTTTTTGACTATAGAGTTTTTAAACATTGCAATAGAGATTTTACCTGTAAAAAGTTATAAGGCCTTTATTATTATGTTATGTGTTGTATGTATTATATTATGTGTGCACACTGTGTTTTGTGTTATATGTTTGAATGTACGTATGTCCATATATCATATATGATGAGCACTCATGAAAAAATGGATCCAAATATTTTTTTTTATTCACGTGATTTATTTTTTATTTATTTTTTTTTAAAGAAAGAGTGTGTGTGTGTGTGTGTGTGTGTGTGTGTGTGTGTGTGTGTGTGTGTATGAGAGAGAGAGAGAGAGAGAGAGAGAGAGAAAGAGAATTTTTTAATATTTATTTATTTTTTTGTTTTTGGTGGACACAACATCTTTGTTTGTATGTGGTGCTGAGGATCGAACCCGGGCCACACGCATGCCAGGCGAGCGCGCTACCGCTTGAGCCACATTCCCAGCCCCTATTCACGTGATTTAAATACTCTAATTTAAATTGGGTAAATAACTGCTAAGAATTGTCTTAATTTGTAAAAAAAAAGGAGGTTAACAGATCTGTTTGTTTACTTTCACCTTTCCTTTTCATTATATTTAATAATTCTCTTCAAGACAATGTAAATTGTTAAGAAAATTGTTTTCTTTTAGTGCCTTCTGAAATGTTACATAATTTTTTCTTTAGCCATTATTGCCAGAATTCCTATCTTCATCCCTGTGCCGCTGAAGACACAGATAAAACTAATATACAGCTTCTGCAATAGCCATCACTGAACTGCTTGCAGAACTTGCCTAGACTATGTGTCACTTGTGTGCATTGTGAACTCACTTGTATGCATTGTGAACTATCTGTTAGTGCATCAACTTGTGGTAGTGTTGGGGTATTTTTGCTGATGATGTCATCGGTGGAACAATTTTTCCAACAAGAGCTGTCAATTGGCTTGGTGTATCTTCCTCCTTTCTGCTTGTCATGATCATTTAGCTAAAATTTGGGGGCCAACAGATGTGAGGCAAAGAACCTCACCCCCCCCCCCCCGCTGGTACAAAGACCTCTCCACAGGTGTGGCTGTATACTGGACCGGTAGTCAATGACGGGTAAGATCCAATTACAATGGTACCAACCTAAGACAGGAGGCTGACGCCCTGAGGTCAGCTCATCCGAAGACGGGTAAGGACCATATGTAGTATTGGACAACCTAAGGCAGGCACGGTCCCTAAGCCACATGCTTGTTGTTTAAACAGAGAGGGGGAGATGTTGAGAGCCACAGCCAAAGGGGCCCCAGCAAACTTCTAGCTGCCAGCAAACTTCCAGTTGCCGGCTGATGATCCAGCTGCCAGCAAACTTCCAGCTGCCGGCTGATAATTGGCTCACAGCGGCCCCAGCAACATCTAGCTGATTGGCTCCTCTGTGGTGATGCTCATTGGGCTGTTTCCCTGCCCTTCAGACTGCCAGCTGATGATTGGCTCACAGCGGCCCCAGCAACATCTAGCTGATTGGCTCCTCCACGGAGCTGCTCATTGGGGGACTTCTTTGGCTCTGCCCACGCAACCCAGCCAATCGGCCTCAAGAGCAGGAGGATTGTGGGAGGTTGGGAGGCTGGTGTGGGGGTGAGAGGCTTGTGGAAGCCGGTGGTGGCAGTTGGGCTCTGAGGGTTTTTTCCCTGAGGAGCTGTTTTGTTTGGCGTTTGTAGTTCTAAAAATAAAGTTAGTTTCTTTTGACAAGTGGCTCCTGAATTGTGCCCAGCCAGACTGCGGCACAAGGGACTAAAGGACCTGCCCATGTTGACCAGAAGGGAGACTTCTGAGGGCGACAAGGCAGTTTTGAGTGCCAGCCTTTCTCCACCATTGAGCTCATAAGCTGGAATTATCATACTCCCTCCTACACAGAGAAACCCTGGGCCATGACTGATGTGATGCAGTACACTATCCAGACCTAGGATGGGCCCCAATGAAGAAGAGAATCTAAAGGTAAAAGATATCAAGAAGCCTTCCTAAGAAGTCTAAGAGAAAAAAAAAAACTGTGCCCAAGAGTTAGAAGGAATCGGAGCCAGCCCTGAGCCCTAGCCTAACAAGAGGTCATCTGCAGACAAAAAGAGCCCAGTAAGCCTCATGCTGCTCCAGCAACTCCCTCTCACACCCTGCATAGCCCTGAACATTTCTCTGGGCCCCACATCTGCCTAAGGCCCCTCTGCCCTATGAAATTGGCAGCAATGATCAAAAGAGCTGTGCCCAACTGACTCAGAGCTGAGTGTCCAGGCCACTGCTGCTGCCACCCTCTCCCTGCCCAGAGGCATCCAGGGGAAGAGGGTGTGGCTGAATGCTGGACCAGTAGTCAATGATGGATAAGATCCAATTGCAGTGGTACCAACCTAAGACTGGAGGCTGATGCCTTGACCATCTGATAACAGGTAAGGACCATATGTACTATTGGACAACCTAAGACAGGCACGGTCCCTAAGCCACATGCTTGTTGTTTAATTAAACAGAAGGGGGAGATATTGGGAGCCACAGCCAAGTCGGAATGGCCCCTAGCATTTTGCCAGAAGTAATGGTTGAGAGGTGATGCCAGGGAGCCATTAAGATGATGATAATTAAGTTAAGCTGTGTATAATTGCTGTGACTGGATGATGCTGGATTGAAACAGGCTGTGTATTCAGTTGTATATTAGACCCCTGCTGTCTGGCAATAGAGCGGCTCCTGCTGCCTCGGGTGCCCGCTACTTTTGAGTTCTTGCGGAGTTTCCTTTGAGCTCTCCTGGGGATTCCTGGAAAGTTCAAGTTGGTTGGAAAAGTTCTGGTGGAGGGAGTTCCAGTTGGTGTGTGGGGTTCCTGGGAGGGCCTCGTGGGTGGCTTTCGCATGAGCTTGGAAATAACGTTTGTTCCTGCTTGAGTGGCTCGTGATTTGTGCCCAGCCAGACTGCAGCAAAAAAGAAACTTTCTCCTAAGTGGATGGTGGAGCTTTTCTGATGGCCGCATAGGTATCCTAGAGATTCTAGCCTCAGCCTTTATCAGCAGCTTTGCATGTTGTATGTTGTACATACAACACTTGAGACAGTTCAGAGTCAACATTTCTATGTCCCCTGGCTCACAAGCAACACCGGGATAATTGTAAACAATGTGAGGTTTGTGCTTACAACAATCCTTGTCAGGAGCCAGCGCTCCCACCAGGAATCCAAACTATAGGAGGAGCACCTTTTGAAGACTTGGAAGTAGACTTCACTGATCTACGGTGCTCATGGGGCTATAAATAACTTTGGTTTTTGTGTGCTCCTACTCTGACTGGGTGGAAGCCTTTCCTACCTTCACTAAAAAGGCAAGGGAGATAACCAGCATGGTTTCCTGGTGTTGGAAGCTGATTAACTGGCCATGAGACAGTTATTCCATGATTTGGTGTCCCAATAATTATTGGCTCAGACAATAGGCCAGCCTTTGGGCAGAGGTGATATGATTACTGCCCAAGAGTGTAAACATCAGATGGAAGTTACATACTGACTATAGGCTGCAGAGTTCTGGTAAAGTTCAAAGGATGAACAGTACTTTAAGGCTCAATTGGGTGAGCTGTGTCAGGAGACTCACATTGTGATGAACTTCTCCCTAATACACTGCTGAGGATTAGATCCACTCCCACTAGGAAGACTGAATTCTTTTCTTTTGAGATAATGTATGGGAGGCCCCCTCTTATTAGGGGACTATAGGGAGACTTAAGAGAGATAGGAGAATTATCCCTGAGTCGAAAGCTTCAGGTCTCAGGGAAAACTTTACAGGTTCTCAACCAATGGGTTAGAGAAAGATTGCCACTAAGTTTGACCCTGGTGCACACTCCTTCAAGCCTGGAAATTGATTCTGAGTCAAAAAATGAAATATACAACCCCTGAACTTTAAATTTTATCCACCCCAACTGCAGTTAAGTTTGCAGAGACAGGTCCCTGGATTCACTACACCAGACTCAACACCTGCAGCTGCAGACTGCGAATACTCTCCAGATGCTGCTACGCTCTTGAAGCTGACCATCCTGAAGAAAAAGGAGCACCAGAGAAGCTCGAGGATCATAAGGACAACAGCCCTGCTGCAGTCACACCAGAAGCTGACTGGTCTATGCACAGCCGAAGATTGAGAAGACTACGGCTCTGTTTCAGCCACACAGGAGGGACTGGCTGATCAATGCATGGTGAAAGATAAACTTCCCACCAGGCTAAAGGACTCTTTCAACCTCTGAGATAGTTCTTACACTGTAATGCATTGCCACTCCTTGCTTCTAGATATATACATAGTTCTCTGTTTGATTTTTGCTACTGGTTTGATAACAGTAACTCCTACTGACTGGACTCTGGGTAACAAAATTTCACTTATACTTTTTTATCTTGCCTATATAAGTTTTCTAGGATTTGTTTGGTGTTATTAGTTTGGTTTTGTTATTTTATGCTGTTTAACCTATGCTAACCAAAATGTTAGTCTATAATTTAGTTTGGTTTCCTTTGATAACCTTAAGGGTTTCTGCCCTACTCCTATTCCAACCATGGAGATCATGTGAACCATGTGTCAAGACAATCCACTAAGAGGTGGTAAAACATATATTTAGGACCTGTCCCACCAGAGGAATGCTATAGATGGATGACTGTTTGGAAAAGAAAAAGAGGTCCATTGGGAAGGAACATGATTTAGGAGGTCACCAATCTTGGGGTAAAGGTAACTGGCCACCCCAGAGTATTTATTGCCACTTTTGCTCCTGCAACCTGGGCACAAAATGGCAGCTGGAGTTATACAACTCCTGTTTACATGTTAAACAGAATTACTCACTTATAAGCTACACTAGAAATTATTAATAATCAGACTGCCATAGCCTTTGTCCTCCTGGCCACACAACAGACCAGGTGCAAGTGGCTAACTATCAAACCACTTAACATTAGATTACAACCTGGCTGAGGAAAAAATATATGTGAAGAGTTAAACAGCTCAGATTGTTGCATCCAAATGGATGACAATAGACAACAGTTAAGAATATAGCCAACAACACAAGAGAACTAGCACATGTGCTCGTTCATACCTAGAAGGGCATTAAAGTTTGGGTCCCAAACATGCTTTTGGGAGATGGTTTTCAACCCTTGGTAGATTTAAAAGCTTAACTGGTATAGTGGGTATTCTGCTATTAACCTGTTTATTGTTCCCATATTTGGCTCCATCGTGCATTAAAACTAATGGGTCCACTAGAAAAGCTGCTGTTGAAAGGATATCAACAACTAAGGTCTTTGCATTATATAAGTCTTTAAGCCAATAAAATGGTAATGATGCTCTTAAATTTAAATGATTTATGGAGAGCATCATTAAAGGGGAGAATTGAAGTGACACCCCCTTTCTCCACAGAAAAGAGTTAACTGGGCTTCTCCAGAAATCTTAACCATGGCTGATTTTAGGACTGTTAGCAACAGAGTCTCTGCAAAAGAATTCAATGTAGATAAATTCCTATTTTTATGTCGCCCTGTTTTATTTGGCCACTGGTCAAGAAGATACCAGCACTCCAGGTTCTGGACACCCCCTTACTAGATTTCACAAACATTTCCAGTATAGGACTTTGAAGAAATGTGCAAACAAGGCCTCTGGCCTTGAGCTGGGCTTCACAGAGATGTCTACATTCCTAAGATAAGAGAAGTTACCAATTGTTCTCCATGGTAACAGCTGGCAGGGGAGGAAAGAAAGGGGAGAAGAAGCTCTCCCCTTCTTAGATGTTTTCCTTGAAGAGTTAACTTGTCCAGAACAGTGAAGAAAACGCTGCTTTTATGTGAACTTCTGCAGACTCTGAACTTTTGAGCCCCTCCCTTAGATGCTGGGTATAAAACTCTGAAACTCCCTGAACTTGGGGTTCAGGGAATTGATTGATTACAGCAAAAGCTGTGCCCTCTGAACCTGGCTGCAGCCAAACAAAACTGTTTCCTGCTATCATTGATGCCTTGCCTCCTCTGTCCCTACAACATCCTGGCCTTGTACAATAGTTTCCAGAGCCCTGTGCTCTCAAGAGTCAAAGCTGCTAATTACTCAGTATCATCTGGGAACACCTTGAATCAGCATAATGATCAGAGATAACAGACCTTTGTCATAGAGATTCCCTTGTGCTACTGAAAAAAAGAACCCAGGGAACAGGAGTTAGAGGCACGTATTATGTAAAAACGTCTTGCTAGTCCACAGCCATCCTCTCAGAATAAACTCTGAGAGTTATTCATGTAATTGCCTGGATTTCCAAGGTGACCTTGAGCATTATGTTTTCAGGAGGAAGTCACTAAATGAGGAGTGACAGGCTGAGGCCCCAGAGCCCCAACTCCGCCTCCCACTGACCAGGACACTGAGGAGCCCAAGCCTCCCCTCTCCAGCCTCCCAATGGCAGGATGGAAGCAGGAGACCCACCTGTCAGGTGTCCTCAACGTGCTCTGTCTTCTTGTCACTTAGCCAACCACAAAACTGACATCTAGACAGAGGTGTCCCTGAGAAAGTTCTGGCCCTGGCCTGCTCCCTGTCTCTGGTCACTCGGGAGCAAACCTGCTCAGAAATAACCCCCTGAGCTGCACACGCTCCTGACTGACCTGATGAGCAGGTGTCTGAGGAGCCTGGTCTCCAGGGACGGGGAGAAATGACTCAGTCTTTGTTCTGGGAGTGGGCACAGAGGGGCCATTAGACCTGGAGGGCAGGTTCACCTCCTTGAGAGGTACAACTCCCCACAGGAGCCCACACAGGTGGGGGGACTCGGATGGGAAGTGACCAGAGACCTGTGCGCAGACCGGGGCCAACAGGCAGATTTGGCATCAAACGTGGTCTCAGGAGTGGCCTGGGCTGTGGGCGCACAGACACTTTCAGGCCCTCTTGTGGACACTGGCCATGGTTCCTAGGCCTGTTCCAAGCAGAGAGAGGCCTGGGGTCCCAGAGCAGGAAGCACTGACTGAGAGCCACCTGGTCTAAGCTTCTCCCTGCCCCTGGCCCCAGCTTCCTGGGCTTCTCCTCTGTGGGCTCCTCTCTGAACACACAAAAGGGGCTGGAACCCTGCTCATGCCCAAGTACAGGAGGCTGATGTGACACCATGGGGCCCCTCCCAAGGCAGGCAGAGGGCCGTGCTAATGACCCTGCACAGGGGCTGAGGCTCATAACTCTTCCCCACTCCCCAGGTCCCTCTCGGCAGGGGAGGCCGGGCAGGCAGTATCCTTTCTTCATGTGTGGGAACCTGGGGCTCAGAGAGAGACACAGAGGGTCAGGAGCTCAGGGACTGCTGGGAGGGGCAGACTGGGGTCAGTTCTGAGGGAGGGACTGACCCGGGCCTGAAAGCAGGCTGGATGCTGTGGCCTTGCAGGAAGGAGCTCAAGTCACCCTCCTGAGCCTTGCAGCCCTCCCTAGCAACATGAGGAGAGAATCTCCATCTTCCCCCTGTGCAGAGCACCCCGTTACCAGGTCATGGCTGGCTTCTCCTGTCCAGCCCCAGCCTCAGAAGACCATTAAGTGTGGACTTTGTAGCATTTCTGTGGCCACTGGTCAGGTCCCAGACTAGAAAGACGATTATGTGTCACCAGTGTGTGTGTCTCCACGTTTGTGTCTGTTTTTTTACAAGTGTGAACCAAATCAAGGAAGGCCCTAAGGCTCTCAGTCCTTATTTGAGTGACAACTGGAAATTTCACAAGATATTTTCCAAAGCACATCTCACTTCATGGGTCAACAGGGACAGGGTCCTGGGCACTGGAGCTCTTCCCTAGCTCTGTGACCACGGCTGCTGACTCTGCCATGACCTTAGACAACCTTTGCTGGGTCACACAGCCTTGTGTCCTCCTGAAGTCCTGAGCCTCAAGGCTCCTGTGGCCCCCAGGGAAGGCGGTTCCCCTTTCCAAGGCCCCATGCACTGGAGGACACTCATTGTTTCCTAAGAGTGTCCGTTTGGCCTTTAGATGGACACTGGGAACAGATGTAAGATTAACAATGAGGCTCAGGATCCCCTAAGAATTCCTGGGACTCTTAAGTTCATCCTTCCCCAGTCGAACCCACGGGCCCCCGTGCCACCTGACCTGGGCTGTCACCTCTCTTCTATGCTTCAGGAGCCTAGAGACATCTTTCATGGAACTGTGGCCAAGAGGTGGTCACACTACAGAGGCTGTGCACCCCTTAGGCAGAGCAGGTGCACAGAGCTGGGGATCTGGCCAATGGACTTAGTCCCTGTCTGTTTGCTTCTCTGATAACCAGAGTGACCTTGGCTAATGTCCACTGCAGCCTCCCCCATCGCCCCTCTGTGTCCACTGCTTAAATACGGACAAGGACAGGTCTCTGCCTCCTCAGCGCCCGTCACCACACCAGTCCTGGGACAGTGAGTGGTGAGTATGCCTTTCCCTGGGGACAGCCTCTGGGAGCCTATGGGTCCTGGGAAGGGGGAGGCAGGACACAGGCAGGGTAGATAGGGCAGGCTGCAGCTGGGCCTCCTGTCGTCTCAGCCACATAGCCACAGAGGTCCCCTCTTCTCCCCCAGCCACCCCAGAGCCTGGCAGTACTTCTGGTGGGTCACCAGCCCTCCTGAGCAGTGGCAGAGGTCACCTACCTCACAGTCCTGGGGAGCTGATGTGTGGATACAACAGTCGCGAGGACAGTATCTCTAGTGGCCTGGCCTTTCCTGCCACGGTCTCTTAGCAACCACTGCAGCCCCTTTGCCTGGGTGAGGACCTTCCTCCCCTCTGCAGATGAGGACAGAAGGCCACAGAGGGCAGTCAGGAGCTGGCTGGCACTTTCCATCCCCCCATGCTCCCCCCCCCACACGGGCCGTGGTTCTGAGCCCACCTTGTGCACCCAGGGGAAGGGGAGCCCTGGGAAGGCCACCTTCATGGGGTTCGAGCTGACCTTCCCCAGTGACCACTCTGAGCCAGCCGCCGCTGAGCTCAGGGCACATGAGAACACATTTCAGCCTCACAGCCCCTCTGAGGTGGTTCTGTGGTCACTCCCATTACAGATGGGAAATTGGGAACCCAGAGGTGGAAAACTTGCTCCAAATCACTCAGTGCCCAGTACTCAAACTCAGGCACTGGGCTCCAGAGCCCATGCTGCTGACCTGGGCCTACTGTTGAATGCTTCTCTCGGGGCTCAGGCCCTAGTTGGAGAATAGGAAGCCTGGTCTGGCCTGGAGGCCTCTCAGCTGCTCTGTGACCTTGGACTCTAGCTGAGCTTCTGGAGCCATTGAGCAAAGCCTATAAAACTGTTTTCTTCCTCTTACCTCATCATCACCAGCTTGAGTGTTGAGTTAGATTTTTCTTCCACTGGATTTGGAGATGGGGGCTGGGAAGATGACCAGGGTCAAGGAGGCCATACACTACCTGGGAAAGAGCCACACCATATCAATTAGCTGATGCTTTTTTTGAGTTATGAATTCTGTCCCCAGCGCGCACACACACAGACACACACACACAGACACACACACACACACACACACACAAAAGAAAACAAAAGCAACAAAAACTATGACATTTAGTAAATGTGACAATGATGGTGACCCTGGGCTGATGTCTGCTCTGGCATAGAGTGAGGAGCAGGCAGGCAGACACATGGGGACAGGAGGAAATGCCCGCTCAGAAGCAGCTCACCCTGTCTGGCCTAGGGCAAGTGGCCACCTGCAGGCACCCTGCAGGAGTGGGCACTTCCCCAGGGCCAGTGCCACCTGCTGGTCACCTTGTTTGTGCCTCACTTCTTCCTTCAGAGGTTCTCCTCCCCACTGTAAGGACAAAGAGGGGAAGTCATTTAGCAAGGCCACTGTCACCAGGGAGCAGGGCTGGCTCATGCTGGGCTTTGGTGCTTTCCATGGGTTGTGACCTCAGGTCAGGGCTCCTTACTGGACCATGCTCATTGCTCTTGGTCAACAACAAGGAGCAGAAATGGTGTGAGATGAGCTGTGTTGGGGGTCCTCCCTCTCCCTGCCTCACATTGACTGCTCCCACCCACACCCCCTTCCAGAACAATCAGTGAGCCACCTCCAGTCCTTTCCTGAAGGCTTGGCCTCTGTGTCTGTACCTGAGGGCTCCAGTCCACCCTCTGCAGCTGGCCTGCCCAGTTCAAGGCTTTGGGGCTGCAGGGTGCTGCCTGCAGTAGCAGTCCAGGGGGAGCAGGTCTTGGGCCCCCGAGGCTTTCAGGAACAGGCCAGGAAATAGAGTGAACCCAGCAGGAAGCTTGGGGTCACTGTCAGGGCCCGGGTCTGACATCCATGAAGCCTGGAACCCATGGGCAGGACTGTGTCAGTCCCTGGTCCCAGAGGAGGAAACCAAGGCTTGTTCCACCTTTGCCTCAGCTTCTCTGTGCAGCCTTGGCCAGGCCCTGACCCTCTCTGGGCCTCAGACCCTCACTCTAAAGGGAAGAAATCCAAGTAGGTGATGTGACATGGGAGATGGATGGAGGTGCTCACCTGGGCTGGAAACCTTCCCCCACCTCCCCCTGCAGCCTCTCACCTCCTGTCAGACACCCTGTAATTTAGAGTCCAAGGTTTGTGCACAGAGGACGTCATTCATTTGGGTCTCTCTCAATGCCCCTTCATTCAAATTGAGAGTCGTGTCCTAGGTCAGTGCTTGCTCAGACCCTTACTCAAGGCCAAGTGTATAGCAGTGGACCTGCCCAGGCCTGATGCCACAATCTCTGGCCCTGAGGCCACTCACCATATGTCCCTACCCTGTTGAGACCCACCATCTCCTGACCTCAGGCTCTGAAAAATGGTGTGGGCTCAGCCAAGCCCAATCGGGCAGCACAGGGAGAGCCAGGGAGAGGCGGGCTTGTACGACGTCCAGGGTCAAGGAGTGCCAATGCCTGCCAGTGCCTGAGCTGGTCCCCTACAACACTTGCTGGCCAACCCTGGACATGTACCTGAACCCCTCTAGGCTTTGGAGGAGAGCAGTTGTCCCCACAGGACTGAGAAGGAAGCAGAGTATTCACACCCTTTAGGGCTCAGGGCAGCTCTGCGTATCCCTGGTGGTTTGCAGTGATGCAGGAGGAGGAAGGGCTTGGCATAGGCTGGGCCGTCTTGGAGCTCACTACACCCTGGTGGCTCTGCATGGTGTCTGTCTAAGCCAGAGAGAGACATTCTGTGCTGAACTCAGGCCTCTGATCTCCTCTGCCTTGCAGGACGATGCCGTCCTCTATCTCATGGGGCCTCCTGCTGCTGGCCGGCCTCAGCTGCCTGGTCGCTGGCTCCCTGGCTGAAGATGCTCAGGAGACAGGTGCATCCAAGCATGACCAGGAGCACCCAGCCTCCCACAGGATCGCCCCAAACCTGGCCGAGTTTGCCTTCAGCCTCTACCGTGTGCTGGCCCATGAGTCTAACACCACCAACATCTTCTTCTCCCCTGTGAGCATCGCCATGGCCTTGGCCTCACTCTCACTGGGCACCACCGCTGACACTCACACCCAGATCATGGAGGGCCTGGGCTTCAACCTCACGGAGACTGCAGAGGCTGACATCCACCAGGGCTTCCAGCATCTTCTCCTAACCCTCAACAAGCCCAACCGCCAGCTCCAGCTGACCACCAGCATCGGCCTCTTTATTGACCACAATCTGAAGCTGCTGGACAAGTTCTTGGAGGATGTCAAGAACCTGTACCACTCAGAGGCCTTCTCCACCGACTTCACAAACACCGACGAGGCCAAGAAGCAGATCAACACTTATGTGGAGAAAGGGACCCAAGGAAAAATTGTGGATTTGGTGAAAGATCTAGACAGAGACTCAGGTCTCGCCCTGGTGAACTACATTTTCTTTAAAGGTAAGATGAGTCAATCAGCCTGAGTGGGTTCCCATGGAAACCCCAAAGATGTTTTCCTTCCACTAGTTCTGCAACTTTCCTTGGTAGCACTGTTTGTGCTGTGGCAGGGCCTCTCACAGTGGATCCTCAGTCTTCCATGCCTAAGCCCTGAAATGTCTTCCACCATCAGTTAAGTTAGGGAAGAGTTGGTAAAACCGTCAAAATCATTGACTTTTCTGCAGGACGCATCCGAGTCCTGACTGTCCTCCTGCTCACTGGGGACCCCAGCAGGGAGGGCACGTGTAATGTTTCCTGAGTAGAGAGCCACCAATGCACATTGTGGCAGGTGGTGGCAGGGAGTGGCCTTCCAGGGAAAGTCCTTGGAACAACTCTTGATGTGGAGTGTGGCAGCTGGGTGTGTGCAGGACCTGGTCCACATCCTGCCTCCCCCTCTCCATGGCCTTGACATAGGGCTAGCCATCTCACCTCTTTGGGATGTGACTGTGCTATCTTGTCATTCACAATGTCTTGAGGTCTGAAAGGAGTACCCAAGTCACACATGGGATTGTGGGGGACTGTCTCAGCTGAGTAGCTGCCATGGACCCTCATCCTGCCCACCTGCTAGGACTCCACACGACCCAGGTCCTAAGGCAGCTTCCACTGCCCCAGGACAATGGCCTCAGGGTGTCCTGAGAAGTCAAGGTGTTTTACTAGGCTTTTCACCACTGTGACTTAAAAACCAACTAGAACAGTTTTAGAGGAGGAAACGTTTATTTGGGCCTCACAGTTGCAGAGGTCTCAGTCTATGGAAGGCCAGCTCCACTCCTTGGGGCTCAGGGTGAGGCAGGACATCATGGCAGAAGAGTGTGGGGGAGGGATCAGCTGACATGGTGATCAGAAAGCAGAGAGAGACTCCACTCTGCAGAGACAATGTGTACCCCATAGCCACGCTCCTAATGAACCCTAAGGACTCACCTCCTGTAGCCACAGCCCAACCACCTCCAGCCACCACTGGTTAATTCCATCAGGGATTCATTTACTGATTAGATTAAGGCTGTGCTCCATTCATGAGGGACACCACATCCAAACAATAGAACACATCCAGGGCTGCTTCCTACCCACCCTGGATCCCTTGTTCCTGGGCAGAGTTCTGCAGTGCAGAGCCCCAGGCCACCATCAGTACAATCGAGGGGCCAGCTCTACTGGAGTTAGGACAAGTTTCATTCCTCCTAGCACCATTGAGATATGTTGACTCAGGGTCCCCTACCCCCAGTCAGCTGGCCCAGAGGGTGAGGAGCTGTTACCCCACAGAGGAGGCTGCCTGGACATCTGGGCTTCTCACATAGACTAGGACAAGGATTTAGGTTGCACTGAATGTTTGACCTGAGTGACAACTGAACTGCCAATCAACAAGGATCCTGAGGTCCAGGAGAAGAGGTCCCACTGTAGGACTGGGACCAGAGCTTTCACTTAATCCCAAGCCGCCTTCAATAAAAATATAATTTTAATCAAATGCTCATGGGCACAGTCAGGAGGCGTCTCCATGGCAGCCTGCAGGATCTAGGAATCCCAGCTGGTCCTCTAGTCCTGAACACCCCTCTCTCTATCCCCAGCCTGGAGGGGTTGGAGGCCCTCCTGCCCAGGATGGAGCAGAGGTGGGTGAGGAGCTTCCCACCAGGCAGGCTGAGGGCGCCTCTGCTCTCCTCTCATATCCCACCCACTGCCGTCCACCTTCCCTCTGTCCAGCCAAATGGGAGGAACCCTTCGAGGAAGTTCTCACCAGGGAGCAAGACTTCCACGTGGACCAGGTCACCACCATAAGGGTGCCCATGATGAACCGCGTGGGCGTGTTCGACCTGCACTACTGCTCCACACTGGCCAGCTGGGTGCTACAGATGGACTACCTGGGCAACGCCACCGCCATCTTCCTCCTGCCCGACGAGGGGAAACTGCAGCACCTGGAGGACACCATCACTAAGGAAATCCTCGCCAAGTTCCTGAAGAACAGGGAGAGCAGGTGAGTCCAGGCAGGGACCCGCTGGAGGGCACAGGCACAGACTCAAGGTCCCTCAGGACCAATGCATCAGAAGACAGCACGGGCAGCAGGGGGACCATCCCTGGGGCCACAGCTACAGGGAATGACCCTGTGCTACAGGAAATGCCAGGGCTCAGCTCAGGTAGCAGCTGAGAAGGGACAGTGGTCAAAGAGCAGGACACAGATCCAGCTGGAGGGAGGACTTCTCTCCAAGAATGTACATAGTCCCCTCCCAATATCCAGGGCCTCGACGGGGCACTGACACTAGCACATGTTGTGGCAGAATCAAGGACAGAGGCCTGGGCCTGCAGGTTAGGGCAGCCAGAGGGAGGACTTCCTGTAGGACCGGCCGAGGTGCACAGGGGAAGTGCCTGCATGGAAAGGCCCAGAACAGGAACAGGCAGCGCTGGGAGCTCAGGGCACGTTCCCACAGGCTCTGTTTCTCTGTTGCATCTCAGGCTGGTTCACTTATCCCAGGAGCCACACAGCTGGGTATGTGACACAGAGCAGGTGCACTGTCCTGAGCCCAGCCATGGCCACTGGTGACGGAGTCACACTGCAGACAGATGTGACACACGTCCAGGTTAGGCTGAACCTGGGTCACCACTACGTGCTCACCCAGCCCTCCTGAGATCTCCTCACCCTTGTTCCAAATAGAGCACAAGGCACAGCACAGTCCCCTAGCCCTGGACCCAGTATGTGGCTTCAGCACAGGCTCCTGGGCCTTGCCCCATCCCTGGCGACATGGAGCTGAGCTTGCAGTGTGGGGTTATGGAGGTGACAATCCCCTCCCTCACTGAACCTCTATCCCTCAGTCCTGCCAAACTCGCCAAAGTACCCTGGGACACAGGCCCCGGAAAGCTCTGGCTGGGCAGGCTGGTGTGACCAAGGGGGATGTCATCTGTTTCCAGGAGGACACTCTGAAACTGCCTGAAAGGCTCCTTGGGGGCAGGGGTGTGCAGGGGCCACAGGACAAGGTGTGCCCACTGGTAGGAATGATGTCCACACCGGGTGTCCAGGAAGCTAAAGTAAAACCAGCCAATGGACTTCTCCAATACAGTGGGTGGGGACAGGGCACTGACCAGAGAACCAATCAGGAGACAAAACACTTTCACAGAACCATGGGGCCCAACTGGACCCCCAAGACGTTCTGAAACCCCCTCATTACCTATATTCATACCAGGAGAGTCGATTTGTACTTCCCCAAAGTGAACATCTCTGGAACCATCCATCTGAAGCCTGTCCTGACAAGTCTGGGCATCACCAAGCTCTTCAGCAACGCGGCTGACCTGTCTGGGATCACGGAGAACGGTCCCCTGAGGGTCTCCAAGGTGAGAATGGCCATGGTCCAGGGGTCTGCCGGCCAGAGTGAGTGGGGGACACCTGCTCAGGCCTGAGGCTGAGGGAAGGGCCAAGGGACACAACAAGGGCCAGTTGAGTCCTCCTGAGGATGCAGAGATTCACTAGCTCTGATGGGGTGGGGGAACACAGAGCCCGGGAGTGGCCTCCTGTGCTGCTGGCCTTCCAGGGACCTCTCTTCAGGGGCCCACTGACCCTTGGCCTGTTCCTTTCTCAGGGCTATTGAGGCCTTGGGCTTCTTTTTGCCCACATTAACAAGGAAAGGCTTGGGCTCAGAGCCTTCAGAGGCTATCTGGAATCTTCCGCTGTGACATTAGAGCTACTTGTGAACCAGTAATCTGAACCATTCCTGAGTCCAGTGGGCCACTTGCTAGGGAAACCAGGAGGGGACCAAGAGCAATTGCAGATCCATGTGGGTGGCTTCCTATAGGGGTCTGGGCACTGGGAAGGTCACTACCTGAGTCCCTATAGAGGACCTCCTAGCCCTACAGGGGGAGGGGATACATGTGCAGGTGACATGGAGGCCGATGGTCTTCCTCTTGTGCCCTGAGGTCACATCCAATGGCCAGAGAGATGGAGGTCAGGAAAGGAGGGGGAGGGAGCAGGCTGAGTCAGGCAGAGGCTGAGATGGGTGGGGGGACCTGAGTGACCCACATGGAGCCTAGGACAGGACAGGCTGGTGCAGCAGGAAGGCCCTGGTGAGGTCCTGTTGGTAGGAGGCTCCCACGTGGGGCCTGGCTGCAGCCTGGGGTGGGGCAGCAGGACCTCAGGGCCCTCTGCTTCTCTGCCCTCCAGGCCCTGCATAAGGCTGTGCTGACCATCGATGAGAGAGGCACAGAGGCTGCGGGGGCCACGGTTATGGGAATCATGCCCGTGTCTCTTCCCCCTGAAGTGAAATTCAACAGGCCCTTCCTCGTGGTCATCTATGAGCACTCCACCAAGAGCCCTCTCTTTGTGGGGAAGGTGGTGAACCCCACACAACACTAGCCACCTCTGATGCCAGACCTGGTCCCTGCCCTGCTGGGCCCCTCCCAGATGACATTAAACAATGGGTGGCCTGGCCAACCCTGATGCTGTGGTTCTGGTGAATCCCTCTGTGTCCTGAGGTCATGAGAAGACTCCAGGTCACAGCACCTCTCAGTGACACTGTGTCAGGTGTGTGCTGGTCAATGGTGACTGGCTGAGGCCACATCTTGTCGGGCCTGGACATATCTATGCCTGAGAACTCTAGAGCTGTATGCAAATCCTGAGGGGATCTGTGGCCCAACAGCAGCCGGAGGTTCAGGGTCCACCCAGAACCCCTTCCTCACCACTCATACTGCCCTCGGCAACAACCCCCATCCCAACGCTGGCCATGTCCACCCAAAGCTGCCCCTCTGGTTTTCCTCTGCTGCTCTGACTAAAGACCCGACCAGGACAACTCAGAGGAGGAAACCTTTACCTGGGGCTCACGGTGGCAGAGGTCACAGTCCACACACAGCCAGGTCCATTCCTCAGGGCCCAAGGTGAGGCTGACTCCCATGGAGGAAGGGTGGGGGGAGGGAAGCGGTCACGTGGGGATCAGGAAGCACAGAGACTCCACTGACCAGATACAAATATAACCCCAGAGCCATGTCCCCAGTGCCCTCCCCTCCAGCCACCCCACCTCCCTCAGTGACCCCCAGGGAACCCCTCAGGGAGGACTCACTGATGGGCTTTAGGCCCCCACAACCCTCACTTCTCCTCTGAACCTTCTGCAGTGTCTCCCTCGTGAGCTCTGGGGACACCTCACATCCAACCATGACCCTCTGTGCCCAGACCTGGCCACTCACACCCTGGCTTGGAGTAGCTGTGACTACAGCCACAGCAGGGAGGTGACATGACGCCTCTCACCACACTGTCCCCTCCCCAGACCTGGCCACTGGCCTCCCAGGGCATGTCCTAGGGGGGTTGGAGGAGGGGTGAGGAGCCTTCCTCAATGGGCAGGGCCAGGACACTGACCTCTGTCCTTGTCTTTCCATAGCTGCCCAGGAGGCTCACACGTCCCCTCTTGGAAGAGCCTCTGTCCCCAGTGAGCAGGAGGGGCTCTGTGTCACTGTCTCCCCCTCAAGCCCACCAGGCCCGAGGCCCTCAGGCCCCCAGGCCACTTACCCTATGTCCCCTCTCCCTAGTCCTGTGCCATGGCCCCAGGGATGGCTCCTAAAGGTCACGGCAGGCTGCGTTGGCTGTGGCAGGGCAAGGACAGCCCCCTGGGGCCCTAGCCCTCCTGCCCTGCCTGGGCTCTCACTGGGGCGCGTGCACCTGGCCCCTCCTCCAGGGTCCCCCGGGTCCTCAGGACAGCAGGAGGTCTGGAGGGTGGCCCAGGCTGTCCTGGAGCAGCCCTGCCATGGGGCGCCCTGGCCCCTTCCACCCTCAAGGCTGCTGGGCTCAAGTAGCGGGGAGCCCAGGACTCGGGGTCCCCTTCTCCTGTGGCCACACTGACACCCCAGGGCCATCTCAGCATCACCCCTCACCTCTCATGGAGGAGGGTGGACATGACGTCCTAGGTGGAGTCCTGACACAGGGTCCTCTTTACAGTCTGAACAGTCACATCTCTGCCATCACATGGCACCACCTATCAATGGGTCTGAACTCTCCCTGAAGAAGAAACAGGATCTCTAGGTTTCTACACAGGGACCTCCAACCTGCACATACACTTCCAATGATATGAACGTCATCAGTCACCCAGAATGAAGTGACACGTGAGTGTCCCAAGACCTGGATCTTAACACATAGCAGCTGTGTGACCTCCGTGAGCTTGTCAGACCTCTCTGAGCCCCTATTCCTCATTTCTGCCAGTACAGGCCAATGGAGCTGGCCTTAGAGTCACCTCAGATAAGGCCTTAGGCCTCCCTGAATAGAGCAGGTGGGGACAAGGGCACTCCTTGGGCAGTGCTGTCCCAGTTTCTCTCCCCTGAATCCTAGTGGCCGCACCGTGATGCCCTCAGCAAATATCTGTGCTTTTCCAAGCCCCAAGGAGAAAACCGAGGTTCACACCGGCCACCTGTCTCCTATGTTGTCACTGTCCCATGGCTAGTGAGTGGCCACCTGACCTCACGGATCACCCTGTTCCTCCAACCCCTCACCCACTCTTCTGTCCCTCCCCGGGCTCATGAGCAGTAATTCCTCCTAAACCACAAGAATCGCTGGCACCTGTGCTTGGTGGCACCCAGTGCTTCCCTAGGAAGAGCCTGTGCCCTCATGGAGTGGACACACCCCACCCCCTGACACCTCAGCAGCCCACAGCCCTGGGAAGCCGCCCACAGATCTCAATGTGGCCTCGCCCTGGCATTGTGTGTGAGGGGACAGAAAAGGACCTGGCCAGCTGCCACCTGAGTGTTCAGGGGAGGGAAGGGGAGGAAGAAGCCAGAGCTTCTGACCTTTGACCCCATCTTTTAAATTCTAAACCTGCCTGTCACTAAAGGAGGCAGGACTCCACTTGGGAGAGTAAAGCCCCAGAGGGGTCTTCAGCAGCTTGGTGGGAACCAGGAGGGACCCGCTGGGTGTGGGCAGAGCTTCTGGGCGGTCCTGCAGAGGAGCATGGTGGCCTCAGTCCTGGGCTCTGGCTCTGCCTGTCACAGACAACAGGGGCCTGAAGCCAGTGCTTGAAGGACTCAGGTTGGGACACTTTCCCAAAGGAAATTACAGAAGGAATGGGTCCCAGCTTAACGCGCCTGCCCAGCTGGGCCTAGAGGGCAGGGCTCCTCCCTGGTGGCCTGGCCACCCCGAGGCTCACAGCACCCAGTCCATGCCCTACAGACTCACATGCCACCCAGGAAGCAGAACCCCTGGGGACCTGGGTTGGGTGGGATCAGGTTACTCAGTCCCCTTTCTTTTTCATAGTTGAGGCAGAGGGCCCTTCCTGCTTCAGCTGACTCTGGTGGACTAGGGTCTGTTCTCAGGAAACACTGCTCTGTGGGTATTTATCTGCTTCTTTAAAGTTCTTCTGATTATGTGGCATCTATTCTGTGGCCTCTTGGGACATGGTGCAGGAGCTCAGCCCAGAACAACTGCCTCCCTAATTGTTGTTTAATAATCCATCCCTCAAGCTAGTGTTGGCGGGGTTGGGGGGCTGTTGAAACAACACACACACACACACACACACACACACACACACACACACACACACATGCCCCCCTGGGGACAGGGAATGAGGCTGGTCTCACCCTGGACCTGTTGCTCAGTGTTGGTGGACATCAATAGGTGAGGAGGCTGCCTCGGGGACAGTGGGCAACACAGAGCCCTCCAGAGCCCTAGACTCTATAGTGACACCCCCTTTCTCCACAGAAACGTCTTAACTGGGCTCCTCCAAGAATCTTCTCCATGGCTGATTTTGAGACTGTCAGCCAAAGAGTCTCTGGAAAAGAGTCCAATGTAGATAAACTTCCTATTTTTCTGTCTCCCTGTTAACTTGGCCACTGGCAGAGAAGATACCAGCACTCCAGGTGCTAGACACCCCCTTACTAGTTTTTCACAAATGATCCATTATAGCAGTTTGTAAATGTGTAAACAAGGCCTCTGGCCTTGAGCAAGTCTTCACAGAGATGTCCACATTCCTAAGATAAGAGAAGTTTCCAACTGGGCTCCATGGTATCAGCTGGCAGGGGGAGGAAACAAGGGGGAGAAGAAGCTCCCCCCTTTTCAGGTGTGGTCCTTGAAGGGTTAATTGCCCAAACCAGTGAAAGGAAAAGCTGCTTCTATGTGAACTTCTGCAGACTGTGAACTCTGAGCCCCTCCCCGTACATGCTGGGGGCATAACACTCTGAAACTGCCTGAAAGCTGTGCCCTCTGAATCTTGCTACAGCCAAATGAAACAGTTGCCTGATATCTTCAGTGCCTTGCTTCATCTGTCCCTACAACATTTTTGGCCACCCAGATGGGACCGAGGAGGTAGGGATGGCTGTTCTGCTGCTCTTGTCTCCGGGGAGTGGCTTCCCTGGGGTGATGGGGGACAGTGTTCCTCTTGGCATGCCCAGGCTACTCTTGGCCTGAAGGAGGATCCACTCAGCCAGCGCCCTGGGGCTGCCACCATGGAGCACAAGGGAACTCACAGGCAGCAGGAACCAAATTAGGGTCTTAGAGCACCGCCCAGCTAAACAGGTAGGACCCGGCTCCATTTGTCTTGGCAGCCCACCTGACTTCCCCTTACAGACCTAAGCAGGTGAAAGAGAGTTTTGATCAACCTCTAAAGTGGCTGGAGCTGAAACAGACCCAGGGAGTTACCCAAGTAGTCTCCTTTCAGGGTCATTGAGCACAAGGGAAATTGAGACTCCCTTTTTGTTTGGTTTGGAATTGTTGGAATTTGGGCGGTACAGAAATTTTGTTCTGGCCATAACTGTGTGAAAGTGTGTGACTGACAAGGACAAAGGGTAGAGTTTTAACCCAACCCGAGGTAGAGTTCCAACCCAACCCAGAGCGAGTGCAGAGTCCTGATCCTTGGTTCCCTGGCACCTCAGACAGTCTATGGCGGAATTTCACCAACCAACGTCTAGGGGAAAGCTCCAGGTTGGGGGTTGATTCTGACTCAAAAGGCTAAGAGAGCCCTAAGTTCCTGTGAGGGGAGTGGCCAAAGATGGATGAATCCAGTCTTGACCTAAATGTGCGACACAGATGCAGGGTGGAACATGGGAGGCACACTAAGGAAACTGAGCCATCTGAAATGTGTGTTAGAAACCTTTAGGAAGGTTTTCCTGGTAACTGTGGGGTGAGTCTCACGCCACAAAGGTGGCATACTCTGTGAATTAGAGTGGCTCATCAAGATGTGGGCTGGCCACCAGAAGGATCTTTAGATGAGAGAGTCATTGCTGAGGTCCTTTTGATTGTTGTTGGAACCCCTGAACCAATTCTCTTATATTGATTGGTAGCAAGAAACAGCCCCCTTGGTTGAGAGCCTGTCTAGATGGACAGTCCAAGCTGATGTTAGTCAGGAGGATAGTGGTCTCTAAAACCCAGCGGAAAGCAGCTAAAAAGAGAACCTGACAGAGAAAAGACAGGAAGGGAAACAGTTTTCCCCTTGAGCCAGAAGAGGACCCACCACCTATGTGCCACTCCACCCAACTTGGCCAAGACCACTGGGACAGCAGACTGTCCCCTCAGACCCCCAGTCCTCAGAGGCAACAAATGATGGACCCCAGTACTGGCTCTTCCTTCCCCCTTGATGGCCTCAGAGCCATAGGCTTCCTAGGACCAGACTGTTTACCTCCCAAGATTAAGGTGGGAGATTTGACCCAAGACTAGAGCCACAACCCAGATGAGAGCCTTCCAGATGCCCCTGCAAGGGACTAAGGACCTGCCCATGTTGACCAGAGGGAAACACCTGAGGGAGACAAGGCAGTTTTGTGTGCCAGCCTTTCTCCACCATTGAGCTCATAAGCTAGAACAATCAGTCTCCCTCCTACAAGGAGAAACCCTGGGCCATGACTGATCTGATGCAGCCCATTATCCAGACCTAGGGTGGGCCCCAATGGAGAAGAGAATCTAAAGGTAAAGAGATGTCAAGAGGCCCTCCTAGGAAGTCTAAGAGAAAAAACAACTGTGCCCAAGAGTTAGAAGGAATCGGAGCCAGCCCTGAGCCCTAGCCTAACCTGAGGTCATCTGCCGACAAACAGAGCCCAGTAAGCCTCCCGCTGCTCCAGCACCTCCCTCTCACACCCTGCATAGCCCTGAACATTTCTTTCAGCCCCACATCTTCCTAAGGCCCCTCTTCCCTATGAAACTGTGCCCAGCTGACTCAGACCTGAGTGTCTGGGCCACTGCTGCTGCCATCCTCTCCCTGCCCAGAGGCATCCAGGGGAAGAGGGGCACATACCAGCATAGCAGCAGCAATGCAAGTTTATCAGTGAAGAGATGCACAGGCGCAAGCAACAGGTGACCAATGCAGCCTTTGTGGGACAGGCTCAGAGTGACATTTGCCAAAAATTACAAACCTAGAGGCTCTACTGAGAAGTGTGTCAAAGAGCTAATTAAGGTGGCCATCACAGTTTTCATCAATTGAGACCCAGAGGTTCAAAGACAGGTGGACCCAAAAAGGATAAAAAGGAGAATGGATCTGAAGGGGGAGGGTCTCATTAGAACAAAGCCAATGGGCCAAATGTTTATAAGTAAAAAAAAGTGTGGCCAGACAAAAGGGGAAGGCTCCAGTGGCCCAGGCAGACAAGTACCCACTGCCACACTCAGGAGCTAGGACTTGAGCAGAGAAGGAGCGAATGCTTTCCCCCAGCCTTTGGCCCCAGCCCTACTTTTCACCCTCTTTTCAGTTTTTTCCCACTTGCTGGGAAGTTGATGATTGAGAAATATGGCAGGAGTCCCATAGACACACAGCTCTATCTGATGCAGGGGACCCAGGGCCTTAGGAGGACTCAGCTGCTGCAACCCCTTCCCCCCCCCAGAAAACCAGAAAAATGTTTATGTTAACAGCCACTAGTGGTCCATAGGGTGCTCACTCCAAAAGGACATGCCACCCCGGCTCCAAGCCACATGCTGTGAGTCACCAACAGGAAGGGCCACAGAGTCCCATGCACCCAGGCATAGTGAACAAAAACACAAGAGGGGCATCTACTATAGACAATTAGACCAGGCTCCCACCTGGCAGGAGGAGGAAGCCATGCAGACAAAGAGCAACACCTAGGTGGGCAAAATGGGGCTGCCTCACCAGGACCTGAAGTCACCTGCCCTCCAACCTCAGCAGACAGTCCATGGTGAGATTCACATAGGTGCCTTTTATACAAATGATGTCCCAGGTCATCAATCTCTGCTAAGACTTACACTAGATTTAAGAGTTGGAGAATCCCAGCAGCCAAGATCCTGCATCAGGAGATACCAAGAAATTCCTGTATCTTAAAGTGCCAGAGGCTCTATGTACACTTTGCTTTCCTAAATGACAGTTCCACCCAGGGGCTTGAGTCCACCATTCTTGGGACAGCACTGGACTCTGAATTTAAAGCCCACATCTATCAAGGAAAAAGTCAAATACCTTGGTTATCATCTGACTCAGCAACAGAATAGACAACACCACATGGCCTCAAAAGAAACAGGAGATCTGCTCAATTCTAGTCCTTTCAACCTGCCATCAGACGAGAGAATTCTTGGGGGCTACTGGATTCAGCCATATACAGATCCCCAACTTTCAATGGCAAAACCCCTCGATGAAGCCACAAAAGAATGGTGAAAAAGCTCCATAAACTCAACAAGCCAAAATAACCATTTACATATCTGAGATTTTATTAGCAGAACTGTAGTGGCCAGTCACAGAAGAGAAGGAGAGAGAGAGAGAGAGAGAGAGAGAGAGAGAGAGAGAGAGAGAGAGAGAGAGAGAGAGAGAGAGAAGAGAGAGAAGAGGAGGGAGAGAGAGAGGAGAGAGAGAGAGGAGAGGGGGGAGAGAGGGGAGAGAGAGAGAGGAGAGGGAGGAGAGAGAGGAGGGGGGAGAGAGAGGGGGAGAGGGGGGAGAGAGAGGAGGGGGAGAGAGAAAGAGAGGATAAAGAGAGAGAGAGGGTGAGAGAAAGAAAGTAAGAGAGAGCGCATGAACAGGGTATTGATATTTATGGACTCAACACAGGATGAGGAGGAGCAAGGAGAGTGGGTTGTTATTTCTTCATTGGCTGAGAGTTCACACCACTTCAGGGATTGAAGGTATGCAATCCAAACTTCACGCCATTCACAGGGAATGGAGGTGATGGTTTGTGCTCCATTCAGTGCATCATGGACCTGAGCTCCCGGAAGAGAGGCGCTCTGGGCACCATCTTCACCAACATTCCTCCCTTTTTTGTTTTTGTTGGGTGGCGCCATACTCAATCTGACTACTTCCTGCTGAGTAGTAGAGGGAAGCAGGGAGGTCAGTTGGTTGGAGAGGAGGGCCAGGAGGCTCCATATCCATGGGCTGAAGGCATGTATCTCCTCTGGGAAGAAATTCATGAATGTGCCCTACAACTATGAAAAGAAAGAGCATTAATTTCTGGAATGTCCTCCAGTCTGTAGGGCTGGTAGAAAAAAAGGCCTATGCCCAGGAAAAGGCAGGTTAGAACATATAAAGCTGAAAACCAAGGGCTTATTTCTTTGGCATGGTGGGGTAGAGCTTACTCTCTCTCTCTCTTACTCTCCCCCCTCTCTCACTCTCCCTCTCTCTTACTCTCCGCCTCTCTCTCACACTCCCCCTCTCTCTAACTCTCCCCCTCCCTCTCCGTCTCCCCCTCCCTCTCACTCTCTCCCTCTTCTCCCCCACTTCTCTCACTCTCTCTCCCTTCTCTCTCTCTCCCTCTCCCTCTCTCTCTCTCTTAGTTTTTCAAAACACTACATAGCTCTTGACATATCATATTTCATACATTTGATTCAAATGGGTTATGAACAAAATTACAACTATCTTATATTTGATAAAGGGGCTAAAAGCATGCAATGGAGGAAGGATATCTTCTTCAACAAATGGTGCTGGGAAAACTGGAAATCTCTCTCTCTCTTCCCCCACTTCTCTTCTGTGACTGCCCGCTACAGTCCAGCTAATAAAATCTCAGACAGGTAAACGATTGTTTTGGCTTGTTGAGTTTATGGAGCTTTTCCACCATTCCTTACAGGGTGAGAATGGGATCCTCTAATATGGGGGCCAACTAAGCAAAAGGCCTTTGAAACATTAAATAAGCACTCCTAGTGCATCTGGACTAGGGCTCCCTGACTTTACAGAACTTTTCTTTCTGTACATCCATGAACAGTCTGAAGTGACTGTGGGAGTCTTGACTCAGGTGCTGGGGACATGGACATCTATGCAAACAGCTGGACTCTGCAGCCCAAGATTGGCCAACTTGTTTACAGGTCCTTGCAGCCATAGATATTCTGGTGTTGGAAGCTGATAAACTGGCTATGGGACAAAAATTGGTTTTCAGGGTTCCTCATTTAATTTTGATATTTTTAGAGTACAAAGGAAATATTGGTTGACTAATGAGAGATTGGTTAATACCAAGGTATATTATGTGAAAACCCATGTATCCTTGTTGAAGTCATCTGGACTCTGAAGCCAGCAACCTTGCTGCCCATGGGACCTGGACAACCTGATCACAAGTATTGAAGTCATGGATGGGATGTTCTCTAGCAGACCAGACCTGGCAGACCAGCCCCTCAGGTGTGGGAGGCTATCCGTGCATGTGATTGAGTTACCTCCCTGGCTGGGTGTGAGGAGCTCAGACATTCTTTTTAGGTGTTAGAGCTTTCCATACCCTTCATGTATCCACAGGTTTCTTCCTGTCTCACCACTGCCCCTGAAGATCATCCCACTTGACCTTGCCACATTGCCTCCTTGACCTTTATTAGATGGTATTTTCCCCGAATTCTTTGTTCCCTAATAAAAGCCCTCTCTCTGGCATTCTCTCTCTCTCTCTCTCTCTCTCTCTCTCTCTCTCTCTCTCTCTCTCTCTCTCTCTCTCTCTCCCTATCTCACCTCTTCAGTAAACCTCACTATATCCCTGGGTAGCTTGAGGCTGGGGGCTGGAGGAACCATCCTGGAGCTGGTTTTTGGAGTCTGTGCCTTTAATTTAAACTCTCTTAGGATTTTCCCACATTTCCGAACTGTACATACCGTCTTCACTGGCCATGGACTAAATGTGGCCCCTTTGAAGGAGGGGCACATGGGTAAAATCCTCTAGTTTGAGTGGAGAAGCGTGCACTATATAAATTTAGTGTATCATGACATATTTGTAGGGTCACAGAGGTAGCAGATGATTTGGAGCCAAGGACATTAAAGATTCATAAAGGGAAATTCAGCTTCTACAGATAAGGACATGTATTTAACTATTTTAGAGACTGTAGTTAATCAAAGGGAAAAAAAGTCAAAAGGACCCAGCTAGCACAGTTCTTAAAGATGCTGGGCGAGTTTTGTCCAAGGTTTTGTGATCAAGATTTACCAGATTTAAGGATTTATGTTCTTGGGAGAGATTAGGAAGAATTTTACATAAAGCTTGTCTTTCTGATGAGTTGCCTAACAGTACTATTGATAATATTCAGAGGGTTGGACTACATTAGAAACTTGCCTTTTTGATAACTTGGGTCAGAGTTCTTGGCCCCCAGAAGATCTATTGAAAGGTATTCAGAGAGCCATCAAATCTATACAAATGGAAACATTGCCCAAGGCTAAAAGAGTCTCTCTTCCATTACTGAGGTTGACAGCAGAATCCAATTCAATTCAAATTACCCATCAGGTGGGTAACCTTGGAGCCAGATCCAAAACTGAGAGATTAACTCCACCTGAATTTGACTGGATTAGTTAGGAGAAAAACCATGGAGAAGAAGCCTCCAGAGGGGTAGATAATCCCCCTCATCCAGAGGAGAATGGAGAAGAAATTCATGGAGAGGTAGAGAGTCCTCCTCCTCCTTGAGGCTTTGGGAAACAAAGCCAAGATGGAGGCAAGGAAGGACACATGGATGAGTCTCAGACCAAGGGAGATGACATTGAAATCCAGGAATTACCAGTAAATTTTAACAGATTATGTCTAGCAGGACCTGCTCCAGCCATTCAAATCTGGCTGCTTCCAGTTAGGAGGACAAATTTTAACACATACTCTGAGCTAGCAATGACTTTTCTCACACTGTTACAATGTGGATTTAGGAAGGCTCAGGAAGCAGGGAAAGACTTTAGTGGATTTCAGTTTTCCCAGTTTTTGAACAGGTTAACAACCAAGACCAACATGTCTGCTTTTATACTCTAATTCTGTTTAACACTATTAAGGAGTTAAAAAATGCTTGTAATTTATATGGACTTAATTTGCCATTTGTGCAAAGCTTACTCTAAACAATCTGTCATCAGCCACTTCCTACCAGTGACTGGGTGTCTATCATTTGCTCTTGCTTAAGCAGTGGAGATTTTTGCTTTGGAGGTCATATTGGTCCAATTATTGATCAGAGCAAGCAGAAAGAAATCAAAGGCAGGTTATTCAAACCTCCATGAACATGTTTTTGGGGACAGGTGAATTTGTGCATTTGTAAAGACAGTTGAAATACGAATTTGCAGTCTACGATCAAATAACTGCATGTGTTAAGCATGCATGGCGTCAAATTAACTCCGGGCACCAGTCTAGTTTAGTTCTACCTAAGGTTAAAAAGTGTGCAGACGAGTTAAACTCAGACTTTATAGACAGACTATATCAAACAGATAACTGATCCATCCGAGACCCAGGTGCTTGTGAATTTATCGTTAAACAGTTAGCATTTGAAAATGCAAATAAGCTTTGTTAGGGATGTTCTGAGACCCCAGAGGAAAAAAGGAACAGTTCAGAATTTATTCGCTTGTGTTCAGATATTGGCCCAGCTCAATTACAAGTTTTTACCCTTGCGGCTGCCTTGAAACAAGCATTTCAACTGCCATAGCCAGTACACTAATCCTTTGGACAGTGTTTTAATTCTAGGAGAAATGGTCATTTTGCACAAGACTTTGAAACCCAGCACTATAAGGCCAGGGCTCTTCCTACTTCACATCATTGCCATTATTGGGCGAGAGACCATATGGCAGGGGAGGAAATCAACCAAGATGGTATTGATCCACCTCCATTTTAGCCTTCAATGCATGATCAATGCATGGTGAAAGATCAATTTTCCACCAGGACTAATGGACTCTTTCAACCTCTAAGATAGTTCTTACACTCTAATGCATGGCCACCCCTTGCTTCTAATATATACAGAGTTGTCTGTTTTGTTTTTGCTACTGGTTTGATAACAGTATCATGTACTAACTGGACTCTGTAACAAAATTTTATTTATACTTATTTTTTATCTTGCTTATATGAGTTTTCTAGGATTTGTTGGATGTTATAGTTTGTATTTGTTAATTTATGCTGTTTAACTTATGCTAACCAAAATGGTATTCTATTACTCAGTTTGATTTCCTTTGAAAACCATAAGGGGTTCTGCCCTACTCCTATTCCATCCACGGAGATCATGTGAACCATGTCTCAAGCCAATCTACTCAATCTACTCAACAAGCCCAAACAACCAGAGACAAGGAGCCCATCCCCGGAGAGTTGGATCTAACTGTTTCGAAAGGTATGCCACCAGAGCAAAGGTGGGCCCAAACATTTGTCCCAGCTACCCCAAGCCTTGCCCTGTGTTTTCATACACATAGAGAGTAAAAGGCCTATTAACATCTGGCAGGTGTAGAGCTGGTGCTTGTAAGAGGACCTTCTGGAGGCTTCTGAAATGTGGTGCAGCTGAAAGTAACAAGGGCTCATGCTTGTTCCCCTTTGCTAGATCATATAATGGTTTGGCAAGTAATGAGTAATTTGGTACCCATGCCCTAAAATAGCCTGCCAGACCCAGGAACAAGAGAATCTCCTCTTTAGTTTTTGGTACTGGAAGGCTTTCAATAAGGCATTTTCTATTGGTAGTGATAGCTTTCTTTCCTGGGGAAATGTGGAACCCTAAGTAAACAACCTCAGAGAGAGAGAGTTGCACATTTTGTGGAGAAACCCTATATCCTCAGTGAGCAAGAAAATTCAGAAGGGTGGCTGTGTCTGACTTTGAGGTTTCTAATGAGGGACTACAGAGGATGAGGTCATCAACATTGTAGGAGGGTTGAGTTGGGGCATAGAGGGAAAAAATCCTCAAGCTCTCCAGTGAGGACTTGTCCAAAAATATGTGGGCTGTCTCGATACCCCTGGGGCAGGACAGTCCAGGTTAACTGTCGGGAATGTCTAGTCTCTGGATCAGTCCAGGTGAAGGCAAATATGTCTTGGGAACAGACAGATAGTGGAATCCAAAAGAAGGCATATCATATTTAAGATCAATAACTGAAAAACAGGTAGAGTTTGCAGTAATGGAGGAAAGGATAGTATAAGGGTTTGGAACCAGGGAATGTATGGGCCTGGTTGAAGAATTTATTAACCTTAAATCCTGCACCAAATGGTATGTTCCATTAGGCTTTTTTACTGCTAAAATTGGGGTATTGAATGGAGAGTGTGTGGGATGGAGGAACCCCATTCTTAGTAAGGCATAACCAAAAAATGATGTGAAAAGGAGAACTCAGATAAGGAGAACGTGAGGGGAGGAGTTCTGCATGGGATGATGGTTTGACCTCCTACCCCAACAATAGGAGATTCAGAGGGATAGGTAGTTCCCCCAAAACTCTCTCAGAACTGAGAATGTGGCCCCAGTGGCTACCAAAAAGTTTATGGGACGCCTATCCACTCGGATAACCACCCTAGGTTCCTGCTTGGTGATTGAATAGGTTGGGACAGAGACCCAGGGCCCCGTCAATCCTCAGCTGCTAGGCCTAGCAAGTCACTGGCAGGGTGACTGACCTCAGCTCCCGTCTAGGAATTGGGACAGTCTAATCCCCATTGGCCAGGACATCTGCATCTGGGGCATGGCCTGGGTGGTTCCCTGGGGTTAGGGTAAGCTCTAGCCCAATGTCCTTCATTACCACACTTAAAGCAGGGCCCAGGGGGTTCTCAATGGGGGGGGTTGTTGTCTCCCACTTTCCATAGGTTGGAAGCAGGGCCCAGAGGGTCCTCATTGTGGGGTTTGTTTTCTCCCCCTTTCCATAGATTGGAAGGAGCCCTGTAACTCCTGGGCCAACATCTGGCATTTTGGGCGTTTGCTCTTTCATCTCTGTTGTGGTAGACCTTGAAGGCCATGGCCAACACCTCGGTCTGAGGAGTGAAGGGTCCCTTCTATAATTTTTTTAGCTTTGCCTGGATGTCGGGGTAGCTTTGTGAGAAAAAATAGGTAATAAGAAGTTGCCTCCCGTTGATTGGAAGATGGCAGCCAATAGAGTGTGACACCCCCGTGTACCGCATCACTGCGCAGGTGATTAGTGAGTTTAGAATGTCCGGAAGCTATCTTGTTAGGAATTTCCAGCAAAATTGGGGTGCACTGAAACCTAGAGGAAGGATTTCCAACACCCGAGGATTAGTTTCTGCGGCTCAATCGTGAGTGAACCGTGCGCCTGGAGATACAGACTGATTGATCAGCGGCCAGCCCCACAGCCAGAGCCTGTGCTCCAACGTGCCAGCAACTCAGAGAAACTGTGCTACAGATTCTGTGGGGTCCTGCCAATTGTGCCCTCACAGTGCTCCAGGCTGAGTTCTGGGTTTGAGACTAGGGAGAGAAATAGTCCAGATCTGCCCTCCACAACAGACAATCCATGGAGGAAGCCAGCGGCCACCATCTTGGGGAGCTGACGTCACCATCGCCAGTTTTCTACAAATCTGACCTCAGGCAGCAAGTTCAGCAATTGAACAGGTGTGTGACATTTAGCCCTTCTCACATACAGCGGGGAAATTGCATAAAACCTCTCCCCGGCTCTCCAGGGGCGTGATTATCAGAGTAAGCATGAATAGAGGCATGGGGAAAGGTAAAGGCACCTGACCTCCAACTCCCCCCTCCCACCAGTGGCGAAAACGAAACCTGTCTCACCCACTCTCGAAGGAGTGGCTATCAGAGGGAATCGAAAGAATAGGGGGCCCATTCCTAGTAGCCGTGCTTCATATCCAGGAAACTGCAGGCCCAGAGTGTAGCTTGAACTGCAGAGAGGTATCACACTGGGGAAGGCCTGTCTGGCAGGAGAAGCGAGGAGACTAGAGGCCAGGAATAAAACTAAGTGAACAAGATTGGACAGACACCAGGTGGAGGAGGAGGGAGTGGCCTCATATTGATTGTTTCCTACAGCCAGAGGGCAAAATCTTGGCCCGGAAAGCACAGCACCACCTACTGGAAGCGAAGAAAATAGAAGCCTAACAGTGTTTTTTGTTTTTTTTTTTTTTAATTGTAATTTTTATTTACGTTATTTTATTATTTTTTTATCATTTCTTATTTTTCTTTTCTATTTATTTCTCTTTATTTCTTCTCTCCCTTTCTCTTTAATTGTTTGCTTCCTTACATTTTCCCTATCTTTCCTCCCAAGCATGACCACTCCAATTACGTGTAATTTAGTAAATGTAAATATATGAATATTACAAAATGGTCTATAGACCACCTAAGCCCTTAACTGCCCCCATGGACTCCTGTCTATTCTCTTGTTAATATCTGCCTGCACTTGAGCAACCCCCAAAGAAGCTAAGATATACTAACCTCCATACCATCAAATCACCCAAACTTAACATAAAATCCTAAGTTCAAACCTCAATTCTCTTATGCCATTAAAATCTGTAGGCCTTTAATGAAACTAATGAATTTACCTTAAATCATAATTAAATCCAACATCTCTAAACATTGTCTCCAAACAAAAAGGAGAGATCTTGGAGCTATACAAAACCAAAACAAATTTATAGGAGAAAACAGAAACACAGCAGTCAAACAAAGTTGGAAATAATGTGAGCCCCATGAAAAAACAAGGGAAAAAAAGATTACAAACAAGGCAGAATAAAGTAAATTTACTGGAGAACCCAGAGGCATCAGAAAAATGGACAGAGAAAGAACTCAACGCATACCTGACTCAAATGGAATGGAATCGTAAAGTCATTAGAGAGCAAGTCCAAACAATGAAAGAATACTTTGAAAATGAATTACATAAGCAGATTCAGGTAGCAAAAATGAACTCTACCAGGAGATAGAGATTTTTAAAAAATCGAACAGTAATCCTAGAAATGCAGGAAACCATAAACCAAATCAAAAACTCAAATGAGAATATGACAAATAGACTAGATCAAATAGAAGTCAGAACATCAGATAATGAAGACAAAGTTTATCAACTCGAAAGGACTATAGCCAATGCAGAAAGGCTGGAAAGAAACCCTGAGCAAAACACCCAAGAGATATGGGATGTCATAAAAAACCAAACTTAAGAGTCATTGGGTTAGAAGAAGGTATAGAGGTCCATACCAAAGGAATGAGCAACGTATTGAATGAAATAACCTTAGAAAACTTTTCAGAAATGAAAGATAGAATGGATTGCCAAATTCTGGAAGCCTACAGGACCCCAAACATACAAAACCATAATAGACCAACTCCAATACACATTATAATGAAGATATCCAACATACAGAACAAGGAGAGAATATTAAAAGCTACAAGAGAAAGGAGGCAGATTACATTCAGGGATAAACCAATTAGTTTAAAAGCCGATTTTTCATCACAGACATTGTGTGAGGTTCCAGTTCTAGGCAGAGATGTTCTCCAATTACTAGGCAGAGCCCAGGTCTCTGAGATGCAGTCTGTTTGGTGAGTGGATTTTGTAGAGGCTGCTGAGTGAGTGGATAATCAGGATGGAAGTATTTTGAAAATGCCCACACTCTGCACCAAGCAGCCTACAAACTGGAGCAACAGTGTCCCTTTACCATCTCTGCCTGTTCTGGGTAGGGGGTGCAGTTTCTGTCAGTGTCTGACGTTTGGTGACTCGGAGCTGGACAAGACTTAGATCACGCCCGGTCACCTTCACCTGGCCTCCTGCATGTGTCCTCTCCTGTGGGATCATGGGGCCTATAACCACATCTCAGTCCAAGGAAGGCAAAGGCCTGTAAGGTCGGTTGAAGAAGAAGACAGGGTCCAAGCGGGGCAGAGGCCAGTGTTGAAGACTGGAGGTCATGCCAGAGGCCCCACGTAACTAACTGAGGGCTTCTGACTGCCTGGAGGACATAATGTCTAAGACATGGGGACAAAGAACCCACCAAAGTCTGTGGTAACCAATGTGCAGCTACTTGGGGTCTTGGCAGTAACTGGGCACAGCAACCTCTGCCTCCCTGGCACAGACAGCACGTGACTGGGAGAGCCCTGGGAGGAGCCTCCGGCTCTGCTGGGGTGCAGGACAGGTGGACGAGGAGCCAGGATGTGCTGGAGGACTGAGCCACCCTCCAACTACCCCCTAAGAATACCAACACCCATCTTCTTCTGCCTCTAATCTTTACTCTCTCTAACAACCCAACAGTACCTCCCATGCCATTGCCCCCAACCTACTCAATCCCTAGGTCTGGGACATCTCCAAGCCAGTCATAGCCTCCTACCACAAGCCAGTTTGTATCCAGTTGACCTCAAACTAAATTTCCTTCGTGTGCCCAATTTCCCATCTCCAAAACAAGGAAAGGACTAACACCCATCATAGACTGGTTGCTTGCCCAGGGACTCCTCATCCCTACAGACTCCCCCTGCAACACCCCATATTGCCAGTGCACAAACCCTCAGGAGCCTATCGCTAACTCCAGGACCTTTGCCTAATTAACGAGGTGGTTATTCCCATCCACGTGGTGGTTCCCAACCCCCACACTCTTTTTCTCATATTCTCCCTTCGACCACTCACTCTAATGTCCTGGATCTTAAAGCTGCCTTCTTTACAGAGCCCCTCCATCCTGACCCTTATTACCTCTTTGCCTTCACATGGGAAGACCCTGCATCCTTTAGGTCTCAACAGCTGACATGGACAGTCCTACTCCAAGGCTTCAGGGACAGTCCCCACCTCTTGGGAAAGCCTTGGCTCAGGATATACCTGGTTGTGACTTGGGGACAGCACTCTCCTACAGTTGGATGGAATCCTTCCCTACCTCCAGGGAAACTGCTGACACTGTCACCTCCATCCTCATTGAGCAGGTTCAGACTTCCCACCTCCATCCAGTCAGACAATGGTCCGGCCTTCACTTCTCGGGTTGTTCAGCTACTCTCCAGAGGCCTCAACATCACCTGGAGGCTCCATATCCTTGACGGACCCCGATTCTCATTAAGGTTGAGAGTGCTAACGGCAGTCTCAAGGATCATCTCACTAAACTTGCTACTGGACTCGGGCCCAATCTCCTGCTGGTGGCCCTCAACTGATTTCGGGCAACCCTTAGAGCTCCCTCAGACCTTAGCCCCTTTAAGCTACTCCATGGGCCCCTTTCTTAATCAACAGAGCTTTCCTCTAACTCCCTCTCCCCTTGTGTCCTACCTGCCCTATGTGACACTTCTACACAAACTCCTAAGAGGACTCGCAGACTGGTGCCTTCCTCTGCCATCCTTTGCCTGAATCCCAGCGCAACCAGGAACTGAATCAGACCCTCTTCCACAGGGTGACACAGTCTTACTTAGGGAACTGCATCCTCAATGGTTGGAACCTTGCTGGATGGGGACCCCATACAGTCATACTTACTATCCCAAAGGCGGCCACACTTTTGGGCCACTCCCTATGGTACCATGTCTCCTGCTTAAAAAGATGCCTGTTCCAAATATCCAATCCTGCACTTCCACTCAAGATTTCTCGCCAACCCTCTTCTTCTTTTAATAACGATTAATTGCTCTCAACCGTCTATCCAAACCCACAGAAGGCGCTCTACATCCAAGTGACATGGCACCAGGATGGCACCACCCCCTCTCAGTTTATGGGTCAAAGCGATTGCCCTTCCACTGGCTGCAATTGGGTCATCACCCTTTACATTAATGGACACAACCAACCCACCTCGTCCCACCTGTGTGCAGCAGTGCTATGCTTCACAGCAGACCAACCTGAGGAGTCTGGTAAGTGCTGGCCTGATACCTATGGGGGTGACCCTTATAATTCATGGGAGACATGCTTCCTAGATGAGCCTTGTGATGAGAAGGAGCATTTGACAAATTAACTATTTGGGACTCATGGGGCCTAAAATGGGCTTCTGGTGTTGATGGTAAATTTTATTCTTGGGGTTTTGCCAAGCTCCCCTTGGCCTCTATCAGAATCTGGGGACTCATGTACAAGTGTTCCCACAAATTCACATAAACATCCAGGAGCAAGAGAAGAACTCCAACTCCAGCTGGATGCAGGTGCCCATCCTAAAGCTGACCCTTTCTCGTGGATGTCCCTAACATGCCAGGACCTTCTGCTTCTCAGTTTATCCAAAGCTAGTAACATTTCAGACTGTTTACTCTGCGCAAGTTTGGATCATACTCCTCTAACTGTGATTCCCATTGATCTTCCTGGCTATTCCTCAACCCTACCCCCTCTCCAGCCTTTGAGGAAAGATCTCTTTTTCGTAACTCATCAGGGAATTCCCCTGCTGCTACTCATCCTCTGATTTGGGGTCCTGTGACCAGATCATTCAAATCTCTTCCACAACCTTTGCTCTCATGCAATGGTACCCTAACAAAAAATCTAGGCCTCAACGTGCCCTTCACTTTTTCTCTTCCCTCCGCCTTGGTCTCTCAAGTACCTCTGTCCAGGGAGGCTGAATTAACATGGCTTGTCACCAACCCCCTTTACAGGGCAAGACGGGCAGTCTTTCTACCAGTAGTGCTTGGACTCTTCCTGGCCTCCTCCTTGCTGCCTCCAGACTGGGGCAGGAGGATTGGCTCTGCAGTCACCGCTACTCAGAAGCTTGAAGATCAACTTTGGGAAGCAGTTAGGACACTGGCCACTCTCTCGCTTCCCTACAAAGGCAAATAACATCTCTTGCCCAACTTTCATTACAGAACCCTCAGCCCTAGATCTCCTGACAGCAGACAACGGAGGAACCTGTCTACTCCTGAAAGAAGGATGCTGCTACTGTACCAGTGACACTGCATTGGTGGAAAAGAATGTGGACACCCTCCGTCGTTCGGGAGAAAGGCTTAAACAGCAACAACCAAATGACCCCTGGCCAGGCTGGCTACACTCTGCCCTCATATCCTAGCTGACTCCCACTCTCACTCCTGTGTAATAATGGGCCTTCTATTGATGATTGCTCCCTGCCTCCTCAGGTTCGCCCAAGAGCGCGTGGGTGAAATGGCCAGTGACCTTCAACCAGATGCTCCTACTCCCCTACAGTCACCCCCTACTAAACTGCCAACTGAGCAATCACTTCCCCCCAGTCCCCCTAGGCAGCAGAGAGTAGCCAGAGGAATTAGCGACTCTACATCATTCAAAAGGCCTGGAGGTTAGGTGGGTTTGAGGTAGAGAAGGGAACAAAGCACCAGGCAACCCGCAAGAGTCAGGCCCCTACAAAACTTGCTGTCAATCAGCGGGTTCTCCTGATCAATCCTGGATCAAGCTCCCCCAACCAATGCCTCCTGGGGCCCTATAGTAGGACAAGGGACTCTACAAACCTTCCTTTTCTGTCCCAAGCCCTCCCTTTCCTATGCCAAGCCCTCCCTTTATGCCCAAAGCAGAATAAAATATTATAGCCGGCTTAGCTTGTGAATCCCACCTTAGAACCCCTGAACCCCCTCTGTGGGACTAGAGAGTCCTGCCCGGGAGTGAATCTCAATAAAGTCTTTTTCAGCAGCTTGGAATCTGTCTCCATTTGGTTGCGGCTTCCTGGTATCAAACCGTGGCCCCAGTCCTGTTGACCACACAGGGAGATATGCTTTGGAAACTTTTCTGGTGATATTTCCAGTTATCACCAAAATAAGGACTTCAGGAGGACACAGAGGCTGTCAGATCCAGAGAAGGTTGTCTAAGGTCACAGCAGAGTCAGCAGCCGTGGTCACAGAGCCAGGGAAGAGCTCCAGTGCCCAGGACCCTGTCCCTGTTGACCCATGAAGTGAGATGTGCTTTGGAAAATATCTTGTGAAATTTCCAGTTGTCACTCAAATAAGGATTGAGAGCCTTAGGGCCTTCCTTGATTTGGTTCACACTTGTAAACCACACTTAGACACACACATGTGGAGACACACACAGGAACACGTAGACACACGACTCCAAACTCTGTCCTGTCTCACGAGGCCACACAAGAACTAGGAGAGGCCACACTTAATGGACTTCAGAGGCTGGGGCTGGACAGGGAAGGCCAGCCATGACCTGGGGAAGGGGTGCTCTGCACAGGGGGAAGATGGAGATTCTCTCCTCATGTTGCTAGGGAGGGCTGCAAGGATCCACGAGGGTGACTTGTCCTTCTTCCTGCAAGGCCACAGCATCCAGCCTGCTTTCAGGCCCAGGTCAGTCCCTCCCTCAGAACTGACCCCAGTCTGCCCCTCCCAGCAGTCCCTGAGCTCCCTGACCCTCTGTGTCTCTCTCTGAGCCCCAGGTTCCCACACATGAAGAAAGGATACTGCCTGCCCGGCCTCCCCTGCCGAGAGGGACCTGGGGAGTGGGGAAGAGTTATGAGCCTCAGCCCCTGTGCAGGGTCATTAGCACGGCCCTCTGCCTGCCTTGGGAGGGGCCCCATGATGTCACATCAGCCTCCTGTACTTGGGCATGAGCAGGGTTCCAGCCCCTTTTGTGTGTCCAGAGAGGAGCCCACAGAGGAGAAGGCCAGGAAGCTGGGGCCAGGGGCAGGGAGAAGCCAGCTTAGACCAGGTGGCTCTCAGTCAGTGCTTCCTGCTCTGGGACCCCAGGCCTCTCTCTGCTTGGAACAGACCTAGGAACCATGGCTAGTGTCCAAAGAGGGCCTGAAAGTGTCTGTGCGCCCACAGCCCAGGCCACTCTGAGACCACATTTGATGCCGAATCTGCCTGTTGGCCCAGGTCTGTGCACAGGTCTCTGGTCACATGCCACCTGAGTCCCCCCACCTGTGTGGGCTCCTGTGGGGAGTTGTACCTCTCAAGGAGGTGAACCTGCCCTCCAGGTCTAATGGCCCCTCTGTGCCCACTCCCAGAACAAAGACCGAGTCATTTCTCCCCGTCCCTGGAGACCAGGCTCCTCAGACACCCGCTCATCAGGTCAGTCAGGAGTGTGTGCAGCTCAGGGGGTTATTTCTGAGCAGGTTTGCTCCCGAGTGACCAGAGACAGGGAGCAGGCCAGGGCCAGAACTTTCCTAGGGACACCTCTGTCTAGATGTCAGTTTCAAGGTTGGCTAAGTGACAAGAAGACAGAGCACATTGAGGACACCTGACAGGTGGGTCTCCTGCTTCCATCCTGCCATTGGGAGGCTGGAGAGGGGAGGCCTTGGGCTCCTCAGTGTCCTGGTCAGTGGGAGGCGGAGTTGTGGCTCTAGGGTCTCAGCGTGTCACTCCTCACTTAGTGACTTCCTCCTGAAAACATAATGCTCAAGGTCACCTTGGAAATCCAGGCAGTTACATGAATAACTCTCAGGGTTTATTCTGAGAGGATGGCTGTGGACTAGCAAGACGTTTTTACTTAATATGTGCCTCTAACTCCTGTTCCCTGGGATCTTTGTTCCAGTACAACAATGAATTTTCTTTAAAAAAAAAACAAAACTTTGTTATCTCTGATCACTATGCTGATCCACAGTGTTCCCAGATGATACTGAGTAATTAGCAGCCCTGGAACTATTGGTCAAGGACAGGAGGGTGAGGGACAGCCCTTGCTGGCCTTTCCTTCTCTGCACCTGTGTCCCCCACATCCTCCTGGTGAAGACTGAGTGACGTTCACGAACTCTGGCTGCACTGGTCAGAATGAGAGGGTCCTGCTTCAGCCACCAAGAAGCCCCCAGCTTAATGGCTTGACCCATCCAAGGTGGACTCCTCCTCTCCCTGCCGCTCCTGTGGGAGGGAAAGGACCAACATGGAGCACTTCAGGTTTTATTGCAGTGTGGGCATGCGGTTATGCTCCAGGGGCTCAGGGATTCCAGTGCTGCGCCCCCTCAACACAGGTGGGTGAGCCCCACCCCGCCCAGCTCAGGGCCCCAGGAGGCTGTCTGGGCTGGGCATGGCCAGCGAAAGGGCCCTGTCACTGTGTTTTCATGGAGACACTGCAGAATGGAGATTTCCAGTGTCCTGGCCTCTTGTGACCTGGCTGGGCAGGGAGCTGCCCTGGGGAGAGCAGTTTCCTCTGACTCCTGTGCTGAAGACCCACCAAGCAGCCTCCAGGAAGCCACTCAGGTCCCCACAGAGGCCGCCCTGGCTGCGTGTCTGACTGTGCACTGGTCAGGCGGTGGGGACCCTGGACGCTGACCCAGGAGGACAGCAAGGTCCTCAGGTGGGTGCTGGGGTAGGTGTGTTCTCTTGGTGATGAGTCTCAGGGCTCTGGAGGGCTCTGTGATGCCCACTGATCCCGTTCCCGCCTCTTCACCTACCAACGTCCACCATCACCGAACAACACTCCCATGGTGACATTGTCCTCATGATCTGTGCCCAGATGGGCATGTGTGTGTTTGATGTTTCAACAGGCCCCCTAACCCTGGGCTTCAGGGGTGGACTATTGAACAACAAGTAAGGAGGGACTTGTTCTGGGCTGAGCTCCTGCACCAGGTCCCAGGATGCCACAACATGGTGTCACTCATGAGGGGGTTACCTGAGGATCACTGAGGGAGGTGGCTATGGCTGGAGGAGGATTGCACTGGGGACATGGGGTGTGGCTGGAGGGGGATGGCACTGGGGACTGTAAAGTTGATCCTTCCCCAGTCGAACCCATGGATCCCTGTGCCACGTGGCCTGGGTTGTCACCTCCCTTCTCTGCTTGAGAAGCCTGATAGACATGTTTCATGTCACTGTGGCCAAATTGTGGTCACACTGCAGAGGCTATGCACCCCCTAGGCAGCACCGTGGCAGCATGGGTGGCAGCTGGGGATCTGGAAAATGGACTTATTCCCTATCTGTTTGTTTCTCTGATAACCAGGATGACCTTGACTCACATTCACTGCAGCCTCCCCCATCGCCCCTCTGTGTCCACTGTTTAAATATGGACAAGGACAGGGCTCTGTTTCGTCAGCCCCCATCACCACACTGGTCCTGGGACAGTGGGTGGTGATTATGCTTTTCCCTGGGGACAGCCTCTGGAGACTTATGTGTCCCAGGCTGGCAGAGCAGGATGCAGGCCAGGTGGACAGGGCAGGCTATAGCTGGGCCTCCTGTCATCTTAGCCACAATAACCTCAAATGTCCCCCTCCTTCTCCCCCAGCCAACCCAGAGCCTGGCAGTACCTCTGGTGGGTCACCAGCCCTCCTGAGCAGTGGCAGATGGCACCTAGCTCACAGCCCTGTGGAGCCAAGGTGAGGCCACAGCAGTCCGGGACATTGTCTCTTGTGGCCTGGCCTTTCCTGCCACTGTCTCATGGCAGCCTCTGCAGCCCCTTTGCCTGCATGAGGACCTTCCTCCCCTTCTGCAGATGAGGACAGAAGGCCACACTCCAGATGCGCCCAGGGACAGAACCAGAACAACCCCCCCACGGGCCGTGGTTCTGAGCCCACCTTGTGCACCCAGGGGAAGGGGAGCCCTGGGAAGGCCACCTTCATGGGGTTAGAGCTGACCTTCCCCAGTGACCACTCTGAGCCAGCCGCCGCTGAGCTCAGGGCACATGAGAACACATTTCAGCCTCACAGCCCCTCTGAGGTGGTTCTGTGGTCACTCCCATTACAGATGGGAAATTGGGAACCCAGAGGTGGAAAACTTGCTCCAGATCACTCAGTGCCCAGTACTCAAACTTGGGCACTGGGCTCCAGAGCCCATGCTGCTGACCTGGGCCTACTGTTGAATGCTTCTCTAGGGGCTCAGGCCCTAGTTGGAGAATAGGAAGCCTGGTCTGTCCTGGAGGCCTCTCAGTTGCTCTGTGACCTTGGACTGTAGCTCAGCCTCTGGACCATTAAGCAAAGCCTAGAAAACTGTTTTCTTCCTCTTACCTCATCATCACCAGCCTGGATTCTGGAGTGTTGGGTTACATTTTTAATCCACTGGATTTTGCAGATGAGGGATTGTAAAATGACCTGGGCCAAAGAGGCCAGATTCCCATACAATACCTGGGAAGGAGCCACACCGTATCAATTTGCTGCTCCTTTTTTTTTTTTTTTTTTTTTTTTTTATTCTGGGGGAATGAATTCAGGGCACTGGAACACTGAGCCATATCTCCATCCTTTTTCCTAAAAGAAATTTATTTTAACACTGAGTCTCACTAGGATGCTTAAGTTGAGGAATCTGTCTTTGAACTTGTGATCCTCCTGTCCCAGCCTCCTGAGCCACTGGGGTTATAGGCATGTGTCACTACACCCTGCCAAATGGGACTCCTTCAGAGCTCACTGTGCAGCAGTATTTCTTAGCATTTTATGCATGTTTAATTTGCACAATAGCGCTATAAAGAAGTGCATCCTTATGACCTGGAGGAAACTGAGATTCAGAGAGGTGAGTAACGTGTCCAAGGTCACATAGTGAATACAGAATAGAATTCTAGCATCTGGCCTCAGAGGCTCTCA
Organism: Ictidomys tridecemlineatus; assembly: GCF_052094955.1. Taxonomy (NCBI): domain Eukaryota; kingdom Metazoa; phylum Chordata; class Mammalia; order Rodentia; family Sciuridae; genus Ictidomys; species Ictidomys tridecemlineatus. Next base: position 114,329,828 of record NC_135481.1, on the reverse strand, counting down.
TTTTAGCCAAAGGAGCTTCCTGTCTTCATGACCATGATATCTTGAGGTTTTCTGTTCCTCTTTCTGGTTTCAATTTTATACAAGAGAAAGGGTTAAACTACCAGTTTTGGGGTCAATACATCTAGGAACAAATCCCAGTTCTGTGAGCAACTGATTCTGTGGTTTTCGGTATGCTTCCTGACCAGTTTGGGCCTCAATCTTCTCTGGCATAGAGTGAGGAGCAGGCAGGCGATGTGCAGACTGGTGGGGACAGGAGGAAATGCCCCCTCAGAAGCAGCTCACTGCTGAGCAGAGCCCCTGTCTGGCCTGGGGCAATTGGCCACCTGCAGGCACCCTGCAGGAGTGGACACTTCCCCAGGGCCAGTGCCACCTGCTGGTCACCTTGTTTGTGCCTCACTTCTTCCTTCAGAGGTTCTCCTCCCCACTGTAAGGACAAAGAGGGGAAGTCATTTACCAAGGCCACTGTCACCAGGGAGCAGGGCTGGCTCATGCTGGGCTTTGGTGCTTTCTATGGGTTGTGACCTCAGGTCAGGGCTCCTTCCTGGACCCCGCCTCGTTGCTCTGGGTCAACAACGAGAAGCAGAAATGGTGCGAGATGAGCTGGGTTTGGGGGTCCTCCTTCTCCCTGCCTCACAGTGCTCCCACCCACACCCCCTTCCAGACCCATCAGTGAGCCGCCTCCAGTCCTTTCCTGAAGGCTTGGCCTCTGTGTCTGTACCTGAGGGCTCCAGTCCACCCTCTGCAGCTGGCCTGCCCAGCTCAAGGCTTTGGGGCTGCAGGGTGCTGCCTGCAGTAGCAGTCCAGGGGGAGCAGGTCTTGGGTCCCCGAGCTTTCAGGAACCGGCCAGGATAGAGTGAACCCAGCAGGAAGCTTGGGGTCACTGTCAGGGACTGGGTCTGACATCCATGAAGCCTGGATCCCATGGGCAGGACTGTGTCAGCCCCTGGTCCCAGAGGAGGAAACCAAGGCTTGTTCCACCTTTGCCTCAGCTTCTCTGTGCAGCCTTGGCCAGGCCCTGACCCTCTCTGTCCCCCAGACCCTCACTCTAAAGGGAAGAAATCCAAGGAGGTGATGTGACATGGGAGGTGGACGAAGGTGCTCACCTGGGCTGGAAACCTTCCCCCACGTCCCCCTGCAGCCTCTCACCTCCTGACAGACACCCTGTAATTTAGAATCCAAGGTTTGTGCACAGAGGACGTCATTCATTGGGTCTCTCCCAACGCCCCTTCATCCAACTTTAGAGTGGGGTCCGGGGTCAGTGTTTGCTCAGACTCTTGCTCATGGCCAAAGTTACAGTAGTGGCCCTGCCCAGGACAGAAGCCACAGCCTCTGGCCCTGAGGCCACTGGCCATATGTCCCTTCCCTGCTGAGACCCACCCATCTCCTGAACTCAGGCTCTGATAGATGGTGACTCCCACCACCATGAAGAGTAAGCCAAGCCCAGCCGGGCAGCACAGGGACAGCCAGGGACATATACAACCCCTTTTAGCTCCATCTATAGTGCTGACAGGCAGCTAGTTAAAGAAAAAGACAAAGGTGTGTTCCACAGCGTGTGGCTGGCTCTCTCTGGATTATTTAGACGTGAAGGCCAGGAGAAGAGGTGGTGGAAACCAACAGTTTTTCATTTCATTTTGATGCCTTGTTGGAAAGAAATATTTCCAAAGGTCACGGCAATGAGTGAAGCTCAGGGTTTCCTATTCCCTACTCCTTCCCACCAGTTTTTCCTGCATAAAGTCAGGGACACATGTTTCTCTCAACCCTGTTCAGATGGCGACTTTAGTTAAGGGCTGCCCTTGGCTTCTCTGCAGCTCAGCCCTCGGGTTCCCCAACTGTATGGAGAGCAGGTTGAACTGAGGGCCTGCAGGAGGGCACTTCTCCCCACAGAGCTGGAGGGTCCTGGCCTGGGCAGGGCTGGGGCCTAGGGAGCTCTGGGGTCAGGGCTGGAGCCTAGGGAGCTCTGGGGTCAGGGCTCCATGGCTGTCCACGTGTGGCTGAGGGTGACACTGCCCTCCACCACCTCTAGCAGAGCCTCCTCCCCCTGGTCCAGCCACAGGCCCTGCCCGTCGCTATTGCCTCGTCCTGAGCCATAAAACACAGACCCAGCAGGTCACTCAAAGGCTTAGAGTTGGCAACACACACCAGTGCTTCACTCAAGGGGACACTCCCTCGGAGCCCTTCAATGCACTTTTGGGGTTGAGAATTCTTTAATTGTCCCAAGAACCCCCACTTTATATGTGGGGCCACACAAGGAGCAGAGAGTTCTAATAATCTGTCCTGGCTCACACAGCTGGGGAGGGACAGGGCCCTCCAGCTCCCCTAGTGTCAGGACATGAGTGGCAGCAGGATGGCAGGTGTCAGATCAGGCAAGGGCAGGCAGGGACCAAAGGAGGCAGATTTTAAAAGGCCACTGAATGAGGCTTTATTGAGATATCACTCCTGGTTGGAACTGGATCAGACCACAGAGTGCACAGCTAAGGGTTTGAGGAGAAACCGAGTGGGAGCTCAAAAACTCTGGACTTTCATGGGGCTTACAGAAGAAAAGAAAGGCTTGGGACAGGAAAGGTATTTTTGGATCCCTTGTCCCATTGGAGTTGGTCAGGGGAGCTGGCTGAACTCCAGGATTGGTCAGGGGGTCCTGCTGTTTGACAGGTGTTAGTCAGGAGATCCGGCTGATTGACAGGTGTGTCTGTCAGCACCTGATTGATGTTCTTTTCCTGCACTGGCTGCTTATTCTAAGTCACCACCACCAACATGACAGCAGGTGAACCATACAGGATGTGCACACACCTTGATGCTGAGGTCACAGAGCAGCCTAGGCCTACCCCTCTTCACTCAGGGCTGAGGTACCCTCAGGGCCAGGTGGGGACAGACCCTGCAGGCTCTAGCCCAGCTCCACCACGTCCTCAAGGGGTCCAAGTGCAAGGAGTTTCCTCTGCAGGCAGCATGTTCCCCACAGGACACAGCTTCAAGGTCACTGCAGCTGCCAAGTGGAAGGGCAGAGTCGGGGTGGCTCAGGACCCCGCAGGCCAGTGCCTGAGCTGGTCCCCTACTCCACTTGGAGGCTGACACTGGAAGAGCACTGGAAATCCTCTAGGCTTTGGAGGAGAGCAGTTGTCCCCACAGGACTGTGAAGGAAGCAGAGAATTCACAACCTTTAGGGCTCAGGGCAGCTCTGCATCTCCCTGGGGGTTTGCAGTGATGCAGGTGGAGGAAGTGCTTGACACAGACTGGGCCATATTGGATCTCACTACACCATGGTGGCTCTGCATGGTGTCCATCCAAGCCAGAGAGCCTCATTCTGTGCAGAACTCAGGCCTCTGATCTCCTCTGCCTTGCAGGATGATGCCGTCCTCTATCTTTTGGGCCTCCTGCTGCTGGCCAGCCTCAGCTGCCTGGCCACTGGCTGCCTGATTGAGGATTCTGAGGAGTCAGATGCATCCAAGCATGACCAGGAGCACCCAGCCTGCCACAGGATCGCCCCAAATCTGGCCAAGTTTGCCTTCTGCCTCTACCGTGTGCTGGCCCATGACTCCAACACCACCAACATTGTCTTCTCCCCTATCATCATTCCACGGCCTTGGCCTCGATCTCGCTGGGCACCAAGGCTGACACTCACACCCAGATCCTGGAGGGCCTGGGCTTCAACCTCACGGAGACTGCAGAGGCTGACATCCACCAAGGCTTCCAGCATCTTCTCCAAACCCTCAACAGGCCCAACATCCAGCTCCAGCTGACTACAGGCAGTGTCCTCTTAATTGACCACAATCTGAAGCTGCTGGACAAGTACTTGGTGGATGTCAAGAACCTGTACCACTCAGAGGTCTTCTCCACCGACTTCACAAACACCGAAGAGGCCAAGAAGCAGATCTCAGGAGTGGCCTGGGCTGTGGGCGCACAGACACTTTCAGGCCCTCTTTGGACACTGGCCATGGTTCCTAGGTCTGTTCCAAGCAGAGAGAGGCCTGGGGTCCCAGAGCAGGAAGCACTGACTGAGAGCCACCTGGTCTAAGCTGGCTTCTCCCTGCCCCTGGCCCCAGCTTCCTGGCCTTCTCCTCTGTGGGCTCCTCTCTGGACACACAAAAGGGGCTGGAACCCTGCTCATGCCCAAGTACAGGAGGCTGATGTGACATCATGGGGCCCCTCCCAAGGCAGGCAGAGGGCCGTGCTAATGACCCTGCACAGGGGCTGAGGCTCATAACTCTTCCCCACTCCCCAGGTCCCTCTCGGCAGGGGAGGCCGGGCAGGCAGTATCCTTTCTTCATGTGTGGGAACCTGGGGCTCAGAGAGAGACACAGAGGGTCAGGGAGCTCAGGGACTGCTGGGAGGGGCAGACTGGGGTCAGTTCTGAGGGAGGGACTGACCCGGGCCTGAAAGCAGGCTGGATGCTGTGGCCTTGCAGGAAGGAGCTCAAGTCACCCTCGTGAGCCTTGCAGCCCTCCCTAGCAACATGAGGAGAGAATCTCCATCTTCCCCCTGTGCAGAGCACCCCTTCCCCAGGTCATGGCTGGCCTTCCCTGTCCAGCCCCAGCCTCTGAAGTCCATTAAGTGTGGCCTCTCCTAGTTCTTGTGCGGCCTCGTGAGACAGGACAGAGTTTGGAGTCGTGTGTCTACGTGTTCCTGTGTGTGTCTCCACATGTGTGTGTCTAAGTGTGGTTTACAAGTGTGAACCAAATCAAGGAAGGCCCTAAGGCTCTCAATCCTTATTTGAGTGACAACTGGAAATTTCACAAGATATTTTCCAAAGCACATCTCACTTCATGGGTCAACAGGGACAGGGTCCTGGGCACTGGAGCTCTTCCCTGGCTCTGTGACCACGGCTGCTGACCCTGCCGTGACCTTAGACAACCTTCTCTGGATCTGACAGCCTCTGTGTCCTCCTGAAGTCCTGGGCCTCAAGGCTCCTGTGGCCCCCAGGAAAGGCGGTTCCCCTTTCCAAGGCCCCGTGCACTGCAGGACACTCATTGTTTCCTAAGAGTGTCCGTTCGGTCTTTAGGTGGACATTGGGAACAGATGTAAGATTGACGACGAGGCTCAGGATCTCCTGAGGATTTGTGGGAATCTAAAGTTGATCCTTCCTTAGTCGAAACCACGTGCCCTCATCCACCTGGTCTGGGCTGTCACCTCCCTTCTCTGCTTCAGGAGCCTGAGAGACATGTTTCATGGCACTGTGGCCAAGAGGTGGTCACACTGCAGAGGCTGTGCACCCCTTAGGCAGCACCCATGGTAGCGTGGGTGGCAGCTGGGGATCTGGCCGATGGACTTAGTCCCTGTCTGTTTGCTTCTCTGATAACCAGGGTGACCTTGGCTAATGCCCACTGCAGCCTCCCCCATCGCCCCTCTGTGCCACTGCTTAAATACGGACAAGGACAGGGCTCTGCCTCATGAGCCCCCTTCACCACACTGGTCCTGGGACAGTGAGTGGTGAGTATGCCTTTCCCTGGGGACAGCCTCTGGGAGCCTCTGGGTCCTGGGCAGGTACAAGTAGGAAGCAGGCTGCAGCTGGGCCTCCTGTCGTCTTAGCCACATAGCCACAGAGGTCCCCCTCCTTCTCCCCCAGCCACCCCAGAGCCTGGCAGTACCTCTGGTGGGTCACCAGCCCTTTCTAGCAGTGGCAGAGTCACCTAACTCACAGTCCTTGGGAGCTGATATGTGGACATAGCAGTCGCGGAGACATTGGCTCTGGTGGCCTGGCCTTTCCTGCCAGTGTCTCTTGGCAGCCTCTGCAGCCCCTTTGCCTGGGTGAGGACCTTCCTCTCTTTCTGCGATTGAGGACAGAAAGCCACAGAGGTTAGCCAGGAGCCGGCTGGTACCTTCCATCCCCTCCAGAAGCACCAAGGACAGAACCAGGACAACCCCCCCCCCCACGGGCCGTGGTTCTGAGCCCACCTTGTGCACCCAGGGGAAGGGGAGCCCTGGGAAGGCCACCTTCATGGGGTTAGAGCTGACCTTCCCCAGTGACCACTCTGAGCCAGCCGCCGCTGAGCTCAGGGCACATGAGAACACATTTCAGCCTCACAGCCCCTCTGAGGTGGTTCTGTGGTCACTCCCATTACAGATGGGAAATTGGGAACCCAGAGGTGGAAAACTTGCTCCAGATCACTCAGTGCACAGTACTCAAACTCGGGCACTGGGCTCCAGAGCCCATGCTGCTGACCTGGGCCTACTGTTGAATGCTTCTTCGGGGCTTGGAACCTAGTTGGAGAATAGGAAGCCTGGTCTGGCCTGGAGGCCTCTCAGCTGCTCTGTGACCTTGGTCTGTAGCTCAGCCTCTGGAGCCATTGAGCAAAGCCTAGAAAACTCTTTTCTTCCTCTTACCTCATGGTCACCAGCCTGAGTGTTGGGTTAGATTTTTCTGCCACTGGATTTTGGAGATGGGGGCTGGGAAGATGACCAGGGCCAAGGAGGCCATACACTACCTGGGAAAGTGCCACACCATATCAATTAGCTGATGCTTTTTTTTTTTTTTAGTAATGGGTGCTGTCCCCAGCACCAAAAAATAATAGTAAATAAATAAATAAAATAAAAAATAATAGAAGCAAAACAAAAGCAGCAAAAACATGACATTTAGTAAATGTGACAATGATGGTGACCCTGGGCTGATGTCTGCTCTGCCATAGAATGAGGAGCAGGCAGGTGATGTGCAGACACGTCGGGAAAGGAGGAAATGCCCCCTCAGAAGCAGCTCACTGCTGAGCAGAGCCCCTGTCTGGCCTGGGGCAAGTGGCCACCAGCAGGCACCCTGCAGGAGTGGACACTTCCCCAGGGCCAGTGCCACCTGCTGGTCACCTTGTTTGTGCCTCACTTCTTCCTTCAGAGGTTCTCCTCCCCACTGTAAGGACAAAGAGGGGAAGTCATTTACCAAGGCCACTGTCACCAGGGAGCAGGGCTGGCTCATGCTGGGCTTTGGTGCTTTCCATGGGTTGTGACCTCAGGTCAGGGCTCCTTCCTGGACCCCGCCTCGTTGCTCTGGGTCAACAACGAGGAGCAGAAATGGTGCGAGATGAGCTGGGTTTGGGGGTCCTCATTCTCCCCTGCCTCACAGTGCTCCCACCCACACCCCCTTCCAGAACAATCAAGGTGCCACCTCCAGTCCTTTCCTGAAGGCTTGGCCTCTGTGTCTGTACCTGAGGGCTCCAGTCTACCCTCTGTAGCTGGCCTCCCCAGCTCATGGCTTTGGGGGTGCAAGGTGCTGCCTGCAGTAGCAGTCCAGGGGGAGCAGGTCTTGGGTCCCCGAGGCTTTCCGAAAAGGCCAGGAAATAGAGTGAACCCAGCAGGAAGCTTGGGGTCACTGTCAGGGCCCGGGTCTGACATCCATGAAGCCTGGAACCCATGGGCAGGACAGTGTCAGCCCCTGGTCCAAGTGGAGAAAACCAAGGCTTGTTCAACCTTTGCCTCAGCTTCTCTGTGCAGCCTTGGTCAGGCCCTGACCCTGTCTGTCCCTCAGACCCTCACTCTAAAGGGAAAATTGCAAGTAGGTGATGTGACATGGGAGGTGGACGGAGGTGCTCACCTGGGCTGGAAACCTTCCCCCACCTCCCCCTGCAGCCTCTCACCTCCTGACAGACACCCCTGTAATGTACAGTGCAAGGTTTGTGCACAGAGGACATCATTCATTTGGGTCTCTCTCAACGCCCCTTCATTCAAATTGAAAGTCATGTCCTAGGTCAGTGTTTTCTCAGATCCTTGCTCAAGGCCAAGGGTATAGCAGTGGACCTTCACAGACATGAAGTCAAATCCTCTGGCCCTGAGGCCACTCACCATTTGGCCCTACCCTGCTGAGACCCGCCATCTCCTGACCTCAGGCTCTGAAAAATGGTGTGGGCTCAGCCAAGCCCAATCGGGCAGCAGAGGGACAGCCAGGGAGAGGCGGGCTGGGAAGATGTCCAGGGTCAAGGAGTGCTAGTGCCTGCCAGTGCCTGAGCTGGTCCCCTACAACACTTGCTGGCCAACCCTGGACATGCACCTGAACCCCTCTAGGCTTTAAAGGAGAGCACTTGTCCCCACAGGACTGTGAAGGAAGCAGAGAATTCACACCCTTTAGGGCTCAGGGCAGCTCTGCATCTTCCTGGGGGGTTGCAGTGATTCAGGAGGAGGAAGGGCTTGGCACAGGCTGGGCCGTCTTGGAGCTCACTACACCTGGTGGCTCTGCATGGTGTCTGTCCAAGCCAGAGAGAGACATTCTGTGCTGAACTCAGGCCTCTGACCTCCTCTGCCTTGCAGAATGATGCCATCGTCTATCTCGTGGGGCCTCCTGCTGCTGGCCGGCCTCAGCTGCCTGGCCACTGGCTGCCTGATTGAGGATTCTGAGAAGTCAGATGCACCCAAGCATGACCAGGAGAACTCAGCCTCCCACAAGATTGCCCCGAACCTGGCCGAGTTTGCCTTTAGCCTCTACCGTATGCTGGCCCATGAGTCCAACACCACCAACATCTTCTTCTCCCCTGTGAGCATCGCCACGGCCTTGGGCTCCCTCTCTCTGGGCACCAAGGCTGACACTCACACCCAGATCATGGATGGCGTGGGCTTCAACCTCATGGAGATCTCAGAGGCTGAAATCCACCAGGGCTTCCAGCATCTTCTCCAAAACCTCAACAAGTCCAACAGCCAGCTCCAGCTGACCACTGGCAACGGCCTCTTCATTGACCACAATATGAAGCTGCTGGACAAGTTCTTGGAGGATGTCAAGAACCTGTACCACTCAGAGGCCTTCTCCACCGACTTCACAAACACCGAAGAGGCCAAGAAGCAGATCAACACTTATGTGGAGAAAGGGACCCAAGGAAAAATTGTGGATTTGGTGAAAGATCTGGACAGAGACTCAGTTCTCGCCCTGGTGAACTACATTTTCTTTAAAGGTAAGATGAGTCAATCAGCCTGAGTGGGTTCCCATGGAAACCCCTAAGATGTTTTCCTTCCACCAGTTCTGGAACTTTCCTTGGTAGCACTGTCTGCACTGTGGCAGGGCCTCTCACAGTGGCTCCTCAATCTTCCATGCCTAAGCCCTGAAATGTCTTCTACCATCAGTTAAGTTAGAAAAGAGTTGGTAAAACCCTCAAAATCATTGACTTTTCTGCAGGATGCATCCGAGTCCTAACTGTCCTCCTGCTCACTGGGGACCCCAGCAGGGAGGGCACGTGTAATGTTTCCTGAGTAGAGAGCCACCAATGCACATTGTGGCAGGTGGTGGCAGGGAGTGGCCTTCCAGGGAAAGGCCTTGGAACAACTCTTGATGTGGAGTGTGGCAGCTGGGTGTGTGCAGGACCTGGGTCCACATCCTGCCTCCCCCACTCAATGGCCTTGACATAGGACTAGCCATCTCACCTCTTTGGGATGTGACTGTCCTAACTTGTCATGAACAATGCTGTCAGGATCTAGAAATCCCCCCTGATCTTCTAGTCTTGAAGTACACTCACCCCATCACCCAGGATGGAGCAGAGGTGGGTGAGGAGCTTCCCACCTGGCAGGCTGAGGGCGCCTCTGCTCTCCTCTCACACCCAAGCCTCCATCCTACCTGCTGCCATCCACCTTGCCTCTGTACCCTCCGTCCAGGCACATTGGAGAAACACTTCAAGGCTGATCACACCATGGAGCAAGACTTCCATGTGGACGAGGCCACCACTGTGAGGGTGCCCATGATGAACCGCCTGGGCATGTTTGACCTGCACTACTGCCCCACGCTGTCCAGCATGGTGCTAAAGATGAAATACCTGGGCAATGTCACCGCCATCTTCATCATGCCCAAGGTGGGGAGAATGGAGTATGTGGAGGACACCCTCACAAAGGAATTCCTCGACAAGTTGCTGAAAAAAGATTACAGCGGGTGAGTCAAGGCCGAGGGACGGGACAGGCACAGACCTCAAGGTCCCTCAGGATCAGTGCATCAGAAGACAGCACGGGAAGCAGGGGGGACCATCCCTGGGGTCACAGCTACAGTGAATGACCCTGTGCTACAGGAAATGCCAGGGCTCAGCTCAGGTAGCACTTGAGAAGGGACAGTGGTTGAAGAGTAGGACACAGATCCAGCTGGAGGGTGGACTTCCCTCCAAGAAAGTACATTGTCCCCTCCCAATCAATATCCAGGGCCTCGCCGGGGCACTGACACTAGCACATGTTGTGGCAGAATCAAGGACGAAGTCCTGTCCTGCAGGCTAGGGCAGCAAGAGGGAGGACTTCCTGTAGGACCGGCCGAGGTGCACAGGGGAAGCACCTGCATGGAAAGGCCCAGAACAGGAACAGGCAGCGCTGGGAGCTCAGGGCACGCTCCCACAGGCTCTGTTTCTCTGTCGCATCTCAGGCTGGTTCACTTGTCCCAGGATTCACACAGCTGGGTATGTGACAGAGCAGGTGCACTGTCCTGAGCCCAGCCATGGCCACTGGTGGAGGAGTCACACTGCAGACAGATGTGACACACATGTGCAGGTTAAGGTGCACTTGGATGGTCACCATTGCTGGCCCACCACCCTCCTGAGGTCCCCGCACTCGGGCTGGGAACAGAGAACAATGCATCCTGGGACTGGTCCCTGAGTCTTGGTGCCAGTGTGCAGCCTCAGCACAGGCCCCTGGGCTTGGCACAGGTCCCTGGGGACACCAGATGAGCCTGCAGCCTTGGGTTTTAGACGTGACAAAACTCTCCCTCACTGAGCCTGTGTCCCTCAGTCCTGCTGTACTGACCCATGATGCCCTGGGCCACAGGCCCTGGGGAGGCTCTGGCTGGGCAGGCTGGTGTGACCACGGGCTACAGGATGACGTCTGCTTCTGGGAGGACCCCCGGAAACTGCCTGGAAGGCTCCTTGGGGGAGGGGTGTGCAGGGGCCACAGGAGAAGGTGTTCCCAGTGACGGGAACCTTCTCCATGCCAAGAGCCAGGAAGCTAAAGGTAAAGGGACTTCTTACTTTAAAGGTAAAAGTCAAAGGACTTCGATGGCTGTGGGTGGGTCAGGGCATGAAGCAAGATAACCAATCAGGATAGAAAACACTTTCAGAGCACCATGTGGCCCAGCAGAACCACAGAGACTCTGTGACCACCCTCATTTCCTATCTTCATATCAGCAAAGCCACAGTTCACTTCCCCAAACTGATCATCTCTGGAACCATGGATCTGAAGTCTGTCCTGACACGTCTGGGCATCACCAAGGTCTTCAGCCATGAGGCTGACCTGTCTGGGATCACGGAGGACGCTCCCCTAAGGGTCTCCCAGGTGAGGATGGCCATGGTCCAGGGGTCTGCAGGCCAGGGTGGTGGGGGCCTGCTCAGGCCTAAGGCTGAGGTAGGTGCCAAGGGACACAGCAAGTGCCAGGAGTCCTCCTGAGGATGCAGAGCTTCACCAGCTCTGACAGGGAGGAGGACAGAGCCAGGGAGGTGGCCTACTGTGTCCTTCCAAAAATCTCCCTGAGTGGCCCAATGACCTTTGCATTTTCCTTTCCCAGGGCCATGGAATCTTTGGGCTTCTGTTTACCCACATTAACACTGAGAGGCTTAGGCTCAGTATGTTCATAGAATGTTCTGGAATCTTCCATCTGTGACATTTAGAGATAATTGTGAACCAGCAAATCTGAATTCTTACTCAGTTCTGTGGGCCACATGCTGGGGAAAACAGGAGGGGACAAGGGCAATTGCAGGTCCATGTTGGTGGCTTCCTATAGGTGTCTGGGCACTGGGAAGGTCACCATCAGAGTCCCTGTGCTGAGGACCTCGTAGCCCTACAGGGGGAGGGGATACATGTGCAGGTGACATGGAGGACGATGGTCTTCCTCTTGGGCTCCTAAGGTCCTATCCCAGGGCAGAAAAGATGGAGGTCAGGAAAGGACAGGAGGGGACCAGGCTGAGTCAGGCAGAGGCTGAGATGGGGTTGGGGGGACCTGAGTGACCCACATGGAGCCTAGGACAGGACAGGCTGGTGCAGCAGGAAGGCCCTGGTGAGGTCATATTGGTAGGAGGCTCCCACGTGGGGCCTGGCTGCAGCCTGGGGTGGCGCAGCAGGACCTCAGGGCCCCTCTGCTTCTCTGCCCTCCAGGCCCTGCATAAGGCTGTGCTGACCATCGATGAGAGAGGCACAGAGGATGAAGGGGACACCGTTAAGGGACCCATGGCCCTGACTCTTGCCCCTGAGGTGAAATTCGACAGGCCCTTCCTCGTGACCCTCTATGATCACTCCACCGAGAGCCTCCTCTTTGTGGGGAGGGTGGTGAACCCCACAATACATTAGCCACCTCGGGTGCCAGACCTGGTCCCTGCCCTGCTGGGCCCCTCCCAGATGACATTAAACAATGGGTGGCCTGGCCAACCCTGACGCTGTGGCCTCTGTGTCTCCCTCTGTGTCCTGAATGTCTGTGAGGGCTCCTGGTCACAGCAGCTCTCAGTGACACTGTGTCATGTGTGCGAGGTTCAGGTGCTGCTCAAGGATGACTGGCTGAGGCCAAGTCCTGTGGGCCTGGGCATGTCCATGCTGAGAACTGCTGTCCTGTTTGGAGTGGCCATGTCCCCAGTGCCCTCCCCCCCAGCCACCCCACCTCCCTCAGTGACCCCCAGGGAACCCCTCAGGGAGGACTCACTGATGGGCTTTAGGCCCCCACAACCCTCACTTCTCCTCTGAACCTTCTGCAGTGTCTCCCTCGTGAGCTCTGGGGACACCTCACATCCAACCATGACCCTCTGTGCCCAGACCTGGCCACTCACACCCTGGCTTGGAGTAGCTGTGACTACAGCCACAGCAGGGAGGTGACCATGGCCCATCTCACCACACTGTCCCCTCCCCAGACCTGGCCGCTGGGCCTCCCAGGGCATGTCCTAGGGGGGTTGGAGGAGGGGTGAGGAGCCTTCCTCAATGGGCAGGGCCAGGACACTGACCTCTGTCCTTGTCGTTCCATAGCTGCCCAGGAGGCTCACACGTCCCTTCTTGGAAGAGCCTCTGTCCCCAGTGAGCAGGAGGGGCTCTGTGTCACTGTCTCCCCCTCAAGCCTACCAGGCCCCAGGTCCCCAGGCCCCCAGGCCACTTACCCTATGTCCCCTCTCTCTAGTCCTGTGCCATGGCCCCAGGGATGGCTCCTAAAGGTCACGGCAGGCTGCATTGGCTGTGGCAGGGCAAGGACAGCCCCCTGGGACCCCAGCCCTCCTGCCCTGCCTGGGCTCTCACTGGGGTGTGTGCACCTGGCCCCTCCTCCAGGGTCCCCCGGGTCCTCAGGACAGCAGGAGGTCTGGAGGGTGGCCCAGGCTGTCCTGGAGCAGCCCTGTCATGGGGCGCCCTGGTCCCTTCCACCCTCAAGGCTGCTGGGCTCAAGTAGCGGGGAGCCCAGGACTCGGGGTCCCCTTCTCCTGTGGCCACACTGACACCCCAGGGCCATCTCAGCATCACCCCTCACCTCTCATGGAGGAGGGTGGACATGACGTCCTAGGTGGAGTCCTGACACAGGGTCCTCTTTACAGTCTGAACAGTCACATCTCTGCCATCACATGGCACCACCTATCAATGGGTCTGAACTCTCCCTGAAGAAGAAACAGGATCTCTAGGTTTCTACACAGGGACCTCCAACCTGCACATACACTTCCAATGATATGAACGTCATCAGTCACCCAGAATGAAGTGACACGTGAGTGTCCCAAGACCTGGATCTTAACACATAGCAGCTGTGTGACCTCCGTGAGCTTGTCAGACCTCTCTGAGCCCCTATTCCTCATTTCTGCCAGTACAGCCCACATTGGAGCTGGCCTTAGAGTCACGTCTGACATGGCCTCAGGTCTCCCAGACCTGTGAATAGAGCAGGTGGGGACAAGGACACTCCTTGGGAAGTGGTGTCTCAGTTTCTCTCCCCTGAATCCTAGTGGCCGCACCGTGATGCCCTCAGCAGATATCTGTGCTTTTCCAAGCCCCATGGAGAAAATTGAGGTTCACACCGGCCACCCGTCTCCTATGTTGTCACCGTCCCATGGCTAGTGAGTGGCCACCTGACCTCATGGCTCACCCTGTTCCTCCAACCTCTCACCCACTCTTCTGTCCCTCCCTGGGCTCATGAGCAGTAATTCCTCCTAAACCATGAGAATCGCTGTCACCTGTGCTTGGTGGCACCCAGGGCTTTCCTAGGAAGAGCCTGTGCCCTCATGGAGTGGACACACCCCACCCTCTGACACCACAGCCCTGGGAAGCCACCCACAGATCTCAATGTGGCCTCGCCCTGGCATTATGTGGGAGGGGACAGGAGAGGACCTGGCCAGCTGCCACCTGAGTGTTCAGGGGAGGGAAGGGGAGGAAGAAGCCAGAGCCTCTGACCTTTGACCCCATCTTTTGTGTTCTAAACATGCCTGTCACTAAAGGAGGCAGGACTCTACTTGGGAGATCTTCTATCCCCAGAGGGGACTTCCCCAGCTTGGTGGGAACCAGGAGGGACCCGCTGGGTGTGGGCAGTGTTTCTGGCTATTATAGTGTCACATAGGACAAAAGGTAAGGGACTTTGTAGCCTGTGTCTGGATGTCCTCATCAAAAATTAAGTCAGAAATCTCCATTCTGCAGTGTCTCCATGAAAACACAGTGACAAGGCCCTTTCTCTAGAGTCCGTGTCCTGGCCATGCCCAGCCCAGACAGCCTCCTGGGCCCCTGAGCTGGGTGGGGGGTGGGACTCACCCACCTGTGTTGAGGGGGCGCAGCACTGGAAGTCCAGAGCCCCTCGGGCACAACCACATGCCCACACTGCAATAAAACCTGAAGTGCTCCATGTTGGTCCTTTCCCTCTACTGGCTGTCCCCAGGCAGAGCAGAGGGCTGGTCATGGGAGCTCAAAGGTGCCCATACAGGCCCTAGATGTCTGGAGCTCCCACAGCCATTATTGGCATCACAGCAATGACAGGTGCTTTGGCATCAGGAATTCCCAGAGGGACCACTGTGTGGAAGTCCTAGGCAGGGACGGAGGAGAGGAAGCCTCCTCACCTCCTTGAGGGGTACAATTCCCTGTAGGGAGCCCACAGGTAGGGGTACTCAGATGGCAGGTGACCAGAGACCTGTGCACAGACCTGGCCAACAGGCAGATTCAGCATCCAACTTGGTCTCAGGAGTGGCCTGGGCTGTGGGCGCACAGACACTTTCAGGCCCTCTTGTGGACACTTGCCATGGGTCCTAGGTCTGTTCCAAGCAGAGAGAGGCCTGGGGTCCCAGAGCAGGAAGCACTGACTGAGAGCCACCTGGTCTAAGCTTCTCCCTGCCCCTGACCCAGATTCCTGGGCTTCTCATCTGTGGGCTCCTCTCTGGACACACAAAAGGGGCTGGAACCCTGCTCATGCCCAAGTACAGGAGGCTGATGTGACACCATGGGGCCCCTCCCAAGGCAGGCAGAGGGCCGTGCTAATGACCCTGCACAGGGGCTGAGGCTCATAACTCTTCCCCACTCCCCAGGTCCCTCTCGGCAGGGGAGGCCGGGCAGGCAGTATCCTTTCTTCATGTGTGGGAACCTGGGGCTCAGAGAGAGACACAGAGGGTCAGGGAGCTCAGGGACTGCTGGGAGGGGCAGACTGGGGTCAGTTCTGAGGGAGGGACTGACCCGGGCCTGAAAGCAGGCTGGATGCTGTGGTCTTGCAGGAAGGAGGACAAGTCACCCTCCTGAGCCTTGCAGCCCTCCCTAGCAACATGAGGAGAGAATCTCCCTCTTCCCCCTGTGCAGAGCACCCCGTCCCCAGGTCATGGCTGGCCTTCCCTGTCCAGCCCCAGCCTCGGAAGTCCATTAGATGTGGCCTCTCGTGGTGCTTGTGCGGCCTGGTGAGTGTGAGTGTGTTGTCGTGTGTCTATGTGTTCCTGTGTGTGTCTCCACATGTGTGTGTCTAAGTGTGTTTTACAAATGTGAACCAAAATCAAGAAAGGCCATCAGGACCCCCAGGCCTTTTTTTGGTGATAACTGGAAATATCACCAGAAAAGTTTCCAAAGCATATCTCCCTGTGTGGTCAACAGGACTGGGGCCACGGTTTGATACCAGGAAGCCGCAACCAAATGGAGACAGATTCCAAGCTGCTGAAAAAGACTTTATTGAGATTCACTCCCGGGCAGGACTCTCTAGTCCCACAGAGGGGGTTCAGGGGTTCTAAGGTGGGGTTCACAAGCTAAGCCGGCTGTAATTTTTTATTCTGCTTTGGGCATAAAGGGAGGGCTTGGAATAGGAAAGGGAGGGCTTGGGACAGAAAAGGAAGGTTTTTAGAGTCCCTTGTCCTACTGTAGGGCCCCACAAGGCATTGGTTGGGGGAGCTTGATCCAGGATTGATCAGGAGAACCCGCTGATTGACAGCAAGTTTTGTAGGGGCCTGACTCTTGCGGGTTGCCTGGTGCTTTGTTCCCTTTGCTACCTCAAACCCACCTAACCTCCCGGCCTTTTAGATGATGTAGAGTCGCTAATTCCTCTGGCTACTCTCTGCTGCCTAAGGGGACTGGGGGGAAGGGATTGCTCAGTTGGCAGTTTAGTAGGGGGTGACTGTAGGGGAGTAGGAGCATCTGGTTGAAGGTCACTGGCCATTTCACCCACGCGCTCTTGGGCGAACCTGAGGAGGCAGGGAGCAATCATCAATAGAAGGCCCATTATTACACAGGAGTGAGAGTGGGAGTCAGCTAGGATATGAGGGCAGAGTGTAGCCAGCCTGGCCAGGGGTCATTTGGTTGTTGCTGTTTAAGCCTTTCTCCCGAACGACGGAGGGTGTCCACATTCTTTTCCACCAATGCAGTGTCACTGGTACAGTAGCAGCATCCTTCTTTCAGGAGTAGACAGGTTCCTCCGTTGTCTGCTGTCAGGAGGTCTAGGGCTGAGGGTTCTGTAATGAAAGTTGGGCAAGAGATGTTATTTGCCTTTGTAGGGAAGCGAGAGAGTGGCCAGTGTCCTAACTGCTTCCCAAAGTTGATCTTCAAGCTTCTGAGTAGCGGTGACTGCAGAGCCAAGTCCTCCTGCCCCAGTCTGGAGGCAGCAAGGAGGAGGCCAGGAAGAGTCCAAGCACTACTGGTAGAAAGACTGCCCGTCTTGCCCTGGAAAGGGGGTTCGTGACAAGCCATGTTAATTCAGCCTCCCTGGACAGAGGTACTTGAGAGACCAAGGCGGAGGGAAGAGAAAAAGTGAAGGGCACGTTGAGGCCTAGATTTTTTGTTAGGGTACCATTGCATGAGAGCAAAGGTTGTGGAAGAGATTTGAATGATCTGGTCACAGGACCCCAAATCAGAGGAAGAGTAGCAACAGGGGAATGCCCTGTTGAGTTACGAAAAAGAGATCTTTCCTCAAAGGCTGGAGAGGGGGGTAGGGTTGAGGAATAGCCAGGAAGGTCAATGGGAATCACAGTTAGAGGAGTATGATCCAAACCTGCGCAGAGTAAACAGTCTGAAATGTTACTAGCTTTGGATAAACTGAGAAGCAGAAGGTCCTGGCGTGTTAGGGACATCCACGAGAAAGGGTCAGCTTTAGGATGGGCACCTGCATCCAGCTGGTGTTGGAGTTCTTCTCTTGCTCCTGGATGTTTATGTGAATTTGTGGGAACACTTGTACATGAGTCCCCAGATTCTGATAGAGGCCAAGGGGAGCTTGGCAAAACCCCAAGAATAAAATTTACCATCAACACCAGAAGCCCATTTTAGGCCCCATGAGTCCCAAATAGTTAATTTGTCAAATGCTCCTTCTCATCACAAGGCTCATCTAGGAAGCATGTCTCCCATGAATTATAAGGGTCACCCCCATAGGTATCAGGCCAGCACTTACCAGACTCCTCAGGTTGGTCTGCTGTGAAGCATAGCACTGCTGCACACAGGTGGGACGAGGTGGGTTGGTTGTGTCCATTAATGTAAAGGGTGATGACCCAATTGCAGCCAGTGGAAGGGCAATCGCTTTGACCCATAAACTGAGAGGGGGTGGTGCCATCCTGGTGCCATGTCTCTTGGATGTAGAAGCGCCTTCTGTGGGTTTGGATAGACGGTTGAGAGCAATTAATCGTTATTAAAAGAAGAAGAGGGTTGGCGAGAAATCTTGAGTGGAAGTGCAGGATTGGATATTTGGAACAGGCAGCTTTTTAAAGCAGGAGACATGGTACCATAGGGAGTGGCCCAAAAGTGTGGCCGCCTTTGGGATAGTAAGTATGACTGTATGGGGTCCCCATCCAGCAAGGTTCCAACCATTGAGGATGCAGTTCCCTAAGTAAGTCTGTGTCACCCTGTGGAAGAGGGTCTGATTCAGTTCCTGGTTGCGCTGGGATTCAGGCAAAGGATGGCAGAGGAAGGCACCAGTGTGTGTGTCCTCTTAGGAGTTTGTGTAGAAGTGTGAGATAGGGCAGGTAGGACACAAGGGGAGAGGGAGTTAGAGGAAAGCTCTGTTGATTAAGAAAGGGGCCCATGGAGTAGCTTAAAGGGGCTAAGGTCTGAGGGAGCTCTAAGGGTTGCCCGAAATCAGTTGAGGGCCACCAGCAGGAGATTGGGCCCGAGTCCAGTAGCAAGTTTAGTGAGATGATCCTTGAGACTGCCGTTAGCACTCTCAACCTTAATGAGAATCGGGGTCCGTCAAGGATATGGAGCCTCCAGGTGATGTTGAGGCCTCTGGAGAGTAGCTGAACAACCCGAGAAGTGAAGGCCGGACCATTGTCTGACTGGATGGAGGTGGGAAGTCTGAACCTGCTCAATGAGGATGGAGGTGACAGTGTCAGCAGTTTCCCTGGAGGTAGGGAAGGATTCCATCCAACTGTAGGAGAGTGCTGTCCCCAAGTCACAACCAGGTATATCCTGAGCCAAGGCTTTCCCAAGAGGTGGGGACTGTCCCTGAAGCCTTGGAGTAGGACTGTCCATGTCAGCTGTTGAGACCTAAAGGATGCAGGGTCTTCCCATGTGAAGGCAAAGAGGTAATAAGGGTCAGGATGGAGGGGCTCTGTAAAGAAGGCAGCTTTAAGATCCAGGACATTAGAGTGAGTGGTCGAAGGGAGAATATGAGAAAAAGAGTGTGGGGGTTGGGAACCACCAAGTGGATGGGAATAACCACCTCGTTAATTAGGCAAAGGTCCTGGAGTTAGCGATAGGCTCCTGAGGGTTTGTGCACTGGCAATATGGGGTGTTGCAGGGGGAGTCTGTAGGGATGAGGAGTCCCTGGGCAAGCAACCAGTCTATGATGGGTGTTAGTCCTTTCCTTGTTTTGAGATGGGAAATTGGGCACACGAAGGAAATTTAGTTTGAGGTCAACTGGATACAAACTGGTTTGTGGTAGGAGGCTATGACTGGCTTGGAGATGTCCCAGACCTAGGGATTGAGTAGGTTGGGGGCAATGGCATGGGAGGTACTGTTGGGTTGTTAGAGAGAGTAAAGATTAGAGGCAGAAGAAGATGGGTGTTGGTATTCTTGGGGGGTAGCTTGATGGTATTCTTAGGGGGTAGTTGGAGGGTGGCTCAGTCCTCCAGCACATCCTGGCTCCTTGTCCACCTGTCCTGCACCCCAGCAGAGCCGGAGGCTCCTCCCAGGGCTCTCCCAGTCACGTGCTGTCTGTGCCAGGGAGGCAGAGGTTGCTGTGCCCAGTTTACTGCCAAGACCCCAAGTAGCTGCACATTGGTTACCACAGACTTTGGTGGGTTCTTTGTCCCCATGTCTCAGACATTATGTCCTCCAGGCAGTCAGAAGCCCTCAGTTAGTTGCGTGGGGCCTCTGGCATGACCTCCAGTCTTCAACACTGGCCTCTGCCCCGCTTGGACTCTGTCTTCTTCTTCAACCGACCTTACAGGCCTTTGTCTTCCTTGGACTGAGATGTGGTTATAGGCCCCATGATCCCACAGGAGAGGACACATGCAGGAGGCCAGGTGAAGGTGACCGGGCGTGATCTAAGTCTTGTCCAGCTCCGAGTCACCAAACGTCAGACACTGACAGAAACTGCACCCCCTACCCAGAACAGGCAGAGATGGTAAAGGGACACTGTTGCTCCAGTTTGCAGGCTGCTTGGTGCAGAGTGTTGGCATTTTCAAAATACTTCCATCCTGATTATCCACCCACTCAGCAGCCTCTACAAAAACCCCTCACCAAACAGACTGCATCTCAGAGACCTGGGCTCTGCCTAGTAATTGGAGAACATCTCTGCCTAGAACTGGAATCACACATAATGGAATGACCAAAAAAGAGTGTGTGAATGGATCTCCCTCCAGGGCATAGGCCAGCTTAGCTGTTGGGTTTGGGAAGGAGAGTTTGCCATCAATCCTCATAACCAAGACCTGAGAAGGAGACAGAGGCCCAGAGTGAGAAAGCAAGTCAGAACAGGTAGCCCCCGTATCCATAAGGAAGGTTATGGAGTTACCCCCTACCTGGAGCATTATCCTAGGCTCAGCAAGGGTTAAGGGGGTCCTTGAGTCTGGGCTTCTTCAGTCTTCTGTGAACCCCAATAGTTCAAGAGAAGGAACCTTCTGCTGGTCATGCCCCATGTGGAGACGCCAAGGAAGGGCCAGCCAGGGAGCAGTCCTCTTCTAATGTCCTGTCTGCTTACAGGTGGGGCTCAGCCTGGAGGGGGGCGTGGGTTTGGGCATTGGAGAGCCCAGTGACCTTCTCATCCACATTTGAACCATCCCCTATTAGAGAGGGATGCTGGCTCCCCCTGTGAAACTCTTACTGGAGCCATGGGCCTCAGGGCCACAGCCGAGGCCTGGGTTTGCAGTGTTACCTTTGTCTGCAATGGAGCCTGCCTGGCTGGTTCAGCCAATCCCTCCCGGGCATTACAGACTTTAGAGGCCATTTTCACCAGATCTTAGATAGGGGTCTGAGGGCCCTCCTCAGCTTGATTGAAGAGGACCTGGTGGGACCAGGTGTTGGCACTGATAGGAGAAGAGACCAGTGAGTGGGGGGAGGGATCCATTGAGAGGGAGGGGGAAGGCTTGTACCAGTAGAAGAGGTGGGTGGAGGAGTAATGACTGCAGGAGAGGAGGAGGGAGAGCAGGGGGAGAGGGATGTAGGAGGGTTCTGCAACAGGGGAGGAGGAGCTGTGGTAGCAGGAGGAGGGGGAGGGGAGGGGAAGGGGAGGGTGCAGATGTGGGAAGGGATGAGATAGAGGATTGGCCTGGGTAGGGACAGGGCAGATGAAAGGCGAGGCTGAGAGCAGCCAGGATGGATCTGAAAATGAGAAAGGAGATGTGGAAATTGGAAAGGGGTTTTGGATTCTCCCTAGCACGGAAAACTGGAGCAGTAGAACAGGTGGAGCAGAGGGGAGGACGGGAGTGAATATCCCAAAAAGCCTATAAGGGATTCTGCCCATGTTCCTGTCCAGAGACAGATATTGTCCAGAGACAGAAATTGTCCAAATCAGTGAGGATTTGAAAATCAAAAGTTCCTTCTGGGGGCCATTGTGGCCCATTGTCTATGTCACACTGGGGCTAGGCCTCAGTGAAGCAAAAAGACCCAGGTGCTTATTGAAAAGCCAAGAATCATCGTTGGAGATTAAAATGCACACACACAGATAGCAGTGACAAAGATGAAGTACTTTACTGCAAGCTGGTGCTAGCTTATATAGAAAGTGAGATTCAGTTATCTTAAAGCAGGAAGCTCCCGGGGCCAATCATAGTAAAGGTCAGGTCATCACCTACGGTGCACACATGTCCACCCTGCATAAGATTCATGGGTGGCATGAGCTGTCCACGATCATGGAAGGCTGGAGGACCAATTAGAAAATTCTCAAAACAACTTGTTATCTGCCCACTGGTAACTTGCCCTCTGCCATATTGCATCAGGAGCTCCTTATCTGAAAGGCCCCGGGGAATTCTATCCGCCCACTGGCAATTTGCCTTCCGCCATGTCTGAAAGGCCCAGAGAGTTCTCAGGGAGACTCCCAACATTCTCCCTTTTTTGTTATTATATGGAAAGGGACTTAGATTCGTTCTAGCTACTTCCTGCTGAGTGGGGCCATGGCTGGGGAAGGGGTTTGAAGGAGGGAAGTTAGGAGTCCCCACAAGAGAGCTGCATAGGTTAGTATAAGGTCAGATGTGACATCACAAGATGTTCCCTGTAGCCAAAGGTCCATTATCACTTCAGTCCAGTCAGTATAAGTCTCCATGGTGGTACAAGCCAGACATCATCAGATATCTCTCTCAAGAAAGTATCCCAGGAATCTTTGAAGACTTTTTCAGTATTGTGAGGGATGTTCTCTGGAGAAGGTGGTTGATTCATCTGTGGCCAGAAGCTGATAATTTCTAAGTAGAACCTGGTTAAAAGTTTGGTTAGAGATTTTACCTATTTGAGTCTGAATAAACTTTATAATACATGTAAAAATATACACAGTAAAAAGATTACACAGAGGGTTCCAAGGATAGGCCATACCCATGCCAGAAGGGGAGTGGACATTAAGGAAGAGAAAAGGTTTTGACCTGTTGGGGTCCTTAAGGTGGCTGCCAGGTCAGTGAGCTTAACAACATTGTCTTCTTCAAGACCCAATTCATTGATATAATAACAGCATTCTTCCCCAATGAAAAGACAGGTTCTATGCTTTTCAGTGGTGAGTAAATCTAGGGCCCTGCGATTCTGAAGGGTGACTTGTGCCAATGAGGTGACCTGTTTCTGTAAGGATGTTAGAGATTCTGCTGTGGAAGTAAGTGCTTCTAAAAGTTTTGAATTAATGTCCTTGACAGCCTATAGGGAATGACCTAAGGCTCCCCCTGATAATCCTGTGCTGGCCGCTGAGGCCATTGATGAAGTGCCTATCATTAACGGAAGGAATGCAGCCTGTTTTCCATATTTTAGAGGGTTAAGGATGGATTTTACTTTAGAGTTGTTATAGAGAGTGAGCTGTGGGACTGTGGTGAATAATAAACATGGGCTAGACATGTTGGAGAGTATAATGCACCAGAAGAAGAGACCCGGTGGGGAATAAGTGGTGTGGTTGATGGTTAGGTTATGGTGGCAAAAACCTGCCAGATGGGAATTGGGAGTCGCAGATCCCAGAAGGCAAACCCGAGGAATCATGGTGTGGTTATTTTCCTCGGATTCCCATAAAGGAACATTCTGCAGCGGATTAATAGGATCTTTTCATAGGATGAGTTGAGCAAGCTGGAAACATCCAACCTGGAAACTTTTATTGGAACTGCAGCAAGTAAGGGCCGTGCTAGGGAAGCACACAGAAAGCAACTTGCAGGACTTGCATTGGGGAAAGTTTGGTTTAGGTAGGACAATGTGTCAGTGATGATCTGTAACCAGGTATAGATGGGTGAAGAATGAGAGTCAGAAGTGCGTTGGCTTTCTAGGGATGCGAGCAGCCATTGTTCTGAGTGTTTTATGTTGGTTGAGACAAGAGAGACTGGGGACTCTATGGAAACATATTTCCAGGTAATGGATAAGGAACCACAGGGAGTGGAGGCATACCCAAAGCAATAAAAGGAAGCTTTTACTCCTGCTGCCCAGTGTGGGTTCCCAGGGTCTGTATTGGTGGGAGGCAGACTCAAGTTTAAATCTTCCTATATTTAATTGCCCTGAATATGCATCATGAATTCTGCATGACCAATAGGGGAAGCCCCTGTAGGTTTCTGGCCACTGTTTGCAGTAATCCTTATTTTGGTTATATAAAAAACAAAGTAAGGGTAGCAAGTTGCTTAATGAGCTCAGAGGAAGAGAAAGAGAGTACAATATAGATGGCTGAGGATCACCCTGTTAGGGGACAGTCAGAAGTGGTAGCCAAGTGGGTGGTCTGTGTGTTTTTTGTGTGTATGTTTCTCTCACCTCAAATCTCCAGACATACGATGGTGAAGGCATTACCCTTGGGTGAGGTTGAGGATGAGGATCAGAATGTTAAGATGCATTTTTGGATATGTTCTCAGCTATGCGTGTAAGAGCAGAAACATGAGAGAGACAAATTTTTAAAGGGTCAGTAGGGTGGGGAGAGCAAGAGTATGTAGGTGTGGATTCTTGTGAGTCCTCTGGTCCATTGTTGCCAGAGTCAATTTCCTGGATGCATGGTTTGAGCCTGGATATGTGAATCCACGGAGTTAATTGATTATGTCTGAGTCTGAGTTTTGCTGCCGAGGCAGTGCACATGATAACCGAGGTGGGGCCCTCCAATTTGGGGTGCAGTTGGGGTCTTTCACCTGGGGGGCAGTAATATATCTGTTGGCCAGGTGTTAGGGTGAGGAGATTTTGAGTAATGTTTGGGTCAGGTAAAAGCCAGTCCTGGTATTTCCAAAATTCAGAGTGTAGATGGAAAAGGAGAGGTAGAGCGTAGGAATGAGGTATAGGTAATTGTTCAGTCTGTATTCTGGGGGGTAAGAATAAATGTCGTACATAACCTCAAATGGGAAAGGTTGGATGGTTTCTTTGCCCTGAGATGCAACAGGACCAAGGAGAGGACCTTAGTCCAGTCTAAGTTTAATTCCATGGTGAATTTGGTGGGGGTTTCTTGAGACACCGATTAGTTCTTTCAACTTCCCTGGAAGCTTGGGGATGGTAAGGGCAATGGAAATGCCAAGGGGTTGATGGTGCACTAGCTAGCCCCTGAGTTATCTGTGAGGTAAATTCTGGGCCATTATCTGATTGGATGGAAGTGGGCATCCCAAAACGAGGGATTATATCAGATAACAACCATCCACAACCGTGGATGCCCACTTATTGGATGTGGGAAATGCCTCTATCCACCCTGAGAATGTATGCCCCAGTACTAAGAGATATTTGATGTTTTTACCCTGGGCATGTTTGTGAAATTAGTTTGCCAATCAGCTCCCAGGGTGTGGCCACGGGCCTGATGAGAAGGATAGGGTCTGGATTTTAAGTGGGTATTGGTATTGGTCCTCTGGCATCTGGCATGTGGATGTAACTGTTGCAGAAAGGTCCAATCATAAGAGGAAAGAGGGAAAAAAGATTGAAGGAAAGTTGATAAGCTCTGGGGGCTAGAAGGGATCAGTGAATGGAGGAATCTAATGAGCTGGTGAGGGTCAGGAGGTCATTCCCCAGAGGAAGGGTGAGGGTCAGGAGGTCGCGCCTCAGAGGAAAGATGGAGGAATGAGAAAGAGGATGGGGCCTGTAAGGCGGCTGACGGGGCTGCCTGGTCAGCTTTAGAGCTGCCCACTGTGGCAGGAGAAGAGTCGTTCTGATGGGCTTTACAGTGGACTATTCCCAGCTGTAAAGGTGGTGTGGAAGCTCGTAGCAGATTAGAAATAAGGCTGGCATTTATAATAGCAGTTCCTTTAGTAGTTAGGAGTCCCCTCTCCTTCCAGATAGCTGCATGAGAAACCAGTATATGATAGACATATTTGGAATCAGTGTATAGAGAAAGATTTTTCCCTTTTGCTAGTTCACATGCTCTTGTGGCAGCTGTAAGTTCTGCTTGTTGGTTGGTTGTGTTGGGATTGAGGTAATGAATGGCACAGGAAGGCACCGGTCTGCGTGTTCCCTTCGGAGATTGTGTAGAAGTATGAGATAGGGCAGGTAGGACACAAGGGGAGGAGGAGTGATTGGAAAGCTTTGGATGGTTAAGAAAGGGCACCCATAGAGTTCCTCACAGGGGCTAAGGCCTGAGGGGGCCTTTGGGGCTGCCTGAATTCAGGTGAGGGCCAACAGCAGGAGGTGGGTCAGAAGAGCCTAAGTTCAATAGTGAGTTTAGTGAGATGATCCCTGAGAATGCCGTTAGACTTCTTAACCTTACCCAAGATTGGGACTGGTAGGAGATGTGGAGCCTCCAAGTGATGTTGAGGCCTTTGGAGACTAGTTGAACAGCCTGAGAAGTGAAGGCCAGATTGTTGTCTGACTGGATGGAGGTGGGAAGTTTGAACCTGGGAATGATCTGCTGGATGAGGATGGAGGTGACAGTGTTAGTAGTTTCCCTGGATGTAGGGGAGGCTTCTATCCAACCTGAAAAGGTATCAACCAAAGTAAGTAGGTAGCGAAGCTTTTTGTGCCTCAGCGTGTGAGTGAAGTTGATCTACCAGCCTTCGCCTGGCTGGTGGCTCCTCATCTGAGGTGTGGGGAGTTTAGGTTTGATGCTTCCTTGTGGGGATGCTGTAGAGCAGACAGAATAAGCAGAGTGGACCTGCTGGAGAGTAGTTCTCATTCCTAGGAAGTGAAAGAGGGTTTGTGAAAGTGGACAAAGGAGTTAGAGAGGGTTTTAGATGGGCACAGAGTCTCTGGAGCCAGAGGAGCTGGTCATGAGTCATAGGTCTCCATCTTGGGCATCAGGGATGGTAGTCTTAAAGAAGTAATTGACTGACTGACTGGTTGGTGAATTTGTGTATCTGATCTTGCAGGAACTTCTGTAGGCAATTTAATAGACATGGTCTTATTGGTAGAAACATAGAGAGGACTAATAGGGGTCCTGAGAGGGGGAGGAGCCAAGGGCATACTTGACTGAACATTCCCCATGGAGCCTGTTGGCTAGTTGCTGTCTCCTCTTTTCTAGCTGTTCTTTTTTTTTTTTTTTTGAAAGAAAGAATTTTAATATTTATTTATTTATTTAGTCTTCGGCGGACACAACATCCCTCTCTGTATGCAGTGCAGATCGAACGGTGGCCACACGCATGCCAGGCAAGTGTGCTACCGCTTAAGCCACATCCCTAGCCCATGCCAGGAGGCATTTGAGAGGGGAATCAGCGGGGAGGGAAGAAAAGGCTCCCATGATGAGAAGAGGTGAATGGCTGGGACTGGATCAGAATTTGGTTGAGTTTCCTGCAGGCGTCCCCCACAGGAGAAGTCAACCAAAGAGACTCGGGAGAGCCGGGGCCAGGATGGCAAATGAGTCGTCACCCAAGAGCCCAACCAGCGAGACCTTCTGAAGGCCGGGAGTCACAGGCCACCTGACATCAGGGCTTTTCCAGGAGAGGAGAAGGAAAATTTAAAGAGAGTCAGGGAGTGCCTATTCTTCTGTCCCTTATGAGATGGGCATCCAGAGAGTCCACCATA
The DNA here is from genome assembly GCF_052094955.1 of Ictidomys tridecemlineatus. Lineage (NCBI taxonomy): Eukaryota > Metazoa > Chordata > Mammalia > Rodentia > Sciuridae > Ictidomys > Ictidomys tridecemlineatus. The sequence goes on along the minus strand of NC_135481.1, from coordinate 114,303,005 downwards.
ACTGTGAAAGTGGTGGTGGGGTGCGTTCTCTCCTCCAAACTAGGCGTCAAGGGCCTTGCTGGACGTTCACAGCCAAAGCCTTTGCATACAGCCGTTTGAGATGGATTCCCAAAGAGGGGGAGGGGGACTCACCATTGTTGATCAGCAGGAGTTCCCTATTGGAGAGCCGGTGTTGGGTGGATTGTAGAAGCGCTCAAAAAAATGAACGAGGATGGAGAACCTTGAGAGAGGGGGTCCTCAGAATGAGGAATTTCCCCTCCCGGGTTTCGGCACCAATGAAAGGCCAAGGTTCATCGTGGGAGATTAAAATGCACACACACAGACAGCAGTGACAAAGATGAAGCACTTTACTGCAAGCTGGTTCTAGTTTATACAGAAAGTGAGAGTCAGTTATCTTAAACCAGGAAGCTCCCGGGGCCAATCATAGTAAAGGTCAGGTCATCACCTACGGTGCACGCACGTCACCCTGCATAAGATTCATGGGGGGCACGAGCTGTCCACGATCACGGAAGACGGGAGGACCAATTAGAAGGTTTTCAAAACAACTTGTTATCCGCCCACTGGTAACTTGCCCGCCGCCATATTGCATTAGGGGCTCCTTATCTGAGAGGCCCGGGGAGTTGTAGCCGCCCACTGGCAACTTGCCAGCTGCCATGTCTGAATGGCCCGGGGAGTTCTCAGGGAGACTCCCAACACTTATGGTGTAGGACTTGAGTGAGTCCTAATTTGACAAAATTGGAATAGAAAGCCCAAGGGAGATTTGGGGTCTAAGGAGGACTCAGTGTTTCCCATGATCTTCCAGTAACCACGGGGGTGGGTGGGAGCAGAAAAAGGCATCCCAAATTCTGATCGTACTCATCCAATGAACAGATAACAGCCGGGTGCGTGTTAAGGTGTCCCAGTAACCCACTGGAGGCCCAAACGTATCAGATTGGCTCACACGAGGACTGGGACATGTCCACAGTTCCTGGAGCCTTGAATCAAACAGGAGGGGGGTCTATGTCACGTGCGTGACTTAAGGATAGACCCCCAGGATGGAGAGGGGCTAGAAGGACAGGGTTAGCAAGGGAACTTACCTCACTCCTGTCGTCCTGGATGAAGGGAGAGGGGAAAGAAGCAGCGTAGGAATTTCCTGGTTCATTTGAAGGAGAGGATGGACCTCTACCACAGATGTGAGCCATGGGGGAGGCCCAAAATCCCCTCCTGGGTTTCCACACCAGATGTAAGGTCAGGCAGTGGCGACAAAAGGAGGCAGATTCAAAGCTGCTGAACAAGGCTTTATTGAGATTTGGTCCCCAGGCAAGACCCTCCAGTCCACTGAGCGGGTCCAGGGCAGTTACCTATAGGCTCAGCTGAACTGGAAAATTTATTGGGTTCAGGGCAGGAGGAGAGGGATTGGGACAGGAAAGGGAGGGCTTGGAATGGAAAAAGGAAGGTTCTTTGAGTTTCTTGTCCTACTGGAGTTGGTCAGGGGAGCTTGTTATGATCCAGGATTGGTCAGGATTCCCCACTGATTGACAGCTTGTTTTGTAGGCACCTAATTGTTGCTTCTTTCCCAAGTTGTGGTGAGCCGCCTCTGCCGCTTATGCAGATTATGGTCGCCATTACAAGATGGTGCTGGCTCCGCTGTGGTTTGTGACAAACAACTCCTTATTTGGGAGAGTTGGCGCATGGCTTTTCAGCACCCTATGAGAAAGTTCCACGTGGCAGCTTCGCATTGGGGCTTGAGATGCTATATTAAGGCTGGGAGGGGCATCCGAGGGATTAGTAGAAGAAATATCAAGGGCCTGAATAAACCGCTGAAAGAAGATTCCCGAGTTGCGTCTTCCTTGCAGGCAAGGGGTCCCGACACCAAGTGAGGGTTGCCTGGTGCTATGTTCCCTTAGCCACCTCAAACCGACCTAACACTGGGCACTGTTGCTCTTCCCTGAGTCTTCATCTGCTGCGCTGACTCTGCTATGACCTTGGACAACCTTTGCTGGGTCAGACAGCCATGTGTCCTCCTGTGGCCACCAGGGAAGGCAGATTCCCTTTCCAAGGACCCATGCACTGCAGGACACTTGTTGTTTCCTAAGAGTGTCTGTTCAGCCTTTAGGTGGACTTTGGGAACAGAAGTAGAGATTAAGGACAAGGGCTCAGGAACTCCTTAGGATTCGTGGGACTCTAAAGTTGATCCTTCCCCAGTACAACCCATGCGCCCCTGTGCCACTCCTTCAATGCTTCAGGAGCCTGAGAGACATGTTTCATGGTGCTGTGGCCAAGAGGTGGTCACACGGCAGAGGCTGTGCACCCCCCCTAGGCAGAGCAGACTGCTATATGGTGGCAGCTGGGGATCTGGCAGATGGACTTAGTCCCTGTCTGTTTGCTTCTCTGATAACCAAGGTGACCTTGGCTCATGTTCATTACAGCCCACCCCCCATCGCCCCTCTATGTCCACTGCTTAAACATGGACAAGGACAGGGCTCTGCCACATCAGACCCCGTCACCACACTGGTCCTGGGACAGTGAGTGATGAGTATGACTTTCCCTGGGGAAAGCCTCTGGGAACCTCTAGGTCCCTGGCAAACATAGGCAGGATGCAGTCTGGGTGGACAGGGCAGGATGCATCTTGACCTCCTGTTGTCTTAGACACAGTGACCCCAGAGGTCCCCTCCTTCACCCCAGCTACCCCAGAGCCTGGCACTACCTCTGGTGGGTCACCAGCCCTCCTGAGCAGTGGCAGAGTGCACCTAACTCACAGTCCTGGGGAGCTGATGTGTGGACACAGCAGTCCCGGGGACATTGGCTCTGGTGGCCTGGCTTTTCCCGCCACTGTCTCTTGGTAGCCTCTGCAGCCCCTTTGCCTGGGTGAGGACCTTCCTTGCCTTCTGCAGATGAGGACAGAGGGTCAGAGACGGCAGCCAGGAGCCGGCTGGCACCTTCTATCCCCTGCAGATGTACCCAGGGACAGAGTTGGAACAACCCCCCCACCGGCCGTGGTTCTGAGCCCACCTTGTGCACCCAGGGGAAGGGGAGCCCTGGGAAGGCCACCTTCATGGGGTTCGAGCTGACCTTCCCCAGTGACCACTCTGAGCCAGCCGCCGCTGAGCTCAGGGCACATGAGAACACATTTCAGCCTCACAGCCCCTCTGAAGTGGTTCTGTGGTCACTCCCATTACAGATGGGAAATTGGGAACCCAGAGGTGGAAAACTTGCTCCAGATCACTCAGTGCCCAGTCCTCAAACTCAGGCACTGGGCTCCAGAGCCCATGCTGCTGACCTGGGCCTACTGTTGAATGCTTCTCTCGGGGCTCAGGCCCTAGTTGGAGAATAGGAAGCCTGGTCTGGCCTGGAGGCCTCTCAGCTGCTCTGTGACCTTGGACTGTAGCTCAGCCTCTGGAGCCATTGAGCAAAGCCTAGAAAACTCTTTCTTTTCTTCCTCTTACCTCACTGTCACCTGCCTGAGTGTTTGGTCAGGTTTTTCTTCCACTGGATTTGGAGATGGGGCCTTTGAAGATGACCAGGGTCAAGGAGGCCACATTGCCATACACTGCCTGGGAAAGAGCCACACCAAATCAATCAGCTGATGCTTTTTATTTGTAATGGGTGCTGTCCCCAGCACAAAAAAAAAGAAGAATAAGAGGAAGAATAAGAAGCAGCAAAAAAAATAAAGCAACAAAAACTTGATATTTAGTAAATGTGACAATGATGGTGACCCTGGGCTGATGTCTGCTCTGCCATAGAGTGAGGAGCAGGCAGACGATGTCCAGTCAGGTGGGGAGAGGTAGAAATTTTCCCTCAGAAGGAGCTCACTGCTAAGCAGAGCCCTGTCTGACCTTGGGCAAGTGGCCACCAGCAGGCACCCTAGAGGTGTGGACACTTCCTCAGGGCCAGTGCCACCTGCTGGTCACCTTGTTTGTGCCTCACTTCTTCCTTCAGAGGTTCCTCTCCCCACTCTAAGGACAGGAAGAGTCACTCAAAGAGAGGACGTCATTTACCAAGGCCACTGTCACCAGGGGTCAGGGCTGGCTCATGCTGGGCTTTGGTGCTTTCCATGGGTTGTGACCTCAGGTCAGGGCTCCTTCCTCGACCCTGCCTCATTGCTCTTGGTCAACAAGGAGGAGCAGAAATGGTGTGAGATGAGCTGGTTTGGGGGTCCTCCCTCTCTCTGCCTCACATTGACTGCTCCCCCACACACCCCCTTCCAGAACCATCAGGGTGCCGCCTCCAGTCCTTTCCTGAAGGCTTGGCCTCCGTGTCTGTACCTGAGGGCTCTAGTCCACCCTCTGCAGCTGGCCTGCCCAGCTCAAGGCTTTGGGGCTGCAGGATGCTGCCTGCAGTAGCAGCCCAGGGGGAGCAGGTCTTGGGCCCCCAAGGCTTTCAGGAACAGGCCAGGAAATAGAGTGAACCCAGCAGGAAGCTTGGGGTCACTGTCAGGGCCTGGGTCTGACATCCATGAAGCCTGGATCCCATGGGCAGGACTGTGTCAGCCCCTGGTCCCAGAGGAGGAAACCAAGGCTTGTTCCACCTTTGCCTCAGCTTCTTTGTGCAGCCTTGACCAGGCCCTGACCCTCTCTGTCCCTCACACCCTCACTCTAAAGGGAAGAAATCAGAGGAGGTTAGGTGACATGGGAGGTGGGTGGAGGTGCTCACCTGGGCTGGAAACCTTCCCCCACCTCCCCCCTGCAGCCTCTCACCTCCTGACAGACACCCCTGTAATGTACAGTCCAAGGTTTGTGCACAGAGGACGTCATTCTCCTGGGTCTCTCCCAACGCCCCTTAACTGGCTTGAGAGTATTGGTGCGTGTAGCTGAGTCCTGGGTCAGTGTTTGCTCAGACTCTTGCTCAAGGCTAAGGGTATAGCAGTGGCCCTGCCCAGGACAGAAACCACAACCTCTGGCCCTGAGGCCACTCACCACATGTCCCTACCCTGCTGAGACCCACCCATCTCCTGACCTCAGGCTCTGATAGATGGTGACTTCCACCACCATGAAGGCTCAGCCAAGCCCAGCCGGGCAGCACAGGGACAGCCAGGGACATGTACAACCCCTTTTAGCACCATCTATAGTGCTGACAGGCAGCTAGTTAAAGAAAAAGACAAAGGTGTGTTCCACAGCGTGTGGCTGGCTCTCTCTGGATTATTTAGACATGAAGGCCAGGAAAAGAGGTGGTGGAAACCAAGAGTTTTTCACTTCATTTTAATGCCTTGTTGGAAAGAAATATTTCCAAAGGTCACGGCAATGAGTGAAGCTCAGGGTTTCCTATTCCCAACTCCTTCCCACCAGTTTTTCCTGCATAAAGTCAGGGACACACGTTTCTCTCAACCCTGTTCAGATGGCGACTTTAGTTAAGGGCTGCCCTTGGCTTCTCTGCAGCTCTGCCCTCGAGGTCCCCAACTGTATGGAGAGCAGGTTGAACTGAGGGCCTGCAGGAGGGCACTTCTCCCCACAGAGCTGGAGGGTCATGGCCTGGGCAGGGCTGGGGCCTAGGGAGCTCTGGGGTCAGGGCTGGAGCCTAGGGAGCTCTGGGGTCAGGGCTCCATGGCTGTCCACGTGTGGCTGAGGGTGACACTGCCCTCCACCACCTCTAGCAGAGTCTCCTCCCCCTGGTCCAGCCACAGGCCCTGCCCCTTGCTATTGCCGCATCCTCAGCCATGAAACACAGACCCTCACAGCCCGTCACCCAAAGGCTTTGAGTTGGCAACACCCACAAGCCCTTCCGTCAAGGGGACACTCCCTCGGAGCCCTTCAATGCACTTTTGGGGTTGAGAATTCTTTAATTGTCCCATGAACCCCCACTTTATACGTGGGGCCACACAAGGAGAATAGAGTTCAAATAACCTGTCCTGGCTCACACAGCTGGGGAGGGACAGGGCCCTCTAGCTCCCCCAGTGTCAGCAGGACAGCAGATGGACCACATAGGATGCCCGCCCACCTTGGGGCTGAGGTCACAGAACAGCCTAGGCATGCCACTCTTCACTCAGGGCTAAGGCTCAATCAGGATCAGGTGGGGACAGCCCCTGGGGGCTCTAGCCCAGCTCCACAATGTCCTCAAGGGGTCCAAGTGCCAGGTTCTTCCTCTGCAGGCAGCAGGTTCCCCACAGTACATAGCCTCAAGGTCACTGCAGCTGCCAAGTGCACAGGCCAAAGGGGTGGGCTCAGTACCCTGCTGGAGAGTGCCTGAGCTGGTCCCCTACTCCACTTGCTGGCCGACACTGACTGAGCACCTGAACCCCTCTAGGCTTTGGAGGAGAGCAGTTGTCCCCACAGGACTGTGAAGGAAGCAGAGAATTCACACCCTTTAGGGCTCAGGGCAGCTCTGCATTTCCCTGGGGGTTTGCAGTGATGCAGGTGGAGGAATCGCTTGGCATAGGTGGGCCATCTTGGAGCTAACTACACACTGGTGGCTCTGCATGGTGTCCATGCAAGCCAGAGAGTCACTGTGGGCTGAACTCAGGCCTCTGGCCTCCTCTGCCTTGCAGGACGATGCTGTCCTCTATCTCCTGGGGCCTCCTGCTGCTGGCCGGCCTCAGCTGCCTGGCTACTGGCTGCCTGACTGAGGATTCTGAGGAGTCAGATGCATCCAAGCATGACCAGAAGAACTCAGCCTCCCACAGGATCACACAAAACCTGGCCAAGTTTGCCTTCTGCCTCTACCGGGTGCCGGCCCATGAGTCCAACACCACCAACATCTTCTTCTCCCCTGGAGCATAGCCACAGCCTTGGCCTCACTCTCTATGGGCACCAAGGATAACACTCACACCCAGATCCTGGAGGGATGGGCTTCAAACTCACGGAGACCTCAAGGCTGATATCCACCAGAATCTTCTCCAAACCCTCAACAAGCCCATCTGCCAGCTCCAGCTCCAGCAGCAGCCTCTTCATTGACCACAATCTGAAGCTTCTGGACAAGTTCTTGGTGGATGTCAAGAACCTGTACCACTCAGAGGCCTTCTCCACCAATTTCACAAACACCTAAGAGGCCAAGAAGCAGATCAACACTTATGTGGAGAAAGGGACCCAAGGAAAAATTGTGGATTTGGTGAAAGATCTGGACAGAGGCTCAGGTCTCGCCCTGGTGAATTACATATTCTTAAAGATAAGACAATCAGCCTGAGTGGGTTCCCATAGAAACCCCAAAGCTGTTTTCCTTTCACCAGTTCTGGAACTTTCCTTGGCAGCACTGTCTGCACTGTTGTTGAGAGCCACAGCCAAAGGGGCCCCAGCAAACTTCCAGCTGCCAGCAATCTTCAGACTGCCAGCTGATGATTGGCTCACAGTGGCCCCAGCAACATCTAGCTGATTGGCTCCTCTGCGGTGATGTTCATTGGGCTGTTTCCCTGCCCTTCAGACTGCCAGCTGATGATTGGCTCACAGCGGCCCCAGCAACATCTAGCTGATTGGCTCCTCCACGGAGCTGCTCATTGGGGGACTTCTTTGGCTCCGTCCACGCGACCCAGCCAATCAGCCTCAAGAGCAGGAGGATTGTGGGAGGTGGTGAGGTTGGTGTGGGTGAGAGGCTTGTGGAAGCCGGTGGTGGCAGTTGGGCTCTGAAGGTTTTTTCCTGAGGAGCTGTTTTGTTTGGCGTTTGTAGTTCTAAAAATAAAGTTAGTTTCTTTTGACAAGTGGCTCCTGAATTGTGCCCACACAGACTGCGGCATTTGGTGGCTCGCTCGGGGAGCGACTGAGGGTAAGTGATAAGGTAAACTGCTCGCCCCTGAGGGCAGGGTGAGAGGATGAGTAGCCATTCTAAGTTTACTCTTTTGTTTTGCTTCATTTTTGTTTTAACTTGCCTCTCCCTGGAGATGAGTGAGACGGAAGAAAAACCCTCACTTCTGAGGAAAAACTATTTGTGTCTGAGGAACAGATAGGGAGAAAGGACGGATGCACACGTCAGGAGGATGGAAAGGCTTTAATGAATTTTTGTTGTTCCATTTTTATTAGATTCTGTCTCGGTTTTGTTTGCTGTTATCTTTCTGGGTTTTATTATAGTAGAAATACGGGATCAGCAATTAGGAAAAAACAAACCGAAAGACTGTTAAGTAAATTGTTAGAGGAAGGAGGCATCTCAGTAAAATCCAGAACAGTCAGGGCATACGTTGATACAATACAAAAATGTAGCCCATGGCTTTTTGAGGAGGAGTTGTTAAATATATCCCAGTGGGACCATCATGGTGAAGATTCAAAAAGAATAGAATAGAACAACCCAGGGACTCTGCCAGTTGGCACATTGCCATTGTGGACATTGGTATCTTGTTTGCTTAGTCCAAAGCCTTCAGTTCAGACAAAGGTAGAGGAAGGAGAAGACATATTGATTCAAGTAAAAGAGAAGGTCTCTCAAGTTAGTCAGACAGAGGAAAAGATTCAAGTAAAAGAGAAGGTCTTTCGAGCTAGTGACACAGAGGAAGGAAGTTTAGAGCAGAAAAAGCCAGGGGAAAAGTTACAACAGGAGACTGCTAATAACACCTTTCTATCAGAGAGCATAAGTGTCCAACCAACAGCACCACCTCTACAGGAGACTGCTACTAACAGCATTCTATCACCAGAGGGCATAAGTGTCCAATCAACAGCACCACCTCCATATGCTAGGAGGCTCCCAACACCCGCAGTTGATAGTTGGGATCCTGAGACAGGATCTCAAGTATTAACATGCCCTGTATTTGAGGTAGGAGGGCAGCGAATTTACCAGGGTTTAAATTTCAAATCAGTGAAGGAGCTAAAAGAGGCTGTAACAACCTATGGTCCTCAAGCACCCTTCACTGTAAGCTTGGTCGAATCCATTAACAACTTGAACATGATGCCAGCAGATTGGGCTAATACGTTGATGCACCGTGGCAGAGCCTCTCACAGTGGCTCCTCAATCTTCCATGCCTAAGCCCTGAAATGTCTTCCACCATCAGTTAAGTTAGGGAAGAGTTGGTAAAACCGTCAAAATCATTGACTTTTCTGCAGGACGCATCAGAGTCCTGACTGTCCTCCTGCTCACTGGGGACCCCAGCAGGGAGGGGCATGTGTAATGTTTCCTGACTAGAGAGCCACCAATGCACATTGTGGCAGGTGGTGGCAGGGAGTGGCCTTCCAGGGAAAGGCCTTGGAACAACTCTTGATGTGGAGTGTGGCAGCTGTGGGTGTGTGCAGGACCTGGGTCCACATCCTGCCTCCCCCACTCAATGGCCTTGACATAGGACTAGCCATCTCACCTCTTTGGGATGTGACTGTGCTATCTTGTCATGGACAATGTTGTGAGGTCTCAAAGGATTACCCAAGTTACACATGGGATTGTGGGGGACCGTCTCAGCTGAGCGGCTGCCATGGACCCTCAGCCTGCCCACCTGCTAGGACTCCACACGACCCAGGTCTTAGGGCAGCTTCCACTGCCCCAGGGCAATGGCCTAGGGTGTCCTGAAAAGTCAAGGTGTTTTACTGAGCTTTTCAACACTGTCACTTAAAGACCCAACCAGAACAGTTTTACAGGAGAACAAGTTTATATGGGCCACACAGTTGCAGAGTCTCAGTCCATAGAAGGCCGGCTCTATTCTTTGGGGCTTGAGGTGAGGCAGGACATAATGGCAGAAGAGTGTGACAGAGGAAAGAAGCTCACATGGTGATCAGGAAACAGAGAGAGACTCCTCTCTGCAGAGACAACATATATACCCCATACCCACACCCCTAATGATCACGGATCTACCCACCTCCACCAGCCCCAGCCCTAATTACCACTGGGTTAATGTCATCAGGGATTAATTTACTGATTAGGTAAAGGTTGTGGCCTAATTATGGGGGACACTACATCTAAACAATTGCACAAAGCCAGGAGACTTCCTACCCACCCTGCCTCCCTTGTTCCTGGGAAGAGTGCTGCAATGCAGAGCCCCAGGCCACCATCAGGACAACAGAGGGGCCAGCTCTACTGGACTTAGGGCAGGTCTCAATCCTCCAAGCACCATTGAGACATGTGGGCTCAGGGTTCCCTAAACAAAGTCTGCTGGCCCAGAGAGTGAGGAGCTCTTGCCCAGCAGAGGTGGGCTGCCTGGACATCTGAGATTCTCTTGTGAGTACAGGACACAGATTTAGCGTGCACTGAATATTTGCCCTGAGTGACAACTGAACTGCCAATCAACAAGGACCCTGTGGTCCAGGAGAAGAGGTGCCACTGTAGGACTGGGACCAGAGCTTTTCACTTAATCCCAAGCCGCCTTCAATAAAAATATAATTTTAATCAAATGCTCATTGGGCACAGTTAGGAGGCATCTCCATGGCAAGGTTTTCAGTGAAGAGAACAACAGGGAACCAATGCAGCCTTTGTAGGACAGGCTCAGAGTAACATTTGCCAAAAATTACAAACCTAGAAGCTCTACTGGGGAGTGTGTCAAAGAGCTGATTAAGGTGGCCATCACGGTTTTCATCAATTGAGACCCAGAGGTCCAAAGACAGGCGGACCCAAAAGAATAAAAAGGAGGATGGATCTGAAAGGGGGGTCTCATTAGAATAAAGCCAATGGTCCAAATGTTTATAAGGAAAAAAAGTGTGGCCACACAAAAGAGGAAGGCTCCAATGGCCCTGGCAGACAAGTACCCACTGCCATCCTCAGAAGCTAGGACTTGAGCAGAGAAGGAGCGAATGCTTTCCCCCAGCCTTTGGACCCAGCCCTACTTTTCACCCTCTTTTCAATTTTTTCCCACTTGCTGGGAAGTTGATTATTGAGAAATATGGCAGGGGTCCCATAGACACACAGCTCTATCTGATGCAGGGGACCCAGGGCCTCAGGAGGACTCAGCTGCTGCAACCCCTCCCCGCAAAAAAAAAAAAAAAAAAAAAAAAAAAAAAAACCAGAAAAATTTTCATGTTAACATCTGGCTACTTTCTGCTGAGTAGTAGAAGGAAGCAGGGAGGTCAGTTGGTTGGAGAGGAGGGCCAGGAGGCCCCATATCCATGTGCTGAAGGCATGTATCTCCTCTGGGGAGAAATCCATGAATGTTCCCTGCAACTATGAAAAGAAACAGCATTGATTTCTGGCATGTCGTCCAGTCTGTAGGGCTTGTAGAAAAAAGGCCTATGCCCAGGAGAAGGCAGGTTAGAACATATAAAGCTGAAAACCAAGGGCTTATTTCTTTGGCATGGTGGGGTAGAGCTTACTCTCTCTCTCTCTCTTACTCTCCCCCTCTCTCTCACTCTCCCCCTCCCTCTCCGTCTCCCCCTCCCCCTCAATCCCCCCTCTTCTCCCCCACTTCTCTCACTCTCTCTCCCTTCTCTCTCTATCTTTTTTATTAGTTGTTCAAAACATTACATAGCTCTTGACATATCATATTTCATACATTTGATTCAAGTGGATTATGAACAAAATTACAACTATCTTATATTTGATAAAGGGGCTAAAAGCATGCAATGGAGGAAGGATATCTTCTTCAACAAATGGTGCTAGGAAAACTGAAAATCTCTCTCTCTCTTCCCCCACTTCTCCTCTGCGACTGCCCGCTACATTCCTGCTAATAAAATCTCAGACAGGCAAACGATTGTTTTGGCTTGTTGGGTTTATGGAGCTTTTCCACCATTCCTTACAGGGTGAGAATGAGATCCTCTAATATGGGGGCCAACTAAGCAAAAGGCCTTTGAAGACATTAAATAAGCACTCCTAGTGCATTGGACTAGGGCTCCCTGACTTCACAGAACTTTTCTTTCTGTACATTCATGAACAGTCTGAAGTGACTGTGGGAGTCTTGACTCAGGTGCTGGGGACATGGACATCTATGCAAACAGCTGGACTCTGCAGCCCAAGATTGGCTACCTTGTTTATAGGACCTTGCAGCCATAGATCTTCTGGTGTGGGAAGCTGATAAACTGGCTATGGGACAAAAATTGGTTTTCAGGGTTCCTCATTTAATTTTGACATTTTCAGAGTACGAAAGAAATATTGGTTGACTAATGAGAGATTGGTCAATATCAAGGCATATTATGTGAAGACCCATGTATCCATGTTGAAATCATCCAGACTCTAAAGCCAGCAACCTTGCTGCCCATGGGACCTGGACAACCTGATTACAACTATTGAAGTCATGGATGGGATGTTCTCTAGCAGACCAGACCTGGCAGAGCAGCCCATCAGGTGTGGGAGTCCACCCTTGCACGTGATTGAGTTACCTCCCCTGCTGGGTGAGAGGTGCTCAGACACTCTTTTTAGGTGTTAGAGCTTTCCCCACCCTTCGTGGGTCCAAGGGCTTCTTCCTGTCTCACCACTGCCCCTGAAGATCATCCCACTTGACCTTGCCATATTGCCCCCTTGACCTTCATTAGATGGTATTTTCCCCAGAATTCTTTGTTCCCTAATAAAAGCCCCCCCCCTCTCTCTCTCTCACACTTCTTCAGTAAACCTCACTATATCTCTGGGTAGCTTGAGGCTGGGGGCTGGAGGAGCCATCCTGGAGCTGGTTTAAAGGTAATTGGAGTCTGTGCCTTTAATTTAAACTCCCTTAGGATTTTCCCACATTGCAAAACTGTTCATACCGTCTGCACTGGCCATGGAATAAATGTGGCCCCTTTGAAGGAGGGGCACATGGGTAAAATCCTGTAGTTTGAGTGGAGAAGCATGCACTATATAAATTTAGTGTATCATGACATATTTGTAGGGTCACAGAGGTAGCAGATGATTTGGAGCCAAGGACATTAAAGATTCATAATGGGAAATTCAACTTCTACAGATAAGGACATGTATTTAACTATTTTAGAGACTGTAGTTAATCAAAGGGAAAAAAAGTCAAAAGGACCCAGCTAGCACAGTTCTCAAATATGCTGGGCGAGTTTTGTCCAAGGTTTTGTGATCAAGATTTACCAGATTTAAGGATTTATGTTCTTGGGAGAGATTAGGAAGAAATTTACACAAAGCTTGTCTTTCTGATGAGTTGCCTAACAGTACTATTGATAATATTCAGAGGGTTGGACTACATTAGAAATTTGCCTTTTTGATAACTTGGGTCAGAGTTCTTGGCCCCCAGAAGATCTATTGAAAGGTATTCAGAGAGCCATCAAATCTATACAAATGGAAACATTGCCCAAGGCTAAAAGAGTCTCTCTTTCATTACTGAGGTTGACAGCAGAATCCAATTCAATTCAAATTACCCATCAGGTGGGTAACCTTGGAGCCAGATCCAAAACTGAGAGATTAACTCCACCTGAATTTGACTGGATTAGTTAGGAGAAAAACCATGGAGAAGAAGCCTCCAGAGGGGTAGATAATCCCCCTCATCCAGAGGAGAATGGAGAAGAAATTCATGGAGAGGTAGAGAGTCCTCCTCCTCCTTGAGGCTTTGGGAAACAAAGCCAAGATGGAGGCGAGGAAGGACACATGGATGAGTCTCAGACCAAGGAAGATGACATTGAAATCCAGGAATTACCAGAAAATTTTAACAGATTACGTCTAGCAGGACCTGCTATAGCCATTCAAATCTGGCTACTTCCAGTTAGGAGGACAAATTTTAGCATGTACTCTGAGCTAGCAATGACTTTTCTCACACCATTACAATGTGGATTTAGGAAGGCTCAGGAAGCAGGGGAAAACTTTAGTGGATTTCAGTTTTCCCAGTTTTTGAACAGGTTAACAACCAAGACCAACATGTCTGCTTTTATACTCTAATTCTGTTTAACACTATTAAGGAGTCAAAAAATGCTTGTAATGTATATGGACTTAATTTGCCATTTGTGCAAAGCTTACTCTAAACAATCTGTCATCAGCCACTTCCTACCAGTGACTGGGTGTCTATCATGTGTTCTTGCTTAAGCAGTGGAGATTTTTGCTTTGGAGGTCATATTGGTCCAATTATTGTTCAGAGCAAGCAGAAAGAAATCAAAGGCAGGTTATTCAAACCTCCATGAACATGTTTTTGGGGACAGGTGAATTTGTGCATTTGTAAAGACAGTTGAAATACGAATTTGCAGTCTGTGTTCAAATAACTGCATGTGTTAAGCATGCATGGTGTCAAATTAACTCCGGGCACCAGTCTAGTTTAGTTCTACCTAAGGTTAAAAAATGTGTAGACGAGTTAAACTCAGACTTTATAGACAGACTATATCAAACGGATAACTGATCCATCCGAGACCCAGGTGCTTGTGAATTTATCGTTAAACAGTTAGCATTTGAAAATGCAAATAAGCTTTGTTAGGATGTTCTGAGACCCAGAGGAAAAAAAGGAACAGTTCAGAATTTATTCGCTTGTGTTCAGATATTGGCCCAGCTCAATTACAAGTTTTTACCCTTGCAGCTGCCTTAAAACAAGCATTTCAACTGCCATAGCCAGTACACTAATCCTTTGGACAGTGTTTTAATTCTGGGATAAATGGTCATTTTGGGCAAGACTTCAAAACCCAGCACTATAAGGCCAGGGCTCTTCCTGCTTCACATCATTGCCATTATAGGGCGAGAGACCATATGGCAGGGGAGGAAATCAACCAAGATGGTGTTGATCCACCTCCATTTTAGCCTTCAATGCATGATCAATGCATGGTGAAAGATCAATTTTCCACCAGGACTAATGGACTCTTTCAACCTCTAAGATAGTTCTTACACTCTAATGCATGGCCACCCCTTGCTTCTAATATATACACAGTTGTCTATTTTGTTTTTGCTACTGGTTTGATAATAGTATCTTTTACCAAGTGGACTCTATGTAAAAAATTTTGTTTATACTTATTTTTTATCTTGCTTAGATAAGTTTTCTAGGATTTGTTGGATGTTATTAGTTTGGATTTGTTAATTTATGCTGTTTAACCTATGCTAACCAAAATGGTATTCTATTACTCAGTTTGATTTCTTTTGAAAACCTTAAGGGGTTATGCCCTACTCCCATTCCATCCACGGAGATCATGTGAACCATGTGTCAAGCCAATCTACTGAAACAAAGTGGTGGTAAGTGTATAGGACGATGGAAAATCTCTGTAAACTCAACAAACCAAAACAACTTTACCTGTCTGAGATTTTATTAGCAGGACAGTAGCGGCCAGTTGCAGAAGAGAAGGGAGGAGAGAGAGAGAGAGAGAACAGGAGCAGGGTGTTGATTTTTATGGGCTTAACCCAGGATGAGGAGGAGCAAGGCAAGTGAGCTGTTACTTCCTCATTGGCCAAGAGTTCCAGCCACTTCAGGGATTGGCGATGAGCCATTCAAAGTTCACGCCATTCACAGGGATTAGAGGTGGTGGTTTGTACTTGGTGATTGAATAGGTCGGGACAGAAACCCAGGGCCCCGTCAATCCTCAGCTGCTAGGCCCAGCAAGTCACTGGCGGGTGACTGACCTCAGCTTCCCTCCGGGAATTAGGGCTTTCTGATCCCCAGTGGCCAGGATATCTACATCTGTGGCACGACCTTGGTGGTGCCCTGTCGTTAGGGCAAGCTCTAGTCCAATGTCCTTCATCACCACACTTAAAGCAGGGCCCAGGGGGTTCATGTTGGGGGGTTGTTGTCTCCCCCTTTCCATAGTTTGGAAGCAGGGGCCAGAGGGTCCTCATTGTGGGGGTTGTTTTCTCCCCCTTTCCATAGGTTGGAAGGAGCCCTGTAACACCTGGGCCAACATCTCGCATTTTTGGCATTTTGCTCTTTCATCTCTGTTGTGGTAGACCTTGAAGGCCATGGCCAACACCTCCGTCTGATGAGTCAAGGGTCCACTCTCTAATTTTTTTAGCTTTGCCCAGATGTTGGGGGAGCTTAGAAAATGCTGCAGTCTGGCTGGGCACAATTCAGGAGCCACTTGTCAAAAGAAATGAACATTATTTTTAGAACCACATACGCCAAACAAAAGAGCTCTTCAGGAAAAACCCTCAGAGCCCAACTACCACAACTGGCTTGCCACAAGCCTCTCTCCTCCACAAGCCTCTCCAGCTCCCACAATCCTCCTGCTCTTGAGGCCGATTGGCTGGGTTGTGTGGGCGGAACCAAAATAGTCCCCCAATGAGCAGCTCCGTGGTCTGAAAGGGCAGGGAAACAGCCCAATGAGCATCACCACAGAGGAACCAATCAGCTAGATGTTGCTGGGGCCGCTGTGAGCCAATCATCAGCTGGCAGTCTGAAAGGGCAGGGAAACAGCCCAATGAGCATCACCACAGAGGAGCCAATCAGCTAGATGTTACTGTGGCCGCTGTGAGCCAATCATCAGCTGGCAGTCTAAAAGTTTGCTGGGGCCCCTTCAGCTGAGGCTCTCAACATCTCCCCCTCTCAGTTTAAACAACATGTGGCTTAGGGACTGTGCCTGCCTTAGGTTGTCCAATAGTACATATGGTCCTTACCCATTATCGGATGAGCTGACCTCAAGGTGAGAGCCTCTTGTCTTAGGTTGGTACCACTGCAATTGGATCTTACCCATGACTGACTATCGGTCCAGTATACAGCCAACCTGTGGAGAGGTCTTTGTACCAGCAGGGGGTGAGGTTGTTTGCCTCACCTCTGTTGGCCCCCAAATTTTAGCTGAAGGATCATGACAAGCAAAAGGGAGGAAGATACACCAAGCCAATTGACGGCTCCTTTTGGGAAAATTGTACCACCGATAACATCATCAGCAAAAATACCCAACACTACCACAAGTCACTGCACCAACAGATAGTTCACAATGCATACAGGTGAGTTCACAATGCATACAAGTGATACATAGTCCAGGCTAGATCTGCAAGCAGTTCAGTGATGGCTATTGCAGAAGCTGTAGATTCGTTTTATCTTTGTCTTTGCCAGCACTGGGATGAAGATAGGAATTCTGGCAATAATGGATAAGGAAAAAATTATGTAACATTCCAGAAGGCACTAAACAAAAACAATTTTCTTAACAATTTACATTGTCTTGAAGAGAATTATTAAATATAATGAAAAGGAAAGGTGAAAGTAAACAAACAGATCTGTTAACCTCCTTTTTTGTTCACATATTAAAACAATCCTCAACAGCTGTTTACCCAATTTAAATTAAACCACTTAAATCACGTGAATAAAAAAAATATTTGGATCCATTTTTTCATGAGTGCTCATCATATATGATATATGGACATTCAAAGTACATTCAAACATGTAACAGAAAACACAAGTGTGCACACATAATATAATACATACAACACATAACATAATAGTAAAGGCCTTATAACTTTTTACAGGTGAAATCTCCATTGCAATGTTTAAAAACTCTATAGTCAAAAAAATAGAACTGATCAGCAAAACATTAACTTAGGTCTGTATGAGCTCAAAAAACAAAATAGAACTTCATGATATGGCAAAGGGCAATAATAAAATAGATATTGAAAAAAGCATCATGGTTCATCCAGATGTAAGGATAGCCAAACTGGAGTTTTGGATATCAGTTGTTATGGATTTGAGCCAAATCATCTTCTTTTTGGTCTGTAGAAATCGCTTTAGTTAATCTCTTGGGAATCCAAATCAGCTGCTGTTCTCCCTGTGGAAACACTAAACAGACCCCTGACTCCAGACAATCACTGAGTCAGGACCTTACCATTGTCCTCTTAGTATATCCTTCCAAAGTACCTTGGGCTTATGTACATTTTTTGGATACATATGCCTTTCCACAGCACTAAGCCCTGATGAATCCAAATTTAAAACTTTAGAGTAAAAAGGGTTATTTTAAGTTTATCTTTGGGGAATATATACCCCTTCCCAATTCCATCTTTTTGCTTTAATAAGTACATTTTAATAGTTTGATGAGCTCTTTCAACTATGCCTTGTCCCTGTGGATTGTATGGGATTCCTGTTATATGAGTAATGCCAAATGATGAGCAAAATTGTTTAAAAGAGGTAAAAGTATAACCAGGACCATTATCTGTTTTTAACTGTTTTGGAACAACCACAGTGGCAAAATTTTGTAAGCAATGAGCTATAACATCTTTAGTTTTTTCTCTAGCATGAAGGGAGCCCATCAAAAATCCAGAAGAAGTATCAACTGTAACATGCAAAATATTTTAATTTTCCAAATTCTGGCAAGTGTGTGATGTCCATCTGCCAAATATGGTTAGGTATCAATCCTCTAGGATTGACTCCAAGATTAACTTGTGGTAAAAAGGTCACACAATTTTGACATTGTTTTATTATTTGTCTAGCTTGTTCCTTAGTTATTTTAAAACGCTTTTGTAAAGTATTAGCATTGACATGGAACTTTCTATGAAAATTTATAGCTTCTTCTAGTGTAGAGAAAATATGTATGTCATGTGTAGTTTTATCTGCTAAATCATTGCCTAAACTAAAGGCAACCGTGTATGTGCCCCGATATGTCCTATAAAGAATGGATCTTTTCTGTCCCATATTAGACTTTGTATAGTGGAAAGCAAAGAGAAAACAGTAGAGGAAGGGGAAATCCTACCAGCATCTTCAAGGGATAGTATAGCATTAACTATATATTGACTATTGGAAAATAAATTAAATACAGAATCTTTAAACATCACAAAATCTTGTAATACTGCATTAAGCTCTACCTTTTGAGCTGATTGTTTGGGTACTAAAAATGTAAAAGTTTGATCAGGTGTAACTATTGCTGCTGTACCATTATTTGACTCATCAGTGAATGTATTTGGAGCATTCATAATAGGTGTTTTTCTTGTCATTTTTGGAAAAATTACAGGATGCAATGACCAAAAAGACAATAAAGGATTAGATGGTAAGTGGTTATCAAATGAAACATTAGACTTGCACATGATTATTGCTCAAGTATTTAACTCATTAGCTAATTCATCAATTTGATTCATAGTATATGGAGTAATAATTTTATTGGGAGAAATTCCAAACACTCCCTTTGCTGCTTTTATTCCTTTGAGTATTAATTGTCCTACAGCCTCAGGATACCTAGTAAGAATAGTGTTAGGAGAATAAGATACATGTATCCATAATAATGGACCTTCTTGCCAAAATACTCCTTTAGGAATATTTTTTGTTGGTAGTACAATAAATAATAAAGTCAAACTTATATCAATTCTATCCAAATGCATATTTTCCATATATGTTTCAATGATTTTTAATGCATTTCTTGCTTCAGGCGTTAACATGCGGGGTGAATTTGGATCTGATGGACCTTTTAGGATATTAAATAAAGGTCCCAACTCTCCTGTTGGTATACCTAGATAAGGCCTTATCCAATTTATGTCTCCTAATAACTTTTGAAAGGCATTAAGTAGTTTTAGTTGATCTACTCGTATTTGAATTTTTGGTGGATGGACCATGGTTGAGGATAATAGAACTCCTAAATAATTAATTGGAAAATCTAATTGTACTTTATCTATTGCTATCTCTAGATTATAATTTTTTAATAAGTTTGTAAGTGTGGCATACCATTCTAGCAATGTGATTTTAGCTTTGTGTGCTAATAATACATCATCCATATAGTGAAATATTTGTAGTTCAGGATTTTGATTTCTAAGTGGCTGGATTACTTTGTTAACATAAATTTGACACATAGTTGGGCTGTTAGCCATCCCTTGAGGGAGTACTTTCCATTCATATCTCTGATCAGGAACTTCATGATTCAGTGCAGGGATAGTAAATGCAAAACGTGGACTATCCTCAGGATGAATTGGAATTGAAAAAAAACACAATCTTTAATATCTATAACTAAAACAAACCACGTATTTGGCAAAGCAGACAATTGAGGAATCCCCGATTGAGCAGGTCCCATAATAACCATCTCATTATTAATGGCTCTTAAATCTTGCAATAATCTCCATTTACCAGATTTCTTTTTGATGATAAAAATGGGAGTATTATGGAGAGATACAGAAGGTTGTATATGTCCTTCCACTAATTGTTGTTTGACCAGATCATGGGCTGCTTGTATCTTCTCTTTAGTCAGGGGCCACTGAGGAACCCATACTGGTCTTTCTGATTTCCAAGTAATTTTTATTGTCTCAGTGGCCTTTCTGAAAATCCAACCCATGTCTGTATGTTCCTTGATCTATTTGTATTGGTGCTGCTATACCTTGTTCTTGTTTTTCTAATCTTTTCCCTTTCCTAAAACCTTGTCTAGTCATAATAGTGGGTGCATTTTGGTTGATGTTATTTGTTAATGTCAAACCTAATTGATCTAGGACATCTCCTCCCCATAAATTTTCAGGAAGATGATTCAATACATATGGCTGTATAGTTCCCTCACATCCTTCAGGATCCTTCCAAACTAATACCATTTCAAATCTAAGGGGACTAGTCACCCCTCCCAGGCCTCAAAGCTTTTGAGTGGCTTGTTGTAATGGCCAATGTTTTGGCCATTCTTGACGACAGATGATGCTAAATTCTGCACCTGTATCCAGTAGCCCATTAAATTCATGTCCTTGAATGTTTAGTTTTAGCATGGGTGAGAAACTATATTTAAAGAAAGCATAGCCCAATCTACACCTGTGTAGCCTAATCCCTTGGAACCTCTTTCTACAGTATGACTAGAAAATTTATCATGTAGTCTGGGTATTATTAGTAACTGTGCTATTCTATCTCCTGGTGAAATTACTGATATACCCTTTGGAGAACTGGCTATAATTTTTATTTCACCTTCATAATCGGGATCAATTATCCCAGGACTGATTAAAAGGCTGCAGTCTGGCTGGGCACAATTCAGAAGCCACATTTCAAAAGAAACAAACTTTATTTTTAGAACCACATGCCAAAAAAACAGCTCCTCAGGGAAAACCCTCAGTGCCCAACTGCCACAACCAGCTTGCCACAAGCCTCTCTCTTCCACAAGCCTCTCCACCTCCCACAATCCTCTTGCTCTTGAGGCCGATTGGCTGGTTCGTGTGGGCGGAGGCAAAATAGTCCCCCAATGAGCAGCTCTGTGGTCTGAAAGGGCAGGGAAACAGCCCAATGAGCATCACCGCAGAGGAGCCAATCAGCTAGATGTTGCTGGGGCCACTGTGAGCCAATCATCAGCTGGCAGTCTGAAATGGTGGGGAAACAGCCCAATGAGCATCACCGCAGAGGAACCAATCAGCTAGATGTTGCTGGGGCCGCTGTGAGCCAATCATCAGCTGGCAGTCTGAAAGTTGCTGGGGCCCCTTCGGTTGTGGCTCTCAACATCAAAAAATAGGTCATAAGAAGTTGCCTCCCGTAGATTGGAAGATGGCTGCGAATAGAGTGAGTCATCCCCATGTACCGCATCACTGGGCAGGTGATTAGGAAGTTTAGAATGGCCAGAAGCTATCTTGTTAGGAATTTCCAGCAAAACTGGGGTGCACTGAAACCTAGAGGAAGGATTTCCAACACCCAAGGATCAGTTTCTGCGGCTCAATCGCAAGTGAACTGTGCACCTGGAGATTCAGGCTGATTGATCAGTGGCCAGCCCTGCAGCCAGAGCCTTCGCACTGACGTGCCAGCAACTCAGAGAAATAGTGCTACAAATTCTGTGGGGTCCTGACAACTGTGCCCTCACAATGCTCCAGGCTGAGTTCTGGGTTTGAGACAGAGGGGAGAAACAGTCCAGATCTGTCCTCCACACCGGACACCCCACTGAGGAAGCCAGCGGCCACCATCTTGGAGAGCTGACGTCACCATCGCCAGTTTCCAACAGATATGACTGCATCATAGCAAGTTCAGCAACAGAACTGGTGTGTGACATTTAGCCCTTCTCCCATAGAGTGGGGAAATCGCATAAAATCTCTCCCCGGCTTTCTGGGGGCGTGATTATCAGAGTGAGCGTGAATAGAGGTGTGGGGAAAGGTAAAGGCACCTGACCTCCAACTCCCCCCTACCACCAGTGGCGAAACCAAAACCTGTCTCACCCGCTCGCGAAGGAGTGGCTATTGGAGGGAATCGAAAGAATAGGGGGCTGGTTCCTATTAGCCGTGCTCCACATCCAGGGAACTGCAGGCCCAGAGTGTAGCTTGAACTGCAGAGAGGTATCACATTGGGAAAGGCCTCTCTGGCGGGAGAAGCGAGGAGACTAGAGGCCAGGAATAAACCAAAATGAACAGGATGGAGAGACACCAGGTGGAGGAGGAGGGAGCGGCCTCATATGGATTGTTTCCTAGAGCCAGAGGGCAAAATCTTGGTCCGGAAGGCACAGCACCACCTACTGGAAGCAAAGAAAATAGAAGCCTAACATGCTTTTTTTTAAAAATTGTAATATTTATTTTACTTTATTTTATTATTTTTTATCATTTCTTCTTTTTTTCCATTTTGTCTCTTTCTTTCTTCTCTCCCTCTCTCTTTCTTGGTTTGCTTCCTTACCTTTTCCCTATCTCTCATCCCAAGCATGACCACTCCGATTACACGTAATTTACTAAATGTAAATATATGAATATTATGAGATGGTCATAGGTCGCCTAAGCCTTTAACTATCCCCAAGTACTCCTGTCTATTCTCTTGTTAATATTCACCTGCAATTGAGCAACCCCCCAAAGAAGCTAACATATACTAACCTCCATACCATCAAATCACCCGACCTTAACATAAAATCCTAAGTTCAAACCTCAATTATCTATATGTCATCAAAAGCTGTAGGACTTTAATGAAACTAATGAATTTACCTTAAATCACAATTAAATCCAACATCTCTAAACATTGTCTCCCAACACAAAGGAGAGATCTTGGAACTATACAAAACCAAAACAAATTTATAGGAGAAAACAAACACAGCAGTCAAACAGAGTTGGAAAGTAATGTGAGCACCATGAAAAAACAAGGGAAAAAAGGATTACAAACAATGCAAGACAACTTAAATTTACAGGAGACCTAGAGGTATCAGAAATATGGACAGAGAAAGAACTCAAGGCATACCTGACTCAGATGAAATGGAATCTTAAAGTCATTAGAGAGCAAGTCCAAACAATGAAAGAATACTTTGAAAATAAATTACAAAAGCAGAATCAAGTAGCAAAAAAAAAATGAACTCTACCAGGAGATAAAGATTTTTTAAAAAATCAAACAGTAATCCTAGAAATGCAGGAAACCATAAACCAAATCAAAAACTCAAATGAGAATATTACAAATAGACTAGATCAAATAGAAGTCAGAACATCAGATAATAAAGACAAAGTTTATCAAATCAAAAAGACTATAGCCAACACAGAAAGGCTGGTAAGAAACCACGAGCAAATCACCCAAGATATGGGATGTCATAAAAAAACAAACTTAAGAGTCATTGGGATAGAAGAAGGTATAGAGGGCCAAACCAAAGGAATGAGCAACCTATTGAATGAAATAATCTTAGAAAACTTTCCAGAAATGAAAGATGGAATGGATTGCCAAATTCTGGAAGCCTACAGGACCCCAAACATACAAAACCATAATATACCAACTCCAATACACATTATGATGAAGATATCCAATATACAGAACAAGGAAAGAATATTAAAAGCTACAAGAGAAAGGAGGCAGATTACATTCAGGGGTAAACTAATTAGTTTAAAAGCTGATTTTTCATCACAGACATTGAAAGCGAGAGGATCCTGGAACAACGTATTTCAAACGCTGAAAAATAATGGATTCCAACCAAGAATATTGCATCCAGCAAAATTAAGGTTCAGGTTTGACAATGAAATAAAAATGTTTCATGATGAACAAAAGTTAAATGAATTCACAGCCAGAAAACCAACACTGAAAACCATTTTGAGCAAAATACTACAAGAAGAGGAAACAAAAAACAGCACCCAAAACTAACAGTGGGAGGTAACTCAGTAAAGGGAGGGAAAAAAATAACAAAAGAGGAAAAACAAGCCAAATTAAAATAAGTAAACAAACAAACATGACTGGAAGTACAAATCATATATCAATAGGAACTCTAAACGTTAATGGCTTAAACTCACCAATCAAGCGACATAAGCTAGTAACTTGGATTAAAAAACAGACCCAACAATATGCTGCCTTCAGGAGACTCTTCTGACAGGAAAAGACATAAATTGGCTGAAGGTGAAAGGTTGGGAAAATCATACCACTCATATGCTCCTCAGAAGCAAGAAGTAGTGGACGTACTCATATCAAATAAAAGCAACTTCAAACCTAAGTTAATCAAAAGGGATGAAGAAGGACACTATATACTCTTAAAAGGAAACATTCACCAACAAGACATAACAATTATCAATATGTATGCACCAAATAATGGTGCTGCAACGTTCATAAAACAAACTCTCCTCAAGTTCAAGAGTCAAATAGACCACAACACAATAATTATGGGTGACTTCAACACAGCACTCTCACCATTGGACAGATCCTCCAAACAAAAGCTGAATAAAGAAACGATAGAACTCAATAACACAATCAATAACCTAGAGGTAACTGACATATATAGAATGTATCAACCATCATCAAGTGGGTATTCGTTCTTCTCAGCAGCACATGGATCCTTCTCAAAGATACACCATATATTATGCCATAGGGCAACCCTTAGTAAATATAAAGGTGTGGAGATAATACCATGCATCTTATCTGATCATAATGGAATGAAACTGGAAATCGATGATAAAAGAAGGAAGGAAAAATCCTGCATCACCTGGAAAATGAACAATATATTACTGAATGATCAATGGATTACAGAAGACATAAAGGAGGAAATAAAAAAATTCTTAGAGATAAATGAAAATACAGACACAACATATTGGAATCTATGGGACACAATGAAAGCAGTTTTAAGAGGGAAATTTATGGCCTGGAGTTCATTCCTCAAAAAGAAAAGACCAACAAATAAATGAGCTCACACTTCATCTCAAAGCCCTAGAAAAAGAAGAGCAAAACAACAGCAAAGGTAGCAGAAGGCAAGAAATAATTAAAATTAGAGCGGAAATCAATGAAATTGAAACAAAAGAAACCATAGGAAAAATTGACAAACCTAAAGTTGGTTCTTCGAAAAAATAAATAAGATCGACAGACACTTAGCCATGCTAACGAAGAGAAGAAGAGAGAGAACTCAAATTTACTAACTATGGGATGAAAAAGGCAATATAACAACAGACTACAGAAATACAGAAGATAATTAGAAATTATTTCGAAACCCTATATTCCAATAAAATAGAAGATAGTGAGGATATCAATAAATTTCTTAAGTCATATTATTTGCTCAGATTGAGTTAGGAGGATACACACAATTTAAACAGACCAATAACAAAGGAGGAAATAGAAGAAGCATCAAAAGACTATCAACTAAGAAAAGTCCAGGACCAGATGGGTATACAGCGGAGTTTTACAAAACCTTTAAAGAAGAATTAATACCAATATTTTTCAAGTCATTTCAGGAAATAGAAAAAGAGGGAGCTCTTCCAAATTCTTTCTATGAGGCCAACATCACCCTGATCCCTAAATCAGACACTTGAAAGAAAGAAAACTACAGACCAATATCTCTAATGAACCTAGATGCAAAAAAATCCTCAATTAAATTCTGGCGAATTGGATACAAAAGCATATCAAAAAAATTGTACACCATGATCAGGTAGGATTCATCCCTGGGATGCAAGGCTGGTTCAATATACAGAAATCAATAAATGTTATTCACCACATCAATAGACTTAAAAATAAGAATCACATGATCATCTCAATAGACGCAGAAAAAGCATTCCACAAAGTACAGCATCCCTTTATGTTCAAACACTAGAAAAACTAGGGAAAACAGGAACTTACCCCAACATTGTAAAAACCATCTATGCTAAGCCTCAGGCTAGCATCCTTCTAAATGGAGAAAAACTGAAGGCATTCCCTCTAAAATCTGGAACAAGACAGGGATGCCCTCTCACACCACTTCTATGCAATATAGTTCTCAAAATACTGTCCAGAGCAATTAGACAGACAAAAGAAATTAAAGGCATTAAGATAGGAAAAGAAGAACTTAAATTATCACTATTTGAGGATGATATGATCTTATACCTAGAGACCCAAAAGGATCTACAAAGAAATTACTAGAGCTAATAAATGAATTCAGCAAAGTGGCAGGATATAAAATCAACACGCATAAATCAAAGGCATTCCCTGTATATCAGCGACAAATCTTCTGAAATGGAAATGAGAAAAACCACCCCATTCACAATATCCTCAAAAAAAAAATACTTGAGAATCAGTGTAACAAAAGAGGTGAAAGATTTATACAATGAAAACTACAGAACCCTAAAGAGAGAAATAGAAGAAGATCTTAGAAGATGGAAAAATATACCCTAATCATGGATAGGCAGAACTAACATCATCAAAATGGCGATATTACCAAAAGTTCTCTATAGGTTCAATGCAATGTCAATCAAAATCCCAATGGCATTTCTTGTAGAAATAGATAAAGCAATCATGAAATTCATATGGGAAAATAAACGACCCAGAATGGCAAAAGCATTCTAAGCAGGAAGTGTGAATCAGGAGGTATAGCGTTACCAGATTTCAAACTGTACTATAGAGCAATAGTAACAAAAACAGCAAGTTACTGGTAGCAAAACAGGCAGGTGGACCAATGGTACAGAAGAGAGGACACAGAAACCAACCCACAAAAATACAACTTTCTTATATTTGATAAAGGGGCTAAAAGCATGCAATGGAGGAAGGATAGCATCTTCAACAAATGGTGCTGGGAAAACTGAAAATGCATATGCAACAAAATGAAACTGAATCACTTTCTCTCACCACGCACAAAAGTTAACTCAAATGGATCAAGGAGCTTGATATCAAATAAGAGACTCTGCATCTGATAGAAGAAAAAGTTGCCGGACACTCAACGGCCAATTCCCTCATTCTGGTGAGTTAGGGTTCAGGCGCTCATGGGATGGGGGAACTCACCAATCTGCACGCCGGTGGTGGATGTCAGGCAGGCAATCAGAGGAGTGGACTACCACAAGAATGGTTGGGCTCAGAGTTTGGGAACGGGGTTCCATCATGAGCGATGGGGATCCCCATCCCAGGTTTTGGCATCAATATAAAGGACTATGGAAAAACTCGGTAAACTCATCAAGCAAAAACAACCGTTTATCTGTCTGAGATTATTAGCAGGACCATAGCGGCCAGTCGCAGAAGAGAAAGGTGGAGAGAGAGAGAGAGAGAGAGAGAGAGAGAGAGAGAGAGAGAGAGAGAGAGAGAGAGAGAGAGAGAGAGAGAACAGGAGCAGGGTGTTGATTTTTATGGGCTTAACACAGGATGAGGAGGAGCAAGGCAATGAGGAGCTGTTACTTCCTCATTGGCCAAGAGTTGGAGCCACTTCAGGGATTGGAGATGAGCCATTCAAAGTTCATGCCTTTCACAGGGATTGGAGGTGATGGTTCATGTGCCATGCAGTGCATCATGGACCTGAGGTCTCGGAAGAGAAGCAGTCTGGGCACCATCTTTACCAATAGTAAGACATATATTTAGGACTTTCCTGCCAGAGGAATGCTATAGATGGATGACTATTTGGAAAGAACAAAGAGGTCCATTGGGAAGGAACTTGATTCAGAAGGTCACCAAACTTGAGGTGAAGGTAACTGGCCACCCCAGAGGAATATTGCCACTTATGGTCCTGCTACCTGGGCACAAAATGGCAGTTGGGGCTATGAAACTTCTATTTACATGCTAAACAGAATTACTCACTTACAAACTGCACTAGAAATTATTAGTAATCAGAATGCCACAGACTTGACCTCCTAACCACACAACAGACCCAGATGTGAGTGGCTAGCTATCAAAATTGCTTGACATTAATTACCTACTGGCTGAGAAAAAAATATATATATATATATAGAGAGAGAGAGAGAGAGTTCAACAGTGCAGATTGTTGCATCTAAATGATGACAATAGACAACAGTTAAGGATATACCCAACAACACAAGAAAACTAGCACACATGCTAGTTCATACCTAGAAGGGCATTAAAGTTTGGGTCCCAACCATGCTTTACCAGAGATGGTTTTCACTCTTGGTGGATTTAAAAGCTTAACTGGTGTAGTGGGTATTCTGCTGTTAACCTGTTTATTGCTCTCGTGTTTGGCTCCACTATTGGGTCCACTATAGAAGCTACTATTGAAAGGATGACCACAACTAAGGTTTTGGCATTATGTAAGTGTCTAAGCCAAGATAATGGTAATAATGCTCTGAATTTATTGGATTAAATTATGGGGAGCATCATTAAAAGGGGGAATTATAGTGGCACACCCTTTCTCCACAGAAAAGACTTAACTAGACTTCTCCAGAAGTCTTCACCATAGATGATGTTGGGACTCTTAGCAAAAGAGTCTCTGCAGAAGAGTTCAATGTAGATAAACTTCCTATTTTTGTGTCGCCCCGTTTTTCTTGGCCACTGCCTGGGAAGATAACCAGCACCCCGGGTGTTAGACTTCTGCTTTCTAGATTTCAAAAACATATCCAGTATAATAGTTTGTAGAAATGTGCAAACAAGGCCTCTGGCCTTGAGCTGGTCTTCACAGAGATGTCTACATTTTTAAGATAAGTTACAAATGGGCTCCATAGTAACAGCTGGCTGGGGGAGGAAAGAAAGAAGAGAAGACCTCCCCTTCTCAGGTATTGTCCTTGAAGGGTTAACTTGCTCAAAAAAGTTAAAGAAAAAGCGGCTTTTATGTGAACTTCTGCAGACTGTGAACTTCTGAGCCCCTCCCCTTACATG
This sequence comes from Ictidomys tridecemlineatus, assembly GCF_052094955.1. Lineage (NCBI taxonomy): Eukaryota > Metazoa > Chordata > Mammalia > Rodentia > Sciuridae > Ictidomys > Ictidomys tridecemlineatus. The sequence goes on along the minus strand of NC_135481.1, from coordinate 114,274,528 downwards.
CTGGGTATAAAACTCTGAAACTCCCTGAACTCAGGGTTCAGGGGATTCATTCATTACAGCAAAGGCTGTGCCCTCTGAACCTGGCTGCAGCCAAATAAAAGGGTTTCCTGGTGTCTTCGGTGCCTTGCCTCATTTGTCCCTACAACAAGTCCATCAGCAAGAGACCACACCAACCCCAGCACCCAGCTGAGGACGCTTGCTGTCAACCTGGGTCAGTGTCCACAGGCCTCACAGCCCGTCCAGCGCACAGTCAGACATGCAGCCAGACACGCGGCCTCTATGGGGACCTGAGTGGCTTCCTGGGGTCGCTTGGTGGGTCTTCAGCACAGGAGTCAGAGGAAAGTGCTCTCCCCATGGGCAGCTCCCTGCCCAGCAAGGTCACAAGTTGCCAGAAGGCAGGTGACTATTGTAGTGTCACGTGGAACAGAAGGTAAAGGAGACTTTCAGTTTGACTTTGATGCCTCTGCCTAAAAGTCCTCATCAAAAACGGGAAATATCCATTCTGCTTTCTGGACCCCTGCTGTGCTGCAGGATCAGCTCCATGTCCCCAGGGATGGGGTGAGGCCCAGGGGCCTCTGCTGAGGCCATACTTGGACCCAGGCTCGGGGACCAGTCCCAGGCTGCCTTGTGCTTATTTCCCAGTGTGGATGCAGGGACCTCATGAGGGTTGGGTGGACCAAGTGTGGTGACATAGGTGCAGTTTTACCTGCATGTGAGTGTCACATGTGTCTGAAGTGTGCCTCCTGCACCAGCGCCCAGGGCTGGGCTCATTGAAGCGCAAGCATGCCCTGCTCTGTGCCACGTGCCCCAGCTGTGTGGCTCCTGGGTCCCAGTGAACCAGCTTGAGATGTGACAGAGAAATAGAGCCTGCAGAAATGTGCCCTGAGCTTCCAGTGCTGGCCCATTCCTATTCTGGGCCTTTCCACCAGAGTTCCCTCAACTCTGCTGTTCAAGTTCTAAGACCAAGATGAAATCATTCTCAGACCCAGAGAAAATTGGGGCTGGCAAGGGATGGAGATGGAGGGCTCCGGCCTGCTTCAGAAAGACCACAAGATGTTCCTCCCATCTTCACGGTACCTGTGGGCCTCTCATGGATGCACACACGAGACAGCACTGCCCCAAAGAACATGCCGCATAGAAAGGCGGCAACTGAGACTGCAGCTCTGTGGTAGAGCCAGGGAGCAGGCAGCTGAAGTCCACCCGTGGATTGGTTCTCCACTGGGCTTGAGAAGGCCCTCCCAGGCCGATGTGGCAGCAAGAGCAACGTCCAGCATCCGCTCGTGCATTAACAGTAACCCTGAGGAAACACATGAAGCACCAAATAGAGTGCTGAAAATGGATTTGTTATCATGTACCTTCAGTTCTCCAAATGATCCAGATGGACAGAAAGATATCTTTTGGGATCAGAATTCTCCCGTGACAAAACAGTTAGGTAAAGAAGAAAAAAACAGATTTACACCACAGGTAGTGATGAGATATCAGACGTCTTTAATCGTGTTGCTCCTCAGGATGAGAAGCCAACAAGATCTGGCAGATGCTTTTTTGAACACTAGAAACTCCCATGCTGGGCATGTGGATTGGTGCAGCTGCTATTCCTTATACTCTAAGTGTAGGCAAAGAACAATCAAGAGTAAAAATTAGCCATACAAAGTTAAAAACAAATATCGAGAAAAAGAACTTATGAAATTGGCTAAACAATTTGATAAAAATATGCAAGAGCTAGATGTGGCTCAAGAGCAAAACCAGAGGAATCATGATTTTATCCAGGAGGTTTCAGAAGCAGAGACTTCACATAATTGTAATGGTTATGTACAGATGCATCCCTTACATGACATAGTTCCAATTATAGATAATGCCTTAATAAAGAAACCAATGAAAGGATACACCAGAATATCTGTGCAAATGATCAAAGCAGCAGTCAGAAGCCATTTGACCAAAATGCTGAAGCAGCCTTTAATGCCCTTTTTGATGGTTCTACCCAGAAATGTAGTGAACGGCTAAGCCAAGATCTGGCAGATGCTCTTTTGAACACTAGAAAAAATGCTTTGAAAGAGGAGAAAATTTTTATTAATGGTACTCTGGTCACTGAAAAACTGCCAAGGAAAACCCAAGATTCGCTATATCTACAGGTAGATCCTCCCATAATGACAAAATCATGCGTGACTCCCTATAGTAAAGAGCCAGAAGCTTCTAGTAAGCCCATTGGTACATTTACCACCAGTGATTTTGAGGACGTTTGGGAAAAACTACTAAGAAATGAACCTTTTGTTATGCAAAAATGTTGAAGCTGAACTTTGCCCTTCTAAAACTGCCCAGGTGACTGATCATAAAGGAATTTATACCTTTGCTAGTGAAAATGGTAGAAGTACATCAAGAACAAATAACAGTCTCAATGCCAAGTTAGGCGATTTGGAAGTATTACAAAAACACATAACAGAGAACTAAAAGATGCTGGAAAAGACAGATTTTCATCAAATCCAAATGATAAATCAAGCAAATTATCATCCAGTAGAAATAAAATGAAATCTTCAAGTAAAATGGTTTTTCAAGACAAAACTCAAGATTGTGCAGTTACATCTAATCTGACAAAAGGAAAAGAAGATATCTGTATCAATTTTACTTCTAATGTAAATACTTTTGAAAAGAAGTCTGCTTTGAACACAAAGCATTCTAGTGAATATAAAATAAGCCCATTTTAATCAGTCTTTCAAAGCACCTGTTAATATTGATCCCTTTGGCTCTTCAACTTTGGACTGTGAAGCAGTTGTTAATAAACCAGATTGGACTAATGCATCAGAGTCAGGTTCTTTCTTTGATGATTGAAATGATCCATCACTTGCCAATGAAATTTTTGAAACATGTTATTGATTAGAGACTTCTTGGGAAGCAGATAATGTGGATGATGATTTGTTATATCAAGCATGTGATGATATTGGAAGACTAACTCAGCAACCGGACATTTTAAAGGACAATGAAACATCAGAAAGTTTACTTGAGATCAATGATAGTTCCAAACATGGGGACCCCGAGCCCTGGGCTCCACACTACTTCAGCCCAGCAGCCTTGAGGGTGGAAGGGGCCAGGGCACCCCATGGCAAGGCTGCTCCAGGACAGCCTGGGCCACCCTCCAGACCTCCTGCTGTCCTGAGGACCTGGGAGACCCTGCAGGAGGCACCAGGTGCACGTGCCCCAGTGAGAGCCCAGGCAGGGCAGGAGGGCTGGGGTCCCAGGGGGGCTGTCCTTGCCCTGCCACAGCCAACGCAGCCTGCCGTGACCTTTAGGAGCCATCCCTGGGGCCATGGCACAGGACTAGGGAGAGGGGACATAGGGTAAGTGGCCTGGGGCCTGGGGTCTGGGGCCTGGTGGGCTTGAGGGGGAGACAGTGACACAGAGCCCCTCCTGCTCACTGGGGACAGAGGCTCTTCCAAGAGGGGACGTGTGAGCCTCCTGGGCAGCTATGGAAAGACAAGGACAGAGGTCAGTGTCCTGGCCCTGCCCATTGAGGAAGGCTCCTCACCCCTCCTCCAACCCCCCTAGGACATGCCCTGGGAGGCCCAGCGGCCAGGTCTGGGGAGGGGACAGTGTGGTGAGATGGGCCATGGTCACCTCCCTGCTGTGGCTGTAGTCACAGCTACTCCAAGCCAGGGTGTGAGTGGCCAGGTCTGGGCACAGAGGGTCATGGTTGGATGTGAGGTGTCCCCAGAGCTCACGAGGGAGACACTGCAGAAGGTTCAGAGGAGAAGTGAGGGTTGTGGGGGCCTAAAGCCCATCAGTGAGTCCTCCCTGAGGGGTTCCCTGGGGGTCACTGAGGGAGGTGGGGTGGCTGGGGGGGAGGGCACTGGGGACATGGCCACTCCAAACAGGACAGCAGTTCTCAGCATGGACATGCCCAGGCCCACAGGACTTGGCCTCAGCCAGTCATCCTTGAGCAGCACCTGAACCTCGCACACATGACACAGTGTCACTGAGAGCTGCTGTGACCAGGAGCCCTCACAGACATTCAGGACACAGAGGGAGACACAGAGGCCACAGCGTCAGGGTTGGCCAGGCCACCCATTGTTTAATGTCATCTGGGAGGGGCCCAGCAGGGCAGGGACCAGGTCTGGCACCCGAGGTGGCTAATGTATTGTGGGGTTCACCACCCTCCCCACAAAGAGGAGGCTCTCGGTGGAGTGATCATAGAGGGTCACGAGGAAGGGCCTGTCGAATTTCACCTCAGGGGCAAGAGTCAGGGCCATGGGTCCCTTAACGGTGTCCCCTTCATCCTCTGTGCCTCTCTCATCGATGGTCAGCACAGCCTTATGCAGGGCCTGGAGGGCAGAGAAGCAGAGGGGCCCTGAGGTCCTGCTGCGCCACCCCAGGCTGCAGCCAGGCCCCACGTGGGAGCCTCCTACCAATATGACCTCACCAGGGCCTTCCTGCTGCACCAGCCTGTCCTGTCCTAGGCTCCATGTGGGTCACTCAGGTCCCCCCAACCCCATCTCAGCCTCTGCCTGACTCAGCCTGGTCCCCTCCTGTCCTTTCCTGACCTCCATCTTTTCTGCCCTGGGATAGGACCTTAGGAGCCCAAGAGGAAGACCATCGTCCTCCATGTCACCTGCACATGTATCCCCTCCCCCTGTAGGGCTACGAGGTCCTCAGCACAGGGACTCTGATGGTGACCTTCCCAGTGCCCAGACACCTATAGGAAGCCACCAACATGGACCTGCAATTGCCCTTGTCCCCTCCTGTTTTCCCCAGCATGTGGCCCACAGAACTGAGTAAGAATTCAGATTTGCTGGTTCACAATTATCTCTAAATGTCACAGATGGAAGATTCCAGAACATTCTATGAACATACTGAGCCTAAGCCTCTCAGTGTTAATGTGGGTAAACAGAAGCCCAAAGATTCCATGGCCCTGGGAAAGGAAAATGCAAAGGTCATTGGGCCACTCAGGGAGATTTTTGGAAGGACACAGTAGGCCACCTCCCTGGCTCTGTCCTCCTCCCTGTCAGAGCTGGTGAAGCTCTGCATCCTCAGGAGGACTCCTGGCACTTGCTGTGTCCCTTGGCACCTACCTCAGCCTTAGGCCTGAGCAGGCCCCCACCACCCTGGCCTGCAGACCCCTGGACCATGGCCATCCTCACCTGGGAGACCCTTAGGGGAGCGTCCTCCGTGATCCCAGACAGGTCAGCCTCATGGCTGAAGACCTTGGTGATGCCCAGACGTGTCAGGACAGACTTCAGATCCATGGTTCCAGAGATGATCAGTTTGGGGAAGTGAACTGTGGCTTTGCTGATATGAAGATAGGAAATGAGGGTGGTCACAGAGTCTCTGTGGTTCTGCTGGGCCACATGGTGCTCTGAAAGTGTTTTCTATCCTGATTGGTTATCTTGCTTCATGCCCTGACCCACCCACAGCCATCGAAGTCCTTTGACTTTTACCTTTAAAGTAAGAAGTCCCTTTACCTTTAGCTTCCTGGCTCTTGGCATGGAGAAGGTTCCCGTCACTGGGAACACCTTCTCCTGTGGCCCCTGCACACCCCTCCCCCAAGGAGCCTTCCAGGCAGTTTCCGGGGGTCCTCCCAGAAGCAGACGTCATCCTGTAGCCCGTGGTCACACCAGCCTGCCCAGCCAGAGCCTCCCCAGGGCCTGTGGCCCAGGGCATCATGGGTCAGTACAGCAGGACTGAGGGACACAGGCTCAGTGAGGGAGAGTTTTGTCACGTCTAAAACCCAAGGCTGCAGGCTCATCTGGTGTCCCCAGGGACCTGTGCGAAGCCCAGGGGCCTGTGCTGAGGCTGCACACTGGCACCAAGACTCAGGGACCAGTCCCAGGATGCATTGTTCTCTGTTCCCAGCCCGAGTGCGGGGACCTCAGGAGGGTGGTGGGCCAGCAATGGTGACCATCCAAGTGCACCTTAACCTGCACATGTGTGTCACATCTGTCTGCAGTGTGACTCCTCCACCAGTGGCCATGGCTGGGCTCAGGACAGTGCACCTGCTCTGTCACATACCCAGCTGTGTGAATCCTGGGACAAGTGAACCAGCCTGAGATGCGACAGAGAAACAGAGCCTGTGGGAGCGTGCCCTGAGCTCCCAGCGCTGCCTGTTCCTGTTCTGGGCCTTTCCATGCAGGTGCTTCCCCTGTGCACCTCGGCCGGTCCTACAGGAAGTCCTCCCTCTTGCTGCCCTAGCCTGCAGGACAGGACTTCGTCCTTGATTCTGCCACAACATGTGCTAGTGTCAGTGCCCCGGCGAGGCCCTGGATATTGATTGGGAGGGGACAATGTACTTTCTTGGAGGGAAGTCCACCCTCCAGCTGGATCTGTGTCCTACTCTTCAACCACTGTCCCTTCTCAAGTGCTACCTGAGCTGAGCCCTGGCATTTCCTGTAGCACAGGGTCATTCCCAGTAGCTGTGGCCCCAGGGATGGTCCCCCCTGCTGCCCATGCTGTCTTCTGACGCATTGGTCCTGAGGGACCTTGAGTTCTGTGCCTGTCCCGTCCCTCGGCCTTGACTCACCCGCTGTAATCTTTTTTCAGGAACTTGTCGAGGAATTCCTTTGTGAGGGTGTCCTCCACATACTCCATTCTCCCCACCTTGGGCATGATGAAGATGGCGGTGACATTGCCCAGGTATTTCATCTTTAGCACCATGCTGGACAGCGTGGGGCAGTAGTGCAGGTCAAACATGCCCAGGCGGTTCATCATGGGCACCCTCACGGTGGTGGCCTCGTCCACATGGAAGTCTTGCTCCATGGTGTGATCAGCCTTGAAGGGTTCCTCCAATGTGCCTGGACAGAGGGTACAGAGGCAAGGTGGATGGCAGCAGGTAGGATGGAGGCTTGGGTGTGAGAGGAGAGCAGAGGCGCCCTCAGCCTGCCTGGTGGGAAGCTCCTCACCCACCTCTGCTCCATCCTGGGTGATGGGGTGAGTGTACTTCAAGACTAGAAGATCAGGGGGGATTTCTAGATCCTGACAGCATTGTCCATGACAAGATAGGACAGTCACATCCCAAAGAGGTGAGATGGCTAGTCCTATGTCAAGGCCATGGAGTGGGGGAGGCAGGCTGTGGACCAGGTCCTGCACACACCCAGCTGCCACACTCCACATCAAGAGTTGTTCCAAGGCCTTTCCCTGGAAGGCCACTCCCTGCCACCACCTGCCACAATGTGCATTGGTGGCTCTCTACTCAGGAAACATTACACGTGCCCCTCCCTGCTGGGGTCCCCAGTGAGCAGGAGGACAGTTAGGACTCGGAATCATCCTGCAGAAACGTCAATGATTTTGAGGGTTTTACCAACTCTTCCCTAACTTAACTGATGGTGGAAGACATTTCAGGGCTTAGGCATGGAAGACTGAGGAGCCACTGTGAGAGGCCCTGCCACAGTGCAGACAGTGCTGCCAAGGAAAGTTCCAGAACTGGTGGAAGGAAAACAGCTTTGGGGTTTCCATGGGAACCCACTCAGGCTGATTGACTCATCTTACCTTTAAAGAAAATGTAGTTCACCAGGGCGAGACCTGAATCTCTGTCCAGATCTTTCACCAAATCCACAATTTTTCCTTGGGTCCCTTTCTCCACATAAGTGTTGATCTGCTTCTTGGCCTCTTCGGTGTTTGTGAAGTCGGTGGAGAAGGCCTCTGAGTGGTACAGGTTCTTGATATCCTCCAAGAACTTGTCCAGCAGCTTCAGATTGTGGTCAATGAAGAGGCCGTTGCCAGTGGTCAGCTGGAGCTGGCTGTTGGACTTGTTGAGGTTTTGGAGAAGATGCTGGAAGCCCTGGTGGATGTCAGCCTCTGAGATCTCTGTGAGGTTGAAGCCCAGGCCCTCCATGATCTGGGTGTGAGTGTCAGCCTTGGTGCCCAGCGAGAGCGAGGCCAAGGCCGTGGCGATGCTCACGGGGGATAAGAAGATGTTGGTGGTGTTGGACTCATGGGCCAGCACACGGTAGAGGCTAAAGGCAAACTCCGCCAGGTTCGCGGCGATCCTGTGGGAGGCTGAGTTCTCCTGGTCATGCTTGGGTGCATCTGACTCCTCAGAATCCTCAATCAGGCAGCCAGTGGCCAGGCAGCTGAGGCTGGCCAGCAGCAGGAGGCCCCACGAGATAGAGGACGGCATCATCCTTCAGGGCAAAGAGGTCAGAGGCCTGAGTTCGGCACAGAATGACTCTCTCTGACTTGGACGGACACCATGCAGAGCCACCAGGTGTAGTGAGCTCCAAGATGGCCCAGCCTGTGCCAAGCCCTTCCTCCAGCTGCATCACTGCAAACCCCCAGGGAGATGCAGAGCTGCCCTGAGCCCTAAAGGGTGTGAATTCTCTGCTTCCTTCAAAGTGCTGTTGGGACAACTGCTCTCCTCCAAAGCCTAGAGGGGTTCAGGTGCATGTCCAGGGTTGTACAGCAAGTGTTGTAGGGGAACAGCTCAGGCACTGGCAGGCACTGGCACTCCTTGACCCTGGACATCTTCCCAGCCCGCCTCTCCTTGGCTGTCCCTGTGCTGCCCGATTGGGCTTGGCTGAGCCCACACCATTTTTCAGAGCCTGAGGTCAGGAGATGGTGGGTCTCAGCAGGGTAGGGCCAAATGGTGAGTGGCCTCAGGGCCAGAGGATTTGGCTTCATGTCTCTGCAGGGCCACTGCTATACCCTTGGCCTTGAGCAAGGATCTGAGAAAGCACTGACCTAGGACATGACTCTTAATTTGAATGAAGGGGCGTTGAGAGAGACCCAAATGAAAGATGTCCTCTTTGCACAAACCTTGGACTGTACATTACAGGGGTGTCTGTCAGGAGGTGAGAGGATGCAGGGGGAGGTGGGGGAAGGTGTCCAGCCCAGGTGAGAACCTCCACCCACCTCACATGTCACATCACTTACTTGGATTTTTCCCTTTAGAGTGAGGGTTTGAGGCCCAAAGAGGGTCAGGGCCTGGCCAAGAGTGCACAGAGAAGCTGAGGCAAAGGTGGAAGAAGCCTTGGTTTCCTCCTCTGGGACCAGGGACTGACACACTCCTGCCCTTGGATTCCAGGATTCATGGATGTCAGACCCGGGCCCTGACAGTGACCCCAAGCTTCCTGCTGGGTTCACTCTATTTCCTGGTCTGTTCCTGAAAGCCTCGGGGGCCCAAGACCTGCTCCCCCTGGGCTGCTACTGCAGGCAGCATCCTGCACCCCAAAGCCTTGAGCTGGGCAGGCCAGCTGTAGAGGGTGGACTGGAGCCCTCAGGTACAGACATGGAGGCCAAGCCTTCAGGAAAGGACTGGAGGTGGCACCCTGATGGTTCTGGAAGGGGATGTGGGTGGGAGTGGTCAGTGTGAGGCAGGGAGAGGGAGATCCCCCAAACCCAGCTCATCTCAAACCATTTCTGCTCCTTCTTGTTGACTCAGAGCAACAAGGTGGGGTCCAGGAAGGAGCCCTGACCTGAGGTCACAACCCATGGAAAGCACTAAAGCCCAGCATGAGCCAGCCCTCCCTCTGGTGACACTGGCCTTGGTAAATGACTTCCCTTCTTTGAGTGTCACTTGCTGTCCTTACAGTGGGGAGGAGAACCTCTGAAGGAAGAAGTGAGGTTGACTAGCAGGTGGCACTTGCCCTGGGGAAGTGCCCACTCCTGCAGGGTGCCTGCAGGTGGCCACTTGCCCCAGGCCAGTCAGGGGCTCTGCTCAGCAGTGAGCTGCTTCTGAGGGGGCATTTCCTCCTGTCCCCACCTGTCTGCACATCACCTGCCTGCTCCTCACTCTATGCCAGAGAAGATTGAGGCCCAAACTGGTCAGGAAGCATACCGAAAACCACAGAATCAGTTGCTCACAGAACTGGGATTTGTTCCTAGATGTATTGACTCCAGAACTGGTGTTTTAACCCTTTCTCTTGTATAAAATTGAAACCAGAAGGAGGAACAGAAAACCTCAAGATATCATGGTCATGAAAACAGGAAGCTCCTTTGGCTAAAATGAGAGCCTCTGAGGCCAGATGCTAGAATTCTATTCTGTATTCACTATGTGACCTTGGACACGTTACTCACCTCTCTGAATCTCAGTTTCCTCCAGGTCATAAGGATGCACTTCTTTATAGCGCTATTGTGCAAATTAAACATGCATAAAATGCTAAGAAATACTGCTGCACAGTGAGCTCTGAAGGAGTCCTGTTTGGCAAGGTGTAGGGACACATGCCTATAATCCCAGTGGCTCAGGAGGCTGGGACAGGAGGATCACAAGTTCAAAGACAGATTCATCAACTTAAGCATCCTAGTGAGACCCAGTGTTAAAATAAATTTCTTTAGGAAAAAGGCTGGAGATATGGCTCAGTATTCCAGTGCCCTGGGTTCATTCCCGCAGAATTAAAAAAAAAAAAAAAAAAAAGGAGCAGCAAATTGATATGGTTTGGCTCCTTCCAAGGCATTGTATGGGAATCTGGCCTCTTTGGCCCAGGTCATTTTACAATCCCTCATCTGCAAAATCCAGTGCCTTAAAAATGTAACCAAACACGCCAGAATCCAGGCTGGTGATGATGAGGTAAGAGAAAGAAAAAGTTTTCTAGGCTTTGCTTAATGGTCCAGAGGCTGAGCTACAGTCCAAGGTCACAGAGCAGCTGAGAGGCCTCCAGGCCAGACCAGGCTTCCTATTCTCCAACTAGGGCCCGAGCCCCAAGAGAAGCATTCAACAGTAGGCCCAGGTCAGCAGCATGGGCTCTGGAGCCCAGTGCCCAAGTTTGAGTACTGGACACTGAGTGATCTGGAGCAAGTTTTCCACCTCTGGGTTCCCAGTTTCCCATCTGTAATGGGAGTGACCACAGAACCACCTCAGAGGGGCTGTGAGGCTGAAATGTGTTCTCATGTGCCCTGAGCTCAGCGGCGGCTGGCTCAGAGTGGTCACTGGGGAAGGTCAGCTCGAACCCCATGAAGGTGGCCTTCCCAGGGCTCCCCTTCCCCTGGGTGCACAAGGTGGGCTCAGAACCACGGCCCGTGGGGGGGTTGTTCTGGTTCTGTCCCTGGGCGCATCTGGAGTGTGGCCTTCTGTCCTCATCTGCAGAAGGGGAGGAAGGTCCTCACCCAGGCAAAGGGGATACAGAGGCTGCCAAGAGACACTGGCAGGAAAGGCCAGGCCACCAGAGCCAATGTCCCCATGACTTGCTGTGTCCACACATTAGGTCCCCAGGACTGTGAGTTAAATGCCCTCCCCCACTGCTCAGGAGGGCTGGTGACCCACCAGAGGTACTGCCAGGCTCTGGGGTGGCTGGGGGAGAAGAGGGGACCTCTGTGGCTATGTGGCTAAGACGACAGGAGGCCCAGCTGCAGCCTGCCCTGTCCAAGCTTCCTGCGTCCTGCCTGTACCTGCCCAGGACCCAGAGGCTCCCAGAGGCTGTCCCCAGGGAAAGGCATACTCACCACTCACTGTCCCAGGACCAGTGTGGTGAAGGGGGCTCATGAGGCAGAGCCCTGTCCTTGTCCGTATTTAAGCAGTGGCACAGAGGGGCGATGGGGGAGGCTGCAGTGGGCATTAGCCAAGGTCACCCTGGTTATCAGAGAAGCAAACAGACAGGGACTAAGTCCATCGGCCAGATCCCCAGCTGCCACCCATGCTACCATGGGTGCTGCCTAAGGGGTGCACAGCCTCTGCAGTGTGACCACCTCTTGGCCACAGTGCCATGAAACATGTCTCTCAGGCTCCTGAAGCAGAGAAGGGAGGTGACAGCCCAGACCAGGTGGAATGGGGGCCCATGGGTTCGACTGGGGAAGGATCAACTTTAGAGTCCCACAAATCCTCAGGAGATCCTGAGCCTCGTCGTTAATCTTACATCTGTTCCCAGTGTCCACCTAAAGACCGAACGGACACTCTTAGGAAACAATGAGTGTCCTGCAGTGCACGGGGCCTTGGAAAGGGGAACCGCCTTTCCTGGGGGCCACAGGAGCCTTGAGGCCCAGGACTTCAGGAGGACACAGAGGCTGTCAGATCCAGAGAAGGTTGTCTAAGGTCACGGCAGGGTCAGCAGCCGTGGTCACAGAGCCAGGGAAGAGCTCCAGTGCCCAGGACCCTGTCCCTGTTGACCCATGAAGTGAGATGTGCTTTGGAAAATATCTTGTGAAATTTCCAGTTGTCACTCAAATAAGGATTGAGAGCCTTGGGGCCTTCCTTGATTTGGTTCACACTTGTAAACCACACTTAGACACACACATGTGGAGACACACACAGGAACACGTAGACACACGACCCCAAAATCTGTCCTGTCTTACGAGCCCACACAAGCACCACGGGAGGCCACAGCTAATGGACTTCCGAGGCTGGGGCTGGACTGGAGAAGCCAGCCATGACCTGGGGAAGGGGTGCTCTGCACAGGGGGAAGAGGGAGATTCTCTCCTCATGTTGGTAGGGAGGGCTGCAAGGCTCAGGAGGGTGACTTGTCCTTCTTCCTGCAAGACCACAGCATCCAGCCTGCTTTCAGGCCCGGGTCAGTCCCTCCCTCAGAACTGACCCCAGTCTGCCCCTCCCAGCAGTCCCTGAGCTCCTGACCCTCTGTGTCTCTCTCTGAGCCCCAGGTTCCCACACATGAAGAAAGGATACTGCCTGCCCGGCCTCCCCTGCCGAGAGGGACCTGGTGAGTGGGGAAGAGTTATGAGCCTCAGCCCCTGTGCAGGGTCATTAGCACGGCCCTCTGCCTGCCTTGGGAGGGGCCCCATGGTGTCACATCAGCCTCCTGTACTTGGGCATGAGCAGGGTTCCAGCCCCTTTTGTGTGTCCAGAGAGGAGCCCACAGAGGAGAAGCCCAGGAAGCTGGGGTCAGGGGCAGGGAGAAGCCAGCTTAGAGCAGGTGGCTCTCAGTCAGTGCTTCCTGCTCTGGGACCCCAGGCCTCTCTCTGCTTGGAACAGACCTAGGAACCATGGCCAGTGTCCAAAGAGGGCCTGAAAGTGTCTGTGCGCCCACAGCCCAGGCCACTCTGAGACCACGTTTGATGCCGAATCTGCCTGTTGGCCAGGTCTGTGTACAGGTCTCTGGTCACCTGCCACCTGAGTCCCCCCACCTGTGTGGGCTCCTATGGGGAGTTGTACCTCTCAAGGAGGTGAACCTGCCCTCCAGGTCTAATGGCCCCTCTGTGCCCACTCCCAGAACAAAGACCGAGTCATTTCTCCCCGTCCCTGGAGACCAGGCTCCTCAGACACCCGCTCATCAGGTCAGTCAGGAGTGTGTGCAGCTCAGGGGGTTATTTCTGAGCTGGTTTGCTCCCGAGTGACCAGAGACAGGGAGCAGGCCAGGGCCAGAACTTTCCTAGGGACACCTCTGTCTAGATGTCAGTTTCGAGGTTGGCTAAGTGACAAGAAGACAGAGCACATTGAGGACACCTGACAGGTGGGTCTCCTGCTTCCATCCTGCCATTGGGAGGCTGGAGAGGGGAGGCTTGGGCTCCTCAGTGTCCTGGTCAGTGGGAGGCGGAGTTGGGGCTCTGGGGTCTCAGTCCTGTCACACCTCACTTAGTGACTTCCTCCTGAAAACATAATGCTCAAGGTCACCTTGGAAATCCAGGCAATTACATGAATAACTCTCAGGGTTTATTCTGAGAGGATGGCTGTGGACTCAGCAAGATGTTTTTACTTAATATGTGCCTCTAACTCCTGTTCACTGGGATCTTTGTTCCAGTAGCACAAAGAAATTTCTTAAAAAAAAAAAAAAAAAACTTTGTTATCTCTGATCATTATGTTGATTCACAGTGTTCCCAGATGACATTGAGTGAGTAGCAGCCCTGGAACTATTGGTCAAGGACAGGAGGGTGAGGGACATCCCCTGCTGGCCTTTCCTTCTCTGCACCTGTGTCCCCCACATCCTCCTGGTGAAGACTGAGTGACGTTCACGAACTCTGGCTGCACTGGTCAGAATGAGAGGGTCCTGCTTCAGCCACCAAGAATCCCCCAGCTTAATGGCTTGACCCATCCAAGGTGGACTCCTCCTCTCTCTGCGGCTCCTGTGGGAGGGAAAGGACCAACATGGAGGACTTCAGGTTTTATTGCAGTGTGGGCATGCGGTTATGCTCCAGGGGCTCAGGGATTCCAGTGCTGCACCCCCTCAACACAGGTGGGTGAGCCCCACCCCGCCTAGCTCAGGGCCCCAGGAGGCTGTCTGGGCTGGGCATGGCCAGCGAAAGGGCCCTGTCACTGTGTTTTCATGGAGGCACTGCAGAATAGAGATTTCCAGTGTCCTGGCCTCTTGTGACCTGGCTGGGCAGGGAGCTGCCCTGGGGAGAGCAGTTTCCTCTGACTCCTGTGCTGAAGACCCACCAAGCAGCCTCCAGGAAGCCACTCAGGTCCCCACAGAGGCCGCCCTGGCTGCGTGTCTGACTGTGCACTGGTCAGGCGGTGGGGACCCTGGACGCTGACCCAGGAGGACAGCAAGGTCCTCAGGTGGGTGCTGGGGTAGGTGTGTTCTCTTGGTGATGAGTCTCAGGGCTCTGGAGGGCTCTGTGATGCCCACTGATCCCGTTCCCGCCTCTTCACCTACCAACGTCCACCATCACCGAACAACACTCCCATGGTGACATTGTCCTCATGATCTGTGCCCAGATGGGCATGTGTGTGTTTGATGTTTCAACAGGCCCCCTAACCCTGGGCTTGAGGGGTGGACTATTGAACAACAAGTAAGGAGGGACTTGTTCTGGGCTGAGCTCCTGCACCGGGTCCCAGGAGGCCACAAAATGGTGTCACTCATGAGGGGGTTACCTGAGGGTCACTGAGGGAGGTGGTTGTGGCTGGAGGAGGAGGGCACTGGGGACATGGGGTGTGGCTGGAGGGGGATGGCACTGGGGACTGTAAAGTTGATCCTTCCCCAGTCGAATCCATGGATCCCTGTGCCACCTGGCCTGGGCTGTCACCTCCCTTCTCTGCTTCAGGAGCCTGAGAGACATGTTTCATGTCACTGTGGCCAAGATGTGGTCACACTGCAGAGGCTATGCACCCCCTAGGCAGCACCGTGGCAGCATGGGTGGCAGCTGGGGATCTGGCCAATGGACTTAGTCCCTATCTGTTTGCTTCTCTGATAACCAGGATGACCTTGACTCACATTCACTGCAGCCTCCCCCATCGCCCCTCTGTGTCCACTGTTTAAATATGGACAAGGACAGGGCTCTGTTTCGTCAGCCCCCATCACCACACTGGTCCTGGGACAGTGGGTGGTGATTATGCTTTTCCCTGGGGACAGCCTCTGGAGACTTATGTGTCCCAGGCTGGCAGAGCAGGATGCAGGCCAGGTGGACAGGGCAGGCTATAGCTGGGCCTCCTGTCATCTTAGCCACAATAACCTCAAATGTCCCCCTCCTTCTCCCCCAGCCACCCCAGAGCCTGGCAGTACCTCTGGTGGGTCACCAGCCCTCCTGAGCAGTGGCAGATGGCACGTAGCTCACAGCCCTGGGGAGCTGAGGTGCGGCCACAGCAGTCCGGGACATTGGCTCTTGTGGCCTGGCCTTTCCTGCCACTGTCTCTTGGCAGCCTCTGCAGCCCCTTTGCCTGGGTGAGGACAGAAGGCCACACTCCAGATGCGCCCAGGGACAGAACCGAACAACCCCCCCACGGGCCGTGGTTCTGAGCCCACCTTGTGCACCCAGGGGAAGGGGAGCCCTGGGAAGGCCACCTTCATGGGGTTCGAGCTGACCTTCCCCAGTGACCACTCTGAGCCAGCCGCCGCTGAGCTCAGGGCACATGAGAACACATTTCAGCCTCACAGCCCCTCTGAGGTGGTTCTGTGGTCACTCCCATTACAGATGGGAAACTGGGAACCCAGAGGTGGAAAACTTGCTCCAAATCACTCAGTGCCCAGTACTCAAACTTGGGCACTGGGCTCCAGAGCCCATGCTGCTGACCTGGGCCTACTATTGAATGCTTCTCTTGGGGCTCGGGCCCTAGTTGGAGATTAGGAAGCCTGGTCTGGCCTGGAGGCCTCTCAGTTGCTCTGTGACCTTGGACTGAAGCTCAGCCTCTGGACCATTAAGCAAAGCCTGGAAAACTTTTTCTTTCTCTTACCTCATCATCACCAGCCTGGATTCTGGAGTGTTGGGTTACATTTTTAAGGCACTGGATTTTGCAGATGAGGGATTGTAAAATGACCTGGGCCAAAGAGGTCAGATTCCCATACAATGCCTGGGAAGAAGCAAAACCAAATCAATTTGCTGCTCCTTTTTTTTTTTTTTTTTTTTTTTTTTTTTTTTTTTTTTAATTCTGCGGGAATGAACCCAGGGCACTGGAACACTGAGCCATATCTCCAACCTTTTTCCTAAAACAAATTTATTTTTACACTGGTTCTCACCAGGATGCTTAAGTTGATGAATCTGTCTTTGAACTTGTGATCCTCCTGTCCCAGCCTCCTGAGCCACTGGGATTATAGGCATGTGTCCCTACACCCTGCCAAACAGGACTCCTTCAGAGCTCACTGTGCAGCAGTATTTCTTAGCATTTTATGCATGTTTAATTTGCACAATAGCGCTATAAAGAAGTGCATCCTTATGACCTGGAGGAAACTGAGATTCAGAGAGGTGAGTAACGTGTCCAAGGTCACATAGTGAATACAGAATAGAATTCTAGCATGTGGCCTCAGAGGCTCTCATTTTAGCCAAAGGAGCTTCCTGTCTTCATGACCATGATATCTCGAGGTTTTCTGTTCCTCCTTCTGGTTTCAATTTACAAGAGAAAGGGTTAAAATACCAGGTCTGGGGTCAATACATCTAGGAACAAACCCCAGTTCTGTGAGCAACTGATTCTGTGGTTTTCGGTATGCTGCCTGACCAGTCTGGGCCTCAATCTTCTCTGGCATAGAGTGAGGAGCAGGCAGGTGATGTGCAGACAGGTGGGGACAGGAGGAAATGCCCCCTCAGAAGCAGCTCACTGCTGAGCAGAGCCCCTGACTGGCCTGGGGCAAGTGGCCACCTGCAGGCACCCTGCAGGAGTGGGCGCTTCCCAGGGCCAGTGCCACCTGCTGGTCACCTTGTTTGTGCCTCACTTCTTCCTTCAGAGGTTCTCCTCCCCACTGTAAGGACAGGAAGTGACAATCAAAGAGGGGAAGTCATTTACCAAGGCCACTGTCACCAGGGAGCAGGGCAGAAATGGTTTGAGATGAGCTGGGTTTGGGGGTCCTCCCTCTCTCTGCCTCCCACTGACTGCTCCTACCCACATCCCCTTCCAGAACCATCAGGGTGCCGCCTCCAGTCCTTTCCTGAAGGCTTGGCCTCCGTGTCTGTACCTGAGGGCTCCAGTCCACCCTCTACAGCTGGCCTGCCCAGCTCAAGGCTTTGGGGCTACAGGGTGCTGCCTCCAGTAGCAGCCCAGGGGGAGCAGGTCTTGGGCCCCCAAGGCTTTCAGGAACAGACCAGGAAATAGAGGGAACCCAGCAGGAAGCTTGGGGTCACTGTCAGGGCCCGGGTCTGACATCCATGAAGCCTGGAACCCATGGGCAGGACTGTGTCAGTCCCTGGTCCCAGAGGAGGAAACCAAGGCTTGTTCCACCTTTTCCTCAGCTTCTCTGTGCAGCCTTGGCCAGGCCCTGACCCTCTCTGTCCCTCAGACCCTCACTCTAAAGGGAAGAAATCCAAGGAGGTGATGTGACATGGGAGGTGGACGGAGGTGCTCACCTGGGCGGGAAACCTTCCCCCACGTCCCCCTGCAGCCTCTCACCTCCTGACAGACACCCCTGTAATGTACAGTCCAACGTTTGTGCACAGAGGACATCATTCATTTGTGTCTCTCCCAACTCCCCTTCATCCAACTTGAGAGTGGGGTCCAAGGTCAGTATTTGCTCAGACTCTTAGTCAAGGCCAAGGGTACAGTAGTGGCCCTGCCCAGGACAGAAGCCTCAGCCTCTGGCCCTGAGGCCACTCACCACATGTCCCTACCCTGCTGAGACCCACCCATCTCCTGACCTCAGGCTCTGATAGATAGTGACTTCCACCACCATGAAGGCTCAGCCAAGCCCAGCCAGGCAGCACAGGGACAGCCAGGGACATGTACAACCCCTTTTAGCTCCATCTATAGTGCTGACAGGCAGCTAGTTAAAGAAAAAGACAAAGGTGTGTTCCACAGTGTGTGGCTGGCTCTCTCTGGATTATTTAGACATGAAGGCCAGGAAAAGAGGTGGTGGAAACCAAGAGTTTTTCATTTCATTTTGATGTCTTGTTGGAAAGAAATATTTCCAAAGGTCACGGCAATGAGTGAAGCTCAGGGTTTCCTATTCCCTACTCCTTCCCACCAGTTTTTCCTGCATAAAGTCAGGGACACATGTTTCTCTCAACCCTGTTCAATGGCGACTTTAGTTAAGGGCTGCCCTTGGCTTCTCTGCAGCTCAGCCCTCGGGTTCCCCAACTGTATGGAGAGCAGGTTGAACTGAGGGCCTGCAGGAGGGCACTTCTCCCCACAGAGCTGGAGGGTCCTGGCCTGGGCAGGGCTGGGGCCTAGGGAGCTCTGGGGTCAGGGCTGGAGCCTAGGGAGCTCTGGGGTCAGGGCTCCATGGCTGTCCACGTGTGGCTGAGGGTGACACTGTCCTCCACCACCTCTAGCAGAGTCTCCTCCCCCTGTTCCAGCCACAGGCCCTGCCCGTCGCTATTGCCTCATCCTTAGCCATGAAACACAGACCCAGCAGGTCACTCGAAGGCTTAGAGTTGGCAACACACACCAGTGCTTCACTCAAGGGACACTCCCTCGGAGCCCTTCAATGCACTTTTGGGGTTGAGAATTCTTTAATTGTCCCAAGAACCCCCACTTTATATGTGGGGCCACACAAGGAGCAGAGAGTTCAAATAACCTGTCCTGGCTCACACAGCTGGGGAGGGACAGGGCCCTCTAGCTCCCCCAGTGTCAGGTCATGAGTGCAGCAGGATGGCAGGTGTCAGATCAGGCAAGGGCAGGCAGTGACCAAAGGAGGCAGATTTTAAAAGGCCACTGAATGAGGCTTTATTGAGATATCACTCCTGGTTGGAACTGGATCAGACCACAGAGTGCACAGCTAAGGGTTTGAGGAGAAACCGAGTGGGAGCTCAAAAACTCTGGACTTTCATGGGGCTTACAGAAGAAAAGAAAGACTTGGGACAGGAAAGGTATTTTTGGATCCCTTGTCCCATTGGAGTTGGTCAGGGTCGCTGGCTGAACTCCAGGATTGGTCAGGGGGTCCTGCTGTTTGACAAGTGTTAGTCAGGAGATCCGGCTGATTGACAGGTGTGTCTGTCAGCACCTGATTGATGTTCCTTTCCCGCGCTGGCTGCTTATTCTAAGTCACCACCACCAACATGACAGGGGTGAACCACACAGGATGCCCGCCCACCTTTGAGGCTGAGGTCACAGAGCAGCCTAGGTCTGCCCCTCTTCACTCAGGGCTAAGGCGCCCTCAGGGCCAGGTGGGGACAGACCCTGGGGGCTCTAGCACAGCTCCACCATGTCCTCAAGGAGTCCAAGTGCAAGATGCTTCCTCTGCAGGTAGCATGTTCCCGACAGGACACAGCTTCAAGGTGATTGCAGCTGCCAAGTGGAAGGGCCCAGGATGGGGGCTCAGGACCCCGCAGGCCAGTGCCTAAGCTGATCCCATACTCCACTTGGAGGCCAACGCTGTAAGAGCACCTGAACCCCTCTAGGCTTTGGAGGAGAGCAATTGTCCCCACAGGACTCTGAAGGAAGCTGAGAATTCACACCCTTTAGGGCTCAGGGCAGCTCTGCATCTCCCTGGGGGTTTGCAGTGATGCAGGTGGAGGAAGGGCTTGGCAAAGGTGGGCCATCTTGGAGCTCACTACACCCTGGTGGCTCTGCATGGTGTCCGTCCTAGCCAGAGAGAGTCACTCTGGGCTGAACTCAGGCCTCTGACCTCCTCTGCCTTGCAGGATGATGCCGTCTTCTATCTCGTGGGGCCTCCTGCTGCTGGCCAGCCTCAGCTGCCTGGCCACTGGCTGCCTGATTGAGGATTCTGAGGAGTCAGATGCATCCAAGCATGACCAGGAGAACTCAGCCTCCCACAGGATCGCCCCAAACCTGGCCGAGTTTGCCTTCTGCCTCTACCGTGTGCTGGCCCTTGAGACTGACACCACCAACATCTTCTTCTCCCCTGGAGCATAGCCACAGCCTTGGCCTTGTTCTTTCTGGGCACCAAGGCTGACACTCACACCCAGATCCTGGAGGGCCTGGGCTTCAACCTCACGGAGACTGCAGAGGCTGACATCCACCAGGGCTTCCAGCATCTTCTCCAACAGCCAGCTCCAGCTGACCACCGGCAACGGCCTCTTCATTGATCACAATCTGAAGCTGCTGGACAAGTTCTTGCAGGATGTCAAGAACCTGTACCACTCAGAGGCCTTCTCCACCGACTTCACAAACACCGAAGAGGCCAAGAAGCAGATCAACACTTATGTGGAGAAAGGGACCCAAGGAAAAATTGTGGATTTGGTGAAAGATCTGGACAGAGGCTCAGGTCTCGCCCTGGTGAACTACATTTTATTTAAAGGTAAGATGAGTCAATCAGCCTGAGTGGGTTCCCATGGAAACCCCAAAGCTGTTTTCCTTCCACCAGTTCTGGAACTTTCCTTGCCAGCCCTGTCTGCACTGTGGCAGGGCCTCTCACAGTGGCTCCTCAGTCTTCCACGTCTAGGCCCTGAAATGTCTTCCACCATCAGTTAAGTTAGGGAAGAGTTGAGAGCCACAGCCGAAGGGGCCCCAGCAAACTTCCAGCTGCCAGCAAATTTCCAGCTGCCAGCTGATGATTGGCTCACAGCGGCCCCAGCAACATCTAGCTGCCAACTGTTTGGCTCCTCTGTGGTGATGCTCTTTGGGCTGTTTCCCTGCCTTTTCAGACCACAGAGCTGCTCACTGGGGGATTTTTTGGCTCCACCCACGTGACCCAGCCATCGGCCTCAAGAGCAGGAGGAGGGGGGAGGTTGAGAGGCGAGTGGGAAGCCAGTGGTGGCCTTTGGGCTCTGAGGGAATTCCTGAAGAGTAGTGTTGCGTGTGTGTTCTAAAAATAAAGTTTGTTTCTTTTGACAAGTGGCTCCTGAATTGTGCCCAGCCAGACTGTGGCAGGAGGAGTTGGTAAAACCGTCAAAATCATTGACTTTTCTACAGGACACATCAGAGTCCTGACTGTCCTCATGCTCACTGGGGACCCCAGCAGGGAGGGGCACGTGTAATGTTTCCTGACTAGAGAGCCACCAATGCACATTATGTAGGTGGTGGCAGGGAGTGGCCTTCCAGGGAAAGGCCTTGGAACAACTCTTGATGTGGAGTGTGGCAGCTGGGTGTGTGCAGGACCTGGGTCCACATCCTGCCTCCCCCACTCCATGGCCTTGACATAGGACTAGCCATCTCACCTCTTTGGGATGTGACTGTCCTAACTTGTCATGGACAATACTGTCAGGATCTAGAAATCCCCCCTGATCTTCTAGTCTTGAAGTACACTCACCCCATCACCCAGGATGGAGCAGAGGTGGGTGAGGAGCTTCCCACCTGGCAGGCTGAGGGCGCCTCTGCTCTCCTCTCACACCCAAGCCTCCATCCTACCTGCTGCCATCCACCTTGCCTCTGTACCCTCTGTCCAGGCACATTGGAGGAACCCTTCAAGGCTGATCACACCATGGAGCAAGACTTCCATGTGGACGAGGCCACCACCGTGAGGGTGCCCATGATGAACCGCCTGGGCATGTTTGACCTGCACTACTGCCCCACGCTGTCCAGCATGGTGCTAAAGATGAAATACCTGGGCAATGTCACCGCCATCTTCATCATGCCCGAGGTGGGGAGAATGGAGTATGTGGAGGACACCATCACAAAGGAATTCCTCGACAAGTTCCTGAAAAAAGATTACAGCGGGTGAGTCAAGGCCGAGACCCACTGGATGGTACAGGCACAGAACTCAAGGTCCCTCAGGACCAATGCATCAGAAGACAGCATGGGCAGCAGGGGGGACCATCCCTGGGGTCACAGCTACAGTGAATGACCCTGTGCTACAGGAAATGCCAGGGCTCAGCTCAGGTAGCAGCTGAGAAGGGACAGTGCTCAAAGAGCAGGACACAGATCCAGCTGGAGGGAGGACTTCTCTCCAAGAATGTACATAGTCCCCTCCCAATATCCAGGGCCTCGACGGGGCACTGACACTAGCACATGTTGTGGCAGAATCAAGGAAAAAGTCCTGGCCTGCAGACTAGGGCAGCAAGAGGGAGGACTTCCTGTAGGACCGGCCGAGGTGCACAGGGGAATCACCTGCATGGAAAGGCCCAGAACAGGAACAGGCAGCGCTGGGAGCTCAGGGCACGCTCCCACAGGCTCTGTTTCTCTGTCGCATCTCAGGCTGGTTCACTTGTCCCAGGATTCACACAGCTGGGTATGTGACAGAGCAGGTGCACTGTCCTGAGCCCAGCCATGGCCACTGGTGGAGGAGGCACACTGCAGACAGATGTGACACACATGTGCAGGTTAAGGTGCACTTGAATGGTCACCATTGCTGTCCCACCCAGCCTCCTGAAGTCGCTGCACTCAGGCTGGGAACAGAGAACAATGTAACCTGGGACTGGTCCCTGAGACTTGGTGCCAGTGTGCAGCCTCAGCACAGGCCCCTGGGCTTCGCACAGGTCCCTGGGGACACCAGATGAGCCTGCAGCCTTGGGTTTTAGACGTGACAAAACTCTCCCTCACTGAGCCTGTGTCCCTCAGTCCTGCTGTACTGACCCATGATGCCCTGGGCCACAGTCCCCGGGGAGGCTCTGGCTGGGCAGGCTGGTGTGACCACGGGCTACAGGATGACACCTGCTTCCGGGAGGACCCCCTGAAACTGCCTGGAAGACTCTTTGGGGGAGGGGGTGTGCAGGGGCCACAGGACAAGATGTTCCCAGTGACGGGAACCTTCTCCATGCCAAGAGCCAGGAAGCTAAAGGTAAAGGGACTTCTTACTTTAAAGGTAAAAGTCAAAGGACTTCGATGGCTGGGCCCCTCCCAGATGACATTAAACAATGGTTGGCCTGGCCAACCCTGACGCTGTGGCCTCTGTGTCTCCCTCTGTGTCCTGAATGTCTATTAGGACTCCTGGTCACAGTACCTCTCAGTGACACTGCGTCATGTGTGCGAGGTTCAGGTGCTGCTCAAGGATGACTGGCTGAGGCCAAGTCCTGTGGGCCTGGGCATGTCCATGCTGAGAACTGCTGTCCTGTTTGGAGTGGCCATGTCCCCAGTGCCCTCCCCCCCAGCCACCCCACCTCCCTCAGTGACCCCCAGGGAACCCCTCAGGGAGGACTCACTGATGGGCTTTAGGCCCCCACAACCCTCACTTCTCCTCTGAACCTTCTGCAGTGTCTCCCTCGTGAGCTTTGGGGACACCTCACATCCAACCATGACCCTCTGTGCCCAGACCTGGCCACTCACACCCTGGGTTGGAGTAGATGTGACTACAGCCACAGCAGGGAGGTGACCATGACCCCTGTCACCCCACTGTCCCCTCCCCAGACCTGGCCGCTGGGCCTCCCAGGGCATGTCCTAGGGGGGTTGGAGGAGGGGTGAGGAGCCTTCCTCAATGGGCAGGGCCAGGACACTGACCTCTGACCTTGTCTTTCCATAGCTGCCCAGGAGGCTCACATGTCCCCTCTTGGAAGAGCCTCTGTCCCCAGTGAGCAGCAGGGGCTCTGTGTCACTGTCCCTCCCTCAAGCCCACCAGGCCCCCAGGTCCCCAGGCCACTTACCCTATGTCCCCTCTCCCTAGTCCTGTGTTATGGTACCAGGGATGGCTCCTAAAGGTCACGGCAGGCTGCGTTGGCTGTGGCAGGGCAAGGACAGCCCCCTGGGACCCCAGCCCTCCTGCCCTGCCTGGGCTCTCACTGGGGCGCGTGCACCTGGCCCCTCCTCCAGGGTCCCCCGGGTCCTCAGGACAGCAGGAGGTCTGGAGGGTGGCCCAGGCTGTCCTGGAGCAGCCCTGCCATGGGGCGCCCTGGCCCCTTCCACCCTCAAGGCTGCTGGGCTCAAGTAGCAGGGAGCCCAGGGCTCGGTGTCCCCTTCTCCTGTGGCCACACTGACACCCCAGGGCCATCTCAGCATCACCCCTCACCTCTCATGGAGGAGGGTGGACATGACGTCCTAGGTGGAGTCCTGACACAGGGTCCTCTTTACAGTCTGAACAGTCACATCTCTGCCATCACATGGCACCACCTATCAATGGGTCTGAACTCTCCCTGAAGAAGAAACAGGATCTCTAGGTTTCTACACAGGGACCTCCAACCTGCACATACACTTCCAACGATATGAATGTCATCAGTCACCCAGAATGAAGTGACACGTGAGTGTCCCAAGACCTGGATCTTAACACATAGCAGCTGTGTGACCTCAGTGAGCTTGTCAGACCTCTCTGAGCCCCTAACCTCATTGCTGATGGTTCAGCCCACATTGGAGGTGTCCTGAGAGTCACCTCAGACATGGCCTCAGGCCTCTCAGACCTGTGAATAGAGCAGGTGGGGACAAGGGCACTCCTTGGGAAGTGCTGTCCCAGTGTCTCTCCCCCTGAATCCTAGTGGCTGCACCGTGATGCCCTCAGCAGATATCTGTGCTTTCCAAGCCCCAAGGAGAAAACCAAGGTTCATGGTGGCTATCTGTCTCCTGTGTTGTCACTGTCCCATGGCCAGTGAGTGGCCACCTGACCTCACGGATCACCCTGTTCCTCCAACCCCTCACCCACTCTTCTGTCCCTCCCTGGGCTCATGAGCAGTAATTCTTCCTAAACCACAAGAATCGCTGGCACCTGTGCTTGGTGGCACCCAGGGCTTCCCTAGGAAGAGCCTGTGCCCTCATGGAGTGGACACACCCCACCCCCTGACACCTCAGCAGCCCACAGCCCTGGGAAGCCGCCCACAGATCTCAATGTGGCCTCGCCCTGGCATTGTGTGTGAGGGGACAGGAGAGGACCTGGCCAGCTGCCACCTGAGGAGTCAGGGGAGGGAAGGGGGGGAAGAAGCCAGAGCCTCTGACCTTTGACCCCATCTTTTGTATTCTAAACCTGCCTGTCACTAAAGGAGGCAGGACTCTACTTGGGAGAGTAAAGCCCCAGAGGGGTCTTCAGCAGCTTGATGGGAACCAGGAGGGACCTGCTGGGTGTGGGCAGAGCTTCTGGGCGGTCCTGCAGAGGAGCATGGTGGCCTCAGTCCTGGGCTCTGGCTCTGCCTGTCACAGACAACAGGGGCCTGAAGCCAGTGCTTGAAGGACTCAGGCTGGGACATTTTTCCAAATTGGGTGGATTTTGGAGATGGGAAATTGGGGAAACGAAGGAAATTTAATTTGAGCTCCAACTGGATACAAACTGGCTTGTGGTAGGAGGCTATGACTGGCTTGGAGATGTCCCAGACCTAGGGATCGAGTAGGTCGGGGGCAATGGCATGGGAGGTACTGTTCGGTTGTTAGAGAAAGTAAAGATGAGAAGCAGAAGAAGATGGGTGGTGGTATTCTTAGGGGGTAGTTGGAGGGTGGCTCAGTCCTCCAGCACATCCTGGCTCCTCATCCACCTGTCCTGCACCACAGCAGAGCCAGAGGCTCCTCCCAAGGCTCTCCCAGGAGAGTGCTGTCTGGGCCAGGGAGGCAGAGGTTGCTGTGCCCAGTTTCCTGCCAAGACCCCAAGTAATTGCATATTGGTTACCATGGATTTTGGCAGGTTCTTTGTCCCCGTGTCTTAGACATTATGTCCTCCAGGTGGTCAGCAGCCCCAGTGAGTTGTGTGGGGCCTCTGGCATGACCTCCAGTCCCCCAAGCTGGCCTCTGCCCCGCTTGGACTCTCTTTTTCTTCAACCGACCTTACAGGCCTTTGCCTTCCTTGGACTGAGATGTGGTTATAGGACCCATGATCCCACAGGAGAGGACACATGCAGGAGGCCAGGTGAAGGTGACCAGATGTGATCTAAGTCTTGTCCAGCTCTGAGTCACAAAACCTCAGACACTGACAGAAACTGCACCTCTACCCAGGACAGGCAGGGATGGTAAAGGGACACTGTTGCTCCAGGTGTCCATACATTCATTTTGAAATACTTATGGTGCGTGCCTTCTGCACCGTGGAGAACATGGGACAATCAGAGCCACTCCTGCTTGCAGACTGCTTTGTGCAGAGTGTTGGCATCTTCAAAATACTTCCAACCTGATTATCTACCTACTCAGCAGCCTCTACAAAAACCCCTCACCAAACAGACTGCTTCTCAGAGACCTGGGCTCTGCCTAGTAATTGGAGAATGCCACAGTCTGGCTGGGCACAAAATAACCGAGCCGCCAGGAGGCACTTGTAGGTTCAAACAGGAACTACTTTATTCCCCGAACTCCACCAGCACTCCACGCGCATACTTCCCAGAAACTCTCTCACCCTCCACCAGGCTCCAGGCAAACTCCACAGGAACCCTGCAAGAACTCAACGGGGAACTCCAAATTGGCGGGCACCCAGGGCAGCAGGAGCCGCCCTATGCATGGAGCTGCCCTGTTGCTGGAGTCACCCTATTGCTGGACAGCAGGGTCCATATACAACTCAATACACAGCCTGTTTCAATCCAGCATCATCCAGTCACAGCAATTATAAACTAATTATCATCATCTTAATGGCTCAGTGGTGTCACCTCTTAACCTCTCCTTCTGTCACCATCCCGACTCGGCTGTGGCTCTCAGCATCTCCCCCCTTCTGTTTAATTAAACAACAAGCATGTGGCTTACGGACTGTGCCTGTCTTAGGTTGTCCAATACTACACATGGCCCTTACCTGTCATCAGATGAGCTGACCTCAAGACGTCAGCCTCCTGTCTTAGGTTGGTACCATTGCAATTGGATCTTACCTGTCATTGACTACTGGCCCAGCATACAGCCACACCTGTGGATAGGCCTTTGCATCAGTGAGGTTCTTTGCCTCACCTCTGTTGGCCACCAAATTTTAGAGCATAGAGCCATACTTGTGGATAGGCCTTTGCACCAGTGTGGGGGTGAGGTTCTTTGCCTCACCTCTGTTGGCCCCCAAATTTTAAAGCATCACAAGCAGAAAGGAGGAGAATGCAAAATGCCATGACACCAAGCCAAATGATGGTTCCTTTTGGAAAAATTGTACCACCGTTGACACCATCAGCAAAGATACCCTGGCACTACCACAAGTCGCTGTACCAACAGATAGTTCACAATGTATACAAGTGATACATAGTCCAGGCAAGTTCTGCAAGCAGTTCAAAGCAAAGGAATCCATTAATGAGTCCATTTCCTCCCAAAGTAAATTGACTCCTTGATTGAGCATCACTTGTTGTGTTACATTATTCATTGATGCATCAGTTTAAACAGTTTGTTGTGATAGCTATCGCAGAAGCTGTAGTTTGTTTTTATCTTTGTCTTTACCAGCACTGGGATGAATATAGGAATTCTGGCAATGATGGCTAAAAAAATTATGTAACATTCCAGCAGGCACTAAAAAAAAAGCAATTTTCTAAACAATTTAGTATCCTGAATAGAATTAGATATAATGAAAAGGAAAAGTGAAAGTAAACAAATAGATTTATTAACCTCTTTTTTGTTCACATTTTAAAACAATCCTCAACAGCTGTTTACCAATTTAAATTAAACCATTTAATTCACTTGAATAATAAAAAAAATTTTGAATCCATTTTTTTAATGAACTCTCCTCATATATGATATATGGACATATGCACATACAAACATACAACACAAAACACAAGTGTGCACACGTAATACAATAACACAACACATAACATAATAGTAAAGGCCTTGTAGCTTTTCACAGGTGAAATCTCCATAGCAATGTTTAAAAACTCCACAGTCAAAAAATAGAACTGATCAGAAAAACATTAACCTAGGTCTGTATGAGCTCAAAAACAAAATAGAACTTCATGATGTGGGAAAGGGCAATAATAAAATAGATATTGAAAAAAGCATCCTGGTTTCATAAGCCTCCAGGTGTGGGAGAACCACTGTCGCAGATGTAAGGATAGCTAAACTGGAGTTCTGGATATCAGCTGTTATGGATTTGAGCCAAATCATCTTCTTTTTGGTCTGTAGAAATTGCTTTAGTTAATCTCTCTGGAATCCAAATCGGCTACTGTTCTCCCTGTGGAAACACACAAACAGACCCCGACTCCAGAAAATCACTGGATCAGTACCTTTCCATTTTCCTGTTAGAATATCCTTCAAAAGTACCTTTGGCTTAAGTAGATTTTTTGGACACATATGCCTTTCTGCAGCACTAAGCCCTGATGAATCCAAATTTTAAAAGTTTAGAGTAAAAAGGGTTATTTTAAGTTTATCTTTGGGGGATATATACCCCTTCCCAATTCCATCTTTTTGCTTTAATAAGTACATTTTAATAGTTTGATGAGCTCTTTCAACTAGGCCTTGTCCCTGTGGATTGTATGGGATTTCTGTTATATGAGTAATACCAAATGATGAGCAAAATTGTTTAAAAGAGGTAGAAGTATAGCCAGGACCATTATCTGTTTTTAACTGTTTTGGAACGCCCACAGTGGCAAAATTTTGTAAGCAATGAGCTGTAATATCTTTAGTTTTTTCTCCAGCATGAAGGGAGCCCAACAAAAATCTGGAAGAAGTATCAACTGTAACATGCAAATATTTTAATTTTCCAAATTCTGGCAAGTGTGTGATGTGCATCTGCCAAATATGGTTAGGTATCAGTCCTCTAGGATTGACTCCAAGATTAACTTGTAGTAAAAAGGTCACACAACTTTGAAATTGTTTTATTATTTGTCTAGCTTTTTCCTTAGTTATTTTAAAATGCTTTTTTAAAGTATTTGCATTGACATGGAACCTTTTATGAAAATTTGTAGCTTCTTCTAGTGTAGAGAAAATATGTATGTCATGTGTCCCATAATAATCACCTCATTATTAATGGTTCTTAAATCTTGCAATAATCTCCATTTACCAGATTTCTTTTTGATAACCAAAATGGGAGTATTATGGGGAGATACGGAAGGTTGTATATGTCCCTCTGCTAATTGTTGTTTGACCAGTTCATGGGCTGCTTGTATCTTTTCTTTAGTCAAGGGCCACAGAGGAACCCATACTGGTCTTTCTGATTTCCAAGTAATTTTTATTGTCTCAGTGGCCCTTTCTGAAAATCCAACCCATGTCTGTCTGTTCCTTGATCTATTTGTATTGGTGCTGCTATACCTTGTTCTTGTTCTCCTAATCTCTTTTCTTTCCTAAAACCTTGTCTAGCCCTAGTAGTGGGCGCATTAGGATTGATGTTATTTGTTAACATCAAACCAAATTGATCTAGGACATCTCGTCCCCATAAATTTATAGGAAGATGATCCAATACATATGGCTGTATAGTTCCTTCACATCCTTCAGGATCCTTCCAATCTAATACCATTGTGCTTCTATGAGGATTAGTCACCACTCCTAGGCCTCAAAACTTTTGAGTGGCTTGTTGTAAGAGCCAATGTTTTCGCCATTCTTTACGAGAGATGATGCTAAGGTCTGCTCCTGTATCCAGTAGCCCATTAAATCCGTGTCCTTGAATATTTAGTTTTAGCCTGGGATGAGATTCTAAATTTAAAGAAAGCATAGCCCAATCTACACCTGTGGAGCCTAATCCCCCTTGAACCTCTTTCTATAGTATGGCTGGAAAATTTATCATGCAGGCTGGGTATTCATGCAGGCTGGTACTATTCTATCCCCTGGTGAAATTACTGATATACCCCTTGGAGAACTGGCTATTACTTTTATTTCACCTTCATAATCAGGATCAATTACCCCAGGACTTATCATAAGTCCTTTTAGAGTAGAAGAACTGCATCTCAATAATAAGTCTACTGTTCCTTGGGGAAGAGGTCCTTTTGCCCCTGTGGGAATGATTTGAACTCCCATCTCTGGACTTAGTACTGGTCTGGCAGAGGCGCAGATGTCCAGCCCTGCACTCCCTCTGGTTTGTCTAATGAGGGATCTAATGGATAATGTGTCCTGGGCACTACCCTGATGGTGTTGCTGGGTTCCTTCAATGCCCTGTATATTTGTGGTCGTGGGCCCCGGAGCATTGGGCCCTCCTATCCGTTTTTTGGCAATGGAGCCCGATGCTTTTCTCCATGATATCGTGGGTAAACACCTGGTCCTTGTTCGTTTTTTGATAATGGAGTACCCTCTATGGTGGTTTGAGAATGGCATTCATTAGCCCAATGTCTCCCTCTATGGCATTGTGGGCAAATACCCGGTATTCTACCCCTTTGATACCTAGTTTTGTTAAACTCTCCTCCTATGGGGCAACTCCTTTTAAAATGTCCTGTTTGTTCACAATTGTAGCATGTTTTTGGCCTGGCATCTAAAGCCTGTTGTACTGCAGCTGCCAAGACTTGCCCCTGTTCATTAATGTCTCTACATAATTTAATGCATGTGTTTAAATCTTCATGTTTCCATGGTCTAATGGCCTCCTTGCACCATCGATTTGCTTGTTCAAAGGCTAGCTCATTAATTAATGGCATTGCTTGTTCAGTATCCCCCAAAACTCTCATAGCTGTTTGAATAAGCCTATCTACAAATTCAGCGTAAGTTTCATTAGCTCATTGTATTACCTTAGATAATTGACCTTGTAAATCTCCATGT
This sequence comes from Ictidomys tridecemlineatus, assembly GCF_052094955.1. Classification (NCBI taxonomy): domain Eukaryota; kingdom Metazoa; phylum Chordata; class Mammalia; order Rodentia; family Sciuridae; genus Ictidomys; species Ictidomys tridecemlineatus. Next base: position 114,244,005 of record NC_135481.1, on the reverse strand, counting down.
CCTTGTAAAGTCTTCCATGCCCTAATTGCATCTGCAGCAATTTGTGAGTATATGGCAAGTTCATATGCAATTTGTTGCAGCTGACCCTCATAAGGTCCCTTTCCTAACAACATATCTAGATTTCTCTGAGGATAACTGGCTGCTGCATTTTACCTAGCCGTCTCCGTGCAAAATTCCTGATTGGCAACCTTCCATAACAAATATTATCCTCCATTTAGCACAGATTTACACATGCTAGCCCAATCTGCTGGCATCATGTCCAAGTTGGTAATGGATTCGACCATGCCTGCAGTGAAGGGTGCTTGAGGGCCATAGATTGCTACAGCCTCTTTTAGCTGCTTCACTGTTTTGAAATCTAGAGCATGGTGAATTCGCTGCCCTCCTGCCTGCTCAAATACAGGTCATGCTAATCTTTGAGGTCCTGTCTCAGGATCCCATCTATCAACTATGGGGGTTGGGGGCTCCCCAGCATATGTTGTCTCCATAGGTGGAGCTGTTGGTTGGACACTTACGCCCTCTGGCGATAGAACGGTGTTAGTAGCAGCCTCCTGTTGAAACTTTTCCCCTGATAGCCCTTCTTCCTTTAAATTTTCTTCCTCTGTCTGACTAGCTCGAGAGACCTTCTCTTTTACTTGATCTAAAATGTCTTCTCCTTGACTAAGCAAACAAGATTGTAGCAACGTCCATAACGGTAATGTGCCAACTGGCAGAATTCCTGGGCTGTCATTTTCTATCCTTTTAAAATCTTCACCATGATGGTTCCATTGTGATATATTTAACAACCCCTCTTTAATGAATCACGGGCTACATTTTTGTATTGTATCAATGTATGCCCTAACTGTTCTTGATTTTACTGGGGTGCCTCCTTCCTCTAACAATTTACTTAACACTCTTTCAGTTTGTTTTTTACTAATTTTTAATTCCATATTTCTGCTGTAAAAATAACGCAACCCAACAAGATAACACAAAACAAAACCGAAGCAAAACGAAACAAAAACTTGTTGTATCAGTTTTCTATTTTCTTAACATGTGCATTTGTGGTCTATCTCTATCTCTTCCTCAGGGGCGAACAACTTCAAACCTTGAGCCAACCATTTTCCTTAGTTTGCCTGAGAAAGTTCTAGGGACAGGCAGCTTGAAACAAAAAAAAAAATCAAAACAAGAATACATTGTTTTTTGAAATGGTCACCCATTCTTTCGCCCTCCCTCAGGGGCGAGCAATTTCACTTACCCCAAGCTTCAGGGTCCCCCACACAGGCCACCAAATGCCACAGTCTGGCTGGGCACAAAATAACCAAGCCACCACAAGGCACTTCTAGGTTCAAATAGGAACTACTTTATTCCCTGAACTCCACCAGCACTCCACATGCACACTTCCTGGGAACTCTCTCACCCTCCACAGGGCTCCACGCAAACTCCACAGGAACCCCGCGAGAATTCAACAGGAACTCCAAAGTAGTGCGTGCCAGGGCAGCAGGAGCCACCCTATTCCTGGAGCTGCCCTATTGCTGGAGCTGCCCTATTGCTGGACAGCAGGGTCCATATACAACTCAACACACAGTCTGTTTCAATCCAGCATCATCCAGTCACAGCAATTATAATTTAATTATCATCATCTTAATAGCTCGGTGGTGTCACCTCTTAACCTCTCCTTCTGGTGCCATCCCGACTGGCTGTGGCTCTCAGCAGGAGAACATCTCTGCCTAAGACTGGAACCATTCAGGATGACCAGAAAAGAGTGTGTGAAAGGATGTCCCTCCAGGGAACAGGCCAGCTTAGCAGTGCTGTTTGGGAAGGAGGTTTGCCATCAGTCCCCATAACCGAGACCTGGGAAGGAGACAGAGACCCAGGGTGGGCAGGCAAGACAGAATAGGTAATCCCCCATGTCCACAAGGAAGGTTATGGACTTACACGCTACCTGGAGCATTATCCTAGGCTCAGCAAGGGTTAAGGGGGTCCTCAAGTCTGGGCTTCTTCAGTCTTCTGTGAACCCCAATAGTTCAAGAGAAGGAACCTTCTGCTGGTCATGCCCCATGTGGAGACGCCAAGGAAGGGCCAGCCATGGGGCAGTCCTCTTCTAATGTCCTTCCTGCTTACAGGTGGGGCTCAGCCTGGAGGGGGGCGTGGGTTTGGGCATTGGAGAGCCCAGTGACCTTCTCATCCACATTTGAACCATCCCCTATTAGAGAGGGATGCTGGCTCCCCCTGTGAAACTCTTACTGGAGCCCTGGGCCTCAGGGCCACAGCCGAGGCCTGGGTTTGCAGTGTTACCTTTGTCTGCAATGGAGCCTGCCTGGCTGGTTCAGCCAATCCCTCCCGGGCATTACAGACTTTAGAGGCCATTTTCACCAGATCTTAGATAGGAGTTTGAGGGCCCTCCTCAGCTTGATTGAGCTTTGGGTTAGTTGGTAAGACGACCTGGTGGGACCAGGTGTGGGCACTGATAGGAGAAGAGAGGATTGAGTGGGGGGATGGATCCATTGAGGGGGAGGGGAAGGCTTGTATCAGTAGAAGAGGTGGGTAGAGGAGTCATGACTGCAGGAGAGGAGGAGGGAGAGCAGGGGGAGAGGGATGGAGGAGGGTTCTGCAGCAGGGGAGGAGGAGCTGTGGTAGCAGGAGGAGTGGGAGGGGAGGGTGCAGGCATGGGAGGGGAGGTTTGTTTCCTAAGAGTGTCCATGCAGCCTTTAGGTGGTCACTGGGAACAGATGTAGAGATTAGGGATGAGGGTTCAGGAACTCCTGAGGATTTGTGGGACTGTAAAGTTGATCCTTCCCCAGTTGAACACTGGGGCCTCTGTGCCACCTGGCACTGGGCTGCTACCTCCTCCTATGGCTTTAGAGCCTAGGACATAGGAAGCTGGGGCAGGAGCACTGCAAGGTCAAGGCCAGCCTCAGCATCTTAGTGAGACCCTGTCTCAAAATCAAAAATTAAAAGGACTGGGGATGTGGTTCAGTGATAGAACATCCTGGATTCAAACCCTGTACTAAAAAATAAGAAAGAGCCCTGTAACTTCAGGTAAGTAAATAGGTGAATGTCTACACATATCAGGTATAGGAAAACACTAATTTTTTTTTTCTTTTTTGGTACCAGGGATTGAGCCCAGAGGCATTTAACTACTGAGCCAAACCCCACCCCCACCTCAGCCTTTGTATATTTTATTTAGACACTGGGTATTGCTTAGTTGCTTACGGCCTTCCTATGTTGCTCAGACTGACTTTGAACTTGCAATCCTCAGCCTCTTTGGCTGCTGGGATTACAGGCTTGTGCCAGCGGCCCAGCAGGACATGGCTCTGAGCAGGACATATCTGCTGCTTTCCCACACCTCTGAGGTGTGTCTCAGCAGAGGGGACCCTCAGGTCAGGGAGGGCCACAAGGCTCCTCCCACCTCCCCCTCCTGATGGCCTGGCACCAGCTGGTTCCACTGCACTGCCCAGTCAGGGAGGACAGCAAGGCCTCAGGTGACAGGGGCACCTTGTAGGCAGACACCTGGCCAGCTTCAGGAGGTGCCCCAGGCTGATGTCCAGCACAGAAGGCTCCTCCTCCCACAGTAACTCAGTGTCCCCACACTCCTAAGGTGGACTATAAGTCCCCAAGGGGTGTGTGTGAGTGAGGGACAGCTCCTGGTGCAGGGCATCCAGTGAGTCTCCCTGTGGCTCCCGGGCTGCACAATAAGTCCTCCCCCATCACCTCCTGAGCTGACTCGGGAGGTGCTCGCGGACTCCTGCCTGCTCCAGCATCCGGGGTCCACCCAGGAGACGCCGAGTTGGGGACTGCTCAGGACCACAGGCAGGTCTCATCTGAGCCCAGGTGACTGGCCTTGGCTGTGCTGCTGGGAGACTCGGTGAGGGTGAGGGCCTGGCTCTGCCGCCCCTGCACACAGTGGGCCTTGGGGTGAATGCTGGGGCGGGAGCTGACGTGGTGACTTCTCCTGTGGCCCCTCCACACATGCACTGACTCTGAGCCTCCTGTCCTTGCTGGTCTCTGCCCTTAGAGGGTGGAGGAGGCGACCTGGGCATCCCTGCCCTCTTCTCCAGCTGGGCCTCTGCCCCGTCCTCTTACCCTGCTGCTTTGGGAATGCAGCCTGAGCCAGATGCCCAGAACGTGGCTCCTGCACTGCATGTCCCCCACCCCCTCATGGAGAAAGGGGCCCTTGGAGCTCAGCCTATCAACTGGCTTCTCAGGCTCCGAGGAGGTCCAGGGTCCTGTCACCTGCACTCACTGACCCACCCTCCTGCCCCAGTGGCCTCTGCCCTTCATCTCCTGCTGGAGACCCCAGGAGAGGTGTGTAACTAACTCCTTGGTGACCTGGCTGCCCGTTCAGCCCTCTCCTTGCTCTTTCTTACTAGGTTCATGGCTTTGTGCCCCATGAGCCATCCCCTCACCATTCTGAAGGCTGTGGGTTCACAAAGCCCACCACCTCTGCCCCCAGGAGCTGCCCTCCCAGGTCCTGTCTGGATGTAAGTTTGGTATCGACCTTTATTTCATTTAATTGTCCCGTCCTTTTTGAAAGATGAGGTTCAGAGAGGTTCCACTGTGCCCTGTGGGTGGCACAGCTGCTCTTGGCAACCTGGATTAGAACTTAGGTCTGTTTAAATCTCTTCCTTCCCCAAACTCTGATCTTCCAGAGAGAAAGTCTCATCATGTCCACAAAGGGTCTGGGACAATATTGGTGGCCAGGACAGAGCATTGGGCTGCTGATAGGACCTTGGCTATGTATATGCAGGGCCCTGACCCCTGGAGGCAGGTGCAGAACTGTGACAAGAAAGCCAAGCACAGGTGATACCTGCGCGGAGGTCACCAGAGGGACAGCATCATGTTCATTTTGATAATTTTCTGATTCTTTTCCGTGATGAGGACTGAGTGCATCCTGTGGTGGGTGGATCCTGGTGAGGAGAGGTTTACTGGGACTCATGGCTCAGGATCATGGCCAAGGGTCCATATCTGCTGAGGGCTCTCTTGATGGCCAGATGTCATGAGGCGGCACGGGGGTCAGGTGGGAAGACTCAGGGAGCAGGTGTGTGTCTCCTCTGGTCTCTCATCTAATTAGACCCCCAGATCAATCCTGGGGGTGCACCCTGGTGGCCTTATCTAGACCTGCTCACCTCCCCAGGGCCTGGTCCAGGCTCTACTCTCTTGATAGCTCACTGTGAGGTTAGACCCCGCTGTGCCTTTCAGGTGCACCATCATCACTGCTGATGAAGGGGTAGGCAGCACCTGCGTGGGCTGGGCACCTGGCACACGGTCAGTCAGCTGACTCTTTTGCTTGGTGTCCATCACTGGGCAGGGGAGTCGTCTTGGCCTGTGCTCAGGACATGGCCCTCCCTTCTCTGTCTTGCAGGACGATGCCATCCTCCGTCTCATGGGGCCTCCTCTTGCTGGTAGGCCTGTGCTGCCTGGCCCCAGGCTCCCAGGTTCAAGATCCCCAGGAGGCCCAGTCATCTGATCATGGCCATGAGCATGAGGAACATTCAACCTGCCACAATGTCTCCTCCAAGGTCATTGACATGGCCTTCACCTTATACAGGGAGCCAGCCACATGGTCAAGACACAGCAATATCTTATTCTCCCCAGTGAGCATCGCAATGGCCTTTGCCATGCTCTCCCTGGGGACCAAGGGTGACACTCACACCCAGATCCTGGAGGGCCTGAAGCTGAATCTCAGGGAGACTCCAGAGGCTAAGATCCATGAGTGCTTCCAGCATCTCCTCCAGACCTTCCAGCAGTCCAGCCAACAGCGCCAGCTGACCACGGGCAGCAGCCTCTTCATCCACGGCAGCCTAAAGCTCGTGGATCAGTTTGTCCAAGACACCAAGAATCTGTACCACTCAGAGATCGTCCCCGTTGACTTCAGGAACACCCACGAAGCCGAGAAACAGATCAACAGTCACGTGCAGCAGAAAACCCAAAGGACAGTGACGGGTCTGGTCACCCATCTGGAGAACGACACGGCTCTTGCCCTGCTGAACTACATTTCCTTCCATGGTGAGGTGCCTCCAGCCTGAGCTGGTTCTGGTGAAATGACCAAAGTGTCCTTCAGGCTCCCTCTTGTTAAACTCTCCTTCACGATGCAGAAAGGAATAGGGCAGGGCGTCTCCACTTGGCCTCCTTGGGTTTCCACTAGGTCACAATTCAATCCATTCTGTGAACCAAGGAGGCTCGGGAGGGAGGAGCTCAAGCTGCTCATGGGTCATCTTCTCTGCAGGACCTGTCAGAGCCCTGTCTGTCCTCGTGCTCACAGGGGATCCCCAAGAGGGAGGGACACATGTGATGGTTCCTAAGGAGAATGCCACAAATGCAAATTGTAGCACGTGGTGGGAGGGAGTGGCCTTTCATGGAAAGTCCTTGGAACAACTCGTTGTGGAGTTTGGCAGCTGGGGGTGTGCAAGACCTGGGTTCAAATCCTGCCTGCACCATTCATTGACTTTGACTATAGAGGAGCCATGTCGCCTCTTTGGGATGTGACTGTCTTATCATGTCATGAGTAAGACAATATTCTGTTGTTAAGTCACACAAAGCATGACACTGTGGGGACTCAACACAGATAAGTAGCTGGCATGGACCCTCAGCCTGCCCACCTGCCAGGACTCCAGGGCCCCAGGTCCTAAGACAGCTTCCACTGCCCCAGGGCAATGGTCAGGTGAGGCCAGCAGAGTCAAGGACAGGGTTGGCTTCCTCCCAACCTGGCTCCCTTGTTCCTAGGCGGAATCCTGTGCTGAGCCCCAGGACCTGGCGGCATAACTGAGGGGCCAGCTCTGCGGAGACTTAGGGCAGCTCTTGTCCTGCCAAGCACCACCTCCTCCTGCCCAATGAGATATTGGGGCTCAGGCTTCCCTGTGGCACCTGCCACTCTGCTGCTTGTGAGGGTCAGGCACTGTTGTCCAGCACAGGGGGAGCTCTGGGCTTCACATGGGTCCAGGACGAGGACTTAGGGGTGTCCTGAATACAGACAAAACCATCTATTCACTAGGGACAGGGAACCGCTGGGAAAGAAGCGCCCAGGGGCGATCCTGCCATTAGTGTTCTTAGCACCTCCGGGTACTATTAAATCCACATAAAATCCACCTAGAGCCATGTCGGTTTGGAGTTGGGTTTTCACATTAAGCCTGACTCTATCCAAATCCTAAAACCCCCTCTGGCTTTTCATTATTTCCACATAAACCTTCAGCAGCCTGTTTCCATCTTCATCCCATTTGACAGACACTGAAACTGAGGCTTAGAGAGGAGCTTCACAGGAAGGGGACTCAGGGCACCCTGGTGGCTGCCTAGCGCCCAACCTACATCTCACCCCCTCCCTCCCTGCCTCCCTCCCTCCCTCCAGGCAAATGGAACGAGGAGCCCAATGCTGAGCGGCACATCCTAGAGAACTTTCACGTGAACAGCAAGATGACCATCAAGGTGCCCATGATCCACTGCCTGGGCAACTTCTTCCTGCACCGGGACAAGGAGCTGTCCAGCTGGGTGCTGGTTCAGCACTACCTGGGTGACACCACCGCCTTCGCCATCCTGCCGGACCCAGGGAGGATGCTGCAGGTGGAGAAAAATCTGACCCCCAAGCACTTTGAAGATATCCTGAGAAAGATCGACATCAGGTAATGCCCCGTCCAGGTGCCCACACAGGAGCTGCCAGTGATGGCTGAGGAGGGACCTGTCCCCTGCACAGGGCCCTGTGCTACATGCTCAGCAGCTGTGCTTCCCATCAGTGTGAGCCAGGCTCAGGGGAGGGTGAGTGACAGGGGAGTGCGGACCCAGAGACTGGCCTGAGGACTTCAGTGCCCTCCAAGGTCAGTGCCCTGCCCTTCACCTGGGGGCATGAACAGCAATGCCAGCACATTGTGTCAGGACCAAGGACAAAGGCCTAGGCCTGCAGGCTAGGGCAGCACGAGAGAGGACTTCCCTGAGGACCAGCTATGGTGCATGGGGAAGTGCCTGCATGGAAAGGCCCAGAACAGGAATAGGCAGCACTAGCTGCTCAGGGCATGTTCCCCCAGGCTCTGTTTCTCTGTCGCATCTCAGGCTGCTTCACCAGCCCCAGAAGCCACAGAGCTGGGGCGTGAGGCACAGAGCAGGGCACAGGGGCATGGTAATGAGCCCAGCCCTGGCGCTGATGCAGGAGGCACTGCAGGCAGACGTGACACCCGAATCTGCAGGTTAACAGCCCCTGGGTGGTCACCACCACCATCCCACCCTGCCCTCCTGAAGCCACCACACCCAGGCTGGGAACAGAGCACAAGGCAGCCTGGCACTGGTCCCTGAGCTCAGGTGCCAGTGTGTGGCCTCAGCACAGTCCCTGGGCCTCACACCACCCCTGGGGACAGGAGCTGAGCCTGCAGCACAGCGGGGGTCCAGGAAGCTAAAGTACACAAGCCAGTGACTTCCTGTTCTGCTGAGGGTGGGGACAGGGCACTAAGTGGGAGAACCAATCAGGAGAGGAAACACTTTCACAGCATAGTGGGGCCCAGCAGAAGCCAGAAACCCTATGAAACGCCCTCATTTTCTACCTTCATACCAGGCCAGCCAATTTACACTTCCCCAAACTGTCCATCTCTGGAACCATCAATCTGAAGCCCGTCCTGAGAAGTCTGGGCATCACCAAGGTCTTTAGCAATGCAGCTGACCTGTCTGGGATCACGGAGGATGCACCCCTGAGGCTCTCCCAGGTGAGGATGGCCATGGTCTGCAGGCCAGAGTGGTGGGGGCCTGCTCTGGCCTGAGGCTGAGGAAGGGACCAAGGGACACAGCAAGTGCCAGGCAGGTCCTCCTGAGGATGCAGAGCTTCACCAGCTCTGACAGGGAGGAGGACAGACCCCAGGAGTTGGTCTCCAGTGCAGTTGACCTTGCAGGGTCCTCCCCTGAGGGTCCCACTGACCCTTGGCCTCTTCCTTTCCCAGGGCCATTGAGTCCTTGGGCTTCTGTTTACCCACATTTACTCAGAGAGGCTTAGGCTCAGTGACTTCAGGGAATGTTCTGGAATCTTCCATCTGTGACCTTTAGAGATACTTGTGAACCAGCAAATCTGAATTATTACTGAGTCCACTGAAATGGGCCACTTGCTGGGGAAAGCACGAAGGAGCAGAGCAACTATAGGTCCATGTGGGTGGCTCCCTCTTGGGGTCTGGGCACTGGGAAGGTCACCACCAATGTCCCTGTGCTGAAGAGTTCCTAGCCCTACATGTGGAGGTGACATAGAGGATGATGGTCTTCCTCTTGTGCCCCTGAGGTCACATTCAAGGGCAGAGAAATGGAGGTCAAAAAAGAAGGGGGAGGGGACCAGGCTGAGTCAGGCAGAGGCTGAGATGGGTGGGGGGACCTGAGTGACCCACAGGGAGCCTAGGACAGGACAGGCTGGTGCAGCAGGAAGGCCCTGGTGAGGTCCTGTTGGTAGGAGGCTCCCACGTGGGGCCTGGCTGCAGCCTGGGGTGGGGCAGCAGGACCTCAGGGCCCCTCTGCTTCTCTGCCCTCCAGGCCCTGCATAAGGCTGTGCTGACCTTCGACAAGGAAGAGACAGTGGCCACAGGGGATGCCAAATGGGAAGAAAACATTTTGTTTGAGGCCCCCACTGTCCAGTTCAACAGGCCCTTCTTGCTCATCATTAGGGATGAGTACACCAACTTTCCCCTCTTTGGTGGCAAAATAGTGAATCCCATAGAGAAATAGCTGGTCTCAGCCTTAAAACCCTCCCCTCCTGGCCAAGCCACCTACTTGGTGACATTAAACAGGTTGGTCTGTCCAATGTCTGCAGGTGCCCTGCAAATCCTACACCCTATGTCTCTGCGTCTCCCTGTGTCCTGAGGTCATGTGAAGATTCCATGTCACAGCACTTCTCAGTGGCACTGTGTCAGCTGTGTGGGCCTGACTGGCTGAGGCCATGACCTGTGAGTCCTGGGAATGTCCATGCCGGAGATCTCCAGGTCTGTCTGGGAATCCTGAGGGGGTCTGTGGCTCAACAGCAGCCCAAGGCCCAGGGTCCATCTAACACCCCTGACACCTCCCATTCTGTGGTGGCCACACACCCACCCAACAAGCCCCTCCCTGTTAGTTAGCCTTTGTGCTCCTCTGACTAAAACAATTTCAGAGGAGGAAACCTTTACCTGGGGCTCACGGTGGCAGAGGTCACAGTCCACACACAGCCAGGTCCATTCCTCAGGGCCCAAGGTGAGGCTGACCCCCATGGAGGAAGGGTGGGGGGAGGGAAGCGGTCACCTGGGGATCAGGAAGCACAGAGACTCCACTGAACAGATACAAATATAACCCCAGAGCCATGTCCCCATGCCCTCCCCCCCAGCCACCCCACCTCCCTCAGTGACCCCCAGGTAACCCCTCAGGGAGGACTCACTGATGGGCTTTAGGCCCCCACAACCCTCACTTCTCCTCTGAACCTTCTGCAGTGTCTCCCTCGTGAGTTCTGGGGACACTCACATCCAACCATGACCCTCTGTGCCCAGACCTGGCCGCTCACACCCTGGTGTGGAGTAGATGTGACTACAGCCACAGCAGGGAGGTGACCATGACGCCTCTCACCACACTGTCCCCTCCCCAGACCTGGCCACTGGCCTCCCAGGGCATGTCCTAGGGGGGTTGGAGGAGGGGTGAGGAGCCTTCCTCAATGGGCAGGGCCAGGACACTGACCTCTGTCCTTGTCTTTCCATAGCTGCCCAGGAGGCTCACACGTCCCCTCTTGGAAGAGCCTCTGTCCCCAGTGAGCAGGAGGGGCTCTGTGTCACTGTCTCCCCCTCAAGCCCACCAGGCCCCCAGGCCCCCAGGTCCCCAGGCCACTTACCCTATGTCCCCTCTCCCTATTTGCCACAGTCTGGCTGGGCACAATTCAGGAGCCACTTGTCAAAAGAATCGAACTTTATTTTTAGAACACACACACCACCCACATAGCTCCTCAGGAAAAACCCTCAGAGCCCAACTGCCACCACCGGCTTCCCACCAGCCTCTCCACCTCCCCCACTTCTACTCTTGAGGCTGATTGGCTGGGTCGTGTGGGCGGAGCCAAAAAAAGTCCCCCAATGAGCAGCTTTGTGGTCTGAAAGGGCGGGGAAACAGCCCAATGATCATCAACGCAGAGGAGCCAATCGGTTGGTAGCTAGAATTTTGCTGGGGCCCCTGTGAGCCAATCATCAGCTGGCAGCTGGAAGTTTGCTGGGGCCCCTTCGGGTGTGGCTCTCAACACTATGGCCCCAGGGATGGCTCCTAAAGGTCACAGCAGGCTGCCTTGGCTGTGGCAGGGCAAGGACAGCCCCCCTGGGACCCCAGCCCTCCTGCCCTGCCTGGGCTCTCACTGGGGCGCATGTACCTGGCCCCTCCTCCAGGGTCCCCTGGGTCCTCAGGACAGCAGGAGGTCTGGAGGGTGGCCCAGGCTGTCCTGGAGCAGCCCTGCCATGGGGCGCCCTGGCCCCTTCCACCCTCAAGGCTGCTGGGCTCAAGTAGCGGGGAGCCCACAGGTCCGTAGCCAAAGGCTCCTGTTGCCTGGGCTCTCCCAGGATGTACTTTTCCTGTGGACCCTCATCTTGGAATAATGTCCTGTCCACTCAGAGGATAAATCCAGACAGAAAACTCAAGGTTGAATCATATTTAATTGTTATATTTAATTCAAAATGGTGAGATACCATCAAGCTCACATAATCATTCTAATCAATGATTACACCTGGTCCCCAAACAAGTATTCAGTCTCCGATTGGCTCACAAGAAGACTTCCAGCCTCTTGAAATGCCACTGGCTAAGTGACTCTCATGGATCACAGAGGGTGACTTCAGAAGTCCTAAAGACCTGGCTGGAGGTCCACTCTCATCCTGTCCCTGCTGTGTGATCTGGGTACATGAGCAATGTTCTCTGAGCCACATGTCTTCATCTTGGTTCCTAAAAACTACTTAGAGTTGGTGTGAAGTTAAACCAGAGAGTGAAATCAGCTTTTCCATGGTGGCTGGGCAGCTGCCCGTGTAGAGATGTAGTACCTCACTGTGAGCTCTCCTCCGGGGTCCTGCACCAGGACATGCTGTCAATCACTCTCCCGCTTCCTCCCTGTGGAAGCTCTGTGCTGCTCCACCTGCAGCCACTCTGCTCTCACACCCTTGTTCTGCAAACAGACAGGTTCAGAGAAGGACCTGTCTTGCTCAAGATCACCTAACTAACAAGGGCCTGATCCTGCTTCAGGGGCCCTGTTTGAGTCCACACCTCACTCCTCTCCTCCTCCCAGAGGGCCATGCTGCACCAATGCATAATGCATTTCCTCCTTGGGTCACAAGGGATACTGCCCGTGTCCCTATGATTCCAGGGATGAGAACCACGAGGACACTGGCTCACCTGTATCAGATGAGGCCTACCAGCCAGGGCCTCTTGAGCCAGTTGTCCCTTGCAGTGAGTGCATCTGGGTAGTGTGAAGTCACAGACCTCCAACTCCACTCATGGTGTGTCCTGAGCCCTCTGGGTGTCTCAGCAGACTCTCCTCTCCCCTCAACTTTGGTTAATTGCACTCAGCTAGGGAAGACTGGGCACTTGCCTCTGCCAAACAGCACTGAAGTGGCTTCAGAGATGAATCAAATTCAAGAGTTAACTGAATTGGGTGCAGCTAAGGACGTCAGGTAAGTGTTCTGAGTCTTTCACTTTGGGTTTTGAACCCAGGTTTTCGTGTCATGAGGAAGCACACCTCCTGTGGTGCCACAACAGAAACAGAACTGAATCTTGTAGGAGGCCCAGTCAGAAGGGGTCAGACAGAACTGGACTTGGGCCAGAGGATAGGTGAGACTGTCCTTTGTTCCCTAGCAAAGGAAACCCAGAGTTACAGCAGCTATATTGGGAGGGTTTAATTGGGGTAAAAGTGCTTATTCAAGGGGTACATTGGAAAGATAGGGCTAAAGAGCCCACAAAAAGCAATACTAAGCAAACGGAGATACAATCTGTCAAAATCTCTCCAACAGTATGAAGGAAGTTCTAAGAAAAATGTTTATAGCACCAACAGCCTATGTTAAGAATATATAAAAATTCCAAATAAATCCTTTAATGTTATACCTCAAGTCCCTAGAAAAACAAGAACAAAAGACTTCCTAAACCACTAGAAGACAGGAAGTAAAATCAGAGCTGAAATTAATAAAAATTGAAAATGAGAAAACAATATAAAGGATCCATGCCAAAAGAACTAGTACTTTGAAAACATAAATGAGATTGATTTTTTTAAAATTAGCCAAACTAACAAACAAAAGAGCAGAACTAAATTAAAAGAGAGAGAGGGGGGTGGACAGATGATAAAGGAGATATCTCCACAGACCTTTATGAAATCCAGAAAATCATTAGGAAGTATTTTAAAATTTTATATTCCAATAAATTAGAAAATATAGAAGTCATTGATGAATTTCTAGATACATGTGACCTACCCAAATTGAACTGAGAAGTCATAGAAAGCCTAAACAGATCCATGTCAAGCAAGAAGACTGAAGCTGCCATTAAAAGTCTTCCAATGAAGGAAAGCTCAGGACGAGATGGAGTCTCAGCTGAATTTTACCTGAGTCTTTAAAGAAGAACTAATGTCAATCTTCTTCAAATTATCCCATGAATCAGAAAGGGAAGGAACACTCCCAGATTCATCCTATGAAGCCAGTTTCACTCTGACACTAAAGCCAGACAAAGAAAAATGACAGAAGGACACTACAGACCAATATCCCTGATGAACATAGATGCAAAAGTAATTTGGCTGTTTAGAGTTCCATTCTGAATTTTCCAGGAAAGTTGAAGAAGGAACTCTGAGCACCAGTTGGGATAGTTTCACTGGAGCCAGCTCATGTTGGTGGAACCACCTTATTATGGAAGGAGATGGAATTCACCAGGCAAGAAGCTGTGTCTTTCCCCAGACGTCTTGCATAAAGATTTTTCTTCCATGCTTTGGAGCATCAAAGGCCTGGGTCATCCTGCCTCCACTTCTTAGCTCTTGTATTGGACCTACCTTCTCACCTCCTTGAAGTGCTACTCCCTTTTCTAATTACAGAGAAAAAAATACCATATACCCAGGTTTGAAAGGCATACCCAACTTACACAGAGCTTGGGATTGTGGGGGCAAGTCACATCACAGCCAAGCAGAGGGTGTGGATACTCTGCCTGCCCATCTTCCAGGACTCTGCAGGTCCCAGGTCCTAAGGCAGCTTCCACTGCCCCAGGGCAATGGCCTGAGGGAGGGGAAGGGGAGTCAAGGCCAGGACCTGCTTCCTCCCCACCTTGGCTCTCTTTTTCCTGGGCAGAGTTCTGCAGTGCTGAGCCCCAGGCCACAGTCAGCACACCTGAGGGGCCAGCTCTGTGGGGACTTAGGATGGGTCTCATCCCTCCCTGCACCATTGAGAAATGTGTGCTCAGGGTTCCCTGTGGCACCTGCCCATTCTTCTGGCCAAGAGAGTAAGGAGCTGCTGTCCAGTGGAGAGGGGCGGCCCAGGCATCTGCTCTTCACATGCAGGTCCAGGACAAGGATTTAGGGGTGCCCAGAAGGTGTGTACAGTCTGAACTGCCATATGCCAAGGACAGGCCACCTTTAGTAAACAGATGCTTAGTTATGGCTTAGCAGCTTCCAATTTTTCATAAGAATCACCAGGAAAGGACTAAACGTACACCCCAGTGATGGAGCATGTTCTTATCGTGTGCGAGTCCCGGGGTTCAATCCCTAGCACCAAGGAGTAAATAAATAAATCACACAACTACTGAATCAGCCTGGTAGACATATCCAAGTACTTCCATGTTTCCACTAATATTCCTGAAACATAGATATCGCTTCCTGCAATCTCTGGGGCTTCTCACTCATGCTCCCTAGCAGCCTGATGCTCTCAGCCTCATCCCGTTTTGTAGATACTGAAGCTGAGACTCAGAAGGAGCCTTGAGGGACAGTTACTCAGCCTTACTTGCTTACTTACCTGAACCTTCACTTTGCCCCTGGCTGATGGGCCCCCTTCCCTCTCTGCAGGCCAATGGAATGAGGAATTCCAGGCCCAGCACTTGTTGGAGGACCCCTTCCAAATGCATGAGGAGACCCTTGAGGTCCCCATGATCTCTCGCCTGGGTGGACACGTGCACTGGGACAGCAGCTTTCCAGCTGGGTGCTGTGGGAGCACTATGTGAATGACATCATCGCCTTCTTCATCCTGCTGACCCAGAGAAGAGGCAGCAGCTGGAGGAACAACTGACCCACAAACACCCCAACAGCATCTAGAAGAGCATTGATGTAAGGAGATTCCTAGACCAGGACCCCCCCAGCAGCTGCCCAGATCTCTGAGCCAAATTAGGACTGAGGCTCTTCAGCACTGACCAATGTCTGGTGAGGGTGGACCCTATCCCTTGGGCCAGAGCTTCTGGTCATGACCTTGCATTTCCACAGAGTGCTCACTGCTCAGTTACTCTGGTATTGGCCAGGTCCTGTGAGGTCCTATATGCTCAGCCCAGCGAGGCAGAGACACTCCCTTGGAGACTTCCCTCTTCAGCACATTCTCTTCCATAGATAAGTGCCCAGGCAGGGACAGCCACACCAGCACTTCCTACTGCATGGCCAAGAATGAGGGCGTGGACTTTCAGGCAAAGAAGTTTCATGAGAGTTCAAGAACAGATTGTCCATGGATGAAGCCAGCTCAAATAACAACCCGAGATTCTCCAAAGAACAGTGGTAACTTGGGAATAGCACAACACTGAGCCACAGGTCACTGGACATGTTCATCTATGGGCTTCTTCAAGGAGGTTGAGGAAAGGGCATGTTTTCAAGGGTCAGAGCCTCCACTGACATAAGCTTCTTGGACACAGAAAATGGGGGAAGCCTGAGGCAGGTGTTGGCGGTGGATGCGTCCTTGCTGGGACAGTGTTCTGTGGAGAGCACCTTGTCTTGATTGTTATAGTCTTAGGAATGCTAAAGACCTTTGTTTCCACATGTGTGCATCCACGGGAGGCCCGCAGGCACCGTGGAGAGAGGAGAAACATCCTGTGGTCTTTCTGAAGCAGGCAGGAGCCCTCCCTCTCCATCCCTTGCCAGCCCCAATTTTCTCTGGGTCTGAGAAGAATGATTTCATCTTGGTCTCATGAACTTGAACAGTGGAGTTGAGGGAGCTCTGGTGGAAAGGCCCAGAATAGGAATGGGCCGGCACTGGAAGTTTAGGGCACATTCCCACAGGCTCCTTTTCTCTGTCACATCTCAAGCTGGTTCCCTGGGACCCAGGAGCCACACAGCTGGGACGTGTGGCACAGAGCAGGGGCACGCGTGCACTGTAATGGGCCCAGCCCTGGGCAATGGTGCAGGAGGCACACTGCAGACACATGTGACACTCACTTGCAGGTTAAACTGCACCTGTTTCACCACCCCTGGCCCACCCAGCCCTCATGAGATCCCTGCACCCGGGCTGGGAACAGAGCACAAGGCAGCCTGGGACTGGTCCCCAAGCATGGGTGCAAGTATGGCCTCAGCAGAGGCCCCTGGGCCTCACCCCATCCCTGGGGACATGGAGCTGAGCCTGCAGCACAGCAGGGGTCCAGGAAGCTAAAGTACAACAAGCCAAGGGACTTCCTGAACACCATGGATGGGGACAGGGCACTAAGTGGGAGAACCAATCAGGAGAGGAAATGAAAAACCAGCCTCTATCTCAGAGCAAAGCCTGTCCAAGGAAGGGACATGACTCTGGTCCTTGGAAAGACCCACAGAGCACTCCTAGGCACATTCCCACCCTGCTAAGTTGTTTATCTACAAATAACAGGAGAGATCTGCTGGGCCAGGTGTCCCTGACTCAGTCCAGCTAGGTGGGGACCTATAGCAACCCCCTAGCAGCCACCAATCAGCATGAGACAGGGAAATACCTGGGATGCCAGTGGTTTATGGTGGTTGACAACAAGTTGGGAAACCATGTAGTTCAGCACGTACACCCCTCTTGGCTCAAACCAATCAGTTCAAACGAATACCCCTTTTGTACTGACCAATCACCTCTACCCAACTTGTTCCCGCCAGTGAATATGCTAATCATGTTTTAGAGTTGTTATTTGATTTTCCTGCGGTGTGTGATGATTTGCTAATGGATGATATGATGTATGTGAAGTCCCTGCCCTCTCCAAAGAATGTATAAAACTGCTGCAAACCCTGGGCTCAGGGCCTCTCAGCGTCACCAGTTGCTGTGTGTGTGCGCGAGGAGGACCGAGCTAGCTCGCAATAAACACCTCTTTGCTGCTTGCATCGATCTTGGGTCTCTGGTGGTCTTTGGGGGTCCCGAATCTAAGCATAACAGAAACACTTTCACAGCACGGTGGGGCCCAGCAGAAACCCTGTGAAGCGCCCTCATTTTCTACCTTCATACCAGGCCAGCCAATTTACACTTCCCCAAACTGTCCATCTCTGCAACCTTTGATCCGAAGCCTGTCCTGAGAAGTCTGGGCATCACCAAGGTCTTCAGCAATGTGGCCGACCTGTCGGGGGTCATGAAGAAGGCTCCCCTGAGACTCTCCAAGGTGACAGCACCTGAGAATGGCTTGGTCCAGGGATCTGCAGGCCAGAGTGGTCAGGGCCTGCACAGACCTGAGGCTGAGGGAGGGGCCAAGGACACAGCAAGGGCCAGATGAGTCCTTCTGAGGATGTAGAGCTTCACTAGCAGTGACAGGGGAGGAGGACAGAGCCAGGGAGGTGGCCTCCTGTGCTAGTGACATTGGTGCCACCAGCACCAAAGCCAGGGAAACTACCTGGTTCCAGCTGGCTGGATCTGATTGCCCACCTGCATATAAAATGAAGGAAGAGTGTAAAGAGGAAAAATGAATTTAATGTAGTTTGGCCAAGATGGGAGAAATAGCTAGCCTCTCTCCACCTGTCCTGTGGAAGCTGTGACAAGGTACAGAAACAAAGGTGGAAATATGCATATGAAGATTTAGGAAATTTGCATATGTAAATTTAGGAAATATGCATATGTAGATTTAGGAAATATGCATATGTAGATTTAGCTGCACTGTTGCTAGTAGAAGTTTCAGTTCCCTTAGGCCCAATCCAGGGATAACCTCTCTTTCAGATCTCAGATGAGGAAACTCAGGAGCCAAATTTATAGCTTTTAAATTCAAGGGAGTTCTTAAAGTCATTCCTTGTCCAGCTCATCCCTTCCTCTGGAGGGAATGGTGGACTGTCAGGCACTCACAGTTGACACAGAGCGGGTCCAGATCCCCTCCCAAGCATATGGAGCCCAACACGGATGTCTGAAGGAGGTCAAGCCTGGCTGTTGACTGTGGTGGGGTTGACCAGTGACTCCAAAGTCCCCGATCTTCTATCACTGACCAATTTCCTCTAAAGATATTGCCTCCCCACAAAGCGGGAGTTTCACCCTATTCTTTGATCTGACTGTTTCCATGTTGGAGCGAAAGTGACAGTTCATGAGTCAGTGTCAAAACACCCTGTTGCAGCCAAATTTAAGCAGCAAGAGGTCTAGAAAGAGTAGCCCTTAGGCTGAGCTTAACTAGAAATTCAATGTTAAAAATCCTGACATCAATAGAGGCGAAGTATATCTAGATTACGTAGTAAACTTGAACTAATAATCACAATTTCTTTAGTGGTATCATTTTTATCTAATGTAGAAAATCAATCTACCTATAAAAGTTGCTGCGTCAGAAACTCATCAAAGATTGTCCAAAGTTAACCAAGGTTAATTGCCATTTGAGTAGTAAACTCATCATCACATTTTACAACATTTTTAGGATATTTTATGTATATTCCATAGAACTATAAAAGTGGTGAATACAACAATAAGAATCAATGTTTATTTACCAATTAAGAACATATATATACACATTATTATATATGTGCTTCACCAACTAAGTCATAATGTAAACAGTATAACTGAGAAAACTTTTAAAAATGGTCTTATCTCTTATATTAAATCTTCACATTCACCTTGAGATGGAAAATAAACAGAGTCTGTCTCTTTCTAACTCTGGAAGTGTGGCTCAAATTATCAACAATGACTACAAACAAAATATAAGGGGTTAGTACTGTATAGAGAGTTCAGAAACTCAGCTAAACAATCTATTTTCCTTTAATAAGTTAAGATAACAGTTATGATTTATAGCATGATATCAGCATTATCTGATTTTCAAGGCTTTATTAAATATTAGAATACCTGTAACAATCAAACATACTATATGGTTATTAAAATAGTTGTTCTTATAGCTAGAGTTGGACACCCAAAAGACACTTAAAACAAAGAGAGATTGGAATCAACCCTAACTTTTGTAGGACTTGGTTTCTCTTTTAAATAATCAAAAACCCAACAAAAGATGCAGAAAACAGGAAGTTACAAATTTGTTGTAATCAAATTATCTTGATTACAACATAAAACATTGTTCTTTTGAAAGGGTAAAGTTTCTAAGCTGGAAAACTTGAATGTAAAAGACTAGGTATTGTTAAGTTCCTCTGCTCCACCCAGAACCTGAAATTCTTGAGATAGTTAAGACAACGCCCTACTGGCCATTTAGCCTAGGGCCCTGTGCAGTTTGTCACAGGGCCCGAACCAATCAGTTTGAATGTGTAACCCTCTCAGGAATGACCAATCACCCCTGCCCGACCTGTTCCCGCCAATGAATGTGCTAATCATGTCTCAGAGTTGTTGTTCATTTTTCCCGCGCCTCATGATGATTTGTTCTGATGTATGCAAAGCCCACCGCCCTCTCCAGAAAGTGAACTTAAGCTCTGCTTGACCTCTGCTCTGGGCTCTGGGCTGCTCTCCCTTCTTGAGTGAGCAGGGAGCCCCGGCGCGCTGGAATGGATCCCCAGTAAATCCCCTTTTGCCAATTGCATGGAGTAAGTCTCTTGTGTGGTCTCTCCCTCTGACACTCCCCCGGACCCCTTTTACACTTTAAGTGAGTTCTTTATAAACTTTGTTAAAAGAAGATGAGTATTTTAAGACAGTCTTTTTAAATATAAAGAACTAGATTCTAGTTTCATTACATTTTGGTTTTAGAAAGCCTTATAAATAATATTTTATTTATGGTCAACTTACTTATAAATCTTATCTAGAATTCTTTTCATCTAAAATATTTTTCCTTAAGTCAGCTGGCCCTAACCAGAATATACTTAAATGTTTTCCATCAAAGACACACATATGAATGTCATGCTGTTTTACTAGTTCAGGATTCATCTTGGAGCAATATCAATTTTCTGCAATTATCCTAACCATAGATATAGACAAACTGCTGGATCCTACCTAGAAATGCATTTTAAACATTACTTTAAGTTTCTCTGCAATTTAAACATCAATCAAGCAAATCAGAAAAGTGAACAATATTTTCTATATCTCAATGAATATATATTCTTCATTCTCTCAATTTTTCTGTCAGAAATTTCCAAATCAAATATGTTCATTTGCAACCAAGTAGGCACATTCTGACCTCAGGGGCTTCCCAGTGGCATACAGCAGCTCTCATCTACTTTACCTTGCTTTGAAAAAAAACAGCAATCACTTAAACCCAATACTCATTATTTTTTAAGGCTCATTATTGCTAGGAGAGACATATATCAATCCTTAAAAATCTTTTTTTTTAATTTAACACAGGGGTACTTTACCATTGAGTCATATCCCCAGCTCTTTTTATTTTTTTTCTTTTGGACAGGGTCTCACTAAATTGCTTAGGGCCTCACTAAGTTGCTAAGGCTGGCCTTCCTTGACTTTGAGATCATATGAGTCACTGGGATTACAGACATGCACCACCACACCTGGCCTTAAAAATCTTTCAGGGTAAAATTCTAATTTATAAAGTCAAATCTCCTTTTTATCCTATATCTTTAGGTTATTTAAAATGGAGAAAATAAAAATACATTTAAAATAATATGAATCATGACCCCACAAAAAGGCACAATGATACATTAGAAAGACATGTCTACAATTACTGCCAAAAGAAAGAATCCTTTTTCTAGTTAAATGGGTTCTACAACATTTAACTGAAGCAAACTGAACTATTTGAAAGGGTAAAGTTTCTAAGCTGCAAAGCCTGAATTAAAATGTAAAAGACTAGGTATGTGTAAAAGACTAGGTATTGTTAAGTTCCTCTGCTACACCCAGAACCTGAAATTCCTGAGATAGTTAAGACAACTGGACCTACTGGCCATTTAGCCTAGGGCCCTGTGCAGTTTGTCACAGGGCCCCAACCAATCAGTTTGAATGTGTACCCCGCTTAGGAGTGACCAATCACCCCCACCCGACCTATTCCTGCCAATGAATGTGCTAATCATGTCTCAGAGTTGTTGTTCAATTTTTCCATGCCTCATGATGATTTGTTCTGATGTATGCAAAGCCCCCCCCCTCGCCCTCCCCCAAAAGTGTACTTAAGCTCTGCTTGACCTCTGCTCTGGGCTCTGGGCCGCTCTCCCTTCCTGAGTGAGACTTGAGCCTCAGCGCGCTGAATTAGGATCCTCTTCAATAAACTCCCTCCTGCTCATTGCATGAAGCTGGTCTCTGTGGTCTCTTCCTCCCATGTTTCACCGGACCCTTACACTATTGACACCAGACATAGCACAAAACCCATTTAATAGCTTTGAGGGACATTTAAAGGAGACAGAATAGCAACTTGCTCATTAGAAAAATAAAGCCCCAGCATTTGTACAGAAAACAAAACCAGAAGTGGAAAATGCCTGAGTTGTTCTATGAGCAGCATCATATGAATTCTTTTTTTTAAAGATGTGTATCTATTTATTTATTGTTGTAGTTGCACACAATAACTTTATTTATATGTGGTGCTGAGGATTGAACCCAGGGCCTCGCACATGCTAGGCACTCTACCACTAGGCCACAGCCCAAGCCCCTGAATTCGTTTTAACTCCAGGTTAGCACACAAACTGATGTCTGTTTGCAGGGAATTCTTTAGAAGAAACACCAGGATCAAATGAAAACAGGTTCTTGAATCTATTTTTACTGAAAGCTTATTAACATTGATTTCATTTTTAACAATCACATATTTAGGGCGCAAATATCAACATGAATCTTTTCTGTCAAGGAGGTGGTGAAAGTAAATGTGAAGAGGCAAACTTATCTCAAAAGCTGATGTCTAAACACTTATCAAGCATCAGATTTCTCTTCTATCTGACATGAAGAATATAACAACTGGAATCCTGGAAATGTATGTAACATTTAGGCTGCTCAGTAAAGACACAGATGGGCTGACAGTTGATTTTTGAAAGCACTACTAGGATTTATGATCAATGCACAATAACAACAAAGTTAGCTCATTATACAATGATGTCATTCCAGGAACCAGAAACAGAAACCATACATAGGTCTTTAACATTTTAAAAGCATTCCCTGTTTCCTTTGGCCCATCTCAGCTTGGAACTAGGAAAGACATACCAAATTAAATTTCTTGAGTTTAAGAATTTTAATGACATTTTAAAATAAGAATTATAATTTTTTTAGAACTGAGTCTATACCTACATTTAGTGTACAGTTTCATTTGTGAATTTCCAAATACTGTCAGACAATTAATATCCCAGATAAGCCTGAATGTCATATGTAGATATAAACATTACACATTTATTATCAAAATTCTTTGTGTGTGGGACTAGGGATGGATCCCAGGGGCTTTTTACCACTGAGCTATGTGCCAGTTCTTTTCTATTTTTCATTTTGAGTCTTCCATTTTGGGTCTTTCTAAAATGCCCAGGATGGCCTCAAACTTGCAATCCTCCAGCCTCAGCCTCTCGAGTCTCTGGAATTAGGTGTGCACAAAAAATAAATAAATAACACAACATAATTGAGGTGTGAAAAGCCTAAACTTTCTGCCTCTGAATTAAGGTTCCTTGTTAAAAAGAAAACAATTTCAAAAGCTTCATTTTTTTTAAAAAAAGGAGCAAATAATAGATAGGAAAATAGCAGTAGTTTACTTATTGAAAAGAATCAGGTCATCCCTGCCAGTTTTCTATTTTAAATAGCTTTAATTAATGGGCTATTAACAATAAAACAGAATATGGTTTTTTTTTAACTTTTTATACATTTATAAATCCCCACCTTATATATTTAACTTATTTTAACAATTATTTTTAGACATAAAGAATATATCAATTGGAATTCTGAAATAAAAATCAAGCATAATTAACATCTTAAAGTTTTCCTTTTTTTTGGAAAAAAAATTCTTAAAAGTCACTGTATGTTAGAAGCACTGAACATCATATCACAAATATCTAGAGACAAGTATTCATCCAATCGGTTAGCCAGTCAAAAAATATGCATTATCAAATTTCAAAGACATTCTTATAACCAAAAAGCTTGAATTAACTTATTTGTCAAATATTTACTTAAGTCATGTGAATCCATAGGAATTAAGGCTAACTTAACAGTTTATAAGTCAGTTTGGTGCCAGGCAAACAAAAAATACATAAACATGATCACATAGGTGCCTTTAAGAAGAGTTTTAAAAATAATAAGAAGTCCTAAATCTGCGTTTTTTGGAGTTTTTTTGTTTGTTTGTTTGTTTGTTTATTTGGTCTGGTTTGGTTTGGTACCTGAGATTGAACTCAGTGGCACTCCACCACTGAGCCACCTCCCCAGCCCTATTTTGTGGTTTATTTAGAGTCAGGGTCTCACTGAGTTGCTTAGTGTCTCACTTTTGCTGACGCTGGCTTTGAACTCACAATCCTCCTGCCTCAGCCTCCCAAGCTGCTGGGATTACTGAGCCACTGTGCCCAGCAAAAACTATGACTCTTAATTGAAGACAAAGTAGAAAATTTACATCCCGAATATTCAGCCCAGCAAACCAGAATAAACTAGAATAACCAGTTTTTTCCATTCTCTCTCCAAGCCACAAAAGCAGTCACTACTTGCTAAAGGGCAGCAGGGAGAGTCCCAGGGACACTCTCTACCAGCTCTCTTCCTCTCCCATTGGGTAGCCACAGGCAACATTCTGGACCCCCCAGAGTGGCCATTCTGTGACTGGTAGCCAAGCCAGGGAACCACTCAGACCCTGCCTGGCACAATTCAGTCACCCACTCACATAAGAAATAGAGAAATGGTGTGAAAAGGAGAATTGTAATGCCATTTGGCCGGAACGGGGGATAGCTAGCTAGACTATGTCCACCAGTCCAAACAAAGTGTTTACACATGATGGAAATGAAAGCCAGGAGATAGACACCTGCAGATTCTGTTTGACAGAAGAAGATGTGAAGATGTCAGTCTCCTGGGTGCCTGCCTGGGCCAGAGGGTAACTTCTTGGCTTTCATTCTCAATATGTGGAAGTTAAGGAGCAAAAATAGCTTGTAATTTTAAAAGGACTCCATTATGGGGACCTCTCCTGAGGTGCCCACCAACCCTCAGTCTCCTCTTTTCCCAGGACCTTTAAATCCTTGGGTCTCAGTTTACTCATATTTACACAGAGAGAGACTTAGGCTCAGGGACTTCATAGAATGTTCTGGAATCTTCCATTTAGAGCCACTGATGAACTGCCACTTGTGAGTTATGAGTGAGCTCAGCCAAAGAGAGCACTTTGATGGGAAATGAAAGAGGACTGAGGACAACTACAGGTCAGAATGGGTGGCTCCCTCTTGGGGCCTGGGCACGGTGAAGGTCACCACCAGAGTCCTTGTGCCGAGGTGCTCATAGCCATACACTGGAAAAGAAGCTGTGGAAGTACCCGGAGGCCCATGTTCTTACCCTTCTGCAGCTGAGGGGTGTCCAAGGACAGGAGAGATGGAGGTCAGGAAAGGAGAGGGGAGGGTAGCAGGCTGAGGCTGAGAGGACAGAGGGACCTGAGTGGCCAACAGGAGGCCCATGAGAAGCCCTAGTGTGCTGAGAGCCATTGCCAAGTAGGAATGACGCATCGAAATTTCCTTGCCAGTGTACCCCATGTTGCTTAGAGGAAGGACTCATGGAAATGGACATTTCAAGTGACATTGCATGTATGTTTGAGAAAGGTGACCCTGCTCAAGGACCAGGGTGGATCCGGGTTTAAGGAGGATCCTACTGGATTAGGGAGGATCAGGTTTTAGGGAGTATCCCGCTCTTTGGATTTAGGGCGGTTCCAGGTTTAAGGTGTACCCTGCCGGGATTAGGGTGTATCCTGCTGCCCCAGGCACGCCCGATCCTTGAGTTCCCATTGAATTCTCCTGGGATTCAGAAAGTATTTGGGATTCAAAGCCTGGTGGAGTACGTGAATTTTGCGGAAGAACGTGGATTTCCCCAGAACGTGTTTGTAGAGGGCCGGTGTGAGTTCGGGAATAAAGAATTGCTGTTTGAATCTACAAAGCTGTGAGTGGCTCGTGATCTTGTGCCCAGCCAGACTGCGGCACTAGTGCTGCCCTCACAGGATGAGGCTCCCTCCTGGGTCCTTGCTGCAGCCTGGGGGGGGGCAGCAGGACCTCAGAGCCCCTCTACTTCTCTCCCCTCTGGGCGCTGTGTAAGGCTGAGAAAGGGACAGAATCCAGTGGCATCACCGATGTACACAACAGCTGGACTGCGGACCTGACTCCTGTGTGCAGAGGGTCTTTCTCAGTCATTGTCAAGAGCAAGTTCACCAGCTTTGCCCTGTCGCGGGGGAGGGTGGTACATCCCACAGAAGGACAACTTCCCCTCCCCTCCTGTCCTGCCCAGGCCCCCAAACCCCAGTGACATTAAACAGGTAGATCTGGCCAGTGCCTGAGTGTGACCTGCCAATCCCTCACCCTGCAGCCTCTGTGTCCTGAGGTCATGAGAGGACTCCAAGTCACAGCACCTCTCAGTGACACTGTGTCAGGTGTGTGCTGGTCAATGGTGACAGGCTGAGGCCCGTCCTGTGAGCCCTGGGCACGTCCAACCTGAGATCTCCAGTCCTGTCTGGGAATCCTGAGGGGGTCTGTGGCCCAACAGCAGCCCGAGGCCCAGGGTCCACCCAGAAGCCCACTTCTGGGGAATCGTCCCCTCGGTGCCAGCTGTCCCATGCTGGAGTCCCTTCTGTCCTGCAGGGACACCCTCTCTTATCTGACCTTACCAAGTCTCAAGACCTGGCCCTTACCTCTCAGAGGGGACATCCTGAAAACAGCCTAGGGAGACGGTCCATGGGCCTCTTTCTCTGTGGGCTGCAGTAGGACACTGAGCTCCTTGTCACTCCATTGCTGCCATAAGAGACTCACACCTCTCTTAGAAGAAGCCCCCTACTCCCCATTTAGCAGGAGGGTCTGTCTCGGTCTCTGTCTCCTCCTCAAACCCACCAGAATGGTCAGGTCCCAAGCCTCTTTCCTGTGTCCTCTTCTCACTAGACATATGACCATGGTGCTGTGGATGTCTCCAGAAAATCTTGACCAGGATTCCCCTGCTCTGGGAGAGGGAGGGCATCTCCTGTGGAACCCACCCTTGGCTAAGTTCTTGCTGGGGCCTCACGTACCTGGCTATTCCTCCCAGTTTCATCCCCGAGGTCTTCCAGCGATAGCCCCAGGTCTGGTGTTCTTGATCTCTCCTGTGACTTGGATTCATGCTCAGGCCCTGCCATGCACCAGCTGTGTGACCTGAGTGAAGTTGTCCAACCTCTCTGAGCCTCAATATCCTCACTGTGCACAACAAAAGCTGTGGTTTGCACCATAGTAGAGCATTACCAACATAAGAAACGATGCTCATTCTAGTTCTGAGCTTCTGTGAGCCAGGCATGGCGGGCAGTGGTGTGCGACATTTCCTCACTGAGTACCAAGAGTGGCACTTTATGCACCTGGTATACAACTAGACAGCCACCAATGCACATGAGGGGACTGAGACTCTGGTTGGGGGGTGTTTTCCCATGGCCGCATAGCTAGCTGGCAGCTGAGCTGGTTTCATGGGCCCTACTCATTTCTCCAAAGCTCACCACCTTACCCTACCCTTCCTCCCAAAGGGCCACTCAGAGTCAGGCAGAATACAATTCCTCCCTGAGCCATGAAGAAACTTGGTGGTCCATGAAGATGTTCAGGATGTTTCCACAAGAAAAATACCCCCACCACTCGGCGGAGATGGAGGAGGTGGATCTGCCAGGCCTCCTCCTGCTCCGTATTTAAACAGGCTACACCCAGGGCACAACTATTTCTCCAGCTTGTCATTCCGTGGGAGGAGGGGAGAGAAGCTGAGGCTGGGAACAATCCAGGGAATGGAAATGGACCCAAGGAGCGGAGGGCACCACTGTGGTTTGAAGGCCCTGCTCAAACTCCTGTTGTGAGGAATTTATAGGTGAAATGATGAGGTCATAATTCATTCATGAGGGTCTGCCTTCATGAGTGAATCAATCCACTCCTGGATTAAAGTAATAAGGACCATCTCTGAGGCGTCTGTCATAGGAGCCAGTGGGTTCTGTCCCTTGTGTGGGCCCCTCTTGCCCTGTGATGACTTGAGTCTCTGCAGAGAGTCCCCACGAATAAGAAGGCTCTCCACAGAAGTAGCCCCTTGACCCTGGACCTTGCAGCCTCCAGAACTATAAGCTGGACAAACCTCTATAAATTGCCTAAATCTAAATTAAGTTACAGACATTGAAAGATAACAGACATGTGCCTCAGAAATTGGCATTTTTCTTATAAGGTTAATGTGTAATAAAATCCATCAGGAGTCTGGTTGGGACACACCCAATCTAAACTACCTGTAAATCCCTAGGGTAGGAGGAGGGGGAAAATGACAGATGAGAGGAAACCACCACATCATAGCTGCTGCACAAAACAAGATCTGAAATCGGCTTCTGGAATAGAAGGAGAATCAATATAGGAATAGAACAGCAGTCCCGGGGCGTGAGATACTAAGCACAGCAGGAGATGCTCCCTCCAGCAAGCAGAAGAAAGGCTCCCAGAGGGATTAGAAAAAAAGGTGCTGCAGTCCAGCAAAGGTCGACCTGAGCAGAACACATTCTCGGGTACTGTGAAGTAAGCCTGCAGGGGAGACAGCCCCGGGACTGGCCAGAGGGGCTAGTGACAGAGGGGAAGCAGGAACAGTTTAGAGACTGGGCTTCCCAAGGGGAGACTAGAAATTCCTGAAATTTGCCTTTGGTCTTCATTTTTTTGCTTCAATTTTTTAAATCTTCTTGGCACACTTCCTTGTGAGTACCCCAAGACCTAGTCCCCACTTAGGCTTTACTTCTTACTGGATCGGTGGTTTCCCAAGTCACAAGCCCATCTGCGTGCACGAATGAAACTGGAACTTGAGACACTGTAACTTAATGAGACTTGAGGAAGCTCTGGGCGGCAGTGGGAGCCATGACTTCTGGTCTAAAATCTGCAGAGCAGAGCAGAGAGACGGGGGCTTTCCTGGGAAACTGGCCGCCTGAACTCACTGATAAGGATGGTGGCTGACAGAGGTGGAACTGGGACAGATTAGGGTCAGGTGGAAAGTGGAGTGACCTTTAAAAATCCTATAATAGGACTGGTGCCACTTGCCCCGTGCCTAGAAGGGCTTGGAGGATAGGCTGCTGCATCCCGCACACCAAGGATCTCAGGAAGAGGATGCAGGGCAACCGGATGGTCCACGGGCTGTGGGGGTGAGAGGACTGCTCAGCAGCCCCACGAGAGCCACGCTTCTATCCTAGTCACAATCACAAAACCATTTTTGAGGGTGATTTCTACTTTTAAATGGATGACATTTCTCAAATAATTGCTGCCAGGAAAGAAGGGGAGGCGCAGAGCTCAGGGTGTGGACTCCCTATCACATTAAGCTGGTTTGGACCAGAGCTGAGAACAAACAAACAGCATGATATTTGTATTGTGTGAACATCTTCCTAGCTGCCAGATTTTAAAATTGAAACCCCAGAAAGAAATATATTCATCTCTAAAACCTCAGAAAGAAGAACATCCAATCTTTTTATGACTGCTGTTGCATTAGCTGCTTAGTGTGAACTGACTTGTGATGTCTTCCCACGTTCTGTGTTTTCTCAGAGGGCCAGTTTTGCATATTTTACCAAGCACTTGGTTTCTCTCCACACTTCTTCTCTTCCTTCTCGTCCCATGCCTTTCCCTTTCTTTCATCCTACTTTCTCTCCTGGTGGCTCCTCTTCCGCTGTCACTGGTGGTTATTCTCTCTTCTCAAAGTGGTACTGGTTGTTAAACTTAGAACTTTGATTACACTGATCAGGTGTATTTGAGCTAAGATAGACCCCAGCCCAAAGCTGCTCGCTGAAAGACCCTCACATAAAAAGGAAGAGGAATCCATCATAACAGAGGTGAAAATATAGGACCTCAAGAATCACGAGGAGAGAGGCCAACAAGATGCCTCCAAAAGTTCATAACTCCCCAACAACTAAACCCACAGACACCGAAGTCGATAAAATCCCACCCAAAGAATTCAAAGAGTTGATTGTTAAAATGATAAATACATATAAACAAATACATAATCAGTGTAGCAATGAACTACAGGAGAAAAGACAAGATGTAAAAGATCGTTTTAATAAAGAGATGGAGATTCTGGAAAAGAACTAAACAGAAATCTTGGAAATGAAAGATTCACTAAATCAAATAAAAAAATTTGTCAAATGTCTCTTAATAGATTAGATCGGGTAGAACACAGAATCTGAGAGGTAGAAAACAAGAATAATAATAATATTCCTTGAATAATCAGGGAGTGTTTTTTACAAAAGAAGAAATTACGATCAGAATATACTAGAACATTTGGACAACATTAAGAGACCAAACATGAGACTTGTTGGCATCAAAGAAGGAGCAGAGACACAAGCATTTGGTGTTGATATATTCAGAGAAATAATAGCAGGAAAACTTCCCAACCTTGGGAATGAGATGGATATTCACATTCAGAAGGCATCTGTAACTTCAAATAGACAAGACTAAAAAAGAACCCATTCATGACATATTATAATTAAAATGCCAAGTCTAAAGAATAAGGATAGAATTTACTTATTTATTTATTTTTAATTTTTTTCAAGAGAGAAAGAGAATTTTGATATTTATTTTTTAGTTATTGGTGGACACAACATCTTTGTTTGTATGTGGTGCTGAGGATCGAACCCGGGCCGCATGCATGCCAGGCGATCGCACTACCGCTTGAGCCACATCCCCAGCCCCAAGGATAGAATTTAAAAGAATCAAGATAGAAACACTAGGTCACACTTGAACGTAAATCAATCAGAATGACATCTGCTCTCTCAGAAGAAACCCTAAAACCCAGGAGGGCTTCAACAGATGTCTTTCAAACCCTGGAAGAAAATATCTTTCAACCAAGATGGCTATACCCACCAAAGCTATCCTTCAGAATAGAAGAAATGAAAATCTTCCAAGATGAGCATAACCCAAAAGGATTCATGACTACTAAGCAGAACACATTTTTTAAAAATCCTACACACAGAAGATAAAAATTAGACAACAGAGTTTAGGAAAGAATAAATCTCATTAGAAGAGTAGTTAATCAAAGGAAAGTTAAGATCAAAATAAGCATTAGAAATAAATCAAAATGTAGGAAATTATATATGCCTCTCTATAGTAACACTGAAGGTAAATGGTCTCAACTCTCTAATTAAAACATAGACTGACAGATTCAATTTAAAAACAAGACTGGACTACATGTGCTGCCTTAAAGAGATACACCTCACAGGCAAAGATATCCACAGGCTGAGAGAGAAATAATGGAAAATGATGTTCCATGCAAACGGATCCTAAAAGCAAGTAGGAGTTGCTACTCTCATATCCAACAAAGCAGACTCCAAGCCAAAATTAATCACAAGGAAAAAAATAAAGACACTACATACTGGTAAAGGGAATAATCCAACAGAGAGGATATAGTAATTTTAAGTATTTACACCCTCAACATTAGTGTAGCTAAGAACATAAAACTAACACAACCTGACATAAAGATGGATACTAATAAAATAATATTAACTAATTTCAACATACCTTACTCACTAATAGATAGGCTAACCAGATATAAAATAAGCAAATACACTTCAGACCTAAAAAGATACTATTAATCAAAGGGACTTAACAGACATTAAAATATCTTATCCAATGGCAGCTGAATATACTTTTTCTTAAGATTCTCATGGAACTTTCTCTCAAATAGATCATATTTGAGCCACAAAGCAAATCAGAGCAATTATGATCAGATGTGTTTTAAGTTCAATGTAATCCCTTGCATCTTATTAGATCATAATGGAATGAAATTAGAAGTCCACAAGAAAAAGTACTACAGAAATGAAATAAAGGCATGGAGGTTAGCAATAACTTTGAATTTTAATGGGTCATAAAAGAAATTAGGGGAGAAATTTAAAAATTCTTAGAATCAAATAAGAACAGAGATACCATATAGTATAATCTCTGGGAACACTACAAAGACAGTCCTAAGAGGAAATTTTTTAGCTATGAGTCCCTAGTACAATGATATTGACTGATTTCAACACATCTTACCACTAGATAGGCTAACCAGACATAAAATAAGCAAATAAACTACACACATTAAAAATACTATTAATCAAAATTTCTAATTAAATAATTAGAAAGATCCCAAATACCAAGCTAATGATATATCTCAAACCCTAGAAAAACAAGAATAAATTTCAAAACCAATGGAAGTAAGGAAATAATTAAGATCAGAGCCAAAATTCATGAGAGATCAAAAGGATCAATATAACAAAAAGTTTGTTCTTTGAAAGATAAACATGACTGATAAACTCTTAGCCAATCTAACCAAACTAAAGAGAAGACTCAAATTACTACTATTGGAGTTGAGAAAGGAGATATCACCACAGACATCTCTGAAATCCAGAGGATCATCAGGGGCTATTTTGAAAACCTATATTATCCAATAAATTGGAAAATGTAGTCAAAAGAAACAAAATTTCTAGACATATATAACCTACTAAAATTGAACTAAAAGGGCAGAAATCCTAAACAGATCAATCACAAGCAATGAGATTGAAGCAGTAATAAAAAGCCTTCCAACAAAGAAAGATTCAGGCCCATATTGATTCCAGCTGAATTCTATCTGATCTTTGAAGAAATAATGCCGATGCTTCTTGTGGGGAGCCACTCCAAATGCACACACCTTTAAGTCCTGATGCACCGTGGGGATCTGTAAGATCACTGTAGTCTGGCGAGGAAGTGCTGGACTCCTGACTCAGTCTTTTCCATTGCTCGGTAACAAGGCTAACAAGGCATGGCCCTAGATGTAGGCAGCACCCAGAGGAGTTGAGCTACCTGTTCCCTTGTATCCTACCCCTTGCCTCATTGGAATGGCTTCTTCCCAATAAAAGGGTTCAGCACGTGCTCCTCACTCTCTCTCTTTCCACAGACCTCTAAGGTCAGAGGAGCCATCACAGTTATTTTTCTGACTCTCTGTGGTTATTTTGAGCAGCCCAGTTCACCTGGAGTGACCTTGAGTGCTGAGTCGTGGAACGCCAAATTTGCTGTTCGTATGGGGACTCCAGCGTGAATTTTAGATATTAAGTGGGTTTAGAATTTCTCTTCAGAAGTTAAGCATGCTTAAGATTTCAGAGTATTGTAGAACGTGAATTAGGAGAAAAATCTGTGACATTAAACTTTTTTAATATCTGAGACTATTTCATCTTTAGATAGAGAAAAAATTCATTTTTGCAATTCTAGAGACTCTAAATAAATGTAAAGAATTATTAAGATGATTAATAGGATATACTGTTCAGTTCAGTCCTCTCCCATGGGAAAAGTGCTTTGTGGACTTTTTTTGGATTGTTTTTGTGAACCTTTATATCTTGAAACACTAGGTAAAGGTTTGGGGCGTTATGTACTAGAAGTCTGCACTTGGAGAGTGAGGAAAGGAAAGGATTTTGTGATGAGGCTTGATACAAGGATTCTTTACCTGTAGAGAGGTGGATTTTAATTTTCTATTGTTTTTGTGAATACTCAGATCATACTGAATCTCTTTGCTACATTCTTGTCCTACAGGTCAGAATGGCTGTAACTCAGCCGCTGCAGACAAGACTTGTTCCCTGTGGGGTCTGTAACTAGACCCACTGCCAGCAGTGCCTTTAACCCTTAAGCAACCTGGCCTGGGTGCCAAGCGCAGACCTCCTTAAGATCTGATAGTAACATTGGCATGGGCCATTAAAACTCACTTTTAAAGTGCCACGTGCTGCAAGGGAAAATACAAAGGACAGTGCTAACACCCGGGCAATTCTCAGAGACAAGGCAAGCCACTGCCGGCTGTAGGGTCCTGCCCAGGTGGGAGAATGAAGACCAATCAAGTGGAAGCAACCAACTCTGGGAGCCTTTGCCCTGGACAATGGGCAGCCAGCTCCAGGCTGTCTCCATCACCATGGTAACCGCCCAAAGCCTAGCCTACCAAGCAAGCTTCCTGGTCCCAATTTCCGCAGTTTTATGGGCTTCCCATGGATCCTTCCACTGTCACTCAGACAGGACTTCTGATCCTGCCCTCAGCCACTGTCACTCAGACAGGACTTCTGATCCTGCCTTCCAGCCACTAACCTGCACCTCCTGTTTCAGACCTGCTACCGGGAGCCGCACAGAGCCTGCATTTTTAAGAATGCCCACCTGTAAATGCTAAAGAAAGATGTTTTCAGGCAAAATCTAATTCCACAGGTTCCTATGTTGCAGCCCTGAGCTGAGCTTGTTTTCAAAGCTAAATAACCTAATGTTTTCTTTAGAGCTGTATAATTAAGAAAAATTGCATAAGTAATGTAACAGTTATAAGAAATACATATTCTTCTTTATATTTTGCTTTTAATTTTGAAGATTATGAGGACACCTTTGCTTGTTGCAGGAACAAAAGCCAGCAATGTTCCTGTGATAATCAAAAAATCCTTATTCTCATTCCTGACTATATAATTACAAGAAAAAAAAGTATACACAAGGATCTTATTACATGGCATCACAAATATAAAAACAATGAAAATTGAAATGGATCTAAATATCTTAAGAACCACATGGTTACATAAAGTTTATACAACTATAAGTTATGCTCTTATTCTTAATACATATTTTTTCTAGGTATTTAGATAACCTATAATTGTTAAACCATAAAATAATTAGCATATATGTCTAATTGTTTAGTTAATATATATTTATCTAATTGTTCTTTAACAGAAAACACATAATTTATATATTATACATGGATTTATCTAATGCTCTGCCTTTTAGTTACAGATATTTGAGATAAATGTATTTTACTATAAATTTACTTTCAAGAGATAATCAAGTAATCTCTAACACTATTGTACAAACTTTATAAGATGATAAACAGATATAATTCTTTCTACAGAAATATCCAAAGACTTTAACTATATTTTCATTGAGACATTTCTTCTTATCAAGGTATAATAATTTATTTAGATTCTAAGGTTTTCAGAAATTGTTCCAAAGTATAACCAGGAAGCATTCTAAAGGAAAAGAAGATACTTCCACAGAGACAAAACACACATTGGAGGTCCTAAGAAGAAGAAAGAAATCACCTTTGGGAAAACAAGGTCTTTATATTCTAGATTTTAATGATAAAAGTATTTTCCTATATAGGGGGATGTTTATATCCTTATCTAGACAGATGATATAGAAAGTTAAAACAATTGGGAAAGAGATTTATATGTACTGGACTGACTAAAAATTTTAACTGATTAACTCAAGGATATTTCAGGCTATTTCCCTGATTTTACTATGCTGATGTGAGCTAAGATTTTGTCCATATTTTGACATGATAAAGACCTATTAAAGTGTTAAGTTTTTTTCCTTTAAGAAAGGTTTTTTTATTGCCTGGTGATTCTTACTGTTTAAAACAAGGATTAATTTTTATGAATAATTTCACATCCTTAATTAAACACTAATTATGTTAAACTGCTGACTTAGATTCCAATTTTGATATTTCCTTAGAAACTAAATTTGATTAATTCAAAGACACTGATAATTCTTTTTTTTTAAGAGAGAGTGAGAGAGGAGAGAGAGAGAGAGAGAGAGAGAGAGAGAGAGAGAGAGAGAGAGAATTTTTAATATTTATTTTTTTAGTTCTCGGCGGACACAACATCTTTGCTGGTATGTGGTGCTGAGGATCGAACCCGGGCCGCACGCATGCCAGGCGAGTGCGCTACCGCTTGAGCCACATCCCCAGCCCGACACTGATAATTCTTACATGTTACTTTTGTTTGTTGGATAATTGTGAGATTTAGGAAAACATTTTATTAGGATTGATGCTCTCCAAATTAAAGTTGTACAATGGTTTTGAACAATAAAGGTTGCAAACCTTGTTGGAAATTCATTGGCATTATATAAGTTCTTCGACTGTACCTATTACCCATAAAAAATATGTTAAGATTTATATACTAATTCCTACACTGGGAAATAACCTTAATCATATTTTTTTTAAAAAAAAAAGACAATTAAGAGACACCTACTCAAAGGATAATACCCTGAGATATAGAGATATTTTGAGACCTTCTCTCAGTAAGAGATGGAAGGTTCTATTAAATTGTCCACTTACACATAATATCAAATGAATCAACTAATCTATATACTAAGAAAATCACAATGAGTAACATGTCTCATTTTCATGTCTAGCTCAATTAGTACTAATAATAGAAGGCCTTAGAAAATTGCCTGCTAGAAACTAAGATCAAAAGGGAACTTCTCAAACTTAATATAGACCAGAAAAAATTCAGGGAGATTTTCAAGAGATACAAATTCATGTATTATATTTTTCAAATTTTGTGCCAGATGTCTAACCTTATCTAGAGAGATATTATGCTACTACTTAGCTAAACTTTAAAATAGAGGGCCATCTTAAAAACAGTTTTAAAGGAAATCTGTCTTGGCCACATCCCCAAAATACAAATGGGAATGGGCCTAATGGTTTGTCAGGGACACAAACAATCCCCTAGGGACACATAGAATCCTACAGGTAAACACAATGCCTAAAAAATAATTTTAGTAAGCCTTTAGAAAGATCCTACTATTTTCATAGAGAGATTCAAAAAGGCTATATAGCACCCTAAATTTATAGGGAACCACACATTTTGAAAAGATGAGTTTATCATCCAGTTAACTCTAGTCATTCCAAGAGATTTACACAGGTTAATATAGTTCTAGCCAAATTTAGATGTTACACCATAGTTAAATGGAGCCCAAAGAAAAAGAAAGTCAAGCATACAGACAGAGAAAAACTAAAATGCTAATCTTACCCCAAGAAAAGTAAACTACCTAGTTAAAAAATTTTACTCCTCTTCTAAGTTATAAATAGATTTTAGAGGCCTCTAACATTAGAACAGGGCTTCACTTTGAGCCTCTGTCAACAGTTTATCACTAAAAAAAATGATTCTAGAAATAATTATCCCCAAAATATTAGACAGACAGCCATAAATAACCAGCTCAAGAGCCGATAGCTAATTTTAATAAGAAATTTAAGATGGTAGACCTTTCCTCAACTTTAATATATGAGGTAATGCCCTACATACAAGATGATATTTTTGAAATTAATAAAATCATAAATTATACATAGTGATTATAGCTAATTTTACTACATTAAATAAAGTATTAAGGATGCTCATATAACTATTTCATTATACATAAACATTGTTTTGACTATAATTCCTCAAGGAATCATTATTAGTTCAGTGTCATACAAATTCTAAATTAGATCATTGTCTTAAACAATACTATTAACTTGTTTTTACCCATTAATATTTAAAAATACTAACTCCCCCTACTTGGGTCAACACTAAGTTTGATAACAATAATGACAGTTTTTCATAGATTCATAGATAAAAGACTATCCATTTCTCTATTTCATTTTTATAAATGGTAAAAAGCAAAATATCTTCTCTAGGCTTATTTAGCATATGTGCTTCCTATTCTAGATAGATGTCTATCTATTTCTCATGCCCCTAGTAAAGGACACCATTTCCACTGTCTTTTGCTTCATTCCAAATTAAAATAATTGTTTAAGTTAAGCTAATTTCAAAATATAAATTTTATATACAACTTATTGTGTTCTTCATTCTTGGTAATTCTATTAAAGTCAAAATCAAGTCATACATTTAGTAAAGGCTAAATTTTTATTTACCATGATCCCTTTAAATGACTTTTGTCAAGTCTCATGACCAGTTAGAGATAATAAATCTTTTATTATTATTTAAATGCTTGTATTATTATCTAAAACTTAAACTGATGATACTATGGCTGATGCCAGGCCTTTCCTCTATTTTATTAAATAAAGAAAAGTGGGGGAAACAGAACCCCATAAGCACACACTAGATCTTATAAATATTTCAAAAATTTTCTTAACTATGATACTGAGAGTCTTACTGCTACTGAACGATTCAATAAATTAAATCAGATTTCAAAGGAGAGTTTAAACCTGTCATCATGATAATGACTAAAAAACCTGTCACAGGAAGATAAATCTCCCAACATATAGCCATGCAGCTTCTCGGGCTTATCAGTAAGTAAAAATCATGAACAAAGTTCTATGGACCCATTTCTCAGGTCCATCTTTAATATGCCTTCAGTGTGGACTGGAAAGTCCAACAATGAAACTAGATTAATTGTACTGACTGTAATGGTCAGCTGTATCTTGATCCTATGGTAAATAGGCTGTCTGGGAGTCTCTTTTGAGAAAAAGAGAGCATTTGAGAAACCTAAACCAGCCAATCATGCTGGTCCTTAGAGATTAAGACTATATTTACCTATCTGAACAATTGTCAGAAAGATAATTAAAATAGATTTTTCCTATATGGGCCAGTTATTTATTAAAATATCCACCAACGTATTATTGCCCTAATCATTCTACAATAGAAATATATTATTGTCCTAAGTGCATAGATTGTGCAAATGTCTTACCAGTGCAACATAAGGTATCTGGAAATAATGGGTATATTTTAGACTGGTCTCCCAGAATTGACAAAGATAATTACTCAAGGATACCATGACACCTGGAGGTTTATTGGTAATACCTTAACTCTTAGTGATATGGCACCCAAAAGGATGTTTTGATGTTTGACTTCTACCTTCAGAATATTTACATTCCTGACAGATCTAATAGGCTCCTTAAAAGTGAGAATTAAGAGACAGGATGATGAATACCTATAGCCTGTAAGAATACAAATTATCTTATTGTATCACTGGTTATTGCCAGCTAATATTTCAGAGCTATGATATGCTGAAGTTAATGTTCAGGCTTTGAAACAGGTGCATGCCAGTTAACCGAACCCAGGCAAGCTCCTGGTCTCATGATCCTTGAAGTGACTACCTTAAATATATTTCTTGCTTCTACAATTACAGCCTTTATGGCTATGTTTTAAACTTAATATTTGACTTGAATTACTTCCAAGATCCTTCATAGTCAGACAAGTGCTGATGGAAGGATTGGAAGTAAGTTAAAATGCTCTAGAAGACAACGCAATAAATAATGCGAATGAGCCCTCTGCTCTATGGTTTGTGGAAAGGCTTAAATGTCATGCAAATGCATCAGCACTTAAAGGCACGTTCATACAGGGCAGCTCCCGACAAAAGACCTCCCAAGTTCATGGATAGGCAGAATTAAAGCATTCAAATGGTCATATTACCAAAAGCAATCCAAAGTTAATTCAATCCTCATTAAAATACTAATGACTTTCTTCACAGAGCTGGAAAAAAAAAGTCCTAAAATTTATATGGAAGAATAAAAGACTCAGAATAGCCAGAGTGATGCTAAGCCAAAAGAGCAATCCTGTTGGCACCACAGTAATCAATTCCAAATTACACCACAAAGCCATAGTAACAAAACAGTATGGTATTGTCATATATGAATACCAATGGGATAGAGAGGGCCCAGAGACAAACCCACACATCTACAGTCATCTGATCCTTCAGGTGCTCAAAACCCACAGGAGAAAGGACAACCTTTTTAATACTAGGAAAACTTACTCCATATGTAGAAGAATGAAACCAGATCCCTATCTATCACCTGCAAAAGTCAACTGAAAATGGATAAAAAAAAATATGAGAATTAGGCAAGAAATACTGTAACTGCTAGAAGAAAATATAGGGGAAATACTCCAACATATAGGCAAGGCAACTACTTTCTGAATAGGACTCCCGAAGCTCAGGAAATAATGCCAAGAATCAATAAATGGGATGGCATCAAATTAAAAAGTTTCTGCACAGCACAAGAAGCAGTCAAGAGTGTAAAGAGAGAGCTAACAGAATAGAAGAATGTCTTTGCCATTTACTCTTCTGGCAGAGGATTAATATCCAGAATAAATAAAGAACTCAGACAACTAAATACATACACACACAAACAAAACCAATCATTAAATGGCCAAGAAGCTATTAGACATTTTTTTCCCAAAGAAAGAATACAAGTAGCAACAAATATATATAAAAAAAATATTCAGCATCTTTAGCAATTATGAAAATGAAATCAAAACTACACTGAGATTTCATCTCACTCCAGTGAGAATGGCAATCATCAAGAATACAAATGATAATAAATGCTGGAGAGGTTGTCGGGGGACAGAGACTCATGTACTGCTGGTGGGATTGTAAATTAGTACAACCACCATGGAGGTTCCTGAAAACACTAGCCATGGAACCACAGTGTGAGCCAGCTATTTATGCACTCCTCCGTATCTATCCTAAACACTTAAACTCAGAGTGCTGCAGTGTACCTACGTGCCCGTGTGTACAGCAGCACAATTCATAATGGCCAAATTATGAAACCTGCCCATGTGTTCATGAGCAGGACTGGATAGAGAAAATATAGCAGAAATAGAGTGGAGTTTTCTTCAGTCAGAAGAATGAAATTATGTCATTTGCAGGAAAATGGGTGGAACTGAAGGTCACTGGGTTGAGGGAAATAAGCCAGACTCGGAAAGCTGAGGGTCGTATTTTCTTCTCGTATGTGGAGACTGGAGAGGAAAAAAGGATCGAATGAAAATAGAAGAAAGACAAGTGAAATAGAGGAAGGGAATCAGGGCAGGGGAGCAGAGGGCAAGCGGAGCTGGTAAGGAATGAAACTGATGGAACTGTGTTTTGTGGGTGTACATATATGTCACGATGGGTGCCACAGTTACGAGTAGTTACAATGCCCCTATAAAAAATCTTAAATACCAGAGGGGAGTTATTAGCTCCACGAGAACCAATAGGGACCTGTGGGAGGAGGGCAGAGG
Source organism: Ictidomys tridecemlineatus (assembly GCF_052094955.1). Taxonomy (NCBI): domain Eukaryota; kingdom Metazoa; phylum Chordata; class Mammalia; order Rodentia; family Sciuridae; genus Ictidomys; species Ictidomys tridecemlineatus. The sequence goes on along the minus strand of NC_135481.1, from coordinate 114,204,006 downwards.
GTCAGGGCAGCTTGGTTATGTGAAGGGTGACCACACCTCCCGGGACAGCAGCCACAGGCTTCAGCTTTTCTTGGTTCTAAATATTTTCAGGAGAAGAAGAAATCTGGAGGAGTCACACTTCCTGGTTTCAAAACTTAACTGCAAATCTACAGCAATCAGAACAGCGTGCTGCCAGCAGAAAACAGACTCATGGAACAACAGGAGACAACAGAGAGCCCCGGACAAACCCTCACCTACATGGTCGGTGATCTCTGTCAAGGGCCAAGACTGTCTGACCGAAAAAGGACGACTCTCTCATCCAATTCCACTGGGAAACTGGATGTTCACAAAAAAGCAAAGAATGAAGCTGGACTCTTTACCACCGAGAGCAAGGAGCTCAGGATGGATCGGAGGCCTGAATATGAGAATTCGGACTGTGAAAGCTTCCTGGCATTGAAGTTGGCCATGATTTCCTGGATCTGGACACTGAAGACATAGACAACCAACCCAAAAACAGGCAAAGGGGACTTCATGCAGAAAGTCACACACATCAGAAGTCACTGTCAACAGAGTAAAGAGACACCTCACAGAATGTGAGAAAATGTAATCAAATCAGATACTGGATCAAGGACTAACACCCAAAAAATACAGAGAACACCTAAACCTCAACAACCACACAACAAACAGAGCCATTAAGAAATGGACTCGTGACTCGAATAGGCATTTCCCCAAAAGAGAGGCACAATGTCCTCTAAAACATGAAAAGATGCTCAATAGTATTGATTATTAGGGAAATTAAAATCAAAATTAAAATGATACCACTTCACACATATTAGGATGATAATTGTAAATATATATATATATATATCCAATAGTAGCCAGGCACAGTGGTGCACACCTATAATTTCAGTTACTCAGGAGGCTGCTGCAGAAGGATCACAAATTCAAGGCCAGTCTGGACAAGTTAGTGACCATGTCTAACATATAATGAAATTGGGGCTGAGGTTATAGCTCAGAGGCAGAGCGCTTGCGTCACACATGTGAGGCACTGGGTTTGATCCTCAGCACCACATAAAAATAAATAAAGATATTGTGTCCATATTTTTAAAAATCTTTAAAAAATAAATATAATATAATATAATGAAATAAAATGAAGGCTGACGACGTAGCTCAGTGGTAGAGAACTTGCCTAGCATGTTCCAGGCCCTGGGTTCAACCCCAGTAAGGCAAAAGAGAAAAGCGCATGAATTGTTGGGGATGTGGAGAAACTGAAACCCATGTCACTGTCAGTGGGGACATCAAAAGGGACAGACACTGTGAAAAACAGCATAGCTATTCCTCAAAAAATCAAAAACAGAATCATTGCAATGAAATTCCATTTCTTGAATAGACCTAAAAAAATGTTTTAAAGACCTTAAGGAGAATAAGGAGATATTTGTAAACTCGCGTCCTGTGTTAGTCAGCTTTGGGTCACTGTAACCAAAACACCTGAAAAGAACATCTCAGAGGAGGAAAGGTGTATTGGGGGTGCATGGTTTCGGAGGTTCAGTCCATGGTCTGCCCACTCCATTGCCCTGGAACTGAGATAAAGCAGGTCACTGGGGAGAAGGGCATGGTGGAGGGACACTGCTCCTCTCCGGACACCAGGAGCGGGTGTTGTGGGTGTTGGACAAGCTGTGTGATCCCCAGGGACCATCTGCCTACAGTCACCACCCAGTTTTCTCTTCAGATTATTAACCCATTATACTGATTAATCATTAGGCTACAGCTTTCATAATCTGATTATTTCACCTCTCAGCACTCCTACTTGGTCCTATGAGCACCTCATATCCAAACCTCACATTGAAAACCCGCAAATTTCCAAGTATCCACTGACGCACAAACCAATAGGCAAAAGGCTTGACACATAGAAGGGAAAAATTTTCATCCATTAAAAACAATGGAAATTTTGACGCACACTAGAGTATAAATAAATGAACCGTGAGGACGGTACGCCAAGTGCAAAGATCCAGTGGTAAAAGCACAAAACCACCGAACTCACTTACATAGTGGAGCACTCAAGTGCAGACAGAGAAAGCCAGGGGATGGCCAGTGTCTGGGGAAGAGGGTACAGAAGATGATATGGGCTAGCAAGACGGATGGCTGTGAATGCTGCACATAATGAACACACTCCATCCCCCCGACTGCTCCAGAGCAAAGATCAAGGTGATATGACGTGTTCGATACCACAATGAAAAATGCTAAATATGTTTTCTGTGTAACCAGCTCTTCAATCATATCCTAAGGAATAAAGACGAGAAGTCCATATTTTAAGGGGAAATCGAGCCCCCCAACTCAACGGGCCTACCCAGCTGGACCTAGAGGGGCGGGCTTCTCCAGCGTGGCCTGGCCACCCCAAGGCTCACATGACCCAGTCCACAAAGCACCTCCCCACACTGCCACCCGTTACTGCACCAAAGGCCCTGCCCTGGCACAGCTGCTGGGTTCTGGGGGCTCCAGGGCAGGTTCCCTCTGCAGGCGGGGAGCCAACTCTGCTCCAGCACGGATCAGAGGGAGACACACAAAGCAGGTCCCCAGCTTAGCCAGGACATCAGAGCAGTGAGCTTCATGTGCCCTTGCCCTTTGCAGGGTGAGAGGTAGACCTGAGTAAGGGCAAGGCAGACCCCTCAGACCCCTGAGACTCCATCACCAAGAGACCAGCACCCCCGCCCTGCAGGGCTGAGGACTCTTGCTGTCGTCCTGGGTCAGCGTCCACAGGCCCCACAGCCAGCCAAGCACACAGCCGGACACACGGCGAGAACGGCCTCTGTGTGGACCTGAGCAGCTTCCTGGAGGCCACTTGGTGGCTCCTGAGTACAGCAGTCAGAGGAAACTGCTCTCCTCATGGCCAGTTCCCTGCCCAGCAAGGTCACAGGAGGGCAGGTGACTATTGCAGTATCACATTCGACAGGTGGAGAGGGCGCAGGCTGTGTGGCCTGGGTCAGTGTCCCCAACTCCTCTGTGTCCTATTGCCCCCTTCAGTTAAATATGGGTATTAATGTATACTCTCCAGTTCTCCGTGAGGATTCAGTAAAGTGGTTCCTTCCTCTGCAGCCTCCTGTCCTGGCCATGCCCAGCCCAGACAGCCTCCTGGGGCCTGTGCAGGAGGAGTGTGAGCCTGACTCAGTGGCCCAGAGGCGGGAGACCAGGCTCCCACAGACGATGGCCGCACACTCCCACCATGCTTATCAGAGATAGTCCATGCATTCGTCCTTTCCCTCTAGTGGCTGTCCCCAGGCAGGGCACAGGGCTGGTCAGGGGAGCTCAAAGGTGCCCACAGAGGCCCTAGATGTCTGGAGCTCCCGCAGCGCTTGTTGGCTTCACAGCAGTGACGGGTGCTGTGGCATCAGGAATGCCCAGAGGACCCACAGTGAGGAGGTCCCAGGCAGGGACGGAGCAGACGAACCTCTCTCAGCCTGGTCTGCGGGTCACCAGGACAACCGGGCCACTGTCCCACCCGCAGGAGCAGGCTGAGAGAGCAGAAGTCCACCTTGGATGGGTCGAGCCTTTAGCTGTGGGCTTGTTGGTGGCTGCAGCATGTCCCTCCCATTCTGACCTCCTGACTGGTGCAGCCAGAGTTCGTGAACGTCATTCAATCTGTCTTCACCTCCCACGCTGCTGGGAATGAGGCCTGGACCTGGGAGGCACAGAGGCGGGAGGGAATGCACCTGAGGGAACCTCATTAGAGAGCCTGGATGAGATGCTCAGCACAGATGCCCAGGGAAGGGGCCAGAGAAACAGGATGCAGGAGTCACGGGGGCGGATAAGAGCAGGGCAGGCCACAGGTCTCCCTGTGGCTGCCCAGGCTTGCACAGTAAGTCCTCCCCCATCTTGCAGCCTCCTGCCTGGCCCAGCATCCGGGGTCCACCCAGGAGAAGTCAAGGGCAGGTCTCATCTGAGCCCAGGTGCCTGGCCTTGGCCCTGCTGCTGGGAGACTCGGGGAGGGTGAGGGCCTGGCTCTGCCGCCCCTGCACACAGTGGGCCTCGGGGTGAACGCTGGGTGGGAGCTGACGTGGTGACTTCTCCTGTGTCCCCCCCCACACACACACACGTGCACTGGCTCTGAGCCTCCTGTCCTTGCTGGTCTCTGCCCTGCAGAGGGTAGAGGAGGTGACCTGGGCATCCCTGCCCTCTTCTCCAGCTGGGCCTCTGCCCCTGTCCTCTTACCCTGCTGCTTCGGGAATGCAGCCTGAGCCAGAGACCCAGACCGTGGCTCCTGCACTGCATGTCCCCCACCCCCTCATGGAGAAAGGGGCCCTTGGAGCTCAGCCCATCAAGCTGGCTCCTCAGACCCCGAGGAGGTCCAGGGTCCTGTCCCCTGCACTCACTGACCCACCCTCCTGCCCCAGTGGCCTCTGCCCTTCATCTACTGCTGGAGACCCCAGGAGAGGTGTGTTCATTAACTCCTCGGTGACCTGGCTGCCCTTTCAGCCCTCTCCTTGCTCTTTCTTATCTGGGTTCATGGCCCCATCATTCCCCCATTGGTGCCTCACCGCCCCCCTGACCTGGGTCCCTAGCTCCGCAGCTCACCTGATGTGAGAAGTCTTTACTCTCCAGTCGGAGACATGGTGTGTACAGGAACCAGCAATGACAGGAAAGTCAACTCGCTGGGGGGAAGCTGGGCTTCCCCATGGAGTGTTTGGAGATGTCGCTGGAAAAGCAAGGATGAGCATAGAGGGCCAAACAACAGGCGGACGCTCAGGAGTCAGCACCTGACGAGGACCTCTGTGTGCTCAGAGCGTCAAAGGCTGAAGATCAAGACCAATAGACATTTTTCCTGTCTCTGGGTGGACCAAACACTAAAACATAAAAACAAATATTCTAAAAGAAAGCATGTGTTGCCAGCGCAGGGTGCACGCCTGTAATCCCAGCAGCTCGGGAGGCTAAGGCAAGAGGATCGCAAGTTCAAAGCCAGCCTCAGCAACTTAGCAAGACACTCAGCAATTTAGTGAGACCCTCTCTCTAAATACAATATAAAAAAGATCTGGGGATGTGGCTCAGTGGTTAAGCACACCTGGATTCAATCCTCAATACTGAAAAAAAAATAAAGCAGGTGTTAATTGATTTTGTGATTTTTCAAATGGATAAGGCCTTTCTAAATGAGATCAGAAAAGAACCCAGACATCATAAAAGGAACAATTGTTATATATGACATATATATATTTGATTTATAAACAGAATAGGAAAAATGTGCCATTCAGTTCACCAAGAAGAAATAACAGTCATAAATACATGCACATGCAACATCAGAGGTCCTGAATGTAAGAAGCTAACAAACTGAATGGAATGCACAAACAATGAAGCAATGGTAGGAGGAGACCATTACTTCCACTTTCCATAACTGATAGATCAACCAGACAGAAGATCAATAAGGCTTCACCTCACTGTAGAGCAACTGGACCCTGAGATACATGCAGATCACTCCATCCAGCAACAGTGTCTCACAGGGTATTCTTCAGTGCATGTGGACCCTGTGTTAGTCCATGAATCGAGTCTTCATGAGTTTAAACAGATGGAAACATACAAAGTCTCTTCAAATCACAATGGAATAAAACTAAAACTGGGTGGCACAAAAATATTGGAAAATCAACAAAGACTTAGAAATGAAACAATATTCTCTTAAACAGCCAATGGTCTAAGGAAACACCACAAGGAGAATTAGAAAATGTCTTGAGACAAATGAAAATTAAAATACAACATAGCTAAATTAATTGGATGTAAGCAAAAACAGTGCTAAGAGGGAAAATTCTCTAAACACTTGTTCTCAAAGCAGCAACCTAACTTTCTACTTTTTAAAACTAGAAAACAAAAGGAGAACAGAGGAATAAAATTCAAGATCAGAGCAGAGATCTACAAAATAGATATTTTTTTAATAAATGGAGAACATCATTAATACGAGATAACAGAAGAACAATAAAGAATAGAGAAAATTGACAAAACCAAGAGTGATTCGTTACAAAGAAAATCAACCAACTTTTGCTAAATTGAGTCAGAAGCAGAGATTTATACCAATCCTCTTCAAACTCTTCCAAAAATTTGAAGAGTTGGTTACACTAACTTATTCTGTGGAGCCATAACCACCCTGATGGCAAAGACAAAGACAAAAGAAAATTGAAACTAATGTCACCTAGGAACAGTAACACAAAATACTATCAAATTATTGAATTCAGCAGCACCTTAAAAGGAGTCACATCATGACTGTGTTATGTTTGGATGTGAGGTGTCCGCCCAAAATTCATGTGTGAGACAATGCAAGAGAGCTTAGAGGTGACGCCACCGGGTTATGAGAGCCTTAGCCTGCTCAGTGCATTAATCCCCTGGTAGGGATCAACTGGGTGGTCACTGTGGCCAGGCACGGGGTAGCTGAGGGGGTGGATCCCTGAGGGGGTGCCTTTGGGGTACATATTTTGCCCCTGGAGAGTGGAGTTTTCTCGCTCTCCCCCACTTTCTTGTGGTGCCATGTCAACACTGAAGTCAGGTATCTATGGACGGAGACCTCTGAAACCATGAGCCCCCAAAATAAACTTTTCCTCCTCTAAATGTTCTTTTCAGGTCTTTTGGTCACAGCAGCAAAAATCTGACTAAAACACCAAGTAAGATTTATAACTAGAACATAAGCTTTGCTTAACAAGTAAAAATCAACCAATGCAGCAGACCGCATTAACAGACTGAAGGGAAAAACAGCCAATGATGAGCCAGGACGGGCCTGGAGTCCCACTTACTCAGGAGGCTGAGGTAGGAGGATTGCAAGTTCGAGGCCAGTCTGTGTAGCCTAATGAAACCCTGTATCAAAACAAAATATTAAGAGCTGGGGATGCAGCTCTGTGGTTGAATGTTTGCCTGGCAGTCACAAGGCCCTGGGTTAGATCCTCGGTGCCAAAACAATAATTAATTAATTAGTTAAAATGTGTTTTAGGCCCAGTAGTAGAGTGTTTGCCCAGCATGAGGCCCTGGGTTAGATCCCTCGTGCGGCAAAACCACAACAACAATAGCAGCAACGCACACACGATCATCTCAGTTGATGCAGAAAAAGCCTTTGACAAAATTCAACACCGTTATCATGATAAAAACCCTCAATCAAACAGGAATAGGGAAACTGTCTCAAGGCCATGTGTGAAAAATCCACTGCTAACAGCATATTCAATGGTGAAGGACTGAAAGCTCTTCTAAGACCAGGAACATAGAAAAGGAAGTTTGCTTTCATCACCCTGTTTAACAGAGATGGAAACTCCAGCCAGAGCTGGAGGAGAGGAGGTAAAACATTAGAAAGAAAGAAACAGCAGCATGGCTTCTACCTATAAAATGCTGAAGATCACACACACACTCGCGCACACACACACACACGCACACGCACGTGCACACACGCACACACACACAGGCACACACACACACAGTTAGACTCAATAAATAAATTCAACAAATTTGCAGGATTTAAAATCAATACACAAAATCAACAATAGGCAATTCTAAACAGAAATTGGAAGAAAACCCCAGAAATTTACAACTGCCTCAAAACAGAATAAAATACTTGGAAATATTGTGAAAGTTATGTACACTGAAAATCAGAAATCACATGGTTGGTGGGAATGGAAAGTGGTGGGTGCAGCCACTTTGAAAAACAGTGTGGGTGATCCTGAAAAAGTGGGAAAATTCTTCTCCATGGCTGAGTGAATTTCACCTCTATGCATTACTCTAAGTACCAACTTTAAAAAGCTATAACTAAACAGAAGACCAGTAAAGTAGAAGGAAGGGAAGGGAAGGAGGGTGGAGTGGGGAGAAGTAGGAAGTACTGGAGACTGAAGTGGAAGAAATTATGTTCCATGCATAGATAGTCAAGTCGAAATGAACCCTAGTATGTGTAACTATAATGCACTAATAAAAATATTAAAGATGAAAAATTGAAAGATTTACAATCTAGCCTTTTTACTCCCAATCCATAAGAACTGAAAAAATAATCTAAAGAGATATTTGTACACTCAGATTTATATCAGCATTATTCATAATAAATAAAAGGTGGAAGGATGGTCATCATTATACAAAACATATGTATGAAGATTTGAATTTGATGTCAATATACCTTATATACAAACAGAGGTATGAAAAACTGTGGTATTAAGAATTGTATATGTGTATTAAGAATTGTGATAATACAAAAAAATAAAGAGTACATGTATAATGGCATATACATGTTTTGGTGTGAACATACTTTATATACAGAGTTACAAAAAATTGTGTTGTAAATGGGTAATAATGAGTGTAAGGCATTCCACCATTGTCATGTATGTAAAAAAAAAAGATGGAAGGAATCCAGTGTTTCAACAACAGATAAATGAATGAACCAAATATAATATGGACCTACCATGAAATATTATTTGGGCTAAAAAAGGAATCACATTCTGTCACATACCATAATATGGATGAAACTTGAGGAAAGCATACCAGTAAAATAAGCAAAATACATACAAAAAAACCCAAATACTGTATGGTTCCACTTTCATAAGATACCTAGAGAAGTCAAATTCATAAAAACAGAAGGCAAATCAATAGTAGCCAGGTACCAGAGTGGGGGGATGGGTGGGTCGAAGAGTTGCTTAATGGATATGAGTTTGAGATTTGCAAAATAAAAAGAGTTCTGGAGATTGATTCAACAACAACGTGCATGGCCTTAACCCAATTGACCTGTATGCTTAAAAATGGTCAAGATGATAAACTTTGAATAAAATCAAGGGGAAGGATAGCTGGTCACATAGTGATTCCAAAAACTAAAATCAGCATACCACAGTGATACAGGCACATCAATGTTGATAGCAGCACAATTCAAAATGTCAAGTTATGGAAACAGCCTGGGTTTTGTTGGTTGGTTTGATTGTTTAAAATGTATATTCAGTTGCATAAAGATGTCATACAAATCCAAAGGACAAACTGAAAAGTTTTGTAACAGATAAGACAAAGGTAATTATTTTAATTTCAAAGAATTCTTTTAAATCTATAAAGAAAAAGTAACAATGGTAAGAATGTTTTTTTAAAAAAAAAAAAAAAAAAAGAAAGAGGAACAGGCTCAGTGGCCTGCAAAGTAGGCGGACCTGCGACCCACCAGCAGAGTAGGCCCAGCAATCCGCGGAGGGGCAGACCTGCCCCCTCCCCCAGCGCCAGCAAGGTAGGCGGAATGGTGACCACCAACAGAACAGGCTCTGTGGCCTGCGGAGGGGCAGAGCTGCCAACCACGCCTGCAAGATAGGCGGACCTGCGACCCAGCAGCAGATCAGGCCCAGCGGCCTGCTGAGGGGCAGAGCCGCCCCCTCCCCGCCCCCTGCACCTGCAAGGTAGGTGGACCTGCGACCCACCGGCAGGTCAGGCCCAGCAACCTGCGGAGTGGCAGAGCCGCCCCACGCGCCTGCAAGGTAGGCAGACCTGCGACCCACCAGCAGAACAGGCCCAGCGGCCTGCTGAGGGGCAGAGCTGCCCTCTCCCCCCGCGCCAGCAAGGTAGGCAGAGCTGTGACCGTCAACAGAACAGGCCTAGTGGCCCATGGAGGGGCAGAGCTGCCAACCACGCCTGCAAGGTAGGCAGACCTGCGACCCACCGGCAGAATAGGCCCAGGAACCCGCAGAGGAGCAGAGCCGCCCCACTTGCCTGCAAGGTAGGCAGACCTGCGACCCACCAACAGAACAGTCCCAGTGGCCTGCAGAAGGACAGAGCCGCCTCCCGCGCCTGCAAGGTAAGTGGACCTGCGACCCACCTGGAGAACAGGCCCAGCGGCCTTCAGAGGGGCAGAGCCACTGCCTGCGCCTGCAAGGTAGGCACACCTGCTACCAACTGGCAGAACAGGCCTGGCGGCGTGCCAGTGTGGTAGGCACATTGCCCCAATTGGAGGAGGAGCAGAGCCCCTGCCCACGCCTGTGCGGGAGACTTTGCAACTATACAAGAGTAATACAAATATATAGGAGGAAAATACAATAACACAACAGTTTCAGTAAGCAGAAAGAAACGCAAACAGTATGAAGAGACAAGGAAAGAAAGGACCACAAGCAATGCAGGTCAACTCAACGTTAGAAGAGGTTTTATCTGCAGCAGATGGAATGTCGGATAAAGAATTCAGGATATACATGTTTCAGATGATCTGGAGTCTCAAGGAAGACATTAGACAGCAAAATCAGTCAATGAAAGATCACTTCAACAATGAATTACATAAACAAGTCCAGGAAGCAAAAGATCAACTATACAGGGAGATAGAGGTTATAAAAAACAAACAAACAGAAATCCTAGAAATGCAGGAAACAATAAACCAACTTAAAAACTCAATTGAGAATACTACCAGCAGAGTAGAACACTTAGAAGATAGAACATCAGACAATGAAGACAAAGTATTTCAACTTGAAAAGAACATAGACAGCTCAGCAAGACTGTTAAGAAACCATAAGCAGAACATCCAAGAAATATGGGACAACATAAAGAGACCAAACTTAAGAGTCATTGGGATACAGGAAAGTATAGAGGCCCAAACCAAAGGAATGAGCAATTTAGTCAATGAAATAATTCAAGAAAACTTTCCAGACTTGAAGAACGAGACAGAATCCCAAATCCTAGAAGCCTACAGGACGCCGAATGTGGAAAATCATAAGAGATCCACACCTAGACACATTATAATGAAGATGCCCAACATACAGAATAAGGAGAGAATTTTAAAAGCTACAAGAGAAAGGAAGCAGATTACATTTAGGGGTAAACCAATCAGGATAACAGCTGATCTCTCAACACAGACCTTGAAAGCTAAAAGATCCTGGAATAACATATTTCAAACACTGAAGGAAAATGGGTTCCAACCAAGAATTGTGTATCCAGCGAAATTAAGCTTCAGGATGGAACATGAAATTAAAACCTTCCACGATAAACAAAAGTTAAAAGAATTTGCAGCTAGAAAACCATCTCTCCAAAAAATCCTCGGCAAAACATTACAGGAAGAGGAAATGGAAAATAACAATGAAAACCAACAGTGGGAGGTAGGACAGTAAAGGGAGGAAAATAATCAAAGAGGAAAACAAACCATGTTCAGTATCATAAATAAACAAATATGGCTGGAAGAACAACCCGTATCTCAATAATAACCCTAAATGTTAATGGCTTAAACTCACCAATTAAGAGACACAGGCTAGTAGAATGGATCACAAAACATGACCCAACAATATGCTGCCTACAGGAGACATATTTGATAGGAAAAGACATACATAGACTGAAGGTGAAAGGTTGGGAAAAATCATATCACTCATATGGACTTCGGAAACAAGCAGGAGTGTCCATACTCATATCAAATAAAATAGATTTCAAGCCAAAGTTAATCAAAAGGGATAAAGAGGGACACTACATACTGCTCAAGGGAACCATATACCAACAAGACATAACATTCATAAATATATATGCCCCAAATCATGGTGCAGCTATGTTCGTCAAACAAACTCTTCTCAAGTTCAAGAGTCTAATAGACCACCATACAATAATTATGGGAGACTTCAACACACCTCTCTCACCACTGGACAGATCTTCCAAACAAAAGTTAAACAAGGAAACTATAGAACTCAATAACACAATCAACAACCTAGACTTAATGGACATATATAGAATATACCACCCAACATCAAGCAGTTACACTTTTTTCTCAGCAGCACATGGGTCCTTCTCAAAAATAGATCTTATATTATGTCACAGGGCAACTATTAGACAATATAAAGGAGTAGAGATAATACCATGCTTCTTATTTGATCATAATGGAATGAAACTGAAAATCAATGATAAAAGAAGGAAGGAAAAATCATGCATCACTTGGAGAATGAACAATAGGTTACTGAATGATCAATGGGTTATAGAAGACATCAAGGAGGAAATTAAAAAATTCTTAGAGATAAATGAAAACACAGACACAACATATCGGAATCTATGGGACACATTGAAAGCAGTTCTAAGAGGAAAATTCATTGCTTGTAGTTCATTCCTTATAAAAAGAAAAAACCAACAAATAAATGATCTCATACTTCATCTCAAAATCCTAGAAAAAGAAGAGCAAAACAACAGCAAAAGAAATAGAAGGCAAGAAATAATTAAAATCAGAGCTGAAATTAATGAAATCAAAACAAAAGAAATAATTGAAAAAATTGATAAAACTAAAAGTTGGTTCTTTGAAAAAATAAATAAGATCGACAGACCCTTAGCCATGCTAACAAAGAGAAGAAGAGAGAGAACTCAAATTACTAGCATACAGGATGAAAAAGGCAATATCACAACAGACACTTCAGAAATAGAGAAGATAATCAGAAATTATTTTGAATCCTTATACTCCAATAAAATAGAAGATAGTGAAGGCATCGATAAATTTCTTAAGTCATATGATCTGCCCAGATTGAGTCAGGAGGCTATAGACAACCTAAACAGACCAATATCAATTGAGGAAATAGAAGAAACCATCAAAAGATTACCAACTATGAAAAGCCCAGGACCGGATGGGTATACAGCAGAGTTTTACAAAACCTTTAAAGAGGAACTAATACCAATACTTTTCAAGCTATTTCAGGAAATAGAAAAAGAGAGAGAACTTCCAAATTCATTCTACGAGGCCAACATCACCCTGATTCCTAAACCAGACAAAGACACTTCAAAAAAAGAAAACTACAGACCTATATCTCTAATGAACCTAGATGCAAAAGTCCTCAATAAAATTCTGGCGAATTGGATACAAAAACATATCAAAAAAATTGTGCACCATGATCAAGTAGGATTCACCCCTGGGATGCAAGGCTGGTTCAATATACGGAAATCAATAAATGTTATTCACCACATCAATAGACTTAAAAATATGAACCATATGATCATCTCAATAGATGCGGAAAAAGCATTCGACAAAGTACAGCATCCCTTTATGTTCAAACTCTCGAAAAACTAGGGATAACAGGAACTTACCTCAACATTGTAAAAGCAATCTATGCTAAGCCTCAGGCTAGCATCATTCTGAATGGAGAAAAATTGAAGGCATTCCCTCTAAAATCTGGAACAAGACAGGGATGCCCTCTCTCACCACTTCTGTTCAACATAGTCCTCGAAACACTGGCCAGAGCAATTAGACAGACAAAAGAAATTAAAGGCATAAAAATAGGAAAAGAAGAACTTAAATTATCACTATTTGCAGTTGACATGATTCTATACCTAGCAGACCCAAAAGGGTCCACAAAGAAACTATTAGAGCTAATAAATGAATTCAGCAAAGTGGCAGGATATAAAATCAACACGCGTAAATCAAAGGCATTTCTGTATATCAGCGACAAATCCTCTGAAAGGGAAATGAGGACAACCACTCCATTCACAATATCCTCAAAAAAAATAAAATACTTGGGAATCAACCTAACAAAAGAGGTGAAAGACTTATACAATGAAAACTACAGAACCCTAAAGAGAGAAATTGAAGAAGATCTTAGAAGATGGAAAAATATACCCTGTTCATGGATAGGCAGAACTAACATCATCAAAATGGCGATATTACCAAAAGTTCTCTGTAGGTTTAATGCAATGCCAATCAAAATCCCAATGGCATTTCTTGTAGAAATAGATAAAGCAATCATGAAATTCATATGGAAAAATAAAAGACCCAGAATAGCAAAAACAATGCTAAGCAGGAAGTGTGAATCAGGTGGTATAGCAATACCAGACTTCAAACTATACTACAGAGCAATAGTAACAAAAACAGCATGGTACTGGTACCAAAACAGGCGGGTGGACCAATGGTACAGAATAGAGGACACAGAAACCAACCCACAAAAATACAACTTTCTTATATTTGATAAAGGGGCTAAAAGCATGCAATGGAGGAAGGATAGCATCTTCAACAAATGGTGCTGGGAAAACTGGAAATCCATATGCAACAAAATGAAACTAAATCCCTTTCTCTCGCCATGCACAAAAGTTAACTCAAAATGGATCAAGGAGCTTGATATCAAATCAGAGACACGGCATCTGATAGAAGAAAAAGTTGGCTACGACCTACATACTGTGGGGTCGGGCTCCAAATTCCTCAATAGGAACCCATAGCACAAGAGTTAATATCTAGAATCAACAAATGGGACTTACTCAAACTAAAAAGTTTTTTCTCAGCAAAAGAAACAATAAGAGAGGTAAATAGGGAGCCTACATCCTGGGAACAAATCTTTACTCCTCACACTTCAGATAGAGCCCTAATATCCAGAGTATACAAAGAACTCAAAAAATTAGACAATAAGATAACAAATAACCCAATCAACAAATGGGCCAAGGACCTGAACAGACACTTCTCAGAGGAGGACATACAATCAATCAACAAGTACATGAAAAAATGCTCACCATCTCTAGCAGTCAGAGAAATGCAAATCAAAACCACCCTAAGATACCATCTCACTCCAGTAAGATTGGCAGCCATTAGGAAGTCAAACAACAACAAGTGCTGGCGAGGATGTGGGGAAAAGGGTGCACTTGTACTTTGTTGGTGGGACTGCAAATTGGTGCAGCCAATTTGGAAAGCAGTATGGAGATTTCTTGGAAAGCTGGGAATGGAACCACCATTTGACCCAGCTATTCCCCTTCTGGGTCTATTCCCTAAAGACCTAAAAAGAGCATGCTACAGGGACACTGCTACATCAATGTTCATATCAGCACAATTCACAATAGCAAGACTGTGGAAACAACCTAGATGCCCTTAAATAGACGAATGGATTAAAAAAATGTGGCATTTATACACAATGGAGTATTACTCTGCATTAAAAAATGACAAAATCATAGAATTTGGAGGGAAATGGATGGCATTAGAGCAGATTATGCTAAGTGAAGCTAGCCAATCCCTAAAAAACAAATGCCAAATGTCTTCTTTGATATAAGGAGAGTAACTAAGAACAGAGTAGGGAAGAAGAGCATGAGAAGAAGACTAACATTAAACAGGGATGAGAGGTGGGAGGGAAAGGGAGAGAGAAGGGAAATTGCATGGAAATGGAAGGATACCCTCAGGGTTATACAAAATTACATACAAGAGGAAGTGAGGGGAAAGGGAAAAATAATACAAGGGGGAGAAATGAATTACAGTAGAGGGGGTAGAGAGAGAAGAGGGGAGGGGAGGGGAGGGGAGGGGGGATAGTAGAGGATAGAAAAGGCAGCAGAATACAACAGACATGAGTATGTCAATATGTAAATCAATGGAAGTGCAACTGATGTGATTCTGCAATCTGTATACGAGGTAAAAATGGGAATTCATAACCCACTTGAATCAAAGTGTGAAATATGATATATCAAGAACTATGTAATGTTTTGAACAACCAATAAAAAATAAATAAATAAATAAATAATTTAAAAAATTTAAAAAAGAAAGAAAGAAAAACAGTAAATAATCCAACAGAAAAATTAGCAAAGAATGCAGGCAGACTAAAAAAAAAAAAAAAAAAAAAAAACAGAAATGGTCCCGTGGAAATTTGCAATAACTCAATAACTCTAAGTGTCATTCATAATTTTAAAAACACAAATGTATTTAAGAGGGTGCCATTTTCCACCCATTAGATTGGCACAAGCATACAAGGTTGGTGATACACAGCTTGTGAGCATGTAAGATGACAGACATTATCATATATTATATGAAGGAGGGGAAACTTGTGCAATCTCATCAGAAGATAATTTGGTAACATATATTGAAGTTAAACAAAAAAACAACCCCACTTTTTAACTTAGGAAGCCAATTACTGAAAATTTATTCCGTGGGAATATTAATATTTATAAATAATACAAATTTCAAAAAATATTCTTTTTTACATTTTGCAGCATTGTTTGAAGAGGGACAAAAATCTATAGGAAATCAGTTTTATAAATATAAGTACATCCTTACAATGAAAAGTCATGCAGCTTTTAAAAAGCATAAGGCTAGCTCTCTGTGAGCTAATAGAAAATCAACAATTTTCTATTAGCTGAGATCAAACAATATGCAAAAAAGCAAAGGACAGAACATAGCATAACTTCTTCCCTGAACACACATGTACACTATTAACAGCACACACATTGCAGGCTCGAGGACGTAAACATGAAAACTCATTTGAAGAGAGACCCTAGTGGGCGGGCGCCCTGTTCACACAGGGGGGCCTAGGAAGTTGTTTCACATGCTCAGCCACCCAGGTAAGTACTTAGCATCACTGTAGCCACGATAATCTCTTCAACAATCATATTATCCTGAACGCTGTGCTACCTTGAAATTTTCCCCACCAGATTTAATTAGTCTATCACCTTTAAATTAGCTTCACCCAACATCTCAAGACATGGGCAAAATGTAGACAAGTTCTTTATCAGAATATAACATGAATGAACTCTAGTCCAATCTGCATTAGAATCCTGCCTCCCCTCTGAAACCTTATGAGTACGGTTTTTCCTTCTCACATTCCTATTGGCATTCTGGTCTTCTGAGTTCCCACCATAATGTTGCATTAAATGCTTATAACATTCTAAGGCTTCTCCGGGCTGCATCTCCAAACTTTTCCAAATTCCTTCTGCACACTAGTTCCAAAGTCTTCTGAATCACGCAGTCAGGCTAGTGACCCTACTCCTGGTACCAAATTCTGTGTTAGATTTTCATTGCAGTCACCAAAATTCCTGATCAGAAAAACTTACAGGAGGAAAAGTTTATTTTGAACTCATGGTTTCAAAGGTTCCGTTCATGGTCAGCCTAAGGTGAGGCAGTGCTTCATGGCCAAAGGGCATGGGGTGGGGGGGGGGATGCTACTCAGCTCATGGCAGTCAGGAAGCAAGAGAGAAAGAGGGGGGGGCGGGGAAGCCAGGGAGACAAGATGTAATCCCAAGGCACACCCGCAGTGACCCACCTTCTCCAGCCACACCAGTCTGCTTACGGACACCACCCAGTACTGTAGTCCTTTCAAATTATTAATCCATCAAATGAATTAATATACATATTAAGTTACAACTTCTATAATATGGTCCTTTCACTTCTAAACATTCCTGAATTAACACAGGAGCTTTTGGGGGACACTTCATATCCAAATCATAATACATGGTTAAATGGGTTTAGAAAACTATGTTGTAAGTCTTTACTGAAGATATTCTTGGATCCTTTAAAATGTCACCACTAGATTAGGAGGAAAAGGATAGTGTCCCACAAACTGATTTGCCCATGAAACTCATTTATCACAAATCAATCTACATTCCATTGGTTACATTCTGCCAAATGCTGCTATAGGTGAAGAGGCTCTTAAGAAGAGTAGCGGTGAGGGCAGATTTGAAGTCCGAGTCTCTCTCAGGCAGTGGCAATATCAGGTGTAAGGAGATCCCAGACCTTACTATTCCATTGCCATCAGCTGCCCTTCTGGATTGACACGCCTTTGGGCTCAGAGAGTGACAGAGGCTTTCAGATGCCCCCATATTCCTGAGACCCAGAGATATCTGCTTGAAAAGATGCTGATGTGGTGGAACAATGTTCAACATTCCTGGTTCAGAGTGGCAGTGCCACAGCAGGTGGTTGGATTGCTGCCCAGAGTGCCGGCCCACTTTCTTCCTTGTTGGGCATCCTAAAAGGCAAGTGAGGTATAGGAGACGGGGTGAATGAACAGGTCTGCCTGCTGGGAAAGAGGAGGACAGGCCCTGGGCTTGTTAATATTAACCTCCTCTCCAGCCTGGGGAAGCAGCAGCCCACCCAAAGTCACTGCCCTGACAAATGTTGTCTTTCTCATCTTGTTGGCCAGTCCTTCAAGGCTTCTTGCTTGACCTCATCAACATGCAGCTATGATCTCTTTAGCCACATGTTGGAGGTTTCTTGCATGGAACAGGGAAAAAACTGGGGTGGGGGGAGGACTGAGTGGGAGCAGAAACCCTGCAGGAAAAAAAAAATTTGAATTGTCAATCCAAGTGGTTCCGGAGAGTCACCATCTTATCCATTATAATCGCTGTGCCATAAAAGTACTTCTTAGGACATATTTCTTCTTGGTGGACATTCCCAGTGTTTTGTGATTGCAGGTCAATGTTTACATTACTAAGCTAATGAGTTGGATTCAGTCAGTCCATCATTTATGCATTCAATCACCTGACTTTGAGTAAATCATTCATTCACTCAACCATCTCCTACAATGCACCTACCACATGCCAGTCCTGGGCTAGTCACTGTGCTGTGTGTGGATTCTATGTAAACTCAGTGAACATTTTTTTTGGGGGGGGTGCTGGGGATTGAACTCAGGGGTGCTCTGTCACTAAGCTAGATCCTTAATTAGTTTTTGCTTTTTGTTTTGAGTCAGGATGTCCCTGAAGTTCTCAAGCTGGCCTCAACACTGCAATCTTCCTTCCTCAGCCAGGATTACAGACATGAACCACTATGCCCAGCTTGGGGCACCACTTTGAATTACAAACCTCTTTGTAAAAAGAAGCAAGGGCTTTGTGGATGCTCTTCTCTCTTGTTCTGTTGCTTATTCAGAAGACTGTTCTTCAGGTCAGCGTGGACCATGGTGCAGGTTGTGCTTTGTAGGGATGCCTGGCAGGGGAAGTACAAGGCTGGAAGTCCATCCCACGTCCTTCTGACTAAGTGGTACCCCTGCTGTACGGCAACTTCGGTCTGGTAAAAATCAAGCAGCGGTTTCTTTGTGCAAGCTAGCATGTGATAAAAGAGGAGTAAAATGTGCATGGTAAAATCCAGGTGGGAGATTTAGGGTGTCCCCTGTAAAATCTTATCTTTATTTTGAAAATATGCATAATAAAATATAGTCATGGGCTAAGAGAGGCTGCTATGGGTTGAATTATGTCTCCCCCAAATTCATGTGTTGAATCTCTAGTCTCCGATATCTCAGAATGTGACTGTAATTCAGAGATAGTTTTTCTGGAGGTAATCAACTTAAAATGAGATTACTCGGTAATCCTTAATCCAGCATGACTGGTGTCCCTATGTAAAGGGGGGATTGAACAGGAGACATGCAAACAGAGGGGACATTACAAAGGCACAGAGAGGACACCGTGTGAACATAAGTTAGCCATCTGGAAGCCAAGGGAGAGGCCCGGAGCAGATCCTTCTCTCAGAACTCACTTCACTTCTCCGTAGAACGCCCTGCCCCAAGAACCATGGAACATTAGGTTTCAGTTGTTTAAGTCAGCAAACTCACAGAGACACTTCTTTCTGATGTTCACAACAGAAGGTATCTGCGAACTGGCAGCTGCCTGTTCACATCCTTGAACCTGAACTTGAATAATAATGAAAGCAGGACTTTGGGCAGCATTTTAGTAAAGAGAGTTCCTACCGTGGCATGTGAGGACTTGGGAACTGAGCACGGGCTAATGTTTGCCTTGGGAAGACGTGAGTCATAATGAAGAGGGGTCATTGTCCACTGGGGTCTGAAGGCCAACTGATGCCCAATAATGGGGCTATATGCATGGAGGTTTTGCCCTGGTTGACTTTTGACACCCAATGCTGTTCTACAAATAAAGACATCAGATAAGGTTGTTTCAAAACCCACAGGAACCCAAGAAGTCTTGGCATAGCATGGGAGGGGTTGGAGCTGGGATTCCACTCCTGGGACTAACCATGAAAAGGCCACACCCCCTTGGGCAAGCCACTTGACCCCACGCTCTCATTCACAAAGATGAGGGTAATAGTAGCTTCCTTCTAAGGTCACTGAAAGGATTGGATAGGGTGTTAACATGTAAGGCTCCAGGTACACAGTAGGTGCTCAAGAAGTGGGTGCCAATATCCTGAAATAGGATTGAGATAAGCCTCATGAGGATTCGTAAACAGGCTCAAAGGCTTGTTTGTTGAATAAACAAGAGGCTACTGGTGAAGGTCAGCAGGACCATGGAGGTCAAAATCAATACTCAGCTGATATCAGGTGTTTATCACCGTCGGACGCCGCGAGAATCAGCCAAAATTTCTTACCAGTCCTAAGTTAATGTACGGTAGGATAGAACGAATGCTTGCTTATGGGGAACAGAAGACAGGATTGGAATTCTCACTTGTTCTCAGCATGTAGCTCTTGGTGAGTCCCTGTCACTTCTCCCAACCTCTTCTTCTTCATCTACAAGAACTTTGTGCTCTACCAAAATTGACAAGCATGTGGCCAGGGTGCCATTCCCTCTTCTCTCACACCCAAGACAGATGTCCATAATCATCGGTGGCTCATTTCCATCTTTGCTCAGAGATGTCGCTTCCATAAGACTCCAGGAACATTGGAAAGAAATCCAAAATGGCAGTCTCCATGGAAACCATTCACCATCCTGTCCCAAATGACCTCTAAAATGTTTTCCAGTGGCTAGGTTTTCTCATTCTGAACTTTTCCTTGGCGAGAGACTGGCGTCATTTTGCATCTTTCAAGGTTTTCATGGAGTGACTATTTGGGATATCTTACTGTATGAGGTCCCCTCCTGTTCCATGTTCTCCTTTCCCAGACCAGTTATCTATTGTCCTCACTAGGACCCCAGGGTTTTAGATTTTGGTCCTGGATTTAGGTAACCTAGTTCCTAGGAACTGCTCTCTCCATTCTTTTTGGAACTCCTAGATGTCTGGTGTGGTTTGAATATGGTTCCCCCCACATACACATTTACGCATATGTTAATAGTATTAATAGAAAACGAAATCCAACTATGGGGTTTCCAAGTGGAGCCTTTGGAAAGTGATTAGGTTTAAATAAAGTCATTAAGGTGGAGCCCGATGACTGAGTTCTTTTTTTGGATTGAACCCAGGGCTTCATGCATGCTAAGCAAGCACATCTCCAGCCCCCACCCCATGATTGAATACTGATGGCTTCATAAAAAAGAGGGAATGTAAGCAGACACTCAGGCATGGACACGTGTGCTCTCTGTATCTTGCCATGTGATATCATGGGTCACCTCAGGACTTTGCCAGCACAAAGGCCATCACCTGAATTAGCCAAGCCAGCGCCATGCCCGTGAATCTCCAAAACTGTAAGCTAAATAAATAAATCTCTTCTTTATTAAGTCGCCTCAGGTCTCACATTGCCATTCTTAAAAGATGACTAGGACAATATCCCAGCTCAGGGTTAGTTCATTTCACATATGAGTCAACTCACCATTTCCTCTCCCCATTCCCAGGATGGAGGAAGATGCTCCCCCATGAAGAGACAGGGTCCCAAATGCTTCCCCAATCCGCACTCTCAGGCAGCCCCGGCAACTGCTGGACATCGATGTATCAGATAAAAACTATTAACCATTTCCTCCCACGACAGTGTGCCCAGAGAAACTGGGGAGGAAATTATGAACCAGAAAAACCCAAGTTGTGTGTTTGCATGTGTGTTCATAGATGGCAGGCCCTTTGACAACGACTTTTAGTATTCGAAAGCCTCACCAAGTCACCTCTGCAGCAACCGTAGAATGTAACTTCCAAAGAAGTCACCTGGGTTGAGTGGAATGTGGATCTGGGTATCACAGAACTCTGCATGCTAAATGTGCTTCAGTCTTGGGTTTTTTTCTTAATAGGCATATTTTTTAAATTGTCAATAGACTTTTATTTTATTTATTTATATTTGGTGCTGAGAAAAGAACCCAGGGTCTCACATGTGCTAGGCAAGCGCTCTACCCCTGAGCCCCAGCCCCAGCCCTCAGTCTTGTTTTTGAGCAATTGACTCCACCTTTTCTGAGCTTGTCTGCAAAACATGACTAATGTTTCCTTATGGGGTCATTTTAGCAAATTCTGTATCCCCTCTCGGCCAGAGGACCTTCGGCAGGTAAGCAAGAGCAGCTGCTGTCCCTGCACATGTTATTACTATCGCTGGGGTACTCTCCCATATTTACCTTGGGCTTTTCCATAGAGAAGTAAATTACTGCTCATGCCCGGAGACAGTAAAAGGGAAGAGTGCGGAGGCGCTAGGCTCCGAGTCTCCTGCCTTCCTGTGAGCATCCTGTTCCTTCTCCAGAACCAGCTCCGGGCCATATGCCCACAGGAGCCTCTCTCAGTTCCCTGGTGGAGGCCTCATATTAGTGAATTCTAGTGGAATTCTGTTTGTTCCACAGAAACTTTGTCAACTCAGGGATTTTTAATCAATTTAGGATCAGAGTTTCTCCTACACCCTCACCCACTACCCCAAAGGTATTTGAGGATAGACACAAGAGGCATTGAGGGCCTCAAGCAAGAAATGGCTCTGAAGGCCCTGACTAGATGTCCTCTTCCCTATTCCCCCTTCAATGCCCACCCATGGTCAGACATATAGCAGGTGCTTCAGAAGTGGGTGGGTGGATGGATGCATGCATGCATGCATGGATGCATGGATGGATGGATGCATGGATGGATACATAGATGGATGATAGATGGATGGATAGATGGATGGATGAACAGGTGGATGGATGGATGAACAAGAGAGAGGGACAATGAGAAAGCAGTTCCCTGGTAGAGGATATGTCTGTCCTTCCTCCTGAGTACAGGGTGAACCTCCTCCTTCCACTGCTAGTGAAGCTCAGGAGTCTCTGTCCCTCGAGTTCCCTATGCCCCATTAAGCACCACCCAGTGTAGCTGGAACATTTGCCTGAGGAAGGTACAAGCTGAGCTTCCCATATGACTGTCACCACCAGGATTGGCAAATGATATTTGCTACCCACACAGCCCAGGACAGCTGCCCAGATAGGCCAGATCCAAGGGCACTGTGGATGCATCAGACTCCCAGTACACAATCTGTAAGTAAAAGTTGCTTTCACTCTGACCCCTGGGGCTCCCGGTTTGCCCCTGGGGAGAGAACTCCCTGCATGGCTGGGGCAGTAGCTGGGGTGCAGTCTTACAGAGCTGTGGGTACAACAGGACCTGGAGGGTTCATGAGCTTGCAAATCTTATTGCAGACGAACCCCTGACTTTCAAATAGGGGGCCAGTAAAGAACAAAAGAAGCCCCACCCTCTGGAGGCAGTAGACCTGGGCCCATGTCGACCTTGGCCCATGTCGACCTTGCATAGGACCCTTGACCTCCCTGGGGTCACTGTTTTGCAGAGGTTGCATGAAGATGGAATGGAGCCACCCCGTGGTTCGGGGTACATGCCTTTAATGAAGAGAAGGTTAAAGGAAAGGGAGGCACCAGAGGTGGGTGAAGGCGGGGGCTGCTCTGAGCTGGAGGAGCTCAGAGGAAACAGAGAGGGCTGGAGCCACAGGGGAGGGAGGCAAGAGCCGCTGGCTGCCTGCAGCTGAGGCAGCAAGGGAGCTGGATGGACACCAGGTCCCCTGCTCTTGCCAGGCCTCCCACACCATGGGCAGGAGAGCCTAGCCCTCTCCAGACACAAAGGGCTGAGAAGGGCCCAGGAAGGAATGGGTTTGGCCAACAGAGTTAGGAGGGTGATGCGATTTGGCTGTATGTCACACACACTGAGGACATACTATACACAGGGCACGCTATTCCAACTAGAATCCAAAGAAGTCTGCAAGCCCAGCAAGGGCTCCTTGTCCCTAGCACCTATATTTCCCCGAACACCTGCTGTTCACACCTCAAGCCTCGCACAGGTCCACGCGGCAGGTGTACAGGAGACCCCTGGTCTCCACGAGGGAGGGACAGGAAGTTGTCTGTGACGACACTGCAGAGCAAGCCAGAGTCGGGCTTCAAGAACCAGTCTGTCCACAAAGCCCAAGCTGCACCCGAGGACTCCCTGTTCCCCGGGAGTCACCACTGAGGTTGATCCTATGGGCCCTGGAGGGAAGGGCAGAGCAGCAGGGGCCTTTTTGGACGACATGCCCTGATGGACTGTGTGGCCTAGCTGGGTGACGACGGTGCTGTGTCTCTTTGTCTAGGATGGCATACCCTATTCTGTCTCTCTGGCTGCTGGTGACCAGGCTGGGTCCTCATGCCTATGGCCAAAGTGCACCTGCCCAGGAAAATCATACAACCCCGGTGGACGGGCCAACCTCCTCCCCCCTCCTGGACAATTCCCACTTTGCCTTCAGCCTGTACCAACAGTTGGTGGCCCCAGACCCAGACAGGAATGTGCTCTTCTCCCCACTGAGCCTTTCCGCTCCCCTCACGCTGCTAGCCCTCCAGGCCAAGCCAAAAGCCCGCCCCCAGATTCTGCAAGATCTGGGGTTTCATCTCGCTGGGGTCCCAGAGAGCAGGTTGCATGAACACCCCAGTCAGCTCCTGGAAGCCCTCCTGTCACCCCCGGGGGCGTGCCGGATGGATACCGGCAGCATGCTCTTTCTGGGTCAGGGTCGAAACCCAAGGCGGAAGTTTGCCCAAAGAGCCCGGAGTCTGTACCGCACGGAGATCCACGCCACGTCCTTCAAGAACTACCGGGTGGCCAGGCATCAGATGGACCTGGCCATGGAGAAGAAGACCGGGGGCAAAATCAAGACCTTTTTTGAGGGGATGAAGATGCACTCGGTTTTGATTCTGGCAAATTATATATTCTTTAAAGGTAAGTGACCTCTACTGACCTCCCTGCAGGTTATTGCAAAGTTAAGCCCTGTCCTGTCCAAGGAGGAAATGTCCCCTGCCCCTGCCTGGAGCTGCCGTTCCTCTGACTTCGGCCTCCCTCCTCTGGGGTCTTTTCTGCATAGCTGCGACCCCCTCTTCCCTCCCTGTCCTAAGCAGAGCGTTAGAAAGGGACACCTTCCCGCGGGACCAACTGCATCATCTGTAGGGCTGAGTGACAAAAGAATATGAGGGACCCTTTGTTCCAAAGGCATCTGTCAAGATGGTGACCGCTACATGGTGAACTGCCTGTAGGGGTCTGTGGACAGACTTGAGACGACAACCCGCCCTTCAAATCCTTTGATCAAACTGCCTCTCGCCAACCACCAAAGAAACCACTGCCTCTTGCCAACCACCAAAGAGCCAGGGAACCTCGCCCCCCTGCCCCCCTCCCGCCACCTTGCTGGCTGCATGGGCTGTTTTACCTCCCCCCGCCCCCCCTGGGGGGGCTGAGTGGCTCTCCTGGCCCTCCCGTGCCCTCTGGCTCAGTGCACCTGCCCGTCACGTGCAGCCCTGTGCATTGCTGGCTCTGCTGAGAGTCCCCTCAGCCACCCCCTCCTCTCGGTCGGCAGTCTCCTCAGGTGGGCTGAGCCAAAGCTGCAGCCTCTGACCCTCCCACACACTGAAGACCCCCAGCTCTCTACACCCAGACCCCCATCCCCACAGCCGCCTGGTCACCTCCTTCTGAGAGCAGCACCCCAAGCGAGGCATGCTCCAAACAGAAAGCACGTCTTGCCATCACCTCCTCCGCCCTCTAAGTCCCCCTCTTCCTACTCCTTTCCTCCAAATCTCAGTAGATGGCCCCAACTCCTGCCCCAAGCCAGGACCCTGAGGTCCCCTCACAGGGTCTCTCTTCTCTCCTGCACCACGTACCTGAGCCACCACGGCACTCTGTGGACTTTCCCTCTCCGTGGCTCTTCCACGGGACCGTGGCCCCCTCCGTGGCCACTGTTCTCACTCAGGTTACTCTGCCGTCCACTCAAATCACTGCAACGGCTTCCTAACGGGTCCTCTGTGTCCTTGGCTTTCCTGCCCACAGACTCCCCGATCCAGTGTCCACCCTGGAACGGTCATCCTTCTAGAAGCCAAATCTGACCTTGAGCTTCACTGCCTCATCCTTTCAGTGCCCAGCCCAGTTGGGACCCTCAGGATGATGCTTCATCCTGCAGGAGGGACAGTCCCCCAGTGACCTTCCTACCCCAGGCTAGGGAGAATGGCACCCCCCCCCCGAAGAGCACTATCTCTCTTGCTTGAGGGTCTTTTTGTGGCCACCTGTTACTGCCGCCTCCCTGCCTCTTCCTGCCAGTGGGCACACCCTTCAGGACTCAGCCTGGGAGCCACTGCCCTGGGGAAGGCTCCTGGACAGCTTTAGGGACCGACTGCCAGCTTTGGGAACAAACCAGCCGCGTCGGAGCGGGGCTCTCACTTAACAATGCTCACTTCCTGAAATTCCCATTTGACTGGGCATCCCATATGTGATCTGGTGACCCTTCCCATCACCGCCAAAGTGGGGGGTGTTGTTTGTGCTTTGAGCACGAAGACTTTGGGGTCTGAGCAGCTGCTGTGTGCCAGGAGTCACACTCAGGACTTTGCTTTCACAAGTGTCCTTTAAGGAAGCTACACCACCCCCAGTTCCTCCAGTTGTCACAGGAGGAAATTGACAGACCCGTCTCTCCCTGGCCTCACCTCCCACACCCTCTCTCACTCCTTCTGCTCCATGACAGGACCACTCCTGCCACTGGGCCTTTGCACAGGTAATTTCCTTTCTTGGGGGTTCTTGCCCAGGTATTCCATGGCTCAGTCCCTCGGCCTCTTAAGTCTTCACTCCATGCCACACTCTCAGGAAAGCTTTGTGTGCGATTGTAACTGCCCTTCCCTGACATCTCATGTTTTCCCCGACTTTATTTCTCTCATCACCATCGGGCACACCTATTTTCTTATTCGTCTTGTTCCTTGTGAGCCCTGGGGTGTAAGATCCATGTGGACAGGGACCTCTCCTGTGTGCCTGTATCTTCTGCCACAAGGACAGTGCCTGGCACATAGCAGCTCCTCCCAAAGTATCTCCAAATGAATGGCATCATGCCCGTGGACACTGCCGGTCCCCTCTGACACCCACCTGCTCTCTCATCAGGGAAATGGAAGTACCGCTTTGACCCGAAGGACACTAGGATCATGCCCTTCTCGGTGAGCAAGGAGCTCAGCGTCCCGGTGCCCATGATGCAGAGGCTGGGCTGGTTCCAGCTGCAGTACTTCCGCCACCTCCACAGCCACGCCCTCCAGGTGCCCTGCGTCTGCAACACCACTGCTCTCTTCATTCTTCCTGAGAAGGGGACGCTCGCCCAGGTGGAGGAGGCGCTGATGAAGGACAATTTGGACAAGTGGACTGAGCCCTTCCCACTGAAGTAAGTCCCCAGATGTGTCCGCCCCCCAGTAGCACAAGGCTCTCCCGGGAGCCACCGCTAACCCTCTGCAGCGGGGAGTGAGGCCCTGCTGCTCTTGGGGCCAGGACATGAGGGTTTGGAACTAGGTCACACCCTGATTGTCACGCAGGACTCAGCCCTCCACTTCTCTGAGAGAAGGGAACAGGGCTTCAAAATCATCACCATCCACGTCATCGTATGTCACCACCTGCCTCCCTTCAGATTACAGATCACCTTGGCATTTGGAAGCCACGAGAACCTGTAAAGAAATGAGGGATGTTTAACTTAGCGCTTCCTGGACAGGATCTGCACGTGACGTGCAGCTCCTCATAGGACCCATAGACAGCCACAGTCCCGTGGAGCCCACAGCCTGTGGCTGCCAAGGGTCTTCCCTCCTGGCTCAGCTGCTTCATCTACTGGGTATCAGTGCCACACCCCACTCCCAGTTAGGACAGCCAAATGCGTCCCCAGTCATTGCAGACTGGCATCATCTGGGAGTCCAAGTGGCTCTTGTTCTAGACCATAAATCATGCGGGTCAGTGGGTTCTGGAAGGTGGGGCCTGGGCACCGCTGCAGCCCCGAGTCTTCGTTCACCTCCAGATACCCCGCAGGTCCCAGCGTGAGCCCCACTGAGCTCCTCCTGGCAGGGCCTTCTCATCTCCCCCAGGCCCTTCCCCTGGAGATAGCAGGGAGCCTCCAACACAGCTCCTTATTACATGGTCCCCCAAGGACACCCCTGGGTTGTCAGGAGGCTCCAGCTAGCCGAGGCTGCCTGAGAGTCACAGTGGGGGAGGAGACACACTTTCTTGGGGCTGAAGCAGAGACACTAAAGCTGGGAAGACACATTCTCAGCGCACAGTCATCCCCGAGCCTATGCGCACAGAGCCGCTCTGTGACCGCCATGCAGGGACAGTCCCCACAGGGGCTAGTCTTTGTTTTCTGATTTTTGTGATTTTCTTTCCCCCTCCTAACCATATTGCTGTCCTTAAAAAACAACAATTGTCTATAGTTTCGAGGCCACCAATGTCTCAAGGTACACGGACATGGTGAACTGTTTAGGACAATCCAGCTTGTTAGTTATCCATCACCTCACTCCGGTGCCTTTCTTTGTGTGTCTGGTGAGAACACGTAAGAGCTGCTCTCGGCCAAGTTCAAGCATGCAGCCCATGGCTGCACAAGAGAAATCCAGAACCGTTCATTCTGCGTGACTGGCACTTAGCCCAACCTCTCCCATCCCCCTCCCAGCCCAGGCGACCACCCCTCCGCTCTCGGCTTCTGGGAGAGTGACTTCTCCACCTGTGAGTGAGATCATCTCCCCTCCTGTGGTTTTGACGTGCAGACGTGGAAAGGTGAACCTGGGAGGTGGCAGGAAGGGGGGGCTCAGCCCTGCCCCAGCACGCAGGGCCCCCGAGGTTGGACCTTCACAGGAAGGAAGTGGGATGAAGCAACCTGTTGAGCCAAAGATAGACAGATGCACGAACAGGAGAATCTCTCGTTCCACTGGACCCCGGGGGGCCACAGCCAGCAGGCTCCAGAAATACCCGTGCTTTGGGGTCAATGCCAGCTTTTTAGAAACCGTGTGACTCTGGGCAAACTC
Source organism: Ictidomys tridecemlineatus (assembly GCF_052094955.1). NCBI lineage: Eukaryota > Metazoa > Chordata > Mammalia > Rodentia > Sciuridae > Ictidomys > Ictidomys tridecemlineatus. The sequence continues at coordinate 114,175,548 of NC_135481.1, read as the reverse complement.
CGAACCTCTTCAACCACCCCCATTTTCTCATTTGTGAAGTGGATACTCTGGGCACCTAGCCCCAGGAGCACCATGAGGATAAAATGGAACGTTCTGGAGGCTGCCCGGTAAACGTGGCTGAAACGAGTCTTTCTCCACTATTCTGAAGTGAGGCTGCGGGCGGGGGACAGTGTATTAAGGATGTTATTTAAGTTTGGTTTTCTTCTCTCATTCTCCCGAGTAGCAGGAGGAAGTTGTATTTTCCCAAATTATCCCTGACTGGGAATTATGACCTGGACAAGCTGGTGCTCTCACCCAGCGGCCTGGATATGTTTGGTTACGGCATAGGCCTCTCGGGAATCTCTGTGCAAACCATCCCCATAAAGGTCTCTAAGGTAAGTTACAGCCTGGAGTCCAGGGTTTTTACACCAGTGCGCAGGTTTGCCTGCTTCCTCGTTCACTGAGCAGCACCCGTGGGGCTCACAGGGCTGTTCTGGCTCCTGGGGAGGTTGGAGGCAGAAATGGAGAACTGCAGCACCCAGTGGTGTTGAGGATGGCTGTTCCTTGGAGAGGGCTGACCCTGGGGAGGAGGGTGCTCCTGAGCTCACCACCTGCTCTGTTGGGAGAAGGAGCTCTGGGGGCCTCAAAGCCGGATGTGTGTTTGCAATGCTGACACCTCCTAGAGACAGGGAGGTTATGTAAACATGGGGAGAGGGAGTTACGCAAGGAGGGTCCGGCTGCAGAAGGAGGTTACAAACGGATGTGCGGTGGGGATGGACATCGTTCCCCAGGGAAGGGGCAGCAGAGTGAGATCCCCAGAGACGGGTCCTGAGGATACAACACACTATGGGACACTCCAAGGAACAGGAAGAGGAAATGCCCAGAAATACTGGCTAACCTTGGGAAAAGGAAGTTGGGGAGAAGAGGGATGAGCCCATGGGGCATGGGAAGGGCTGTGGGTGCAGCTCTTGGAACCAGTTACTAAAGGATCCTGTTCACCAGACGACGATGCTCTGAGGTCACTCAGTGAGGGGGGAGGGGGCCACAGGGGCTTCCAGCAGGAAGTGGCTGGCTGGATCTGCGCTTTAGGGAGCCCTGGCCCATGCAAGTGGACGGCTGCAGAGCCTCCTGGAGGCCTGGAGATGGTAGACAGGACAGACCAGGTCGTGCCTCTAGTTTTCTGGGCCCAGCTCAGACTGAGGGTCAGGGTGGTGCCTCCTGGGGGAAGGGGCTGTTCCTGCTCAGGTTGACACTGTGAACCTTGGTCCCCAAAGGCAGTGCACAGGGTGGAGCTGACCATGGATGAGGAAGGGACAGATAAGGAAAACGTCGCCAGCTTCAGGTACTTTCCCAAGCACCAGATCCCGGCCGTTCACTTCAACAAGCCCTTCCTGCTGCTCGTGTATCAGGAAGGCAGCCACAACATTCTCTTCATGGGGAAAGTGATAAATCCCAATGCATCCTAGAGTCAGGTGACAGGAAGGCCTGCCTGCTCCTCCTCCCACCCAGCCCCCGTCTTCCCAGTGGCTCCAAGAGAAAATGGAAAACCAGGACCGGCGTTCATTGGCACAAACGCACGACTATGGTTCCATCTTCTGGGTCTTTGCACAAATCCCCCTGAGTGATTGTCCTCATTTCACAGACTAGCAAATCAAGGTCCAGGGCACAACTTTGCACACTCCAAGGCCAAATTCCCAGGCCCAACACCCACCTTCCTGTGAGGATCCTAGACCTGGTCCCTCTCCTGGCCTCTCCCTAGCTTCATTTCCTCTGCTGATTACTGGACTTTTCCCGCTCTTCCGATTTCCTCCAACCCTCACCACCTGGAGTACAGTAAAGCTGTGTTTCTCTGTTGAATTGGTTAAATAAACCGGTAAATGACAACGTTGCAGGTGGTGTTCTGGTGTTACTGGGAAGGCTGTCTCCCTGGAAGGACCTGGAGGTTGCTGGGAGTGTCCTGGGAACACGTTTGTGAGACCCAGAGAGGCAGGACCATCCTTGTCATTGCTGCCTGTGGCATCTGACAGCTCCAGGAATCCGCTGAGCCCCTCTCCTTCACAAGTGACTGAGAAGGAGAGCATGCCTGGGACTTCCCGGGGTCTCTCTGATGAGAGCTGCGCAACGCTGTGTCACATTCGAAGGCCATCTGCCTGTCTCAGCTTGGTTCCTGCAAGGGACGACCCAGCACAAACCCTCCCTGAGCCCATCCAACCCATTCTCCCCAAGAGGAACCCTCTTCCCTGAGAGGACAGTGCAGGGCAGGCAGTCTGTCCACCAGAGTCTCCCTCTGACCTTCCGTCCTCCACAAATCACTGGAGTCAGTGGCCATCGGGCACCAACTGCATGCAAGGTTGAAGGAGACCAAGACCGTCATCTCCAAGATGCAGGTGTGAGTGACACCCGGGGTACAGGGGCAAATGTTCACAGCGTGATATATTCTCTTGCTCTACACATAGGAACCCTGTTCTTACGGGCAGGTGTGTCCCATGGAGCTTTAAGCAGAGTGGGCGAGCAGCCCGACACTGGCCGAGTTGGCCTCACTGGGGGAGGGGAGGAAGGATGCGGCTTAAATGACGCCAAGGGGCAGGTGCAGCCAGTCGATGGGAACCCGTCGAGCCTGGACTGCCATGGCGGTCTCTCCACAGACACCATCCTGTAAGCCACCTCTACACTCTCAGTTGTTCCACTGTGACCTCAGCCTCCTCTCTTTCCAGCACATTCCTCTCATAACCAACTCCAAGGATCCTTCAGTCCCACTGGGATGCATGACCCAGGGACTCGTCTGGTTGTCCCTTTGCTTTCTTCCCTCGGGTCCTCACTTGCTCCAGGATCAATCCCATCCTGAGATCCTCTGTTCTTCTCTGGTTTTCTCAAAGTCACTCGGCAAAGCCTCCCGACCCTCTCCCTGTTCCAGCTCCAGCCATTGGATGTGGCGAGTGAATGGCACACACTGACTGCTCCATCTCACCTCAAGATCCCTAATCTCAAAGACAGCTGGGGTCCCGGAGGGCAGCGACTCTGCAGCCCTCTCATGCCCCACTGTCTGTGCCTCTGCCTCCCAGTCCTGTGGTCCCAAATCCCTCTCAGCTGATGACATCACTGCCTCTGCACTGGCAAAATACAGGGGTTCCCCTGCCGGCCCACCCACCACTCAGGGCCCTGCTGACCCTCCCGTTGCACAGGTGGCCTGCCCTGTCCTCACGGAGGCCAGCCCATGCAGGACTGTGTTCATCTCGCTCACTCAGACACTCCCCAGCTCTCCCCTCTCTCCTCTCCCCCCACCCACATCTTCCCCGTCTCTGGGCTTTTTCTATCAGGATATGAATGCACTAGGGTGGCTTTCTTATGAAAACAGAGATCGACGGGCTGGTGGATTCATAGATGACAGATGGACAGATACATAGATGGATAGACAGATAATCATTTTCCCTTCCAGCTAACACACCACTGCTTGAGAAAGTTATAGGTTCTTCTTTATCTAAATTAGAGTACCTGGCCACCCCAGTCTTCCTGAGACTGCAAGGGTCCCAAGACATAGGAGTTTGAGTTTTATAACTGGAAGTCACAAGATGCAGACTTCCCTGCTAGAATGAAGGACATTTCCAGATCACAGGTTGTTCAACCCACAAAATCCTCTTTTGGGGCAGGGGTGCAGCTCAGTGGTAGAACACTTATCTAACAAGCACATGGGCCTGAGTTCAAGCCCCAGCACTGCAAAAAGAGAAGAGAAGAAAAGAAAAATCTCTTTTCCTTGTTTTGAACATACTCCTCTGTAGGGTTCCCTCCCTGTCCCCAAAATGATAAACTGGACTTCACTAAACTAAAATGTTTATGTCAGGGCCAGGCTTATGGACAATGAGCAAACAGACTCCATTTTACCCTGAGACTCCACGCCATGTAAGCACTGCTTCTCCCGTGGGAAAGCCCCACCTTTGCACCCACTAATAGTCACCTAGCATGACATACTTGGCAACGCAAAATAGCAACTCTTACTCAAGGTAAAATTATTCTCTTTGGCTTCCATTTTTCTTGGGCAATGTACCTTGTCGGAGATTGATTGTCTAGATGTTAGTAGCCATTCTCTAACTTGTGCTCAACTAGGGTCATCTTGACCCACTTCCCTTCTGCTGGTTTGCTGCTATTCCAACCTGGAAAGTCTCATGGGAAACACTAATGCCACCCATTGCATTATCTCGCTAACTACCCGATTCCACTTCTGTACCTGCTTGCTTGCAGCTATGTCACCTCAGATGTGGTTTTTGCCTTTAAATATCCTAAAATGCTCAGTCTCGGGGCTGTTTCTTGCAGAGACAGTTATGGGTCCTGCGGGGGGCAGTCCCTGGCCGACGGGCTAAATAAAGACTCTTCCATTTGGACAAACTGGGACTTGGTGTGTTTTCTGAGCGACCTGCCCCACAACAATTACACTTCAAAGATACTATTGGGAAGACGAAGGGACAAGCCACAGTTTCTTACAGAGTGAAACAGTCTTGTATCCATTAATAATCATCCTAGATTTACTCAGCCCACTTGAAAACGTCACCCACGCAAAAGCCCCAATTTTTGCACCAGTTTTATTTATAATCACTAAAAACTGGGAGCAACCAAGGTTTCCTTCAACAGGTGAATGGTTAAACAAATTGTGGTACATGCAAACAAAGAAATGTCATTCAGCAATCAAGGTAAAGTGATAAGAAAGGACCTGTGAGATCAGAGAGATACCCAGGGGGCTTAAATACAAGGTGCTAAGTGAAAGAAGCTAGTCTTAAAATTAGCATATTACAGTAACTCAGCCACATCCATGTTTGTAGCAGCTGAATTCACAATAGCTAAGCTATGGAGCCAGCCTTGGTGCCCTTCCAGCAGATGAATGGATAAAGAAAATGTGATGCAATGAAGTATTAGTCAGCCATGAAGAAGAATGACCTTAAGGCATCTGACAGTAAATGGATGGATCTGGAGACCATCGTGCTAAGTGAAATAAGCCAATCCCAAAAAGCCAAAAGTCAAATGTTTCCCCTGATCCATGAAAGCTAACACACAAGGGGGCAAGGGAAGAATAGAAGTTCAATAGATTAAATAATGGGGAAAGGAGAGGAGGGGATAGGAAGAGAAAGACAATGGACTGAAACTGACATAACTTCCCCTCGTCCTTAGATGAAATCGACACAGTGAATCTCACAATCACGAATGTCCACAAGAATGGGATCTTAACTAGAAAAAGACCTTCTCTGTGCTTGTATAATTCTATCAAAATGGATTCTGCTGTCCTGGGTAACTAAAAAGAACCGATACATTTTTAAAAATTAAAAAATAAAAAAGAAGCTCATCTGAAAGGTCACGTACTGTGTGATTCCAGCTGTGGGGCCTTCTGGAAAAGACGAAACGAATGTGACAGCAAAAAGACCAGCCCTTGTCAGGAGTGCCCAGGGCCAAGGGAAGGGCCAGACGGGGGGACGCAGGGGCATGGGGTAAAGTGGTTTGTGATGCTGGCCTTAGTCAAAACCTGTAAGACTTTACAGCACAAAATATGAATCTGAAAATACAAGCAAAAACAAAATCATTTAGGAGCTGGAGGATCTCAGGATGGAAAATAAAGTGTGGCAAAACAACCCCATCGTATTACAAAGTATGAAGCGACTTCACTGAGGGGTGGGGTTGCTGACCTAGAACCCCTGGGAGAGAGCGAGTGTGCAAGGCCAGAGGTAAGCAGGTGGCCGCTGAGCAGTGCCTTCTAGTCACTACAGCTGTTCCCCACAGCGGGACAGGTTGACCATGCAGATTCCACAGCACCTGTGTCCAGGAACTCAACATAGCCAAAGTACATGGAGTGGGGAGGGTGATTCTAGACAAGAAAGAGGAAATCAAGATGATCCGTGGCGTAGACTGGAGATTCCAGTGTGAACTTGAGCATTAATGTAGAGAGAGATGATGGCCCAGGTAAATGCTTGTAGATATGTGTAGGGAAGCAAGTGTGTGTTCACGCATGTACACAAATGAAGAGGGTCTATGGGCAAGGGTGCCTCAGTAGCAGTGAGCACACACAGCACCAAGATCTTGCTCTCCAAGACCATTCGTCAACAAAAGCAACCAGGACTCCTTGGAGAAACCGCCGATCCTAGGACCAGGGTGGGAAGTACCTAAGATGGCCCCGGAGCACCCTACATTGCTAGAAAATAATGAGCACTTTGCACCAGGGATTGAACACAGGGGCACTTCAGCACTGAGCCGCATCCCCAGCCCTTTTTTATATGTTATTTAGGAGACAGGGTCTCACTGAGTTGATCAGGGCCTTGCTAAGTTGCTGAGGCTGGCTTTGAACTCTCTCGATCCTCCTGCCCCAGCCTGCCAAGCCATTGGGATTACAGGTGTGCACCACTACATGGGCAACAAGGAAGTAGTTTAAAAACCCTGTCCATGCTGGGATATGTCAGTGGAACAGACAGTCAACAGAAGGCAATCCTGGTATCCAAAGTTGGATATATTTGAACAAAAAATAAAGTAGTACTATAAATTAAAGTGGTGTGTACACACAGACACACACTAGATTATAATTCAAATGATTAAATAAATATCCACAAGTCCATACAGACATAAATCGATTATTGAATAAATTAAAAGGGGAAGAATAAAGAAACCCTTCTTGCAGAAGAATTTCAAATAATTTATGTAAATACTCAGCCTTTAGGAGGTGTAGCTTATTTCCCCATCTTTAAGCGTGGGCTACACAAACTGACATCATTCCAAAGGCACAGAATGGAAAAAGGGGGAGGAAATAATAAATTTACAGTGAAGCAACTTGATAAACATCACCTTTGCCAAGGGATCAAGGTCAGCGTCAACAGTGATGAGTCAGGCTAACACTACCTGCCTTCTACATGATGTGGTCAGGACAGACTTGACCTCTGTGGTCACTCTCTGAAGAACCCACAACCTCAGCTGAATCAGGAGAAAAACACATAAATTCCAGAAGCCAGGTGTCCTACAAAATATTTGACCACCTGGTAATAAAAAACAAGGACGGTCAGAGAAACTGTCCCTCCCAAGAGAACATGGAGGTGACATAACTTGGAAATGGATGGGATGGCAGGGCAGAAAAGAGAACATTAGGTAAAAATACTCACGTGGAAATGTAAGTACATTCTTTAATTAATAATACTGTATTGATATTGGTTCAGTGATTGTAACAAATGTGTCATACAAAGTCAAGTAAGGTGTTAAGAATGTGGTCAACTGAGCCAAGGGTGTATGGGAACTTTCCGTAATATCTTTGCAATTTTCCTGTGCATCTACACGCGTGTGTGTGTGCACACATGCTATAAATAAGAAAAATATTTGTAAATCATATATCTGGTAAAGAATTTGAATCCAGAATACATAAGGAATTCTTACAATTTAATACTTAAACAAATTAGTTACCCCATTTTCACAATGACAAAAGGCTTGAATGAGCATTCACCAAAGAAGACAGGGAGATGGCTAAAAAGCACGTGAAAAGTTGCTCCATTTAGTTATTAGACAAGTGCAAATTAAAACCAACCCTGGAATGGCTCTAATCAAAGAAGCAGACAATATCAAGTGCTGACAAAGACAGAGAACATGGGACCCTCACACCTTGCGGGAGGCAGTACACAACGGTGTTGCCACTGTGTAAAGCAATTTGGCAGTCTTATTGAAAGTTGAGCATAAACTTACCACATGGCCCAGCAATTCTAGTCCTAGGAATTTACCACAAAGAAACAAAAACTATGTCCACACAAAGCCAGACCTGCACACGAATGCAAGTTCATAAAAATAATGCAAATTCACAAACTAAAATATGTGAACATAGGAATATAATGACATATAAATAATATAAATTCTTACAGAAATCATAGCCTCAAACTGGAAATAATGCAAATGCCCATCAACAGGTGAGCAGATCAATGAAATCCTATTCAATGGAATGCTCCTCAGCAATACAGAGGAATGATCTGCTGGAAAATGCTGACGCAACATGGATGCACCTTGGAAACTTACTCCAAGTGGAAGAAGGCCAGACCCAGAGCACACAGAGGAACTATCTGGAGAAGGCAAGTGTGTGGGGCCAGAAAGCAGATCAGCGGTGGCCTGCGGGTAGAGCTAGGAGTGACAGTTGAGTACAAAAGATTGAGAAACGACCTAAACTGGATTATGGAGGGCACAACTCCACAACTAAAAATCATTGAATCATACACTGACCATTGTGTTTAGGTTACATCTCAATTAAACTGTCAAAAATTTTAGAGACACATCTAGTACTATGTTTAGCAGGAAATTTTGCTGTTTCTAATGCATATATTAGCATCTAAAAGTTTCAAAATCTTTGAGGTATCATAATTACAATGTTAGGAAAAAAAAGTTCAAGTCAGGTGGCACGTGCCTGTGATCCCAGCTACTCAGGAGGCTGAGGCAGGAGGATCACTAGTCTGGGAAATTTAGTGAGATCCGGTCTCAAAATAAACTTTTTAAAGGAATGAGGGGTGGATCTGTGGAAGAGCTCTTGCCTAGCATGTGTGAGGCCCTGGGTTCAGTTTGCAGTACATGAAGAACAAGGAGGAGAAAGAGGAGGAGGAGGGGGAGGAGAAGGAAGAACCAACCAGAACAATAGAGTCGAAAGGAAACAGTAAACATAACAGAAATCAATGAAATGGAAAGCACACATAAAACAAGACAGATCAAGAAATCCAAAAGTCAGTCTTTTGAATATATATTTAATGACTCCTTGATTGAATGTAACTTTGATGGCTCAGTGAGATTCATCAAGAAAAAAATGAAGAAAAAACACAAATAACATGTCAGGAAGAATAAGGGCCATTACTATGAATCCAGAAAGAACATGGTAAACAGGTAATAACAGGATGTAAAAACTTTGCATAAATAAACTTAAAAATCAGATGACATGGACAGATTTCTTTTTAAAAAATACTATTTAAAGACACAGCAGAAGCAGTTCAAGAGGCTGTGGCAAGAGATTCATGAGTTCAAAGACAGCCTCAGCAACTTTGCAAGGCCCTAAGCAACTCAGTGAGACCCTGTCTCTGTAAAAAAAATATATATATTTTTTTAAAGGGCTGGGCTTGGCTGGGCTGGAGTCGTGGCTCAGTGGTGGAGAGCTTGCCTGGCATGTATGAGGCCCTGGGTTCGATCCTCAGCACCACATATAAATAAATAAAAGATCCACTGACAACTAAAAAAATACTTTTTAAAAACTTTTTTTAAAAAGGCTGGGCTAATGTTTTCTGTGATATGTGGATACTAATTCACAATAAGGAGGAGGAAGACCAGAAATATTTTGGACTAGAGAAAGGGAAGTGAAGGGAAGGGAGGGAGCATGGGGTAGAAATAAATTTAACCAAGAAGGCGAAAGACCTATACACTGCAAACTATAAATTGATGAGAAAAATTTTAAATGTCACAAATAAATGGAAAGATACCCCTTGTGCATGAATTGAGTCACTATTGTTACATATAATACTCAAAACAATGCACAGATTAAATGCAATCTTTATCAAAATCTGAAAGGCATTTTTCATAGAAATAGAAAAAAATCCAAAATTCATGAAACCACAAATCACCTGGACTAGCCAAGGGAATTGTGAACACGAATAATAAAATTAGAGACATCAGATGACCAGATTTCAAACTATATTACAAATCTATTATATTCAAAGCAGCTTGGTACAGTCACACAGATCAATGGAACAGAATTAAGCCCTGAAATAAACCCACGTATTTACAGCTGACTAATTTTAAAGAAAGGTGCCAAGAACACAAAAGGGAAAAGGACAGTCTGATCAATAAATGGTGACAGAAACTGGAGAGCCACATACAGAAGGATTAAACCCTTACTTCACACCATATACAAAGTCATCTCAAAGTGGATTAAACACTGAAGTGGAAGGTCTGAGGCAGTAAGATGACTAGAAGGAAACATAAAGGAAAACTACATGATATTGGTCTGGGCAATGATTTTTTATTTTTCAGATTTGATCTTAGAATCTCCCAAAGAAATGGTAATTTTTTTTCTCTTGTAAAATATTTTTTAAAAAAAGAAACACAGGCAATGAATTTATAAACAATAAATGGGATTGCATCAAGCTTAAAAGCTCTGGATCACAAAGGAAATGACAGGATGAAGAAACAACCTATGGATTTGGAGAAAATATCTACAAACTGTACAGGAGGATAGCAAGTTCCAGGACAGCCTTAGCAACTTAGCAAGACTCCGTTTCAAAATTTTTTTAAATTGTCCAGGAATGTACCTCAGTGACAGAGAGCTTGCCTTACATGTGCAAAGCCCTTGATTTGATACCTAAAATTGAAAAACAAAAAAAGTAAAAAATTAAAATTAGAAATAATTTTTACAAAGAATCTGAGTGTTGTGGTTTGGGTATGCCTTGTCCCACCAAGATCCCATGGTGGGGGCGCTTGGGATCTTGCTCAGTATGATGCTGTTGGGGCAATGGGACATCAAGAGGTGAGGTCCAGTGGAAGTTTCTTCAGCAGTTGGTCTGTGCCCTCAAACAGCTTAATGTAGCTCTTGTGGGACACCATTTAGTGTCCAGTCACTTCCATGCCATCTCTCCCTTCCGTGTGCTCTCACCATTGTGACACCTCCACCATGAGGTTCTGACCAGAGCCAAGCTGATGCCAGTGATGTGCCCTTCAGCCTCCAAAACTGTGAGCAAAATAACCCTCTTTTTTGTTTTTATGAAGTCACCCAGTCTCAGGTATTTCAGGCTACCATCAACTTGTATAGTCATGGACTACCCCCAGATCAGCGGGGAGCATTCCCATCCCCACTGCACACTCCAGCCAACCCCCTGATCTAGACCCTGGGGCCGGAATCTGCGCTGCAGAGTTCCTTGGGATTAAGCTTGGAATCCCATAACCTCTGCCTCAAGGTGGCATTAGGCAGAGAAGACTGGACAAAGATAGAACTCTGAGCATGGACTTTAGCTAGGGCCCCTGGGGTCAAATCCTGACTCTTGTACTTAGTTGTGTGACTTAAGCAAGTCTTCTAACTTTTGTGAGCCACAGAATCCTGATCTGCTAAATGGAAGGAACAATAATCATCAACTTCCTTTGTTAAATACGCTTAAAATACACCAGAGCCTATCCTGTGTTCTTTCCACATATTTCCTGTGTAATCTTTACAGCAATCCAAAGAGACCATAGGTGCTACAGTGACCCCGGAACTCCAGGTCACATAGTAAAGTGCGAGACCTGGATTCAAACCCAGAGCTCTTGCTTTTGACTCTTATGCTGTCCCCACGGGATTCTTACAGGATCAAATAGGTCAATACACACTCAACAGCAAGAAGGTACCTGGTAAGGACTTCAGCTCTCTCAAGAGGTGACAGGCGCTGTGCTCAGTGCTTTATATTCTGCTGGGAGACCAGAGTAGAGCAGGAACTGAAGGTGGGAAGGAAGAAAGCAGGTAAAAGAGGTGACCCAGCTAATGAAGACGCCTTATCAGGAAAGCCCTGGGAAATAATACCAAATTAATGGCATCTCCAGGCTGTTTTTCTGCCTGTCCAAAAGGATGAAGGTGAGAGAGGATGATAGTCCTACTTGGTTCAGGAACTGCCCCAAGCCTGTGCCTGAGGATAGGACAGGTGGATCCAGAGGTGAAGACAGGTAGGAGAAGGATCCAGGAAGTTCTCTTGATACTCAAGAATGAAAAGGCAGGCCCTAGTATCAGTAACAAACAACCAGGTTCATCCTCAGAGGCCCAAGCTTCAAGAGAGATCTTGGAAGCCCTCTGGAGCACACCCAGCCTGCCCATCCCACCCCCAGCCTGGCTACCAGTTGGCACCCTTCTTTGCCAACATAGGTCATGATTCCCTGAATAAACAGCCAGCCAGGGCTCTGGAAGGCCAGCCAATACCCTTCCCTGGAAAATCTCATCACTGTTCTCTGGCTTGGCATGACCTGACCCACGCCAGGTAAAGCTTGGGCCATGTTTTCCTGGAGATGAGATTCCAAAGAGCACTGATGAATTACATACCTGGTGTTTTCAGAAACCCTGAACAACCCTCTGGTTCCAGGTTTTGTGGTCAGCAGAGTTGGCACAGTGCAACTCAGAGTAGCACATCAATATTTGTGTCATCTCAGAGGAGACATGGTCATTCATGGAAGGCTCCAGCCACAAGTTCCTGCCAGGATTTGGGGTGACCCTCTGAAAGACCAGCAAATCATTCTCTAGTGAGACCCAGATGCAATCGTGTCTGGCTCAGTCCATGAAAAGGACATCTGGGGCAGATATAGCTCTGCCTGAGTGGCCAGCTGGTAAACTGGAAGCAGGTCTCACTCACTGAAGGTCCCCAGCCAGCACCTGATGGGCATAGACCAGTGACTCAAGGAACACGTGGTGGATGACCAAAGGTGTTTGTGAAGAATGTTCTTATATTTTAAAAGAAAATATTTTTCTATTTTAAGAAGCTAAGAAGTTACAATCAAAGAAAGTTCTTGTCTGGCACAGTTCCTGCAGGATCCAGTATTAAAATAATAATTTTAGCAAAGTTCTCTTGATTGATGCCTTAAGATGTGTCAGCTCCTATGCTGGGCCCTCAGTATCATCCAGCTCTCCTGCTCACTCCATGAGGCAGGGACTCTCATAGTTCTGAGGGAGGTGAGTGAATGCTCTCAGAGAAGAAAAGTAACAAGGCCAAAAACTCACACTGGCAGAGAAAGAGCCAGAATCCAACCCCATTTTTTAAGCTTCATGTTTGGAAATAATTCCTAACTTACAGAAAAGTTGCAAGAACAAAAATAGTACAAACACCCATATGCCCCTCCTCTTGTCCCATAAACACTCCCCTCCCAACACACACACATATGTGCATATGTATTTGCATCTTTTCATAATATGTTGAATAAACTTACATCATACTCCTTTACCCTTAAATACCTCCCAAACTTTTAAGATATTATTTTTTCAGTAAAGCTACCAACTTCAGGAAATTTGTCATGAATACAATATTTTTTTCTAATATACTATCCATATTCCAATTTTTTCAATTGTCTCGATAATGTCTCCATAGCACAGCTCATGCTTCCTCCGTAACAGGCTTAGGTTCTGCATTTCATAAGTCATCAAGGGTGATTTGCTGGACTTTCAGTGGGTCTCCCCAATCCCTGGGAGGAGCTTCTTGACAAAGCCCTTTAAAAGGACCACCTCCTTCTCAGAAATCACAGCATCACAAATGTCGCGTCTCTTTAGTCTCCTCTTACAGGGTAACATATTATCTTCTTTTATGATACTAACATTCTTTGTAGAGGAAGGAAAATTTCATTTTGAACTCATGTTTTCAGAGATTTAGTCCATGGTCAGCTGACTCCATTGATCTGGGCCAAAGGTGGGCAGAACATTATGGCAGAAGGGCATGGTAGAGGATCTCTGCTCAGTTCATGGCAGCCAGGAAGAGAGAGAGAGAGAGAGAGAGAGAGAGAGAGAGAGAGAGAGAGAGAGAGAGGAGCCATATTCAAGATATAATCCCCCAGGGCATGCTCACAGTGACCCACTTCCTCCAGGTATGCCTACAGTTACCACCCAGAAGTCCATTCAAATAATAAATCCATAAAGTGGATTAATCCACTGATGAGGTTACACTTCTCATAATCTAATCATTTATCTTCTGAAAATTTTTTCATTATCTAACACATGAGCTTTTGGGGGAACACCTCACATCCAAACCATAGCATTCCACCCTGGTCCCCAAAAAACACATGCCCATCTTATGACACAAAAGGCATTCCGTCTCCAAGAATCACCATAGTCTTAACAATCCCACTATTGCTCAAGTCTAAGTCCAAAGTATCATTTGAGACTCAAGACAAACCCTTGGCTGTGAACCCCTGTAAAAAATTAAAAGCAAGTTACATACATCCAATATACAATGGCAAAGAGTAAACATTCCCGTTTCAAAAGGGTGGAATATGGACAGAGACAGAAGGGGTAGGACTAAAACAAGACTAAAACCCAGGTGGGCAAACAAATGCAGTCGAATCACACCAAGCATCTGCAAAACATGGTGGTGAAATGCAGTCCCCAAAGGGCGTATGCAGCCCTGGTCTGATGGCCTTTCCAGCTGCATCCCACATGGCCTCTCTCTGGGCCTGGCTCTACTCCCCTGCTGCAGCTTTCTTCAGCAGATGTCTCACCTTCCTGGCATCTCTTAAGACCTGTGGTCTCCATTTCAGCTTTGGCTTCATTTTCAGCTTCATGCATTGCTCCCTCGGGGGCTGCACGCAGGTACTGCAACCCTCATGCACACTACCTGACCTTCTAGGCCTTCCTTTGGAATATTGGGAGAGAGCTTCCATAACCCCATAACTCCAACATCCTGCATTCCTGCAGAACCCGTGTCCTGTGAACAATGTCAAGGTCAGCCACCAAACTGAACACGAGACATATTACCTTGGACCATAGCTGCAACAGCCTCTGAGTGCCCAGGAAGCTAAGCATCATGAGACAAATATTGGAAAACAACCTCCTGGGCACCTCTGCACAAGCAGGGTATCCCCATTGTCTCTCCTCAAATGAATTTTCACATTTACACCCTTGAGCCTGCAATAGTATGATCTTACTTAGTCTAGAGATTCCTTCAAGGCAACTTTCCTATGTCTCTGGGCAAAATGCTTAGCTTCTCTTTAATGGTGGTAATCTCTTTAGCAGCAACATCCCTAGCCCCAGTTTTACATGCATTTTTCTGACCAAACTTTGAGTTTTTAAAATCTTTCTTTTCTGCTTTCTGCTCCCAATTGCCACAGTAAATCTGTCTAAAAGCTGATAGCTACATCCATGCCATTGCCTGAGTGCTATTCTGCCTTGAATTTGTCCTTACCAGATTAATCCATTACCTTTAAACTTGGCCTCAACAAAGTCGTCTCAGAACACGGACAAAATGTAGACAAGTTCTTTGCCAGAATGTATCACAAATGGCCACTTGTTCAATTTCCAACAAAGTCCCCATTCCCCAGTCTTTACTGTCCACATTCACATCAGCATTCTGGTCTTCTGAGCTTACACCAGAATCTCCCATTAAGCTCTGCATATAGCACTAAGGCTTCTCTAACCTGCATCTCCAAATTGTTCCAAACTCTTCCTGCAAACCTGTACTAAAGTCTTTTGAACCACATGGTCAGGTATTGTCATAGCTACAAACCCGATTTTTAGAACCAATTTCTGTGTTGGTCAGTTTTTCATTGATGTGACCAAAATATCTATCAAGAACAACTTAGAGGAGAAAAAGTTGACTTTGGTCTCATAGTTTCAGAGGTTCAGTCCATGATCAACCAACTCCATTGTTCTGGGCCCAAGGCGAGGCAGAACATGGTGGAAAGGCATGAGAAATAAAGCTGCTCAGCTCATGGAAGCCAGGAATCAGATAGTGACATGTGTTGTGTGTGTGTGTGTGTGTGTGTGTGTGTGTGTGTGTGGTGCTGGGGATTGAACCCAGGGCCTCGTGCATGCAAGGGAAGCATTACCAACTGAGCTACATCCCCAGTCTGATAGTGACATTTTTAAAGAACACAATTTCTATTTTCATTAAATGGTGCCAACATACATTTGGAGAGAGATATATTTCAACTCTACTTCACACCATATTTAAAAATCAAGTCTAGATAAGTTGAAATTTAAATCTATAATGCCTTTAAAAGAAAATATAAGAGAATCCTTCTCAATATTAAAGTAGGCAAATATTTCTTAAAAACGACAAAAGTGGCATTAACTATAAAAGAAAAATGGATGAATTAGACTTCACTGAAGCTATGAACTATTTTTATCAAAATATTCCAGTAAGAGAGTGAAAAGATAAGCCACAAACTTAGAGAAGGTATTTTTGCTTTCCACATACATTCTCATGTACACAATAATATTCATAACACCGTTTTGGTCAATGGTAGATCATATATACAATAGTGATCCCATAAGATTGTATTGCCTAGGACATCACAGCTACCTACATTTGCATTAGTCATGCTCCTATGTTCACATAACAATGAAGTCACTAACAACATATTTCACAGAATGTTCCCCTTTCATGAGTGATGCCTATACCTCTATCTGGAAAAGCGTTGTTAAAGAACACCTCCAATGGACAAGGGAAATTAGTAAAAGGTAACCAATCTCATTCGTCATCAAATAAACACAATCTGAAACTTTCATGTGATACTACTACACACCAAAATGGCTAAATTGAAAATATGGCAGCATTAATTGTCAGCAAGACTGTGAAGCAATTATATCTCTCACACCCTTTTGTTAGATGCATAAATCTGTTTAATCATTTTGAAGAACCCGCAAACTATGCAATCTAAAAATTTTATTTTGGTTATCTGTTGCTATGTAACAATGATTCCAAACTTCAGTGGCTTAAAGAACAATTTTGCTATTACTCATAATTTTTAGGTCAGGAATTTGGTACTGAGTGATTCTTCTAGACCACATGATATCAACCGGGACCACTCAAAAGTACTCAGTGGGGCTGTCGGGTCTGACTTCTCCAAGATGACTTCACTCCTCTGTGGCACGCTGGCAGGAACCTGGAAGGTAAGACTCAGCTGCTCTCCTCTCCCTCTTCATGTTGTCTCATGGTGTCCCCACATAGTCCTAACAGAACCATCACATGGGTCACCTGGGATCAAAAGAAAGAGTTTCAAGAGACCAAATCAGAAGCTTCAAGATTCTTATTAATTATCCTTGCAAATCCCAAAACATCACTCCTTCCATATTTTGGGGTGGAGGGAGTACTGGGATTTGAACCCAGGGGTGCTTTACCACTGAGTCACATCCCCAGCTCTTTTTATTTTTTATTTTGAGCCAGGGTCTCACTAAGTTCCTTAGGATCTTGCTAAGTAGCTGAGGCTGGCCTCAGACTTGTGATCTTTCTGCCTCGCTTCCCAAGTCAATGGGATTATAGGCCACTGTGTCTAGTATCCCACATTTTATTGATCAAAAAAGTTGCTAGGACATGCCAAGATTTGTAAAGAGAAGAACAGACTCCATCTCTTGAGGAGGGTGTGACATACGGACAGATGGAAAAGGAATAGGGGGCAGATATGTTGGGGAACAGGGACTATGGCACAGAACTCTGGCTGGACACTCACAATACTCCATCCTTCTGGACCTCATGATTAGTCCCAGGATGGGAAATCATGCCCGGAGTACTCTATGGGACTTACATGAGCTAAGAAAATAAGAATTTCTCTCCTTCTGCAAACAAACAACCAGTTAGAACCAAATAACCCAGAGACACTGTGGCCACCTTTGTTCCTACTGTAGACAATAAAGTAGGAAAGTAGAAGACAGCCCAACTAAGAATCTAAAACAAGAAAGGGAGAGAGCCCAGTATGGTGGTGCACAGCTGCAATCCCATCGGCTTGGGAGGCTGAGACAAAGATCACAAGTTGGAGGCCAGCCTCAGCAACTTAGGCTCTAAACAACTTAGTGACACCCTGTCTCTGAATAAAAAAATATATATAAACAAACAAATAGATAAATAAATGGCAGAGGATACAGCTCAGTGGTAAAGTGAGTTAAATCCCCAGTTCCAAAAACAGACAAAGAAAAGAAAGGGAGACCTCTAATGAGGAATTTGGGACCCCTGGATCCCGCCATGCCTGAAGTTCTTTCCACTTTGGGGGACTCTTATTCATAAAACCCAATCAACATTCTTTCTTTCTTTCAAATAATTTGAGTTTGATGTCTGTCCCCTGCAATCAAACTAATGGATACAAGTGTGGGTCAGAGAGACAGAGCTAGACTTGTGGGTTGAATGGGGGTGTTAGATTTGAATGTGCAGGCAGATCACCTCACCTCCATGCACCTCATTTTCCTCATCTGAAGAAGGATGACAACAGCACTTCATTCACAGGAGCTCTGTGAATATCAAGAGAGGTCACCTGCAGGGGCCCTTGGAGATGTCACACATCTGTCTCTCCCACCAAACTGAGGCCCCTGGAGGACAGGGCTCCCCTGCTTTATCCCCAGCTGCAGCCGCATGTCGGGTTTTCCACCGGTATCCGTGGCTTGGCTCTTTATTAAGGGCACTGTGACTTCTCTGCCAGCTGCCACAGGGTGACCACAAACACTGTTGCAACCCCAGCCACATTTTGATATTAAAAAATAAAACTTCAGAAGAAAGTTGATTTGTACATTGCTGTGTTTACTTAAATTTCTTGAACAGCCTCCCATTGGCTAACGACTGGGGGGTGGGGACCACCGAACGGTAAAGGCCACTGTCCCCCCTCTAACCATTAACCAGCAGGGAAACTGGCAAACAAGATTTAGAGGACTGAGCGGGCAGCTTCCCACCAGCTTACTGTACACGTGCTGGGGTCCCCAGCGGCAGGCGCGAGCGAGCAAGCACAGCCCGAGCCCAGAGCCAACTGTGAGTGACTGCCCAGAACGCTCCATCCTCCTGCCCTGGCCCTCCTCTAGCACTAAGCAATGTTTGCAGTTTGCTTGCTTGTTTTGATTTTTTTTCAACAGGGCATTGAACACTAGGGCAGCCAGCAATGGTAAGAGGCAGCCCCGCGGAGAACTTCCCAGCTCCCAGGTCTGTGGGTTGCCCACGGGGCTCTTAACATCCCTGGGCTCTTGCCTTGCAGGGGGCTGTCGCTGAAGCTGTGCTAAGCTGCATCCCCACCCATCCCAGCTGAGGCTCCCACACCTGGCTGCAGAAGAGTTGGAGATCTGGGGATGGGGATGGCTGAGTGCCAGGCAGAGCCCTGGTGGGAGATGCCAGCCTGGGAGGGAGCCAGGGAGGGGTGCATGGCCAGCACAGTCAGGGGAATTCTACAGAGTCCCACACCCCCTCCCCAGTCCTCCCTCAGTGACCCGGGAACATCTGCGTTAACTCTGCATTAACCCACCCGTGAGGAGCCCTAGACCAGTGCCTGACCCAGGAGCCCGTTTGTGAAAGCAGGGAACACGGTGGCTCTTTACACTGGCGGTGAAGACCAGGAGGACATTCCTAAGATGCAGGCATGGCTAATGTCGGTCCTCTGCCCTTTTTATGGCTGAGTACTCTGGGGAGCTGTTTTGTTGTCCTCTGGCTCTCTGCAGAGAATGTCGGGGCACCTGGGCTTAGACCCCAGGCCTGCACGGGTTGCTCTGCCTCCTTGGCCTGTTTTCCCATCTGTAAATGGGTCCAGGACAAACCATGAAGTGAGGTCACCTAGGCCAAGCACAGCTGGGGGCTGTGACTGGTTCTCTCACCCATCTGGAGAGATGGGGAGAGTTTTAATCTCCATCTTGGAGAATTCTTACAGGAGGGGTCAGGCCCACAGTCTCCCCAGAGACAGGGAAAACCTGTGCCACCCAGGGTCCTCTCCCAAGGGGGTTGCAGACGGGAGAGCAGTGACCGGTGCCGAAGCAAAGGCTCCCCTCTATGTGACACAGAGGCTAGGACAGAGAGCACGGGGCGGGGGCGGGGGAAGGGCTTCCTGGAGGCAGCAGCCCAGCACCACCGAGTCTCTAAGACTGAGAAGGAGAGAGACAGACAGCAGGGAGGCTGGGACCTGGAGTGGGGCCACATGGGGCAGGGCTGGGACAGGTCCATGTTCATCTCCAGTTCTCCTCCCAGAGCAGGGTTCAGCAAGCACTGGGGCACTGAGATGACCTGCCCTGCCCTGCCCTGCCTTCCCCAGTCCTGCAGCCGGACAAAAGCCTGGTGGGTATCAGGAGAAGCCCCTGATACCCACCTAAGACATTAAGGGCACATATCTAAGGCTAGGGAAGTCCCAGGGAGCCCCTGGGCCACGTCAGTGAGACCAGCCTCATCTGTGGGCAACAGGGAGTTACTGAAAGCTTTAGCAAGAGGCATTTGACTGAAGAGGGGAGAAGGGGTTGGAAGGGGCTGATCAGGAGGCAGATCGGGGAGATTAGAGAGGGAGAGAAGCTGAGCGGCCACCTTGGGCCACTCACTGGGACTGGAGAAGAGAAGACAAAATCATAAACTCAGGCAAGGCTGAAGGGAGAGTTGCCATCGGCTCTGTTTCATGCTGAGAAAACAGGCAGAGCCTAACTAGCCCACCCCACATCACCTAGCTCAGAAACAGAAGCCCTGGGATCCTCCCTAATCCAGCTTGATCTGTCACGTGACCCAAGGAAATCAAGAACTCTGCTGCCATTTAGGTCAGAAACCAAATCTGGGGAAACATGAAACCCTCAATTTTGTGGTTCTCTTTCAAGATCATTTTGTCTATGCAGGGCCCCTTGAGATTCCATATGAATTAAAGGATGGATTTTTCTATCCCTGCAAACCTTATCATTGGGATTGATGGGGACTGCATTGAATCAGGGGTTGCTTTGGAGAGTAGTGTCACTTAACGGTGTTGCCTTCCAATCCATCAACATAAGAGATGTTCCATCTTTATGTCTTCTTTCTTTCCTCACTTTCTGATGTGTGGGGTGGAGGGGAGGATACGATGAGAATTGGCTCATGTGATTGTGGAGACCGAGAGTCCCATATTCTGCATGCCAGAGACCTTGGAAAGTGTGTGGTTAATTCAGTTTTGAATCTGATGTTCTGACAATCAAGGGAGCGAATTCTGTAACTCCCAGCATTAAGTTGAAGGCTCAAGAATGGACAGGGGGCTGCTGGTATAACTCCCAGAGTCCAAAGATCTAAGAACCAGGAGCTCCCATGCCCAAGGGCAAGAGAAAATGGATGATTCAGCTCAAGGACAGAGAGAATTTCCCTCCATCACCCTTTCATTTTGGCTTCTCAACTGAATGATACATACCCACATTGATGAAGTTGGATTTTCTTACTCAATCTACTCACTCAAACTCCTGGAAGTGCTCTCACAGACACACCCAGAAATGTTCTATCAGCTGCTATGGCCTGAGTATTTGTGCCTGACCAAATTCCTATGTTGAAAGCTAATTTCAACTGCAGTAGTGCGATAAGGTGAGGTCTTTGGAAGATGATCAGGTCATGAGGAGTTCATCCTCATGAATGGTACTAATGCCCTTAGGGAAAAAAAAAAAGCTGAGGGGACTCATCACTCTTTCTACCATGTGAGGAAGCAGAAATACAGCACCTCCTATGAAGCAAAGAGCTAGTCCTCTCAGACTGTGGATCTGCAGGCACCTTGACCCTGGGCTCTCCAGCCTCCAGACCTGGGAGCAGCCTGAACGGACAAAGACCCAGTCAACCTGATACATAAAATTAACCATTATATCCATCCTGTCAATCTCTGTCTTTTGACTGTAGATTTTGATCCATTTACACTTAATCGTAATTACTGAAGTAATACTGAAAAGGAAGAATTTACTTCTGACATTTTGCTATTTGTTTTCTATATGCCTTATAGCTTTTTTTGGTTTGCTTCTTGTCTTCTATGTTACTGACTTCTTTTGGTCTTAGTCGATTTTTGAAGTGAAACATTTTAATTCTTTTCCCCTTTTTGTTCATATTCTTTAGATGTTTTCTTTGTTACCATGGGAATTTCCATTAATGTCCAAAATTATAACACTCTAATTTGAATCTATAACAGCTTAACTTAAATAATATACAAAACTTGCTTTCTTCATACTTTTGACCCCTCTCTCTGATATTAATGCCACAAATTATCTTTATGCATTGTGTACTCAAAAACAGACTAATTGTTGTTTTTATGCATAAGCCTAGTATTATGATAATACTAATAATTGCCCTGCTATTTACTTTTACCAGAGATCTTTATTTCCCCATCCAGTTTCAAGTTACAATCCAGTAACTTTTCTACATTTCTTGCAAGGCAGGTATGTGGTAATGAGCTTTCTCAGCTTTCTCAAGAATGCTTTAATTTTGTCCTAATTTATTTTTTTCAAATATATTTTTAGTAGTAGTTGAACATAATACCTTTATTTTATTTATGTGGTGCTGAGGATTGAACCCAGGGTCTCGCACGTGCTAGGCGAGCACTCTACCACTGAGCCACAACCCCAGCATCAATTTTGTCCTAATTTCTAAAGGATAGTTCTGCAGATTCAGAATTCTTTGTTGACAGTTTTTGTTTTGTTTTTCTTTCAGCGCTTTGAATATATCAGCTAGATGGATATTCAACCTTTCTGAGCATCTGCTTCCAGCTGCCTAAAATCAGGTTAATAATGTTTACTTCATGAGTGTTTGGGTGAAGGTTAGATGGGAGAATATAAGCAAAATACCTAAATCAGTGGTGGGAACCTACTAGCCCTTGATCAATCACAGTGAATATAACTCATGTCTTCAAATAAGAAAACTGAAGCCCAAGTGAGTGTGGTGGTACACACCTGTAATTCCAGTGACTCAGGAGGCTAAGAAGGAGGATCACAAGTTTGAGGCCAGCCTCAACTACTTAGCAAGATCTCTCAAAATTAAAAAAAAAAAAATTAAAGACTTGGGGACGTAACTCAGTGGTCAAGTGCCTCTTTAGTCTGCCTCCTATGGCACCATGGTCTGCTGACCCAGAGGCCACCATAACATCTAACAAGCATTCTTGATTTGGCAGATCCTGGCCATACTGAACAATGTCACTTGCCCTGTATACCTGTCTTCTCTGGCTGTCCACCAGTGGCCTCTGGACCATCCAGGCTGAGGACCCCAATGCTGCTATAAGCACGAAAAGCCCTCACCGGGACCTGGCTCCAATCAATACTGATTTTGCCTTCAGCCTGTATAAGCACCTGGTGGCCTCGGCTCCTGACAGGAACACCTTCATCTCCCCAGTGAGCATCTCCATAGCCCTAGCTATGCTGTCCCTGGGTGCTGGTGGCCACACACGGGCCCAGCTTCTGCAGGGCCTGGGCTTCAACCTCACAGAGACATCTGAAGGTGAAATACACCAGAGCTTCCGGCACCTCCAGCACCTCCTCCGGGAGTCAGACACCGGCTTGGAAATCACTATGGGCAGCACCTTGTTCCTTGACCACAGCCTGGAGCTGCTCAACTCGTTCTTGGAAGATATCAAACACTACTATGGGTCAGAAGACTTGTCTGTGGATTCCCAGGAGTGGGCTGGGACCAGCAGACAGATCAACAAGTACATCAAGAATAAGACCCCGGGGAAAACGGCAGACGCATTCTTAGACCCGGACAGACCGGCCATCCCCGCCCTGGTCAGCTACATCTTCGCCAAAGGTACCGCCTCCTCATCCCCTCTGACAAACCCTATACCCAGGGCCAAGAACAGCAGCAGCCATCAAAATCCACTTTGGGGCAGAGCCTTTGAATTCCCAAGTTCACACCTGGGTCTCCATCTTCACCGCAGGTGGCTGGGAAGATGGGATTATATCATTTGGCAAAAATCAAAGTGACAGAAAAGCGGAGTGATTAGCCCAGATTCCGGGAGGCTGGTTCAAGCCCAGACTGTAACCGGGGACAGAGTGTCCACCCCAATGTCTGGGCAGAGCCCTGGTAGTGAGGTACCCCCTGGGCTAGAAACCCCTGGGCCTTGCAGACACAGGCTTCCCTCAGGTCCCCTGATGCTCCCAGAGCCATCCTGCCCACACAGAGCTCTCAGCCAGCTCTGACAAGGCCCACCTGGGCCACACCTCCGTCCCCACCAGTTCAGAGCTGGGTCTTCCAACATGCTATTCATAAAAATCTCCAGGGAGACTTGTTAAGATCAGACTCCAGAGCCCTTGCCAGGCCTGCTGAAGTAACAGGCTTCCACAGGGAAACCCTAGAGTTGGTGGCTGTAGTAATGTGTCCCCTCCAGCATGCCCAGCTGATTTCTGTGATTAGAGCATTCGGACACGTTATGACTGAGAATAAAATCAACTTCGTGCCCTTGCCATCTCTCCTCTCGAGAACAGCTAATGAGCAGCTCTAATTCCATCTGCAACCTTATTCTGCTGGACGTGTGACCTAGCATATTCATAGGCTCTAGGGATTAGGTCGTGGGCTTATAGGGGGGAGTCATATTCTATCTGCACCAAAACCCATGGCTCTTGTGGGCCCTTCCTCAATTTATCTGACAGCCTAACACATCTTCCTACCCTTCAGGTCTTAGCTAAAAAAGTCACCTCTTCTGGGAAGCCTCCCCTGATTCCCTTCAAAAACCCTTAGCTTCTTTGTAACCAGGACTTATTTTAGCAATCGACTTTTTATAACATGTAACTGGGACCCCCATGGCCCAGTTTCACTGAAGCAGTCATAGTCAAAGAAATGCAGGTGAAACCGGTGAGAGGAACAAATGGAACCGGTAAGTTCAGTATTCAACTCGCTTTCCAGATCCGAGGCCCTCGGGCTTCCTTTGGAGGCTGGTTTGAGAACCTCAAGTAATCTCACTTAAAACCTGAGAGGATTAGATGAAGAGTTTACCCTGAATCAGTGTCTGCAGCCGCAGAGCTTAGAGAAGGCATTCAGGATGGACCAGGCATGGTCCCAGGGTCTCTAGGCTGTGCCCACCCTCTCTCCATTGTCTCCACCCAAACCCATGAATTTTGGCCATGCAATCCAAGGTCTGTCGTGGGATGGAGAAAGGTCTGCCTGGAGCTATGCTCTGGCCACCTTGAAACAGCCTCAGCTGGAAGTAGTGGTCTCACAGGTCTTCAGAGCCTGAGGTCCAGGGCAGCCAGGACACCTGGGACCTGCTGAGCTCAGGTCCTCGGTGCTTTTATGGATCCCCAACTAAAGCCAAGAGGTCCTGGGGAGATTTAACCTGTGACTTTAAACATCCTGCAAGAAAACTCAGGGTTTGGGAATAAGTTCAGAAAGTCTGGAGAGGCTCACAGGGAGCCTCTGCGGTCAGGCAGGCTTTGGCTCAGCCTGAGCACCAACCGTCTTCCTGCCAGAGCTGACCAGATCTGCAAAGCCCCATCTGTGAGGGTGTGGGTTCCCCATTCTGAGGGGAAAAGCAGTCTAGATGGGGACATCATAGTAGAGGGGACCCAAGGTCCAACTGGGGGGAGGTTGGAAATCTGTGACCCCACAAGTCTTCTCACACTGGCTATGCATCCAGAAATGTGGTCTGGAGCGAGGAGCCAGTGGGCAGTGGCAGAAGCCTCCTACATGGACTGGCCAGGCTATCAGGGCGGGATGGAATGGATGGTCTATTTTCCCAAATCAGCCCCTTCGTCCCCATCTTGAGTCAAAGACTTGAATTCTGGCACCACTTCCAGAACTCTCAGAGCAGGGACCCACTCTGGTCCTACCCCCAAGTTTAAGACCCAGAAGAAGCCTCTCCCTCCTTCCTTGTTTGGAAGCCAATTTCAGAGAGTTCTTCCTCCACCCATTTCAAGGGCAAGAGGTTGAAACAGGCTTTAAACCTCTGAGAATGACCAGATCTTTGAGAACCTTCTGGCAGCTGGAATGGGGCCAACCCAGGCACGTGACAGGCGGCAGTGTGGCTGGTGTCGGGCACACCTGGTGCTATGGGGCTGCACTTCCTCACTGCCCCACAGGCCTAGCCCACATGCACTCTCCCACTTCTTCCCAGGCACATGGACACAGCCCTCCAACCCGGAGAGAACCGTGGAGAAGAACTTCTATGTGAATGAGACAACCACCGTGAAGGTGCCCATGATATTCCAGTCGAGCTCCATCAAGCACCTTCTCGACCCAGAGCTCCCCTGCCAGGTGGTGCAGCTGGACCACTCGGGCAACCAGACCATCTTCTTTGTCCTTCCCAATCTGGGGCAGATGGACACAGTCATTGCCGCACTGAGCAGGGACATGATGAAGAGATGGTCCATGTCCCTGGCCAGGAGGTGAGCCCTCCACCAGCATGTGGGTGTCTGCAGTGCCCACGTTCCCAGGCAGAAAGGGGTGCATTTGGTCAACCTTCTTCCCCGGACTCACTCTCCAGGGCTCCCCATTTTCCTGTCTGCTGGGTCCCCACAGTCTGTGACATTTTCCATCTATCAATCAGCACCTAGGTACTTTGGGGAATTCCACAAAGTGAGGTTTTTTGCATCAATTTCTTAAAGTGAGCTCACCAACCACCCAGGCCCCCACTTATCTGTTTTGCCATCTCTGTATCCGTCATGGACGGTTCTTAGGTCGTTCAGGGGATCTAACCTTTCTTCAATCAATCAATCACCCTGCCAATCAATCAGTCAGTAAATAAGAAAGTGAGACCACAGTAGGTAACAAAGGAATAAGTAGCAGAGGACAAGGGTGTGCATGCTGGCAAGCAGTGGTCGGGAGAACCCCCAATGGGTCCCTTCTGTCTCTCACCGGTAATTTAGATATTGCACCCGGTGCTGAGAATACAACATGATTAAAACAATAAATTTCGGATCCTATTCTGTTGAAAATGAGGGGAAGGTAATCTTTCTCTTTCCACCAAAAGAAATGTCCTTGTGAAAACTCATCACTCCTGGAGCCCTGGGGCCTCCCGGGTGCCCTTGGAGAGCCGCCCCCATCAGCAGGAGGCAGAAGCACCAGGATGGTCCTGGTTTCTTCCGGGCTCTGCTGCTACCAATTGTGTAGCTTTGGGGGGAATCCCCCAGGGCAAGGGGACCTCTCTGGGTTTCGGTCTCAATTTGGAATTGAAGGTGTGGCTTGCAGCTTCCTGGGGTTTCAGGTGGATGATGAGTTGAGAGGGAAGGTCACCTGCCCAGACCAGATGTGGTGTGTTTCATGGGTGTTTCCCGTCCACGGGGAAAGTCACTTGTCCCAGTCGTCTCAGATTCGTCCTCAACTCCTTTTGAACAGGGCAGCTCAAACATCACACTGGCTGGTGGCCCGTCCCCAGGCCTCTAGGGCTGCTTTTGCTCAGAGAACAGAGGGACGGCACCTCCCCTGCACCTGCCAGGGAGCAGGTGTGCTTTTGCTGACCCACCTGGCTTCAGGCCTTGGGCATCTTCTCTCCCTCTAGAGAACAGGAAAAGGAAGGACTAAGCCTTGATATGACAGAGTACAGATGCCCAGCTCAGCCCCAGGCCCCTCCCGCCCCAGTGCATCCAGCACCTTTGCACCTAGCTTCTCCACACCAGCACCATCGTCCAGTTCTTGCAGAATCTCGGAGTTTCAGCACCTAGGGCCCCAGTGGGACATCTGCTCACCATAGGTAGATGAGGACCCTAGCAGGACCTGGCTAAATTCACACAGCATTAGTAGCACAGCCACAGCTCCAGGTGGGTGCTTTCTCAACTCCCTGTATCTAGCAGGGTGTTCTTTAGGGACCAAAAGGATATCTCAAGGGGCCATTGTCTTCAATGGCCAGTAGTCCAGCTGTATCACAAGTGGAATCAGCTCAAAGGAATCTTGACAAGGAGAGGATTGCGCAGGTCAGATGAGATCAAGCATGTTCAAGGTGGAATGGCCTTAGACAGAACCAAGCAGTTCAGAGACCAAAGAAGAGGCTGCACATGTGGGAGAGGACAAGGCAGGGCTTGCTCTTTCCCTGTCCTTTCCCCTGGCCCCAGTGAGCAGGTCAGAGTGGGACGCAGGGGCCGGAGGAATCCCATGAGGAAGTAGCATCTTGGTGGGGGAGGTTGTGAGGCTATCTCCAGAGGCGGAGCCCTGGAACATCTAACCTCATCTGCTTACCCCGACCAGCCAGGTGCACCTGTACATCCCCAAAGTCTCCATCTCTGGCACCTATGACCTCAGGGGCGTGCTGGAAGACATGGGTATTGAAGACATGTTCACCAACCGGGCAAACTTCTCAGGTATCAGCCATGCAGAGCAGCTGAAGGTATCAAAGGTAAGTGTCTCAGGAAGCTGAGTTTTTCCCTCCAAATTTCACAATAAAAATAATAGCAATGAGTCACACTGAGCCTGTTCATCAACGGGCCTTTAGGTCCCAAGCTGAGAGCTACAGGTCTGGTCCAGGCGCTTCTATCCATGGCAGGAAAACACAACCATCCCAAGACCTCACAGGAAGCTGGTGACAGGGGAGAGCCACAACCCGCAAGCCTACCCCTCCCACCAGATCACACAGAGAGGACACTGGGAAACTAAGTCGTCATGGCAGAACTCTGAGCAGCAAAAAGAAACAGGGAGTGTGATGTCTAATTGGGGTCACATTGAGCCTTCTATCTGGGTATATTCATTATCCTTACACTTGATGGTTTGTATTCATTCATTGGTTCAGATTTTTTTTTTTTTTACTTGAACATGTACTATGTGCTCCACACTGTGCGAGGCTCTGGGGATGACTTCTTCACTCAGACACGGCTCCTGCCCTCAGAGCACAGGGCTTTGTGACCACAGTGGTAACTGCTCAGGACAGTGGATGCTGGGGGAAGGGTGCAGTCCATGCAGCTCTGGGCATGCCCTCCCTCCCAAGTTCTCAGAGTATCTAACACAGGGAGGGTGAAGACTTGCCACAGTCACAGAGCCAGTAAATCATGGTCTGACATTTGACCTTAGCTTTGTCAACTCAAAAATCTATTCTCCAGACCCACTGCAGGGATCTCAATCCCAGCTCAGCCTCTTCCTAGCTGGAGTCCTTGCTGGAAAGCAGACTGGATTAGAGCTCCCTTTCCAGAGGCTGCTGCGTGCATTAAATGTCACTTGCTGTTTGACTTACCAGATTATGATCTGTCAAAGGCTTTCAGTGTAAGCTCATCAAACATTTTAAGGATTTCAGAATTCCTCCTAATTTTGATCACAAGGAGCATATCAACAATCAAAGATTGACATTTTAGCTTCTGCCTGGGCTTTGCCCACAGGGTGGGTACCAGTGCTTCATGTAACTTCCACCTGGTATTTACCTAGCAAGGTGGACAGAGAGTGAGGTCTTCCTCCCCCAGCCTGGGACTGGTAAGGAACACCTGATATGGACACGGAAGCCCAGCTGTACCAGGCTGTGTGACAGCTCGGTTGGCACCCCTCCTAGGGAGGAAGCATAGCTGGGCCCAAGCCCAGGAACTCTAGTCCTGGAGCTGCCACTTACATGAGGATCCAGCAAGTGACCCCTTCAGAGTCTCAGTTTCACCTTCCACAAAGCAAAGGAAACAAGAACTAACAGTGATGGGGTGTGGAAGTGCCTAACACACAGTAGGACCTCACCTCCTGCCTTGGGTGCATTCTTAACAGGTGATTCATAAGGCCATGCTGCATCTGGACGAGGAGGATATGAAGCCAGCTGCCACCAAGGGCACCCTGGAGCTGGAGTCCGAGCCACTCACCATCAACTTCAACCGGCCCTTCCTTGTCATGGTCTTCGACCACTTCACGTGGAGCAGCCTGTTCCTGGGCAAGGTGGTGAATCCAACCTGAGAGCAATGACCCGGGAGCCACAGGACCACCTGACTTTGGGGGAGTGGGAGATTTCCCCTATCTTCTCCAGTTTCTCCTCCACCCAACCACAGTTATTCCTACCTTTAGCATCTTGTAATAAATAGCTGTCATTGCAACTCTCAGGACAAGTGTGTTTGAGAGGGGAGGCAACAGAAGTGATACCCTTATGAAGGAGTGTTTGCAACCCCCAGGCCTGAGGTCTCAGTCCATTTGGGCAGCCTGGGGTCTCCGATGAGTGCGCTAATCCCATTCAATCCTTGAAAGAAAGTAACTGCCAACCTAGACTACTAATCCAGCAAAGTTATCAAAGGTGAATTAAAGAGCATCCAAGATACACAGAAACTGAAGGAACTCATGACTGCTAAGTCAGAATTACTGAAAATACTTAAAGGATTCCTACCCTAGAAGAGGAAACAAGACAAACACACTCATGAGAACACAGGGGGGGGAAAGGTAAGAATTATTAGAGGAACTCATGAGCACAAGTAAAGAATAAAAAAAGTAAAGAATAAAAAAGTAAAGAATCAAACATGATTAATTCAGTGAAGATGAAAAATGGGAAAAGATAAATAAGAAAGAAACAGACAAACATAGATCCTTCAAAATAATCAGAAAAATACAGCAAAATGACAGGAACTAGTACATATCTTTCAAAAATAACCTTGAATGTAAACAGTCTGAATTCTTTAATTAAAAGACAGTCTAGCTAATTGGATCTAAAAACAAAACCCAACTCCTTGCTGTCTAAAGAAATTTATCTTACCAGAAAAGGCAAATATAGAATGATAGTGAAAGGATGGAGAATGGTATTCCAATCCAATGGAACCCCAAATTAAGCAGGATTAACTATGTTCATGTCTGACAAAAGAGACTTCAAAACCAAAATCAGTCAAAAGAGACAAATAGGATCACAACATATTGATAAAGGAAGCAATACAACAAGAAATATAATGATTGTAAATATAGTTACACTCACACACACATATGCACTAAGCATCAGAGCATCCAATTTTATAAAACAATCACTATAGGACTTACAGTAGGAGATAAGCCTCAATACAGCAACAGGGGCTGAGTTGAGTACTGGCTCTCACCAACAGACACACCTTCAGATTAAAGCAATCAGCAAAGCAACATCAGAGTTAAATTACACTATAGGTCGGACCAACTTTGAAGGATATGGGAAATGACAGCTCCCCAAGACTGTGTGACCCGGGAAGAGGAAAAGAGGAAGAAGGCAAAACACTGATCCTTCCCCCACAATAAATCCTTTCCCAGTGACAAGACAATCCCTGAAAAAGAGGCAAACATCAATCCAACAATGACAGTCCCCGGAACAGTAAATTCTTTCCCAGTGACAATAGACACCAGAGGAAGAAGCCAAACGTTAATCCTTTCCCGGTGACAGTACAATGGACCCAAAGGGAAAAGATAAGCTCTGGGTGCTGAGCAAAGGACCCTCCATCCTTGTCCAGTAAAAACAAGTTTCAAATTTTTACAACCTTTTTCCTGAATGCCCAAACTAACACATTCTGTTGGAATGATTAAGTCACCTCTCAGCATAGCCTATAAAAACCCAGACACCTCCTGTAACCCACAGCCATTTTCTATAAAGAAAGTGAGCCCTTTTGATGCCCAACTCTGCTGCTGAATAAAAGGCATTGCTGATCCACGAAGTCTGCTCCCATCCCCATTATTTGTGCTTTCATTATGGTGCCCAAACCATTTTTGCTTACAAACATGACAGACATCTACAAACTATTTCTTCTAACAACTGTAGAATACATATTTTTTTCATTAGCATATAGAATTTTCTCCAAAATAAGAGCCAAGTAATAGGATTAGCTTAGATACCCATCAATGTATGAAAGAATAAAGACAATGTGGTATATATACACAATGGAGTATTATTCAGCCATAAAGAAAAACAAAATCATGCCATTCACAGGAAAAATGAAAGCAACTAGAGTTTAAGTAATTAAGTAAATTAAGCCAGACTCAGAAAAACTGCATTACATGTTTTCTCTAATTTGTGAAATCTAGGGGGAAAACAAAGACTACATGAAACTTGAAGATGGACTATTATGGAAGGGAAAGGGAATCACAGAAAAGAGATGTTTTTTTAAAAAGGGTCATAGAGCATATGATCAAAGTATCAAAGTACATTATGAGCAGATATGAAAATGTCACAATGAAGCCCACTGTGTTTGTACAGTTCATATGTGCTCTAGTTACAATATAAAGGAAAAATAAACATAATCAGATTTAAAAGGAAAATTACAAATTGACAAAAACATTGAAAGAGCTTATTTATCTGACAAGTCAATTATTATTTTTAAAATATTGAAATGAAGTTGTGTTTGGCTCTGGGAGACTGATGGCTGCACAAACATTCACGTTTTATGCATCCCCCCCCCAGCCTTCCATAGACTCAGTAGAAGCACAAGTGAGACCATGCACAACCTGACCCTTCAACATCACGTCAGTACCTGAAATCGGAACCCCAGGGAAGGACAGGCACAGGGGAGCAAAACATTTGAAAAAATAATGGCAACATTTTTTCCCCAGATTTGATGAAAGGTGTAAATACACAGGCCCAAGAAATTCAACAAACCCAAAGCAGAAGGAACACAAAACACCAGCCAAGGTACCACATAATCAAATTGCTTAGAACCAAGGATCAAGAGAAAAAAAATTAAACCAACCAGAAAACAAACAAACAAAAAAGACACGTTGCATCCAGAACACAAGATAAAGACGAGTCTCGATTTCTCATCAGAGATCTTGTCAGAGGCTGGAGGGAGGCACCGCCCTGAGAGGTACACTTACTTCTATGGTCCTTCCTGGGACATGAAGCCTGAAGTGGCCAGGAGAAAATATCAGAGAAGTACAACTAGAGGACATTCTATAAAATACATAGCCAGTACTCTCCCAAAGGACCTAGGCAGAGAAAAAAATAACCCAGAGGTTCTGGCCCAGATGGACAGAGAATAAGAGGGCCTGAGAGTCAAATACTACAGGTGCTCCCGTGTTGACTCAGGACTGGAGAGAGGACACTGGTGGGACAGTGGGGGAAACTGAGCAATATCAATACAATATAGTATTCCTGTAATTTCCTGGTTTGATCATTGTACAGTGGTTTGTAATATAGCTGTTTAATGTCCTCATACTTGTAAGCCGGGAGAAGGGTACATGGAGACACTATTATTTTTGCAAATTTTTATAAGTCTATAGTTATTTCTAAATACAAAGTTTAAAAAAAAACAAGAAAGCAAGCAAGTCATAACACCATGAAAAGGCATCTTTAAAGTTCTGAAGGGGAAAAAAATGTCATAATATATTAAAAAAAATGATCCTTCAAAACTGAAGACTAAAATTTTTTTCAAGAGAAAATGTGGGGCCTTCATGAAAAAAAGTTTTAAAATCAGTTCTTCAGACAGAAACATGATTCTATTTGGAAACCTGGACCAACACAAAATAATAAAAGGATAAATATGTGGAAAAAATATATAAAATATTTCAAAAATATATTTGAAATATATTTAACCACTTAAAGCAAAAATAACAATATATGTATTTTTGCTCATTATTGGTTTATTGCTTCTCAGCTGCAAATGTTCCCATCACCATTGCTCTGCAGAAATCAGTCTGCAGGTTTCCAGCTGTTTTTTCTTTATAAATGAGCATGGTGTCAAGCTTTGTCAGTAGAAGGCGCTAGAGAGACATTGCAAGAGAAATAGTCTTCACGTTTCTGGTCAAGGCCAAAAACATTAAATAAGACAAAAAACTAGGTAATTGGTAAAGAGATAGATAGATAGATAGATAGATAGATAGATAGATAGATAGATAGATAGATAGATAGACAGACACAGAAATGATAAAAATAATATAGCATGCACCTTGAGAAATAATGGCTGAAAGATACTTCCTTAAATACACATATTTATACAGATATCTAATGGACACACACACACACACACACACACACACATACACACACACACACACACACACACACACACCCTGGTATCTTACTTAAATAAAAAAAAAATACTAAATGTATTCTCACTAAAGTTAAAATTAAGACAAAACTATTCATTATACCCAGTACCATCTCACATTGTACTGTGGGTATTTATTAAACAATTCAATTGCACAAAAGCAGAGACATAAGAATTGGGAAAAACAAAACACAATTCTCTCTCTCTTTGCATAGGGCATGGCAATATACCTGCATAACTAACTAGACACTCAAGTCTGCATAGAAAGATGAATATACAAATCAACAGCACAAACTCAAACACTAAAAGAATGCAACGAGATATCAGGATAGAATTAACATGCACAAACAATAGCCAGTTAGAAAGAGAAACCCTGACAGCAACAGAGACACAACACGTAGGAATAAATGTCACAAGATCTACACTGAGAAAATTATAAAACACTCTTTAAAAAAGTAATCTCGAACTACTTTTTTGTTTTATTTTTTATTTTATTTTTATTTTTTATTTCACAAACATGGAATAAGATTATTCAACATCATCTGCATATCGGCTTTCCCTAATCTAATTTGTCAGTTTGTTAAGATTTCAATAAAAATGCCAACAATTGGGCTGGGGAGGTAGCTCTGTGGTCCAGCACTTGCCTAGCATGCATGAGGCTCTGGGTTCCAACCCCAGAACCTTAAAAAAAAAATGCTTTTTCTTGAAGTTAGACAAGATGATTCTAAAATCTACATAGAAAAGTAAACACACAAGAATAGCCAGGAAAACACTGGAAAAGCCATAGGGGTGGACCGTGGGGAGAGGGAAGCCCGTCTTGACAGATACCATGGCATATGACACAGATTCCTTAATTAAACCAGGGTACTGGTACATGAATAGATAGATAGGCAGACCTGCGAAATAGGTGAGAAAGTCTGGAAATAGTCCCAGCTACAAATGGAAACTTTGAATTTGAGAAAGAAAGGCTTTTAAAAAAGTAATATTGGGACAGCTGGGTGGCCATTGGAGAAAACAGAAAAAGGTAAAATCCAAACCATTCCTTGTGCCAGGAGGCAACGTGGGTAAATTCCTCATCCTTTAGGAGGAGGACAAGGCTATCTAACCTCATCTTTAGATCCACAAGAAATTAGAAGCTGATAAACTTGACTATAGAAGAGAATTGCATAAGCAAGTCCCAAGACAAATGGAAACGTCAAAGAAATGTTTACAAATTGTAAATTGTATCATCCATAGGAAATAATATAACAAATACATAAGGAATGTCTTTCAAAATTAAGGACTTTTTTTTTTACTAGGGGGTCAAACTCAGGGACTCTCAACCCCTGAGCCACATCCCCAGCCCTATTTTGTATTTTATTTAGAGACAGGGTCTCACTGAGCTGCTTAGTGCCTTGCCATTGTTGAGGCTGGCTATGAACTCGAGATCCTCCTGTCTCAGCCTCCCGAGCCGCTGGGATTACAGGCATGTGCCACTGCAACTGGCAAGGACAAGAATTTTTAAATCTTACATAAAAACAAACAAAATACAGGAGCAGACATACATAGATACACTGATTAAACATGAGAAATATGTTCAACTTCATTTAAAAAACACCTACTAAAACTATGCTAAAATACTGTTTCCTCTCTGCTGAGTTGGCAAAGGTGTGGGAGCTGGATGGACCACCCCCCAAGCCCCCCACCCCCATCAACTGCATAGACACTGCCCTTCCCATGCACAGCTGGAGGAGGCAGAAGGCCCCGTGGGAGGGGATTGGGCAACATACACGCATGTGTTTCCTAAGACCTGATGAAACAAATCACCACCAGCGGGGGCAGCTTCCAACAGCAGAAATAAATCCATGCCCAGTTCCGGAGGGCAGAGTCCATGGGCCAGGTGTTGCCCAGTTCGATCCTGCCAAGGCTCTGAGAGCATTCGATCCAGCCTCTGGCTAGCCCCTGGGTGCTGTCGGCAGTCCTCGGTGCTCCTGGGCTGTGGGCCCATCACTCCCCTCTCTACCTCTGTCTGCACGAGGTTTCCCCAGAATCCCTCTGTACTTCCAAGCTCCCTCTGCCTACCTGTGCAGAGAATACCTGTCTTTAGAGAAGGCCCTCCCCTCCCTAAGTCCAAGACGATCTCATCTGGTGACCCTTAACTTATTTGTACCTACAAAGGCCTTTTTTCTAAATAAGGTCACATTCACAGGTCCCCAGTGTTAGTTCTCAGAATATCTTTTGGGGGCCACTGTTAAGCCCAATGCATTTTTTTAATACAGATATATTCACCTTCCATCCAGAAATCCCACTTCTAAGAATTATTAGCCTAAAGACACACCACTGACAATTTTTAAAATAATATGTACAAAGTTATTAATTGGAGCATTCTTTGTAATTACAAAATAATGGGAAATTCTTAGAATCCCAAACATAGGAAATTAGTTCAATGGGAGTATTACGTAGCTGTAAAAACAAACAAGCAAACCAAGGAGGATATCTACAAACTGTTTGGAAGAAAAAGAAATCATGAATCTTTACTCTTTACATAAAGAAATACAGGAAAAATAAACCAGAAAGTCATTAAATGATTCCCTAAAGCAGACTAGGGAAGGGGACTAGACCAGAGAGGACGAAGTGGGGAGGGAATGGCACTTCTCTTGTGGATCTATTGATGCAATGTACACTTTTGGAATAATGTTGATATTCAATATATTAAAAAGAGCAGTTAAATTAACAAGACAATAAAAGTCCTGAAACAGAATAAAAAGAAAAACAGGTCTGTATAATATTTTAAAATGCATTCTACTGTCATGTATAACTAAAAAGAACAAATTTAAAGAAGAATGAGGAGGAGGAGGAGGAAAGAGTCTCATTATCTAAGTGCAGGACTGGGACCATTCATCCCCAAGAGTAAGACCCTGCAGGCAGATCTTGGTGCCCTCCTTTCAGATTTGCTTTTCATGCAACGAGTGTAGCAGACACGATGTTATTTATGTGACCTGAGCAGAGAAGGGGACAGCAGTATGGAAGAGAGAAGCAACGAAGCCCCCTGCAGCGTTGGTATGAATTAGAGCTATAAACTCGTGGTTTCTAGTCCATTTCTGTTATATAATTATATCTAGGGTAATTTTAATATCTCAATAAAAATATAGAGATAGAGATAAGAACAGTTATGTGTTAAAAAAAATTAAGAGTTCATGAGCCTGTATTGTTAATGCTGATAAATACACCTATATTCACCTGTACCAAAGTTGGGTGGACATATGTTAAACATGACAAATACAAAACGGAAATTGTTGGGGAAATGTGTGAGGTGGCCAGGAGTGGTGGTGCACACCTGTAATCCCAGCAGTTCAGGAGGCTGAGGCAGGAGGATCTCAGGTTCGAGATGAGCCTGGGCAATTTAGTGAGACCCTCTCTCAAAAATAAATATATAAATAGGACCAGGGATGTAGCTCAGTGGTAAAGCTCTCCTGGGTTCAATCTTGAGTACCCCACCCAAAAAAATTGTGGGGTAATAAACAAAGTGATGTGTGCCCTACAATGATGAGGCCCTTCATGACGTCTATGTGGATTCAACTGACGTGACTGTGGCCATCTTGAGTCGCAACCACAGTTATGGCGAAGATTGTAATAAATCACTGAGTCAAACTTAAAGCAGAAGACGAACCATCTTTACTCGCCAGCTGGTGATCGGATTCACCAGGGGCAGGCTGCAAGTCTACACCTCTGACCCCCTGCAGTGGTTTGAGTGCACCTTTTATACCATAAGTAAAACATGCCAGTACATGAGTCATAAGTGGCTGTTGCTATGATTCAAGACCACAAACAGCATGAGATCTCAAATCATAAACAGAAGGGGAAGTGGGTCAAAATGACCCTAGTTGAGTACAAGTTAAAGAATGGTTACTAACATCTTCACAGCCATTCTCTGACAGGGTACATTGTCCAAGGAAAATGGGAACCAAAGAGAGAACAATTTTACATTGTATAAGAATTGCCATCTTGTGTCCCTAACATTCTATGCTAAGCGCCTATTGATGGGTACAGAGTGGGTGTTCCCATGGGAGAAGCATTTCTCACATGACATGGAGTCTAGGGCAAAATGGAGTCTGTTGGGTCATTGCTCATATAGCCTGGTCCATAACACCACCACCCTTGTCCCCGCCAGTCTTCCTGCACAGTTTCCCAGCATGCTATAAATAGATCAAACCACGAGAGGTATGTGGAGCTTTACAACTGAACTCTGGCGCCAGCAATGTGCCCAGCCCTCGGATATTAGCTTAAGAGAAATCGGCTACCTTCCGTCTGGGATAGAGCTACTTTTGTCCTTCCCAGGATGCACAGCTCTCCTTCTGACTCGACCACCCACTTGGAACCCACTTGGTATCGCTGCCACCCAAGAACCACACCACACTTCAGTCATTAAGTGGCCAATAAATGGCATTCTGTGCAAACCTGGATCTGCCTGCCCATCTCAGGTCTCCTGGCAATTGGAGCTGGTTCTCGTATACTGGGACTGGGTTGTTCTGGAACCATCTTTCAGCTCCTTCTACTGCTTTTCCTTAGTCCATTTCGGCTTAGTGTCCCTGAGAACAGAACTCTGTGATCAAGACAGGAGTTTCTCAGGAAATCGGAGCTTGCTGCTGTTCGTGGTTCTCTTAATTTGTAATAAATATTCCCCAGAAGATCATACAGGTAGGAGGGGAAATGAGGAGCAACCGTAATGCTTTACCTCCCCCAAGTGGAGCTGTTCCACCAGCTGTGGCCAAAGCTTGGATTTAACACAACAGCCAGTTCTATTTGGGTTTATTATTTGTTCGGGAGGAACATCTTCAAGACAGAGTGAGAAATCGGGCTCCTGTTTATCCAACAGGGTCACCTCTGCTTGCTCTTTTGAAAGGGATTGGACAAGAACGTGCAGCAGAGCCCCGTGGCAGCTGCCCACCCTGGCCAAGCCCTGCCTTCCCTCACAGGATGTCGGAGTCTATGGCAGCTGGAGCCCTGGTGACTGCAACATGACGAGTCATTAAAGACCTCTGAAGGCAGCGACCCTGGAGAAACCTGAAGTTAGAAGAAACAACCAAGCCAACCCCTCCCCACAGGCCAACAACTGGGAATCAGCTGGAAGATGGATGTGAATGAGAACGGACTTCTCTTTTCTCCCTCTCTCCATCTGACCACCGAGTGCATGAAGGCTGGCCAGACCAAGCCAGCTCCCACCCAGGAGTTCGGGAAATCGCCACCCTACAGCTTTCCCAGGTGTGAGGTTTAGCAGTTGCCAGCCGCTGTTCAGAGCTCAAAGGTTCAGGTCACCTTCCTTTCTGTATTTTTTATTTGTTCTTTTTAGATACACATGACACTAGAGAGTATTTTGACATATCATTCAGACATGGGGAATAACTTTCCATTCTTGTGGAGCCACATAATGTGGAGCTTCGTATGTCTTCATATAGGAAAGGTATAGTTCACTTCACTGTCTTTCCTATTCCCATCCCTCCTCCCTTCCCTTCATTCCTCTTTGTCTAATCTAGTGAATTTCTATTCTTCTTTCACCCACCTATCCCCCTCATTGTGACTCAGCATCTACAGATCAGAAAGAACATTTGGCCTTTGGTTTTTTGGGACTGGCTTATTTCACTTAGCATGATGTTCTCCAGTTCCATCCATTTACTGGCAAATGCCATCATTTCATTCTTCTTTATGGCTGAGTAATATTCCACTGTATATATGTACCATATTTTCTTTATTCGTTCATCTGTTAAAGGGCACCTGAGTTGGTTCCATATTTGGCTATTGTGAATTGAGCTACCATGAACATTGATCTGGTCTGGTGACCTTTCTTTAAGACAGTCTCAGAGATGTATGGTCTTCATAGCCACTTAAGTCTTCATGACCTCATCTCAACCATTTGTGCCCCCAAAAGGGAATGAAAAGTGAATTAATCAACAGAAAGAAAGATCCAGAGCAGCCTTTCAGTGCCATCACTGCAAACACTCAAAGTTGGTGCCTTGGAAAGGCCTCATTTGTGTTTTCACTCTAAAGGGACACATGAGCTTCTCAGGTCTTACAGACTTTGAACTGAGCCTCTCTAGTTAAGTGTGTGGTCCGAAGGTGGCCAGAGAGTGTTGACCTGTGTCACAATTCCCATGATCAGCCTGCAGGGAGCTCAGTCCCTCTCGTTTCTGCCTGGGGAGTTTGGAGCCAGAGCAGGTGGGGAGCAGTGTCTGGGTGTCGCTGATCTGCAGGCGCCTGGGCTGAGCGCGCCCCTGTCCTGCGGCCGGTGGAGCTGCGCTGTGGAGTGGCGGGGGCGGTTGCTGGCCGACTCACCCGACTCCTTAAACCACTTGCTTCCGTGTGATCTGCACACTTCTGCAAAGACACTGAGCTCCTTTAAAGAGGTTGGAGTCACGGTGGCTGCTCTTTGGGCCTGTGTGCAGCGAGGGTGTCCCTTCAGAGGGCCAGCAAGCCCCCGGGCCTTTTCTGTCCAACTAGAAACCTCAGTTTCCCCCTGGCCGCCCACCTGCCATGGCCTTACACAGCTGCCTGCCTTTCTAGAGTCTCTGCCTCCAGCCTCCCGCTCCTCAGTGGATTGTGTCCGCGCCAAAAGGCATTCCACCCAAGAGGCTTCCCCAGCTAGGGACAGCAAAGGAGCTGGGCGGCTGAAGGACGCCTCTTCAGATGGCCCTCTGGGGGCAGTGCAGTCAGCCTGACCAGGGAGCAGCCGCTAAGTGCCCTTTTCCTCAGAGCTGCTAGTGCCAAAGATTGTGCGGCCACCTGACCCTTGGGCCCCGGCCGAGACTCACAGCGGGGACAAAGGCCGTAAGGCCACCTGCTCAGCCATTGGCTTTGGGTTCTGATTGCTGGGTGCCCTTCTGCACTAGAAGTAAAATCCTTGCCTTATGGACAGAGCTGACTGTCTCTGAGTGTTTATTTCGGCTCCTGGGGGGCCCAGGACCCCTGATATTTCCAACAGGAGGTGAAATGATCAGGTTAGGAGAGCCTTCAACTAGTCAGTGTGCTAACCCACCAGTGGGGCTAACTGGGTGGTGACTACAGGCAGCTAGGGAGTGGCTGAGAGAGGCGGGCCACCACACTCCTTTAGAGATATATTTTGTCCCCTGTGAGGAACCTTCTCTCTGCTTCCTGATTGTCAGGTCACACCCCTCCGCCATGATGCTCTGCCTCACCTCAGGCTCAGAGCCACGCAGCTGGTTGTCTATGGACTGAGATTTCCAGAACTGTGAGCACCAAGTAAACGTTCCCTCCTCTAAAGTGAGTCTTTTTGGGTCTTTCGGTCATAGCAACAAAAAAAGTTGATTGAAACATTTGGTGTGCCTAAATAAGCCTTTTAAAATTTGCTAATGACTGATCATCTTACATGCATGAACATTTTACATTAATTGGATGTGCTTTTCTATGTGACTTTAATAAAGGATGTCATTAGCCCTTTAAAAAAAGATAGCATATGTGAGTGTATGTGCTGATGTGCAACGTAGGGATGGCTAAACAGAGAAGAGAAGAAGGAAAAAGCGAATCTGGAGAGAGGGATGTAGGTGTTCTCAGTGCTATTCTTTTGAGATAATTCAAAAACTAAAAAACTGCCAATGAAAACAAAAATAAATAATGGCCAGAAGCACACAAGAAAAGAATAGATAAATAAAATAACAGCGCATAGTCCAGGACAGGAGCACTCGTGTATATATTGGGTGTGTGTTGTGTGTGCATGCATGTTGCTTAGAGCCTCACAAAGTTGCTCAGGCTGGCCTTGAACTTGCCATCCTCCCCCGCATCAGCCTCCAGAGCTGTTGGGATTATAGGCGTGCACCACTGTGCCTGGTTTATAATTGTATTTTGCCTTCATCTTAGAACACTATTTTTTTTTAATTTGTGGGTAGGTTATATTATAAATTTTGATTCAGGGGTGGTAAGGAACACATAAACAAATATTTATATTATAAAAAAGGAAGTCAGTAGGTCTGAGAAGTTGGGCTTAAAGGGTCTCCACCAGCCTTGACATTGAGGGCTTGAGGGTCTGTCCAGTTTCAATGCTGAGAGTTGTAAATTCACCTTGAAACAGGCTTTGTGATCTAGCTGTCTGTCTCACACTGGATTGGCGGGTCCTTGGGGTGGGAGAGCACCTGCCCCACCCTGGCTGAAGCAGGGGGGGCCACCATTGTCTTCTCCCTCACCAGGTGTTCTGTCCCCAGAGGCACTCAACAGAAAGGCCCTGGCCCTGTCCAGGCAGAGCTCAGGGTCAGGGCACAGCCTTAGTCCCGCCTGGAGTGTGGTTTCCAGAAGCCCCACCACCTCTGGGCAGAATGTTAATCAGTAACAGCCCCCAGGGGATCACACTTTGGAATAGCAAATATTTACTGAAGGCTTTGGCTACAACACCTAAGCCTTCATCCTTCCTCTGGATCTTCCCTGGCACCAGGGGCCCTTCGTGGGTATGAGGCAGTGACCACAGAGAGACCTTCAGAGTCCAACCCGAGGGGAGAGAAGGAGAGATGCCCTTGTCAGCTCTGGGTGGGCTCCAATGTGAGGGGTCAGTGGCCAAGCAGTGCAGAGTCCTCACCCTAGACTCCATAGGGACTGTGAATCCAGGCTGGGGCTGGGGAAGGGGTGGGCTCCCCTGCAGGAAGGGGGCCCAGAGAGTGGTGTGAGTCTCGGCCTTTCATTGGCCCTGACTAACGGCCCAGGGGCAGAGTCGGGAGTGGAGGTTACTGCAGCTCTAGGCAATTGCCCCAGGCTGAGTGGCAGGTGCCAGGGGTCTCCTACCATCAGATGCTATCTGGGAAGGTGTGTCCTCACTGAGCTTGCCGGCTCCTAGTCCAAGGAGTGGCCCAGCACTTAGGTCCTCACCATTTGGCTGAGAACAGAGGCCTGAGATGACAGGGGGGACGGTTCCATTAGCAGGTGCAGGAGCCACCTGCTGTCAAGGACTCTCACCCCACAGGAGAAGGGGGAGCTTTAGGAGCAGTACGGTGACACTTAGCATTTGGAAGGGGTGACATCTATCTGATCAGCTGGCTTAGCTTTCTGATAACCATGAGAGAGCTGACCAAATTCAAGAGTGTCCTGCCGAGGGCTTAACCTATAAAGTAGAGCTGAATATTGTCACGTGGCTGTCTTAGTCGGGACTGGCTCTAACAAAATATCATGGGCTGGGGGCCTGAGCCATATTTGTCTCAGTCCTGGAGGCTCAGAGCCCAAGATCAGGGTGCTAGCACAGTTGGACTGTGGCAAGGACCCTCTCCCTGGTTTGCAGATGCTCACCTTTCATGCTGTGTCCTTCATGGGGAGAGGAGGTTCTCGGCTCTTGTCCTCTTATCATGAGGACACTAATCCCAACACAGGACCCCCACCATGACCTCATCTCAACCTAGTCACCTCCCAAGGCCCCACTTCCTCACACCATCGTTGTGTGGGTGAGGGCTTGAACTTATGAATTTCGAAGGGGCACAAATATTCAGTTCATAACCACAGTGAAGGCCTGGAATGGGGGGATTGGCACATGGAAGGAGGGACTTACCCAACAGTGACAGTGACGGTGTGACCTGCAATCCTGGGCTTGCCACTGGGGATTGGAGAGGACTTCTGAAGCATGACCCTGGGAAAACATGGCTGATGACTTCACTGAGTGTGAGCGCCTCTCAGGCCGCAGCAGGGGGCCCTGATTCCGTGGTGCTGTCAGCAGGGCGAGGGGCAGCAGGAGGAATCCCAGGGCTGGACGTGGCTTGGCTCGGGATGCGGCAGCCTGGGAGGTTTGCCTCGGCATTCCCCCTTGACACAGGGACCCTGGGCCAGAGCCAGGGTCTCCCTGAAGGGAACTGCCAAGAGGCCTGTGAGACCCCACACCACTGGCCTGGACATCCTGCCCCACCAGGCCCTCCTGGACCCAGAACAGAGCAAGGGTGAGGGAGAGGGGTCTCTTGGTGGCCTGTGCAGCCAGGCCTGGTGTATGGCCAAACTCCAGGATCCAGAACATGTGGTCACAGACAGGGGCACAGCCCAGGAGCCATCCTGTGTGCCAAGGTACACAGAGGGACCTGGGAGAGGTGGTAGTAGGGGACAGGTACCAGACTGGGGCAGCAAAGCCAGCACACCCCAGGCTGCTGTGGGAGAGATGGGATTAAGCCCAGGCCAGTGCTGAAAGCCCCGGCTGTGCCAGCTCCCGCCATCCTGGGAGTCCAGCTAGAGGAGCAGGGAAGACCCGCGGGCACTGTGCAGGGCAGGGGCAGGC
This sequence comes from Ictidomys tridecemlineatus, assembly GCF_052094955.1. Taxonomy (NCBI): domain Eukaryota; kingdom Metazoa; phylum Chordata; class Mammalia; order Rodentia; family Sciuridae; genus Ictidomys; species Ictidomys tridecemlineatus. The sequence goes on along the minus strand of NC_135481.1, from coordinate 114,132,148 downwards.
GCAGGAGGATGTGCGTCAAAAACCAGCGTGGCAGGCTTTCTCTTTTCCTTGCCGGATGGCCTCTCTCGGACCCTCCAAATCCCCAGACAAATGTGTCACATCCCAAGGGCCCGTGGCCCAGCGTACATTGGCTGCCTTATGGCTGAGCAATCGAAGGCCATGCCTGAAGCCATTCTGTAAAGGGTTTGTGAGGCCCCTGATGGCACCTGGCCCTGCTCTGATACTGGCACTTGTCCCCGGAGAAGGGGAGGAAAGAGAAAGAAGAGGGAAAAGGAGTTGGAGAATGGGAGCTTGCCGAGGGCCCCACAGGGGAGGGGAGCAGGAGGGGTTCTGCGCTGACATTTTGCTCCCTCCTTGGAGAATGGGTGCCACACTGGCTGCTCCAGGACTCCCCGGGGCAGGACTCCCTGAGCCAGAGTTGAGCCCCTGTGGGATCCTCCCAGAGGAGGCAAGGCTGCTGGAGGGATGGTCACCCCTCACTCAGGGCATGTTACTTGGGGCATTAAAGCAATCCCTGCCCCTTTCCTATGCAGGGAGTCTTCTGTGGAAGGGAAGCAGTCCTTGGCCTCCACAGTTGACCACATGAGGTGGCCCCAAGCCTCCTGCTCTCTGTCCTCCTGGCGGAGATGAGGCTGGTGCCTGGCCTGGCCCTTAGTCCTGGGTCACCAGAAGCCCAGGCAGAGATGGACACTCTGGAGCCTCAGCCTCCTCAGAACCAGACTCGGGTGGCGGGAGTGCAGGCTCCTACTGATGGGGAAGATGAGCTGGGGACAGAGGGGGCCTAGCTGATGACCAGCCAGCAGCTGTCTGGGCTCAACCTCCTGTGAAAGATGCCCATGAGGGATAGGGCAATGCGGTCTACTCCCCTTGGCCATGGTAGGCCTGATGCTGGGGTCAGAGTGCAGAGAGCCAGGTGGAAAGCAGCCTCCTGAGCACAGGCCCTGAGCCACACCACGCCCCTGCTCCTGCCTCCCTCTTTAAGCTGATCAGAGAGACCCTCTCCACCAGCTGGGCCTTGCCCAGGGGAGTTTTGCTTTCATCCACAAGGATTTTGATTGCAAAGAGACCTTCCCCAATTCACCCAAGAGGTCCCTTGATAAAGCATATGCCTGTGAATTTTCACAGTGCCCTCAGGCCCAGGGGCTCATGAATATTACACAAAGAGCCTCAGGGGGAAGTTCTCCAGCTATTTGATGAGATTAATATCAAACCAAATTGATTCTTGTGGATCACATCTTGTTCTGAGGGACTTGGATCATGTTCTGCTCTCCCAAGCCAAAGCGCCCATAGCTGTCCATTGCTCCCCTGTCCTGCTCAGAGAGTGGCTCTTGCTGGAGGAGCTCCTGTGAACCTGCTCTCCGGCTGCACAGCCAGCTGGAGCAGTGAAAGATGGTGCCAGACAGGTCCAGGTGCTCCCTGGTCTTCCCACAGCCTCCACTTCTTACTATGTTCCTAGCACCTCTACCCAGTGCCCGAGAAATTTACGGTTGTATTTTCTCTTCGTCCTTCTCTGCTTTTGTGACCTGGAGTAAGTGACAAAACCTCTGTCCTCCAATTTTGATTATAGAAAAACAAGGACACTCCCACCTGCTCTGATGTCACGAGGGCACATGAGATAATGAGTGAGTGCCCAGCTGTGCTTGGCACAGGCAAGGCACTACATATACATGGGCTTTTAGAAATCTTTGTCTCCCTGGCTGCCGACGAATAGGGCAGAGCAGGAGCTGAAAGCAGAGCCCGAGAGGTGAACCTGCTCAGTCCACATAAGTGCCCAGGCCAGGCACAACAAGGATCTTCTGACACCCTGATCCCAGGTTCTCTGGGGGCATAGGACAGGGTATGGACGCACGGGAACAAAGAGCCAGCCCAGGAGATGAGCGAAGCCCCAGGAGGGGAAGCCACTTTGCAGCCAGCCAGGCCACGACCCAGGACAGGCTCGGGTACAGAGGGTTGTGCAGAGGGGAGCTGGGGTTTTCCCTGTACTGGGAGTGCATGGGCCAGAAATGCTGTCACTTTATGGGGGTGCTGCACAGATGGTGGCCAGGGCCATGTAAAGGCCCCAAGTCTTCTCCAGACTTAAGCTAACCAGGGACTGAGAGTGAGTTTTGTCCAGGTCCAGAAAGAAGGGGAACAGGGACCAGGAGACATTCCCTTGCTTCTGTGTGTGACTCCAGCTTGGCTTGTGGGTAGAGGGCATTTTGCCCAAAAGAGCTGAGGCCTCTGGGTAATCCATTGGCCTGCTTGAGCTGTGGCCCTGGCAAACTTCATGAGGGGAGATGGCTCCTTGCTAGATGGAAGGCAGCAGAGCCCTCCCTCTGTGAGAATCTTGCTTTGGCAGAGGCTGCTTTCTGCACGCACTCTCTTCTTACTCGTTCAGGGAAGCGGCTGGCCTCATGTGGCCCACCTTCACCAAAGCTGACACTTTCCACCTGGACAAGTCCAAGGCAGTCAAGGTGCCGGTGATGTACAGGGCAGGCAAGTCTGCCTCCACCTTTGATAAGAAGGTTCACTGCCATGTCCTCCCACTGCCCTACTGAGGAAACGCCACCATGCTGGTGGTCCTCATGGGGAACACAGGTGACCACCTGGCCCTGGAAGGTGGTCTGACCACAGAGCTGGTGGAGACATGGCTCAGGAACAGGTAACATGCACAATCTCAGCCTATCTGTCCTTGTGACACTCACCACGGTTTCATCCCAGGCACCGTGGCTCCGGCCGTCTGCCCCTTGAGCTCTGAGCTCCCAAGGGCAGGGGCAGCTGTCTCCTTCTTTCCCACTCTCCCCCAGCATTGATCGATGGATGGCAGGCCTGGCTCATCCAGCCAGTTATTCAGCAAGTACTTACAGGGCTCCTCCTACCGTGATCCCTGCCCAGTGCTAGGATGCAGCAGGGAGGAAAAGAGGCTAAGTCCCTGGCCCAGGAGCTTGTTTTCCAGGGCAGGGAAATGACCAGGAGCATCAGCAGGGGAGAGGGGCTCAGGAAAGGCCCAAGGAAGTGGCAGGCCGACATCTGAGCTAAAGGGTGAGTTGTGGGCTATCTTGATGGAGAAGCGCATCAGGGCACAATGTTCTGGGATGGGAGTGTGCCCACTGGGCTGAGGAGCAGCAGGGAGCCTGGCCACCTCACCAAGCAAGCCCCAGAAAAGACTTGGGCTTTGTCTGAGGAGACGGAAGGGCCCTGGGGGGTCTGGGCAGGGGTGCGATGGCCTGTGTGGTGAAGACACCAGGAGGATGAGCATGAAAGCAGGAGACCTGTTCAAGGTTAGGTCAAACCCCGATGGATGCTGCTGCTTGGATAGTGGGGTTGACAGTGGTGGTGACAAGGAGCGGTTGGATTCTGGATCTACCTAAGGAAGCAAGAGTTGGCAAAATCTGTGAGTGGACTGGATGGGAGTGAGAGAAAGGAAGAGATCTGTCAGTCAAAGGTGACTGTAGCTTCTAGCCTTCGCAACTAGAAGGATCAACCCACCCTTTAGTGAAATGGGGGGAAAATGTGGGAAGCATACATCTAGGGTGGATTGTTCCGCCAATCTCTCTTCAGCAGAGTCCTGTCCTCTTCCTCTGGATGCTCGAGGAGCCACCTAACCCTGATGTGGACTGGCTTGCAAAGTCACAAGTCTGTCGAATCCTCAAGGAGCCCACGGAATCCCACCCACTCCAGGGTGAAGGAAACCCTGACTTTACAAGGCCCCACCACCCACCTGCCTTGGACAGCTCCTCTAGAAAACCCCTCTGGTGCCAGTCTCCTGTTGTGACTGAGATTTATTTCATCCCTTCCTTGAGAAGCAGCCCGATCCACAAATGGCTATTTAAAAAAAAAAAAAATATATATATATATATATATATAATACACACACACACACACACACACACACACACACACACACCTGTAGCTTCTCCCTAACTCCTATTTTTTGGGCCCGACTTTTAGGTCTAAACTGCTAAGAACAGGTTTAATCAGTCCACAGAATGCCCTCAGCCAACTGGTTTCTCAGGGGAGGTGCTCTTGGTTCAGAGGACAATCAGAACCACCTGTGGTCCAGAGCAGTTCTGTGCCTTGTTGGGGACTGGGTGGCCTTCCGGGCCTGTGTTCACTGAGGACAGCAGTAGCCCCCTCTGCCCTCCCCTATCCCCATGATCCTTATGACAAAGAAAATGCCCCCACACATCTCCACGTGGGGGCCACATCTCGTCACCTTCTTCCTTGGCTGTGGAGTTGGCTCATATTTTCTCATACAATTGTAACTTTCAACTCCAAGAGGGAGGACAAATTGAATCCACCTTAGCAGGACTCAGTAGAAAACTCTGGCCTGCCATCAGGCCTTAGCATGCCAGGGAAGGCAAGACAATTAGACAAGTCTGCTGGAAACACAAGGAAAATTGAAGACATGTGCTGTTTTACAAGGATGGCATCTCCATGAAGCTTAAACTGTAAACTATTAAATACCCTGTATTTGCTCTTGGGAGTAAACTTTCACCCCAGAAAATAGAGCATTTCTAGGAATTATTAGGTTGATAAAATAATTATAAAGACACATCATTCATACTCCATTAGGTTCCTGGACAAAAGACTTTCATAAACAGGCTGAGTATAAACAGAGTTTAGGAAGTTTTCAAGGACCTCGGGCTTGCCCCAGGGAGTGCCCCAGAACAGGACCAGGCACTGGGGAGCTCCCACCAGAGTCACCACACCCTGTCCCCACCCTGCCACAGGGAAAGTCAAAGGATGCAGGAGACCCAGGCAGCTCAAAGCCTTCCACGGGCACTGGTTCAACACAAGAATCAACAGCACAGAATATGGGCTCCACAAATAATAGCTACGTATGCGTAAATGTGCCAGTCAGGGTCCCTGGCTCCAATCACAGAACTTATTTTACATATTACACAATCACACTGGGTTCCTGAGGTCTCTTGGAAAAACCCCTCTTAGGTTTCTAAGGGAGTCCCTGGTATATCCCCAAACTGTGACTCTTGACATAGATGGGCCCTGTACCACTGAATCCCAGGAGTGTGGCCAAGTGGGTAGGACCACCATCAAGAATTTTAAGGGCTTAATTCATTCTCTCTCTCCACTGCCACATGAATGGTCTTCCACACTATTCCCTTTTCTAGGTTTTTTCACTCAGTGATTGAAGCTGATGAGAAAGGCACTGAGGCAGTTGCAGGAACCCCGTCAGAAATCACTGTATTTCCTGCCTCCGGTCACCAAGGTGCCCTGGCCATTCCATTTGAGGGTCTACAAGGAAACCTCGAGGGTGCTCCTATTCCTGCAGGGCGGTGAATCCAATCTCCTGTGACCCACAACCGGCATGAGCTCTCAGTGTGACAGCAGGTGCTCAATCAGGCATCTGAACCCACATGGGACATCAGCACTGGATGGCACAGTGTGTGTCCCCTCTGTCCTCAGCTTCTTCAGGCTGTTCTCAGATGAACACAAGGATTAAATTGATGACATTTTAAGATGTTGCTGCAATTTGTCCAGTGTTTTCAACCTGTGCTGGGTTGGAGAGCTGGGGCTATCTACCTTTCTCTGTTGCTCACACACTGAACTTTAAGAACAGTCGTTACAGTCACAACACTATTTTGAGATAAAGCCTTAGGGGAAACACATGTACATAATCTCCTTGAGCCCTGTTTCTCTCTGGACTTCTTTCTGGTACAAATAAGTCCAGCACAACACCTTCATTTCACAAAGAAACAGGTATCCACAAACAGGGTCACACTGTCACTTTCATGAGCACCAGGCATTTTTGCCTTCATGGGCCTCCTGATAAGAAAGGGGGAAAAAATAAGAATATGTGTGTGTGTGTGTATGTGTGTGTGTGTGTGTGTGTGTGTACATATATCTCCCCACACGTATTCATACATACATATTAAAATTATACTTTATAACTGCATTGATATGAAGATGAACATATTCTGGATTATATTTACCATTCTATCAAAGCATATATCTTGCTTATTGCTAGAAGTAAAGCATCTTTATGGGCCCTTTCAGCATGGGGGCCTTTGGCCCAGTGCCTCTGCACCTAGGGAATAAGCCACACCTGTATCTCTGGAAGGGAAAGATCTGTCCCAGGCCACTGTGCAGCAACGGCAAGCCAGAAGCCTCCTCTCTTGCATCCCGTCACAAGCCTTTCTACTCCTCCTTCCCTCTACCTAAAGCATCTGATGGGATCCTGCTAAATAGTCAGGGCGTGCTCAAATCAAAGTTTTCCTCTAAATAAAAAAGAAAACAGAAAATATCCCTGTAGCTTCCTCCAGCAGTCATCTTCTGACATAGAAACAAGGAACTAGGAATGACCGCAGAGCTAACTAATTTTGTAATGTCAACTGTGTTGACAAATGCCTAATTAATTTCTATCTGTTGCTACATAATGTTGAAACATACCTAAAATTACTGGTTAGTTCTTTCAATTATTAATATAAATTAGAGTAAAGCTGAATAGGTGATAAGAGGCATTTTAAGGACTGACTTCATCATTCTCAAATATGAACATTAATTCATTCCTGGAGTCCAAGTCCTGATATTCCTTTAGGACCAGGAAATTCCAGGAAGATGGCTAACTCCAAGAGCCACTCCTAAGCGACTTATTTATGTTCAGTTAGGTTTATTTGTGTCGAAATATGATCTGTAAAAATAGCAGAGATTTCATAAAAATTTCTCACTTTTAAGAGATGAAAATGAGAAAAGGTCTTTGAGAACATAATGCTCTGAAATAAACAGGGCTGAGCCAGTACAGGAAGGGTCACTGTCAAGGGCCACAGGAGGAGAGAGTGCTTTCTTTACACCTGGTGATGGGATCTACCTAGTAAGTTGTTAAACACAACTTTTATAAGAATATTGGTCTTATTTCTGGTGTCAGTGGAGATCTGTGTGGATATTCATAACTATCGACATTTTTTATTGTGTCTACAATCTGTGCTTTTAAGTATTAATGTGACAAAATTTCAAAAACTTTAGAAGTTATCATGTTAATGAAAAAAAAATTTTCCAAAAGTAATTGTGATTGACTGATTGATTGTTTTTGTTTATTTGGTACCAGGGATTAAACCCAGGGGCTCTTAACAATTGAGACACATCCCCAGCCCCATCCCAACTTTTTTTTTTTAATTTTGAGACAGTGTCTTGCTAAGTTGCTTAGGGCCTCGCAAAGTTGTTGAAGCTGAATTTGAACTCACAATCCTCCTGCCTCAGCTTCCCAAGCCACTGGGATTACAGGTCTGTGCCACCACATCCTGCATGATTGACTGTTATAACTCAGAATTTAATGCCTAGGAGTAAGACTGCAATTAATTTCTCTACATTCTTAAACTTTACAAGTAGTGATGATTTTTCTCTTCACTTTCCCCTTTTCCCACATCCATGATGGGGAAAAAAAGCTAGTAACTCACCTAAATTATTTTTTAACAAGTAAATTGAAATTATCCATTTTATTTAAAGTAACCGAGTCAAGGTGACTGAATTGAAGTACTGGAAAAAGCAATGCAGCCTTGATATGTACCATTATGACCACAAAGTCTCTAGATCATAAATGTTCAATCCACATTATTGATGATAGTAGGAGACATAATTAAAATAGTTAAATGAAATCCACAAAAACCATACTGAATTCCTTTAATTAGTGTTCTCAAATTTCTCACACTTACTGGAACTATGCTGATAAAATGAACAGTTAAACAGTTCTGTTTTATCCTCTGATGCAGGACATAACACATCACTAAACATGGACAAAAAGAGGCTTTGTGGAAGGAAAGGAAACAAATGGCACGAAAAAGACACTGAATGACTGTCCCCTGAGTAATTTACAGTTGACATAGATGTGCTTCTATTATTCATTACTTGAAAATGAACTGTCTTGCTCTTTAATGATAGAATAAAAATTGCAGGAAAGTATTCAAAACTTTTTTCACAAACACAGGTACCTCATTAACCTATGTTTTATTTTGAGTCAATTCATTATCCATTTCACATTATAAAAAGTAACCACACACGCATATGCATTCACAAATTAGATCATCTTTATCATACATCAATATATTTTAAAAAACAAATATTTTCTAATATAATATAGTTATATGCTGATTGCATTTGAAATAGAGAAGCTGACAATAGCTTCATACAGTATATCTCAAGAACTGACGTTTTAAACTTAAGAACGGTACACGTTCCACAGGCAACTCTGATGGAAATAATAGGACAAATAAATGCTGTTGACAAAGCTTAAGCATGATAGCTTGGAATAACAGCTGATTCAAACCAGATTCATCATTTTAAATTAAGTAAGGACTAATACAATCTAAAAAGTAAACAAAGTATGTATAAAAGAAATTCTAGGAAATAAAGGAAATCATCAATCTATTATTTTAAAGGTATCTGTAACTCAAAGTTATCAGAAGTCTTTATAGAATTTTCAATGCCAAATTGAAATTTGGGGATGTCCTGGAATCATGGAACTGATAAAACTATGGACAGCTGTTCAGTTTGTCCTTTCATCTTGGCTTGGAGAGCCGTAAGAGGGTGCAGTAACTTCCTTAATTCCCAAGCTCCTGTCTCTGTGATGACCCAGCAAGGGCAAGGTCCGAGGACTTGCACTGTCTTATCCTGTCTGAACACTACCCTCTAGGGCAATGGGAGAGCTGGGTTCCTGCACAAAGAAAGGCAGGCTTGTCTCACCGCAGCAGTCACTAACGCACACGCCTAGTTATTTTTCATTACATTGCACTATTACATTGGAATTCTATAACCACATTATTATTATTATTTAAGAAATATCTATTAATTATACCTCCGAGGGGTCTAATTCCAAATATGGTAAGTTTAACATCAGCTGCCATTCTGTGTCTTTTTCCATTCATTAAAAACAGAAACAAAAACAAAAACAAAAAAACACCTTAAAGAGGTCCCAGCCACTGCTTCCGCTTTTGCCCACTGATATGTCACCTCTAGTGGTCTCTGTCTGCCTCCTTCATTATGCAGTTGATTTAAGGGTTGGATTTTCTAGATTTCCTGAAGGAAAGAAGGAAGGAAGGAGGGAAGGGAGAATGGAGACAGAGAGAGGAGAAAAGAAAACACAAAAAAATTTTATCCATATAATGCTTACTAAGTAAATAAAGAAAAGCTACTTTGGATAAACCTAATATATGAGAACCTGATAAAACACACCTTAAAAATTACTCAGAACTACCTTTAATGACCAAAAAACCAAGTATGCACTTAACATAGCATTCAATTTAGTTCATACAAGTTTTGCTTCTTTTTAAATTTCATATAACCACAGTGGAAATTACACAGAACTAAATATATAAACTGACCTTAAAAGACACAATGCACACCTTTACTTCAAGTCATCACTATTTCTTAATACCAGATATGTCATTTTATAAAGTGAGGGAATGTTCTGCACAGAATTTTCTTGAGAAATAAGAATTCAAATAATACTTTCTGAAATCACTTCATAGACTTATTTTAAATAAAAAGGACATATTTTCATTTGGATACAACATGGTTCTGAATTGTGAATAATACTTCACAGAAATGAGAGCAGGGGAGACATCAGCCACCTGACCCAGGTAAGTGGTAGTACACACTTCTGAGAGTCCACCCAAGACCCTCGTTATAGGAAGTGTGGCCAGGCACTTGGACATCCAGGCGTGTGGTCAGGAAACAGCTGTGGAGCCCAGCATTCCTTTCTTCAGAACATTCAGAAAAGAAGAAACAAACCTGATGTGATTTCTTATCAGTCGTCGTTTTTGGACTCATTTTTGTAACCACCAATTAATTATATAAAAAGGAAAAATGAGCTGGACAATGAAAGATCAGATATAGAAATCTGAAGTAAAGGAGGGCTGGCATGAATATATTAGGTATTAATGGTCTTTACTTTTAAAAAATGCTGATGACATTTAGAAAAATAAGTGGAGAAGGGAATGTGCCATTACTAAATATGTCCACATAGGAGAAGTCCAGTGCAACCCTGTGAGAAGAAGAGAGCCTAGGGGGAGAGAGAGGCAGGATGTCAGGATACAGAACAGAAAGGCCCTTTCAAGACCAGGCATGAGTCAGCACAGACAACAGTGAGGCCTGAGAAGCACAGGGCTGAACTGAGCCCTGCTGCTTGCTTGACAGGAGCTCACCACCCGGTTCCACCTCTGCTTGCATGGCTTCTAAATGGAACTCCCACAGGTTCACCACCAGGGCAGTAACATATGGGTGGAGTATTTTCATTAGTCAGAGTGTTCTCCACATTAACAATGCTAATCTGTAATATCAATATCACTTTTTCCTATCTCTATTACTTTTTGTAGTACAGAGTCCTAACCCTTCTGTGAGCTCCATTGAATAAACTGATTTCTAAATTCTGAATGAAGTTGGGTATAGACCCACTGGCCAAATAAAATTTAAAATGAATTATAATATAATTTAAGTCCTAAAAAAGAACTCTGGCATGGAGTTTTTATAAAAGGATTTACATGAAAAACTTACTTTGAAACTGTCCATGAATTTAAAAGAAAGTCTGAATCTTGTCTAAGTTTGGTTCTAATCACAAGGATTGGGAGTTCTATTTGAAAGAGCAAATCTGCAGCCCGGCTGAATCATGTGTACCTTGCTATGGTCTCTTATGATTATATATTTTTTTTTATGAGACTACGCTCTTGAATGTTTAAGCTAAAAGAAACACAGTCTTTAGCAATTCAAACAAGGTACAATCAGCATGTAAAACAGCATGGGGCAAGGAGAATAGAGAGAGGCCCTTTATAATTTCAAGGCCCAAGTATAGTCTGCAAATATCAGTTTTCTAAACTTGCAACTCTGGTTTGTGCTAGAATAGTATTTCTTATGTGGCATTTGTTATACTCATCTTTCTGAGCAATGAGGGATTAGATCCCACAGCTGGCTGTTTAAAGGGATACAACTATACCATCTAACACCTTCTCAAAGAGAATTCCCCAGAAAGTAAAACTTTTATAGAAGAAAAGCAGATTTCAGATGCTATTGGAGGTCATTTAAATGGTCTTTGTTGATTTCCTAAGGTTACAAGGTATTTGCCATATATTGCTTACTCACCTAACACCCAAGTCTCCCACGATTATAATCCCCTTTGGCTTGAAACAATTCCTCATTATGGACATTTCCTATGCTCTGGAAAGTATGTAAGTAAGAAGGAAAATGAACTGAGGAAAGGGTGGGACAATAAACTCAGCATGTATCACTGACGACTTACGACATGGCCTTCCGGGGTTGTGGATCTTTATTCCCACTGTTCTTCGAATCAGCTGTGCTACTCGTCCCACGGGAGGTACTTGGTAAGGCAGGATTGGGAGAATAGGAAGGTGGAACATTACTGGCACTACGAGCCCGGAATGAATCATCTGAAAGTAACAAACAGAGTTAGACAGTGAACACACTAGAAAAATGTTCATTCAGAATTTAAAAGGGGGCCTTTTTCTATTTTTTAAAGAATAGCTGACTTTTTCTCTTATTAAAGAAATTTAGTGAATTTACATACAATAAATTTCACAAAGTTAATATTTTAGCATATATATCTCCCTGGGAAGCCATCACTACAATTAAGATGTGGAACACCCGAATGTCCCTTCCCGCCTCACTGCAATCCCTCCTTCTCTTCCTGCATCCTTCCTCTCTAAACCATTGATCTGCTTCCTGTCATTACAAATAAGCTTGCATTTTCTAGAATGTTATGTAAATGGAACCCTGCAATATGTAATTATCTGTTTTATCTGGCTTCTTTCATTCAGAACAATTATTCTAAGATTCACCCATGTTGTATATATTGATACTTCATTTTTATTTCTGACTATGTATTTTATGGGTATGTAAAATTTGTTTAAATATAATGTGTGTTGATAATACCAGGATTTTTTCCAGTTTTTGACTATTTCAAACAAAGCTGCTTGGAACATTCATGTACAAGCTGGTGTGTGTGCGTTTTAGTACTCTCTGGTAAATACCTAGGAGTAGAATTGCTGGATCATATAGAGAGTGTGTATTTATCATCAAAAGAAACTGCCAAAGTGTTGTCCAGAGTTTATTCTCTGCGTCTGTCACTTCCAGCAGTGATGTCTGAGAGTTCTGGAGAGGTGTTCCATATCCTCACACTTTGAATATTGGCAGCCTTTTAAATTTTTGACATTCTAGTGAGTGTCAAGTGTTATCTTCTTGTGTGCTTAATATCCTCATTTGCATTTCCCTAATGATTAGTGATTTTAAGTATCTTTTCATGCACCTCTATGTATATGTTCTTTTGTAAAGTTCAGGTTCAAATCTTTTGCCCATTTTAGTAACAGTTGCTTTATTAAAGACTTTTTTTTTGTATGTTATAAGTGCAAGTCTTCTGTCAAGTATATATGATGTGAATATTTTCTCCCAATCCATGCCCTTTTACTCTTTTTTTTTTTTCAAAATCCAAAGGTAGAAAATTTTGATCAAGTCTAATATGCTGACAGGAGAAATCTATGTCTCAAAATTATAAAGGCTTTTTTCTATTATCTTCTTCAGAAAATACAGTGTTAGCTTTTATGCTTAGATATACATTTTTAATTAATTTTATATAAAATGTGAGATAAAAGCTGAGATTCAGTTTTGTTTAGTGGTGGCAGGGTTTCTTTTGTTTGTTTGCTTTTTGGCTTTGATCTTTTTAATGTGGATACCCAATAGTTCTGGCACCATTTTAAAAAATAGATTTACTTTTTAAGAGAAGTTTTAGGTTAACCACAAAAGTAAGAGGAAGGTACAGATTTCCCATAACCCTGTACCACTCATACACAGCTCTTCATTTTTTACATCTCCCACCAGAGTTGTGTGTTGGTTGTAACTGAAGAAGCTTCATTGACATCTTATCATCAGCTGCTATAAATTCTGTGTGCAGGTTTTTGTATAGACATAAGTTTTCAACTCCTGTAGGTAAATACCAAGGAGGATGACTGCTGAGTCATCTGATGAGTACATCTAGTATTTTAACAAACAACCAAATTGATGAAAGGGTTCCCATCAGCAAAGAATCAGAATTCCTGCTGACCCACATCCTCAACATTTGGCGTTGTCAATGTTTTGGAATTTTTTTTTTTTTTTGGTGGAGGCAATGATGTTTTTATTTTTTTACTTGTTCTTTTTAGATATACATAGTAGTAGAGTGTATTTGACATACTATTTGGATCTTGATCATTCTAGTAAGTGGGCAGTGATATCTTGTGGCTTTAATTTATAGTTATTTAGTGACATACTGTTAGGGTTCCAATATGAGGTGTCCCCTGAAAGCTCCTGTGTTGATGCAGGAATATTCAGAGGTAAATGATCACATTAGAACTATAACCTAATCAGCCCATCCTACTTTAAATGGACTAACCGAGTGGAACACTAGGCAAGTGGAGTGTGGCTGGAGGCAGTGGGTCACAGCAGATATGCCCTGGAAGGGTTCATCTTCCCTGTAGTCTCCACCCCACCCCCTGCCCTGCTTCTTGGATGCTATACAGTGAAAGTTTTCCTCCACCACACCCTTCTGCCATGATATTCTTGTATCACCTCAGGCCCACAGCAATGAAACTGTCTGACCATGAACTGAACCTTTGAAATCATGAGCCCAAATAAACTCTTCCTCCTCTAAGTTGATCTTGTCTAGTATTTTGGTCACAACAACAAAAACCTGCCTAACAAAGAAATTGGTACCAGGAGTGGAGATATTGCTGTAAGTAACCTAACTACGCCTTTGAAGCAGGTTTGCAGGAGGCATATGGAAAAGTTTAGAGATGCATACTAGAGAAGATTAAAAATGTTCTAAGTGGAGCTTAATGGGTAATTCTGGTGGAAGCTCAGAAGATGAGAAACCTGACAGATACGCAGACAGTCAAGCCTGTGCTCATGAGGTTTCTGAGGAGAATGGGATTCTATTGGGAATTGGATGAGGGTACTCATATTATATTCTGGCAAAGAACTTACCTACATTTTGTCCATGTTCTAAGACTTTGTCTGAGGCCAATTTTAAGGGTGGTTAATCTGACAGAGAAAACTATAAAACAGCACAGCATCTATGGCATGGGTACATGGTTTAGCCAGGTTTACAGTGAGAATTGGGAGCAGAAGAGAAGGAGGATTCTTAAAACTTGCAGTTTGGCCAGAAAAGTGCTATAAAATTGGAGCCAACATGTGATTGTTGAAGATATACCCACCACTAAAGAGAAGTTAATGCTTTGTACAGAGATAACAAGAAAGATGTCTTAAGGGCATCCAAGAATTAGCAAGCCCAACCCCACTGCAAGCTCTAGAGTATAAAACTAAAAATTCATTTGAGAAGAAACTCTAGGGGCACCCTGCTTACAAGCCATGCCTAGAAAGCTCTTTCCTCAGGATTCAGTTCACTGTACTCAGCCACCCACATACTCAGAAGCTGCTACAACCAAGGTTCAGGGGAGCCACCAACTGCTCAAGACAGCATCAGACCTTGGTGGAATCCACTTGGTACTGGTTCTGCAATAATGCTGGATACTGGAGTTAAGGGGTCATGGAGGCTTCCATTGGGATTTCAAAGGAAGGCAATATTCCTGTCAGTTGCCTCTGAGAACGTGATGTGTGAAGGTGAAGCCAAAGCTGGAAGGGAGACCCCAGGGATTAAGAGATGCTAGGAATGTGGAACATCTGCAAGGAAACTTGCAGGCTACCGACAGCCAGGCTAACAGAGAGGCCATATGGGCTGTGACTGGCCAGGCCAAACTTGACAAGATATCACATCTCACTGCCATTTGCCCCAGACACCAGATATGGAGCTACAGGGCTTATTTTCCCAGCTGGGGTTTTTGTCTTGTTGAAGTCCTTTCCTTTCTATGCCCCATTCCTCATTTTTGGAATAGGAATGTTTATTGTACACCATTATATATTTGATATTTGTAATTTGCTTTTGACTTTTTTAAAGGGGCTCACAATCAAGAATTTGCCTTGACTATAGAGGAGAATTTGGACTTGGACTTTTGGGCAATGCTGGAACTGTAAAGACTATGGGGGTGCTGGGGTTGTGGCTCAGTGGTAGAGCACTTGCCTCACGTGTGAGACACTGGGTTCAATTCTCAGCACCGCATATAAATAAATGAATAAAATAAAGATCCATTAACAACTAGAAGTATTTTTAAAATACTATGAAGACTCTTGGAGATGGACTAAATGCATTTTGTACTGTTACAAGCAGGAGTTTTAGGGGCCGGAGGTTGAATGTTATAGTTTAGATATGAGGTGTTCCCCCAAAAGCTCCTGGGTTGATGCAGGGATATTCAGAGGTAAAATGATTAGATTATGAGCACTGTAACCTACTCAGTACATTTGAATTTGGACTAACTGGGTGTTAACTGTATGTAGATGGATGTGGCTGGAAGAGATACATCATTGGAGATGCACCCTGGTGGGGTGCATCTTCCTGTGGCCCCTTCCCTCCCTCTGCCTCCCCATCTCTCTCTCCTTCCAGGCTGTTACCCAATGAATAGCTTTCCTTCACTATATCTTTTTGTCTCACTGTAGACCCACAGCCCTGGAGTCAGCCAGCCATGGACTGAACTTGTAAAACTGTGAGCCCAAATAAACTTTTCCTCCTCTAAGTTGTTCTTTTCTGGTTCTTTTGGTCACTGTAACAAAAAGCTAACACACATGATATTGAACATCTTTTTATATCCTTGTCATCTACATATCGTCTCTGGAGAGGTATCTGTTCAAGTCTTTGTCAACTTTTAAATCAGGTTTTTAGTTTTCTCTTTGATAAGTTTTAAGAGTTGTTATTGTTATTAATTTTGGATAATAGAACTTCACCAGACGTATCTTTGCAAAATTCTCCCGTTCTGTCTCTAATCACCTCACTCTCCTACTAGTTTTCATTTTAAGGAAATCTAACTTATCAATTGTTTCTTTCACAGGTCATGCCTTTGATGTTATTGCCAAAAAAAAAAAGCACTGCTATACCTAAGGTCATCTTTATTTTTCTCCTATATTATCTTCTAGGAACTTCATAACTTTGCATTTCATATTTAGATCTGTAATTAACTTAATTTTTGTGAAGGGTATTAATCTATACTTATTTTTGAATATTGGTTTCTAGTTATTCTAGCACCATTTGTTGAAAAGACCATCTTTCCTCCATTGCATTGGCTTTGCTCCCTTGTCAAAGATCACTTGACTATATTTATGTGGACCTATTTCTGGATATCTATTTGATTCCATTAATATGTCTTCTTTTGCAAATACCACACTGTTTTGGTTGCTGTGGTTTTACAATAAGTCTTGAAGTCAGGTATGTCTTTATATTTTTGTCACATATATCATAAGTGTTTCATTTATTTTGGTGCTAATATAAATAGTATTGTACCAAATTCCTCTTATTCATTGCTGAAATATAAGTAATTGGCTTTTTTCTATTAACCTTGTATCCTGAAATCTTGCTATAATTATAAGTTGGGGGTTTGTCAGGTTTTTTTTTTTTTAGATATTTTACACAAATACTCATGTCATCTGTGAACAAAGACAGTTTTATTTCTTTCCTCCAAATCAGTATACCTTTTATTTCCTCTTCTAGGACTTCCAGTATGATGTTGAAAGGGGAGGTTAGAGGAGAAATCCTTGTCTTATCCTGATCTTAGTGGAAGGCTTCTAGTTTGTTTTTTTTTTTTTTTTTTTTTTTTTGCCATTGAGTAGATGTTAACTGTTGGTTTTTCCTTATTACTGAGAATTTTTGCCACGAATAAGTGATGGATTTTGTCAAATGCCTTCAATGCATCTATTGATAAGAATGTGTGACTTCTCTTCTTCCTCTTGTCTATGTGATGGACTTCTTTGGTTAACATTTAATATTGAGTCAATCTTGCACACCCAGCGTGACATCCACTTGGTTGTGGTATATAATTATCTTAATGAATTGTTAGGTCTGATTTGGTAATGTTTTGTTGAGGATCTTTGAAACTATGTAGTTTTCTTATTAACATCTTTGTCTGGTTTTGGTATTAGGGTATACATAAGATATATTCTCAATTGTTTTAATGAAATAGAGAATTGGTATAATTTCTTCCTTAAACGTTTGGTAGAGTTCACCTGTAAACCAGTCTGGGTCTGGTGCTTCCTGTTTTGTAATGTTATTATTTATTGATTCAATTTCCTTAGCAGATAAAGTGTGTTCATATTGGCTATTTCTTTTTGGGTATATTTTGGGAGATTGTGTCCTTCAAAGAATTGGGCCATCCAGCACCATTTTTTGAAAGGTAATTACTTATCACTGCTGATTTATCTCAGTTGTTGAAAACCAACTGACCACATATGGCAGCATAGGCCACAGTGTATTGATTTCCCCTACCCGCCCCCGCCCCCATTTACCAGCTTCCACAAGGCAAATAGTTTTTGCTTTTTGCTTTGCCATACCTTTCCACCATTATGTACCACCTCACCACAGGCCCATAGTGATGGGGACAACCAACCACAAACTAAACTTCTGAAACTATGGGTTTAGGTAAATCTTTTCTCCTTTTCTTTCGGTTGAGGGAAAGTACTGGAGATTGAACCCAGAGGTTTGCTACTATTACCAAGCTATACCCCAAGTCCTTTTTTATTTTTGTTTTTGAGACAGGGTCTCTCTAAAGTTGCTAAGGCTGGCCTCAAACTTGTGATCTTCCTACCTCATCCTCGCAAGTTACTGAGATTACAGGCACACACCAATGTAACCAGCTTCTTTCCTCCTTTTAAGTTGTTTTCTCAGGTATTCTGTCAAAAAGTTAACACTGACCTTGTCAGTTTTGAGAAGTACTGTGATGCCCCTCTATTAGTATTTGCCTGATGTTTTTCTTAAGATTAAACTAGGGTTTATGGTTTTAGAGGAGAATGACAAGTGAAGTGTCATTTGTATTACATCATATCAAAGACTCATAACATATTGACCACATTTTTATGTGCTTTATTGCTTCATGACATCACTAGAAATGAGATTTTTTTAGTCAGATTATATTTTTAAAAACTAGGATTCTTAATAAATTTTGATTATTGATAAATTTTATCAAAACTGCTTTTCAAAGGGGTTTTATTGATTTTGACACCCACTAACAACAGATATTGCGATTTGTTTTCCTGAATCTTCACTAGCATTCTTTTTTTTTTTTTTTCTCCCACAGTCTGCTGTGTCCACATAATCTTGGGCAGAATGTTGTAACTAATGAAAGGAAAAGTCACCACACAATTAATGGTGAGTTCACATTAAGTAAAAAATATCCAAGCCAACCTTCCAAATTTTGATTTCAACTTTTCCTTTTAGTTCTATCTTATAACATTCCTTCACACACAATCCACATTCTAGCCATACTGGCTGGCAGGTGCTTCCTGAAGACGTCAACAATCCAAGGATGTGGGGGGAAAGGTTCACTCATATATTGCTGGTAGGACTGCAAATTGATGCAACCATTCTGGGAAGCAGTATGGAGATTCCTTAGAAAACTTGGAATGGAACCACAATTTGACTCAGCTATCCCATTCCTCAGTTTATACCCAAAGGACTTAAAATCAGCATACTACACTGACACAGCCAATGTTTACAGCAGTTCAATTCACAATAGCTAAACTATGGAACCAACCTAAATGCCCTTCAATAGATGAATGGATAAAGAAAAGGTGGTATATATACACAATGAAATATTACTCGGTCTTAAAGAAGAAGGAAATTATGGCATTTGCATGTAAATGGATGGAGTTGGAGAATATCATGCTAAGCAAAATAAGCCAATCCAAAAAAGACAAAGGTCAAATGTTTTCTCTGATATGTGGATGCTGATCCATAATGAGGGGTGGGGGGGCTAGGGAAGAATGGAGGAACTTTGGATTGGGCAGAGGGGAGTGAAGGGAGGGGAGGGGAGGGGAAGAAGTATGGAGGGTGGGAAGGATGATGAAATGAGATAGACATTGTGTACATGTATTATTGCATGAATGGTGTGACTCTGCATCATGTACAGCCAGAGAAATAAGAAGTTATGCTCCATTTGTGTACAATGAGTTGAGATGCATTATGCTGTCATGTATAACCAACTAGAACAACAACAAAAAGATGCCAACGACCAGCCTTTGTGTATGTCTGGTACTATGCCTGGGTGTTATTCCATAACCGCCTCTGTTTTGAAAATCTTAGCACACTTTAAGGGTTATCTCAACTGACACACTCAACAGAAAGCCCACTCTGAGTCCCGCAACTAACTACAATCCTCTCTGTGAACATCTCATATACTTGCTAAAAGACACTTGCTTCCATTTTCTCTTTACTGCTAAGATGTGTGATTATACACTGACTTTTTCTTCAATATGTATTTCATTAAGTAATACATATTGATAGACAATAAGCTCATTAACCTTACGAGATATTTCACTCAACTTATAGGCTCCCTTAAAAATACGTGAGTCCTTAAGATAGAATTTTTTTCAAATATTTGTAAGAGATTTACCCTTATAAAGTACATGCTTTTATTTAAGACATTGAAGGTAAGTTTTAGGGTCTATAAACCATATCCACTTTCTTGATTCTCAGTGTACTTCAGAATTAGTAGAGTAAAAACTAAAGAAATTAACACACATAATTTTAAAAATCAGTTCTACATCAATATTCTTGGTGATTTGGGTAGAGATATTTATTGGGGAATATTGCTACAATTTATGGATAAAGATGCGTATTTGCAGCAGAATGAAGGAATCTCCAAAACATCCATGTCTGAAGAACCCTTAAAGACACCTATAATCATTTGTACCATTAACTATAAGTTGAGCTAATTTAAACTGGCTTTCATTTGCATCTAAAATTTTTAAAGGCATTCTGTATTGTAAATAAATTCTTGAACACTAAATGTTCCTTAGTACTTCCTAAGGACACTGCTTTGCTGAAATAAAAGGAACCAACAGTTTTATTACTTACAAGCCTGACTTCAAGATATGATGATAACTGATTTGACAACTGTCTACTTTCAAAGTATTTCAGGTTTCCTAAAATAGCCACAGTCCACCTTGTGAAACCATACCATATACTATATGTGGATGGCAATGATTTAATTTTAGAATGATTTTCTGTTCTAAAAATGAAAAACTGTTTATAAAACAGCCAATGAGTATACATATTCTTCATTAGAATAAAAAAACACAGTAAGAGGAAGACAGAATATTCAAAATGGAAACTAAAACGGAAATATAACGAGGCCCATAAAAATTTCAGAGCTTTGGGCAGGATCAGCATTATTTACACTAAAAAATTATCACCAATCAGTATCACAACTTTCACCTAATATCACCAAGACAGAAAGTTAAAAATACACACAGCTTCAGTAATGTTTAGCATAATACTCCAGCGTGTTCATCACTTAACTCTACCTTCCTAGCATATAAGCCAGAGGTCAGCAACCACAGCCTTCAGGTAAATCTTCCCTGCTGCCTGTTTTTATAAGTTAAGTTTTACTGGAACACAGCCACACTAAATCATTAGGTGTCAACTGTGATTATTTTTATACTACAACATCAGAGTTGAGTAACTGTGACAAGATACCAATCTGAAATATTTGTGATCTGCCCTTTACAGAAGCCTGTCAACACTGGGAACAAACAGCTGCACATGAGTGACAGTGAATCCCTACTGCCTTCAACTCCCTTCAAATTATTGGAAAGCCTCTGGTCTGAGCCTCGGTAGGCCCTGAGACCACAGTGCAGCCATCCTATCCCATCATACCTTTTTCAAGTATTAAATTCTGAGTCTTGACACGATAAAAACAAGAGATTATAGTCAAGTATTTTTCTTAATTGCTAGGGATTTTTCTTGATTCTTTTTCAAGTATTTTTCTTAATTTCTCAGGGACTTAATAAATAAATAAATTTAGGGAAAACTATTTAGAAATAAAGCGCTAAGTCATTGAAAGAAAATAATATTTTATTAAGTTTAGGAAATTTTTTGAAGAGCTTAGATGGCTACTTACCACTTAGTGAAAGCACTGCAGTCTTTGCTAACCCTGAGACAGAGGGCGCATATGCTGCTGTGGAACTCTTACTGGAAAAGAACACGATTCCATTAAAATACAGGAATATGCTTCTCAGCCTTGGATCCCTACACTTCAGCTATTAATCTTGTTTTGTAAATTCTTTCCTCTATTACTTATAAAATATGCTTTCTGCTTTTATTTCTCATTTGTTTCAAATTCCATGCCTTAGGACACTTAGTCTATAAATTAAAGGCTTTTCCTTAAACTTTCATTTCATCAGAACCAGTTTTTCTTTTGATGTTCAGGAAACCCAGGTAAGATAGGTAAAATTTTCATAAAAATTACTTTTCTTTAGTCATAATCTCTTCTCTCCATGCATCCTAACGTTGCCCTATTGACCACGAACTCTAGTTGGATCTACTTCCCCAAACTACAGTTGAAACTCTGGAATGTTATCTTTAATAAAAGAAAAATATGTTTTTTCTGTAACATGTTATTTATCTTGAGACATGAATGCTTTTAAAGACATTTATATTTTCTTAAGATTACTATGCTTAAAGCATGGCAATTTAATTTGTGCTACTTCTCTCCTAATCTTAACTGTAATTTTGTCTCTTTGACTGAAAAAAATAAAACCAGACATTTACCTATTTGTCAGAATTCTCTTGTGACCACCTTCCTATAGCAACATTCCAGTGGCTTCTTTATATGTAGGAAAATAGCATTAACAGCAAATGGGTGTCCACACCCACTTAGCACTGAGGCTAAATAGGCCATCCAAAATGGCTCATGAGATAGTGCCACCCTCTCATAAATACATGGATTCCATGATGTTCTTACTCAGTGTCCTGCCAATATTCTTCCTCAAATGTCAAGATACCTACGTCTATGCAAATTGGGACACTTCCTTTTTTTTTTTTTTTTTTTTGACAGTTCTAAGGATTGAACTCAGGGCCCCTGAGCATGACAGCCAAGTGCTCTGCTACTAAGCTATATCCACAGCCCCAATTTTAAGTGTAATAATCTTTATAAATGAGAATATTTGACAGTCTTATTAAAAAAGCACACAAGATTAATTCTGAGTTTTATAATAATGTTAATGTTTCACAAAATATATACATGTGACTATAAAATCAAAAGTTAAAAATGAATAGCTAACAGGTCATACCTAGCACTTTTCTCTAAGTTGCCATATTTTGCATGAAAAGCTTGATTATTAAAAGACTGGCTTCGAATCAATTTGGATTTCTTGATTTCTTTGCCTAGAGTAATAAGCAGAAAAAAGGAAAATGCAATTGTTCAGTCCAGCCTAGTTGCCCCTCCCCCATTTCCTCCCCAAGCCCATAATTTTCAGTAAAACACAAATGGACTGAGTGTTCTTCCTAATTTGATCTGAATGGAGAAGAATCTCTTACCCACACTACCACTAAGAACCACCAAATGATTAACAGTAAAAGGCAAAAGATGTTTCAGGATAACATAGCTCATTTAGCAGTAAATTTTTCAAAAAAGACATAAAAAAATCACTTCTTACTTGTTGATGGGGTGCTAGAAGAGGGTCCAGGAACAGAGATGGGGATGCTCTTGGGCAGACTTTGCGTCAGTGTCTTAGTGTCTCTGCCTAAAACAAACTCTGTTTTAAACTTTATAATTTCCTCTAGTCCTTATGAATCTCCACAAATGTAAAATACAGAAAACAGGAACCCTAATTAAGCAGCACTCTTTTCCAAATATTTTATATATATCTCCATGTTTTCTTTGCTATTTAGTGACTAATTTCACAATCTCACAGCTTTTAACACCACCCCAAACTTTCCTCTGGAAGGATCTGAATCTTACACTGGCTGCTGCCATTTATTCATGTATCCCCAGTCTCTGTGCTACACCAAGCAAACGATTTTCACAAACAACTTACGATTTTCACAAACAACTTACGTTTCTTATCAAAGATCTTGTCACTCAGGGGCCTTCCATCATTCTGTTGCTTCTCCTTCTCTAATTGCTCCTGTTAGGAGAACAGAATCTCCATGTTAAAGGAAAAGCTGAAACAGAGTTAGGAAGTCATTCTGGTAAGAATTAAGCTTCTGAAATACAATTAGTTTGGAAAACTATCTTTAAAAGTGGGGTTTTTCCATATTTGTGTCTAAAGAATTTGCTGTCCTTTCAAATTTGTGCTCTTTTACAAATCTACAGTTTTGGGTTTACCCAGATTTAAAAAAAAAAAAAAAAACATTGAGTTTTGCATCACTGTTATGATGAGCCTTTATTTTCTAGAAGGTATTTACTGATGTTCATAAGCAAAACATGTTACTATTGGCTATTTCAATTTCTTCCTTTTTTTTCAAAACCAAAAAGAACAATCTCCATTTAGCTATTTCAATTTCTAATTTAAAAGGTTAAGAGGAAAGAAAATGGTCTATACAGAATTTTTCAGAAAATAGAGGAGGCAGGAATACTACCCATCTTGTTTTATAAGGCCAGAATAATTCTAATACCAAATATAACCCAAAAAGTTATTTAAAAATAAAATTATAAACCTATTTCACTAGGAAATCCATTAATACAGATGTAAAATTCCTTAATAAAAACATTAGCCAAAATAGAGAAAGGAAAGGATAACATGTCATCACCAAGTAGGTTTTGCCTCCAACACAAAATTGGTTTGCTATTTGAAAAATCAGTGTAATTCAATATATTAACAGAATAAAAGAGGAAAAAACTGATAAATTGGACTTTATAAAAATTAAAAATTTATGTTCTTCAAAAGAACATACTGTTAAGTAAATGAAAAGATAAACCACAGACTCCAAGAAAATATTTATAATATATATAATATGTAACTAACGATTGTATTTATAAAGCACAAAGAAATCTGACATCTCAATAATAATAAGAAACCATCCACTTTAAATTTTGAAATCAAATTTCATCAAGAGGCCAATAAATAAAAAGGATAGATGCTCAAAATCTTTAGGCACCAGGTATATACAATTTAAAACCATAATGAGATACCATTACATACCCACTAGTACAGCTACAGAAGCTTTACTGTAATATCCCCAAACTAGAAGTAACCCAAGTATCTGTTAAAATGTAAATACACAAGCATATGCATAATATAGAATACTACCCCAAAATAAAGAGGAATGACTTATTGATACATATAATATGGATAAATCTGAAAAACCATTACACTGATAGAAAGAAGAATGACAAATGATTCAATTTATATAAATTCTAGAATGCAACTATATAGTGTTAGAAACTAGATCAGTGGATTCTAGAGACTAGAAGAGATGATTCGAATTACCAAGAGGCATCTGAAAACATGGGAGAATGAAAATGCTTGGTGCTTTGATGGTGGTAATGGGGTCAAGGTTAGGTCCACATGTTAAAACTCATCAAACTATGTATTTTAAATATACGCAGTTAATTTTAATGTCAGTTTTACTGCTATATAGTAAGGTTTTTTTTAAGGCTCTCAAATGTAGTTTTTTTTTTTTTTTTGCCAGTTCATGAAAGAATAGATTTCAGAAAACCAAGACCCTTCTTAAGACACTAGGAAGAAAAGAAGTAATATGATAAAAGAAAATATTTTTAAGTTTAATAAGAAAGCACAGTTAACACTTCTCAAAAAAGAGCACGTGTGTATGTTTGTTAAAAACAATAAAGCATACCATTTCCAAAAGAAGTAGTTCTTCTCTTTCCTTCTCTTGATCCAACAAATCTTTTTCATAAAACTTTTTCTGAAACTGTAACAACATGGCCAACATTCATGGTGACTTTGCGCCTGTGTTTAAACCTTTCTTTCCATATAAGGTAAAGAGAGTTCACTTACAGCATCCATAGACATTTCCATTCTGTCCAATTCTAGTACAGTCTGGAAAGGAAGTTTTTAGAATTATTCAATAGTAACTAAACTCAAGCAATCAACCGTTCCTCAGAGACTCCTTTCCTAGGAGGTTCAATGGGAAGACTACCACACTGCAGGAGAGCTGAAGAGAAAACTCTGCAGTTCTACCCA
This sequence comes from Ictidomys tridecemlineatus, assembly GCF_052094955.1. Lineage (NCBI taxonomy): Eukaryota > Metazoa > Chordata > Mammalia > Rodentia > Sciuridae > Ictidomys > Ictidomys tridecemlineatus. Next base: position 114,107,152 of record NC_135481.1, on the reverse strand, counting down.
GTTCTACAGTTTCAATCAACCTCTGTGTATTAGCACCAGGATCCACTTTAACTTTCTGAAGTGTTTAACATTAAGAGGAACAAGTCTAGAGGCTTTAAACACTAAATTCAATTTAATTAATTCCTAACTCCCAGTGCCAATCTTTTCTGAACTTCAAGAAATAGAACACAGTTTTTGAAATATTAAAAAGTTTCTTAGCTAAATATACATGGAGCACGCTCTCAGTTGGATTAAAATCCTTAGGTCCTTTCCACAGAGACTGTTTATCATTTCAGGAGTCTGACCAATAGAAAAGGCTTTGCTCTGAAAGTTCTTTCTTAAATAGAGATATCTTTCAGGATACACCAGTCTGAAAACATAATTCTAATCAAATAATGGTCAATCTAATCCATGGTTCTATTTCTGACAGAGAACAGTTCTCCTAAAATTTATTCTACAAAAGTAACCCTAATGACCAAAGTAAATTTATACATTCATAAACTTAAAGCTATCTATTGTCAACATATAAGATTTAGTTGATACTCTATTTGATCAAATTTATAAAAAATGTATGTTTCATTACATGAAATATCCCTTTTTAGACAAAATTACTTTCCATATTAAAAACCTAGTTACAGTAAGCTATTCCATTTTTATCCCCAAGCTTGGTGCAGCTCCCTCAGTTTCCCGAATTAATGATACCTCAGTTTGATCAGTGTTAACTACAGAATTTCATGAGACAGATTAACCTCATTATGAAAAATATGCTTAAAATAAAAGCTTCACTCCAGAATAATCCATTGTGGATTAACAATCCACTAATTTAATTACATTATTATTGTACCTACTTTTGGAGGTAGCTTATAACATCTCTCTTTTTTTCCAGGTTCAAAATATTTTGTACATATTGATAGGATTTGTTGTTACATATTCATTCATGCATACAATATAGCAATATAATATGGCCAATATCACTCCCCAGCATTTCCTCCCTCCTTTCCTCTCTCCCTCCCTGCTTCCTATCATAGTCTCTTTCCTCTACTGATCTCCCTTTGATTTTTAGGAGATCCACCCCACCTTATAATATCTCTTGAATTAATAACTTCTTTTGGAAAAGTAACTCTCTCACGTTTATTATTTTGACAAGTTAAAATAATTATACTTAAATAGTAAAGACAGACGTGTCTGGCAGAACCAAATGTGCATGCATGTGTGTGTTTAAATCTAGCTGCATGTCTAACTTCAGGTGTTGCTGGTTATTTCTATTGAGGAAAGAGGAATTCACATTTCAGTAAATTATTCTACTAATTAATAACTGAGTTATCAAATCACTTTATTAAAAAGTTCCTTATGACACCTGGCAACAATCTTTAGAATAAAAGGGGGAAAAAAATCACAGGATTTTCTTTTTTTCTTATCAATGATGCTAATCTATTTAAAACATTAACAAATTAATTTCTCACACAAAAAATAAATGCACAAAAACTGTTCTAAATGTCACATTCAGCTTCATAAAAGTAACTACTTTAATTCAGTTTGATCTTATAACAGATAAAAGTCATAACTCTCATTTCATGAGTTTCCAGTTATATATTCAGCAAAAAGGTTTTGAAAACTACAAAGTATTTTAAGGTTTGAGTTTACTAACCCAAATACTAATTGTTTTAGTTTTCCAATATTCCCAAACAATCCACATAATAAGACCTCATACTGAAACAAAACAACACAAAACAAAAATAATAAATGTCACACTATTTTAAAAGAAATATGGTTGAGGGGGTCAATACCAGCCCTTGGTTCAAGTCTTGGCTCTGCCACTTACTAACACCATCTGCAGCAGAAGCAGAATTTCCAGATCAAGGACTTTTGAAAAGTCAAGCTATCCACTGAAGTAATCCAGAGGCCCTTCCAAGTCTGTTTCTATAAGATGTGACTTTCTTAATTTTACCAAAATTTTACTGGAATATAATCACTTATAAGAAAAATTTATAAGCTCCTCTGGAGATTATACACTATAAATAAAAGCGCAATATCTCACAGCCCTTCAGAAGGAACTTTCATATCCAGTTGTGTAGCACACACCAACCAAATCATTTACTAATTACTACTTTAGCAAGGGTATAAATATCATAACATACTGCTCTCCTGTCAAGCTAAAGTAGTAAAACTATGCTTAATACTATGTGAATGCAAAAAACAAAGACTGTGGCAAAAAGAACACTCACTCTCTTCACAATAGCCAGGACATCTTTGTCTTTTTCCTGGCACAGCAGTTTTCGCACACACATTTCTAGCTGCTGAAGTAGATGCTTATCTGCAGGAATCTTCAGAGTTGACTTGACTTTGGGTAACAGATAGCAAAGTTTCATTCTGTAATAAATTAATATTTATAATGAATGGTTCAATGAAGAATAATAGTAACATAGAACAAAGAAAATCCGAGTTTGAGATAACCTGAGAATCATTTATTCATGCAATAAATGTTTATGAAGTATGTTTTATGTGTCTGAAATTCATTATTCTGATACTGAGATATGAAAAGGAATAAAACCAATAATATTCTTTCCTCTTGAGGAATTCACATCCCAGTATGAGGATATGAAAGAGAGAATAAACAAATGTGCACAATTTTTTCTGATAGTTGCTTAAGTGCTACAGAGAAACAAATGAGGGAAACAAGAAGAGGAGGGTGGTTCAACTTTAAAGCAGGCGGTGAGAGAGGAGATCAATGAGGATTTCACTGCAGATATAGCATTTAACCAAAGACTTAAAAAGTAGCAGAATATGAGCCATGTAAGTATCTGGAGAAGAGCATTACAGGGACCTTGCCTCTGGTGTTGCCCCAATTAGTAAGCGGTCCACCTGAGCAAACAGGCTTTGTGTAGAAACAGTCAAAGAGAGATTAGCAGGAGACCTCACAGCAGTGACAAGAGGCCAGCTTGTGGCTCTTCAGGTCACTGTAGACAGACTACCTTCTATTTTGAGTGCAGTAAGAAATATCATATCATCTGGCTGCTGTTTTGAGATTAGACTGTAGGTGGTAAAGGAGAAAAGAGAAATGAGAGGCCTTTGTAAGAGCTGCTGGTCTAATGCACCAGACAGGCAGCAGCAGAGGGGTTAGAAGTAGCTGGATTCTATATATATTTTGCAAGCAGCGGGATATGCTGAGATACTTCATGTAAAAAAAAAAAAAAAAAAAAAAAAAAGGAGTTAAAATTTTGACCTGAGCAAGTAAAAAGATGAACCGGTTATTTACTGAGATGAAAAAGACTGCAGAAGGAGCAAAGCAAGTAAGAAAGATCAGGACTGAATTCTGAACAGATTCAATCTGAGAAGCCTATTAGATAAGCAATGGAAATGCCACATGGGCTGTTGTCCAGGTAGATGTCCTTGCAGGAGATAAAGTCATACATCCTCAGCAGGTGATGGTCACACCCTGAGATCTGAGAGATTACCAAGGTGCTAAGTGCTGTGAGAGAAAAGAGAGATGAAAGAAAGCACACCCAGTCTAGACTAGATTTACGAGAAAGACCCAGGAGGCTGAAGAATGCTGAGGAGGAGGAGGTAACCTGGGAAGACTGCCTTCCCAGGAGGAGATGGCTCAGAGGAAACCCTCTCTTTGCAGAACTCCATCTCCTCAGCCAGAGCCTATCTGGGGCAGGGATGCTGGGCCACTGTCTCTCTCACAGCTGCTGGATTCACTCATTCATCTGTGAATGAATTTATTTCTACTGCAAGCTTTGAGACAGCTAAATCTCATTTTGAGAGTTTCTAGGATGCTTTCTCAGCAGAATCTTCAGTTGAGAAGTCTTCAGATATGACAAAATTTTCTGTTCATGACTCAAAAAAGGTAATGTAGGTCTTTCTTTAGAATGCTCAGCATGGCAGCAATACTAATCTGTGACAAGTTTATTTAAACCCATAATTTGTTTAGCAAATCCAAGAGATAAAAGAAAAAAAATCACATTATATTCCCCAGATTTGCAGACTCTAAAATTATTGACACCTCACTCAGCACTCACCACGGATGCTAGTGACACAAAACCAAGGAGTCCCAGGGCCCCAGGAGAAGGCATTTCATTTCTGGCAGCTGAGGAGAGGCTTCTTTGAATACCAACAGGGTTTTCCTAGCCTTAATATTATCTAAACTCAGTTAATTTAGGTAAACATTTAAACATTCACTTATGGAAGGATAAAAACACTCAATAGTCTATGCATGCTTTATTGTTTTTTTTTCCCAAGGAATGTCTAGAAACATATTCAGCAGAAGCTACGAAAGGCTCAGTAATGGTTATCTCTGTAAGAATCCTGGGCCCATAAGTTTATCAAATTCTTGAGATTAAGAACCACACATTTCTGGTAAGCAAAGTTCTTTGTGTAAATTATTAAAATTCCCAATTCCTTCCTATGAATTAGGTACTCAGAAAATCAATGCACAAAGATGCCTTCTAATTTGCCCAAAGACACCCAGCCAGTATAGAGGGGCAATCTCAGCTCAGGCATGTGGCTCCAGAAACAATCCTCCTAACCTACACAATCCTACCACTCTGGGCTGTGATAGCCTTCACTCTATCTGCACATCTCTACAGCACTGGGTAAAGGCTTTGGTACCCAAAAGCCAGGTAACTGGACCCATCTTTGACTGACAGCTGCCCAGGCAGAAGAGTGAGGACCAAGACAAATTCCTATGCAATGATCTCCTACTTCCCCAAATTGATGAAGTGATATTTGATTAAGCACTTGATTTCTGAACTGGCAGATGGCTCTTAAGAGTCTGCACTGCTGTTAGTCATACTGACCAAAGTACAGATGACTCATTTTCTTTTGAATTATTTTTGTCAACTGCTTTTATAAGTGATGATTTATCACATGCAAAATTTATCTGTTTTTCTAACTCAAAAAACAGATATGAAATATTTAGAAATTAATCTAACAAAAGAGGTGATAGATCTACAATGAAAATTATAGAACACTGAAAAAAAATTGAAGATGACTTCAGATGGAAAGACTCCCTAACATTCTTGGACAGGCAGAATTAATATTGTCAAATGGCTATGTTACCAAAAGCAATATATGGATTCAATGCAATCTCCATCAAAATACCAATGATATTCTTCACAGAACTAAAAAAGAGTCCTAAAATTTATTTGGAAGAATAAAAGACTCAAAATAGCCAAAACAAAAAGAGCAATACAGGAGGCATCAAAATATCTGATCTCAAATTATACTACATAGCCATAGTAACAAAACCAGCATGGCATTGGCATCAAAACAGACACAAAGACCACTGAAATAGTACAGAAAACACAAAGGCAAACCCACACACATAGAGCCATCTGATACTTGACTAAGGTGCCAAAAACTATATGTTGGAGAAAAGATACCTTTTTAACTAATGGTGCTGGGAAAACTATATCCTTATGTAGAAGAAGAACTTTGATCCTTATCTCTCTCACCTTGCACAAAAATCAACAAAATGGATTAAAGACTCACAATTGTTAGAAGAAAACATAAGGTCAATACTCCATTGCTTTGTATAAGCAACAACTTCTTTAATAAGACCCCTAAGCTTAAGAAATAAAACTAAGCATCAATAAGTAGGAAGGCAGTATATAAAAAGCTTCTGAACAGCACAGGAAATAGAACGTGAAGAGAGAGCCTACAGAAAGGGAATGGCAACATACCTTACATTTGCTACTGGATCATGTGTCAGTTCAATAGCAGGCAGAAAGAAATATTTACAGAAAAATGATTTGGAAAAGATTTCTATGATAAATTCACAGGTGTCCAAAAATCGAAGCCTATTCCAGTAACTTTTTCCTTGACCAAGTTCTAAAACAACAAAAAAAGTAAGTTAATTTTTCCTACATGAAATTATGCATGACAATGTTAAACACACAAAATCTGTGTCAAGTTTATTTAAACCCATAATTTGTTTAGCAAATCCAAGAGATAAAAGAAAAAAAATCACATTATATTCTCCAGATTTGTAGATTCCAAAATTATTGACACCTCAAAAATCAGCAAAATGTTTTATTCATATTGTATTAAATGCCACAAATATTAATTATTAAAAGACCAGGTCTACTATTTTTTGATCATTCACTATATCCTAAGTACTTAACACAAGATATCTCATCTAACCCTGAAAAACTATCCAATGGGATGCACATACTTACCCCTCCTAAAATATACGAATGTTAGTGCTAGCTAACATTCAGAGAGGCTAAAATCTGCTAGAATTAAATATAGGATTATATAACTTCAAATCTTTTAATAATCCATAACATATTCTTATTTCCTTAAACATGCTTTGAGAAGATCAAGTTCTACTTTTTGTATAAATGTTCAGAAGAAAAGTTCTTAATATTAAAACCAAATAGAATCTTCTTGCAAACTAAAACATTCTGAATGAAAACTGAGTTACAACAGGCCTCAAGAAGAAAGATTAAAGAGTACTGAAAATAATTTTTCTCAAATGGAATTTTATAAAAGTACTCTTTTTTTTTGAAAAATAGCAATGCTTAAAATGGCAAGTTCCAATAACGAGAAAATCCCATTACTGTTCAATAAGTAAGAGTCAAATATTCAATGAATAGCAAATTCACTAAGCTTTTGTAGGTATGTGCCATTATTTTTAGAATTAACACTTTAACTAAAGGTTTATGCCTTCACTTTAGCCCTTAACAAATTAAAATGAATTTGCATTTGTTATATGACTTAGTTTTTTAAGACAGTAAAACCATCTAAACTCACTAGACGCATATTTATTCAAGGGGAAAAATATTTTCTACTAATTCTACTAATATTGAAAACAAATTACAAAATAAGTGATTAGGTTAATAAATATTTTATTCATATTTTAGTACCAAATAATGTTTCATCAAGGAAAGAACAAGCATTTCAACATAAATTTACATATTTTGACTTCTTAAATGTTGAAATTCACAAGAAGGCTCCAAGTAATTACTATTTTCATTCATCGCAGATCTGATCCTGCCATAAAGATTTTCAAAATAAACACAAATTAATCGACAAAACTAAAATGAATGCACACACTAGACAATTACCAACATTTGCCTATTGGTGAAACAATACTTAACACAATTCATATTTAATTAAAGCCCATTGATTTGGTTACTTTCTGTTTTTTTGTTTTCAAAATAAGTGACAATCATCACTTACGTTCAATTAATTTTTGAATGACCTCATGTCTCTGTTCTTGCTTACGGTTATATCGTAGAAAAACACATAGAGTTCGTGAAGCTGCCTTTTGGACAGGTAAGACATTCTTAAAGAAATAAATAAGAAATATAATTACACTATAACCTAATACATTTTCTTAATAATTTGCCCCCACCAAATCAATTCTAAGTTAGTAACTAAAAGAGGAGTCTTCACTCGCTTTTCAAATCACTGAATTTACATCCTTCTAGAAGAGTCTTCCTAATTTAATGTTAAAATCACTCAGGCAAATCAACTAATACAACACAGTGCAAAGTTATGGTAACACAGTCATGTTCAATCATCTAAGTTTGACTCTCATTTCCTTGTTACATCATCTTAGATGACATGTTCCTCAGATATGGCTCAGTTCCCCATTTCCTAGATTCTGTCACTCATTCATTCAACAAACATTTGCTAAAACATTTGTCAGATATATCACCCAAAATGTCCCACTCATTCTAAAACAAAAAGGTAGAGACCCAAAGGTCAGGTCCACTCTTCCATCTTTCTGGTTCTTCAACCTCAGCATCATTCACTACAATCTCCGGCCCATGGGACAAAGCTTAAAATCCAAAGGGCCCATGTCAATCACTCTTACCAGTATTCCAACACCTCTGTCCTTTGAATTCCTCCTCACATCACTGAAGAGAACCTTAACTCTAAATGAATTCAATCACTTATTTAGTGGGTTTTATTCAAACCACATATTAGAGAAAAATCTCTCAACCAGATATAAATTCAAAATCACCATCCTGAATTATACATAAAATATCACAATATTCAATGATTGAATATTGAGACAATTACAGTGGGAATCCTTGAAATTCAAGCAGAATCAAGTGCCCCACTGCTGAGACACCAATGCCTGCCAGTCCAATCCCCTTCACACATGCCATTCCACTCTACTAGGTACCATTTCATGCTGAATGTAAAAAGAAGATACCTGCTATGACTTAGAACAGAAATCTTGAAAAAGATAAATAATCAGAAACATAAGTGGCTTAAAATGAATTTTACATAAATAGGGAACTAAATAAAAGCACATTATTCTTTTGGGTATAATGAAATAATTTCAAGTGCATATACACTAGTCACATGAAAATATATACACTTTACAACTCATACATAATATATACCTTATAATATAAGGTAAATATCCTTAGGGGTCAGAAATCAAAGACAAACATAATATCATGTCAAAAAAACATAAAAGCCATCTTGAAGTTGTGACAATTTAAACATGAAGAATAATGACTGCAACAAAGATATCATTTAATGTTTAAAAAAGAGTCTGAAGAGAGAAACTCAGAGAGAGAAAACCAAAATCAAAATTGACTTATCACCTTTACAAGTGGTCACTGCACCAAGTCTTAGTTCTGAAATTTGAAAATTAGATGGGACGAATTCAGATTCCATCCTGATTTTACCTGTTTTCTCAGGGTAACCAAATACCCATGTGGATGAGGGAAAGCACTTCTTCATAGAAGAATACCATTAATGAGGCCTAAGAAACGATGGAATTTTTAAAAATCACTCATTTGCAAGTTCTAATAAAGTAATTCAAGCAAGGGTGATCAATGGGTGCTAAAATTATTGAGTCAAGACTGATGAGAAACTGGGTATTCAGAGGGTTGAAGAATCAGTTGCAGACTGCAGTACAGACCACAGTGGTAGAAAAAACTAGCTTTGCATAACCACTCTTAGCTCACCAACAGTGGAACAATCACCCAGACTTAATCTAATGTAAAATATACAATAGCACCTCTAAAGTTTCCTTGCCAAAAAATGCTTAACCTGAATCACAGCAAGCCCTCAGGTCTAACTCGTGGTTTACAAGGAACACAGATAAGCAGCAATCCAACAGATAATAAGCTAGAATATTCTACAGCACAACCACCCAGTCCCTTCTACAATCTATGTCATGAGCAAGTGGAGAGGGACAGGGAGACTCTTCTAGATGAAATGATAATTCAGAGGGCAGAGAATGTAGCTCTGTGGGAGAGCACTTGCATAGAATGGATAAGGATGTGGGTTCTATCCCAAGCACCCCCACCAGCCCCCCCCAAAAAAAAAGAGAGAGAGAAGGAAAATTGAGAGATATAACAATCAAAGGCAAGGTACAGATCTTAACTGGATCCTATATGAAATAAAATAATCAAAAAGTTCACTTGGGAGATATTTGCTAAGCTATTAATATGCTGAGAGCCATAGCCCAGTCAATTTTGCCAGTGGTTGAGAGGTGACCAGCAAGCCATTGAGATGATAATGGTTATGTTAAGCTGTGTATTCAATTGTATATTAGACCCCTGCTGTCCACCTGCTACTTTGGAGTTCTCTCGAGGATTCCCGGAGAGTTCCCATTGGTTGGGGAAGTATGGGAGGAGGGATTTCTGGTTGGTGTGTAGTGTGTCCCCAGAGAAGGCCATGTGCCTGGCGTTCACCGGAGTGCGGAGAATAAAGGAGTTCCTGTTTTGAACCTACAAGGTTGTGTGGCGGCTAGGTTATTTTGTGCCCAGCCAAACTGTGGCATTAATATACATTAAATATTAAGTAATATTAAAGAATAATTATGAATGTTGTCAGATGTCCTCAGTAGAATGTAAATTGAATAAGAATAGGTCCTTTGCTTTTTTGTTCACTATATTATATTCCTGGCACCTAGAATAATGCTTGTCACATAGTAAGGACACTATAAATTTTGTTGAATGAATGAATAGATGAATGAGTATTATAAGTATGGTACTAAAAATATAAATGTCTTTATGTATCCTGTTTGAGCACAGAAAACATGCTAAAATAATTGTGTATTTGCTTTAAGTGTGGAATTATCTCCTTGTAAAGGAGAACAGTAAAACATATCTCTCAGCCAGGAATGGTAGTGCATGCCTGTAATCCCACTGACTAGAGAGACTGAGGCAGGAGGACTGTGAGTTCAAAGCCAGCCTCAGCAACTTAGTAAGTCCCTAAGCAACTTAGCGAAACCCTGTCTCTAAATAAAATATAAAAAAAGGCTGGGGATGTAGCTCATTGATTAAGCCCCGCTGGTTTCAATGCTTGATACCTAAAAATATATATTCATTATATATATATAATACATATATATAATATATAAATTAATTAATTATGTATATCACCCTTAAAAGCACTCATTCACATTCTACATTGTAAGTTATTTCTCTTTCCTGAAGCTAACAATTCAGAATATTTATATATTCTTTTCACATCCTAAACACAAACATGCCAACTGTATAATTAGGTTGAAACCAACAATTAAAATCAAGCTTCATTTTACTTATAATCTCCTATTAATGTACTTATTTATATTTGATTACTTCTTCTACCATCCCTGTATTAGAGTTGCTTTATTACCTAAAATATTGTATATTTTGAGAAGAAAGTGTATTCTCTGTTGTTGTATGAAATATTCTATAGAGGTCTATTATGTCCATTTGATTTCTGTTATTTTTCAGGTCCAAAGAGTTTTTACTGAGTTTATAGCTGCATGACCTACTTAATGTTGAGAGACATGTATTGAAATCACCCCATATTATTGTACTGGGGCCTATGTGAGGCTTCAAGTGGTGTCTCTTTTATATAATCAGAGGTACCCATGTTCGAGGCATAAATATTTGTTATTGCTACATCTTCTTGGTGGATTGTTCCCTTTCCACTATGAAGTGATCTTCTTCATCTCTTCTCATTAATCTTGGTGTCAGATCTGCTTTCTCAGATGAGAGTAGCTATTCCTTTTTGTTTTCTATTTCCATTTGCATTGTATATCAATTTTTATCCTTTCACTTTCAACCTGTGGCTGCCTTTGCCTATAAAGTGCATCTCTTGCTATCAACATAGTTGGTCTTGTTTTTTAATCCATTCTGCCAGCCTATGTCTTTTAACTGGAGAATTGAGACCATTTACTGTCAATGTTATTACAGAGAAATGCTTATTAATTCCTGCCATTTTGATGTATTTGTAATGTTTAATTTGGTCCAGCTTCTCATTTGCTTAGTAACTCTTCAAATAATATTTGTTCCTTTGAGAATTCTGGGGTTCTTCTGTGTGGAGTATTTGATCCTTTGAGAACTCTGGGGTTCTTCTGTGTGGAGTATTTTGTTAAGTAAATTCTCTAGTATCAGCTTTCTTCTCGTGAATTCTTTTCATTTATACTTATTTGGAAGGTTTTTTCCTTCTTCAGATCTGAAGGAGAGTCTTGCTTGACATAGCCATCTTGACTGACAGTTATTTTTGTTTAGGACTTGGAACACAACATTCCAAACCATTCTGGCTTTTAGAGTTTGTGCTGAGCAATCAGAAGTGATTCTGATAGGCTTGCCTATAAAACTATCTGATATTTTTTCTTCTGAGGCTTTTAGAATTTTAGCCTTATTCTGCATGTTATGCATTTAATTATAATGTGTCAGGGAGAGGTTGTTTTTTGACCTTGTCTATCTGGGGTTCTGAATGCCTCCTGTATCTGGATGTCCATCTCATTCTCAAGGTTTATTTGGAATATGTTCTGTTATTATTTCCCTGAAGAGGTTATCAATTCCCTTAACTTGCACCTTGAAAACTGCTTTAATTCCAATGATTTTTAAATTTGTGCTCTAAGTGCCCCAGAGTTCCTGAATACCCAGATCATAGTTACTTATTTTCTTGTTTTTTAATGCATCTGAATGTTCAGGGTGGCCACATTATCTTCCACATGGTCTACTCTATTAGAGGCACTTACCACTGAACATTTTTATTTATTGTATTTTTCATTCCCAAAATTTCTGTTCAGTTCTTTTTTGAAAAAAATTATTTTTTTAGATATATATGATGGTATATTTTGACATATTATACACATAATACATAACTTATTCTAATTAGAATCCCACTTTTATGGTTGTACATGATATGGAGTTTCACTGGTCATATTCATATATGAACATAGGAAAGTTATGTCTGATTCATTCTACTGTCTTCCCTCTTCCCATCTCCCCTCCCTTTCTCCCCTTTATCAAATCCAATGAACTTCTATTCTTCTCTCTCTTACCCTTATTGTGAGTCAGCATCCACATACCAGATAAAATATTCAGCCTTGGGTTTGGGGGGGATTGGCTTATTTCACTTAGCATAATAGTCTCCAGTTTCATCCATTTACTGGCAAATGCCATAATTTCATTCTTCTTTATGGATGAGTAATATTCCATTTTGTGTGTGTGTGTATGATTGTGTGTGTGTGTATATATATATATATAAATGTGGTACACACACACACACACACAATTTTCTTTATCCATTCATCTGTTGAAAGGCACCTAAATTGGTTCCATAGCTTGGCTATTGTGAATTGAGCTGCTATAAACATTGATGTGGCTGTGTGACTGTAGTATGCTGATGCTAAGTCCTCTAGGTATATGCCAAAGAGTGAGATAACTGGGTCAAATGGTAGTTTCATTCCAAGTTTTCTGAGGAATCTCTTATACTGCTTTCTGGAGTGGCAATTTTCAGGCCCACCAACAATGTATGAGTGAACCTTTTCCCCCACATCTCCACCAACATTTATTGTTACTTGTATTCCTATAATTGCCATTCTGACTGGAGTAAGGTGGAATTTCAGTATAGTTTTATTTGCATTTCTCTGATTGCTGGATATGTTGAACATTTTTTCATATATTTGTTGGTCATCTGTATTTTTTCTTTTGTGTAGATCCTGTTCGGTTCTTTTGCCCATTTATTGATTGGATAACTATTTTGGGGTTTTTTGGGGAGGGGTTGGAGGGTTTTTTTGGGGGTGGGGGTTAAGGGTTTTTTTTATTATTCTTTGTATATCCTGGAGATTAATGCTTTATCTGAGGTACAGGCGGCAAAGATTTTGTCCCATTCTGTAGGCTCTGTCTTCGCACTCTTGTTTCATTTGCTGTAAGGAAGCTTTTTAGTTTGATACTATCCCATTTATTGATTCTTGATTTTACTTCTTGTGCTTTAGGATTTTTACTGAGGAAGCTGGTTACTAACCTGACATAATGGAGAATTGGGCCTACATTTTCTTCTAGTGGTGCAGGGTCTAATAGTGTAAGATGAGAGATAGGGATTAAATTTCATTCTATCATATATGGATTTATAGTTTTTCTAGCACCATTTGTTGAAGAGACTATCTTATCACCAATGTATTTTATGGCACTTCTGTCTAGGATGAGATAGCTGTATGTATGTGGGTTTGTCTCTGTCTTGTATTCTGTTCATTATTCTTCATGTCTGTTTTTGTACTATCACCCTATAATATAAATTAAGGTCTGGTATTGTGATGCCTCCAGCTTCAATTTTCTCACTAAGAATTTCTTTGGCAATTCTGGGCCTCTATTTTTTCCAAATAAATTTCATGGCTGATTTTCTATTTATATGAGGAACATCATTGGAATTTTAATAGGAATTGCATTAAATCCATATAGTGCTTTTGGTAGTATGCTCATTTTGATTATATTAATTCTGCTTAACCAAGAACATGGGAGATCTTTCCAAATTCTATGGTCTTTTTCAATTTCTTTCTCTGTTTTTTTGCAGTTTTTACATTGTAGAGATCTTTCACGTCTGATTTTTAGGTTGATTCCCAATTTTTTTTTTTAGGCTATTGTGAATGGGATAGAAATACAATTGATTTATGGGTGTTAATTTTGTATCCTGCTACTTGCAGAATTCATTTGAGGTCTAGTAGCTTTCTGGTGAAGTTACTTGAGTCTTCTAAATATAGAATCATGTCAGCAACTAGGGATAGTTTAAGCTCTTCTTTTCCTATTTGTATCCATTTAATTTCTGTCTTTTGCTTAATTTCTCTGGTTAGGGTTTCAAAAATTATGTTGAATAGAAATGGTGAAAGGGGACATCCTTCTCTTACTATGGTTTTTAGAGGAAATGCTTTCAGTTTTTCTTCATTTAGAATGATGTTGGCTTTGGGTTTGTCATATATTGCTTTTACAATGCTGAGGTATGTTCCTATTATCCCTAGTTTTTCTAGTGTTTTGACCATGGATGGATGCTGTATTTTGTCAAATCCTTTTTCTGCATCTACTTAGATAATCATGTGAGCCTTGTCTTTAAGTCTGTTGATGTGATGAACTACATCTATTGATTTCTATATGGTGAAACAACCTTGCATCTCTGGGATGAACCCCATTTGATCATGGTACACTCTCTTTTTTAAAATGTGTTTTTTGTGTGCAGTTCACCAGAATTTTAATAAGAACTATTGCATCTATGTTCATTAGGAATATTGGTCTGAAGTTTTCTTTCCTTATGTGTCTTCATCTGGTTCTGGTATAGGATGATACTAGCTTCATAGAATGAGTTTGGAAGGGTTCTCTCTTTTTCTGTTTCACAGAATAATTTGAGGAGAACAGGTGTAAGTTGTTCTTTGAAGGTCTCATAGAACTCAGCTGAGAATCCATTCAGTCCTGGGCTTTTCTTTGTTGGTAGCTTTTGATGGCATATTCAATTTCATTGCTTGAAATCGATCTGTTTAGATTTTCTACGATTCTGATTCAGTGTGATCATGATTCAATTTGTGTAAGTCATATGTCCCTAGAAATTTGTCAATGTCTTCATGATTTTCTATTTCTTTGGGAATATAGATTTTCAAAATAGTTTCTGACTATTCTCTGTATTTCAGTAGTGTCTGTGGTGATATTTCCTTTTTCATAATAAATTTTAGAAATTTGAGTCTTTTTTCATAAGCTTGGCTAAGGGCTTATCAATTTTAATTATCTTTCAAAGAAACAACTTTTTGTTTCATTGATTTTTTAAAATTTTGTTTGTTTCAATATCATTGATTTCAGCTCTGGTTTTAATAATTTCCTGTCTTCTACTGTTTTGGATGTTGATTTGTTCTTCTTTTCATAGGGCTTTGAGGTGTACTGTTAATTATTTGGTGACTCTCTATTCTTTTGAAGAATGCACTCAGTGCAATGAACTTTCCTCTTAGAACTACCTTTGCTAATGTACCAAAGATTTTGGTATATTGTGTAGCTAATCTCATTTACATGTATTTTTTTATTTCATCCCTGATTTCTTCTGCTATCCATCATTCATTCAATACTGTGTTATTTAGTCTCCAAAGTTAGAGTAACATTTTTTATTTTATTGTTGATTTCTAATTTCATTCCATTATGATCTTATAGGATACAAGGTATTATCTCTATTTTTTGTGTTTACTAAAAGTTGTTTTGTGGCCTAAGATATGCTCTATTTTAGAGAAGGATCCATGTGCTGCTGAGAAGAAAGTATATTCTGTCATCGATGGATAAAATATTCTGTATATCCTCTTAAGTCTAAACTATTAATTCTATTTTTTAGTTCTATAGCTTCTTTATTTAGTTTTTGTTTGGAAGATCTTTCCAGTGATGAGAGGCATGTAAAGTCACCCCGTATTATTGTGTTGTAATTCTTGAAATAGAGAAAGTTTGTTTGATGTATGCAGATGCTCCACTGTTTGGGGAATAAAGGTTTACAATTATTGTGTCTTGATGATATATAATTCACTTAAGAGTATGTTATGGCCTCTTTTTTTGTCTCTTCTGATTAATTTTGGCTTGAAGTTCACTTTATCTGATATTAGAATAGAAACCCCTGCTTGTTTATGAGACCCATATGAATGATATGATTTTCCCCTTCCTTTTACCTTCAGTCTGTGGATATATTTGCCTATGAGATGAGTCTCTTGGAGACAGCAAATTGTTGGGTCTTGTTTTTTATTCCAATCTACCAGTCTATGTCTTTTGATTGATGAATTTAAGCTATTTACATTCATTGTTATTATTGAGATATGATTTTTATTCCTGTCATTTTGATTTATTTCTGGTTTTTATTTGAGCTAGATTCTCCTTTGATTGACTATTCTTCTAGAGTAGCTCCTCCCTTTGCTGGTTTTTCACTTTTATTCTTCATTTTTTCTTCATGAAATATCTTATGTTTTATACTTCAGGCTTTCTAGTTATAAACTCTTTTAACTTTTGTTTCTCATGGAAGGTTTTTATCACATTGTCAATTCTGAAGCTTAATTTTACTGGTTATAGTATTCTTGGTTGGCACCATTTTTCTCTCAGAGCTTGGTATATATTATTCCAAGACCTCCTAGCTTTGAGGGTCTGAGTTTAGAGACCAGCTGAGATCTGTATTGGTTTCCCTCTAAATGTTACCTGTTTTTTTTCTCCTATAGCCTTTACAATTCTATCCTTATTCTGTATGTTAGGTTTTTTTCATAATAATGTGTCTTGGGGTGGGTCTGTTATAATTTTGTATATTTGGGGTTCTCTATGCCTCCTGTATTTGATTTCCTATTTCATTGTTAAGATTTGGGAAATTTTCAGATATTATTGCATTGAAAACATTGTACATTCCTTTAGTTTGTTTCTACAAGGTTTTTTCATGTTATCCCATATTTCCTGGAAGTTCTGTTCATGGCCTCTTAACATCTTTTCTCCATGGTCAACTCTATTTTCAAGATTATATATTTGGTCTTCATTGCCTGTACCTCTTTCTTCCAAGTGGACCAGTCTGCTGGTGATGCTTTCCTTTCCAGTGAATTTTTAATTTGTTTTACAGATTTCTTCATTTTGAGTATTTATGCTTGATTTTTTTTCAGAATTTCTATCTCTTTAATGAAGTGACCTTTCAGTTCCTTTATTTTCTCCCTGTAGTCACTTCTTAATTCATCTTCATCTCCTACCTCACAGATCAATTTAACTGTGAACATTCTAAACTCCTTCTCTGACACTTCTTCCACTGTGGTGTTCATGATTTCTGTTATTTAATTATTTTGGTTTATTTGAGGTGATTTGTTTCCTTGCTTTTTCATGTTGTTGGTGGGTCTACCCATTTAACAGTATGAATTGGAGGCAGTAGATTTTCTACCCTGTGGACTTATAGTGTCCCTGAAGGTTTCTAGTACCTCACAGTTTAGGGGGATACAGATAACAAAAACCAATGCAAACAACTACAGCATTAAACCAAAGAGTTCCTGCTTTGGCATCTATAGTGTTATCACACTAAACAGAAATGACATGATCAGTTATTGCTTATGGTAAAAGCAGTAAGTTTACATAAAGGTTTGCAATTTTAAGTAGTGAACAGGGATAGAAAAGAAGTGATGTAGGATGTAATGATTGTGAGGGAGGAGGAGAGAAAATAGAAGCAAAAAATAAAGGAAGAGTGAAAGAAACATCAAAAAAGACTGGTTGTTATCAGTGTAAAAGAAAGAGGCAATCAAGGGAAACAGATAATTGAGAGATAAATGTATAAAATAAAAATGTTAAAAATAATAAAAAATAAAAATATAAGAACAAAACTGATATAGTTAAATCAAACATCTTTATACTCAAAATACTGACCCCTGAAAAATAACTGCCTTCAAAAAATACTAGGAATGAGAAAAAAGAAGCAGATATGTATAAGTGTCCATGAACCATTCAGGTCACAATTAACAGAAGAAAAAAGACAGAAAAAGGATCTTGATGAAAAGTTAACAAATTATTTCTATTGGGGCTGAAAAGATTCTCAGCTTCCCTTCTCAGGTGTCTTAGGTGGGGTTGATGAAGTATGAAAGTATACAGACGGGACTCCTGGGGGTGGGGTTAGGTGTAGGGAGCCTCTAGGTTCTTCCTTGAATGGCGATTTGTTTGAAGACTTTAAATCAGTGCACTTCCCAGGCTGAGCAGTTCCCAAACCACTCTGAGAGACTGGACCCCAGGAAAAACCTCCAGGTTTCACTCAGACAGTGGAGGGGCCAATGCTTGCTCGCCTCAGTCACTTGTGAACTTCATGTTTTCTGGACTCTTGGGTTCCAACTTGGAACTCATTCTATTCCTACCCAGCCCTTTCAAATTCTAGCTAGGTGCATCTCTCCCAGCAGATCTTTCAAGCAACCAGGCTGGAGGGGTTGGGGGAAGCTGGGTATGTTTTCCTGACCAGTACTCCTTTGTTTGATATTCTCCTGGTTACTTAAGACATACTCTATGCCATCCCACATGGGTTTTCAGACCTATACTTTGGGCCCAGCACAGTTGCAAGGATTCAGTTCCCCCAGCTACTATTCCCCAGCACTGGAGCTGCAAAATGGTTCCCTTCTCTGTTCTTCTTGGTAGCTGAGAGAGATGTAGCTTCTTTCAGGTGACTTGGGCAGTGTCTTTGATCTCTGATTTCTATGTACCCAGATACCCCAAACTTCCTAAGAATGTGGGTTCCTTTAATTGATGTATGCCTCTACTATTTTAGTGCAAGGGGAATCACACTGGCAGGTGCCACCAGCAGCAGCAGCAGTGCTAGGGATTTCTTATTTATTTTGTTATATCCAACCTCCTGAGTCCTTTTTGCTTTTAATGTCAAAAATTAATTCCCAGTAATGTTCCCCCTTCTGACCTTGCTGAGAAGCTGCTTGTCTGATTTCTCGGTTTCACACCACAGGCAACCAAGTAGGTGACCTTCTCTAATCCATCATTTTGAATCCTCCAGTTTGGTTTTTTATCAATATTTCTATCTCATTAAATTTCTCATTTATATCCTATACTGACTTCCTTAATTCATTCAGTTGTTCTGTGTTCTGTTGGAATTCATGTTTCAGGTCACAAAGCAACTCTTGACAAATACAAAAAATTGGAATAATTCCCTGCATCTTATCAGATCATAATGGTATGAAATTAAAAAAACAACACAACAAAACCTACAGAAACCACATAAATATATGGAGATTAAATAAGACAGTTTTGAATGATGCATGGGTGATAGAAGAAATCAAGGGATATAATTTAAAAATTCTTAGACTCAAATGAGAATACTGACACAATCTATCAGAACCTCTGCAACACTATGAAGGCAATTCTGAGAGGAAAGTTTATAGCTATGAGTGCCTACACAAGAAAATTTAAAAGGTTCCAATAAACAACCTAATGATGCATCTCAAGGCCCTTGAAAAAGAACAAACAATTCCAAAAATTATTTAAGATCAAAGCTAAAATTAATGAAATAGAGAACTTTAAAAAATACAAAGGATCAATGAAACAAAGAGGTGGTTCTTTGAAAAGACAAACAAGATTGATAAGGCCTTAGCCAAACTAACCAAAAGAAAAAGAAAGAAAACCCAAGTTAATAAAATTAGAGATTAAAAAAGAGAAATCACCATAAACATCATAGAAATCCAGTGGATCATTAGGGACTATTTTAAAATTTGTACTTCAATAAATTGGAAAACCTAGAAGAAATGGATACAGTTCTAGACAAATATAATCTGCCAAACTGAATCAAGAAGACACAGGAAACCTAAAGAGATCAATGACTAGCCATGAAATAGAAGCAGTAACCAAAAGCCTTCCAACAGAGAAAAGTCCAGGACCAGAAGGATTCTCAGCTGAATTCCTGTTTAATATAGCGCTAGAAATTCTAGCCAGAGCAATTATTCAAGAAAAAAAATTAAATGGATAAAATAGAAAAGGAAGAATGATATGTTCCTATGCCTAGAAGATTTAAAGAACTCCACCAAAAGACTATTAGTGCTAATAAACAAATTTGGCAAAGCAGCAGTTTACAAAAATCAACAGCTTTCCTATAAACCAACAACCAATCTTCTGAGAAAGAAGTTGGGAAAACAACTCCATTCAGAATAGCTTCACAAGGGAAAAAAAAAAAACTTAAAACATAACCAAGAAGGTGAAAGACAACTACAATGAACACTATAAAACATTGAAAAAAGAAGACCTCAGAAGATGAAAATACTAACCAAGTTCATGGATAGGAGAATTAATACTGTTAAAATGGCCATACTACCAAAAGCAATATGCAGATTCAACACAATCCCCACCAATGACATTCTTCACAGAACTAGAAAACACAGTCTAAAATTCATTTGGAAGCAGCCAAAGCAATTCTAAGCCAAAAAATATCACTGAATGCATCACAATACCTGACTTCAAATTATACTTCAAAGCTATAATAACAAAAAGTGCATGTTACTGGTATAAAAACAGACACACAGACCAAAGGAACACAAATAGAAGACAGTGACAAACCCATACATCAAGACTCATCCGATCTTTCACAAAGGTGTCAAAAACATACATAGAGAAAAGTCTTTTCTACAAATGGGGCTGGGAAAATTGGTTATCTACATGTAGAAGAATGAAACTAGATCCTTATCTCTTACCCTGTACAAAAAAATCAACTCAGAATGGATCAAAGACCTAGGGATTAGAACAGAAACTATGCAATTCCTAGAAGAAAACAGGGTCAACACTCCAGCATGTAGGTGCAGGCAAAAACTTTCTCAAAAGGACCTCTTAAGCTCAGGAAATAATGCCACGAATTTATAAATGGGACAGCATCAAAGTAAGAAGCTTCTGAACAGCAAAGGAAACAATTAGGAATGTGAAGCAAGAACTTACAGAGTAGGAGAAAATCTCTGATACCTACTCTTCTACAGAGGATTAATATCTAGAATATATAAAGAACACAAAAATCTTTATACCAAAAAAATCAAATAACCCAATTAATAAATGGGAACACTACAGACACTTCTTCTTAAAAGAAGAAATACAAACAGCCAACAAATATAAATATATATATATAAATGTTCAATATCATTAGAAGTCAGGGAAATGCAAGATTTAACTGAGATTTCAGTCGGAATGGCAGTCATCAAGAATACAAATAATAATAAATGCTGAAGAAGATATGGAGAAAAAGAAACACTTTTATAACATTGGTGAGACTATAAATTAGTATAACCACTATGCAAATAGTATGGAGACTCCTTAAAAGACTAGGAAAGGAACCACAATATGACCCAGTGTCACCACTCCTTAGTACTTAACTTGAAGAATTAAAATCATCTTACTGTAATGATACATGTACAACCATGTTTATAGCAGCATAATTCACAATAAACAAACTATGAAATTGTCCTAGGTGTCCATCAATGGATGAGAATGAATAAAGAAAATGTGGTGTATAAACACATGGAGTTTTATTCAGCCATAAAGAAAAAAGAAAGTATATCATCTGGGGGGAAATGGATGAAACTAAAGACCACTGTGTTAAGTAAAATAAGTCAAACTCAGAAGGTTAAAGGTTATATACTCTCTTATGTGGAAGCTAGAGAGGAAAAAGGAAAAGAAAGGTGCTAGGGGTGGGGAAACTCATGAAAATCAGAGAGAGATCAATAAAGGAAAGGATCCAAGGAGTGGGAGATGGGGAGGGAGATGCAGGAAGAGCTAGAGAGTGATATTGACCAAATTATGTTGTTTTATTGTATATTGTGTATATGTATAAATATTTAATAACAAATCCCCTTAGTAATGTATAACTCTAACACACCAATAAAAAAAAAAGTGGGGAAAAAATAGAGTACAAGCTCCATTAGAACAGGAGTCTGTTCATCTATGTTGTCATTGCTATAACTTCAGCTCTTAGACAAGTAAGGCATATATAGAACACACTTAAATAAATTACTGCTGAATAAAATTAACTTAATAAATTCTGCTCATTTTATGAGAAATGTCCAATGTGGTACATTCATGCTATTAAATGTGAAACTTATAAGGATGTATCATTGTCAGAATCACTCTTTAAGATTGTTATACTGCAATACAAATTTTAATTTCTCAGCTAGGCTTTGATGTGTGAAATAAGCTAGTAGGGTGGTAGTTAATACAATGTGTGCCAAGTACTTTTTATGTTTTCCTAAGCTGCAAATAATGCTAACATATTTTTTCTCATTTTTAAATCTTTGAAGCTAAAGTTGATTCTCGATTTTTGAGATGACTGTTAACTTTCAGCATCTCCCTTTCATTGAAAATAAATAATACAAATTAAAAATACTTTTTTTCAAAAAATTTCCAAAACAGAACATTATCTGGAGCTTTTAAAACTTTCACAAAATGGAACTGGAATATCATATTAAATATACAGTAATCTGAGGATTAAAACAATCCTCTCTGAAAATTTTTTATGAAAAAAGCAAACAACTAACTTCATAAGGAGGTTTAAGTATAACCCTATTTCAAGGGTCAGGTGTTTGTTCCTTAACTCTAAAAGGTCATGTGCAGTAAGACATACAGTTTTCAGTATAAACTTTATCAGTCACATAGCCACCCCATTAGACACTATAACCCAAACTAATATTAAGGAGCTTAAGGGAAGCCTTGGGAAAATGGCCTCCTAGGGTGAGACAGTGAGGTTGTGGGTACATCAGAGGAGCACATGAGAGCAGAAGGTCCTTTGTGGTCAAGTTGCTGAGTCCTGTCAACTTTCTTCACAAGAACTGTATCAAATGTAAAGTGAGTTGGGCACAGTGACTCCTACAGTGTATAAACAAAGGGTAAGTGCAAGTCCTACCTGTTCCTGCCCCCTGCAACTAGGTGGAAGGTGATCAAACACAGAGAAGTAAAGGGAAACCAAGCTGCCTCCTCAGGGACCTGGGAGGATGACACCCTCCCAGACCCTCCCAGCAGAATGGAAAGAATTGAGTTTATTGCATTATTTTGATAATGTGAAGAATTTGGAAATGCCAAAATCAACCATGAGTTCAAAATAATAAAGATGCTGGGCTCACATTTGTCATCATGATGGTGAACATTCTTTGCAAGAAACGGTAATAAATCTGATCACTTGATATGATCTGAGGCAGACAGGCATATTTCTGCAGCAGCTTCTCATGGGTTCTCCATTTCAGAGAGGCTGCAGCTCGCTGCTCAGCGGCTGTGAGTGCTGGAATCAAGTCAGGCAGAGAGGACAACTGAAAAGGAATGCAGAGACAGAATCCATGGTACCTTAGTTGTCACAGGGAACATTATCTGGTGAAATCAAATACTTTTTTAAAAAAAAATCCCTAAGTAAAATTCAGTTACTAAAAATCAAATTTTGAAATAGACATTGGACTCCTTATTTTCCCAGGCGGGTGGATTACCATAGCGATTCTACATTTTGCTTTATATTACTATGGGCCAGTTTCACCTTCTAAGTTCCTACCCCTTTGTCCTATTGGTTATTCTTGGAGTAATCAGTTATGCTGAAAATATAAACACAAATGCAAAAGATAATAAATAAGAATCACAGTAGTATTAAAATTGCTAATGTAAGAATTACAGAGGAAATTTAATCAATTACCAACAGACCTTTGCAAGCAAGTACCGTGTGGCAGGAACTATTTCATTTATGTATTCATTTATTTGTTATAAAAATAGTAAATTAACTGGTTAAAAAAGCTATACTTGAAAAGTACTTTGAGATATTTTCAAAGAAACTGTATATTTCACCCACACAGCAGAGACACTGGAAATGAGAAAACAGAAGAGCACGTGGCTTTTTGTACTTAGCACTAGGACACAGCCTTGAAACCAGCCTGGCACTGTGGGCTCTGCGAGGCAGGGGAGCCACTGGCAGGAAGGCGGCACTTCCAGCATAACAGACCCGGGGGAGAGCTCCAGGTGGGTGCCTATGGCTTGGGCCATGTATTCCTCAGGGACAAGAAAGAAATTCAAGAAGGAAGCTTACAATGTCTCACATAATTGTCAATATTCAATGGTGACTCTCTCAAATAATGCTAAGAGACCCGAGATTAATCTGTTGTTCTTTCTTCTTTTACACACAAAGGCCTCGTGTAATATGTAAACTGATTACGGATCCTCTACCCTGCCTCTGAGGGATCCTGCCAGCAAGCTGAGTGCTCTCCACTCCGGGGTGGGAGATGGGTGGGCAAGTGCTATTCCCAGATCCTAATGTTTCCAAACATCCTTTCACTGAATGAAACAAATCTCATAACAACTATGCAGAGTAGAATAATACTTGGAAAGTTCAGAAATTTTTTTTGGCCATTGGGGGTGTGGGGGTACCAGGGATTGAACTCAGGAGCACTGGACCACTAAGCCACATCCCTAGCCCTATTTCCCTGTTTATTTTATTTAGAGTCAGGGTCTCACTGAGTTGCTGAATGCCTCACATTTGCTGAGGCTGGCTTTGAACTTGTGATACTCCTGCCTTAGCCTCCTGAGCTGCTGGGATGACAGGTATGCACCACTGCGCCAGCTCAGACACTTTTTTGACAGATGGGATTTACCTTATTTTCTTGAACACTGCTTTCTCCACCAGTAGACATAAGTTCCAAGATTTCTGGAAGATGTTCTACAAGAGCATCTAGTACCTTTTAATAGGAATATTTGTTATTCTTAGGGTGATTGCTATGTTTTTCTAGAATAGTTAACTTTACACATCAATTTCTACACAGAAATGATGTTATTTAACAAACATTTTGGGGGCTTCTATTTTCTTACTCTGGTATCTTCTTACTTCAAAGTCCTACAAAGATTTTTGCCTTGGTCAATCTCTTTCATAAGAGAGATTAATATAGGCATCTCTCAATATTGTTCAAAAAGTCTGAACTGGAGTTGGTTACTTCTACACAGCTGACATGCTCAAAACTGCCTCCCAACTTTTCAAAGGGAGTCTAAATCAGAAACTAGCCTCAGTGATATCAAAATATTGATCAGTAGAGCTCTCCATGTTAGTACCACTTAGTGAATGGAATGTACTAAACAGAACATCAAAGTGAAATATTACAAAATCCTCATAGGTAAGTATAAGAAGGTTAAAAAAAAAACTCCATCAAAACAATGCTAAAAGAAAACGTACACAAAATGTAACATATGATAATAACTGTGTAAAATAAAAATCATAATATAGAAAATACAGTAATAATTATATAGAAAAAATATAAATGCAAAAAAATATTGAGTTAGAATATATAATAATTAAAATAAATAATTAATTAAAAGTATTAAGAGTTAAGTTAGAATTAAAGGTACACTTTTTGTCTATTTTTGGCACTTCCTAAATTTTTCTACTTTAAAGCAATATTTCCATTTTAAAGCTAAATATATTTTAAATCCTAATATTTTTTAAAGATCTCCATTCTCAGTCTATGATATAGTTGTTATGTTGACATGAAGCTTTGGAGCTAATGCAACTCTCAGAAAATGGGGAAAAGGCACTGATATACTCGACTTTACATGAAAGAATATAAACCAAATAGTAAAGTATTACCTCCAGTGATTCATCTTGTAATAATGTTATCAGTTCTTTCTGTATTAAATATATACCAGAATTCAGAAGTTTAGACACCTAAAATATAGCAACAAAGTCTCTCAGATTTGATATAAAGATTAAAATAATATTTTTTAAAACTTACATTCTTGTTAGATGCTTCCTCTAAAATAAAAAGATTAAAATAAAAATATAAAATTAGATTTCTAGAAAACTCAGTTACATACATAACCAGCTTTTGCAGGGCTGGAGATGGAACTCGGGGGTGCTCTGCCACTGGGCTACATCTCTAGCCCTTCTTAGTTTTTGTTTTGAGACAGCATCTCACTAAGTTGCCAAGATTGACCTCTAACTTGTAATCCTACTACCTCAGCCTCCTGAGAAGCAGGGAATACAGATGTGCACCACTGCACCCAGCTTCCATAATCAGCTTTTAAAATCTATTTCATAGAATGTTGGATTGTGTGGACAATAGAGAGGCAGGCATGCATACAGCACGTGGGGAAATACAGTGGATAGGATTTCCGGAGCCATGACTTCCACATCAAAGCAGTAACAAGCCACAGGTCCCTCTAGCTGACAAACTGAAGTCTCAAAACAGCCAACAGTCTTAAAGGACATCCCAA
The DNA here is from genome assembly GCF_052094955.1 of Ictidomys tridecemlineatus. Classification (NCBI taxonomy): domain Eukaryota; kingdom Metazoa; phylum Chordata; class Mammalia; order Rodentia; family Sciuridae; genus Ictidomys; species Ictidomys tridecemlineatus. Next base: position 114,081,260 of record NC_135481.1, on the reverse strand, counting down.
GCACACAAGTGTTATAGCAGCTCCAAGTTTTCCAGAGAAAGTAGCTCCTGCTGAGGGCCTGTGGTGACATCAACTGGGTAGTACTAATGAGGAGAAACAACTTTCCTTTTTCTCAACAAAGACTCTAATCAGCCTGAGCACAGTTGGGGGAGTCAGAATACTCTGGTTCCTCTTGTAAACAGTGGGTTTATTTCTCCAAAGAAACTCAAGAGCCTCCGACGGTAGATTTAACAGTTTCTATTTTACATTTTTTAAAAATTGTGCTTGAGAAAATTTTATTTGGGGAAAAAAAATTATTACTGGATAACCCAAACTTTCCTTGTGCTGTTTTTAACTTGTTGAAATTATTATTGAAAAATAATATTTTTCTGAAAAATAAGAATATAATACAATAAACCAATTATCAAAATCCAGCAATAATACTGAATTACAAAATTTAAGTCCACCAGTGGATTTTTATTATTTAAAAAGACAAACCAAACTTAGTCCTTCATTTAAAGATGTGAACATCATTCTTAGCCTACTTTACATGATATGACTGTGAGAATATGGAACCTAGCCACCCAGATCATAAGTTGATCAACAATCTCTAAACTTTCTTTTACCAATGAAATATTTTTATTATACCCATACATTTCAATGTGCCTAATTACACGGTGCAATATTATGTTTACTATCAAATAGGATGAGATAAAAATCAACATGAGAAGAAAGTCTAATATTAGTAGCATAAACACTGCATTCTTGGACTCCAATCTTGTGCCAACTTCCCTGGAGACCACTGATCTAACAAACACACATGTACACAGTAACCAATCCTAAATAGCTGCTTATCCTGGAGGCTCAGCTGGAGTGCCCTCTGCCCTTTTCCATTCCCTAAAACAGATTTCTGTAGCTGCCAAAGATGATAGAATTGTGTAATGTTGGAATTATTTTAAATAACTATACCATTTAAGGGGAGAATTCCTAAATTTTGAACAGTGAACTCCTATTTCATCTAGGCCAGAAAGTGTCACTTTAAGGAAGCAAAGGATACCACTCAATAGTTAAAAGAATTTTAAGTACCATTTATAAAGGCTATGAGCATCCTGCACACTTTGAGCTACTCTAACAGTGCAAGGACAATAAAATATTCTCAATGAGAATAAGAACTTATTATACTACTTACAAAGAAAGGAAATATTTTACTATGCCACATACAATGAGGTTTTTTCTAATGTGAGTTACAGCTCATGCATGTTTACTGCAACGATAGCATAGGTGTGTTTCTTGCCATCATCTAAGAAATAGGACCCAAATTTTAACTTAATGGTTAAAAAGCTAATTACACTCATTGTAAAAATTTACACTCACTTTTTCTTATATTTTATGGGAAGCTATAATAGCTGAATCTAAATCTATGCTTAGGAAGCGCCATTCATTCATTTTCAGTAAAAATAATAAATGAAAATAATCTATCTATCAATTTTCCATTTGTACTAAAGAGATCTAAGTTTAGATGCAAAGCAAAAACATTATAAAGCATATTAAAAACTGATTTTACTTCCATATCTACTACAACTGCCTAGATTAATGTAATGTTCAGCAGTATAAATTTTTTAGACTTACTTCATAAAAGCAAATAGCAATAGTGTATCTGACTGGTACCTCAGGGTCATGACAAAGGCAGAAGAATGTAGAATAGAGTTCCATGTGAAAGTTCTTAGGATCAACAAAAACAATCATGGCCTGGTGGAGGTGGGAGGGGGAGATGAATAGGAAGGAGAGAAAAATATTCATTGGTACCTGGTATTATAATGAAATCACATTCTCTGAACCATAATTTAATTGGAAATCATATTTGAAAGATCCAAATGCATGCACATAATTCTAATTTATACATAGAAATATAAATTCCACAAATATTTATTCAGTGCCTGCTATACCACACATAATGCTAAGCAGCAAGTGTCAAATATGGCAATATTTCTTAATGCCATCTGTTCACATATTTTAGAGCTATAATTAAAATGCTCAGTAAATATAAATATATTGTTATTACCGGAAAGTTATAGGCACAATTCTTTCGTACTGAAGTATATTTCTTCTCCTGCTCTAGGACTTGGGGTGGACTCTGGTTTTCCAGATTGTGTCCATTTTCTTGTTGCAAACCCAATGTACAAAGTTTCTTATAAAACTCCAAAAATCTCAAGTGTTGATCTGGAGTAAGAATTCCTAAAACAAATGTAAAATCTGTGTTCAGCATTTCAATTGAAACAAAAATTAAAAAGAAAAACTCAAAATACAATAAAAACAAATTTGGAACCTAATCTTTAAATATATGGTTATAGACAGTTCATGAATCAAAAGTAATGAGGAAAGATAAACTATTATGAAGAAACCTAGCAGGTCATATTGTTTCATCTTATGTTCATTTTAATAATATTTTAACTTCAATTTCACAAGTGTGAACTATGTCATGCAGGAATTATTTCTATGTTAATTTCTTCAGCTTGTAGAAAACAAGTCAGAATAATAGGAATAATGTTATGACTATTTATACATATTGTTATTTTATTTATGGTAAATATTCTAAAATTTCCTCTAAAAACACAGGGGTGTTTTTGGAGCTTAAAGATCGAATCTAAAAAAAGAGAAGTGAATTCAAAATATTTTTGATATACGGAATGCTTCCACATTCAATCATTATTCACTATCAGGGAGCCAGGGATTCATTATGGATTGCAATGTATTTTTTCAATCATCTACTAAATGTCTGCAACTCACATAAAGAAAATGTGTTACTATGCCAAAAGATTTTAACTTAATTCTCATGATTATCATAAACTAAAAACTGAGCAATATGTTCAAAATACCAAGACTTAAAGGTATTATTCTATGTTCTATGTAAAACTACTTACAAGATACATTTATTATTCAACAAAAGATGAATATTCTTCCTATGCAGCAATAGTTCACATACCTGAGCTTCTGTTGTCACAAACCTAATACTATATAAGCATAAAACATTCCAAAGTCATTATTCTTTGAAATAGGTTCTACTAGTGAAAAGGTCTTTTCTAAATGTGCTTGAAATTAGTTTATCAAAATTCTAAGAGCTCATCAAATTTTACACACTTAAAGGATAGGTTTTACAACTGAAGAATTACTCAAGTTAATTGGCTAAGGTAGAAGAAAACAGGAAAAAGTTATCTATACTTTTGAAATTCTTAGAATATACCATACCATATAGTCCATGGCATAGTTTTCCTAAATGAAACGATAATGAAATAAGAATTGATTCATCTGCTTTGAAAGATTTTTCACAAAACGATTTCACTAAGGGAAGGATAGTTTGACTTCTGTCATCTGTAAAACAAAACAAAACAATGTATAATTTAGACCCAGTTGCCCACACTGTACATGTGGCAACTAATACACATACAAATTACAAGGGGTGGGGGGACTCTTGTTAGTCCCAGAATAATAGAAAATATCTGAAAATGATGATGACAAGGGTGGGTGGTAATGGAACGAGATGACCTTAGTGGGACTGGAGTGTCAACACAGGAGAAATGGGAAATAAAGAATGGGCAGGGATAAAGCCAGTTCTATGCTGATCCAGTGAAGGCAAGAGAACAAAAACAATACCAGGCTTTCTAGTTTGGAGCCTGGAGGATGATTCATTAACAGGAACAACGAAATTTGTTCAAATATCATATAATTTTTACTCTTTTGGTTTGTCCTGTTACCTAAACGATTATTCTGTAATTTTCACATAAATTATTGTCTACATTGCAATAATCCTAAAGAAACTCTCCTAGTTCAGATAAAAAGCTGGTAATCCCAGAGGATCTTAATCTTACAATTATACAATTAGGCTTCACACCTAAGTCTTGTCATTTACCCTTCCAAATTCCACCCTATCAAAATGGTTAATGTTTACTAATAAACTCATTGTCTAGAGTTAGAGATCTTAGTCATACTCTAGTAGAGCAACTAGTGATTTTTATTTCTTGATCTTCACAACACTAAGAAGTTCCTCCTTACTGATTAACACTCATATGCCCCATCCCATAATACTGCTCACACAGACACGATTTCTGGCATTAAAATATTTTTAAGAAGGGAAACTCACCTAGTAAGGATTTAAGTTTAAGAAGGGAAACTCATTGTTATAGTAAGGATCTGTCTTAATGTGAATTAGTGGAAAAAGTTAAGGTTACTTCCCAAGCCACAGTCTTGCTCTCTGCACAAGTCAGTTAAATTCTGAAGACAGAAATGACAGAGTGTGAAATATGCAGCAATACTGGATGCCATGAGGGTAACCATGGAAGTAGAGAAGACACCAAAAGAAAGAGTCGAGGAGAGGCTAAATATTTATCATAAAACTTAAAAATTCTGAATCTACATTTACACTTTATTTGTGACACAAAACATGAGACAGCACTGTTTTCAGATGCAAAGATGTATCCGGGTGAAGATTTACCTGTATCGAATATGTCAAGTAAATTAACCAAAGTTTCAAAAGCTGCAAGTCGCACACTGCTGCCTTCATCCCTAGAGAGTTCTATTAATTCAGGGAGCACCACATTTTTTGTGAGTTCTGTCCTGCACAATAATCAACAGAAGAAAATAAATCAAATCAACAAACTTGCAGCAAGAATTTACTGAAAACAAGTAGATGGGGTAGGTGTACAGAAAATAAGAAAAACCATAAAGATGCTCCTGTTCTCTGAAGCTTGCGTCTGGCTAGAAGAGCAAATGTGGACACAAGAAATCCCAACAGTGCTCTCATACTGATTAAGTCAGCTCCACTCCCCCCTGCGCAACACTGCTACCTGTAGAAATTGTAATTACTAGCAGTTTATATTAAACTTCATAAGTATATAATTTTCCATTCTAAGCAACTTCAGGAAGCAATCTAGACTAATAAGAAAAACTTATCAGTAGTAATTATAGAGACCAAGCAAAATCTTTTTAATTTATTTTTCCATTCACCTAAAACATGACGTTACAAAAACTAACTTCTATATAGAAGAATGGCACTAGATAGATATTCTACCTAAAAGAATGAAACACAACGCAAAGGCTTTTAGAGAATGTATAATATTTATATGTCAGATAGTTCTTTTTTATTTTTTGGGTACTAGGGATTGAACTCAGGGGCACTCAACCACTGAGCCACACCCCCAGCCCTATTTTGTATTTCACTTAGAGACAGGGTCTCATTGAGTTGCTTAGCACATTGCTTTTGCTGAGGCTAGCTTTGAACCCACGATCCTCCTGCCTCAGCCTCCCAAGCTGCTGGGATTATAGGCATGCACCACCACACCCAGCTGTCAGATAGTTCTTATTCAACATAACTTGTTTCCATTTATTCCTCATAAGATACCATTACAATGCCACACGCCTTGATAAAGTGAAGGTTTAAGTGTAGACTGCTTTCTCGAGTGTAAGACAGAAGATGGGGTATGAATTATAATTGACATAAATATTTATAGTGCACAAGAGAGTCAGCAATGGATTATTCTTTCAATATTCAGACTCAGGCCTTGAAGGAACTTTTCTTTTCTGTTGTCTATAATTTTTCATCTCTGTTGTATGCTGACTATCAGCTATTCTCAAGGTAGATCATTCTTCCCTTCATTGCTCATCTAAGACTTGTCTCTGAAAACTTTTATACATGTATCTTTTTCTTCTGAATTGAAACAGCTAATTCATCTTCTAAGTACTGATTGACTAAAGTTTTTAACCAGTCCTGGCCTATTTACTGTTCACATAAATTTTTCTATTCCATTTTTACTTTTTTTTAAAAAAATTAACTAGATCTAAATTATTCTTCCCTGAAGCTTTTTCACCTCAGTAGTCACATCATAACATTCGTAGTCTCATTTTATACCAGGGAAATTTTAAAGAATTTTTGAAAAATAAGCAGGAGGTTTATTAACTTTCTTTATTAGAACAAATTTTTAGGGTTTTTTTTTTTTCTTGACTGTTATTAGGAGATGATATAACCTGTAGAAGAGGAGGTCTTCTGGTCACTGGGGACATGCCTTGATGGGAATGTGGAACCTCACCCTTTCCTTTTTCTCATTTTCACTTTCTGGCCATGAGAGATGTGCTTTACCACATGCTTCACACCATGGTGTGTTGCCTTGACACAGGCCCAAAAGCAACAAGGTCAATTGATCATGGACCAGAACCTACAAAACTGTGAGCCAAAAGAAACCTTTTCTCCTTTTGGGGGGGGGGGGCAGGGGGTAGGTACCAGGTACTGTACTCAGGGGCACTCAACCACTGAGCCACATCCCCAGCCCTGTTTTGTATTTTATTTAGAGACAGGGTCTCACTGAGTTGCTTAGCACCTTTATTTTGCTGAGGCTCGCTTTGAACTCATGATCTTCTTGCCTCAGCCTCATGAGCTGCTGGAATTATAAGTGTGCATCTCCATACCCAGAGAAACCTTTTCTGTTATTAGAGTGCTTACCTCAGGTATTTGTTGCAGAACAGAAAGCTAACCATCACAGTAGAAATCACATATTAGATAGTTTCTGCTATCATAACATGAAAATCCTATGATTATGTCATTAATACGTCAAATGAATTCACAATTAAATAAATACACATATGATTAAGCAAATTAGTTTCTTAAGGGGACTCTAACTTAATAAGCTAGGTAGATTATTTCTAGTTTTACTTTTATAAATTAATCCTTAAGCAATAATCTTAGATTAATTTAAAAACACTTGACCCTCCAATTTTTAACAAAATGTCAGATGAGAAAAAAAATTGATAAATCATATTCTACATCTTCATAAAGTGATTAAGGTAACAGTTTGTTCTCCTCCCAGGTTGTGATCCTGACTGATATACATAGATTGGGTAAGACTGAATTCATTATGGTCTACAATGACCCAAAAAGAGACATCTAGACTTAGAAGACCTATTAGAAAGAAGTTGGTTTTGAGATTAAAACAAGGGAATTGGTTACTCTAGTATAAACTGTCAAGCTTACTAAATCCAAGAGTAGACATAGAACAGTATAGTTCAACGCTCTGAGTTTGTGTGACACCATAAAGCTTTCCCAAGGCCTTAAATAAAATTAAAAATTATATAAAGACCATAAATTGACTTTCCTTGTTGTGAATCAAAGAACCAGATAAAACCAGTGCAACTTCTAGAAAAATAAGAGACTCCAATATTTGGTAACAATTTAGATCCTTTAAAAGAAAAATCTGTTAAAACAAAGTTACCCAAGATGGTTTTAGATAAGATTGCCTTTAATATCATGCTTACAGCTTGGTAAGAGATTTGATTTAGAGGAGAAAAGAATAAACTAGTTGTCCTATGCCTTTCTTCCCTGAGCTTCATGCACCCAAAGGGCAAGGAAAGCAGAGCTGGGAGTGGACGTCTGGACTGTACAGGGACAGAGAGAGAGGCTGCCACGACAGCATCTCGTTGGAAACAAGCCTCCATCAGCCAGAGAATAATCAGCCAAAAGAAATGCCCCTACTACATTCCAAGCACGGTTTATACTAGGACATTTCCCTTTCTTGGATCTAAGCCTTTGGAACAAAAACTAAATAACTAAAGTAAAAAGAAAAGAAATTAACATTAATTGAATGCCTACACCTTGCTCAGCACATTCCCTTTAACCTCTTTTAATCCAGACACACCAAGAGGTGCTTGTCATGATCACTTTGAAAGATCACATACAGTGAACCTTTTTAACAGCACACTTTCATGGAATACAGGGTTTGACAATCCAGAAATAAGACAACAGCAGCATAAGGAACTAAAAGTGCACTTACCCAATGCCCTGAGCTATATTTTCTAGCTGCCGACACATACAAGATCGAACTTCATATTCTACATCTTGACAGAGTGATTTTACCAGGGGAAGTATTTCTCTTTTAATACTGAGGGAGAAGAGCAAAGAAACATGTAATGGGTGAATGTTTAAGAATAATTAAGATTTTCAAGCAATTACCATCAAACTCTTAAATCACTTTTAATAACTATTATATAAGTCTTTTGGTTTACAAATCATTTTTACATGTTATTAAATTTGGATGTTATAATCATCTACTTGTAAATTATGTAAAATATGACAGTATCAGCTAAAAATAATGGTTAATTGTGGATTGGCAGATGACTGTCTGTAGCTTAGCAAAAGGCTATAGTAATGAAATAGCTCATTCTGTTATCCTTCAACTTCATGTTTTACTCTCATATCATAATTACATAGCATCCCATTATTTCCACTTGGTATTTGTCATCTTGACAGAGAGCAGCATATGAATTATGAACATATCTCATAAAACTTCAACATAAGATTTATTCAAAATAACAAATTCAGAACCAACACATAAGAAAGCAGGAAAACCACCTTTATGTCATGTTCACCAAATTTGGAAGTCCTAATATAATGCTATTTGATCCTCAAAAGTACACTAGGTGAGGGATATGAAGATCACATGGGAAGCAGAAAATAAGTTAATCTTACTGATCTTGAAATTGAAAAGCCATGAGATCAAGCAGAAACACTTCTTGATAAGAAAATTTCTGTCTGGGAATTCTATAAAGTTAAAATATCTAAATTTGCATGTAATGTGAAATAATATAAATTGAACATAATTATTAATCATACAAATCATTATACATTTTAAATCAATTTCTTAAAAGAGATAAAAAATTATATTCAAATACTCACGTATGGGCATCAAATTTGTTGGCCAATTTTCCTAAAATTTTACAACTAACTAAACGAGACTGGACTGTTTGAGAAAGTTGTGCCTTGGAAACAAGTGGATTCAAAATCTAAAGAGACAAGATTTAGAAAACAAATTCACAAAATTTTATACATACTTGTCACTAATGTCAGATATTTTCTTCAAAGAGTATTTTATTATTTTAAATGTTTTTAAAGAACCCGATTTATATTTTGAGGTACCTGGCTCATTACCTGGATCACTTTGTCTGTCTTCTGAGATAAAGTAAAATGATGATAAATCATGCAATTAAAAACAATTAGAAGCAAAAAAAATGAAATAAATTTTATGGTAAATTCTGCAATGATCTAAATGCACTCAAATACAGAAATATATAGAATGTACACAAATATAGAAATATATAGAAATATAGAATATATAGATTATCCCTCATATATATAAACACACTCTCTCTCTCTCTCTCTCTCTCTCTCTCTATATATATATATATATATATATATATATATATATATATGAGAAATACATAGATTAACGTGTATATGTATGTGTGTGTGTGTGTGTGTGTGTGTGTGTGTGTGTGTGTGTGTGTCAGGGATAATCTTCAAAGAATGTAAAAATCATTTCACTAGAGGATAAGTTTTCTATTTTTGCTATTCTCTTAAATTTACTTAAAACTTTTCAAGAAAGATATACTAATATTAAAAAAGACCAACCACAAATTGACAATAATATTTATAATAATATTTTCAAGTATAACAAAGAATTGACAACACAGATAGATGACATATATAAATAGTACTTGAAAATCAGACAACTCCAAAAGAATAAATAAAATTGATGTTAATATAACATATGGGAAAATAGAAGCATATTTTTTAATTCTAATTAAGATTTAATTCTATATTTAACACATTAAATTTAATGAAAATAACACTGTTGATAAAAATCTAGAAAAACTAAATTTTTACATATTGTTAGTCAAGAGCTTAAGAATGTTAATGCCCTCTGACCCAATAACTTCCACTTTTCTGGAAGCTACAGGTAAAGAAATTATCTGAAAAACAGGAAAAACTCTACAGAGATGTTCCTTAATGCCTTATTTTGATTGTAAAGCTTAAACCTGAAAACAACCTTAAATGTTTAACGAGTAGTACAACTACTACCAAATAAATTTAAAATAATGTAGAAAACCCATGCTAAGTGGAAAACAATCATACACAGGTTCAACATGATTACTAATATGGCAAAGACCAAGCATGTATAGGGAAATCTAAAGAGAAATATATCAGAATCTTATAAGTAGCCACGTATCAGAACCATGAATTATTTTTCTTCCATTTATTTTCTGTCTTTACTCAAATTTTCTACAGTGATCATGTGTTGCTTTCCAAATGGGAAACAATTTTATTCCTTTGAAAAAAAAATTTTGACCAAAATTTAAAAACTTACTATGAGCCAAGGTTATAGCTCAGTGGTAGAACAGTTGCCTAGTACATATGAAGCACCGGGTTTGATTCTCAGCACAACATAAAATAAAAGTATTAAAAACAAACTTACTTATTACAAGCAACAACATCAACAAAAACCAGTGTTACCTCGTGCCTTAGAGTTTCCTTTGGCAATACTTCTATCACAGCCAGGAGAGTTTCCAGCCATGCGTTGCTGACACCTGATGGACACACATGTAACATGCTAAATTAAGCGTCTCACTTACCACTGCTATTTCAACCCAGCCATCAATAGTTACAATAACATTCAATAGAAAGTATCCTATTCAAAGAGATTTTTCTATTTTTTCCTCTTAGGCAATATTTAGAAAATAGTTAATATTTTTAAAAAATTTGGGAGATTATCTTAAACCCAAGATATGTTATTTTGCTATATAATAATACTGTAAACATATGTCAAATAATAAGGTCTAAAAGGAAAGTATAAATCACAAGATGAACTAATGGGTCTTCAGCTTTCAAGAATACTAAATTTTGTGGATTTTGTATGGCGACAGCCACAGCTGTTTTAAGTCATACCATCACTCAACTATTAGCCTGGCCTTATTCTGTTATCCTCATCAGGTTCACAGAATTCAAATAACACCATGGCCATTTACAAGAAACATCAAAGAAACATCATTAAGCATGCCAGGCCCTGACCTGTGTCCCTTTGCTCCAGATGCAGGAGAATGACTTGGAGAAAGGAGTGGGCATACGTATGGACTGACACTGACTCTTCTTGCAGAATGGTCAGAAATGCTACCGCAGCCGTTAACTGCATTTCCACTCCTGCAACATGCAGGGCTTCCTGTGTAATCAGAGAGAGTTTGCTATTTACAGAGATGAGCGATCAGCAGTTACAATATTTAAAAACCCAAGATCACAGAAACCAAACACAGTCATATTCGACAAAATACTACATATGACATGTAAGGATATGTACTTGGTATTATTACTTTATATGAGAACTAAATCTGTTCCTAATCATTTAATTCAGTGGGCTACAGAAACCATAACTGTCTTAGGACTTTTATAAAATCAATAACATTCCATTATTTTACTGAATAAAAATTATAAATAGTATAAAACCTTTAAACAAAAGAATAGGCATATTTGATGGGTTTGAATTTCTATTTTGCTACTGCTATTGTACAGATGTCATTCTACCTAGAAAAATAACATCAATGCTTAATCACACATGTTTTCATTACTTGTATTTCTATTTCAAAATAAAGATTATGCACTCTATGAAAAGGAATACACTTAAGAATGTACCAATGTATTCTCCCTTTAAAACACCTGGCAAGAACATAAATTACCATGAAGTAAACATTTTATAAGAACTTCTTAAATATAAAAATGTTTTTTAAAGAAATCACTTATATTGAAACCATCTCTATTTACCATTTCAATAATATTAAAGTGCATATTCAAACCTAAAGCCTACATTAGAATATGAATTTTCAACACATAAAAGAGTTTTTTAAAAAATGCTTCATAAACTACATCAAACATATTACCTGTACTTCTCTAGAAGTTTGAAAGAGACACAGGTCAAAGGGAGTTGTGCGTGTGATGTAAAAGCAGTTGAAGGTGTTTTTGTTCAATCACATTTGGAAATTATATAACTATTTTCTTACTAATAAATTTACTAGAACATCATGGGACTCACAGTCATAAAATAAAATTTCATTTCTGTGATTTTAGGAATACTGATCTTTCTACATCAGTCCCTCATATATATATATATGTGAATTACAGCATAATCTTTATAGGCATTTAAATCATTTAAACAGCTTTTCTTTACAACTTACCAATTTATTTTTCAAAATGAGCATTTTAAAAATGACCACTGTACATTCAACTAACTTTCTGTATACTCCCCTTGAGAATTTAAGTAGAAATCTCACCTGGTCCAAACCTTAACTGAGCTCTTGTTCCTCTATCAATCTTCCTCTTCAACTTCTAGCTGCTCATCCCCACAACTCCAGGGTCATCCCCTCACTCATCCCAATCAAAGATCAATAAACCCTGAAGACTCTCCCTTCAAAACAGATCCAGAATCTGACCACTTCTCACTTCTACCACTACCACCCTAGCCCAAGCCACCATAGTCTCCAGCCTGAATTAGTCTAATCACCCTTAATCAGTCCCTGATTCCACCATCGACCCTCTGCTATCTATTCTCTATAAAGCAGCCAGAGAGATGCTTTCAAGAAATATATCAGTTTACACCACATTTCTGCTCAAAATTCTCCAACAGCTTTCCTCCTCAAAGTCAAAGTCCCTTTAGTGACTTCAGGATCTGTCAGTTCCGTTCTTTGCTCAGATTTCCACATGGTGCACCTCTGACCTCTTTCAAGCCTTGACACAACACCATCTTTTCAACAAGTCCTTCCCTGATGATCCTATTTTAAACTAAAAGTGTCCCCTTCCCAGCTTACACCACCATCAGCCCATGTGACATTGGTTCACGTTCTCTGTCCTCCAAATAGAACATAATCTACTTAACCATCAGAATTTTTGTCCATTTGATTACTAATGCATCCCCAACTCCTAGCACACAGCAGGCACTCAGTAAGCAACTGCTGGATGACTAAATGTCTTTTGCTCTTTCACTTAAACTTTCTGCTCCCATTACTTTCTCCTTTCACACATAGTTTCCACATCTCCTAAAAGGTGGCTTCAAGAGATTCTGAGGTGAGTTATAAAGACTAAGGATTTGGTAGAATTTGGCCAAAGGTAAAGCAAAAATGGATCACATAGATCCTCACTCCTTTTTTCATGTCCCATAAGGAGTGGTCCATGCCATCTTCTGCCCCAACAGCTCTGTGACGATGGTTTACATTCTATACCCAGATTCCTTGATTCAGCACAGTGGGACCACCACCAGTCACCATATGAGAGGTAACATACATGGTTTTACAGCAGAAAAAACATTCAGGGCAGAGAAGTATTTTGCTGAAGGCCAGTGAGCTAGTAACTGGCAACTCTATGACTTACCCCTTGCCTGCCAGAAGCCAAAGACCCCTAAGTACTGACTTCTTCCTCACTGATCCTGCACATCCATTTGTCATTGATTAAGGCAAGGCTTAAACCAACTCTAAGCCTTCATATGGCAGTGAGGGACATCTGGCAGTAGCATCTGCCACAGCAAATCCTTCTGTGCAATCTATCACACATTCAGGTGGCTGGGTTTGGTTTTATTTTGTTCTAAGCTTTTATAACACAAAAATGTTGTTTTACAAGTTTTTTCAACCAAAAATCCATCACACATCTATCTTAAGAGTTCTTGGCTGAGAGAAAAAGAGAAGGAATATTAAGGCATAAAGCAGAAGTGGTAACTGGTCTCTGAAACCAATCCTCCCATCTCCCTTGTTTTAACTATTTCCAAAACAAACATTTGTTTCACACTAACAGTTTTGAATTTGGAAAACATTTTTGAAAGATCTGATGTGGCCAGTGTGCATCATCGTTACAGATTTCAGAAGGCATAGACTTTATTTAGAAACAGAAGGACTTTGCAAAGAAATATTTAAATAGTGAGGGCCACAGTGCACATTCCAGTTCAGGTGAGTCTGCTGTTTTAAGTTCCAAGAGCTGAATTCTGCCCCCTAAAGTCATTAAGTCCAGGGTTTGCACATATGCAAACTGTGTGCAGAGAAGAACATGTGGAGCTCTCCGGCTTCATTCTTCTTACTGAGTGACTTAGTCTTGACTCCTGCAGCAACATTTGCCCCAACTATTTTGCAATGAATTTTCGAAAAATCCTCAAGTCTTATCAGGATTTGGGTTTTTCTCTTGTTGTGCTGACTTCAACATCTGGAACTGTCCACTGTTAAGAAACCAGCACAGACTAAGAGATTTTATCACTGCTAAAAAATCAAATGATTTCTAAACATATGTTTCTGATACATAGTACAATGAGAGCATGATACTTACCCCAAAGCGTTCTCCTCCACAGAGTCACACTCTCTGGACAAATATATGTGAGATCCATACTCTCTGGATATGTAAGTGTGTATCCTCATGGACCTTGGAATACACTGAAAAGTAAATTTCTCTATTGCTTAAGTGCATGCCTTAAGGCCAGTTACCATTCCTGTTATATATTATCGCATGGCTGCCAGCCCAATTTGAATTCCTCAAAAATGAAATGAGACAGTTGATAAATGAGAAAATTATACATTTCCAAATTTAAAAAACTATTCCCACTCAAGGAAGGAAATTCACCAGACACTTATATGTTTAAAATTTGTTCTTGAGTTAGCATGAAGGTGCAAGAAAGCGTTTTGTAAAACAATGTGATATCTTCCTTCCATGCAGAGAGGGAAATAGCCCTATCTCCAATGAACCTACATTATATCCATCAAAAGATATATCTCAGGCTGGGGTTGTGGCTCAATGGTAGAGCACTCACCTAGCATATGCAAAGCACTGGATTCAATCCTCAGCACCACATAAAAACATAAAAATAAAGGTATTATGTCCACCTACAACTAAAAAAAAAATGTTATAGATATATCTATTTACAATACATATATAGGGAAGTATTATATAAATCATTAGTCCAAAAGAACAAATATTTTAGATCTATATGTTTTGAAACTAATATTATTTAATAAAACTGGAAAGCACATTTTCAGAGAATGGTGCTTGAATAAGGTAAGGAACTGGAAAATTACAAAATATCTTTGTGTATTTTTAGAGATAACATCCTGGATTTTTTTGAAAAATTAATACGGATCTAAACATGTGGGGTATTGAAGGTAATAAATGTGGGAATTTTCAATAATTAAAAATGACAGTGAATATCTCTTTTCATTATAAAATTGCAATATTTGTAACAGACTTTAAAACTGAGTTTAAATGTGAATAATTGGAACACGCTAACTCTAAAATACCTTTACAATTCACTATAATACCTCATTCTTTTCACTATCACTGATTTTCACATTCTGCACCAAAATAAAGGATGGAAAGAAGTGACTGAGAGCACAGAAAGTCAGTCTGAACTGGGAAATAAAGTGTAGACAGTAGACAGAATAACATTTCAGGGATTAAACACAAGGTTCATGAGAAGGTCCACATAAAAATTCCCTCAAAGGCCCTTTCTATAAAGGAAATACCAGTAACAACAGCAACTATCATGTGACTCCTATGATGTACAGTGACATGTTCTGCCATGCAAAATCTTAAGACCAACAAAATATATGTCAGGGCCATGGTTTCAAAATTTAACCTCCAGCTGAAATATTCTGCAAAGTCATTTTTACATATAATAAATTAGAATCATGGATAATTTTATGACTTAGGATAAAAATGTAAGGCAGCAATGTCAAACTTTGCCAACAAAAGTATGTGCTTATGAAGGTAATATCTACTTAATGAACGTGATCACTGTAAATAACCATTTTAAATAACTCATAGCAATATTTAATTAGTTAAATCTTTTTGAAAAAATTACAAACTCTTTTCTTGGTGAAAAAGTAGCAATTGCAAATTTGGTAATTTCTATAAGCAAATAGAAATGGGGCTTTTTTTCTAGTCAGTCACTAAAAATCTAATTCTGAAGAGAATGTAGTTTCAATTTCATCCACAGTATTTATTAAGTACCAGTATCATGCTAAGGTTCCAAGAACTTGGCAAAAAGTCCAAAGATAGGGTCATCTGCCTTAGAGTGACTTCTGCTGGCTGTATACATTCACACTCAAAAAAAAAAAAAAACCTCATTTAGTGACTTCTGCTGGCTGTATACATTCACACTCAAAAAAAAAAAAAAAACCTCATTTAGTGACTTCTGCTGGCTGTATACATTCACACTCAAAAAAAAACTCATGCTAGGTGCTAGAGACCTAGCAATCGGTAAGCAGGGCTAGCAGTGCACCTTACATCCTGACAACACTGCTAATTTGTCATTAAATCTCTGAAAGGGCTAAGGATAAGAAGTACAATATGCCATAAGAAAGGTGACCTGTGAGGAGTCCGAGAGGGCTTTACTGAGAAGTGACAACTGACATATGTGAATAAAAATAAATACTAGACAAAAAAAGTGGGAAAGAGAGAGAGGAAACAGCAAGGGTGGGAAAGAAGGCACTCCCAGCACTGAGAAGTAAGGAGAAGCATGCAGATGAAAAGAACTGAAAGAAGACCCATTAGCGAGCCTGGAGCAGAGTGAGAGGGTTTGTCGAGGTGGTGATATAGTGCCAATTATGCACAGCCTTAGAAGCATTAGGCAAGAGAATATGCAAATTATAGCTTTAAATGCTTTGAAATATCAAGCTGATTATAAAGTTGGAAATGAATCAAAAAGGAGAGAGGTGGGATGGAATGGGAGGGAGACAGAGGGTGAAGATCCCTTGCAAAGCTATGACACGAACCTGCAACGGCCCTCATAAGAGCCTGGCTAGGGTGGAGGCAGTGCAGTGGGAGAGAGTGAGCAGAGCCAAGAAATAGTAAGTCATGGAAGAAACAGGATTACTTAATTCATCAGTAAAAGAACCAACCAATGGTACCAAGGATGAGTCCCAAAACTCTGGCTTATAAACCAGGAAGAGAGTATGAGGACATATTAGGATGGAGGACAGTGCAGGAAGCTTGGGTACTGGGGCAACTGCTAACTCTGAGATGCCTCTGAGACTTATAAAAAGAGATGACAAGCAGAAAGTCATACAGACAGATCTGATACTCAGGAAAGGTCTGCTGATAAGGAAGTGGTCTGCATGGATGGTATTTAAAGGCATGGGGTCTCCTGTGGAGGGAACAGAGACAACAGTGGAGAGCTCCTGCTGTGAACGTGATTCCACCTCAACAGAGGGAAGCTGAGAGCATGACGTGTAAATGAGGAGGCTGCCACAGCGTTTGGGCAGAATATTTAATTTTAAGTTCTAAAGTATTACTACCATATCCCTAGAAAATTACCAACTGAGCAGAGTGGACGTAGGGGTGATGACAGGGCACAGTAGGGGACATAGGTATACAGAACCTGCGCAGGTTGCAAACAGAAACATTTGGGTTAATGTCATTCTGAAATTAAACCAAGAAGGAGTAATAAAGGAAAGGAATCTTCCTCTTCTAAACTTAAGTAATCCCAGTCAACTGTCTAATAATGATAATTTTTTAAAGCTGGACAAAACAGAAATCCTCTGCATAAGGGCACATGGAAACTAACAATGATCCAAGAAATGCCAGAAATCAAGAAAAGAGAACATGTAAGTCTAGGCCTGCTTCCTCCCCAAGATACCTGCTAATTATATATAGAAGAGTCTAAGAGACTGAAAGCCTCAGAGACTTCACTGGCTGCCTTGCAGAGGCCCTGGCAGCCCCTCCTGCCATAGGTGGCCTGGCAGGGAGAGAAGCCCCATACTAAAAGGGGACCGAGAGACTTTATGGCTAGTGCAGTGTTGGCCAGAAGAAGGATGAGATTCCCCTAGGTCCCAAACCATTTCCACAAATAATCTGTCACATACTAGGTCAAGCACACAATCAATACCACCCAGACACAGGAGAAGATGACATGAATGAGAACCAGCAAACACCAGAAAACAGAAACACTGGTGTTCCCTGTTACATACCTGGTGCAAGAGATAAAAGACACAACTAAGAATTTCAACAGGGGATTCTAATGTATATTTTTAAAACTTACAGCATATTTATTAAAAAGTTAAATAAAAATTCTATGCCAGAAAAAGTACAATAATCAAAATCAAAATCTGGTTAGACATAGAAGAATTAGTAAACTGGATGACAGGTCCGGAAAAAAAAAAAAAAAAAAAAACAAATCACAATGAGAAAAAAGGCTGGGAAATAAAATAAGGTTAAAGATATAGGTGATACCATGAAAACATCTAGCATAAGTGAAACGGGAGTCTGAGAAAAATAGAGAAGATTAGGTAGAACCACATTTGAAAAAAAAAGAACTTTTCCAAAACTGACAAAATAAGTCTGATTCAAGAAGCTGTACATAATCCCCCAAAGAAATTTACATATTGGCACTGTAAAATCCTAGGCTAATAAAAAAATCTACTTAAAATGTGTGTAAAATGCATTTCAGATCAACAAACAGAGAATTTATACTAACGGGTGTTCTTCATGAAGGAAAAAAAATGATACCAAATGGAAATACTATAGGCAATAAGAATTGATAAATATGTAGAAAATCTAAATAAATATTGATTACATAAAATAATAACTATAACAATATCTGTGAGGTTTAAAGTACATAAATAATTAAAGTGCTTGAAAGCATTAATATATAAGTCAGAAGATGATTAAATGGAATTAAAGAGTTGTAAGGATCATGTATCAGACAGAAAGAGGGCAAAAATACTGAGGAACATTAAAATTTGCTTAGTCTTTGTTGCAGTGTCTAAGGTTAGTAACAAAAGCGAAGGAAAAAACATATATAACTTCCCAGCCAACAGAAGGCAGAGAAAGTAGAATAAAACTGTATATTTTTAAAAAGGAAATAAATAAGGGAAAAAGGAACATAGAAAAGTGGGCAAAAAGAAAAAGCAAATGCAATGTAAGATGACATGTGATTACATTAAATGCAAATAGATTTAAATGGTATTTTTAATAGGATGATTTTTCTTTTTTTCTCATGTTTTGGATCAAATGTTTTAATTAAAATTGTGTCAGATTGAATTGAAAAATAAAACCCAATCCTGTTTGCAAAATAAACTTTAAGACATGTGGATAAATCACAGATTAGAAGATATTTAAACACGTAACCAACAAAGAGCTTGGAACCGGAATATAGAAAAGGTATTATCCCATTAGAATGCTGCACCACACTCGTAGATGGATATTTGGGTAGTTTTCAGCTTTGGCTATTATAAACAAAGCTGCAGTGAACATTCTTGCCAATACTTGGTATGGTCAGAGCTTTTTAAATAGGTATATACTAGATCTACTTGCATTTCTGTAATGACTAATGATGTTCAATATCTTATGCTTATTGGTCATCCACAAATCTCCTTTGGTGAATGTCTTTCAAATTTTCAACTGAATTGTTTTCTTATTATTGAGTTTTGAGATTCATTTACATATTCTAAACATAAGTCATCTATAAGATACGTAATTTACAATATTTTTCCCACTCTGACTTGTCTCATCAATTCTCTTAACATTAATTGTCTTCTGAAGAACATTCACATTTGTCAAATTCTTCTTCCATGGATCCAACTGTAATCATTATACTAAAAAATCTTTGCCTACCTCACCAAGGTCACAAAGATTTTTTCTTATGTTTTCTTCTAGATGTTTTATGATTTTAGTTTTTAACACGTAGGTATATGATCTGTCGTTGTTGTTGTTCTTCGGTTTGGTGCATCATGCAGACTTTCTTCAATTGTTCCAATGCCATTTGTTTAAAAGCCTGCCCTGTCGGTACTGAATTGCTGCTGTACCTATGTTAAAAATGAACTTACAATTTTAAGATTTTAAGGGTACATGTGGGTTGGCTGGTCTGTTTGTTTAACTCTCTGTGCCATTTTTCTTCGACTGCAGTTTCTGAACAATCCTCACCTTTGTCTCACCTTTGTTCTTCAGTATGTAACATTTCCTTTGATTCTGGCTGCTCCCAAGACAGACTTTTTTTTTTTTTTTTAATGTTAGCAGTTTTATTTTGCTGTAGCTGGGGGCAGGGGTATGTATCCTGCTTGGTGCCTTCTGAGATTCATGGGTCATGCTTTGTTCTTTCATTAATTTCAGAAAAGTCTTAGACATTATTTCTTCAAATGATTTTCTTCCCTGTCCTCTTTTCTCATTCTGAGACTCTCTAGGCATTAGAGCACTTTACACTGTCTCAAAACCACTGGACACTCTAGACTATCATTCTGCACTATTTTATCTTTGTGTTTTGGTTTGAACAATGTCTATTTTCATGTTCCCTGACTTTTCTCCAATTGTGTCCAAATTCCTGATAAGCCTACTGAAGAAATCTGATAGCATCTTTTTATTTCTAGCATTTGATATAGTATCATCACTGTTGAAACCCCCTATACGTCCATGTATTTTATTTTTCTACCATATTTTTAACATATTTTAAAAACATTATTTTAAATTTCCTAATACCTCTAATATTTGGGTCATTGCTAATACTAGACCTGTTGTTTGCTTTATGTCTTGGTCATTAATCCCCCTTATTTTGTGTACCTAGAAATTTTTGACTGAAAGGTGGATTTTCAGTGAAGATGGAGGTAACAGTATCTGTGCTCTGAAATGGACAAGCCTCCTCTGCTAGGCTCTCTATATGGGGGATGAATAAGTCTATCTAGTAGTTAAGCTGGGTTTGAGCTCTGCTATTGCTAACTTTCACAACATCACAGTTTCAAACTCCCCCCAGCAGCAGATCACTGCTACCTTGGGTTCAATGGGCAGCCTGAAATATTTTCCTCAGTGTTCCTGTTCCACTCTCAGCAGGAGTCTCTCTCCATACTTTGGTCAGGGACCACTGTTGTTTATTACCATATGCTAAGCTAATAGTGAAGGTAAAGGATTCCCGACTATCATAATCCGACCTCATCTCAGATCCAGGCCTTTCAGCTTGAGCCTCGGCACTGGAGCTTTATCAGTGCTCCTCTCCTATGACCTTGTATCTTGGGGAAGGAAGATCTTTGTCAGGGTTGTTTCCTGCCCATTCCACATTGGTAGCAGACCTCTGCTTTCTATCAGTTCAGGGTCTTAGGTCTAATATCTCCCACCCTTCTCCCAAAGGAAAGAGGCTCAAGTTTCCACCCTTTTTCCAAAAACATTATCCAAGAGACTTGGCTGAATTTGCTTCTACCACAGCCACAGAAGCAGGCCCTAAAAGCAGGAAAGTTCACTGCACCTTTTCCCAGGAGAGCAGGCCTTTGCTTCACAAGAGAGAAGGTTCTGAGGCAATAGACAGAGTTTGTTTCGGACCCTCAGCAGCAGCTAATCACCATCACACCTGCTCTGCCTCCCAATTTCATGAGCCAACAGTGGAGACCTGGGGCTAGAGCTTGCAAGTGGGTGAGTGCAAGGCTTTCTTGGGTCTGGAGCTCCAAGTTATCAAAATGTAATGGATTCTGCTGGCCTAGAGTCAGCCCATAAAAATCTGCTAGAAGTTTAAATGAGGATTCCAACATGGCGGCGGGCGCGGAGAGATCAAGTCTCTGACCTCTTCAGCTGTGCGGGCATAGGGAGTCATAAACAATCTAAATTCTGTTTGCTCAGGATCACTAGGCAATGCTGAACTGACGTGGATCTGGGGCGATCAGTCTGGGCCTTTCAGAACACACACTGAGCCCAGATCGGCTGAATTCAAGCTCCAGTTCGCCTGCTTCCCGCAGAAAAACAGCTGTGACTCAGCACTAATCCATCCGGCTAAAACAACTGGTCAGCCCTTCTGATCCTACGGAGGTAAATGCAAACTGAGCCTTCATAGGTAGTGGCCACAGGTTTGAAACGGGGCTTGGGAGAGACAGTAAGGACCGACCCGTTGCATTGGTCACCCGGCAAAGGGAAACGAACTGTCGCCATTTGCAAGAGATACCACCATGGCAGAGAACTGATGTCACCAGACTGCGGAAGAGGAGATAACTTCATTGAAACCTGCGGCTACAATGACTTCTTCCCTTCCCTTCTAACACCTTTCCTCCCAAGTATCAAATCTATAGGAGTAAACAGTAACTCAGCAGTCAAACAGAACAAGAAGTAACATGAGCAGTTTGAAAAAGCAAGGAAGAAAAGAAGTACAAACAATGCAGGACAGCCTAAATATTCAGGAGAACCTAGAGTCATCAGAAAAATGGTCATATAAACAACTCAAGGAATACCTTAGACAGATGGAATGGAACCTTAAAGAGGATACGAGACACCAAATTCAAGACGCGAAAGAACACATCGAGAATGAATTACATAAACAGATAAAAGAAGAAGTTAAGCATCTTTATCAGGAGATAGAGATTATAAAAAATAATCAAACAATAATTCTAGAAATGAACGAAATGATAAACCAAATTAAAAACTCAATTGAGAGTATCACTAACAGAGTGGAGCAAGTAGAAGCCAGAACGTAAGATAATGAAGACAAAATATATCATCTTGAAAAGAGTCTAGCCAACTCAGAAAGGCTGGTAAAAAATCACGAGAAAAACATCCAAGAGTTATGGGATAACATAAAAAACCAAACTTACGAGTCATCGGAATAGAAGAAGGTACAGAGATTCAAACCAAGGGAATGAGTAACCTGCTGAATGAAATAATTACAGAAAACTTTCCAGAAATAAAAAAGGAAACAGATATACAAATTGAAGATGCACACAGGACACCGAGCATACAAAATCACACTAGACCAACGCCAAGACACATTGTTATGAAGATATCCAATATACAGAACAAAGAGAAAATATTAAAAGCTACAAGAGAAAGGAGGCAGATTACATTCAGGGGTAAAACAATAAGGTTAACAACGGATTTTTCATCACAGACACTGAAAGCAAGAAGGTCATGGAACAATGTATTTCAAACACTGAAAGACAATGGATGCCAACCAAGAATTCTGTATCCAGCAAAATTAAGCTTCAGGTATGACAATGAAATAAAAATCTTTCATGATAAACAAAAGTTAAAAGAATTTGCAGTCAGAAAACCAGCATTGCAAAGCATTTTGAGCAAAACACTACACGAGGAAGAAATGAAAAACAATAACCAAAACCATCAGTGAGAAGTGCCTTGGTAAAGACAGAGGGCGAGGGGAAAAATAATCATGGAGAAACAAACTAAATTTTTTTTAAAAAGGATAAATAATCAAACATGGCTGGAAGTACAAACCATATATCAATAGTAACTCTGAATGTTAATGGCTTAAACTCTCCAATAAAGCGACATAGGCTGGTATCATGGATTAAAAAACAAATCCAACAATATGCTGCCTCCAGGAGACACATCTGATTGGAAAAGACATTCACAGGCTGAAGGTGAAAGGATGGGAAAAAATATACCACGCACACGGTCCTCGTAAGCAAGCAGGGGTGGCCATCCTCATATCGAATAAAATCGACTTCAAGACTAAGTTAATCAAAGGGATAAGGAAGGACATTATATACTGTTAAAAGGAACCATTCACCAACAAGACATAACAATTATCAATATTTATGCACCAAATAATGGTGCCGCAACATTCATAAAACAAATTCTCCTCAAGTTCAAGAATCAAATAGACCACAACACAATAACTATGGGTGACTTCAACACACCTCTCTCACCACTGGACGATCCTCCAAACAAAAGTTGAATAAAGAAACTATAGAACTCAATACCATAATCAATAACCTAGACTTAACTGACATATATAGAATATATCAACCATCATCAAATGGATATACTTTTTTCTCAGCAGCACATGGATCCTTTTCAAAAATAGACCATATATTATGCCATAGGGCAACCCTCAGTAAATATAAAGGGGTGGAGATAATACCATGCATTTTATCTGATCATAATGGAATGAAACTGGAAATCAATGATAAAAGAAGGAAGGAAAAATCCTACATCACATGGAAAATGAACAATATGTTACTGAATGATCAATGGGTTACAGAAGACATAAAGGAGGAAATCAAAAAATTCTTAGAGATAAATGAAAATACAGACACAACATATCGGAATCTATGGGACACAATGAAAGCAGTTTTAAGAGGGAAATACATCACCTGGAGGTCATTCCTCAAAAAAAGAAAAAACCAACAAATAAATGAGCTCACACTTCATCTCAAAGCCCTAGAAAAGGAAGAGCAAAACAACAGCAAATGTAGCAGAAGGCAAGAAATAATTAAAATCAGAGCGGAAATCAATGAAATTGAAACAAAAGAAACTATTGAAAAAATTAACAAAACTAAAAGTTAGTTCTTCAAAAAAATAAATAAGATCGACAGACCTTTAGCCATGCTAACAAAGAGAAGAAGAGAGAGAACTCAAATTACTAACATACAGGATGAAAAAGGCAATATCACAACAGATGCTACAGAAATACAGAAGACAATTAGAAATTATTTTGAAAACCTATATTCCAATAAAATAGAAGATAATGAAGACATTGATAAATTTCTTAAGTCATATGATTTGCCCAGACTGAGTCAGGAGGATACACACAATTTGAACAGACCAATATCAATGGATGAAATTGAAGAAGCAATCAAAAGACTACCAACCAAGAAAAGCCCAGGACCGGATGGATATACAGCGGAGTTTTACAAAACCTTTCAAGAAGAATTAATACCAATACTTTTCAAGTTATTTCAGGAAATAGAAAAAGAGGGAGCTCTTCCAAATTCATTCTATGAGGCCAACATCACCCTGATTCCGAAACCAGACAAAGACACCTCAAAGAAAGAAAACTACAGACCAATATCTCTAATGAACCTAGATGCAAAAATCCTCAATAAAATTCTGGCGAATCGAATACAAAAACACATCAAAAAAATTGTGCACCATGATCAAGTAGGATTCATCCCTGGGATGCAAGGATGGTTCAATATACAGAAATCAATAAATGTTATTCACCACATCAATAGACTTAAAGATAAGAACCATATGATCATCTCAATAGACACAGAGAAAGCATTCGACAAAGTACAGCATCCCTTTATGTTCAAAACTTTAGAAAAACTAGGGATAACAGGAACTTACCTTGTCATTATAAAAGCTATCTATGCTAAGTCTCAGGCTAGCATCATTCTGAATGGAGAAAAGTTGAAGGCATTCCCTCTAAAATCTGGAACAAGACAGGGATGCCCTCTCTCACCACTTCTATTTAATATAGTCCTTGAAATACTAGCCAGAGCAATTAGACAGACAAAAGAAATTAAAGGCATAAAAATAGGAAAAGAAGAACTTAAATTATCACAATTTGCGGATGACATGATTCTATACCTAGAAGACCCAAAAGGGTCTACAAAGAAACTACTAGAACTAATAAATGAATTCAGCAAAGTGGCAGGATATAAAATCAACACGCATAAATCAAAGGTATTTCTGTATATCAGCGACAAAACTTCTGAAACGGAAATGAGAAAAAACACTCCATTCATAATATCATCAAAAAAAATAAAATACTTGGGAATCAACCTAACAAAAGAGGTGAAAGATTTATACAATGAAAACTACAGAACCCTAAAGAGAGAAGTAGAAGAAGATCTTAGAAGATGGAAAAATATACCCTGTTCATGGATAGATAGAACTAACATTATCAAAATGGTGATATTACCAAAAGTTCTCTATAGGTTTAATGCAATGCCAATCAAAATCCCAAAGGCATTTCTTGTAGAAATAGATAAAGCAATCATGAAATTCATATGGAAAAATAAAAGACCCAGAATAGCAAAAGCAATTCTAAGCAGGAAGTGTGAATCAGGCGGTATAGCAATACCAGATTTCAAACTATATTACAGAGCAATAGTGACAAAAACAGCATGGTACTGGTACCAAAACAGGCGGGTGGACCAATGGTATAGAATAGAGGACACAGAGACTAATCCACAAAGTTACAACTATCTTATATTTGATAAAGGGGCTAAAAGCATGCAATGGAGGAAGGATAGCATCTTCAACAAATCGTGTTGGGAAAACTGGAAATCCATATGCAACAAAATGAAACTGAATCCCTTTCTCTCGCCATGCACAAAAGTTAACTCAAAATGGATCAAGGACCTTGATATCAAATCAGAGACTCTGCGTCTGGTAGAAGAAAAAGTTGGCTCCGATCTACATATTGTGGGGTCGGGCTCCAAATTCCTTAATAGGATACCCATAGCACAAGAGTTAATAACAAGAATCAACAAATGGGACTTACTTAAACTAAAAAGTTTTTTTCTCAGCAAGAGAAACAACAAGAGAGATAAATAGGGAGCCTACATCCTGGGAACAAATTTTTACTCCTCACACTTTAGATAGAGCCCTAATATCCAGAGTATACAAAGAACTCAAAAAATTAGACAATAAGATAACAAATAACCCAATCAACAAATGGGCCAAGGATCTGAACAGACACTTCTCAGAGGAGGATATACAATCAATCAACAAGTACATGAAAAAATGCTCACCATCTCTAGCAGTCAGAGAAATGCAAATCAAAACCACCCTAAGATACCATCTCACTCCAGTAAGAATGGCAGCCATTATGAAGTCAAACAACAAGTGCTGGCGAGGATGTGGAGAAAAGGGTACACTTGTACATTGCTGGTGGGACTGCAAATTGGTGAGGCCAATTTGGAAAGCAGTATGGATATTCCTGGGGAAGCTGGGAATGGAACCACCATTTGACCCTGCTATTGCCCTTCTTGGACTATTCCCTGAAGACCTTAAAAGAGCATGCTACAGGGATACTGCCACATCGATGTTCATAGCAGCACAATTCACAATAGCTAGACTGTGGAACCAACCCAGATGCCCTTCAATAGATGGATAAAAAAAATGTGGCATGTATACACCATGGAATATTATGAAGCACTAAAAAATGACAAAATCATGGAATTTGCAGGGAAATGGATGGCACTAGAGCAGATTATGCTTAGTAAAGCTAGCCAATCCCTAAAAAACAAATACCAAATGTCTTCTTTGATATAATGAGAGCAACTATGAACAGAGTAGGGAGGAAAAGCAGGAAGAAAAGATTAACTTTAAACAGAGACATGAGATGGGAGGGAAAGGGAGAGAAAAGGGAAATAGCATGGAAATGAAGGGAGACTCTCACTGCTATACAAAATTACATATAAGAGGTTGTGAGGGGAATGGGAAAATAAACAAGGAGAGAAATGAATTACAGTAGATGGGGTAGAGAGAGAAGATGTGAGGGAAGGGGAGGGAGGATAGTAGGGGATAGGAAAGGTAGCAGAATACAACAATTACTAATAGGGCATTATGTAAAAATGTGGATGTGTAACCGACGTGATTCTGCAATCTGCATTTGGGGTAAAATTAGGAGTTCATAAACCACTTCAATCTAATGTATGAAATATGATATGTCAAGAGCTTTGTAATGTTGTGAACAACCAATAAAAAAAGAATTGAAAAAAAAAGAAAGTTTAAATGATTTTTTGTGATCCCCTATGTAATGGCTACCTTTTTCTCCTATATTCTGCCAAAGGTTGGTGCCGCTGCATCTCATTCTTCCTTAGAAGGTTTCTTTATCTTTAGAGGTAAGTTCACTTGGTTTCCTTGTGACCAGCTCTGATAAAGCTCAAGAAAAGTTATGATCCTGTGGGTTTTGTGGATAACCTACTAGTGTCAGAACAAGAATGACGGCTTCTTGCTGCTTTCTATACCCTAAGTAGGAGTGGAACTGACTGCTTTGTTTTTGAGCCCTGGAACTTTTCCTTATTTTCTTATAAGCTTAGCTACACATTTAGAAAAATTTCAAAAATTTTAGTTCATTTTTATTGCAGACAGGTTAAAAAAATTACTGAATGACTAAGAAACACATGTGAAAACCCTGTTCTCCACTAGAATTTCTGAAAGGTAAATTTTAGATGTATCAGAAATGTTAGCTTACATAACTCTATATGTCCAAAAAAACTATATACTCAGTAAACATTTCCATCAAACTTTAATTATCATTGTAATTAGTAATGTCAATCAATTTTGTCCTTCAATACAAATAGAAAAAAAGAAAAAAATACAATGCAAATATTATCCTCCAAATACACTGTGGTGAAGTACTTTTATTTTTGAGCTGTAAATAAAGAAAGAGGAATTTGTGTCATCTGTTCATGCCAATCTCTTTGATTAATACTTTTCTCTTTTTACTCAGTAAACTATAAGAAAAAAATAGATAATTTTATGCCTCTCTGACCATAAAACTGCCCCAGGGGGTCAATCCTCCCCCAATGATCACCTTCCCGCAAACTTACATTACAGAAGTAATATTTCACTGTCTTCTAAACGTTTGGCCTGTCAAAAGAGTACTCCACTGTGGGTTTTTGATGGTCTGCAGGGGATTTGGAACAACATGTTCTGTTTATGATGTATAATTTTGTTTTTTTCACAAAATCCTTTTGCTTTCCTGAGAACTTAACTTTTGCTTTATTTCAAGAAAACATCATCTACAGTGAGAAAGACAGGCATATGTTTTGAGCTGCAAACCAAAGAAGAATGTGACTTGTATCATTTGTCAGTATTCGTCCATTCCTTAGTTCAGACTACTTCTTTTGGGGGAAGAAGTGTCAAACCAAATTATATTATGTCATGCTTCCTAGAAACAACCCCAAGATATTAATACTCAAACACTAAACTTTTAAGCCTATGTTTTCTCAACTGTAAATGAGTATAAATACATCATGTGCAGTTATGATAATGCTGAAGAGGGTGTTTCTAAGGCCCTAAGCACAGTGCCTGACCCACAGGAAGTGCTCAACATATTATTATCTTTTGTCCATGTAACTGTGCTCTGCTGCTTGAAACAACACTTTTTAAAAATAAGGAAAGCTTCTTATTCCAAATATTTCTATTAAAAAATCCAAGTAAGATCACTTTTTAAAATCTACCTATATTCAGTAGATAGAAAATATTGGAAGAAATTGGTGAAATTTTTCTCCTATTTCTACATATGAAAATAAAGTCATGTAAAATTAATAAAAGTATAACTAATTAATCTTTCAGAATATTGCCATATCACATCCACCAATTTTAAAGAATCAACTTTCATAATGATTTATTATATCTCTTTTTTCCTTAGTCTATTATATAACACTATCATCTCCCTTTCCCATATACCACTAATACTCCATTTTTATTTCTCATTCAAGAATGCCATCAGCAAATTGGGCCAATGCATTGCTGGTTTTTCGGGGAAAGACTTTCATCTCAGAATACTAACCCATTAAGTCCCAAGTTTTCAATTCTGTGAATGTTTCAGTGAAACTAACACAGGTTAGTTTCTAACATAGGTTAGAAATCATAATATTTACGTTTTAATGCTCTAATCATTCACCTATTACTTTTCTCAAAAGAACAGACCTCTAAAAACAGTAATTATTTCAAAGTTATCATAAGTGGTATATTTGTTGCTCAATTTAAGCTTTTGATAGGTGTTCCACATCTGGGATGGGACAAAATAGGTTAAGTTCAATCATCACTTTTTTAGAATTGTTTTTGAGTACTTACTATTTGCTAGGCATTATCCAGATTCTGGAGATATAGTGATAAACCAGACTGACAAAGATTCTGCAAAGGGGAAACAAAGGGGAAAGACTGGCAGGTGTTGAGTCAGAAAAGACATGGAAAGAAGTTTTACTCTATCTGAAATGAGAAGCTACTTGTACTCATTTTCCTATGGCTGCTGTAACAAGTTAGGTTAAACTAAATGGCTTAAACAGTGGACATTGAATCTCTCCCAGTTCAGGAATGTGAGAAGTCCTAAATCAGCATCACTCTGTCAAAATCAAAGAGAGAGTTGGGAAGGTGCCCTCCAGAGACTAGGTAAAATCTTCTTCCTTGGCTCTTCCAGTTTTCCAGTTTCTGGTGGTGGCTGGCATTCCTTGACTTGTAGTTGCATCACTCTAATCTGTCTTCAACTGACTTCTTCTCCATGTTTGTGTCAAATCTTCCTCTGCCTTCTCCTTTAAGTGCACATGTGATGGCATTTGGACCCTACTCAAATAATTCAGGATCACCAAAATCCTCAATTTAGCCATACCTGAAAAGACCCTTTTTCCAAATAAGGTAATATTCATAGTTTCTGGGGAGTATGGTCTCCTATCTTGGGGATGTAAGAGCATTATAACTACTTACCACACCCTGTTAATAATTCATACAAGATGGTGATATGGTCGGGTTGATTCCATAACAGATCTCTCTGGGGGAATAGGCTATAGGAGGTAAGGGGCACGCTACTGCAGCAATCAGATGAGAGACGGCAAAGCTTTTAGAAGTGAAATCAAACACAGATCTGCCTCAGTCACAATTCACTAATGAGGAGGCTGAACACTAGTTAAGAGGAGGATTCAGGAGCCAGGCTTCCGGTTGTGGCACTTGCTAGCTTTTTGCTTTTGGCAAGTCATTTCTTCCTCTGTCAAGTACCTGCTCTAGATCCACTGCTAGGCATTTCGTCAGCTTTTTCACTGCTGTGACTAAAAGAACTGCCCAGGGCAATTTTAAAGGAGAAAAAGTTTATTTGAGGACTCACAGTTTCAGAGTCTTAGTTCACAGAAGGCTGGCTCCGTTCTTCCTGGCTTGAGGTGAGGCAGGACATTATGGCAAAACAGTGTTGCAGAGGGACACAGCTCACATGGTGGTCAGAAAGCAGAGACAGACTCCACTTTCCAGAATCAAAATATAGACCCCAAAGCCACACCCCCAATTCCCACCTCCTCCTGCCACACCCCACCAATTCAGTTACCACTCAGTTAATCAGTGATTAATTCACTGATTAGGTTAAGGGTATGACTTAATCATTTCTCCAAACCTTCTTGCATTGTCTCACATTTGAGCTTTTGGGGGATACCACTCTAAACCATAACACTAGGATTCAGAGAAAATGTATAGCAAGTTTTACAGAGCCCAGTCAAAAGAAAACTCAATAACTATTTGCTATTGTTATTTTATTTATACCTGACATTGCACATTTCCATTGTATTGACTTATGACATATAGATTGGAAACTAAAACCCAAGTGGAAAATTAAATGAATTTAAAAACTCCAACAGGTAGAAACTTGCTTTCGTATGCATTATAAAGAAGTCACTTATACTATGTGGTATAAAGATTTTATAAAGGACTACAGTATTTTAGAAGTTTATCTTGACAATCGAATTCTTTAAACTTCCAGATGTCAGAAGTTCAAATCACATATTAAAATCTAACAACTAAAACTTCAATTTAATATGCTGTGGGGAAATAATTAAAACAATCAAAGACCACAGAAAAATTATTCCTTTTTCAAAAGATACACTAGGATTAAATTATGTGACATGTATATAACAGCTATATTTTAAAGTGTTCCCAAGTTAAGAACTTAAATTAGAGGTGAAAATATTTCTCCTCTAGATTCTTACTTAAATTTAACCTCAAGATGAATGGCCTAACTGCAGTACCACTCATCGTCCACTTTGGACACAATTTAGAAAGTAAACTTCAAAAATATAATGGAATTAGTTCAATTCCAATCCTAACTCTGTTTCTGCCATTTTATTTTTAATGTTAAATTATTGCATCTCTAAAACTGAAAACCACAGTTTATTTTTTAAAATCCATTTTCAGTTAAGACATTATTGTAAGGATGAAAGTCAAATTCAAGAAAACAAAAATACAAGTGGTGAAATTTTGTAACACAAAAAGCAAGCAAAATCTCCAGTGCTATTTTATCTGATATCTTTAAGTTAAAGACAAAGTAAGGGTTAGTTCTAAAAACTGCATATATTTATGTCACAAATGAACCATGGAATGATTACTTCTTGCATAAAAAAATGTTTGTCATTGATATTTTTATATTCTTTCAAAGTAAATCATTTATAGAAAAAACAATTAGTAAATAGTTAGATTATTTTTCCTCATGGACTTAACAGATCATCAACTAAGATACTGAAAACTATCAGGATCATAGTATACTCAAGCCAGAAATCTGGAAGCCATCCCTCACTTCCTGAATCCAATCCATTATGAAGTTCTCGTCACTCAACCTCAAATAAATGTATCTCAGGTATTACCTCACACTCTACTGTCTGAACAAGTCATCTCAACCAAGCTACCATAAAATATCATAAGGACCAGTGATGAAGCTTCCTACTTGTCCCATTCCAATCCACTCTCCATAAAGTAACCAAAATGATCACTATAAACTATAAGTGGGATCAAATCACTGTCCTGCATGAAGCCTTCAATGGCCTTACACCGCCTAAGAATAAAACTAACTATGAAATGCTATGACCTCTTCTGCAGTCAGAGCCCACCCCCACCCACTAGTTCCAGCCACACCTTCCTCTCTGTTTCACCAAGCTGTTGAACCTCAGGTTACCTGCTACTCTCCGGAGACTCTTAAATGGCTGTCCTCCACATCCCTTC
Organism: Ictidomys tridecemlineatus; assembly: GCF_052094955.1. Classification (NCBI taxonomy): domain Eukaryota; kingdom Metazoa; phylum Chordata; class Mammalia; order Rodentia; family Sciuridae; genus Ictidomys; species Ictidomys tridecemlineatus. The sequence goes on along the minus strand of NC_135481.1, from coordinate 114,049,033 downwards.
AGTTTTCAGCTCATCAAAGAGGCTTTCCAAGACCTCCCAGCACAGCAGGTTGCCCTGCTACTTTATATCATTTTCTCCTGTTCTTTACACTCAAAGCCCTTAACAAAAATGACAGTTATACCTTTTGCCTATTTGTTGAAAGTCTCTTTCCCCTCTGTACTACAGCCTTCCTGGGGACAAGTTCCTCATCTGTGTTTTATTCCTCTCTATTTCCCCAGCACTTAGAACAACACAGTGCCTGTCCCCTTGAATGAATGAATGAATGAATGAGAAAGAATGTCATTATTACAAAATGCTCACTTTGGGATACAAGATTGATTTTTTTTCATAAAATTAACTAAGAAATTTTGGTCATGGCAAAATGAATAAAGTGGCTATAGGATTTCTGTCATGGCTTCTTCACTGGAAAGCAAGCACTCACAGAAACAGGGCCCATCTGAAAAGGGTGCTAACCAGGAAAGCAATAAGTCTTCACAATCTCTCAATGCAATGATTTTAAAATGACTAGTACATAAGCAGAGGTTCCATCATTTGAAATGGGGCTGATTAAATGTCTGGCCACCTACATTACATATTAAACACTCAATAAAAGTATTTTTGGAGTTGCCCCTATAAAGCCTCCCTCATTTGTTTCATTCTTCGGCATTTTTCCATAAAGCCAGAATCACACAATGCTCTCTTCTATATCCTTATTCTTTTTCATAGTTTTTAGGACCTTCTGATCCAGAATATAATTTGAGACCTCTTTTAACTTTTTTAAAAAAAAAAAATCTCTTCAAACTTAGTTTAGGGAAAGTTAAAGGAGGATACTAACAAACTGTTGTTATGATTAACTAAAGAAACAAAGACAAACTTTTAACAATAAAGATTTCTTAATACAAAAGTAGTGTAAATTTTATTTGCATGCATTTAATCAGTTAATCCTCTGTATTATGGATCAATTTTAATGATTTTAGGAGCTTAATAAAATAATATATTTCATAACTCAAGCAGGCCTTACAGTTTCAGAAGATATAGCAGATACTTCCTATAAATATAACATAGTAAGTGTATATTCTTTTGTTTTATTTTTTGGTGCTGGGGGTTTAAACCAGGGCTCACATATTCAAGTGTATGTTCTTTATACATTCTCATAAAATTAATGCTTTTCTGAGAGTTCTTATGTACTTGCTTTATTGTGGGGCCATAAGCCAAAGAATTTTGGCAAAATAATTTAGAGACTGCTAACGGTCACTACTCTTTATCTTTCATCTTTTATTCCTGCTTTATACAGCACTGGAGTTTCAACATGCTCTCTTGCAACAGATTAGCCAGCTCAACACAGAGTATGCAGCTTACTTAATATTTCTGGCTTTAAATCTTATTTGCTTATTTATATTAACTCCATTATCAAGAGGATCTAAACATCTATTCCTCTTTACAATTGTTTAACTAGCATTTCCAAGTTCCCTGCTATCAGGCTTAGGTCAGTTAATATCATTGAAAATCAAATAGGAAAATGAACATGGTCTGAGTAGATGGCATTCTTCTGGGAAAGAAAAACAGATATGAAAAAAGCTTGATTCACATGTGAATTACATGCAATACCAAACTAAACATTATCTCAATTCACCACTCTAACCAGTAAAAAAAAAATCATATTGCATCTGTATACAGATGTAGGTAGCTTATAAAAATGGCACAGTTCATCCCTCATCTAAACCCAGGAACCAAAACCATGCCAGATCTGCCTAAAAAGAAAACACGGGGACACACACACAATAACAGTATTTTAAACATATATAGATCAATTTTTAAAACTAAGAAAAAATATAAAACCAAATAAAAAGCCAAAGCAAAGTGTACAAAACTTGCCATAAGCAAAGCATTATCTCCACTGCCATGTAACCTCCCTGATCCTATGAGCAAGTAAGCTTCTGAAGAACACAGACTGCTGTCTGCTTTATTCTTTCAAGTTCTTTAAAGAAGAGACCGCTCATAGGTGCCATTAAATCATAAGTGCTAAAAATTAAATATTTAACATAACAATCAATAAATATGTAATCAGAAGAAAAAAGTATAATAGTAGAGAAACATTTTATGTTCATAGCAAGAAAGCAAATTCTGAAGGAATTTAGGAAGCAATAAAATAAAATAAAACCAAAATTTTGGTCTTGATGGCCATAATTCAACCTTCATTTGATGATTCTTCAGTTACCATAGGACGTTTATTAGGACAATCATTAAATTACAGTATCAATGCTATATAAATATAGATTAACATCTTAATATAGGTTTAGTCAATAAAACAAAATATTTATGATTTAAAGAGAATTAGATTTTCGAGCAATTAAAAAGCTGACTCTAAAATGTTTCTAAAGAAAAAATGGCTTGTGAAGAAATCATTATAACAAATCTCCCTAAATGTTTTCCTGTAATTCAAAATGTATAAAGTAATCCTTCCTCTCCTCACTTACTAGATATGAAATATCAGCCACAAAGCACCAAAACTTTCTCCCAAGAATGACAACAAGCTACTGGGGAAAAAATGAGAAATTGAAAGCTTATTTCATACCAACTTACTCTGACTTTTGGCAAGACTCTCCGAAGCGTCTCAGTAGGATTCTGTCGCATCAAAAATGGAAGATTTGCAATCACACTTGTTCCTTGAATATCCTGACCAGCACTTACAAAGAAAACACCAATGTTAAATTTATAATTATAAGCTGACTTCTTGATTTAAATTATAAAAGAGCAGATTCATTTGAAAACTGACACTTTTAATGACTTCCTACAAAGTTTTAAACACATCATTGAAATTTTAAAATAACATCAGAAATAAAATTTCATTAAGTAAATATTATAACAAATACATGAAGATATTAATTATGATTATACTAAGGTAATATTCTCTGTTTATAAACATGTTTTAAGTCTTAAAGTCTTGAGTCTACTATTAAAATTCACTTTAAAATTCTACCTCCTTTTACCCTACCAGTTGACTTACTTTATAAAAATACATATGCAAAAGACAAATTTTTATTTTGGTAAGATAATAATCATAGGAACAAGAGTGACAGGCAATTAAAATCAACTACAGCAAAGTACACAACTTTCTTTTAGCATAATGAAATTACTTGTTACACTAGACTGGCTCCATGAGTTTCTAGAAACTTCTTAAAAATACACTTAATATTCTTAATGGTCAGTAGGGTCTGATTATACAATACTTTTTTGACAAAACATTCATTAAGGTTTTACCAAAATAATCAAAATGAAACCCCAGTGGCCTAAATGCCTTCAAAAAATATTCAGATCTTCTGAAAAACCATCTCTATGTACTGCAAAAAAAAATTATTTTTAAGATACCACTAAGTGACAAATGTTCTGCAAGTTGTTTAAATGTTTATCAAACAGATGCTAGTAAATGGCCTCAGAGGGAAATTCTATCTATCCATAACTGATGCCAATTTAAATATTAATTATTAATGATACAACATTTGCTTATTTAAAATTTGTTGGGTTTTTTTTACTTCTCTTGAAATGGAATATTTATAGTTATGAGAGGTACATAAGACTTTAATACGTTTTTTAAAATAGTTTCTTAAAGTAATGTTTCTGGCTCAAAGTTTTTAAGATCTGTTTATAAGAAATATGTTCTGATTCTAAGTGAAGCCACCCTGCTGTAAAAAAGTCTTTTTTCCTATTGCAATATGATGGGATATGAAATATAGGACACCATAATCTTTTCACTGTTCTCACCATTTTCTAAGAAAATATTTTAATGACAAAATTAAGAAGGAAAAATAGAAGGCATGAAATCAGGAACCATACCAAGATGGGGAGAGGATCAAAAAAGGGAACTTAAAGTGGCATGTAAACATGCTACTTGTAGTAGGTCAAACCATGGCCCTCTAAAAGATGTCTGCTCCTAATCTCAGAGCCTGTGAATGTTTTCTTAATTTTGGAAATGATCTTGAGATGAAGAGATCATCCTGGATTAACTGGGTCAGCCCTAAATTCAATAACACAAGTATCCTTAAAAGAGTCACTCAGATGGGACTGGTGATGTGGCTCAATGGTAGAGTACTTACCTAGTATACACAAGGCCCTGGGTTCAATCCCCAACACCACAAAATAAAAAGTCACTCAAAGAAGACAGAAGAGGGGAATGGAGTCTGATCACAGACCCAGAGATGGGAGGTATAGAGCCATATGTCAAGGGTTGCTGACACCCACCAGGAACCAGGGAGGCCAAGAACAGATTCTCCCCAAAGGCTCAGTTGATTTCTTATTTTCAGACTTCTTATCTACATAACTATGAGAAAATATATTTTGTTGTTTTAGGCTACCCAGTCTGTGGTAATTTGTTACAGTAATGACAAGAATTAAATACACTACTAAAGAACTAAAAGAGAAGTATCTGGGGAAAAAAATTATCTCAATGTAACAATGCCTGACCCAAGGTGCAGGTTTAATATATATCTCTTGAAAGAATGGGTAAATAGATGGCTAACTAGACAAACAGATATCAGAAATATTTAATATTGAATATTCAGTAAATTTTATTCACTAACTTCTTAAGTAGAAAAAAAAGGAATGTGATCTTTAATTCATCGTAAATGAGAAGATAAATCATTTCACAGGAAGAACAATAAGGAAAACCAAAAGAAGAAGAGGAAATCATAAACATAACAAAGTGAACAGAAACAAAAAATAAAATGGCAGATTTTAGCCATAAAATATCAACAATTACATTCAATATAAATGGGTGATACACATAAATTAAAAGTCAGTGTGTTGATTTTAAAACATAACAGTATGCAGCCTATAAGAAGCTCATTTCAAATAATATCAGCAAGTAAAGAATGGAAAATTATACATTATGGAAATGTGAATCAAAAGAAAGGAGGCTATGTCAATAGCACATAAAAAAATCCTTTGAGACAAGAAAAGCACCAGGAACAGACAGGGCCAAGACATAATAATAAAAAAGATGATCCACCAAGAGACACAGCAATCTTAAATGTAGATACACCAAAGAGGGTGGCAAAATGTGTGAAGCAAAAAGTGATGGAACAGGAAGGAGGAACAGACAAATAAACAAGCATAGGTGGAGACTTTAACACCCATCTCTCTGGGTAGAAAAACTGCATAGAAATGAGCAAGGACACCTGAGGACCCAATAATCCCACCAACCAACAAGATCTAACAGACATTAACAGAACACCTAACAACAGAAAACACATTCGATTTAAAAATCCAAAGGAATCATATCAAGAAAAAACACATTTTAGACCATAAAACAAACTTCAACAGATTTTTAAAAATTAAAATCATGCAGTTTTCTCTTAGGATAATGAAATCAAACTAGAAATCAATAACAGATAACATAAAACTCTTGGAAATGAAACAACATACCTCTACATGCTCCAAGAGGGTTAAAGGAGTCTCAAGAGAAATTTTTAAAATGTTGACATAAATGAAAATGAAAATAGAACATATCAAAATTTGTGGGATATAGCTAATGCAGTGCAGAGAAGAGATTTTATAGCACTAAGTACACACGTTACAAAACAGGAGAACTCTCATATCAATAATCTACCTTTCCACCTCAAAAACCTAAAAGAGTAAATAATCACAAGTTAAAAAGAAAGAAAATCAATAAAGAGCAGAAATTAATGAGGATAAGGACAGATAATAATAGAGAAAAGGAGTAAAACAAAGAAAGACCTGGTTGTTTTAAAATATCAAGAAAATTGACTGTCCTCTAGCAAGAATGACAAAACAAGAATGGCAGAAACAAGAGAAGACACAAATCACCAATATCAGGATTGAACCAGGAGACAACACCACAGATCCTGCAGACAACAAGGGGTAAGAAGTGAACACTACAAAATATTCTGCACATGAAAATTTGATGACAGAAAATGAACTAGTTTCTTAAAAAAAAAAAAAAAGATTTTCCACAATTCATCCAATATAAAAGAGATAATTGAATAGTCCTACAATTGTTCTGAAAACAGAATTCATATTTTCAAACTCCTAAAGAAAAAAAAAACCTTCAGGTCTAGATAATTTTACTGGAAATTTAACCAAATACTTATTGAAGAATTAACACCATTCTACATTCTTTTCCAGAAAACAGAAGAGGAGGGAACACTTTCTAAATCATTTAAAGAAGCTAGTATGACACCCAAACCAGGCAAAGCAACAACAAAATATAGAGCACTATCTCTCATGAATATAAAGGGAAAAAATCTTTAACAAAATATTACCACATAAAATACAGTAATATATAAAAGAAATAATTATACACCGTGATAAAATAGGAGTTATTTGAGATTCAAAATTAATGTAGTCCATCATATTAATCGGCTAAAGAAGAAAAAAACACATCATCATTTCAATGCAGAAAAATATTTGCCAAAATTCAATACATGTACACTGAAATTACAATTCATTATCATTTACAGTCACTCAAAAAAATACCAACAAACTGAGTACTTGTGTGCTGAAAATTACACAACACTGATGAAAGAAATCAATGGTTATTTTAAACAATGACAGACATGCTCTGTTAATAGATTAGGAAATTCAGCATAGTAAATATGTCAATGCTCCCTTAACTAGTATATTTTGGGGAGACATAGATAATATTTTTCTAAACTGTATACAGAAAGTCAAAGTAAGAATAGTTAAAACTATTTTGAAAAAGAAGAATGAAATGAGAGGAATCTGTCCTCCCAAGCTGTATTCTTTGTATACAAAGACAGTATTGCATTGGTGGGGGGACAGACTCTTAAGTCAATGGGAAGGTAAATCAATGGAGAAAAGACAATCTGTTCAATAAGTGGGTATCTACACGCATAAAAATTTAAAAATATATAGTCAAATTAATGCAAACAAAAAACTCTGAATTAAAAAAAAAACAGGAGAAAATCACCTAGATCTAGAACTAGGTGAAGAGTTCTTAAACTTCCATATGATCTATTGAAAGAAAAACTGTTAAGTTGAACTTTACCAAAATTTAAAATTTTTGCAGTGAAAGACCCTGTAAGAGAATGAAAAGACACACAACAGGTTGAGAGAAAATATTTGCAAATTGCATGTTTGACAAAGGACTAGTATCTAACCTATATATAAACCTCTCAAAAACCAACAGTAATAAAACACAATTCAATTAAGAAATGGACAAAAAACACAAAAGAGAGATTTCACTGAAGATGATATAAAGAGTACAAATAAACACAGTAAAGTATGTTAAATATAATTAACCATTAGGCATACACAAATAAAACCACAATGAAATATCACTACAAACCTACTAGACTGACTAAAATAAAAAAGAATGATATTACCAAAAGCAAAGGAATCAGGATCACTAAATTCATTGCTAAAGAGAATGTAAACTGACACAGCCACTTTAGAAAACAGTTTGGCAGTTTCTTAAAAAAACTAAAAACATATAGCATATAACCAGCAATTTGTACTCTTGGGCATTTATCCCAAAGAAAGGAAAACTTATGTTCCATAAAAATATGTGGATGAGTGCTTACAGTTCCTTTATTTTAATAACAATAAAAAATGAAAACAACCATATGTCCTTAAATGGGAGAAATGGCACATCCATACCAAGGAATGCTACTCAGCATTAAAAAAGATCAAACTATTAATATATGCAATGATCTGGATGGATCTCTAAAGAATAATGCTCAGTGAAGAAAACAATAACAATCACAAAAGGTTACATATTGTATAATTCCATTTATAGAATATTCTTGAAATTACAAAATTATACAAATGGTTTCTAGGGGCTAATGAGGGGTACAAGGTCAAGAGGGAAGTAGGTGTGACTATAAAAATGAAACATGAGAGGTCCTGTGGTCATGGAAATCTTACATGTAAGTATCCTGAATGTGATATTGTACTGCAGGTTTTTGAGATGTCACAAAAGGGGGAAACTTGCTAAGGGTACATGGACTTCTCTATATTACCTCTCCCTACTGTATATAATTATCTCGAAGTCAAAAGTTTAAATTTTTAGAAAATCAACCAATGTTAATAAAAATTTTAAAAAGACATGTGACTATCTCAACAGATAAATTTGATAAATCCAACATTTATTCGTGATTTAAAACTATCAGCAAAACAGAAATAGATGAGAACTTCTTAAATCATATAAAAAAGCATCTATGAAAAACTTATCGCTTAATATTATGCTTAATGGAAAAGAATAAATTCATTTCTCCTATCAAGAACAAGGTTGTTCACCATTTATCTCTTCTATTCCACATTGTATTGGAGGTCTCAGTCAATGCAATAAAGCAAGGAAAAGAGATAAAATGCTTATCTTACTAGAAACGAAGAGTTAAATTGTCTGTATTCATAGGAAATATAGTTGTCTTTAACAAAAAGCCTAAGTAACTTACAAAACAGCTAGTAGAACTAAGAAGTAAATTGAGCAGTGCAGCAGAATACAACATCAATATGTAAAAGTTAACTGTAATTCTATATAGTAGAAAAAAATCATAAATTATAATTTTAAAATAATCTAGTTTGTATTAACATACAAATATGAAACATTTGAAAATTAGGAGAAATATCTGCAATATCTATAGACCTAAAATTATGGAACATTAGACAGAAATAAAAAGACATAAATAAATAGAGATATCAAACACTCAGGATTAAAACCATAATACCATTATAATGTCAATCTCCCAAAGTGAAATAAAGATTAATGTGACCCCAATCTGAATCCCAGCAGACTTTTTATAGAAATGAATAAGCTTATTCTAAAATTTATATGTAAATGCAAAGGATAAATAATAAGCAAAACAAAATTAAAGAAGAATGAAGGGGGACTAAAAATATTTAATTTAAAGACCTATGACAGAGTTACAATAAACAAAATAGTTTGGCACTGGCATACAGATCAGTGGAAAACAACAGAGTCCAGAAATAGATCCTACTGTAAAGGGCATTCGAATTTTGACAATGATGAGGAAACAATTCAATAAGAAAGTGATCTTTTCAACAAGTGGTGGGGAACAACTGAATAGCCATATACAAATACAATGACTCTCTCCCTGACATGAAACAAAGAACCAATACTACAAAACTTCTAGAGGGGGCTGGGGTGGTGGCTCAGTGGTAGAATGCTCGCCTAGCATGCATGAGACACTGAGTTCCATCCTGGGCATCACATAAAAACAAACTAATGTATCCACTTAAAACTAAAGACACATAAATAAATACTTTTTAAAAACTTCTAGAGGAAAACTTTGCAAAAATCCTAATGAGTTTGGGTTTGACAAAGATTTCTTAAAACAGATGTAAAAACCATAAGTAAAAAAAAAAAATCAACCAAACTTTATGAGGATTTAAATTGTGTGCTGTTTTACAAAAATGGAAAGGCAAGCCACAGACTGGTAGACTACATAAAGCATTCTTAGACTTAATAAGGAGATCCAATAAAAAATAGGACAAAAGATTTTATATTTCATCAAAAAACACAAATGGTATCTGATATCACTAGAATGTAACAGTGGTCTACTTTATGCTTTGAATATAATAATCCTTGCTGCACTGCCAAAAAAAAAAAAATACAAATGGTAAATAAACAAATAAAAAATGCTCAACAAAATTTATAAGGGGATTCAAATTACAACTAAAATAAGGTACCACAGCACATCCACTAGAATAAATAAAATCGTAAAGACTAAATATACCAATGCTGGCAGGAACAATGAGAAACTACCTCTCTCATATACTACTAATGAATAAAAAAAGTGTGACGATTTCTTAAAAGGTTATATATACACCTTCCAAACAACCCAGACCTTCTACTCTTGGACATTACCCAAGGGAAAGGAAAGTGAATACCCACATGTACACCTGAACACAAAAGGCTCATAGCAGCTTTGCTTGTATTAGACAAAAACTACAAACAACCCAAATGTTTATCAGCAAGTGGACAGTTGATCAGATTGTAATAACTCCTTGATGAGTGCTGCCAGCAATAAAAAGAAATTAAATATTTATACATGCAAAAACATGAATGACTTTCAAATAATTACAATAAATGAAAGATGCCCTACTAAAAAGATACATACAACTGTATGATTCATTTGTGTAAAATTTCAGAAATTGAAAACTGCTGGGGACCAAACATTGAGAGTTACCATGGATAGGGTTGCCAAAAAATAAAATAAAATAAAATAAAAAAAGAAGAGCCTGAGGAACCGGGCTACACGAATGAAGTGAACCGAGTAAACAGCAACAGTTTGCCCAAATGAAGTAGAAGGTCCATCTGGTACTGAACAGCAGGTGCTCACTGCTTCTGTCTGTCCTAGCAATAGGGCTCTTCTTCATAATAATGATGTCAAGTCATGGCAAAGGAAAGCAAAGAGCCAGGTGCAGTGTATATGCCTGTAATCCCAGCAGCTTAGGAGGCTGAAGCAGGAGGATCTCACATTCAAAGCAAGCCTCAGCAACTAGCAAGGCCCTAAGCAACTCAGTAAGACCCTGTCTCTAAATAAATCATAAAAAGGGGCCAGGGATGTGGCTCAGTGGTAAAGCACACCTGGGTTCAATCCCTGGTATCCCAAAAAATTAAAACAAAACAAACAAAAAATAAAAACCAGGAGAGGTGGAACAATCTATAGACTACTTAAATGTACAATAGTGAAAAGTGTGAAGCAGTCTGGGAAAGAGCTATATATCATTCAAAAGAGACACTGAGAAGAGTAGACCTGGCTGTGCAAAGAAGCGGGTACTACACTTGAACACCTGGGAATTCCTTGAGGCTAGGAACAGCTGTTATCTCCTGCTGACTTTGATCATAGTCCACATAAAAAAAAAATGTATTTATAGTTAGTATGTGTCTATGCTACCATCATTGAATGGAAGGAGCCTAAAAAACAATCAAATAGAGGAGTCAAGCATAAAATATATTACTATTTGATATGAAATGTGCAATTTTTAAATAAATGATTCATCAATGTTAGACTCTTTTTTAAATACCAAGCTTCAAAGACTTCAAAACCTACAACTTCCAACTGGAAGGCAAGCTCCAGGAACAAGCATCATGATTGCACCTTGAGCTGCTCCTGTGTGGCCCAAGCGCTACTCTATGGGGCAACCTCCTTTTCTAGGATACTCACTCAGAAACAAAAGGACACAAGCCACTCAGCAAACCAACCTTCTACAATCAAAAAGAACTGGGTTAATCATCATCTGAACACTGGCTAAAAAGGGAAGAGAGAAAAAAATAAGACTAGTTAAATAAATGAATTTAGGACAGCTATCTTTTAAGTTCTAAATTAGTGTTACTAATTATTTAATTCCCAGGGGGAGATACACCTATTTTAAAGATCCATTTTTAGTAATATATTAAACCAATGAAAAACAAGTCAGTGCACTCAAGCATTCTTGATATAATAATAATAATACAAAAGTTTAGCAGTCTTTATTGTCATAACTTCTGCCACTGTCATGGTAAACATCTTTCAGACCAATGCTAATTTTATACATCCTGTAATCCAAGGATGTTTGCCCAAATTATGCCTTCCCCCTTGCCTAGCAAAGTAGCACATAATAAGGGCTTCATAAATTGTTTCTGATTTAAACTATCTCCACCCCACATCAGCGGCCCACTCCTCCTGTCAGAGGCATGATCCTACAACCTGGAAATGTTTCATCTCTGAAGTCTGATCTTGCTTGTTGGCCATGTCTTTCCATTTTTCGTTGCTAAACCAAATTTTCTTCTCATCACATTTCCATTCCCTGAATTCCTCCCTATGCTCCAGGTTCTAACTTCCTCCTGGTTTCACTTTCTTCTTAGCAAACCTTAATCTCACCACTACTTAGGGTTGACTCTTACAACCTTACTTCTTCAATTCTTTTCCTCATAATAATAAGAAAAACAGAGCATCCAATAGACTGTCAGGCACTGTGCTGATAAACACCTTACTTGCATTCATCTTAATTCTTACAAAAATCTTATAAAATAAGTAGCTACTACTGCCGCAGTCTGCTGGGCACAATTCAGGAGCCACTTGTCAAAAGAAACGAACTTTATTTTTAGAACCACACACGCCAAACAAAACAGCTCCTCAGGAAAAACCTTCAGAGCCCAACTGCCACCACTGGCTTCCCACAAGCCTCTCAACCTCCCCCACTCCTCCTGCTCTTTAGGCCGATTGGCTGGGTCGTGTGGGCGGAGCCAAAAAAGTCCCCCAATGAGCAGCTCCATGGTCTGAAAGGGCGGGGAAATAGCCCAATGAGCATCACCGCAGAGGAGCCAATCAGTTGGCAGCTGGAAGTTGCTGAGGCCGCTGTGAGCCAATCATCAGCTGGCAGCTAAAAGTTTGCTGGCAGCTGAAAGTTTGCTGGGGCCCCTTCTGGCTGTGGCTCTCAACATCTCCCCCTCTCTGTTTAAACAACAAGCATGTGGCTTAGGGACCGTGCCTGCCTTAGGTTGTCCAATAGTACATATGGTCCTTACCCGTTATCCAATGAGCTGACCTCAAGGCATCAGCCTACTGTCTTAGGTTGGTACCATTGCAATTGGATCTTACCCATCACTGACTACCAGTCCAGTATACAGCCACACCTGTGGATAGGTCTTTGTACCAGCGGGGGGGGGGGCAGTGAGGTTCTTTGCCTCACCTCTGTTGGCCCCCAAATTTTAGCTGAACAACCATGACAAGCAGAAGGGAGGAAGATACACCAAGCCAACTGACAGCTCCTTTTGGAAAAATTGTACCACCGATGACACCATCAGCAAAAATACCCCAACACTACCACAAGTCGCTGCACCAACAGATAGTTCACAATGCATACAAGTGAGTTCACAATGCATACAAGTGATACATAGACCAGGCAAGTTCTGCAAGCAGTTCAGTGATGGCTATTGCAGAAGCTGTAGATTGGTTTTATCTTTGTCTTCACCGGCACTGGGATGAAGATAGGAAGTCTGGCAATAATGGCTAAAGAAAAAATTACGTAACATTCCAGAAGGCATTAAAAGAAAACAATTTTCTTAACAATTTATATTGTCTTCACCAGCACTGGGATGAAGATAGGAAGTCTGGCAATAATGGTTAAAGAAAAATTTATGTAACATTCTAGAAGGCACTAAAAGAAAACAATTTTCTTAACAATTTACATTATCTTGAACAGAATTATTAAATATAATGAAAAGGAAAGGTGAAAGTAAACAAACAGATCTGTTAACCTCCTTTTTTGTTCACATATTAAAACAATCCTCAACAGCTGTTTACCCAACTTAAATTAAACCATTTAAATCATGTGAATAAAAAAAAATATTTGGATCCATTTTTTCATGAGCACTCATCATATATGATATATGGACATATGTACATTCAAACATATAACACAAAACACAAGTGTGCACACATAATATAATACATACAGCACATAACATAATAGTAAAGGCCTTATAACTTTTAACAGGTGAAATCTCCATTGCAATGTTTAAAAACTCTATAGTCAAAAAATAGAACTGATTAGCAAAATATTAACCTAGGTCTGTATGAGCTCAAAAAACAAAATAGAAATTCATGATGTGGGAAAGGGTAATAATAAAATAGATATTGAAAAATAAGCATCCTGGTTCTGTTGCAGATGTAAGAATAGCCAAACTGGAGTTTTGGATATCAGTTGTTATGGATTTGAGCCAAATCATCTTCTTTTTGGTCTGTAGAAATCGTTTTAGTTAATCTTTCTGGAATCCAAATCAGCTGCTGTTCTCCCTGTGGAAACACATAAACAGACCCCCGACTCCAGACAATTACTGGGTCAGAACCTTTCCATTGGGCTGTTAGAATATTCTTCCAAAGTACCTTGGGATTATGCACATTTTTTGGACACATATGCCTTTCCCCAGCACTAAGTCCTGATGAATCCAAATTTAAAAAGTTTAGAGTAAAAAGGGTTATTTTAAGTTTATCTTGGGGGAATATATACCCCTTCCCAATTCCCTCTTATTGCTTTAATAGGTAAATTTTAATAGTTTGATGAGCTCTTTCAACTAGGCCTTGTCCCTGTGGATTGTATGGGAATCCTGTTATATGAGTAATGCCAAATGATGAGCAAAATTGTTTAAAAGAGGTAGAAGTATAACCAGGGGCATTATCTGTTTTTAACTGTTTTGGAACAACCACAGTGGCAAAATTTTGTAAGCAATGAGCTATAACATCTTTAGTTTTTTCTCTGGCATGAAGGGAGCCCATCAAAAATCCAGAAGAAGTATCAACTGTAACATGCAAATATTTTAATTTTCCAAATTCTGGCAAGTGTGTGATGTCCATCTGCCAAATATGGTTAGGTATCAGTCCTCTAGGATTGACTCCAAGATTAACTTGTGGTAAAAAGGTCACACAATTTTGACATTGTTTTATTATTTGTCTAGCTTGTTCCTTGGTTATTTTAAAATGCTTTTGTAAAGTATTAGCATTGACATGGAACTTTTTATGAAAATTTGTAGCTTCTTCTAGTGTAAAGAAAATATGTATGTCATGTGTAGTTTTATCTGCTAAATCATTGCCCAAACTATGGTCTCTAGGCAATCCTGTATGTGCCCTGATATGTCCTATAAAGAACGGACCTTTTCTGTCCCAGATTAGACTTTGTATAGTGGAAAGCAAAGAGAAAACAGTAGAGAAAGGGGAAATCCTACCAGCATCTTCAAGGGATACAATAGCATTAACTATATACTGACTATCGGAAAATAAATTAAATACAGAATCTTTAAACATCACAAAAGCTTGTAATACTGCATTAAGCTCTACCTTTTGAGCTGATTGTTTGAGTACTAAAAATGTAAAAGTTTGATCAGGGGTAACTATTGCTGCTATACCATTATTTGACCCATCAGGGAATATATTTGGAGCATTCATGATAGGTGTTTTTCTTGTCATTTTTGGAAAAATTACAGAATGCGATGACCAAAAAGACAATAAAGGATTAGATGGTAAGTGGTTTTCAAATGAAACATTAGATTTGCACATGATTATTGCCCAAGTATTTAACTCATTAGCTAACTCATCAATTTGATTCATAGTATATGGAGTAATAATTTTATTGGGAGAAATTCCAAACACTCCCTTTGCTGCTTTTATTCCTTTGAGTATTAATTGTCCTACAGCCTCAGGATACCTAGTAAGAAGAGTATTAGGAGAATAAGATAAATGTATCCATAATAATGGACCTTCTTGCCAAAATACTCCTGTAGGAATATTTTTTGTTGGTAGTACAATAAATAATAAAGGCAAACTTATATCAACTCTATCCAAATGCATATTTTTCATATATGTTTCAATGATTTTTAATGCCTTTCTTGTTTCAGGCATTAACATTCGGGGTGAATTTGGATCTGATGGACCTTTTAGGATATCAAGTAAAGGCCCCAACTCTCCTGTTGGTATACCTAGATAAGGCCTTATCCAATTTATGTCTCCTAATAACTTTTGAAACTCATTAAGTGATTTGAGTTGATCTACTCGTATTTGAATTTTTGGTAGACGGACCATGGTTGAGGATAATAGAACTCCTAAATAATTAATTGGAAGATTTAATTGTACTTTATCTATTGCTATCTCTAGATTATAATTTTTTAATAAGTTTGTAAGTGTGGCATAACATTCTAGCAATGTGTTTTCAGCTTTGTGTGCTAATAATACATCAATCATATAGTGAAATATTTGTAGTTCAGGATTTTGATTTCTAAGTGGCTGGATTACTTTGTTAACATAAATTTGACACATAGTTGGGCTGTTAGCCATCCCTTGAGGGAGTACTTTCCATTCATATCTCTGATCAGGACCTTCATGATTCAGTGCAGGGATAGTAAATGCAAAACGTGGACTATCCTCAGGATGAATTGAAATTGAAAAAAAACAATCTTTAATATCTATAACTAAAACATACCATGTTTTTGGCAAAGCAGACAATTGGGGAATCCCCGATTGAGCAGGTCCCATAAAAACCGTCTCATTATTAATGGCTCTTAAATCTTGCAGTAATCTCCATTTATCAGATTTCTTTTTTTTTCTTTTTAATAAAGGGAGCAGGTAATACAGAGCATTCTCTCCATTTCTTTCTTTCTTTCTTTCTTTCTTTTTTTTTTAAGTTCTCAGCAGACACAACATCCTTGTTGGTATGTGGTACTGAGGATTGAACCCGGGCCGCACGCATGCCAGGCGAGCACGTTACCGCTTGAGCTACATCCCCAGCCCCCCAGATTTCTTTTTGATGACAAAAAATGGGAGTATTATGGGGAGATACAGAAGGTTGTATATGTCCTTCTGCTAATTGTTGTTTGACCAGGTCATGGGCTGCTTGTATCTTTTCTTTAGTCAGGGGCCACTGAGGAACCCATACTGGTCTTTCTGATTTCCAAGTAATTTTGATTGTCTCAGTGGCCCAAAAAGGGCCAGAAATAAAATCCAACCCATGTCTGCCTGTTCCTTGATCTATTTGTATTGGTGCTGCTATACCTTGTTCTTGCTTTTCTAATCTTTTTCCTTTCCTAAAACCTGGTCTAGCCATAATAGTGGGTGCATTTTGATTGATGTTATTTGTTAATGTCAACCTTAATTGACCTAGGACATCTCATCTCCAAAAATTTACGGGAAGATGATCCATTAAATATGGCTGTTTAGTTCCTTCACATCCTTCAGGATTCTTCCAATCTAATACCATTGCACTTCTATGGGGATTAGTCGCCACTCCTAGGCCTGGAAGCATTTGAGTGGCTTGTTGTAATGGCCAATGTTTTGGCCATTCTTGATGAGAGATGATGCTAAGGTCTGCACCTGTATCCAGTAGCCCATTAAATTCATGTCCTTGAATATTTAGTTTTAGCATGGGGCGAGAATCTAAATTTAAAGAAAGCATCGCCCAATCTACACCTGTGGAGCCTAATCCCTTGGAACCTCTTTCTACAGTATGACTGGAAAATTTATCATGTACGCTGGGTATTATTAGTAACTGTGCTATTCTATCTCCTGGTGAAATTACAGATATACCCTTTGGAGAAGTGGCTATAATTTTTATTTCACCTTCATAATCGGGATCAATTACCCCAGGACTTATCATAAGTCCTTTTAGAGTAGAAGAGCCACGTCCCAATAATAAGCCTATTGTTCCTTTGGGAAGAGGTCCTTTAACCCCTGTGGGAATGATTTGAACTCCCATCTCTGGAGTTAGTACTGCTCTGGCGGAGGTGCAGATGTCCAACCCTGCACTCCCTCTGGTTTGTCTGATGAGGAATCTGATGGACTATGTGTCCTGGGCACTACCCTGATGGGGTTGCTGGGTTCCTCCAGTGCTCCATATATTTGTGGTTTTGGGCCCCGGAGCATTGGGCCCCCTGTCCATTTTTTGGCAACGGAGCCCGATGCCTTTCTCCACGATATAGTGGATAAACACTTGGTCCTTGTTCGTTTTTTGATAATGGAGTACCCTCTATGGTGGTTTGAGAACGGCATTCATTAGCCCAATGTCTCCCTCTATGGCATCGTGGGCAAATACCCAGTATTCTACCCCTTTGATACCTAGTTTTGTTAAACCCTCCTCCTATGGGGCAATTCCTTTTAAAATGTCCTGTTTGTTCACAATTGTAGCATGTTCTTGGCCTGGCATCTAAAGCCTGTTTTACTGCAGTTGCCACGACTTGCTCTTGTTCTAAAGCCTGTTTTACTGCAGCTGCCACGACTTGCTCTTGTTCATTTATGTCTCTACATAATTTAATATATGTGTTTAAATCTCCATGTTTCCATGGTCTAATGACTTCTCTGCACCAACGATTCGCTTGTTCATAAGCCAGTTGTTTTAGTAATGGCATTGCTTGTTCTGTATTCCCAAAAACTCTGGTAGCTGTTTGAATAAGCCTATCTACAAATTCAGCATAAGGTTCATTAGCTCCTTGTATTACCTTAGATAACTGACCTTGTAAACCTCCATGTCCTTAAAACTCTTCCATGCCTTAACTGCAATTAATTAATTAATTAATCAATCAATCTACAGCAATTTGTGTGTATACACCAAGATCATATGCAATTTGTTGCTGCTGATCCTCATAAGGTCCCTTTCCTAACAACATATCTAGATTTCTCTGAGGATAACCAGCTGCTGCATTTCACCTAGCCGTCTCCTTGCAAAATTCCTCATTGGCAACCTTCCATAATAGGTATTGTCCTCCATTTAGCACAGCTTTACACATATTAGCCCAGTCTGCTGGTGTCATGTTCAAGTTGTTAATGGATTCGACCATGCTTTTCCCCTGATGGCTTTTTCTGCTCTAAGCTTTCTTCCTCTATCTGACTAGCTCGAAAGACCTTCTCTTTTACTTGAATCTTTTCCTCTTTCTGACTAACTTGAGAGACCTTTTCTTTTACTTGAATCAATATGTCTTCTCCTTCCTCTACCTTTGTCTGAACTGAAGGCTTTGGACTAAGCAAACAAGATACCAACATCCACAATGGAAATGTGCCAACTGGCAGAGTCCCTGAGCTTTTCTTTTCTATTCTTTTTAAATCTTCACCATGATGGTTCCATTGTGATATATTTAACAACTCCTCCTCAAAAAGCCATGGGCTACATTTTTGTATTGTATCAACGTATGCCCTAACTGCTCTTGATTTTACTGATATGCCTCCTTCCTCTAACAATTTACTTACACTCTTTCAGTTTGTTTTTTACTAATTTCTGATCCCATATTTCTACTATAATACAACCCAACAAGATAACGCCTAACAAAACTGAAACAGAGTGAAACAAAATTGGAACAACACAAAATCATTATAATAGCCTCCTGAAATGTCCATCCATCCTTTCTCCCTATCTGTTCCTCAGATGTGAGCGGTTTTTCTTCCATCTTACACATCTCCAGGGACAGGCAACTTAATACAAAAGTGAAGCAAAACAAAAGAAGAATCTTAAAATGGCTACCCACCTCTTGCCCTGCCCTCAGGGGCGAGCAGTTTACCTTATCACTTACCCTCAGTCGTTACCCGTGCGACCCAACAAATGCCGCAGACTGGCTGGGCACAATTCAGGAGTCACTTGTCAAAAGAAACAAACTTTATTTTTAGAATCACACACACCAAACAAAACAGCTCCTCAGGAAAAACCTTCAGAGCCCAACTCCCACCACCGGCTTCCCACAAGCCTCTCAACCTCCCCCACTCCTCCTGCTCTTGTGGCCAATTGGCTGGGTCGTGTGGGCGAAGCCAAAAAAGTCCCCCAATGAGCAGCTCCGTGGTCTGAAAGGGCGGGGAAACAGCCCAATGAGCATCACCGCAGAGGAGCCAATCAGTTGGCAGCTAGAAGTTGCTGAGGCCGCTGTGAGCCAATCATCAGCTAGCAGCTGGAAGTTTGCTGGCAGCTGGAAGTTTGCTGGCAGCTGGAAGTTTGCTGGCAGCTGGAAGTTTGCTTGGGCCCCTTCTGGCCGTGGTTCTCAACATATTACTGTTGGCTTCACTTTATTTTACTTTTAGAAAGATAAAGGCACTTGCCCAAGTTATCCAGTCTGTACAATTCCAAAACCCATGCTACCAACATTACTGCCTTCCTTCCAAACTGTGCATCCAGCCAACATCAAAACATCCACCTGCTCCTGCTCCTCCTGAACTATGTAGCATTATTACAGAAAACTGTACAATTGTGCTGCTTAATGCTTTTAAAAACAAGGTTACAATAAAAGAAAGAAAAGGAAAAAAAGCCAGTCTCTGAAGTCAGAAAGAAATACAAAATAACCAATTTGCAGCAACGAAGAAAAGGACCAGAAATCCTTAATGTATGATATTGCCTAAAGCACTTTCAGAAACATTATCTTGGGTCTCTCAAAACAAGACTATATGTGCTATTTTCTAAATCTCATGCCTTCCCCCAAAAAAGCAGCCACAAGCTAGAATAGATGGAGACAGGGCTGGGGATGTGGCTCAGTGATCCAGCACTTGCCTAACATGTATGAGGTTCTGTGTTCCATCCCCAGCACCACCAAAAAATAAAAGAATGACTCTAGATCTTAACAATATTATCTTTCTCTATCCTAGTACAGTACTCCTATCATCTAGGAACTCAAAATCTAATGAGGAAGATAAATTGACACACTAAGAATTTTGAGTATATAGCAAAAAGTCCCATCCCTTCCTAGCCTGAACAAAGGGCCTGCTTTATTTAGTCCTAACCCAATTGAGAAAGGGAGAGGAGAAGGAGATCCCTCCCCAAAAAGATGACATGACATTGTCAGTCACAATCATATCTGAGAACCCCAGCCTTGCTACTGTCTGACTATGTGCAGGACATTAAACAATCTGTATTCCCAGAGGCAGTGATCCTAATCCTAGCAGCTTTCATTTAGATCCAAAATACAACACAAAGCCACCAATACTGTGCTCAACTTTCTAACAATGAAGTGAATAACATGCAAGCCTTGCTCCAAGCTCACAATGAAAACTAAACTTTACATAGTTGGTATTTAGTCATTTCTTTACTCACATTAATTAAGCAGTTAGTTTTAATGTTTTAATGAATAGATCAAAATAAATTAAGTAATTTACCTTTGGAGAATTAACTTCCAAAAAAGACAAAATCCACTGCTAAGGCAAAGATAAAGAATCTAAAGCAGAAGACACTGAATACTATAATCCATAACATCAATAATTGTCAAATATGGCATATTTCCACATGAGAGTACTAAACTAAGATTAAATCTTCAAAGCATTGTTTATAAAGTCAGAGAAGCATCACAGAGAAACAAATTGCTTATTTTTCCATATTAGGGCCAAAGGAAGAGTAAAAGGAAAATTAACATTTAAGGGCCTACTATGTGCCAGGCAAGACACTATACATACATTTTTCCCATTATTCTTTACAATATAAAACCAATGTGGTTTTATCCTTACTTTACATCTGAAGAAACTCATGCCCAGAAAAATGATGCAATTCAGCCCAGGTCACTCAACTAGTAAAGACACAGCTAGGATTCTAACCTGTGAGTCTTTAAATCCATAACTGACAGACATGATATGGCTTCTGATCACAGTTCCATCACAAGAAGTAGCTTAACTGTCAGCCTGTTGACAAGGTTCTCTAAATTGACAATTCTGCAAGAGTTATCACATGATTCATTTGATAACATTTGTGCTACAGTAAATATCTTTACTGGTAATTTCTGCTACTTATCCACTGCTATTACAATGCCATGTTAACCCTGTATGCAGAAGTTTCAACCAAAGTCCAGCTATACAGAAAGCACTGGCTGCTGAGCTTACAACAGTATACAGGTGAGCACAATTGTCACCTGTCCTGGAATGGAATGAACTTATTAAGGTTCAAGCTTACCAGAGGCATTAATAAATCTTTTCTTATTTTTTTATGTTGCTTACTTTGTATTTTTTCCGTATTATAGTTGAACATTAACAAGATTATATTTGCTGTTAACTTTTATATGTTTACACTTTATTAGACACAGAATGATAATTATTCTTAAATTCTAGTTTCAGTAATATGCAGAGAAACATGCACGTGATCTGCTGGTTCACAATTTAAAATGTATTCCTTACTATGGGTCATAGTTAAAAAAAAAAAAAAAGTTGAACAAGCACTGTTCTGCAGTACTTTATAGAAGAGGGAAAAATATCAAGGTCTGTCCTAAATACATGAGCTATAGCAGGAGTATTATAAAATATGAGTTTAGGAATAACTACATAAGCTTGGGAGATTTCTGGAAACACTAGAGGCTCCTCCCTGCTATTTTTTTTAACCATTGTTTCTATTTCCCCATCAACAAACAATGGTAAAAAAAAAATCTCCTTAAAAAACACTTTTTTAAAATATATAAATATGTTATGACATAGTAGGGGAAAAAGACTAGCTAAGAGGTACTACCAACCCAGGAAGAAACTCAGGAGGGAAGATACAGTAGCTGCCAACAGTTATAAGAAGAGATAAACGCAGGCTCAAATTTCCAGCACTTCCAGAAAGACGGGATGATAAACAGCTATCACATTAAGGGGAAGAGACCTCTATAGAAGACAGGGAACACTGATATAGGTTCAACCGTTCAACTGTTCAGAAAGTACTTAAATGTTTCGGATTATCCAACACAATCTAATAATGCTTTATGGTTGCACAGAATTTGTTGACAATAAATATTGACTGAATAGTTAAGAGTATTGAGAAGAAAAGAAAGAATACAAAATTACTCCCAGGTTTCCCTCCAGAATGAATTAAAAGATGGTCAAGTCTCAATCAAGCAGAGGCATATTTAGACAAAAAAGTGATGAA
The DNA here is from genome assembly GCF_052094955.1 of Ictidomys tridecemlineatus. Lineage (NCBI taxonomy): Eukaryota > Metazoa > Chordata > Mammalia > Rodentia > Sciuridae > Ictidomys > Ictidomys tridecemlineatus. The sequence goes on along the minus strand of NC_135481.1, from coordinate 114,026,731 downwards.
TTCAGTTTCAGGCACAGTGAGTTTGAAAAACCAGCAGGACATTCTGGTGGAGACACCTTGGTGGAAAAATTGGTCAGGTTGCCAGCAAGTCCAAAGTCCAGGAGAAACAGTCAAGGCCACAGTTTCAAGGCCACAGTCACAGATTCATAAGTCCTGGCATGGAGACAATACTGGAATTTTTTTTTTCCCCTATGTGGACACCATGACCCAGAAAGAGTCCCAAATAACACATAACGATTCCCGTCTGCTCCTCTAACTGATATTAGGGTAAATGAAGCACTGAAACACAAGAATTGTAATGCAAACAAATCAATTGTAATATTTAAAAGCTCATCAGTCAACCAAAAATCAATCTGTAAAAGCTGTGTGAAATAATGATCCCTTTTCTCTACTGCTAAGGACAAAATAAAATAGTATATAATATGATACTGGAGTTAAAGAAAACTTCAGAAATCCAACCCCCATCTTCCCATCTTCACACTGTGAAAGTGAAGACTCCTAGGCCGGCAGAGTTGATGGGACTTGTGCAAGGTCGACCAGTTCGTCTCTGTCAGGGTCAAAATATCACTCCACAAAGCAAGAATCTGCTGTTTTAAAAACTATCTGTCCTTTAAGATCTTTCATGGTTCCTAAATAACTATTCATTTAAATTAATTTCACACATGTATATTTTCTTCTTTAAAAGAAAGACAATTTTCTCCCTGTTATCCCTTATAAATAAGAACTATTTTAGACAGCCAAATATTTCTTTTAGCAATATATGAATTACCAGTTCTATAATTATCCTAAATTAAAAAAATTCTTTTTCAGCTTTACTGAGGTATAGTTGACAAATAAAAATTGTGTGCATTCAGGGTGTACAACATGATGAGGTTTTTTTTACCCTTTTATGATAAATTGATAAATTGTAATTGTATATATTTATGTGGTACAAAGTGATCATGACAATTTGACAAATGTTTACATTGTGAAGTGTAACCACTATCACCAGAAGCAAGCTAATTAGTATATCCACCATCTCACATATTTATCTTTTTGGTGGTGAAAATACAGTAGCACACTGCATAAAGACATTTCAGTCGATAATGGACCAGATATATGATGGAGGTCCCATGTACAGTGCCTATCACAGTAGGCATTTTAGTTTGTGTAGGTACATATACTCCATGAGGTTCATACAAAATGGAATCCCCTAATGATGAAGTCTCAGAATGTGTCCCTGACATTAAGCAATATGTGTCTAGTTAAGATCTACTCTTGTGGAAAACTTCAAATATACAAATTTCAAAAATATGATTGTTATTAATATCACATGCAATTTGATGTATGAATAATTCAGATAAGTTTTCTATACAGTTATCTCTATATATACATATACAAATATATATACATGTACATATATTTTTAAAGTAGAATATGTGTTTAGTCAACTTTTTTGCTGCTGTGACCAAAAGACCTGACAAGAACAATTAGAGAAGGAAAAGTTTATTTGGGGGGCTCAAGGTTTCAGAGTCTTAGTCCATAGAGGGCTGGCTCCATTCTTCGGGATCAGAGGTAAGATAGAGAACATCATGGCAAAAGTGTGTGGAGGAAAGCAACTGGGGACCTGGCACCAGGAAACAAAGAGAGACTAAGCTCAGCCCACAAAATATAGACCCGAAAGGCACACCCCCAGGGACTCACCTCCTCCAGCCACACCCTACAAGCCTCAGTCACCACATAGTTACTCCCTATCAGGGGATTAATGCACCAATTAGGTTAAGGCCCTTTCACCTCCACACTTCCTGGCATTGTTTTACACACGAGCTTTCAGGGGAACCTAATCTCTATAAATTATAACAATATGTATATCCTAAATATCAGGATTTTTATATGTGATCCAAATGCTATGTATGTGAGAATCATGAAGAAACTAAAGGATATAACAGGATTTTTAAATTCAAAATAGATATTGATACAAAATATAATTTCACAAAGCAATAAGTTATTTCATTCTTATACACAGTCTACCTGAACAAAATGAAGAATTAAAACAACACATGTTAATTTTAAAAAATACTAGTCAAAAGTATCAGAACTGACTAGCATACCTTGAGCTCTATTTTTTTTTCTTAACTAGATAGTTGATATTTTTGAAGGAGTAGAGAAATACATGGACTTACCACTCGAGATAAGTTCATAACTGGATAAGCAGTAAGTTTCATTTACAAAGTCACAGCACAATGAAGAATCTTAACAGCTTGACTAATAAATCTCCCTCACTTCAATGACAGAACACAGAGAAGCTAGATTATATCCTCAAGGTCATACAGCTGGTCAGTGGCTGCACTCCATGTTTCTTAGCAACAAAGATTAAAAGAAAAACACAAGTTATACATCTATGGCTGCTTAAAAAAAGAAACAAAAATTAGCCTAAAGACCTATTGTGAGTTTTTTCTTGGATAATTAGAGACTAGAGGTAAACTAAAAAATGTGTGATATTTTGGAACATTAAGAAATATTTTCCTGAAAAAAAAAAAGCCACATTTATTTGTCTACTTGTATGCCAAAAGATGAAATATATGTTTTCCAAAATAAAAACACTGGGCTGGGGTGCAGCTGAGTGGTAGAGCACTTGCCAAACATGTGCAACGCCCTGCAGTGGAATGGAGATTTTGAAGACCACCACACCCAAGCAGGTACTATCTTAACTAAATAAAAGTTTATTTTTAGTGTATGTACCAGAAATCTTGTGAGCATTCTTAATTTTTAAAAGAAAGATTTAATCTGCTTAAGTATCAGAGACGAGAACAGGAAAAAGATCAGATACTCCCAGGTTTTTCGCCTCTGACATTACATAAGATGGTGCCATTATCTGAGATAAGAAAGCAACCCATGTTTGAGTAAAGAACTGAAGGAAATGGAGCTAGCAATGCAGAAAAAGTACTAACAGCAGAGGGAACACTAAAAGCACGTATGTCCTTGGTGTCTTTGGGGAACAGCAAGGATACTGGAGAGGGAGGAAGGAACAGTAGGAAATGAAATAAGAGCAATAATGAGGAGATCAAAGAAATCAGACAGAGCCGTTCTCAGATCTTTATGCAACTAGATACAGAAATCTATAACCAAGAAAAAAAAAACTCACAGGAAATAAAATACCCAAACTACCAAATACCAAACTACCCAAATTCAGGTAAAAAGGAAGGAAACAGCCCAAATAGCCCTGCATCTATTAAAGAAGCTGAATTTTGTACTAAAAACCTCTGAACAAAGAAATTCCAGACCCAGATACCTTCATTAGTGAAATTTACCTAACATTTAAGGTAGAAATTAATACCAATTCTACACAACCTTCCCCACAAAATAGGAGACTTTTCAAGTCATCTTATGAGCATTTTTTACTAAAACAAAAACTAAGCAAAGACAGCACAAGAAAAAGAAACAAAACCAATAGACCAATACTTCTCATTAACATAGATTAAAAGTCTTTTTCTACTCTTAATGTACATGTACACACGTGCTTCAGGCCTTCTGCACCTCCTGTTCCCTCTGCTTTTAGTGCTTTTTCTCAGATACCTGCATTGTTAGCTCCATTTCCTTCAGCTCTTACTTTTATGTGAGTAGCTTCCTTATCTCAAATAATGGCACCATCTAAGTAATGTCAGAGGCTAAAAACTGGGAGTATCTGATATTTACATCATGATTAAGTAGAACCTTCCATCCATAGGTATAAATCATCTCCTTCCCCTAATCAGAGCCAGAGGAGAGGTGTTCTCTCCCCAGCAGGCTGTCCTTCTGTGAAGCCTTCCCTCTTCAAGATCGTCCTCTTTTCAAACAAATAGAGTTCACAGCTGTATTTTTAAGCAAATTTTGTTTACAAACCCTACCAAAAAAAAAAAAAACTTATAACCTTATTGTCAAGTAAATTCAGCTTATAAACACTACCAAAAGAACCTACCAAATGAGAATTCTCAGTCTCATTTTTCATAATTAAATATATAAGCATTTTTATGCTAAACATGGAACTTATTCTGCCAAAAACATTTTCAAGCAAAATCTACAATGTACAAAACTCTTTAAAGAAAAGAAATATTAACTACAATTTTTTTCAGTACTGCAAAATGAAAGGTTTGGGTTTGATTATATTATTACTGCAAATAATATTATACATTATAATGTTGTTTATTTAGTCCTTAATAAAACACAGGCAATTTCTGAATTATAAATACTTTATTTAGGACCCTTCTTAAAAAGGCTCTGAAACTATGCAAACAGTTTCTGCCCTGCAGGCATCTCCATCAGCACTGAAATTTTAAATTCTATCAGGCTGAGCCCATCATTTTGCCCACCAATGGGAGAAATTGGAAAATGGTAGTGTTAAGTAGTAGACTGGACAGGGGAAGGGATGATCCCTTAGGGCTGTCAGCCCCCACCCAACACTCGACCTGAAGCCTCTTCCTCTGAGGGGATACTGGGTCATTCTGTGGTTAAAGGGAAGAAACTAGACTATCACAGGGAAATTCAAGCCCCTAAAAGTAAAGTCCCCAATCTAGGGCATACTCAATAGCCTGAGGGACTGACCTAAAGTTAACTTGTTGCTAGTTAACATATCTTTAGCACTTCAGTTTGCTCCTCCTCTGCACATTTGGGGGGGGGGGGGGGAAGCAAAATGGAATCCCCTAATGATGAAGTCTCAGAATGTGTCCCTGACATTAAGCAATATGTGTCTAGTTAAGATCTACTCTTGTGGAAAAGAGTAAAAGAATGACAAAGTGATGCAAAGTAACTTTCCTGGCTGATGGAAATGTTCCTTATCTGATCATGTTTCCACAGGTTTATGCATATGGAAATCTACTTAATCATGTATAAATAATTAGATGTCAAGTATACCTCAACAAAACCATTTTAAAAAGAAAAAACTGCATTTCATTCTAAGGTACTTATCCAAGAGATATAAAAACAGTCTAGAACAGGCAAAATTGATCAACAGGAACAAAAAGCAAATCAGTAGTTGCCTAGGAACAGGGTAGGGTGCTATCTACAAAAGGACACCAGTGGGTTTTTAGGGGCAAAGAAAATGCTCTATATTTTCACTGGAATGCTGGTCATGTAAGCCATATCCATTTGTCAAAACTCAACAAACTATGCACTTATTTTATTTCAATTATACCTCAGTAGAAGTTATTTTTAAAATATTAGAGGTGGGATTAGATTTCCCAATTTATCATATGGTGAGAAAACTATAACTACATGAAGTTTCTGCACAGGGAATTTCCTTTATATCCAAAGTGAAATACATTCTGAACTGCAAACGATGATTTAAAATAACAGTAACAACTCTCCTCCACCAATACTTAACTCTGGACCACACCTTCTGCCCGCTGCTTATACTTCTTCCAATCTTCTCAGAAATTCTACAATGTAGGTATTAGTACTACAACTTTAGAAAGGACACTTGGGCTCAGAGAAGATGAGCAATTTACCCAAGGTCTGTCAAAGAAATGAGTGGGTCTCAGTCCTCCAGAATACATCTGGGTCCATCTTCATATAAAGTATTTCCAACACAACACATTATTGCTTCTCAATGCCCAAAAGACTTGCTAATTGGGGATGACCCTATGCCGCAGAAATTTGAGGAAAATGCATTTGCTTCTTTAAACAAGCACTTCCTTGAATACAGCATCTATTAGTACAGTGCCACTCATTCCCTAGAGGTGTCTACACATCAGTATTTAATAAGCACTGCAAAGAACTATTATTTGCATTATGAGTCTTTTCCATTATTAAATCTCTGATTGGAGGGAAAATTACATTATAGGGCACATCATACACAAAGGTATAATAGATTTCACAATTATTTCTGACCTGATTATTATATACAAGCGAGGACAGTGGTGACTCTGAAGAACTCTGAACACTTTCCCCATGCTTCCTATGTCCAAGCCAGTCCACCAATGATATGTAACAACCAAAATATCCAAGTTGAAAGATACAGATTTAAAAGGTCAGTAGATCTTATTTGATGGTTTAATTTCTTTCATGTAACCCTGATAAAAGGAGAGCTGTGATATTTACCACTTGGTACTGTTAACACTTTAATTTCTAAGAAATTCAACCTAAAGCTGTGAGCCAACCAAAGTAAGTCCAGCTTTTTACTGGCAACAAATTAGCTATGATTTAAAATAAAGTTCAGTCTTCCTGTGTCTCACTTAGCTACTTCCCAAGAGTGTTGGTATGAATTAGTTACTCATCAAAATAAATATACACACACACATATATGCATACACTGAAACACATATATGATACAGCTCTATTGTAGCTAAATAATAACACATACTTTATTCAAATATGTATAATCACTCATTTTAATGGTTTTATTGTAGAAATATATATATATATTAAATAAGTAATCAAACAGCTCTATTTACAAAATGAAAATTCTGCTCAGCTCTCTCATAATCATATCATGTTATTAAACTCTAGGCCTCTGCAGTGGCATTATATGGGTCACTTTTACATTGATGAAAATAGTGCACTTTTTATTTTTAAGCTTTTCCTGCAGTTCCCATGAGAGCATTCTGCTTTCTACTGATGCACAAAGAGGGCCTTCTGAAGCTTCAGCCAGTACGAAAAAGGAACAGATGCCTCCCATGGTTGTTCTCAGAACAAAAGACATAGAAAAGGAGGCAGAAAACAATCCCCAAACCCCCTATATTCAGACATAGTATTTTACCAAAACTGGGGATTCGGAGTTTGCCAAGAACTGAAAATAACTCAGCCTTAATAATAATGAAAGATATACCACAGAAATCCATTACATCCGCCTCTCAGCATGTGAAACAGTGGTCCCTCTGTCCAAGCAAAATGAAAATGAAGATACCTGCAATTTCTAGGTAGAAAGGCAAGTATTTCCTTCACAGAGGATGACAATTTGGGCAGTTAAAAAAAAAAAAAAAAAACTCTTGAAATCATTAAAGTTCAGGAACTGGAGGTGGTACTTCTGGAAATGGGTAAAGGACTCCAACATCCACTTTGTTGCGGTTTCTTATCCTAAAAGACAACCTTATAACCTAGAATCCTCTAGCCAATGGTCTAGCAGTATAAATAGTAATTATAAAAGCTTATAGAAACTCCATTTCTTTTAGAAAAGGGAAAAAAAGTGACAATGTAAGAAAATTATGCCTCAAACACAAAAACTCCCAAAGGCTATTTAGTAGGAAGTTCATTACTGTACACCAGAAAGCATGTCACTTTAGTTTCCTAGAAAATATCTGCAGGGACCACTCATATGCTACTGGCTGACGTAGAAATTGGTAAAAGCATTTTGGAAAACTGCTTGGCAGTATTTTTTTTTAACTAGGCATATAAATATGCTATCACCAATAATTCTACCTCTAGGAAAATAATGAAAATAAACCTTTATATGTATTTGATAAGAGACTTATGCAAAAAAGTTTATAACACTGTTCAGAAAAGCCCAAAACTGGAAAAAGCTAAATACCCATCAACAGTAGAAGAACAAAGAAATTATGGCATATTTATAAAACAGAATACAATATAGCAATGAAAATAATCTATTATTTCATGCAACAATAAGAATAAATCTCTTTTTTTACATATTGAGCAAAAGAAGCTAGGCACAAAAGAGTACAGACTATGGTTCCTACTAGATAAAGCTCAAAGTCAATCTATAGTGTCAGATGTCAGGAGAGTCATCACCCTGTACAAGGAGTTGGAAGGACTCAAACAGGAGTACAAGGGAGGTTACTAGGTGAACACAGTAGGTAATGTCTATTTCATAATCTGGATGCTAGTTACATAGATGTGTTCACTTTTGAAAATTCAACAAGCGGTATATTTATGATTTGTGCACATTTCTGCATATGCTCAAAGCTTGCTTTTTATAAACAGAAAATAATATGCTCATGAAAGTACCTCTTTAACTGAAATTCCAAACTTCTCTTTTAAGTTTATGGGGGAGGGGAGGGGACAGACTAGATGTTAGGACCAATTTCACTGGAGAGTAAGGAAGGAATATCAAGGATGAAGCAAGGGCATCACAGAGCATGTTCTGAGGAAAAGGGGCAACAAGGTATTGAAAGACTCATCCCATTAGCAGCTCTCTCCAACCCCTTGCTAGTGGCAGCTACCACTCCCCTGCTGGCGGCTAAGAGGCTGCACACTTTCTAGAATGTCCACAGACTTCTGCTCTCACTAGTTAAGTTTAAATGATAGTTGTGTTTGTTCCTCAACTAGTTCTTCTCAATTTCACTCGAATTTTCAGATGCATAATTAAATACTACCTATATATATATGAATACTTAGTTTTCTATGAAAACTAAGTTGAAATTTTTTTAAAAAACTCAGTAAGTTATCAGAGAAATCCACTAATAAGAAAGAAGTTGTCTTAACCTGTAAGACAAGCAAAAAAATTATAAAAACAGTACCGTACTTTCAGATTTTTTCATAAGCATCTTTAAATTCTCACTCAACTTTACAGAAACCTGAACCTGGCATTGTAAATGCCATCTAGGGGTGATTTATGCAAGAAAGATGATTCTGAACTGTAATCTCCAGAGCCACACTCAAAAGGAAAGGTCAAGGCTCTACATCAAAAAGACGAGCAAAAAAGTTAAGAATTTATGTTTTACGTTAAAATGAAATGTTGAAGATATGTGTCATTTATATTATTCCCCACTTTAAAAAAAAATTTTTTTGGATTAACTAACCAACTGTCCATCTCAATTGTGAAGTATTCAAATGGGGTTTCTCTCATACATCACTAAAGAGAACTAAGCAGGCAATGGTGACACTTAAGACCACACACACACACTCTCTCACACTTTCAGACCACATACATACACACTCATACCCCATACCTCACTGAAACATTACAAAAAGGCAGAAGGAATGAAAACAGAAATTAAGATCATAATGAAAATAAAAGAAACGTGAGAAAAGAGACAATTTCAAAATGGTGCACATACAAAAAGAGTTCTTTCTACAAATGTTTACTTTGGGATAGAAAGAGGGATAGGCATTTTTAAAGATAAAGCAATCAAAAGCTAAACAAGTAGAAAGTTGCCCATTGGCATTCCCTGGATGCCTCACTGATGGCTCAGTGAGGCAACTTCAGTTAAAATACTTTACTTGCCTTTTTGAAACAATCATGCTGGCCTCAGATACACCCCAAAGGGACAGCAGATGTAATGAGGCTTAACTCCAGTTTACACACTGCATTTATGTCCACTGATCTGGTGGCAGAAAGCTTACTCTGCCATATCACTAGGGGGAGCACTTATGCCTTAAAAAAAAAAAAAAGAAAGATAAAAATAGGAAAAAAAAAAGTTCTCAAACGTTACTACACCTGACTGACCATGGGAGACAAAGGAAAAATGTTTGGAAAATTCACAGGATGAAGTGAAAAACAGTTTAAAACTCAGCAACTTTTAAAGTAAGCAACATGAAACATGGGTTAGATAAGGTATGTTAATCAATCAACATTTAATGTACAATATAAATGGCAAATATTGCTTAAGATAGGGTCTTTTACAAGAATATATAAATTGTAAAACAGGCTGACCTTACCATCACTCTGTTAAAAATGCTCCATTATAACTTGTGAAGATTCTAGTTTCTGATAAATACTATTAGCAAAGGAAGTTAATGGACATACATGACAAACTTCAGTTAAAATACTTTACTTGCCTATTATTTTATTAAATTGTTGAGGGAAATATTAGTGCCATCATCCTATTTAAGAGTTTGAAACATACCTTGAACACATAAGTAACAAAAAAAAAAAAAGCAGGGAAAGAAGACAGAAGGGAATTAACTTTAATTGGGTATGCACTGTATGCCAGATGATCTACAATTAATACAACTACTCATGGAGGATTATCATTTCCATTTTATAGATGACAAAACCAGGCTCACAAAGATAATGAATAAAAGAGTAGGTAAGACTTTAATCTGTCTGATTCTACTGCCCACAATTTTTAAAAAAATCAGAAATTGTTTAATTCAAGTTGGTTAACTTAAATACATTTCATTTTGTTAACAGCTACCTTTACATCACAGTAAGAAAAAAAAGAACTAACAACGTACAAAAATATGGATTATATCCCAAGAGTTTGCAATCTATTAAAGCAAATGGACATATACACATGAGTTAAGGAATGTGAAGCAATGATTAATTGCTGGCTGAGGGATGCAGTCACTAAAGTGATATGGAAGCTGAAAGAAGCTTGGCATCCATGTGGCTTCCTTATGGCAGTACAGGATTGTGGCTGCATCCCAAGGATGGTAAACATTGGCAGGTATAATGAAACAGTCCAGGATGCAGAAGGCAGAGTTGAGGATGACCACAGTGTATCTGAGGCCAGCATGACTGTTTCAAAAAGAGCCAGTCTGATTAGAAACAAGCCACATGTCCACCACTGAAGAATGCTTAAGCAAAATGTCCCTTCTTACCCCAGGTTTTGCTTTCCAGGGCTTCAGTTACTTATGGACAACCATAATCTGAAAATATTAAATGGAAAATTCCAGCAATAAACAATCCATAAGATTTAAATAGTGTGCCACCTCAATGAAATCTTTCATCGTCCAGGGCTCTCTTGCAGTATAGCAATGCTTAATTTTGCTTAATAATGGACCCAAAGCACAAGAGTAATGACGTTGGCAATTCAGATATCCCAAGGAGAAGACAAAAAGTGCTTCCTTTAAGTGAAAAGGTGAAAGTTCTTGTTAATAAAAATAATCATGCACTAAAGTTAAGAAGGAATCTTCTACACATGAAATTGTAAAGAAGGAAAAGGAAATTTGAGCTAGTTTTATGGTTGTACCTCAAATTGAGTCTTGTAAGTACTTAATTAAGACGAAGATGGAAAAAGTATGAAATTATAGAGCTCTGTACTACTTGCTATTTCAAGTATCCAAAGGTCTTGAAATATCCTTTGCAGATAAAGGGGATCTACCACATACCCATACAACAGAATACTATTTAGCAATAAAGAGGAATATAGTAGTGACACATACTATGACATGGATGAACCTTGAAAACAAAATGCTAAGAAAAAGAAGTCTGTCACCTATTATAATTCATTTACAGGAATGGCCAGAATAGGAAGATCTACAGAAACAGAAAGCAGATTAGTGGTTCCCAAAAGCTGGCAGTTGGGAAGTAAGGCTGGATTTCTTTTGGGGTGACAAAAAGGTTCAAAAATTGATTGTGGTAATGCCTGTACAATTCTGTAAAATACACCAAAAACCACTAAACTGCATACTTCAAATGAGTGAACTATATGGAATGTGAATCACATTTCAATGTAATCATTTTAAAAAGTGAGGGACTACTGGAACTTCACATTGCACATCTAAGATGGAATCATTTATGGAGTATTCTGAAAGCCAGGCTTAAGGGTCTGGAATTTATCTGATAGACAATTAAGAGATACATGAATAAAGACGTACACTAATACAATTATTCGCATATTGTGAGTGCACTCCTAAAATATATGCTGAAATCACACAGAAGAGAGAGAACAGGAAAAAGATGCTGTAACATGATTTTGACTAAGACACAAGCTGTGACTATTAGGGAAGTTGTTTTGCTTCCGTGCTAAAAGCCACAGATGGGTATATCAGCACCATCAGCACCATAATTATGCAAAACCACAAATTCATCTGTTTCAAATCTTCAAATACCGTAATGTTCTAAACTTCATTGTGAAAATGGCATTAATAACTGACCTATCATATTTTAGGGTAAGATAATGAACAGTGTCATTTGTTTTTCATTAGATGGCAGTACTCTGTACATAATTGTTTTTAGATATTGGACTCAGTTTAAGTGCTATCAGACTCTTGACTGTTATAAAGCATTTCTCCTGCTGATGTTTAAACATTTGACTCTAAGTTCTAATTTAATATAATATTCCTAAAGAGTTTTAATATGCAAAATAAGAGAACTAAAGAAACAATCTGACACAAAAGCAGAGAGCAAATACATACATATACAATGTTCACATATATATGAATATTAAATATCTAATACAAGGGAAAGGTAAAGCACTCAAAAATGAGCCTAAAAAAAGTAGGAGTCAGTTTTAGGTTCTATAGCATTGGAAAGAACAAACGATTTAAATGGAATAAATTACATTTAAAATAGAAAGCTATCAATACAGAGTGGATGAGAAGGCTGTGACAGAGGCAGTTTGGAACACATCTGTTTGGAACCCCCTCCCCTGAATCCCAAGGAAGAAAGAACCTTTCAGGCAGTCTGGCAGGAGAGTGAAATCCCACTTTCCCCAGGAGGTGATGAGATGCTGGAAATGCCAAAGAAGAACCCAGCAAGAGAACCCAGACAACCAATCTAGTGTTCCCCTACCCAGGCACCCTGAACCCTCCTCACAGGAAGGTGAGCCACAAGAAACTAAAGTAGACATTGGATCTCTTTTAAAATTCTCTTCTCTAAGAATCAGAGGACCCATCTGTCTCTGTAAGGGCTTTGTAAGTTTCAAAACTAAGTGAAACTTATGTTCTATGTCTGAAAAATAAAACCTAGACAACCTAGTTCTCTAACCAACAAGAAAAGCAAAGAGAAAACAAGTAAGCTTTCCTAAAACAGAAAACTTATCACTGATATCTAGAATAAGGTATCTGCTATCACAAGTAAGGAGAGCAAGACACTCCATTTCCTAACAGCAAGCCAGTGTTTATACTAAAGAAAAGGATTCAGGAGGAGTAAGTAGAGGTTATTTCAAATCATTAACTGCTGTGTATTAAATTTATCCAAACTTTCACCAGTTGTACTTCAATTAAAAAAAGAAAACCTGTGAGAAAAGACAAATGTTGACAACTATCACTCACCATTTTAATCATGTTCATTATAAGGAATAAAGTACTTCAAATATGATACAATCAAATATCAAAATGATTAAAAGTTGCATTAGTCTCCAAGTTAATGCAAAAGCACAAACTGAGAATTCATAATATAGGCACAAGTTTTCTTTTAAATAAGTAGGAATGATGAGACCATGCTACCATAGATGACCAAAAAGCAGGGAGTGAGGGGTAACAGTATCAAGATGAAGCTTGAGATCCAGAGGCACTGCTAAAGGCTGGAATGTCGGTGGGCACTGCCTACATGGTAAGCACACTGAGGCTCTGACTACAGTAAGACCAGAAACTCAAGAAGCCTCCAGTAGGATAAAGAATAATTTAAAAAATGGAAGTCCTGGAAAGGGAATTTTTTTTATAGAGTTATCCAACGAATAGCATGGGTTTGAAAACACAATCTAAAACAAAAACAGAGACAAGAAACTGGCCAGCACCTGAAACTGGCAAAACAGATCGAAATTAAAAATGCAAGGATAACAAATATCCAAAGAGTAAATAACACCAGTTTTCAAAATCTGATTCTGCAAAACAAAAGTAAAGATTAAATTGCCAAAAGAGAAAAAAAATGTGCAAATTAAGGAAAATTTTTAAATAAGTATTCATAAAATGCCTTAGGAAAATTTCCATTTCTGAAGAATGCTCATCAATATGTTAATTAATGTTCACTATCAGTTTTTAAGAAGCTAAATCTGTAACACAATTTTAAAATAATTCAGAAAAATATTATGAATATTTGCAGTAACTATTTGCCTTTAAAAAATTCTGTAAAGCCTGTGAGATGGTTTGAAACTTAAAGACAGTAGGCTCAATTAAATTAAAAAAAAAACTGACAAGATTATAACGTTCACATAGCAAAAGTAATATAGACAGGATATCCTAAGCAGAAAATCCATATTTGGAAATTGTTTTCTATATGGTAAATGATACATAATATTTAACTTCTACAGTGAACTTAAAAATTAATCACTGTATATTCTTAAGTCTCATCTAAACTTACTGTATCTTATGTGAGCAAAACCAAAGCTGGAAAAGAAAGAAGAATGAGGTTCAAATTAACCCATTAGTGGTTCTCCTCCAAAGCAATATTGCATAAATTAGAAAACTTACTTGATTTCAGTTTCCATACCTAATACAATTCATAACATAATTGTCACGCATGTGAAAGTACTCTTTTCAAGTGAGTAAGTAAATCTGAACACAAGAGAAACATGACATTTCAGAAAGCATTCATCTATGCCACCACAAGGAAAGAACAGCAATTTCACTGAAAGACTAGGAAATACCTGAGCAGATAAACAGCCCTTTCAATGTCACTGAGGTCTTCATCAACTGTCAATCTTTCTATTTCTTCTGGTGTCTGTCAAGGGTAAAATACAAATTAGGCACATAAACACTGGTCAATCTTGCCCACCTCCAAGTGACCCTCTACAGACTACAGACTAATGAAAAAGTTTCCCAACTAAGCATTGAATACTAGATAAGGGTCTGATGATTCTTGGCAACATTAACCACAAAGAACTCTAATTGGGTGCTCTCATGGGGAGGGGGTATTTGGTTTATTCTGCATTTACTCTTCTAGGTTCTAGACTGCAGCTTAATCACATCGTAGCTTCAGAACCTTGCTGAAATCAATTTCATATACATATGATATTTATGCATATATCACATGCATATTTATAAACACAGTTCATCTCTAATACCAAGATTCTACCCCCCAGGAAAAGCTAAAGGGGGGAGGGGTGAATGAAGACTGCAGCCCCGTGGGAATATAAGGGACGAGATATTGGGGGTGGGAGGGAATACACTCTGGAGCTGGAAGAAAATCAAAGGTTCCAGACATTGCGGCAGGTGGGAGTGAGAAGCGCTAACCGAGCTATTAAGAGACTGGCCCGGAGGGAGGAGGGTCCCCGAACAAGGTTTCCAGCAGTGGGGGTTGGAACCTCGGGAGGCTGGGAGGAAGATGACTGTGCGGGGCGGGGGACCGCGTGGGGGTGGAGGGAGCAGGCGGAAGGTTGACTCCCTCCGGGGCTGGGGAGCGGGGTCCCGGCTGGAGTCCTGGAGAGGCTGGGAGGAGAGGATGAGCAGTGACTCAGGACGGGAGCGAAGGGTTGGGAGGACTCCGGGAACCGGTGCTGACTGGGACGTGAAGAGAGGAAGGGCTGCCCTGGGGACAGGGGACCCAGCTTGAGCTCGCCTGGAGTGAGGGTCCTGAGCGGATGGGCGTCGGGGGACAGGAGGAGTTGGGGCTCGGGGACCGGGGCCAGAACCTGGGCGGCACTGCCAGGTCGCGGGGAGGAGGCTGCGGCCGCCCGGACCGCGCGGGCCGCGGGGCAGCCCCTGCAGGGCGGGGGCGGGGCGCCCCGAGGGCCGCGGCGGCCGCGGGGAACGCCGCGGGGGGAGGCCGGGGCCAGGGCTCAGTGGTTGGCGGGGAGGGCCAGGGCCCGTCCCCGGGCTGAGGGTCCGACTGAAGAGCCGGGCCGCGTCGAGGAAGGGCCTGGGAAGAGCGGCTTAGGGTGACACAGCGACGGCGCTGAGGAGGACTGAGGGCAGCGGGCTGCTCGGGCCGGCTGGCCGGGCGCCTAGGGGCAGTTTCTCTCGGCGGGGCGCACCTTGAGGCTCCGGCGGACCGGCCTCTCGATGATGGTGAGCTCCTGCAGGTCCTCCATGTAGCCGAACAGGCTGTTCTGACCGAAATCCATCGCGACGCCGGCAGCGGGCGGCAGCGGATGCATGGACCGCCCGGACCCCTCGCCGCCCGGGCCGAAGCGGCCCCGGGATGCCGGACGCGCGCAGTCCCGCGCCGCCCACCAGCAGGACTTTCTCCCGCTCTCGACCGCGGGAACCGAGCGTGCGGCTGGCGGGCGGCGGGAGCCTGAGCGCGGCCCGCCGAGGGGGCGGGGCGGGACGGTCTAGGGGGCGGGGCGGTGTGGGAGGGGCGGGGCCAGGGGCGGCGAGTCTCCACGGAGCCCGCCTCGGGCCCGCCCCCTGCCGGGCTCCGGGCGAAGCGCGCGCGCGCGGCCGGAAGCAACTGCCGCT
The DNA here is from genome assembly GCF_052094955.1 of Ictidomys tridecemlineatus. Classification (NCBI taxonomy): domain Eukaryota; kingdom Metazoa; phylum Chordata; class Mammalia; order Rodentia; family Sciuridae; genus Ictidomys; species Ictidomys tridecemlineatus. The sequence goes on along the minus strand of NC_135481.1, from coordinate 114,010,816 downwards.
TAACGTCGCTCTCTGAGTCCGCACCTCTTTGCCCTCCCGGGCCGTCCCCCGCCCCCCACCGAGCGCCCCACCCCGCGGCGCGTGCGCCGAGCGCAGCTGGCGGAGGCGGGCTGGGGGCGGGAGCTGGGCGCGGGCGGCTGAGCCAATGAGAAGAGGACAGGGGAGAGGGGGCGGGCTGGGTTCTGGCTTCACCTGCGAGAATAACTTTCCAACTCTCGCTAGGGCTGCACCGCAGTTAACGGGCGGCCGACGCTGGGCCCACCCTAGCTCAGCTGCAATCCTGGTGGAGGGATGCGTACCCAAAATAAGCAGTTAGGACCCGGTGCGTGCCCAGGAAATGGGGGAGGTATGTGAGAGTACAGTCCTGGAGGGGCGACGTTTGGGGAAGGGCAGCGTCCGGAAAGGACCTCCTGGAAGGAACACCTAAGCTGATCAATAAGACTTCACCAAGAGAAATATGAGTCAGCCCCGGGGTGAAGCCTGGGCATGTTTGGAAAGTGCGGTCGGTTTGAGCAGAGCCTGGGGAGCTGGAAACTAATGCTTGCCAGGTGGGGCGAAGAGAGGCGCCCAGGTCCCTTACGGAGATGGGCACTTCTCTCCGCAGACATTTTGAGTCACACTTGCTGCGATGAGAATAGGAGGCCATTAAAGGGAGGCTGGGGCAAGTTTTGGACCTTGGGACAAGAGTTATGTTGTTCATACTCCTCATCTCATTAGTCAACAAGAGCTCTCTCTTTTATTTTGTACTCTTTCCCTCTCCATTCCTCTACCCCCACAAGAACCCTCCCTCGCATAAGGTATGTCAAAAGAGTTATTTATCTGTTTTTAATGAAAATAAATGATATGTGCTAAAACATTCTGGTTTTTTCCCACAGCCCAATATCTTAGGAATTGTGTTAGCTTTCCATCACTGTGACAAAATACCTGAGGAAATCTACTTAAGGAAGAATTTATTGTGACTCATGGTTTCAGAGGTTTCAGTCCATCCTCACTGGGCCCAGTTGCTCTGGGATGTGGCCCACCCAGTACATTATGATGGCAGAAGTATGTTCCAAAGCAAGACTTTTCACTTTATCAACACAGGGAAGCAAAGAGGGAGAGAGGAAGGAATAAGAGTCCCAATACCTTCTTCAAGGACTCACTTCAATAACCTAACTTCCTTCCACTAGACCCCACCCCCTAAAGGTTCTGCAATATCCTAGTAGCCCTCAGATTGGCAACCCAGACTTTAACACATGGCCTTTGGGAACCCTAAAGCCATAAACTCCAACAGAGACTTAGCTAATCAGTGGCTTTATACACCAAGAGTCCATCAATTTACTGATGGTGTTCCATTTGTATACCTGACACATTTTACTTATCATTTCCTCAAAAATGGCAGTTAGGTTGCCAGCTGTTCTCTGCTGTCACAGACAGTGCTAAAGGGGTTCTAGATATGTCTCTTATGGACCATAAGCAAGAAAAAGAATTGCTGGGTCATGAAGTCTACAGGGCTTAGGTTCACTGTCACCTTGCCCTCCAGGATGACTTTGCCAATTTACATTCCAACAGCACATCCTGTAGCTAATAATGTGCTAGCATAGTAATCTAACATCAAAGCAGTATTACATAATTTTCATTTGTATTTTCTGATAATTGGTATGTTAACTATTTTTCCATGTACTTAATCATTGAGATTTTTTTCCTTCTGTGAATCACCTATTTTATATCCTTTGCCTATTTTTCTTACTGGATTTCTATCATTTTTTCTGAATGGATGAATGGATGTTTTTATAGATTCTAAATACTAATCCCTTGTCAGCTTCCACACTACAAATATTTCCTACAGTTCCTTGCACCTCCTGTTAACTGGGTCTTTGCTCTCCCATAATGAATGAGAAATATTTAATTTTGATCTAGCCAGATACTTTGTAACTCTTCTGAAGTGTACCTTTCCAGTCTTATTTAATAATTCACTCTCAGTCATAAAATATCTATATTTCCCTTCCTGTTGCAGTGGGTCTGGAGTCTGGAGCTCACCTTGGGTATATATTTTCTCCATGCTGTGAGCCAGTTTTCCAGCCGCACCACCTAGCTGCCCATCCCCCCACCCCATGTGCAGTCTCAGATCTATCAAGCACCATGTTCCCACAGACACACCTCTCTGTTCCTGGGCTCTTGTTGCTATTCTGTTGATCTGGGTCAATTCTTGTGCCAGTGCTGTGCTGGTTGCCACTGTGGCTAAGTTGTATAGTAGTCCCCACTCCCATATCACTTTCTCATGACATCTCTGGTGTCACTTTCTATGGTTTCAGTTACCTACAGTCAGTTGTAATGTGAAAAATGTTAATTGGAAAATCCCAAGTGCTCCATTCTGGGTAGTAATGACATCAGATGCCTTTCTGTTCCATCCCACCTGGGGCGGAATACACAGAATACACAGGATCATCCACTCACCCAGAATACACAGGCCAGATAAATGTTGCCTACCCACTGGTCACTTAGTAGCCATACTGCTAAGGTAAACACATAGCATCATGGTGCTTGTGTTTACCTTATTTTACTTAATACAGTGATTGTTCTATTTTTATTATTAGTTGTTATTGTTCGTCTCTTACCCTAATTTATAAATTAAACTTTGTCATAAGCACATGTATGTGTGCTTATGTATGAGAAAACGCATGGTATATAGAGAGTTGGATACTTTCCAGGGTTTCCAGCCTCCACTGAGGGTCTGGAAATGCATCCCCTATGGATAAGGGGAGACCAGTGTGTGTCCTGAGGTCTGCTGGAGTGAATCTCTCTGCTCTTTGCTCTTTTTTGGGGAGTGCCTTACAAGTTCAAAGTGAAAATGGTCAGTGGTGAGCCCCACAGCTAAAAATTCAGGCTTTTAGATCCCTGCTGTACTAAAGAGTAGGGACACAGGAGGGGAGCAGAAATATGACAGGATAAGGATAGAGAAGAGGCGAGTCCCAGGGGGGTGGTTCTCCTGAGCACATGCCATGTGGGTTCCCTTTTCTGTCAGTTTCTGAAGTCTCCCTCCTTTTCTCCTTCATCTGAAATTGATACCAAATATTACTTGTAAACTTCACCCTGTGACAGTGGAGAAGTATTCTCTCACCTCTGATTTTGTAGCAGGATCATCTGAGATTCAGTGGCACTCTTAGTACAGGGCTGGTTGAACCCTCAGATGGAGCTTTCATGTTGACCGTCAGGGAGCAGGAGGTTGGTGAGGGGAAGGTGCCCACTTTGATGACTGGAATATGTAACTGCTCTCATTACTGCCCTAGGATGCAAGTAGCCTGCCCAGCCTGGCTGCCAGGAACCTGACCCCCAGTCCTGTTTCTGCTGGTGACGAGTGGTAAACTGACTCTCAGAGCCCTCTTTTTCTCATTTGCATTGCTTTCTTACATGTCATCTCAGTGCTCCCTCACAACAGGCCTGTGAAGTGTGAAAAGATGCTTCACTAATCCAGTTTGGCAGGTAATGAATGGGGGCTCAGACATGTTATACAACCCAGGCATGAATGAACACACAGCAAAGGAAAGCTAGATTTACCTACCTCATTTATTCTTTCAACAACATCATGGTGCTAAAGCACATGGAGTTCGGAGCCCAACTATCTAGGTTTGAATCCAGGCTCTGCCACTTCTGACCTTCCTACTTAGCTACTCTGTTCCTCGATTTACTCTTCACAAAGTAATAGTGATAGTATTTAACACCAAGTGCTATTGGGAGAATTAAATGAGATAATTTGCATACAATACTTAGAAAAATTCCTGGCACAAGTGTTTGCTATTACTATTATTATTGCCACCAGACCAGCATCCTTCTGGACTCAGGTTCAGAAAAGATACCAAAAATTGTGCTGAATTAATTGATTATTGTGGGATGCGAAATAATGCTTCCCCAAAGATGTCCCTGTCCCAATCCTCTAAGCCTGTGGATATTATCTGACATGGTGAAAGGGACTTTGATGTAGCTAATTTAAGGTGTAAGCTGATCTTGATATGCATAGATAATCGTGGATTATCCAAGTTGGCCCTAATCACAGGGACCTTATACATGGAAGAGGGAGGCAGATGCGTCACCGTCAAAGTGATTCGATGCAAGTAATTGACGGGGCGCTGTTGGCTTTCAAGACAGAAAAGGTCATGAGCCTGCAGCCTGTAGAAGTTAAAGTTGGGGGAGATTCCAAAATCTTGAAAATTTTCCCAGAGAATCTCCAGAAGAGAACATAGCATTACTGCCACCTTGAATTTAGCCCTGTGATAATCATTTCAGACTCTGACTTCCAGAACTACAAAATAATAAGTTTGTGTTATTTTGCGCCATGGGGTGGGTGGTAATTTGTTACAGCAGCATGGGAAACAGTGCAATTATCTATATGAGAAAAAGTATTCACATTTAATCTCTTTCTTAGATCACACATGAAAAAACAATTTCAGGTGGATAAAAAGTCAAAACACAAAGACAACTCTTTCAAACATATGAAGAAAACATTATATGTTTATGACACATGAGGACAAAAAAGTCTTAAGCAAAAGAAAAAGTGTACATATGAAATCAAAGACTGAGAAGTCTAGCTACTTTAAAATTAAGAACTTGTATTCATCAGGGGCAAATCATAGGCAGGGAAACAATATTTGCAACAAATTAATTATAGAAGGATTACTATCCAGAATCAAGAAATTTTTAAAAAATCTATAAAAAAAGACAATTAACTGGAAATATGGGGAAAATATATCAACAACCTTTTTACAGAAGAATCATCAATAGACCTATGAAAAGGAGTTCAAGATCAATTCTTCATTAAGTGTGAGTAATAAAACCTTAATACTAATTAAGCTCAACTCTCATTGATAAAAAAGGCATAAGCAAATGTATACGCCCACTGGACAGGCAAACTTTTAAAGGTCCGACCCCATGAGTGTTTTACAGATGGCAAACAAGAACGCTTGACATTACTGTGGAAGTACAAATTGGTGCAACCTGCTTGGATAATAATTTGGCCTTAACTTTAAAATTAAATATACCTGCTCTTTGAGGTATATACTTTTTCAGAGCAAGATACCCTGGAGAAATTCTTGCTCCTTTGCAGAGAGAGGTTGGGGGTACAAGAAAGTTTATATAGAGTACAAATTATAATAGCAAAAACCTGGGGAAAACCCCAAATGTCCATCCACAGGAAAGGATCAGTTAATTTCATTAATTAATTACAGTTACTTATCATCATCATGATGCTATCTACATAATGTTCAAAAACAATAATACATGGAATATTCATATGGTTAAAAAGACTGAAAATATACATAAAGGAAGCAGGATGAAGGCGCAAGATGCAATGTGTTGTTTAACTTCTAGAATTGAGGTGTGACAAGGGAGGGACCCACTGAGGACATTGGTTGGTGTTTTATTGAATAAGCTAGTGAGATATGAGTGTTTATTTTATCTTTATGCTTAAAACATACATCTGTAGGGGCTGGGATTGTAGCTCAGTGTTAGATCACCTGTCTTGTCTAGCCTTTTCGAGGCCCTGGCTTCAATCCCCAGCATCCCCTACCCCCATCCCCATAACCAAAATGTACTCAGGTATCATACATGATTTTTATGCATGAAGTAATATTTCTGTATTTTTTCAGATTGGAGTTTGGCCCACCTCATTCATTTTTCCATCCATTCATTCACGTATTCCAAAATACTCCCAGAGTTCTCATGATATCGTAGACATTGTTCCAGGTCTAGAGATACATAGTAAGACAAACAGGTATGGGCCCTACCCCAAGGAGTACTTATTACAGTGGGAATAATGAAAATGAGTCCAATAGCTGTGCCGTTAAATATATAATCACAAACTGAAACAGCTGCTCTGGAAAAGCTGCAGGGGCTTCTGAGTCATTGAGAAGGGCCACCGCACTACTCTGGCATGAATGAAAAGTGAAACTTCATTGTGTCAAGCTTCTGAGATTTCATGCTGGTTCTGCAGCCTTGGCCATGTATCCTAATGAAAGACCATAAGGCTGTGGAGTGACAACAGGGACCCCGTGGGAACGAACAGTATCTTGGACTCTGAACAGATTCAGGAGAAGTCTGGGTGGAGTCGAGGTGGAGGAGCCATTAGGGAGACAGAGGCACTCAGGGTGACTCCGAGATTTTTGGCTTGTGCAACTGGAAGGATGGGGACATGACCACCCAGTGCTCATCCTGAGCTTCCCTCCGTGTCTGAGCAGATGGCACCTACCGACAACCCCCTCAGCGCTCTAACCACAGCCACAGGCCAACTTCATCTTTTCAGCAACTGCCCCCTACAGCTCCCCATTCTTCACATTGGACCTTGTGTGAACCAGGCAAGGTTCCCAGTGGGCCACAGCTGTTGGAACCGCCCAGCGCCCGATGTCATGGTAGCATGCTGGGGGGGCTCTGTTCGTGTTTATTGAGAAGGGAGAGGAGAGAGAGGGAAGAAGTGGGGAGGAAACGCTGGCATATTAGGAGAACTTCTACCAACCTGGTCCAACCACCAAGATGTCTCACTGGATTAATGGCACATCTGCTCTACCGCTCTTCTCTAAAGTCATTTCCTATGTAGTCAGAGTGAACCTCCTGCGGGGGGGGGCAGCTGGTGATTGCCAGGAGAGGGAGGAAATGCTGTTCTGCACATCTCAGGATGCCCAGCGGGTCCCGGACCTCTTCCCACTAGATGCCAGCACCATAGCCCTCCTAAGGGTGCCCCACAACTGTGACAATGAAAAAATGTCTTTAAACACCACCAAACACCCTCCTTCCCACCCCAAGCCCTGCAATACCGTTGTCTCCTGGGGAGAAACTCGCTCCACATGCCCTGGCCTCTCCCATCAGGTGCCCTCCTATCTGCTCCCTCCCCATGCTGTCCCCCAGAAGGTCACTTAGGCTGTGGTGGCCCCATCTGAGCCTCTTGGTCTGCACTCCCTCTGCCCGGTATGCTCTTCTCTGAGATTTTCTTTCTTCTTATTTTCTTTTTAAAGTTTTTATATATTTTTTTAATTGATTTTTTTTCAAATACATGACAGCGGAATACATAACAATTCTTATTACACACATAGAGTACGATTTTTCATATCTCTGGTTGTTTATAAAGTGTATTCACACCAATTCATGTCTTCATACATGTACTTTGGATAATGTTGTCGATCACATTCCACCATCCTTGCTAACCCCCTGCCCCCTCTCTTCCCCCAAAACACCCGCTCTGTCACCCTCTTGGGATTTCTGCTCAGACACCACCTTGTTGGTAAGGCCAACTCGGATGCCTTTTGGGGAATTAAAATCCCACTGGGTTGGTTTGCTAGGGCCTGTGTAACAAGACACCACCTGCTGGGCGGCTTGACCCACAGAAGTGTATTCCTCACAGTTCTGGAGGCTGAAGTCCAAGAGGAAGGCGGCAGCAGTTTGGTCTGTCCTGAGGCCTGTCTCCTTGGTATGCAGGTGGCCGCCGCCTTCTCTCCAGGCCTCACGTGGCTTCTTCTTTGGGTACAGGCATTCTTGGATGTGTGCCAAATGTCCTCCTCTTACAAGGACACTAGTCAGCTTGAATGTGGACCAATTTAACTTAATTGCCTTTTTAAGGGCTCTCCAAATACAGTCAGAAGTACCAGGGATTAAGGCTTCAGGATACCAATTAGGGAAGGAGGTAACCCACTTTTTCCACCATCACCAGAACCAGGATTTTCAGTCTGGCTTACTGAATATTTATTAAATATGGTCTTTTTCTCTTTCTGCTCCCCCAGAATGCTGTATTCTGTAAAGATTTCCATCCATTTGCAGTGGTCACCATTGCATTTGCAGGGCCTAGAATGGTGCCTGGCCCAGCATCCCCCACCCTCGCACCCACAACCAAAGTGTACTTAGGTTTCATACATAATTTTTATGCATGAAGTAATATTTTTGTATTTTTTTCAGATTGGGGTTTGGTCCACTTCATTCATTCATCCATCCATTCACTCACACATTCCAAAATATTGTCCATTGTTACTGGTGGTAATAAGTAAGCATAGCTTCCCCACTAACACTTGGGAAAAGCACTTCCTTTCCCTGGGCCTCAGCTCCCTCTGTCAAATGAGCGAGCGAGTCAGGTTTGCAAACATAGAACAAGAGTTCTCTGCTATTGGAGTCTGAGTGCCAGCTTACCCTGCTTCCCTTGAAAGCAGTCTGAGGCAAAGCTGAGTTGGGACTGCTTCACCCAGAGGTTCAATCCCAGTGAACGCAGACAAGCCAGCCCCACCTCATTCAGGACCAGCACACAGGGCACTCTGGACAGAGGACCCAAACCCCAGGCCTGAGACCTGTTTGAGGAAAGGTGACAAGCGAAGCCCCTCCCACCCTTGGCCTCCACTTACAATGACAGTGGCCAGAACCCACTCCTTGAGGAGTTAATGCCCTTGCAGTTCAATGGGCTTGGCTGGCTCTTAAGCAGCCTCTGCAGGGAGGCATCCCCAGCCTTGACAAGGGGGACTTCTTCCCAGTCAGGAAGCAAGGAGGAGCGAGAGGGGGCTGGCCACAGGCTGCAGGGAACTGAGGTTGGATGCTCAAGACTTCTGTCCCTGCAGGGTGTGGTGGTGCATGCCAGTAATCCCAGGAGGCTGAGGCAGGAGGACTGCAAGTTCAAAGCTTGCCTCAGCAATTTAGCAAGGCCCTAAGCAACTCAGTGAGACTCTGTCTCTGAAATAAAATACAAAATGGGCTGGGGATGTGGTTCAGTGGTTAAGCGCCCCTGGGTTCAATCCCTGGTACCAAAAATAATAATAATAATAATCTGTGATCCTTGCTCCCAAGAGAGCATGGGGGATAAGTGAGTGAAACATCTGGAGCATCCAGAGCAGAGGTAGAGATGGAGCTGCTGGTCGGAAGCAGCAGGGCTCCAGGGGTTGAGGAAGGAACTCTGGCAGGCACTTGGGTGGACTCCCTGAGGCCTGAGAAACTGGATGGAATAGGTGCTTTGCAAGTCCTGAGAGAGTGTTTCTGTCCCCCACAGACTGGTCTCATGAAACTGCTCTACCAGGGACCTTGACCTGGACAAGGGAACACACTCATTACCTGCCAGGTCCTGCTCCAGGTGTCTGTGGCCGGGGAAGGACTCTGGTCCTGGCAGAGAGAACCAGGGCTGGGCAGGCAGCTGGAGCCATTTCGTTAGCAACAGGCAGTGGGTGCCCACTCCCTCCACCCCCTTGTCTGGGCAGCCCAGCCTCACTTGTGCAAACTCTTCCAAAACTCCAGCCGCCCCCTCAGCAGTCGCTGCAGGGGAGAGGGCGTTGGCTGCCACTGGTCCTCTTCTCTGAGAGTGTGTGTCTTCTCCCGTGTGGGCCCTGTGTGTTGGGTTGGCCGATCCCTCCCTCCAGAGGTGATGATACACGCAGAGAGCAGATTGCACACTTGTCTCCTGGGAGGCAGTGGGCGAGGGAAGCAGATCGCGCTGTGTGAGCGTGGGGAGGGGGTGTCTGCAGAACCGTGATGGGGTGACGGGGCTCTGACTGTCGCTGCTGTTTGCCTGCAGAGGCAGCAGGAGGCTGATTATAGGGCTGGGTCCCACGGCCCTGGAGGTGGGTGCAAGAAGCCGTGTATGCACTTGGCTGTCAAGGTGGGGGTGATGGTTACCCTGGTGACTGAGCTGGGAAGTGGGTTGGCCTTACAGACAGAAGTGTTGGAAAGAAAATATAATAAGCACCAGTTAGAGATTGCCTTTCCTTCTTCTTTTTCTTTATTGGAGCGCCACTTTGAGGGAGCCTTGACATCGTAAATGAAGGGTGACTTTCAGCCCTTGGACCCATCATATCTTGTTCTGGTTCCTGAAGACACTCCACCCTACCCCCTCAAAGTCCTCAGAGCTGGCATAGATACCACGTTAGCCCTGGCACCTGGGACAAGTCCCTTCCCCACTCCAGGCCTCACTTGGATCTGGTGCCAGCCCAAATCCCTTCGTGTTCTGATTCCTGGCCCCAGCCCTGGACATTGTGATTCAGTAGATTCAAACCCAGGCCTTGGAGCCTGCATCTTAGCCATTCGCCCACTGTTCCCCAGAACCAGAGCCATTGGCACTAAGAGCGTGGGGATAAGTTGGGACAATTTATCTGTAGCCCACCTGAGCCTCAGTTTCCTTGCCCTCTACTGAGGGAAAGAAAGTAACCAATATCAGACCAGATGAGGTCACAAGATTAGCACAGAGCCTGGCACAGCATGACCGTCCAATAAATGTGTGCTTTTTAACTTATCATTCTTTGTGAATCTAGGGTGGCCCTTCCCCTTCCCTTTGCCCCTCCCCAGGCTCTTGTTCTTCCCCAGCCAAATCTCACATCTAGGGAAGCTGTTCTGCTTTGCAGTCAGAGGAGGAGGCAGCTCTCACAGCTGGGTTGCCCGCCAGAGTGCCAGCTCCCTTTAATCTATTACCATGGTGATCAGAGCTAGGACAACCTCCGTGGGGCAAAATGACTTCCCCCAGCATGGGAGGGCTCTGGGTGTAAATGTGGATTTACAGGACTCCAGGAGATGGGACCCCCCCACACACACGCCCCCATCCCACCCACCACTTGAGATGTCACTTCAAGATACACTGACAGCTACTGGAGGACAAAGACTTAACTGACTCTCACTGTGAAGTCCCAGCACCCAACACAGAGCCTGACATACACTAGTCACTTGATCAATGCCGGTCGGGAGAAGAGATCTAGTGCAGATCTGATTCTCTCAGGTCTCTAAACAATGAGCTTCATTGAAGAGAAAGATAAAATGGAATTAGGACTCCAGGTATCCGTCATTGGATTTCTTCTCCACCTATTCCCTTAGGGAAAACTGCATTTCAGATCCATTTCAGTGGCATTTAGTCACATCTAGGGAAGTGGTTTTAATACAGGCTCCTCCAGGAAAGCCCAGGGCGAGCATGCAGATTCAGCCCACCAGCCAGCCCCCTAATTTTGGAAGTATTTTTGCCTCAATAAATTTGTACATGTGAGTGCTTCTGAACCAGAGTGGCTATTAATACTCCAAACTCTGTGTGCCACAGGGATCCATCTTCCCCTTGCAGGGCCTGCTCTCCGCCATGAATTTTTCATCCCCCATCAGTTTCCATCCCTTTCTCTCCTGAGTGTTGCCTAGCCCAAAAAAAAAAAAAAAAAAAAATGGAATTGATGAAACTCAAATCTACTCAACACTGCAACTGATTAATCAAGCTGATATAAGAAAAGGAAATTAAAGCTCTCTGCTCAAAAGTTTGAAAAAAATTATTTGAGGCATTAATACAACTATTCTGTCTTCTGCCCTGGATAGAAAATTAAGTTTTGCTTAATGAGGCCTTTTTTTTTTTCTTTTCTTTTTTTTTTTTTTTTGGTACCAGGGATTTAACTCAAGGGCCCTAGGCCGCTGAGCGGCATCCCCATCCCTATTTTGTATTTTATTTCTAGACAGGATCTCGCTAAGTTGTTTAGTGCATCGTCATTGCTGAGGCTGGCTTTGAACTTGCAATCCTCCTGTCTCAGCCTCCCACGCCTCTGGGATTACAGGCATGCACCACCATGCCCGGCTGAGGTTTATTCTTAAGAAGTAACAGTTGTTCATTCATTTAGACATAGCTGTTGCATACTTATTATGTGTCGGGCAGGTCCAGCTACATGGGTCCCCAACTCCGAAGGACCCTGAGCTTGGTTTTCTGCTGGACATCTTAAGAATCTTAACACCTGTAACTTTGACCTTGTGTTGTGCAAGTAGTCTGATGGGACACTGGTGCACAGGCATAGGCAGAGGAAACAGCTGTTCGTGTGTCCACGGTCCCTTGCCATGCCATTTGCACAGAGCATTCACAGTACCCATGAACAGGGAACTCTGGTGGTCCCAGTACCCATGGGAGTTCAAGACACTCAAAATAAGTCCAAGGAAGTGTGTTCCACCCAGAGGCCACACTTTTCATTCACACCAGAATGCTCTATTGAACAAGGACCCCTTGGACAGGCAAGGACCCCTCACGGTGGCTTCTTGCTGCGAGCCTTCCCTGGTTGGCCATGCACCCACATGGAAGACGAGGCAAGGGGGGAAAGGGGGACAGCAGGAACCACAGCACCTTTTCCTCCCAGGGAAAGGAAGGTTGAGAGTTGGTAGGAGGTGCCCGTGTCAAGAAGGAAAGAAAAACAGGTGAGTTTGACTCCTGCAGTTTTCCACTGGCCTGGAAAGAACGAAATACACAAGACACAGATGCCATGAAGGGCACACTGCGTGATTTTGGTGATTTCATAAATGAATTGAACCCATACATGTTTGCATTTAAGACTGGCATTGCACAACATACTATGAATGCCAAAATTATTCTATGCTAATAATTGCAAATATTAATTTTTCTTTATTTATAACAACATTAAATAACCATTAAAAATACATAAGTTGAATGAGAGACCAAAAAAATTAAGGAAGAAGCTTTAAACTTCTTTTTGAGCAAAGAGCCTTCCATTTTTATTTTGTACTTGGCCTTGCAAATTATGTAGCCAGTCCCAGTGCCCACCACCAAGCTGGGCAGTACGGTCATAAGATGGGAAAGAATTGCCCATCTCCAAAGAGTTCATATCTTCTTTCTTCTGTTCTTTTGGAAAATGTCCCAGTCCTAACACAGCAAGTAGGTCAACTATTTTAAAGGAAGTGAGAAAGACTAAAGGACAGACTTTACAGAGTCACTGAAGATCAAATAAGTTACTACAAATAAAATATGGAAGATACTTCCTGGAACATAGTTCTTCTAAGGATTTTGCTACTATCATTATCACCATCACACCATCTCTATCCCCACCACCATCATCACCATTACCACCACCATCACCATCACATCACCTCCATCATCATCACCTCCATCACATTACCATCACCATCATCACCTCCATCACCTCCATCACCATTATCATCACCATCACCATTACCATCACCATCACCACCATCACCATCACCTCCATCACCATTATCATCACCATCACCATCACCATCACATCACTGCTACTAAAATCATCATCATCACCACCATCATCGCCATCTACTTTAGTCAGCTTTTTCACTGCTGTGACTAAAGGATCTGACAAGAACAATTTTAGGGAAGAAAAGTTTATTTGAGAGCTTGGGGTTTCAAAGGTCTTAGTCCATAGAAGGCTGGCTCCATTCCTTGGGGCTCAAAGTGGGCAGAACATCATGGCGAAAGAGTGTGGCAGAGGGAAGCACCTCACATGGTGATCAGAAAGCAGAGAGAGAGAGAGACTCCACTCACCAGATACAAGTATATACTCATGGCCACACCCCCAATGAACAACTTCCTCCAGCCACACCCCACCTGCCTTCAGTTACCACTAGTTAATCCCAGGGATTAATTCACTGATTAAGTTAAGGGTATAACCCAATCATTTCTCCTTCAAACCTTCTTGCATTGTCTCACACATGAGCTTTTGGGGGACACCACATCTAAACCATAAAACCATCACCATTATCATCATTATCCCTAATCCGGTAATCTGAAATTTGAAATTTTAACCATTGATTGAACACCAAGAGTGGAAGATTTCACACTATGAAACTTTACTTTGTGCACAAAATAGTGGAAAATATTGTGTAAAATTACCTCAGACTGAATGTATACGATGTACCTGGAACATAAATGAATTTCCTGTTTAGATGTGGGTCCCATCCCCAAGATATCTCTTTATGTATGTGCAAATATTCAAAACTTGTAAAAGACTCAAAATCTGAAACATTTCTGAACCCAAGCCTTTTGAATAAGGGATACTCAACCTGTAATCCTCATCGTCATCATCATTATGGTCACTGTCATCATCATCATTTACCCAAGCTAGGGCAAACTTCCCTCCTTAATTGGATTCTCAAGTCAAGTTTCTGTGCTTTTTAAGGCCAACACTATTATTATGGAATCTGTATTTCAAGCCTGTAAAGGAAGCAGTGCCACCCCGTTGCCCCAGCCTTGCTGCAGCAGGCAGGTCTCACCTGGCTGTGCCCCACATCTGGGCCCCACCTCTGTGCTTTCTCTGAGTTTTTTCACCTGTTCCTTCAGCAGCCTCAGAGCTGAAAGGCTGTTTTCCTTTCCCGTCCTACATGTTCACTTCTGTTGCACAAAGGACCCAACTCATTTATTCAAACCCAATATGAAAGCTATTTTCCATCTAGCAAAAAAAGACGTATAAAGCTTCACTCCACTCACCTCGCACCATGAGAGAGACCCCAAGGGGTGGGGATTGAAGGAGAAGCAGCCCCTGCCTGAAGGAGTTTATGAGCTGAGAGGAGAAACAAAATACATAAACTATGAGCATAGATGTATTTTAAAACCAAAACTGACTGTAGTTCCTCAGAAATTATTCTAAGGGGCATGGCAGGGGCTGGAGGGGAGGACAAAGTGTGGGACATGACTTTTATATGTGGGAGTAAATTAAATCTCAATACCACTCAGCACCTTCCCCTTAGCAAGACTGGGGCAGGGGGCAGGGGAGTAAGAGCAAGGACCAGTGAGATTGCATCACTAAATCTCTGGCTCACAGGATAGTCCCTGACTCATCTGCCAGGCAGGGATGAAACTCTCTCCCTCTGAGGCAAAGGAAAGAGAGGAGATGCCTAGGACTCAGGCAGAGTATGCAAAATGACGTTTAATAGGCAATACAAAGTCATTTGCATGGCTGGGTTGTAAAGATCCCTTCTTTGCCAGTAAATCTTGAGTAAAATGGGCCCCAGAGACAAAGGCACTGTGTCCTGTGAGTGGGTTTCATCACGAAGAATAACTTAACCATTTTACATCTCCCAGTGTGTCTGCCTCTTGGCAAGAAATTGAGGACTATTCATCATAAGCAAGAGAGAAGAATAGAACAGAAACAAATGGAAGAGTGAATGACCATCTTGGCATTTTGCTCCAACCCTCACATCTGGGTACAGCCTGAGGGGCAGGACGCTCACCACGAGTGTGCCTGGGAGTGGGGGGGTGGCTGGACAGGGAGGCGAGGCTGAGCTTCTTTCCTTGATGTTTGGAGACAGCTTATAAATAGATGCAGTGGCCACAAACACCGAAGCACTTGAGAAGTAAGCCTACATCAGCTCGCATTCACAGTGAAGCTTCTGCGTGATTTCCCAGCAAGACCGTGCACGGATCCTGAGGGTTCTGTGCTGACATGGCGTCTGCCTTGGCAAACAGAGCCACCAGCGGTCTCTGGCCACCTGTTTCGCCACAACACCTGCTAACGCTCATCCCTGACTCAAACTGGATCTCTGTTTCATAAGAGGGGCAATTCTGTTCCTCTCCCAGCGTCACCACAGTAATTACCGAGAACAATAATCTGAACCACGAGAACTTATAATTCTCTAGCAACGCACACAAGTAGTGTCGTTTACAGAAAAATAATCCCTGAGTGTTGAGTAATGAAAACCATTATGTTCTGCTTCAGCTTGCACCAGGCTGTGAATGGAATGAGAACCATCCATCCATCCATCCATTCATTCATTCATTCATTCACTCAGCACATACTCATAGAGCCCAGCACTGGGGCCTGCAAAGGGACCTTGTCCCCTCCTGAATCTTTACCCAGAGAGAAGGACTGTGGAACAATAATCTTTTGATTCTGAGCTTTGGGAGAGTGCTAACATACGTCACAGGCATCCAAGGACCCCCTTGGTTGCCATCTTTGAGGAATCACATGACAGGGCTTCAAGTCTCAAGCCAGAAGCCTCCTACAAACCCCAAAGGCACCACAGAAGGGGTTGACAGGGAAAGGAAGAATTGAGATGATATGGGACCTTGAACCAGGAGGCATCCTATTGTCTTGTATCCTTTTTCCTTGCAAAGACCGAGTTGTCCTTGAACATGTGTCTTCTCCTTTCTGAACCCTCTATTGCAGGACTGAAATGGAAATAAAATCTGTTCGCTAAGATCAGTCAAGCAGTAGAGAATAGAGGTATTGGTGCACTAAGAAACGAAGGCAGATCTTAAGACCGGCCACCTGAAGGAACCCAGGAAAACTTTAACCAGCGCAGCGCAGGGTAAACCGCAGCACCGGAGATAAGAGAAGTCCCTCTTGACGTAGCTCCTGACCCCCGAGACAGTTTCAGGAACACTCCAGCCCTCCAGACTCTTTGTCACGCGGCTGCCTTGCAGTCGATGCTGGAGAAGCCGAAGCACACACAGATCGTCCCTCTGTGAACAGCGACTGCAACCAGGACACCAACAGGACTCACTCAACACAGCTTCTAATTTGTTGCTAAGTAACCGCGGCTGCCTGGCAGGAGCGTGTGACCACTCTGTTTCCTGTGTGTCCACTCATCTTCCCATCCTCACGGAGTGAACCCACCTGGAGGAGGGAAGGTGGGATCCGCTTCTCATCACCTACGCTGCCCGTGGGTCCCTTGGCCAGGGGCCTGAGGACTGTTTCCAGAACAAAATGAAAGAACACAGAGGCTCAAGGAGGAACTGAGATCACAAGGAAGGAGGGGGAAACACACTCCTTCACATGACAGTCCTACCTGCGACCGCACTTGACAGGATGGCAGCCCATCCTCCTCGGTCCTCCTTCCCTTTCCCACACTACGGCATTGCCCCTGGTCAGGCACGGCCACCCAGGCTTGACGCCATGAGGTGCCACCAGGAATGGGACAGCGTTCTCCTGCCCCAGGAGGGGTGGGTCACCTCAGCTAGTTATGCATGTGTGTGTGCATGTTGTGTAGTAAGAATGCTCAAAATCCACGCTCTTGGCAAATTCAAATACACACATCATCAACTATGGTCACCTGCTGTACATCAAGTGACCTAGAGGGTCCCTCCAGGATCTAATCTCATTGAAACTGCAACTTCCTACCCTGTGACTAACACACCGCCATCTTTCCCACCCCATCCTTGGTGTCTTCCTTTCTACTTTCTGTTTCTATGAGGTTGACATTTTTGGATTTCATCTCAGAATTACTCATAGACTTTCCCAGTTGGGTTTAAAGTCCTTCAGTTTGTTTCCCTGGATGACCGAGTTTTTCACACACTGACCCTGGCGATGATGTCCTGGCCCTGGAGGGCACAGGAAGATGGGTAAGTTGGCAAATGGCAGCTCAGGGTGGGGAGCAACATAGAACCAACACAGGGGTCTGCAGGAGCCAGGGGAAGCCACCTGCTCCTGAATAAGACAGAGGTACTTGAAGAGGTGACCTCCTAAGACCAGCGGCTGCGGCTTCACCACCTGAGGGCAGACTTGGTCTCATCCGGCTCCGTCTCCCCCCTGCACCTAGCACAGGGCAGGCGTCACACAGGCTGGAATACAAAGACCATCAGCTTTCTCCGTCACCTGTCCAAGCGTCTCAGGAGACCAACTGCTCATCATCTTAGCAACGGGCTCCACCTTCCTCCTGCTTCTGCTCCTCACATCCCAGCCCTCCGTTTTTTTGAAACAGGATTTAACTAAGTTGCTGAGTCAGCCTCCTGACTCACTGGGATTACAGGTGATGAGTGTTTAAGTTTGATTTGAAAATTTTATAAAACCCAAATCAAAACCAGCTTCCAGGCTCTCACCACGTGGTGGTGGAGGAGATCCAAAGAGAGCTCAGCACCTGAGCCCGTTTGGGCTCCTCAAACTGAGCCCTCCTTCTCAGCCCCTGTGGAGGGGCCTAGGCAGCGCAGGGGACAGGTGGCAATGCTACTCTACAGGTGCCCACCACCAACGCTGCCGAAAGGACAGGTGAGCTCCCCAAGCTGCTGGGGCACAGACACTCACAGGGTTCATTTTCAAGCACTAGTTTTCTAGATTAATAATATAAGTGTCAGTTTAACTCATTAGGCCAGAAAAGGAAGAAAAATAAACACCAACTTTAGGTGTTAGCTGCATTTCAAATGTCAGCCCTTTGTTTTAATATCTACCTGATGCCAAAGGAAAAACACAGACGGTGACCGTATTTAAGAGCTGCTTGCTTGGCAGAGGTAATTCAGACACAGGCTTCCAAGTTCCCTTGAATTTTAATCTTCCTTAATCACCCTTTTCATTGTGTCACTTTTCTGATGCATGTAAGTCCTACCAAAGCCAGTCCAAAGTCCTGCCGCTGAGTTTGATTGCAAAGCCCCCCCAAGTTAGGCTCATGCAGACTGTTTCCTTGCTGGGTGTTGGAGGTCATGCTCCTGCCTCCAGATCTGCTCACACTCTCACCTCCGAAGTGCTCCTCTCCACTAACACTAATCACCTGCCCTCACACTCCATGATGGCTGCTTCCCTCCCAGAACCATCTTGCACATCCTTACCCCTCCTGTCCTCGGTCTGGCTCCCCCGTCACCTAGGCACGAGATTTGCTCTGGTCTCCTGAGCTTCCCTGGGTTTGATGTCTGTTTCAGATGCGGAAAACAACAGAAGCTCATTGGATTTAGAGTTGAGCCTCAACATGGTTGACTATTAGCTGTGTCACTTGGGGCAAGTTACCTAATCTCTCTGGTCCTCAGTTTGCTCATCTATTCAAAAGACACAATTACCCCTACCTTGCAGGATTGTGGGGATTGGACGTAGATGGCACACACACACACACACACAGCTCAATGATGGTGGCCGCCACTGTGTTCATGACCTCTAAGCCCTCTTTCTCCTGGCCTTCTCCAAGGTAATAATCAAAGACAGCCCACTGGCTACAGCAGGAGCCCAGAGGTAGCGACTTCCTCCTGGTCCCAATCCTGTCTGAACATGCAAACTCCTCCTACCCCGGCCGCCCCTCCAGCCTCACACCCAGAAGGCCACTCACTGGCCACTGTTGGTTCCTGTTGATCCAGGGTGTCACTTCTGCCTCGGCTGTGCCTCAGTCTGGGCATTTTAAATAAGTGAATCCTCTTCAGGTCACTCCACCCCATGGGCCCAGCTGCAAGCCACTTCTCCCTGGAAGGCCTCTGCCTGCTCACTGCCCTCGGCCCCTCCTTTGCCCTTGACCCTGTGAGAATGGAAACCCACAGAGCCATTTTGGGGGGGGGCACCATGGAAGAGGTGACTGCCGTCCTCCTCCCCCCCCCCATCCCCTTGGCTTCCGCCCACAGGCCCTCCCTCCCTGCCCAGGACCGCATCCCCAGGCTCCCTGGCATCTGGCTTCCTGCTGATCCCTTTCACCCGGGAAGGGAGGGGAAGCCCTGAGGAGGGCCAGGAGGAGGGGAGTGTTGTCAGGGTGTGGTCTCCTTCCAGAGCCTCCTCCTCAGAGCTCTGCTCTCCAGGCTGACAGCCGTCCCTCCCTGGCCCTGAGGCAGCCTGATGTCAACATTTCTTGCCAGGACCCGGATGAGACACCTACTCTCTAAATACTATCCATGATCACGTTTTGTGACGTAGGTTAGTTGGGTTCCCTGAGCCTCCTCTGGGTGTATTTTTTAAGACCATCTTAAACAGAGATGCATTTTAAGAATACTGTTGGTTGAATGTAAAATTCATACCGATTTTAAATATTGATCCTTGAGGTTGCCTGAGAATGTGGGGGGGGGGGGGCTGGGGCCTGTTGCCATGCATGGTTCACAGTGAGGGGCCCGGGTGAAGGGTGGCTGAGAAGATGCTACATGGGCTCACATCTCTGCAGCGAGCTTGGAGGCTCTTCCACCCCCTCCTTACCTGTAGAGCCCCTTGAGGATGAAGAAACTGCCCCCACCCCGTCAGCAGCACAGAGCAGCGAGGGGGGTGATGCCCTCCTGGCTCTGGACAGAGGAGGTGGAGTAGCACCACCGATAACCAGCTGTCCCAAAGGCAGCTCCAAACCAGAGTTTATCTGATTGAAAAGATAAAGAAACCAGGCATTAACTGGGTGCAGTGGCACATGTCTGTAATTCAGCAGTTCAGGAGGCTGAGGCAGGAGGATCGAGAGCTCAAAGCCAGCCTCAGCAACTTAGCAAGGCCCTAAGCAACTCAGGGAGACCCTGTCCCTAAATAAAATATAAAAAAGGGCTGGGAATGTAGCTCCGTGTTTAAGTGCCCCTGGGTTCAATCCCTGGTACAAAAAAAAAAAAGAAAAAGGAAGAAATGAGGTACTTCTTGACCTCATTGTTGTAGCAGGAGGGCAATGGCTGCCTCTTGGGTCTCACAGAAGAGGTTGGAGACAAGGTCTTGCAGAATACAGACCTTGCTTCCCAGCATCCTTAGCAGTTGGATGTGAGCAGAATTTCCAGAGCTGCCTTTTCCTTCCTGTCCCCATTGGAATGCAGATTAAGTGAGAGAACTCAGACCAGATGGAAGCAGTGTCCTGGGGATAGGAGGCTCCAAGACTGCACAGGCAGAGCTGAGTGACAATCAACTACTATGGGTGTCCTTTAAGCTACTGTTTTTTGAGGTTCCCTGACAGACATGGCGTGAGGCGAATTTTACCTGTGAAAAATGTAAAGTTCTATTATCATCTACCTAGAAAATCTCAAAAATTAAAAAAAGAAAACACTCCCTAACCAATAAGTAATTTTGGCAAGCAAGTAAGAAAATAAATATCCCAATTTTTTAAAAATGACTGATGCCAGGCTCAGGACCTGTCCTGCAGAGAGATGTCCAATCAAGTTTTTCAGAAAAGAATATGAGAACCTGCAGGGAAAATAGCAGTTCATTCCCTCATTCAACCGACACACATTTAACTGAAGGCCAGACAAATAAACGATGAGATCTACTGCAAGGAAGATAGAAATGCCAGCTGAACAGGCCCAAGAAAAAGTCTGCTCTGCACAGGGGCCAAAGGGGATGACCATTTGTTGAAATGTGTCTTCTCTGATGTCAGATCTGGTCTTTTTCCATGTGCACTTCCTGTGTTAGTTTTCTGTTACTGTAACAAAATACCTGAGACAGTCAACTTTAAAGAAAGCAAGGGTTATTAAACATGGTTTCAGAGATCTCGGTTCATGGTCACTTGCCACTTTTGCTTTGGGTGGCAACAGCACATCATAGCAGCAGCATGTAGTCCTGTTTGGTGGCCAGGTGCAAAGGAGAGAGACAGATAGGAGATGAGGTCCCCACATCCCCTTCAAGAGCATGCCTCCAAGACATGAGCTCCTTCCACTAGGGCTCACCTCTTATAGGTTCCACCACCTCCCAGTAGTGCCACAGGCTGGGGACGGACCCAGCCTTCAACAGAGGGCCTTTGAGAAACCTTCAAGATCTACACCTTCACATCTCTGAACGAGTCCTTCTCTCCAAGTCTCCTCCGTTTGCTGCCCTGCTGCCGTCCCTTTGACCTGCTTAAGAGAAATCAGACAAAACCTGGACCAGGAGGAGGCGCAGGGTGGAGCTAGGTGAGGAACTTGAGACCACAATTCAGAAGCCCAAACCCTGGCCCCAAAGCTGCCTGCCACACACTGGGTGCCTGGGGCGCGTGTCGCT
The DNA here is from genome assembly GCF_052094955.1 of Ictidomys tridecemlineatus. Classification (NCBI taxonomy): domain Eukaryota; kingdom Metazoa; phylum Chordata; class Mammalia; order Rodentia; family Sciuridae; genus Ictidomys; species Ictidomys tridecemlineatus. The sequence continues at coordinate 113,989,511 of NC_135481.1, read as the reverse complement.
GTGTGGGCGGCTGTTTGCAGCTGATCCGCAAAGGAGCCAGAGCTCAGGCTCACCGCTGCCCCTCTGACCCAGACACTGCCAGGGACTTCAGGCTGCCTGGGGTGAACCCTCACTGTTTGGACCACTTTTCCTTTTCTTTTTCCTACCTGGGGTCTGAACCCCTGACCATGTTGGTCCTTTGTCAAAGACCAGCGAGCTTTGACAACAGGTATGGTCTTAACCGATTGGAAATCCAGAAGTTGAACACCTGGCTTCAATGTCCCCTCCTTTCTTGAGTGGCCTGCAGTTCTCCTGCAGAGTGTCCTCTCTCCCATCGCAGACCTCCTGGCGGGTGGCAGCAGCGTCTATTCTTTCCATGTATAATTTATATGGCCCATTTTTGCCGCCAAGAGCAGTCCACAAAGCACACTTGATCCTGCACCACAAAACAGCGAGCTTTGCCCTTGGGGAGGTGCTCTCCACTTCCAGCCACACACAACTTGTCCTGAGTCTTGTGCTTTACTGGGACATCTCACTAGGCCAGGAACAATGGGACCTCAGAATAATAGGACAATCACCACAATATTAAGGCTGCTCTCGGAGACAGGGGTGCGGCATGAAACACATAGCTGGTTTGCAGCACCTGCTCGGCTGTCCCTAGCTGTCTGGGCCCCCACTTTAGTCACATCTTTGCAGATGAGCAGTGTGACAAGCCAGACCCAGGGTTCCTGGCAGGATGCTGTCTGCTACCAGGGGGCTTCAAACAAGGCATGTCAACTCTGGACTTCAGCCAACTTACCAGAAAGTACATACGTGTTGCTTCTGCCCTGCCAGACCTGCTGGGTTAGAGCAAGGATTAAGGGGAAAAGGAGGAGGAGGAGGAGGAGGAGGAGGAGGAGGAGGAGGAGGAGGAGGGGGAGGAGGGGGAGGGGGAGGGGGAGGAGGGGGAGGAGGGGGAGGGGAAGGAGGGGGAGGGGGGAGGAGGGGGAGGGGGAGGAGGAGGAGGAGGAGGAGGAGGTTTTAATTTTTTATTTTTAAACACCATTCCCTGCTATTCAGTGTTTGCTCCGAGGTCTGGCCCCATTGGTATCACCCTGCTTGCCCACTGAATCAGACCTAGGGAATCAGGATCTGCATTTTAACAAGACCCCCTGGTGATTTCAGGACTAAGCACTACAATATGCAAACTTCAAGTGTGTGGGTGACAAGAATGTGCAGGTTGGAGCCTGGAGCTCTTAGGTGGCCTTCATGACCTGGAGGGCCAGCTGGGGGCTCCGTTTCCTCAACAGGAAGGCAGTAGCCTAGGCATGTGGAAAGGAGAGGGGCGGGGGCAGAGGGCTGCGTGACAGGGAGCCCTCTCCCAGCAGAGTGAAGGAGGAGGAAGGGATCAGGGAGTGACTGTGGCCAGGCAAGAAATGGAGGAGCAGATAAGACCCTAGAGAAGAGCAGGAGGTGAGGGTGCTTCTTCTCTTCACCTCCACGCTGTCCCTTCCCAGGGGGCTTCTTGCTACAGACTTAAGCTAGAACAATGGACAGCAAAGACCTGGCTGCCAGATATCCAAAGTGGCCCCAGGAGAACTGGAGAGTCCCACACCTGCCCCAGGCCACAGAGCATCTCCCACATGGGGACTGGAGACGGAGGACAGGTCAGTGCTCCGATGGGGAACCACGGAGCAGCCCCATCGCCAGGTGCAAAGCCAGTCTTGCGGCTGTCTCCATACCCTCGTCTGCATTCTTTTTTTTTTTTTTTTTTTTAATGAGAGAGGGAGAGAGAGAAAGAGAGAGAGAGAATTTTAATATTTATTTTTTAGTTCTTGGTGGACACAACATCTTTGTTGGTATGTGGTGCTGAGAATCCAACCCGGGCCGCACGCATGCCAGGCGAGCGCGCTACCGCTTGAGCCACATCCCCAGCCCTTGTCTGCATTCTTAATGAGCGATAAGCTTCTTTCTAAGACCTGAAGGTGAGGGCACTTGACCTGAGTCTCCAAATGTTCCAGCAATGCTGGGAAGTGACTGCGCCACACTCCACAGATCGAGTCATTACCCAGAGGAGGGATCATGATTGTACCCATGTAAGTGCTCCATTCCGCGGGTTTAAAAATACCGACTTTATGGAGCTCTGTGATCATTAAATGGCATAATGTGTGGCCCCGCCTGGCATCGGCATCCTATGAGTCTTTTCTGGGCAGTTTTCCAGATGAGGCGAAAGCTCCCCGTTGGCCCAGAGCCCCTCCTTGACCTCACCCGGGCAGCTACAGGCTAATGGCTCTGCTAATGGACGTTTCAAGTTCATGGTGATGGAGCCCTGATCCTAAGAGCCCGACTCCTGGCTGGCGGCTTCGTTTCTGGAAAAGCTCTTTTGTCCTTTTCAAGTGCCATAAGCGGCTTGGCCCTCGGCGCAGGCCACAGCTGAACCCGCTCCCTTGAGGAAATCAAGTTAAAGAAGGCCACCCAGGCAGCAAGTTTAAGTGTCCCCGGGCGCACTTTCAAAACCCAGGGAATATGCCCACTGCCCGTGGAATTCAGGGGGGAGGACTTCCTGAGCTCGGGTCAGGCTGGTGGACTGGGTCACCAGCCCCGTTCCGGATCCCTCGCAGCAGCAGCAGCAGCAGCATTTTGGCCCCGGCAGGGCCACATCACTTGATTTTAGGCTTGACCATGTGACTTGCTTAGGCCAATGGAAAGTGACAGCATGACAACTCCAACCTTCAGAGGCCTCCTGTTTCTGCCTTCGCCATGAAAAGCCCACAGCTGCTGCCCATTCGGCTGTACCTCAGGCAGAAGGTGCAGAGGGCAGAGCCACCTCCCCTGACCCAAGGTCAGCCATGCACGTGGAAGCTGCTGCAGCTGTCACTGCTCAAGGCCAGGTCACCAGAACTGCCACCCGGCCAAGCCCCACCTAGGGCAACCGAGCCACTCCTGCTGCCCACACACCTACAAGAAGGCGTCATTATTATTAATTATTATTATCATTAATCATATATAGTTATATGTTATTATGATTATTATTGAGGATTTTTAAGTCCTTGTCTTTGGGGATAGTTTATCTCACTGCATCATTATGGTTATAGCAAACTAAAATACGACAAAATAAAAGAGGTAGGAAATAAATGGGGAGGGAGAAAATGAGAGCAGGTGAGAACCCTTCCCCTCCCGACCCTTCCTGCCTGGTGGGTTCTGCATCCCGGATCCAACTGGATCCAACTGGCCGAGCAGGCGGACAGGGAGTGCAGAATCACTCCTGGGCGGGGTCTCGTCCCCTGGACAGCAGGTAGCAGGACTGAACTTTGGTAAAGCGGCTTGGAACATGGTTATGTCCTGATGTCGTACAAATGAGGACTTGTGACTTGGGATTAATTTTCCATGGTGGCATCATTTCTAGATTTAAAAAGTGGGAAAATGGGGCGCCACTGAATCTTCAAGGTCACCCAGATGATACAGCATTCCGCACACTCCCGGGGCAACGCTCTGCCTGTCCTGACCTGGGCACTCTCAAGTGTTGGCAGCAGAGAAACTCGAGTATTCGCTGCGTGAACAGGTGAACCGGCTCTGCCCTAGGCTGCAGGAAGCCCCAGGAGGAGCTGTGAGGAGAGTGGGGCCACAGGCTGCCGGGAGCTCCACCTACTTCTCCAGATGACAAGGATCACAAAAGGTGCCTTAAAGGAAGCTGGTCCCCTCCAGGCAGAGGACAGGGAGGCAGGGCATTCAGGGGGCCACGGCCTGGCACTGTGGGTATCAGAGGGAAGACCCTGCTCCCTGAGGCTGGAGTCCAGGCCTGGTGGCCCCCGGCTGGATGAATCGGCCACGAGGTGGTGGTTGTTGTCTTTGTGTAAGGCTAACCCAGACTCCCCTTGTCTGCAAAATTCAGAAAATCTGGCCGTCCTGGAGCCCCACCCTGCAGGGTAGCACCTCCCTTTGTACAGGTCAGGGTCCGTTCTCTGGGTCGACTGAGTCCTCCCAGCCTCCGCTGCCGTTCCTCATGGATTCGGACCGCGGCCATCCTTACACCGAGATGAGACAGTGACAATTGCTGTGGCGTGTGTCAAGATGGAAGGCGACTTTAAATTGGGAATTTGAGGAAGGTTCCAGGTTGTTGAATATGCAAACTCCGCAGGCAGATCCCTGAGGCCCCCAGCGAGGGTCTTTGGGGCCTTTCCTCCTAAGCCAGAGCAGACCAGACCAGACCCAGCTAAAGCTCTCAGTCTCACGGGGAAAACTTCCAAAGAGCAAACCCAAAGGACAAAACTTGGAGGTAACAGTGGTCCTTACGGGAGCCCAGTCTGCTCCACCGTGAGGTCCCCTCTTCCTACAAGTACATCCCAAATGCTGCCAAGGACCCAGATCCGCACTCCAAGGGTGTTACCCACCCTGTGTGTGCTTATGCAGTTCTAGAGTCTTGAACGGACCCCTCAGGCTCCCAAATCAAGCACCAATGTCTGATTCTTCTCTTTTTAAAATATATTAGCACCAGCATTAACCACAACTCCACCTTAAAACTCTCTACCTCACTCAGAGCAAAAGTCAAAGTCCTTTTGATGTGACAAGGCCCTAAGTGCCCGGCCATGCACAGCCTCCCCTGACATCGCTCCTCCACCACCCTGACCTTAGCTTCCATTCACTCCTCTGACCACACTGGCACATCCTTGGTGCTCTTCAGACCCTTCCCGCCTCAGGGCCTTTGCACTTGCTGTTTTTTATCTGTCCAGTGCATATCTATATGGCCAGATTTCCCCCAAGTTGCTATATAGCTCCTTCCTTTTCCTCAGTTCCTTCAAATTTGGGCTGAAGTCCCACCTTGGGAGACATGCCCTTCTTGATATGAGATCTGCTCTGTGTTTCCTCCAAAATTCAGGTGTTGCCAGTGTGACAGCATTAATACGTGGGACCTCTGAGAGGCCATTAGGCCAGGGACTCCTCCCTGGAGACTGGAGTTAGGTGCCCTCATCAAAGGCCTGATGGAGAGAGTTGGTCTCTCTTGTTCTTCCACCCCCTGCCCTGGGAGGATGCCGTGTTTCTCTGCTCTGGAGGAAGCAGGCTCCACCAGACACCAATGCTGGTGACTCCATCTTGGACTTGCAGCCTCCTGAAGGATGACAGATAAATGTCTGTCCATCATGAATTTCCCAGTCTCGGGCATTTTGTTACAGCAACACAGACTCTCGAGCAGCAGCGTCCGCTCCTCCGTTCACTGTCCTTCTTGCTTCACTTCAGTTGTCTTCGCAGCCTCCACACCACCTGACAGGGAATGCCCTTGGGGTTGGCTGAATGTCCATCTGTCTTACAGGGAGCAAAGACTTTGCTGCATCCACTGCCCTTTCCCCAGGTTCCACAGCAGCACTCAACATGTAGAACCACTCAGTAAATATCTGCTGACTGAACGAGTAGCCCCAGAAGAAGCCGCCAAGAATGGATTGGTTAGGGCTCCGAGTACTCAAAACACATGTGGCATAGTAATAAGTCTAAGGACTGGCCAGGCACGGTGGCACACGCCTGTGACCCCAGCGACTCAGGAGGTGGAGGCAGGAGGATCGCGAGTTCAAAGCAGCTTCAGCAACAGCGAGGCGCTAGCAACTCAGTGAGACCTTGTCTCTAAATAAAATACCAAATAGGGCTGGGGATGGGGCTCAGTGGTCGAGTGCCCCTGAGGTCAATCCCCAGTACCCCAAAATAATAATAATAATAATAATAATAATAATAATAATAATAATAATAATAATAATAATAATAATAATAACAATAATAATAATGATTGAGGAGCCTCTCAGAACCCAGACTCCGGCCGCTCCAGATCTCCAGGGTCTAGCTTGAGAACACAGGCAGGATTCTCTCTGTCTCTCCCTCTGACTTCTCTGGACATTCCTCTTTCTCAGGAGATGTACCTGATCCCTTACTCGGCCTGTGCAGAGAGCAGGGGGCAGCTGCCCATGACTCCCTGCTATTTATTATAGATCCTCTGCCTGTGAGTCTCCTCTGCATCTCTCTCCTCTGTCCGTCTGTCTCTCTTTCTCCAGAATGGTATGGAAAGAACTCTGGTTGATCTAGATTCGCCAGATGCCCACTGGCCTGTCGCTGTGGTTGGGGAAGTGAGATCACATTCAAAGGACACGACTCAGTTGGGGAGGCTCCCTAAACAGGTGCTGCCCAACGCTTCGCGTGCGAGGTCTCTGCTCTCCCAGTGCACGTGTGTGCTCCAAGAAACCACGCTGCCCTCGTGTCCTTTAGGTTTGCGGTTCAGGACAAGCCCACTCCAGCCTCAAAACCCTTGTCCGGTTGCCACTCTCGCCTGCAGCCGCGGTGGCAGTCTGAGAGAGTGCCAGAAGAGGGCACTCCTAGCAGAGTCTCCCAAGTCCAGCCCTGGGAATGCCAGTCCTCTGCAGTCCCTCTAGGGAGTCCTTACATATTCTTCTAGGGGGTTAGGGGTGGGTAGTCTGGGAGCCCGAAAGAAGCCCAGGAGGACTCACACTCCCTGGCCTGGCCTGCTGCCCGGAGCTGCCACCTGGTCTCCTGAAGGATGGCACGTCCATCCCTGTGCATTCCCTGTTCGAAGCTGGATGGTCGGAGCACATGGAGACTTCAGAGCTGTACACGGAGACCTGAGCCTGAGGAGGGTCCAAGGCTACATTAAAGGCCAAAAAAATTAAAAAATAAATAAAACTCTGCACCAGAAGCAGGTAGGAAATTCTAGAACTTTGATTTCTTTTTCACACCACACACCTGTATCTTCTAAATGTCCTCATGGACATATATTTGCTCAAAAGTATGTGAACAGGGAATTACACTCTTCCAGTTATCACTAGTTGGGGGCTATTATAATTGAAGCTGTTCCGAACGTTATATTCTAGTCTGTGTGAAAATTGTCATTGAATAGGTACCGAGGAATGGGATTAATGGATGTTTATATGTACAGAAGTTTGACTTTGTAAGAACAAAGCGGTAGTACCATTCTAACCCTCCACCAGGAATGCATGATCGTTGCTCCAGATCCTCACCACAAACCTGGCATGACAAGCCGTTAATTTTAGCCATTTTAGGGCATGTGAAGTGATATTCCTTTGTGACATGATTTTATATTTCCTCAAGCACTAAAGATACCAGGAAACTTTTTCTGTGCTCAGTAGCTATTCCCGTATCTTACTTTGGGAAGCATTTGCTCAAAACTTTTGCCCCTTTCTAAATGGAACTGTTTGTTGTTTTTTTAATGTTGTGCATTCTTTATATCTTCTGAATATAAGTCCTTTATCGAATAAATGTATTATAAACAATGTTTTCAGTTTCTGGCCTGCCTTTTTCTTTTCTTCATGATATAATCTGATGAGTTGAAGTTATCTTTTTGATAAGTAATTTCTCTTTTTAAGATTTGCATTCCCTGTTAAAAGAACTCTTTTCCTATTTCAAGATCAAAAAGATATTCTCCTCTGATTTCTTTGACAAGTTTTACAGTTTTAGCTTTTGTATTTATTATTTATTTATTTGCAGTGCTGGGAATTGGACCCAGGGCCTTGTGGATGGCAGGCAAACACTTTACCACGGAGCTACATCCCTAGCTGTTTATTTTTATTTTAAGTCTGTGATTCATCTCCAATTCATATTATGTACCTAGCATGAGGTAGAAATTGAGTTTTCTTTTTTCCATGTGAATTATATTCCTTTTCCTATGGCTACTGTAGCAAATTGCCGTGACCTTGGTGGTTTAAAACAACAGAAACATATTCTCTGTGGAAAGCAGAAGACTGAAATCAGTGTCACTGGGCCAATACTGAAGCATCAGAGGGTCTACAGGGAATCTATTTCCTGCCTCTTCTGGTTCCTGGTGGCTGCTGCAGTCCTTGGCTTGTGGCTGCATCACCACAGCCTCGGCCTCCACCTCCGTGGTCACATCATCCTCTTCTTTTAGGACTAAAATTCTCCTCTGCCTCTCTCTTCTAAGGGTACTTGTGATTGCAGTAAGGATCCACTCAGAAAATCCAGAACACCTCCCACCTCAAGATCCTTAGCTAATCACCTGTGCAATTTTTCATAAAAGGTAATACTCACAGGTTCTAGGTATTAGGGCCTGATATTTCGGGGCCATTAGTCCACTACATGGATCTTCTAGAAACAATTGATTTTAAAAAACCTTCCTGAATGAACTTGTTACTTTACTGGAACTCAATCGAAGTATATTTGAGTTTACTTATGGAATTTATTTTCTGTTCCATTGGTCTTCTTGCCTATCTTTACACCAACAATACATGGTCTTGACTATAAAGTTTTATACTGAGTCTTGAAATAAAGTATTGTTTAATCTTCCAGCTTTGGCTGGGTGCAGTGGTGCATGCCTGTATTCCCAGTGGCTGGGAGGCTGAGGCAGGAGGATCATGAGTTCAAAGCCAGCCTCAGCAGTGGTGATGCACTAAGCAACTCAGTGAGACCCTGTGTCTAAATAAAATTAAAAATCAGCTGGGGATGTGGCTCAGTGGTAGAGTGCCCTGAGTGCAATCCCCAGTTTAAAAAAAAAAAAAATCTTCCAACTTTGTTCTTTTCGTGGGGGGCAGCTTTTGAGGTCCTCTCCATTTCCATATACACCTGAGAATCTTCAGTTTCATAAAAGAAAAGTCCTTTGGGATTCTGATTGGGATTACATTGAGGCTATAGGTCAATTTGTGGAGAATGGACAACTTAAAATTCATTCTTCCAACCCACTGATATGAATTTTCTTTTCTATTTTTTTTAGGTTCACTTCAATTTCTTTCAAAAATATTTTGGACTTAAAATATTTATCTTAAAGTTTACATATTGTAAGGCAGGCCCAAGATGGCTAGAGTTAGTCTCTCTCACTGAGACTTCCGACCAGCAATGTTTCAGTATATAGTCAAGGTCATAAACACCCTGATTTGGCATTTCTACTCAAGGTCATGAGCGTGTACTTATTTATCTAACCTGTTGGTAATGTGCCTTCTTTATTTGGCCTGCAAACCAAAAAGGCCTATGGGAAGATTCAGGGGTCTGGGGGCTGGGGCTGCGGCTACCTCTGTATAAAGCATGCCTACTCTCCCGACTGTCCCTCACATTGTCTTTCACTTGCCAGGATCCCAAGTCTGTTTCCCAGGGTCTGAACCTCGACAGGACCACATAACTTGCATATATTTTGACATAATTTGTTGATATAGCACTCAGTAAACAGTACTAAGTATAACCATATTAAACATGATATTTGCAACTGATTTTTAAACATTTTTTTTGTTTTAATTAGTTATGCATGACAGTAGAAGGCATTTATGTACTTTGATATATCACACACAGATGGGATATAATTTCTCATTTTTTTGAGTGTACATGTACCATATTGGTCATGCAGTCATATACATTCATAAAGTAATAATGTCTTCTGATTTTTCTTTCATACAAAAATTTGGTAAGATGGAGAATGTTTCCATTTATTCCTAAATTGCTCAGAAATTTTAATGACAGTATCTACTGAGATTGACATAAGTCATTTGTCCTTTGATCTGTTTATGTGGCAAATTACTTGATTTTAAAGTGTCTAACCTTATATAAATCAGAGCCTGGCTTTGGAGAAGATAATGCTAAGTGAAGTTAGCCAATCCCCCCCAAAAAAACAAATGCCGAATGTTTTCTCTGATATAAGGAGGTGATTCATAGTGGGAGCATGGGAGGAATAGACAAACTCTAGATAGGGCAGAGGGATGGGAGGGGAAGGGAGGGGGCAGGGGGTTAGCAAGGATGGTGGAATGTGATGGACATCCTTATCCAAAGTACATGAATGAAGACATGAATTGGTGTGAACATACTTTATGTACAAACAGAGGTATGAAAAATTGTTCTATATGTGTAATAAGAATGGTGATGAATTCCACTGCCATTTATTTGTTTGTTTATTTATTTATTTATAGTATTTTTTTCATAAAGATGGACAGGACATCTTAGAAATTAGGTCTAATGTTAATGTTTTCTTATGGGATAATTTCAAACTTTTGACTCAACTTCTTTAATGCCTATCCAACCTCAAATCTTTTCATCCTTCAATCAATTTTCATTATATTTTTAGAATTCTGACTTCTAAATTTTCCTATGCATTTTTATAAAACTTTCCCTCTTTTCAATCTTTGCTGTGTAACAACTAGTGCATACTAGAAGCACCATTGAACACTATATATTTTCTATTGAAAAACGTACCCCTGAATCATGTATTATCCTGTTTTAAACTGTTCTTGTTAGAGTGTACACACAGAAAAGTACACCACTGTCATTTATTTTTAAAAAAAATCAATTAGAAATTAATAAACAGATTCAAGATTCAGTGGATGAACCTTGAATACAGTATGCAAAGCACAAAAGCATAGTCACAGAAAGATACAGATTGTATAATTCCATTAATATGGAATGTCCAGAAGAGGCAAATCTACAGTGACAAAATGAATTAATGGTAGCTGGATGCTAGGGGATGGGGGGGGGGATTGAAATGATTAATATTGGTACAGGGTTTCCTTGAGGATGATGAAAATGTCCTAAAATTACATTATTGTGATGACCACGTATCTCTCACTGCATACTAAAGCCTACTGATTTATAAGACGAAGGGAGATGGCCCAGTGGAGCTGAGCACAGGGCCACAATACCCACGGAGCTGTCAGGGTCCAACTTTAAAAAATTAAAATTAGAAATAAATAAACAAACAAATAAATCAGAGCCTTGGACTGTATTCCTTGGGCCAAGAGGGAGAGAGGGCCAGATGGTGTTGGGACACGCTAAGACTCCTATCCGCATCAGGGCTGGACCCTGACAGCTCCGTGGGTATCGTGGCCCTGTGCTGAGCTCTACTGGACCATCTCCCTTGTCTTTAGCTGCACTCCAGGAGGACCCAGATATCACCCACATTTCACAGAGGAGGGAAACCGAGGCAGAGAGGCTGAGAGTCCCTCCAGTTCTGCCTGACAGCCTGATGGCCCCCAGCCTCCCTGATGCTCTTTCCTCAGCCCTTCCCAGCTCGAGAGCCTGTGCCCCAGGAGCTGAGGAGATGGAAACAGCCTCTTCTGTGGACCAGAGGTCCCATGGTACATACCTGCTCAAAGGGACTGCACAGTATCGGTATGATGCAATGATGCCACTTCCAGAGAGAGAGGTTTTGGTTGAAAATCATTTGGTTGCCTGCAGAAGACTATCCAACTTTAAAATATGTGGAAAAAAAAAACCAACAACAACAACAAACCCAGAAGACACAGTGGTGCAGCTCTCATAATTGACTCCTATCACCTCTGAACATTCCTGCATTGCCTCACACTTGAGATTTGGGGAACTGCCAACCAATCCATAACATCCCCCCAAGGCCCATATGCTAAAAGATTGGTCACCAACCTGTGGTGCTGCTGGGAGGTGGTGAAACCTTTAGAAGGTGGGGATTCATAGATAGAAGTTGGGTGACTGGGTGCAAGCCCTCAAAGAGGATACTGAAACCCCAACCCCTTCCCCACCCTCCCTGCTTCTCAGCAGCCACAAGATCATGTGCTCCCACCATGAGGCTCTGCCTGTCCACAGGCTCCCAGCAACAGGGCAAGTGATCATGGGCTGTTTCAGGGGGGAAATGATGGCCAGAGTTTCAATCAGGGGTCCTTCTTTCTGCCCAGGAATCCAAGCTACCCTAAACGTACAATCTCAGATAATTAGCAAGTAAGAAAGCACAAATACTCAGAAATATCTTTCCAGAATGCAAAGTCCCTGATAGATCTAGGGAACATGGGTTCTGGAACTGGACAAAAGGAAAATGGCTCCAGTGGACTATTTAAGGAGGCACATCAAAGGCCGGGATAAGGTTTCAAGGGCAGAGTCTTGCTTGGTGATGTCTTGCCATCAGCAGGTTGATTGACATTAGCAGGTCACACCCATCTCACATGCTGTGTGGGCCACAGCAGAGTAGGGAAAGAGTTTCACATTGTCCCTGGGCAATTGACCCGTGGAAATGTCCACTGGTTATTCCCAGACATCAGATGTCTCTATCCACAAGGTTTCCATGGGTAGTGACCCTCATGCAACGCATGGACGGCTTGTGACAGGACTGGACCCTCTGAGGCTGTGAACCAGGATAAACCTTTCCTCCTTATAAGGTGGCTTTCTCAAGTTATTTTCTCTCAGTGACTAAAAGCTGACTAACATATTGTTCCATTGTCTTCTGGGTGACATTATTTTTTTATACCTTTATTAATATACTTATTTACTTACGTGGTGCTGAGGATCGAACCCAGCGCCTTGAACGTGCTAGGAGAGTGCTCTACCGCTGAGCCACAACCCCACCTTGCCCACCCTCCAACCCCTGCCATTATATCTTTATTTAAGAAATTTGTAGTTAATTTTGTTGTTTTTCTTATTTTAATTTCTGGCTGTCTCAAGTTTGACTATGATAGACTTATTTTTCCTTTTATTTATCGTCTTTGGGATTCAGTCTGCTTTCAGGATCAATGAGTTACTGCATTGTTTTGTTTTCAAATTTGTAAAACTTTTAAACAATATTTTTTCAAATATCATTTCTCCCTCCTTCTCTCTCTTCTCACCAATTATACACGTTTAGCCCACTTGATGCTGTTCCACAGGTGATGGACGGTCTGACCATTTTCTCTCTCTCTCTCTTTCCTCCTCTAAGCTTCAGTTTGGGTTATCTTTTAAAACTGTCTTCAAGTTCACATTCTCCCATTGTGTCTGCTATGCTATAAATCCCCTCCAGTGAATTTACAATCTCATATATTTTTCAGTTTCCACATAGTTCCTTTTTATAGCTACAAATCTAATGATATTTCTAATTCCTCCTAACATTAAATTTATACTTCCTTCTAGATTTTTTAGTATATTTATTTAAGGTACATTTTTAAGGCATAATTATTTAAGGTACATTTCTGATAACTTTAAGATGTGGATCATCTGTGGAATCATTCTTGTTAACTGATTTTTTTCCCTTGATTACAGGTTACATTCTCCTGTTTCTTTGTATGTCTTATAAAAATAATTATTTTTATTGGATACTGGACACAGTGTCTAGGAGAGAATTATCCTTCTAGAGTTGGTTAATTTAGATTTCTTTGTACATAGCTCTTCGGTGGCTTTAAAGAAGGGGTTGGAAAACTATGGCCCACAATCCAAAGTCAGTATATGACCTATTTTTGTACAGATCATGATATAACAATGACTTTTTTTAAAAGGTCTTAAAGATTGTTAAAAAAAAAAAAAAAGATAACAAGAACAATACACAACAGAAACTAAATGTGGTCTGAAAACCTAAAGTATTTACTCCCTGGCCTATCACAGAATATTTGTCAGTATCTGCTTTAGAGAAAAATATACATTTTTCAGTTATTTGGTGATTTCTTATTTTTGAAGAGTAAAAAGGGTCTTCAATGTCCTTCTACATCTTAGCCAGAAGCAGAACTCCTTGCACTATAGTTTTAATTTACATTTCCTGATTCCTAAGAAGATTGTGCATTTTCTATGTATTAGTTGTTTGAATAGCTTCATTTGTAGTTTCTTCTAAAGTCTCTTGCATGTTTTATACTAGATTATTTGCCTTTTGTTGCACTGTAAAGGTAATTTATATACCCAGGATCTCTGTGCTGTGTTGGTTATATGTATGGCAAATAGTTTCTCCCTCTGTAGAGGGCTTCTTGTTCTCATGATGCCTTTTGTTGAAATAAAGGATCTTAATTTTATTGTGTTTGAATAATATTTCCCCTTAAGTGCAGCTAATGCAGCGCTTTTCTGAGTTTGGTTTAAGCTTATGATCTTAGTTCATATATTATAGGAAATTTTATAAGGCTCAGTTAGCTCAGGAGAGACGATGAAGGTAGCTGGTACAAATGTGAGTTTTGGGTTTTTCTTTAAAGCAGTTTTTACAAACAATAAAGGCTATTTGTGGCAACTTGGGTTTTTTAATTAATCAATTTATTGAAATAAATAAGAAAATCCAATAATTCTTAAGTTTCTACTTTAAAGTATAATATTGATGTTTTATCTATAAGCCTGAGAACTTTTACAATTTGGTTATTCAAATTCCCCTTAATAATTTTATAGAAAATAATCAAACACTGTATTAGATGAATTTTATAAATAAAATAAACTTATTTAACTTTGAAATTAATTTTCTTAAAATTTGTTTACAAAATTATTATTTTTAAAAATTTTTTTAATATTTATTTTTTAGTATTCGGCGGACAGATTTTTGTTGGTATGTGGTGCTGAGGATCGAACCGGGCCGCACGCATGCCAGGCGAGTGCACTACCGCTTGAGCCACATCTCTAGCCCCGACAAAATTATTTTAAAAATAGAATATTTTCAACTTCACAATCACAAGATCATATCTCTTACTGAAGTACACTTTTAAGATTGAAATCATAATCTGTCACATGAAACCAGTTCCTATATACAAGACAAGCACTCAGAATGCACAGTTTAGTCTTAAAACTAATTCCAGAAATACTAATATCATTGTTTTTACTTATGTGACTTTATTTTCACTGCAAACAATCATAAAAATTCTTAGGTTTTAAAAAATATCTACCTGCTAAGATGGTAATTTTTAACGGGGATAGTCTGCCCCCTAGTGGGACACTTGGGGAATTTCACAGTGTGCTTTGAAAAGTCAATTTGACTGAAGGGTGCTACTGGGACTTAGTGTACGGGGGCTAGGCGCTCCTGATACCCTGAAAGACAAAGATGTACATAATACTGCACAACTAAAGTCATCCTATACACAATTTAAATGTCCTTTAATCCTCTTTATTACCTAAGCCTAGAACTTGACCACGTTTTACATGTTCTATGCATTATTCCTTGTATGGTTCTAATATAGATAGAATTTTCAGGAATGCAGTCATATTGCAAATCAGGGAGAGATTGTTAGCCGGTTTGTTTGAACTTTACAGAGAGTTATTCAACATCTCAGAAAATTAAGTTGCTGGTAGCAGTATCAATCATGGTGTCACTCAGTCTGTATGAGCAATTGTCAGATTCCTGGGAATTGGGTGCAAATCTGTAAATATATAGATATATTTCTTAAGCCTTTCTTTCAAACTATTGAAATTTTTTAAAAAGGCATCAAGCATTTTCAGTTGAATACTTTATTGTCTTCAGTTCAATCTTACGTGGATATGAGAAATGGATTCTTTCACTGCAGCACCTGATGTCACACAGCTGTGCCCCCACACACAACCTGCACACGGACTACTTCATTAGACACAATTTCCTTTCACTTACATGTTCTATTAAAATTTGAGCAATAGATTGTGTGAAACTAGATGCTATTATCTATATATTTAATTTCTGAATGGTAAAAGGGTTACAAGCATATTTAAATTGCAAAAAAAAAGAACAGAATTTTGGATATAAAAATGGACATTTTTATAGTCAAGATAAAAATTATTGGTTGCATTATTATTGGATATAAAATTGCTTAAATATTAACAATTATACTGCTAAACACAATCATATTTTAAATCAAATCATAAGTGTATAAGCATTAAAATTGTGATTTTGGTTGCCTGAAGAGATATCTTTTTAGAACATAATAGAAAATTTCAAAACTTGTATATTGGATGTATGTGTGTATTATACACACACACATAAGCATATATATATATATATATATATACACACACATACATATATGATATTTATATATATATCAGCTTATATATATATACTGGCATATGCACATATATAATATACATTTATATACACATCTTTGACTTGGAATATCAAGTCAAAGATGAACTGACAGATAATCTCACAAATGGTCTTAGAAAAGCTGCCTTAAACATAGCTCTGTAAAGCACTGTACATGTACTAGACTATATTCCAGATGGAGGAGAAGTTAACTTTTAAAAGTGAACTCCCAAAAACATCTAAGAAAAACCCAGCGATGACATATCTGATAGCTGGTAAGGACAGCCTTTTCAGGCACTGTGCTCGTCGGCTTCCTGTCAAGGAGAGAGGCTTATTTGGGCTCAGTATCATCGGATTCAGTGAAGGTCGCTTGGCCCTGTCCCTGTGGTAGAGCCTTATGGGGGCAGCCTGAGGCAGTGCAGAGCTGCTCACCTCACAGTGGCCAGAGAGAGGGAGATAGGAAGGGACTGGGGACAACATCTGCCCTTCAAAGGCATGCCCCAGGTGACCTACTCCCAAAAGTATCCACTGCCTCCCAATAGCCCACTGAGTTAATCTGTAAATGTGTTAATCAGAGTCACCTCCAATGCCCCCACCCCCAGCACTGCTGCATCAGGACCCCCCAACACCTGAGTTTCTGAGAAATGTTGAAGATCCAAACCATAATGGACACGTAAATGCAAAAATTCAGTTTAAAAGTCAAATATAAACAATTTTGCATAAATTCTGAAGATTGTATAAAAGAAAAAAAACCAAAAAAAAGAAAACAAAAAAAACCAGGTAATGATTAATTCTTACATATTGATTAGGAAGATACTTCAAGAGGGAAAAAAAGCCCAAGAATACAAGTAGATAATTCACAAAATAAGGACTGCATAAGCCCCCAAAACTTAAACATGGTTTTGTAGGGTTTTTTGGATTTTTAAAAAATATTTATTTTTTAGTTTTTGGCAGACACAACATCTTTGTTTGTATGTGGTGCTGAGAATCGAACCCAGGCCCCACACATGCCAGGAGAGCGCGCTCCTGCTTGAGCCACATCTCCAGCCCTTAAAAATGGTTTAATGGTTTGGCCTCCCTCAACCAGTAAAAAAAAAAGAAATGTTAATTAAAACAAGTCACCATTTTTTAATCTATTAAAACAACTAAGATCACTTTTCCCCCCAGTGCTGGGAATGAAACCCAGGTCCTGGAGCCTGCTCCACAAGTCTCCATCCCTGAGCTCACCCAGTCAACAAAGCCTTCTTCAAATGACAAAGCTCATTGCTGATGAGGGATAGAAAGATTTAATAAGTGTTGGCGAGGATGTGGGGGGGAAAGGTACACTCATACACTGCTGGTGGGACTTCAAATTGGTGCAGCCAACATGGAAAGCAGTATGGAGATTTCTTGGAAAATTGGGAATGGAACCACCATTTGACCCAGTTATCCCTCTCCTTGATCTATACCCAAAGGACTTAAAAGCAGCATACTACAGGGACACAGCCACTTTAATGTTTACAATTCATAATAGCTAAACTGTGGACCAACCTAGATGCCCTTCAGTAGGTGAATGGATAAAAAAAAATGTGGCATATATACACAATGAAATATTATTCAGCAGTAAAAGAGAATAAAATCATGGCTTTTGCAGGTGACGATAATGCTAAGTGAAGTTAGCCAATCCCAAAAAACCAAATGCCGAATGTTTTCTCTGATATAAGGCGGTTGATTCATAGTGGGGTAGGGAGGGGGAGCATGGCAGGAATAGACAAACTCTAGATATGGCAGAGGGGTGGGAAGGAAAGGGAGGGAGCAGGGGGTTAGCAATGATGGTGGAATGTGATGGACAGTGTTATCCAAAATACATGTATGAAGACACACACAAAAAAAAAAAAAGAAAGAAAAATATAGATCTGCTCACATACTTCTGGGAGAATGTAAACTAATACACTGATTTTGGAGAGCAACTTATTGGTATCAAGTACTTTTTTTTTTTTTTCTTTTGACCAGAGATTGAACCCAGGGCGCTTAACAACTGAGCCACATCCCCAGCCTCTTTTTGTTATGTTTTATTTTGAGGCAGGATCTCACTGAGTTGCTTAGGGCCTAAATTGCTGAGGCTGGCTTTGAACTTTGCATCTTCCTGCCTCAGCCCCTCAAGCCACTGGGATTACAGGTGTGGGCTACCGCGCCTGCTTGAAATGCCTTTTCTTACCCAGCAGTTCTACCTCTGGGGATATATTATCAGAAAATATTGGTGCCTCACTATGTTAGCAAGATAACGTCTAAGAACAAAATTAGGAGGAATCTGGATCTTTAGGAAGGGAGGCCAATGCATTGAACTGTAGAAAATCCTCAGGACAGAATATTTGATGACTATTAAATATCATGTTGAGTTCTGAGAAGGCAAATGTGTGAGACTGCACACAGGTCAGTGGGGGTTGGGGATGATACCAAAGAGCATGCAAGAAGGGGGTGATGGATAAATAAAATAGTCTATGTGACAGCTGGTGGTTCCAGAACTGTAGGAGGTTGTCCAAAATCACAGAGGGGTGCTTAAAGGGATGACAAATTTTTATTTTGTGCAAATTAGACCTCAATGAACTTGACTTTCAAATATCTTGTGGAAAAATACTAAGCAGCCTGAGAAAATATAAATGACCAATTAGATACAAGAGCAATTTGCAAGTTATATTTTGTCTCTTTAAAGTTTTGGATTTTATTTTGTTTGGGTTTTGCAGCGAATACTGATTCCGTTGCGGGGAGGAGGGAGGCTAAACCGGGAAGCACCGCCCATCTGCTATAGTTTTCGGGGCTTGGGAGTTCTTTTCTCTTTGGTAGATCCTCAGCACGGACCAAGCCCCGACCCCCACCCCCGCCCCGTGGGATGCACCTGCAGCGGGCGCGGGGGGGCGCCAGGCGCGGCGCGGGGTGCACAGCGCTTAGCTCTGGGTGCCGGGCTGCGAGGGCGGGCCTTGTCCCGATTGGTTCCCGAGGAAGCAACCCTCCAAGAGCCTTGTCATTTCCTGAGCGGAGCTGGGACCGGGACGGCCTCGTCATGCTGAGTGAGTCTCCCTGGGCCAGGGGCAGGCCCCACGCCCCGACCCTGGCCTTGGAAGCCCGGGGAGCGCCTGGTGGCCTCGCTCGTCAATCACCTGGCTAACTCCTCTCCCGCCCCTCTCTTTAGAACGGGCGGCTGCTGCTGCAATCGGAGGAGGTTTGTTTCCTGGCCCCGCGCTGCTGGGAGACTGGAGACGCGTCGCGGCAGGGTTCAGGGGGCTCCCAGCCGCCTACCGGCCATTCCAGGAGCTGCCTGGGCGAAGCGCGGGGCCAGGAAGGCGCACTTGCAGTACTCCAGGGGGAAAAGTTACCCAGGGTCTCCTTTAGTCCTTACCAATCATGGGCACATGGGGACATGGGGAAGGTGAGGACAATTGCTGCTAAAATCCGCAGTGGTGATGGCACACAGTGAAGGACAGCGACATAGCAGCGTCACACAGCAGGTTAAGACAAGACCAGGCTACTCCTGATCCTCCTACGACCTCGTCGCCCCTTTGGCCCCACGCTACTCCAACCCCCTTACCTTGGGTCCCCCTCCAAGCCGTCCTCTCCCAAATGCCCAGATCAGACCGTCCCCAGAAACTGTGAGGAATTCCTAAGGGGTCCCTCCCCCGGCCCCACCTGACCCTGCGCCTCTCCCGCACAGCGCTGGCCGTGGGCTCTGTGCCCGTGGTGCTCAACGTAGTGGGCTTCACCGGGGCAGGAATCGCAGCCTCTTCTCTAGCTGCCAAGATGATGTCGGCTGCAGCCATCGCCAATGGGGGTGGAGTCTCGGCGGGCAGCCTGGTGGCGACACTGCAGTCAGTGGGTAAGGACTAAAGCCAGGTGAGGTTCCACACCAGAAGCCTTGCCCCAGGGGGGTCCTCTCCCAGGGTTCCTCTCTTGCCTCTTCTGGCTCCCTGCAGTTCTTCTGTCTCACTGTCCCCACCTCTGGTTCCTTCTGAGTGACGTTCGGGTGGAAGTGTAGAGGTGCTCCGTAGGGAGAAAACAGAAGTTTGGCCCAAGATACAAGAGGTTGTACCTAGGTTGCCTAGGCTCTGAGTTCAGCCCTCCCCAAATCTGACCCCTGGGTGACCTTGGATGGTACCCTCCCTTCTCTGGGACTTGGTGGTCTGTGAAAATGGGGGATCTGCAGCTTTCTGGTCTGTGTGTGGATGGTGACCCCTCTCCTCTGTCTCTCAGCTACCTCCAGAGTCCTCTGTCAAAGCAGAGCCCTGGGTGACTCAGGAAGTAGAGGAGGGATCCAGGAGCTGTCTGGACCTCAGGCTTGGCCATTACCCTGTGCTCACCCTCTGTCTCTCCCCAGGGGCAGCTGGGCTCTCCACTTCATCTAACATCCTCCTGGGCTCTGTTGGGTCTGCTTTTGGAGCCTGGCTGGGAGGTTCAAAAAAGACTACCACTTCCCCCCCAGATGAACCCAATGCTGAAGGGGACCAGCCAAGAGAAAATGTACCCCAAGTTGAACCTCCAAAACCCCCACTCAGATCAGAGGATGATGAGAAATAAAGATCCATTGCTAATGTGTCGCCCGCCCATCTCTGTTCCTCATGGCTCTGTCTGGGGAGCTGTGAGCTGGGGGTGTCAAGTCCCCCTGGTTCTCCTAGCCAGCTTTGTCACAGAGGGCAAAGGGAAGGGGCAGGTTGCTCCAGCACAGTGTCAACAGATGGGAGGCTTTGGTTGGGCCCAGCCTTGCAAGGGATGAACTGAATGGTCCAGAGCTGTTGGAGGGACTTCTGTGGGCCTAAGTTTACCCCTTGTTCAGTGTCGGGGGACAGACAGTCCTGTTGGCGGGCAGAGACGATGGGTAGTGGGCCAGTCAGCTTTGTGCTTCTGAGACAAAACAACTGATGAAAACAGAGGAGGAAAGAATGATTTGGGCTCAGGGTTTCAGTGGTATTTAGTCCGTGGTTGGCTCCAAGGCAGAATCATCATGGCAGGGAGGCTGTGGTGGAGGAAAGCTGCTCCCCTGACAGCCAGGAAGTGGAGAGAGTGAGAGGGGAAGGGGATGGGATATAACATAGCCCCCAGTGCACACCCTCTGATGGCACACTCCCTTCAATGACACCCCGCCTCCTAGAGTTTCCACCACCTCCCATTAATATGCCATCAAATTAGGAATCCATCAATGGATGAATCCACTGATGAGGTGAGAGCCCTCCCGATCCAGTCACTCCTCCAGAACATTGCACTTTGCGGCACTGGGGACCAAGCCTTCAATACATATGCCTCTGGGGGAATATTTCAGATCCAGACCATAATAGCTGGGACACACAATGAACCACTGACCCCAGTGCCCTCAGCCCTTCCTCATGAAAGGCACTAGACACCCAGGAAGAGTAAGACAGTCTCTTTTTCTGGTCTGTCCTCAATCCTGTCCAGAGGTCAACAAGCAAACTGCCGGGGAAATACAATGTGCTGAGTGTAAAAGTTGGGCACTGGGTACCTCAGGCGAGGGAGACTGAATCAAAAACAGCAACCTCCATATCCCGAAAATAGAAAAGGAGACTGAAATTCACGCATGACACTCTGGAACCCTGATCGTGCCCTCACCCAGACCTTGCAGTCGTTGTCCTCGCAACAGATACTGCAGTGGACAGGAGAGGTCCACACTGACCCAAGGAGTCTGATATCAGGAGGAACTGGCACTCACATGAATGAATGTGACACAGGACACCTGTTCAGTGCGGTGATGGCCTGTTAGTCAGGTTTTTGTCATTATGACCAAAATACCTTCAGCAACAACTTAGAGGAAACATTCGTTTCAGGCTTATGGTTTCCGAGATGCAGTGTATGGTCGGGTGACTCCATTGCTCTGGGCTCAAGATGAAGCAGAACATCACGGCGGAAGGGCATGGGGGAGGTGCTGCTCTGCTAATGGTGGTCGTACATCCTCCAGCCATGCCCTGTCTGCCTACAGTTAGCATCCAGGAATTCATTCCAATGATTAAATCATCCAATGGCTTAATTCTCTGATCAGGTCACAGCTCTTCTAATCTAATCATTATTGTCTATTACATGAGCTATTGAGGGACACCTTGTCTCCCAAATATAACAGATGGTTTTTTGATCACAGCAGGGAGTCCAGAGAAGACAGGGATCTCTTCCTGAGGGGGACAGCTAGAGGGACTTCCTGGAGAAAGGACAAATGGGTGGTCATCTAAAGGTACATGGAAGTCTGGCAGAGAGTGAGGTGTGCCAGGGAACCAGGTCCCAGCTGCTAGGAGAGAGTGTAGGAGAAAGTAAGTAATTAGATGTTTCCATGGCAACAATGGTGGGTGGCAAATACCTACAAGACTGTCAGTGAAGGGAGACATCCAGGCAGCCCTGGGAAATGCAGGTCTTGGAGGGATGTGGGTCTAGACTGGATGACCTCCATCCTGACCTACTTCTGCGCCCATGTGCTTCCGGTCCTGCTGCTGCTCTCTATATCCAGCCCTCTTGACTCCTTGCCCCAGTACCTCCCTGCAGGCCCCAAGGCAGGCTGCAAGTGTCGGGTGTTGGCCCCTCAAGAATATCCCTGGACCAATGATGGATGGGAGCTAGGGGATAAACTCCCCTTGGATGGGACAACCAGGGGTGCACAGTGGGATGGAGCCCCAGCTGCCCACGGTACACACTCACCCACTAGTGGACGCTCTGTGGCTACCTTCCTGTCCCTGTCTCACTTCCATTTTCCCCCAATTGGTGCTTCCTGGGGTCACGTCCCAAATAAACAACTTGCACTCAAATCTGTCCCCAGGTCTCAGTCTAAGACAGATCCCTCCCACTGCTCAGGGCCTCCCACAATCACATGGGACTGAGCACAATATCGAACTGTTCCTGAAATCCTCTTCGGACCAGCATTCAGAGGAGCAGCTGTCCTGGCATGTGTGCAAGAAAGCAGTTCTCAGAGAGGTTTGCCCTGTTGCAATATATGTGAGAAAAGGACTCTCTGTCCTTCAAGATACAGATTTATCTAGACATTCCCGTCCAGGACTGCTCTTCTTGTTCCCTTAACTTGGCTGGGTTCTTGGGACAGAAAGGACCATTTCCAGGGGTGGTATGTTACTGGCCTTCTTTTCTTCAAGGAGGATCCACCCACAAGTAGATCACTTCCAGCCTATGGCAAGATGCCAGCTCCAACAGCAGCAGCGGCAATGGCTGCTGCTGGGACCCTGAGGGCTTCAGAGGGGTGGGGCTCACAACTGCTTCCCTTTCTGTGGAGCCTCCTGGGATGTAGATATCAGGCTCTGCCACAGGATGCTCTGACAGTCCGGGGACAGCTTTGTGATCTGTCTGAGCCGTCACAGGGCCACCCCCTTACTGGGTGTCAGCATGGGAGCCTTGGTTTTCCAGAGCCAGTGAGATTCCCTGGGAGAGTCCTTGCAGGCCTGCCCCTGCTGTTGTTCCTATTGTTGTCCTGCCTCTTTTAATTAGGTCTTGAGCTCTCGCTCTCTGGAGAGCGGCCATAAACTCTAGACTTCCCGGATGGAACTCCAGGGGTCGGTCAGTGGTGTTCACTATGAACTTTTCATGGGATACTTCTTTTTTGGTACTGGGGATTGAACCCAGGGATGCTTAACCACTGAGCCACACCCCCAGCCCTTTACTAATATTGTATTTAGAGACA
This sequence comes from Ictidomys tridecemlineatus, assembly GCF_052094955.1. Taxonomy (NCBI): domain Eukaryota; kingdom Metazoa; phylum Chordata; class Mammalia; order Rodentia; family Sciuridae; genus Ictidomys; species Ictidomys tridecemlineatus. The sequence goes on along the minus strand of NC_135481.1, from coordinate 113,966,235 downwards.
GGACCTTGCTAAGTTGCTGAGGCTGGCATTGAACTCATGATCCTCCTGCCTCTGGAAGCACTGGGATTACAGGCATGTGCCACCATGCCCAGCTCATGGGATACTTCTTTATCCAAGGGGACAGCTATTTAATATCTAAGTATGCAAACCACGACCAGGTGTCCCCTTTACAGGAGACTTGTTCATGCTGGCACATGTCCTTGTGGCTCCTGTCTGACCATGTCACTTACTCCAAGACGGCCCCTCTGCCGCAGAGCCCTGGCAGGAGGAGAGTTAGACTTGGGGGTGAGGTCGGGTGTGAGACGGAGGAGGCAGCTCCACACAGCCCACGAGTGACAGAAGCAGCCGGTTGCTCACAGGTCCAGATGGAGAGGGCAGCCTGCCTCACCGGGCCATGGGACCAGGGAGCCACCCGGCACCCATACGCTCAGCCAGTAGGTGGGAGGAAGAGGCAAAAGCAAGGGTCCCTTGGGCCAGTGTCTTTTTTGGGGACCAGGGCATTGCCAAGCAGGTTTCCCCTGGGAGTCCTAGCTGGGGGGGGGGGGGTAGAACGAGCAGGCGAGAGTTCCCGGAGGTCACACTGACGGAGAGTTGGTCCCTGTGGCAATTCTGTGCAGTCCACACAAGGACGATGGCCAGTGGGGTGACCAGGCAGGTGTGTCCAGTCACCCTGTAGGGAGGTGGTCACCAGGAGGCGGTTATATAAGACAAAGTCCTGGATGAACATCTCGAGAGGTGGGTGGAGGACTGGAAATTGTGTCAAGGGTGACCGAGTCCTGCTTCTGGCAGGACAAAGTCCAATTTGCTGCCCACATCCCAGGAGCATTGATGAAGAGTGAGGGTCTTCACACTTATTTGGAAGCTTTCACCTTTCAGTATGAAGCTCCTGCTCTCCATTGTGCCTGGTACTCTCTGGTCCAGAGACCAACCTCTCCAAAGATACCAGCCTCAGTGATCTGTGGGGAGGAACCCTTGGGGTCTGCCTGCTTCTTAAACAGCCTGGCCACCATCCCTCTTGCTGTCAGCCTACCTTTGTGCTGAACTCCAGAGGCCTGGGCCACTCCAGTGGCTGAGCTGCGCAGGGTCCTGTGGGGTGAGTTATCCTGTCTTTACCAACAGCTAAGATTCTGCTTTCATGGTGCTGCTAAGTAGGACCCCTTGTCCAGGTCATTTCTGGCTCCTAAAATTTTGTTACTGTCATCTCCTCTTTCCTTCTCTTTCTCCTTATAGGCCAGGGCTTCTTTAATCCATGACAGGTATTTAATGCTCTTTTGAGAGGGAGGAAAGGTCAAAGCAACCATTTTTTTGGTTGGGTTCATTCTCTTATTGCTCGGAGTTAGAAGGTTCTTTGGTGTTCTTCAGGATGTGTTTGTTTCCACTGAGAGACACCCTGCTGGATTGCACAAGAGAAGTTGCTTTCTCTGCTACCAAGTTCTGCAAAGTCTGGGGGCAGGGTAGTGATCTGGCTCCGGGAGACCAGACCCCCGTGGCCCTGCTGTGGGCCTCCCTTGACGTGCTGCCGTCCTCTCCTGGGTGTAGAAGGCTCACTGCCCCCGCAACAGAGCCCAAGGGAGAGGACACAGGGCAAAGCTAGCCCTCCACTCCCTGAAGCTGCACACCCAGAGAGTTGATTCTGTCCCCCTCTGGCTGGACAGAACTCAGCCCCCTGAGCATGTCTGTTCTAGTCAGATTTTTCCACCCCCGTGCCCAAAAGACCTGACAAGAACAATTTTAGAGGAGGAGAAGTTTATTTGGGGCTCATAGTTTCAGAAGTCTCAGCCCATAGATGGCCAGCCCAGTTCCTTGGGGCGGAAGAGTGTGGAAAAGGAAAACAGCCTAGGCTACTAGGGAAATGGCCACCAGACACCAAGGAGGTGGCAAGTACAAGGACAGTAGGATCTGGCTTTGAGGGAAGTGGCTGCTCGCAGAACCCGAGCCAAACACCCACCCAGGCTGGGATGTGGGAGGTCGTTTGGTTCAACTCCCCATTTAGAGAAGGACAAACTGAGGCACAGGAGGAGTGACCTGCCCAGGGTGACACACACTTTCAGTAGCAGGGCAGGGGACAGCTCCTGTCTTCACACTTACTTCATTCCTGCTCAGCACACACCCACACATGGTGGGAGAGAGCCCCTGCCTGGCCCTTCCCACCCATCTTGGAAGCAGGAGGCGAGGCTCGGGTGGGTTGCAACAACAAGCTTTATTCTCAAGGAATGTATGTCCTTGGTGCTGACCCTCCAGGACTGGCCCCTCCCGGGTCAGGCTGAGGGGCAGTACCACCTCTTCCTGGGGTCTTCTTCTCTATGGGAGTAGCAGGAACTATTACAAACCCACTATGCGGGCCATAAGGGCAGACCCAGCAGAGCCCAGGGCCATTTTGGACGACAAGGACAGTCCAGCTGCTCCTGGGAAAAAGCAGAGGGTGAGCAGAGGGGGGAGGGCCAAGGCAGCTCTGAAGGACAAAAGTGCAGGGCTAGGGATGCTCCTCATGAGGGCCTGAGGCGGGGCACCCCACAGCAGACCCTCTGTTTCCTGAACCCCAGCATCTTGGTCTAGGGGAGAGGCGCTGCGGGCAGTGGCCCAGGAGGGACTCCAGTGGTGGATCTGCGGGAACTGCCTTGCTCCGCGTAGAGGAAGGCTGAGCCCCAAGTGGGAGGAGATGCCCCAAGTGACCTGGCCCTAAGCCAGCAGCTCCAGCCAGGGCTCCCCCCACCCCCCACCCTCAGAGAGAGAAGAGGAGGATGAGGCAGGACTGCGGCCGAGGGCCACGGGTGAGATCTGGGCTGGGTCCTCTGTGGCTCCTGTGTTCCTCCGTCCCCTCCCCAGCAAGCCCTGCCGAACACCTACCCACTGACTGCAGAGTAGCCACCAGGCTGCCCGCGGAGACTCCGCCCCCGTTGGCAATGGCAGCTATGGACATCATCTTGGCCGCCAGTGAGGAAGCAGCGATTCCTGTCCCGGTGAAGCCAATGGCACCCAGAACCACAGGCACGGCATTCACGGTCAGGACTGTAGGGGAGAGGAACTGCATGGGGGTGGATCCAGGGGAAGGACTCCCTGCTCCCTGGGCCCATCCCGAGGCCTCACGGGGTCTGTAACTGGGTTCTGAGCTTGGGAGAGACCACAGGAAAGGACAGCAGTGATGAGCCCAGGGCAGCGAGGCAGGGAATGTGGGGGAAGGGCTGGGGGCCACCAGGACAGGGGGTTGCACTCCCAGAGGGGTCTGCTATGGGTTGCCCAGGCCTCAGGCCCTCCTGAAGAGCCCTGGCAATTCTGACTGCACCCTGGGTTTAGGGGAAGCAGGGCTGGAACCCCCTTCCTGCAGGCTTACCTCCACCAGTCACGACTGCAGCAGCCTTGACTAGAAGGGAAAGAACATGCCGTGAGGCTCACACGCCGTGCCTCCCTCTTCCTGCCAAAGACCCACTGTAGGGAGCTGCTGCCCAGGAAGGAATGGCCCCTGCCTGCCCCTCCCTGCTTTTCTCAGAGAAGCAGGACTTTGCAGAAGGTGTGATTGTCTTAGTTCAGAGACCAAAGACCTGTCCTGAATGTGTTTACCCACCCTGGTCAAGAGTGATCTGGGAACAGGGTTTAGGGTCCTGGTTCTCCCTGGTTTGGGCAACAGGCATGTGAAGGTCAAGCCCTGAGTGACCAGGGGCATCCTCTGGACCCAGGAACCAGGTTGAAAGGCATTTGCTGCTCAACTTATTGGCAGGCAGGGAAGGTGACGCCCGGCCGGCAGGCAGCTTGGCACACTGGGCTCCTTACATGGAAGGCTATCATCTCATGGCCTGCCTGCTGGTCTCAACCAGAGGTCACGGGTGTAGGTGGCTGGCCCTTCCCCTGGCGTGTGCAGAACCTGGCCTGCCTGAGGGTTCCTCCCAAACCCCACCCCACCCTCTGCTGTTGGAATATCTCCAAACTTTTGTTCTACTTCCTGTCCCAAGCTCTGAAAACATCCTCCCACCCCTCCTCCCTGCCCAGGGCACAGGGACAATGGTAAATGTCCCTTGGTAAATAAGGCACAGTATTAACTTCTCTGGGGCTGTTAGTAGAATTAAATGAATTGACAAATATCAAGTGCTAAGCCAAAAAAACACTTAATAATTAATTTAACTGATCTTGTTATTTAAGTCTTACGAATCCCTTCACCATGATCTGACGGTCTGTCTGCATTTCTGAGGCAGAAAGGAACGCTGGTGTGCTCCAGGCCCTGACCTTCTCATCACCCTCTCTGCGCTGCACTGGGAGCTCAACGAGTAGCATCTGTTACTCAGCCAGTTACCTCCAATTGGGGCAGCAGCCACAGAGCCCACTTTCAGTGCCCCTAGCAGAGGTCCAACGGCAGAGGCCACAGGGGCCAGGACAGCCTTGGATATCATTGTGGCCCCTGGGGAAGAGAAGAGGGTCAGAGGTCAGGGAAGGTATCAGAAGCTCTATCCCCCATCCATGCTGTTTGTGCTGGTGGAGTTGGAAGAAGCCCCGAATGTCCATCCAGTGTTGGGGCTCAGCCTCCTGAAGTCATGGAGAGTGCAAGCCTGAAGAATCCTAACGCGGAGTTCCCATATCTTAGCCAAAGCCAAGGACAGCATAACTCCTCATGCTAGACTAATAATGACCCTGATTAAGGAGAAAAATAAGGCCTTTAGGAGTATGTTTCCTGGCATTTTATGAGAACATCCTGTTTTGTCACTGGGAAATATGTTTCTTAGTACTAGCAAGCCAGTTGGCTGTTTTCAATACGTTCTGCCATAGTTAGATAAGATCTAAGCTCACACTGCCCCATGAGCCCTGCAAGAACAAAGCAGTTGCAGCTTGCAGGCTCCCCAGCCCCCACTCCCATCAACACATTGTCAGTTTCAGGACTCAGTCTTTGTGCATAATTGTGGGACCAAATGCCCACGGTTGTCCCTTGGTAAATAAATAAGGCACAATATTAACTTCTCTGGAGTGGTTAGAAGAATTAAATGAATTGGCAAATGTCAAGTGCTAGACTTAGCAACTAAGTGTAAAAACACTAATAAAATTTAACCAATCTTGTTATTTTAATCTTATGAATCTCTTCACCATGAGCTGAGGATTCGACTGCATTTCTGATGGCAGAAAGGAACGCTAGTGCGCTCCAGGCCCTGACCTTCGCCACGCAGAACTGGGAGCCCAACAAGTGGTATCTGTTACTCAGAGCCAGTTACCTCCAACTGGAGCAGCAGCCGAGGTGACAGCAGAGAGCCCCGACAGGAGGGAGCCAACAGTAGATGCCACAGGACCCAGGGCAGCCTGGGATACCAGCGTGGCCCCTGGAGAAGAGCAGAGGGTCAGAGGTCAGGGAAGGTATCAGAGGCTCCACCCCCACCCATCCATGCTGTTTGTGCTGGTGGAGTTGGAAGAAGCCCTGGGTGTCCACCCAGGGAGACAGAAAGGTCACAGGAAGTGGAGGCACCCCAGAGAAACCCTTGGCAGCAGACAGAAGCTCCCCTAAGGGCACTGATGGATCTCAAGGAAGAGTTCTCATAAGAAAAAAATAATCCAGTAGCACGACATACATAACACACTGTCCTGTGTGCAACTCACACGCGTTAATGAAAACCACCACTAGTCTGCAACAGCCCACGTGGACTCTTGGCTGGCCACTTGGCACGAACGAGGTTGGGGAGGGACAGTGAAGCAGGGAGCTTACAGGGAGGACATCACACACACATCAAAGAGAGTGCATAGGTGACAGGACTGGGGATCACCTTATCTAAACAGACATCTGGAAAAATGGAAATTGGCATGTAAAACCTCCCAGCCACAGTCGATTATAACTCCTTAAGGGAACTACTGTGTCAGCATCCAACAGCACCCACCCCTGGAACTAGGTCATTACAACCTTCACAAAGAAAATTTGCTGCAAGTTAATGAGGGGTAATAAAGCACTGATGGGGGCCTTGAGAGAACAGGGCAAGAACTAAGGGATAAATCCTAAGACCCTAGACTCTGGAAGAACCACCCATTTCTCCAGAGTTGGCCTACATAGCACTGCACTGCCCACAATCCTGCACATTTCTAATACACTGCTGTCTGTTCTTTGTGCATCCGGTTTCAAATTCTTCCTGTGGAATCACAAGACAATGGCCACTCTGGCTCCATGGGCAGGTCTCTTCTGCAACATGAAAACTCTCTCTCTCACACACACACACACACACCACACTCGCTGAGATGGGTAGGGAGGCACACATTAAACATGTGAGAAAGGTTGACTTTGGGGGAGGTAAATGGAGTTGAAAAGGTACATAAATGATGGGAATAAATAAATAAACCAAAGAGGAGCCCTAGATTCAATCCCCCCCCTCACTCACACACACACACACACACACACACACACACACACACACACACACACACACGAAGAAAGAAGGCCTGAAGTGAAGAAGTTTGTTATGATCAATGCTCAAAATCAGATCCAGTAGGACAAACTACTAGGGAAGGCTCGCCAGAGGGGGCTCCTTGGCAAAGGAAACTTAGGGAGGGGGACCTAGCTAGAGATTCCCACGACCCCTAGCTATAGACATGGCCATGGGGAGGCTCACATCTGGAGAGAGAAGGAGACGCAGGAAGCGCCTAGGTCTAGCCCTTGGGGAACTGGACCCCTAGGCCTACAGCCAGGGTCTTGCCTCCCTCAGGCCCTTCTCTGAGAGGATGCCGTATACATATAGATGTGCTGGGAGGACAAGGACACTCAAGGGCAGGACTCTGCATCCTCCTTAGCGGTCCTCTTGTCCCCTAGCACCTGCCCCTTCCAAGAATACTTACCTTGTGACGAAAGGCCAGCCAGAAGGGTGCCACAGGCTGCCCCGCCAGCTTCATACATGGTCACTGCTGATGTTAACTGGGTGGCCAGGGAGGAGGCCAGCATGCTTGCAGACGTAAGGGCCATGCTGCCGAGCAGAAAGCTTCAGCTGGACCAAACCTACCAAAGGGTAGTACTTTGGTGGAGAAATGTAACCCCCAGAACTAGCTTCCTGCCTACTGTCCTGAAAAATCTGAGGGGCTCTGGGATGGGTAGAGAGGTCTGCTGTGAGCTGGTGGGGACAGTGGACCTGGAAGGAGGCTTGGGTGAGGGAAGGAGGAATGTGGGCATCAAGGTTACCAAAAGACCCATGGTAGGGGCTAGGGGAGAGCCGCAGGGTATTGTCTTTCCTCCAGCAGCTGTTTTCCTCCTCGAGAAAAGCCCAGCACCCACTTAGCCACTTCTGGGATTCCTTTAAATCTCCATGGAGCAATTTTTAAAGCACCAAAATTGGGAAGTCAGAACTAGTCACACTGTTAAGGTATGAACAGCAGCCGAGGTACTGTGGGTGCCTGCTGCTCTGTGATCTCACTAACATGAGAAACTTGGGCTTCTGTCCCCATCTTAGGGATGGGAAAAACAGGGTGCAGCCCAGAGAGGGAATGCTATATGCTCCAGGCCTTGGCAAGGCAAGAGCCAGCCGGGGGCAGGTATTCTAGTTCACAGGCACATCGTGACTGATGCTTTCCCTCCAGACACTTACCTCTCCCCTGAGCCCACTTCACCTCCACCCACCCTGGAGGCTTGAGAAAAGTCAGGGGCAGGTGGGGTTTCAAGTCCCTTCTCTCCCGATACCTAACTTTTTAAAAAATCTGATGCCTTATTTTTTTCTCATTTTAAGTTGATACTGTGACGTACATAATGGTGGGATTTGTGGGATATATTCGTACATGCACAGAGCATAATTGGGTAATTTCATTCCCTCGTTTTCCCTTCTCTCTTCCCTCACTCTGATCCCCTTCCTCTATTCCAATCGCAGCTACCTGGATGAAAAAAAGGATCTGTGGGAGAGTGGGTGCACACTGGGCACTGCCCACCTGAGGTTGGGGGCCACAGCAAGAGACAGTCCCTGCCCACCCTCCCTGCCTTACCTGGTGAAGGGAAGTCCTCAGAGTGTGGAATGGACCCTGGTATTTATCTAGAGCATGTGTTCTTTGTCCAGCCCCAAGACTGATGAAGCCCCCACCAACTGGCTACAGGGCACGCCCAGTGCTTGGGCAGCCAAGGAGCTAGGTTTCATTTTCCTAGGAAACAGAAACTGTAAGGATGCCAAAGTGAAATCTAGCAACCATGAAATGCCGGCTTCCTTAAATGGACAATGGAAACCAAAAAGCTAACCCTGCCCCAGATAGGAGCCAATAAAACCAGAATTACAACTGATCTCTGGCTGGCCTAGCCTGGCTCTGCCGTATTTTCTGATTTTTGTTTCTATTAATCATAAAGTTTCTGTGAAAGGGGGAAGGGAGGTTAGCTGTCTTCCCAGTTTTGGCTAAATTATAATCAAATTAATTTTTCCTTTCCCTTTATTTATTTATTTATTTTTTAATTTAATTTTTTTTTTTTTTGTACTGTAAAGGTTAAATTTAAGTTTTTCTCTCCTGTTAAGTTTAAGTTTTGCTTTTCTGTAAGTTTAAGTTCTGTTTTCCTGGAACTCGAAACTTATGTTAAAAACAGTTACTTATGGGCTGGGGATGTGGCTCAAGCGGTAGTGCGCTCACCTGGCATGCGTGCGGCCCGGGTTCGATCCTCAGCACCACATACCAACAAAGATGTTGTGTCCGCCAATAACTAAAAAGAAATAAATATTAAAAAAAAAAAAAACAGTTACTTATGTCAAAATGTACCCTGGCCCAACACCCCCTGACAAAACGCATGATTATTCTGTAATGGTTATTTTGTAACAACCCCACTCTGGCACCCTAACTGCCATATGAACTTCCCTGTTTAAACACTGTATAAAAACTCTGCTTAAGCTGTACTCAGGGCTCCAGTTTCTCTCAGGAGAACTCTGGGCCCCAGCATGCTGGTCCCCTCCCCCCAATAAATCCCTTTGCTTTTGCATGAGACGAGTCTCTTGGTGGTCTCTTCCTCCGACGTTTGCCAGACCCTAACAGTACTAGGGATTGAACCCAGGGGCGTTTAACCATTGAGCCACATTCCCATCCCTTTTTTATATTTTATTTAGAGACAGGGCCTTGCTACATTGCTGAGGCTGGCTTTGAACTTGAAATCCTCCTGCCTCAGCCTCTTAAACTGCTGGGATTACAGGCATATGCTAACTCAACCTGCTTTATATCAGGAGATCAACTCATACCTGAGATAATCTTCCCAGAGTCTGCATCATGTTCTCAGCTCTTAATGTTGTTATGGGCTGATTTGGAAGTTAGGTCAGGCTGACCTTATTCTGCTCAGACATCTCACCCTGCGCAAAATTGGCTCCCCCTCCTATAAGAGTCCACTTGCTTAGAAGCTGACACCCCCACCCACTTGCACCCTGACACTATGGAGCTGGTGCTAGCTTACTTCCAGAGTGGGTAGGGGAGGTGCCAATTCCGAGAACTTGGTGACACTTTCTGAAATGTGTGTTGTAATTGTACTTGCCTCTCCTGTCCCCCTTCTTTGTGTTTTTAAGTGGCCCCCTCACCCACATTCAGTGTCTTAGGCTTCAGAACTGTCTGCTTTCTGCTCCCTAGGCTCTAGCCAGAATAAATCCTTTGTCTTTACTTCAAAAAGACCCGGAGTTTTATTTGGGATTTTGGAATAGTGCCTAAATATTGGGAAGCCCCAGAGAGATATCCTCTGGGGTCCAGGCTGTGCCTCTCGGCCCATCAGGACCCCCCACCCCACAGAAAGGGGCACCTTCCCCCTCTAGTTGTGGGAGCTCTCTGTTTTGTCCCATTTGGATCCTATGTGGTGCCTGATTTAAGCCTGGCCTTGAAGGAAGACAAAGAAGACTGCGTGTGTTTGGAGGTATCTTGTTTGTTCTCTCCATTTTGGGTTGAATATCAACCTAGAGGAGAATCAACCAGATTGACTTAGAGGTGTTTCAGCTGGGTGGATTGTGAGGCCTTGTGTCTCAAATAAACTGGATACCTGTCGAGATGCCAGTTTTGGACCCAGGTGCTCCGCTACATAGATTGTGGTGATGATCTGGGACTGGGATGGAGGAGAGTCTGTTTTCTGAGGATAACTGTCTTTTGGTAGTTACATGCTTGCCTGACTGCCTAACATTGCTCCTTCATTGTTGCCCCAGCAAGAAAACCTTCTTCTTTCCCAACTCACTGCCCCTGGATCCACCAACTATCTAATTCGACTTTTGCCTACCAGTTTCTTCCCATTTCTGCCTGTTGTTCTAACTTTTGGCCTTATCATGGGATCTAATCAGTCCTGTCTTTTGACCCTTTTGAACTACATGTTGAAAAACTTCTCATCAGGGCTTCACATTGACTATGGGGTGCCTGTGACACCAGGGCACCTTGAAATTCTGTGAGGTACAACGGCCCACTTTCAATGTTGGATGGCCATCTGAGGGCTCTCTGGAAGCCCTCATAGTCCAGAAGGTCTGGAATGTGGTAACTGGCAGGCCTGGCCATCCTGACCAGTTCCCATATACAGACCAATGGCTAGATTTGGTTCTTAATCCTCCAAAATGTTTACAAAAATGTCTCAAGGATGCACCTAGGTCAGCCAAAGTCCTGGCTCTTCAGGATTTCAGAGGTTTCCAGGGTCGTAACAGACAAGAACTAAGAGTCTTCTTGGCACCCTTCTGCCTCTGTTCTTCAGATAAGGATGAAATGTTGCCACCTCCCTATGCTCCTCATGGGCCCCACATTCCTTCTCGTTCATCTGTGTCTTCCCCAAGGTCCCCTGGGTCTGTTCTCTCATCACCAGAAGGGCACAAAGCTTCCCCCCATCCTCACAGGGAGATAAACACTTGACGGAAGTGGTGGTGTCTCCCCCATCTCTCTTCTCGGCTCCCTTGCTGCTGATTTCCGGGGTGGGACTCCTCCCCCACCCCGACTGTTCCCATGTTGCCCCTCCGGCAGCTACCCATGGGAAGGGACGGAACCACTGCCTTTGTGTATGTCCCCTTGACAACTTCAGATATATAATTGGGAAAATCAAAATCCTCCTTTCTCTGCCCGCCCACAGGCCCTCATTTCTCTCCTCGAGGCCACTTTCTGCATGCACAGGCCTGCTTGCGACGATTGCCAGCAGCTCTTGCTGGCTCTTGTCACTTCTGATGAGCAGGACTGCCTCAGGGTGGAGGCCAAGAGAGCCAACCTTTCAGTGGCCAGTTGCACCAAAGCCAAGGGACAACAATTGTTAGAGGCGGCCCTTCCTGACATCCGTCCTGATTAGGACCCTAACTCTGGGGCAAAGAATGTTCATTTGGATGCCTATCACCGGCATTTGTTAGGGGGACTAAAAGGGGCTACTAAAAAGCCCATTAAATTGTCTAGAACTACTGAGGTACTCCAAGGCCCCAACAAAGCTCGAAGCTTGTTCCTTGAAAAACTGCAAGATGCTTTCAGGACATGTTCCCACTTTGACCTAGAGACACCAGAAAATACGTGAACTATAAATCTGATTTTTTTCTCTCCATAGCCCTACTACAGAGAAACAAATCTGTGAACTTCTAGGAATGGCAGTTACTGCATGCAGGCTTTGGACTGCCTCCTTTACAGAACTAGCAAGGTCTTTGTTTAAAGCCACCACAGGAACTAGCCCTTTAAAATGGACTAAGAAGGAACCGCAGGCCTTTGAAGCCCCAAGCCCTGGTCAAGGTCCTTGCTCTGGCTCTGCCCGCTGTTACTGAGTCCTTCAACCTGCTGGTGGCAAAAAGCCCAAGGGTTGCCAAAGGGCCCCTCACATAAGGTCTTTGACCCTGAAAAAGGCCAATAGCCTATCTGAAAGATTGGACCTGGTAGCATCCAGATGGCCTTCCTGCTTATGTATCATAATGGCCACTGCCCTTATGGTCAGAGAGGCCAATGAGTTAACTTTGGGACAATCCCTCAGAGTGGCAACCCCACACTTTGTAGAGACCTTCCTAAACGTTGCACTAGGTAGATGGATGACTAACAGTCGTATTATGCAATATCAGAGTTTGTTGCACGACCACCCTCGACTCACCTTTGCCCCCACAAGGGCCCTTAGCCCCACCTGGCTGATACCAGAAGAAAACCCACTTGAGCCCCTCCACAACCACAAGGCTATGCTTGACCAGGTGAGCTCAGGAAGGCCAACTCGACCCGTGTTCCTTTGACTGAGGCTGAAAGCCATCCAACGGCAGCTGCCAAGTCATAGAAGGGGCTTGGAAGGCTGGAGCCTCGGTCACAACAGAAACCGAAGTCACTTGGGCTCAAGCACTCCTGAGGGGAAACTCGGCACAGTGAGCAGAACTAATCACCTTGACACAGGATTTAAGGGAGCGCTATTTTGTTGGGTTTGGATTCCCGGTGGTGACCAATGGGAGCTGACCAATTGGAGCCCAGCCATGAAGAGAAGCATGAAGCTTCATGTGTAGAGGTACCTTATCTACTCTCTCCATTTTGGGTTGGATGTGAAGCCTAGGGGCAAATCAACCAGACTGACTGTAAAGCCTTCAGGTGTCTCAAGCAGGTGGGCACGTTGCCTCCTGGCTGGAATGGGTGTTGGAAACCAGTGAACTTTCTGGGTTGGTTCTCCTGAAGGAAGAGTCTGTAAGCCTTTTCTTGTACCTGTTAGAGAGACTTAAGGTAGATAACAAGAAACTGGAGGCTGATTTTAGCCAAATTAATATCAGAAACCCAGGGAAGTAGAAGGGTTGGTCTCCCATATATAAACTCAAAGATTAAGGGGTACATCGGGCACGCAAAAGAGCAACAGGCAAAGGCACTGGCCACCCAGCACTGTCTCTAATGTAAATCTACTGAGGGTACTCGAGGGTCTGGTTCATGTGCTCAACCTGTGCAGAACTTTGAAGCTGGTCAGCGCAATGAAATTTCCAGTCTCTGCAGTGAATGCCGGCCTGACAGCTGATCTTCTGGTGACAGGCAGTTCACAGCCTGGTGGGACTTTATGAAGAAGAAATTTTGTTGGATACACTTCTGGCCAACCTGAGAAAGTATCCACAAAAATAAAGAGAAACGTGTAACTACTGGAGGGAGGTCTTACCTCGGTGAAGCCAATCTCCCAGTGATCTCCAGGCAGCTCTCCTCGATTGCGGACCCCAGAATGGGTCCACCTTTCTTGTTTGGCATTTACCTGTTGGCAGGCTGGACATTGCCCAGAGATGTCCTGGGACGTTGTTTTAGCCCTGGGATACAGTATGTCTTAGAAAGGCAGCCAGTTGATTCTTCCCCCAAGGAGTTGTGGCACATAAATCCAATACTAATGTTCTTCCCAAAGCTCAGGGTACCATGGTCTGGAGTCAGGAGGACCCACCAGCTTCTGAATTTTTGTTCCCCATTTTCTTTAGCCTTCTCTTTTTCTTCTGGCAGATAATGTGGGAGGGAAGGAAGGCTGGTTTGGGGATATAAGGCCAAAGGGAATATGGACTGGTTCTGGTTTGGAGTCCAGGGCCTCTTGTTGAGCTGTCTCATCGGCAAAATTATTGCCCTTGATGACCAGAGTGTCTCCTTTTTGGTGACCCGGGTAGCGACGACAGCCACCTGCTTAGGTAATCAAATTGCCTCAAGTAGAGCCAATGTTTCCTTTTTATTTTTAATAGAATTTCCCTCGGCAGTTAGCAACCCTCGCTCCCTGTATATGGCTTACTGCCCATGTAGAATAGCAAAAGCACACCTACTGTCTGCTCTCTTGGCCCTGACCAGAAGAAATCCTTTTCTTTACTTCAAAAAGACCCAGAGTTTTATTTGGGATTTTGGAGTCATACCCAACAGTGTCTTCACACGAGAGGATTTCAGGCAAGACACTAGGCTTAGCAAAAGTATAGCAATGTTTACTTGAAGAAAAAGCATCGGGGGTGGGGTGGGGTGGGGGGAGCACCCACAGGGAGAGAGGTGGGCCCTCTCCCACTTATATCCCAGCTTTTAATGGGGTGGAGGGAGATTGTTAGGTCTCACCCAAGTATCACCTGTGGGCTCTGAACGGACGGACAGACTACTCTAGCTAACAATCAAAGGGCAACTCTTGGTCATCTTTCCTGGCTGACAGGTCCTAATTGGAACTGGTTTGGCAAAATTCATGGTGAGGGGGCCCACAATCATCCGTGATGATCACCCCTCTTTCCTAGCCTGGAAATCTCTGGTTGTATTTTTGTGCAGGGTCATGCTTAAGGTGTCTTAGTAATTAGGCCCTACTAAGCAAACCTATCTTTGCCCTCCCCTGGATTTATCTCTTTTTCTCCAGTTGTAAGAAGATTCATCTATGGGGCTGAGATCAGGCAAGAGTCCTGAAACAGCTGTCTTGCCAGGCCTTCCACTACCACTGAGACAGGACTGTCAATTAACTGACAGACTTTGTACTGAGTATCTTCTCAGAATCCTCACCTCCTGCTCATGCCTTAACTGCTACCTAACAGATTTCTCTGATTTCTGATGTGGAAAGGTGACGGAATCCCATTCATTGGGACCCCAGGAGAGTCTCTGGTCTGGGATCCAGCAACAAAATGAGAGACGCCACTCTCCTCCGTTTTCCAGCTGGGATTTGACCACTGTGTCAATCATGTGGGTTGACCGTGGGAGGGTATGTCGTTTTAAAACAACTATATTACCATTGATATACGGTAACAACTTTTAAGAATGATTGTTTGCAATATAATATAGAAATACTGTTTTTTTTCTCCCAGAGGTTTTTTTTTTTTTAATTGACATCAAATGACAGTCTTCAATGGTAGTTAACACTTCAGATATTTTATGTCTTTTTTTTTTTTTTTGAGTGAACAATTTTTATTGAAACCCTCAAAGATTAAAGAGGACCAAATGGTGAGTCTGGGTACCATAACAGAAAATCTCACCTAACTGTACCATCATTCACAGGAATGAACAAACCCAAACACGACAAAATTCAAATTCTCAAGTAATTGCTACAAGTGAATGTAAATGAACTAATCATTTTATCATAACCTTCCTTTAATCATATGAAAAAGGGAATTTACATGGCATAACAAAAGATATGCAAAACTTAATGAAAACACGATTCTCTTAAATCTCTCAAACTTAATTTTAAAGGATGCAGAATGCACTTGATTAAATGACTTAAGCTGATTCTTTTTTTTTTTTTATTGCAAACTGTTTTAACATCAGCTTAACCCCCATGCATTGTACTCAAAAAATAACACAGCTTTTGGATTAGAAAGATCACTTAAGTTAAAATGAGAAATTAAGTACTAAAATTTAAAAAAAGGCTGGGTTTCTTTTGAAAGGAATCTTCAAGTACCAATATGTATAGATAAAGAATACTAATTTTGGTTACATTTTCCCCCTTACTGTTAAGTATACAAACTATAATACCTTTCGAAAGAAAATACACACATAAGATAACTTTAAAAAGAAACATTCAAACCAGACCTCAGAAAAACATTAAGAGAGAAATTTACTGGGACAATAATGTCTTCATTCATGATTATTCAAACATTTGATTATGTATTTCCTCTTGTAGAGCCCACATTCTCTTTTTTGGTCCCTACAGTGAAGAAACATTCATTTGGTTGCATTCAAGACAACCTGTAATAATTTCATTTAGAGAAAAAAACATCTTGTAATACACTGACCTGGCAGACCAAGAGAAAGAGAAAGTTGGTATGTTGGGGAAAACTTAAATGAGAAAACAACAAAATTACCAACTGATATATTTTTTTCCCAAAGGAATGCTGCACCCATTTCACTTAATATTAGAAATCCATGTTAAAGGCACTGGGATGTACTCCCCACCATGCATAGACTCTAAGCAACACTTGACAATGTCTGAGTCTATTGCAATCAGCCTACATGCTGGGTGTTTCCATGACATTTCCTAATAGAAACCTAATATAAATTAAACAAGTTTGAACCCATTTATAATATAACTAGTTTTATAAAAATATCCAGATTTGCTAATAAAGCACCAATAAAAAGAGAACCTCAGGGGGAGGACTCAGATCCTTCCAACAAGGTCACCCTTTTACAGTTTTCTCCAATAGAACCTCCAGAAATGATAACAATCATCTTTGGCAAGCCTTACCTATACAATATTAGAGACATAGAACATTGCTGTGGTGACTGTACCCAAATGCCAATTTTTATTGTAAATAGTTAAGAGATGTGTTACAAGATTTCATGGCTTAGTCTCAAAAAGGTAAAATAGGTGCAATTTTCCTTTAAAAAAAATCTTTATTTTTAAATATACCACTAACATTTTGATGTTCCCTTCAGTAAACATTGATATAACTACACTGGGACTACCCAAGAACTGTGACGTAGCTACAGTTTTCTACAAATACTGTATTTGAGTGAAAAAAAAATACAGTATTTGTACGTTTTAAGAAAACATTGTACAAAAAAAATATTATATAAATGAAAGCCTCAAAGAAATATGTCACTAGGCTTTTGAGTTGAAGTGACCAAAGATCATAGTAAATGAAAACATTTCTAAACATGATGTAAACATAAATGGAGTAATGCAAAACATCAAGGTATGCAAATCTACTGTATTGCTATTTTCACCCTTAACATATAATACTACATAGCTTTCTCCTTTTGGAACAATAATATAAGAGGCAGGACATTATTTTCATAACCTTATGCCATCAAATTAGTTAATACAGATGCTTGACACATTCAATTATACAAAATTAATTTGTTTCAAGATATAAAATTAATGTTGATATGTAATTAATGAAAAAAATAAGATGTTAAAAAGATAACTATAAGAATACCCAGATATATGCTGTATTCCCACTTATATAGATCTGATCAATAAAACATCAACACATTCACTTAGATACTGATTTAATTCATGGATCAAGGCCATATTCTCAAAGTATTTTAAGGATCCAGGACACTGCAAAAGCTGGAGAAAAGAGTTGAGGAACAATATATGCTTGCTAAACAAGAACTATGTTTATTTAGCTAGTGAATATCTAGAATAATAAATTTTTACTTCATGATAGCAATCAGGCTCACAAACACCCAGAAATAGGAATTAAGGATTTTAAACATAGTTATAAAGGTCATAAAAAGTCTGATTAGACTGAGGTACATTTACTCAAAATTTTGAGATTCATTAAGTGGTAGCAAACAAAATAATTCCTCAGACAAATGCACATTTCTCAGTATACATATAATTGAGGGAAGGAGGAGAAAAGAATGTGCATTAACTGGTGAAATCCACCAAGCTGCATATCAATATTCTGTTACACCAAACAGTTTGAAGACAAGGGAAATGTTCTAATATAATTTCAGATTATGTTTCATTTGGCTAAAATAGAGCTTAAGGTTGCTTTGCCATATTAAAAGTTTACTACAATAATTTTTCACATAAACATTTAGACTTGAACTCCAGGACTAAATATGGCATGATTATTTTGCTTTTAATCTGTTGAAATAGCTAAAAATTGACAATTTAAAAACTACAACAAAGAAAAAGTTGAAGCAGTGTGACTCTTACATCATTGAACCACTTCTAATGGTTAACTGTTAGTATTTAACAAATTCAAAGAGTTAATGAATCCTTGCATTCATTCAGTCTTCTGTGCCTTAGCTAGGATGCATAATTACAAAAGACAGCAGATACTGGTAAAAGCTTCAGGACAAAAAGTGCTTGACGAAGTTACAGTTCTCAAGTGTGTTTGGTGTGAGTATAAGGGCAGATGCGCTGATGAAAACCATTACAAGAAGAGTCAATTGTGTGTTAAAGTGTTCAAAGATGTCACCTTAAGCAGAAAAAAAGCTTAAAAAACGTCTTCTTTGACTTATTAGGCATTTCCAAAGTCTACATCATTAGAGTTGTAATTTTAATAGGACATCTCCATATGGTTATTGTTTGTTTCTATTTCTCTCCCTACGCATGGCTTTCTCCTCTTCTTGACGCTTTTCATAATGTGCAAAGTCATCAAAGATTGAGGTGGTATGCTTGAAAGTAGCAATTATTTTAAGCACTTGCTTAGCCTTTTCTAGGGGTACCTCTTGAGTGTCCCTTGAATTGGTTACTGGTTTGTTGTCATTGTTTTCTAAGCGAATGTGCCATAACTGGTTATTGGGAACATCTTTCACAAAGATCCATTTAACTTCAAATTTGCCCTTCCATTTATCCTGAGACCAGACACCAGCATATGCATTATAGTCCACAACAGACTTCATCTCAGCCACTCCACAAAAATGTCCACTTCCATTCACACTAAAGAGTACATAGAGTGGGCCTTTCCCATTCAGGGAACGGTAGGCTGCATCCAAACGCTTATTACCATGCTCAGTACTACACCAGATAGAATACTTAATAGAAAATACCAGAAATAAACAATTCATAAGTTTTAAACTATATTCTGCTCTGAATAGTGTGCTAAAATCTTAGGCCTTCCTGCTCCATCCTGCCTGTGTCATTAATCATCCTTTTTTCCAGTGTATCCTTACTGTATATGCTACTGCCTGTTAGTCACCTAGTATCTTTCTAGGTTGTCAGATTGACTGGTGGTACCACAATGCTGTGTTAAGCAATCCTATTGTACCTAATAATGGCCTCAAAGCACGAAAATAGTGATATAAAGGAGACACCAGAATGTAAAACAGGACAGATGAATTTTGGTACTCTGTGGCAAAACTGCATGTGTGTATGGGCTTCAAGGTCTTGGAGTGTATCCCCATGTAAATAAGGGAGGGACTACTGTGTCATTTCAGTGTGTGTGTGTGTGAGTGAATGGAAGGAGAGACAGAGGTCATGAACCATGAGCTAAAGCTTCGGGAGCTGATCTTTGCACCTTCTCTCCCTGGACAGGGACCATGCCTCCTCTTCCTAGGGATCTGTCTGAGATTATCCTGCAGGTCCTAAACTCTCTGGAACCCTGGGTCTCAGCTGCCTGAGCACCCCGTCTCTACCCCTGTGGTGATCGTTGTCACATATGCACTGCCAACTCCAGGATCTCTAAGCAATTCAGGAAGTCCAGGCATGCTCTGCCTAGTGTTAAGGACTCAGGCCCCACCCTTACCGAGCTCTCTCTTCCTCTCAGATGCTGGCTAAGTAAACCCCCTCAGTTCCCAGCTGACTCAAGGGCTCCTTCCCACATAACCTCTGGCTGAAAGAGGATCAGAGAGGTCTACCTCTGCCCAGGGTGCACGGTGCTGAGGGATCCAGGCAAGCTCACACCCAGTCATGTGGAGGGGCTTGGGGAGAATTACAAGAGCAACCTCGTGCTCCCTGCCTTCCTGTGTCCTGTGTCTGTGCAGCCCCTCCCTTCCAGAGGCGGATTTATTCCCCCTCCTTTGAATCTTGGCTGCTCTAGGGACCTGCTTTAGCCAATAGAAAGCAATGGAAGGGTCACATGGCCTTCCACTGTAGCTCCCAGACCCCATCTCCCCATGAGAACAAGTCAGGCTGGCCTGCTGGAGGACATCAAGCACACGCACAGAGTGAGGCTGCCCATTCATTCCAACAAGGCTTCATAAGCTAGCCCTGCTAAGATCCGAAAAACTGATTGCAGCTGAGACCAGAAGAGCCAGTTGCCTAAATTGCTGACTTGCAGAATCAGAAAAGTCATGAGCTAAATAATTTTTGGTTTTTTTTTTTAGACCTGCAAAAAGTTTTATTACATAGGACATTATTCATGACACAGAAATTGGGAACTGCAAATATGTAGCATTGGAACAAGTCTTACAAATATTTCATTTTAAGAATTTGTTACAATGCAAAAAAAAAAAGAATTTGTTACATACATTTTTTAGTTTGTCTCTTTTTAAAAAAAATTGAAATTATACCTAAGAGTTAACTACGTACAGGGAAGCATTTTAGGAATGTTAGAGATTAGAAAGTAAGATGAATGATACAAAGGAAAAAAGCCCTAATTCTTGCCGGCTATATATTGTATTGCCTTCAAAAGCAACTGTACATGTTGTAATCAGTTCATAGTTAAATATTCTACTAATCTGTTTTGGGAGAGCAAATGTCTTTCAAGGTTTCAAGTTCCTCTATAAGCTTCTTATTCTGCACTTCCAGCACTGCAACTTGACTCTCCAGACACTTTACATATTCTTTCTTTTGACATTGACATTCTTTAGCAGCTTCCCTGGAAAAAGTAGAAGCAAAGGGCAAACAAAACATTTTTTGCATGCTATTGACAAACAGATTGAAGTAAGCTTGGTAAATGTGAACAAAGTTGCATTCCAAATCCTGGAACAATATTACCAATTCAATTCAAACAACACAAAGCCAAACTGGATTCTTAGTTAAGGGTCACATATGTCCCTTCCACAAGTTCACCTGGCAATTAGTAGAACTGGTGCAACACCTGCCTTGATTAGAGTTTAAACAAGGTCCAAGTCAAAGACAGTTACTCTACTTTATGGCAATAAAGATCTTTGAGGGCCTTGAGTTCCTCAATGAGGGTCTTGTTTTGGTTTTCAAGCACAGCCACACGATTTTCAAGACATTTGACATATTCTTTCTTCTTCCTGTGACACTCCCGGGCAGCTTCCCTGTTTTCCATTAGCCTCAGCTCTCCTTTACGTGTTGCTTCTTCTGCTAGTTGCTGGGGACTGTGCAAACTTCCTGGTAAGGCAGCCATCACTACACCCTGTGGCAGAGCTGTAGTAGGAGCTCGGATCTGATAAGTGGGCATGTCACCTGTGGCAGCTGAGCTAAAGTAGAAATTGAATTTTGGCCAGTCTGAGTATGCATATGAGCAGATTCTCTCTCTGCCACAGAATCAGTTATATTTCCATCCTGCCGAGATTCAATAGTTTCCATGGTCATTTGCAATCAATGCTTTGCTCCTTCTCCGTTTTCTTCTTTCTTTATCCCCCCTGAATGGGGTTTACCTAGCCTACCTGGTCACTGATTACGGATGCGAGGAGGTGGAGACACCGAGCCCGACCGCCGCTCAAGAGTGGCACTGCAGCCCAGCAATCCAGCGCCGGCCGCGGCCCTAAATAATTTTTGGATCCACTAAATTTTGTGGTTTCTTATTATCCAGCCAGAGCTAACTGACTGCATAACATGATGTGTATAAGACACTGAGAGGATCACGCTATTTGACATGTAGGACAAAGCAGTCAAAGATTAACTCTAATGGTGGCTATCTGTGAAGTCTTCCTGAAGGAGACGCTATCTTCAGAATTATATAGTTATAAATACCAGAAATTTGATTACAACTGGCTCAGAGTTCAGAGGACTATATTGCCTTATTAAAATTAAAGAACTGAAAGAAAATATGTACATTAGTCTTTGTTGTATTACTACAACAGAAGACCTGAGGCAGCTAACATATAAAGAGAAAAGGTTTAACTAGCTTACAGTTGTAAAGGTTCAAAATCCAAGATCAGGTGGGCCCCACTGGTTTGGTCTCTGGTTGGTGCAATCATATGTTGGAGCAGGCAGTCATATCTCGTGTGTGATCCTGAAGGTGGTAGGGACATGTGACAGTGCCTGCCATAGGAGTAGAGACTGGGGTATTTGGACAGTTGAGACCCAGATCACATCTTATTCCTGTAATTTACTCCAAGTCCTTTAATGTGTGTTTGGTGGGGAGGGAGATAGGGATACCTAATGATGCCCTTAGAGAGTACACCCCCATGACAGGAGGACCTCCCACTCAGTCATACCTCTTAAAGTTCCACAGTACCTCCCTGCCCTTCTGGGGACCAAGTCTTTACATATGGATCTTTGGGGGACACTACCAGAGTAAGCTCAGTAAAATCTGATGTGTCTCTTTCCATGTCCAACTTTATATTGAAGTTAAAAAAAAAAACTACAACAAAATTACTATCCTAATCGTTTTTAAGTGTGCAGTTCAATAGCATTCAAGTATATTCACTCGCATTGTTGTGAACAAGGTCTCCAGCATTTTCTCATCTTACAAATCTGAAACTGTACTATATCGAGATAACAATCCCCTCTCCCCATTCTCCCAGCCCCTGGTATCCACCATCCTCCTTTCTGCCTGTTTAAATTTGACTACTCTAGGTCCTCACATTAGTGGAAATCGACAGTTTTTGGCTTTTTGTGATGATTTATTTCACATAGTATAATGTCCCAAGGCCTAGCTTTGTTACAGTATGTGACAGAACTAACTTCCTTGTTAATACTGCATAATATTCCGTTGTATTTATAACTCACATCTTGCTCATCTCATTCCTGCATCAGGGAGCACTTGGGTTATTCCTATCTCTTAAAAATTGTGAATAGTTCTATGCTATTTTCTGTTTTGGAGAAAGCTCAACATAAATTTCAAAGCTGAGAAGAGTGGGCACAAGGAAAACAATTTTAGAAGAAGTTGATTTATTCTGTGAGTTTTTATAAACTGCTCTAGTTTTTTTTGACACCTTCCTCCCCAGAAAGACTATTTAATATAATTACTTGACAAGAATCAATCTTTTCTCTCTCTCCCTATATTTCAATTATGAAGCAATAATTTTAATCTTGAACAGGAATTGCATGTGGGGGATCAGACCCTGGTCCAGCTGGTCCTGGAGCCCCCACAGGGACAGAACCAGTGAAGGCCTCGGCCACACTAGATGACTGGGACATCTCATCCTCCCCTAAAAAAGATGAAGAAGAAGAACATATAGAGCCGGCAGCTGTGGTCAGAGGCCCCAGGGTCCCCAGAAGGATATGAAGCCGAGGGACCCACTGTATCCTACACTTCCAGAAGCCCCCTGTTGCTCTCACTGGGGGAGGGGTCTTAGGGGCAGCTATGCTGACAGGTGAAAGGCATGCCCAGGGGTGAACCCAAGTGGGAGACAGGATGAGACCCAGCCACCAACTGAGAGCTGGCAGGCCCCCTCAAATCAGAGTGGGAGGCTGGAGCCCAGGAGGGAAGAAGTTCACGTGGACACAGTGCAAGTTAGGGGCAGCTCCAGGCCAGAACCCAGACCCTCTGTGCCCCTGGGCCACAGCTTCTACCCCCACCTCAAGCCCTGGGCCACTTCACCCTCTGGAACCTCCTTCCAGGAACTTTCTATCTGACTGAGATTCCTGCAGAAGGGACTCAGAAGTACTCTTTCCCCATTTTCTGTGGCTCCAGCTGACATCTTGGTGGCAGTGCAGAAGCACCCAAAGCTTAGAGCCTTTCCCAGAAACAGTGTAACCCAGGAGTGCCCTCTGATGGTGAGCACAGAACACAGCCCTTTAACACTGAAAGCCCCAGGCTTCCCAGGGTCCTGATGAACTGTCTGTCTGCAACTGAGTTTCCTCCTGCTGAGAATGAAACCGAGGAACCCCCAGCCCAGCCTGAGCAGGCGCCAGAAAAGTTCCGGAAAACCAAAATTGTTAACTATTCTCAGGCCAGCACTCCCTAGCTCATTCTACTAAACCTGTTTTCCTCCACAACCTGTCTCCTGAGCTTTAGTGGATCAGCAGAACTTTCAGTTCTGGTGACGCGTCCTGTGTCCTATTGTAGTTTGTGAGCCATTTCCAGGATGCCTCCAAATATGTACAGTTCAGATTTTAAAGTTAATAACTTTTCTAGGGTCCCTGTCTCCATGGTCCTATTCTCTAACGTTCCATCTCTGTCCCTTGCCCATCCAACCCTCACCCAAGCAGGTCGTAGGTCTTAAGGGAAGCCCAGGCTGGGACCAGGTCAGCTGCTCCCAAAGGCTCAGGGTGAGGGTGGGCTGGAGCCCCTTCCCAGCAGGCACTCACCTCTGATCACGGTGACTGTGGCCCTGGGTGGACGCAGAGAGGTACTCAGGGTTCCGTTGCTCCGTCTCCTTCTCCATTTCCCAGGCTCCTGTCCACCCTGAGAACACAGAAGAGTCTCTGCAGCTGGAGGCAGGCTAAACAGCCCTGCCTGAATGAAGTCCATACCCAAAGGTCAACGGGGATACTGTCATCCCACTATAGACAAATTAATCAAGGATGAGTGTCAATTAAACTTGCCTTGCAAAGGATGGGCTCATTGGCTGTGGGTAAGCTAAGCCACTAACACAGGCCAAATTCAATGTATCTTTCCACAATGTCAGAATTTATTGAATAACAATAAATTTGCAAGCAAACCACTTATAGTAGTAGTGATTTCACCAAATACCCATGGGTCACCTAATAGTCATCCGCTGGGCAATCACAAGTCCTTTTAATTCATTCCAACTTAATTTCGAATATATATAACACTCAAGTCACACACCACTCTTCATACAATGATGTATGTACACATATACAGAATACAGAGCAGCCCCTCCACTAGAGCCCAGTGAGGGCTACAGGATTCCCTGCCAAGAGCACAGGCAGAGAGGAACGCAGAGGGTCAAAGGTCACTGTAGGGGGTCAGTGGAGGATTTTAATGAGCCAGCTCCACATAGTTGTCCATGCAAAGGGTCCAGACGGTGGGCAACTTCAGTTTTGGAGAATCGGCCTGGAGTGGGCTGTGTCGAGGGCAAGAGATACTGTGCTATGCTGAAACTCGAAGGAACAGGAAACGGGAGACTAGCCACTGTGGTGATTTTCCTGGGCAAGGCTCATTACCAGTGACCAAGTGACAGGGTCAGGGTGCCACTGTGGCCAGATTGGGGAGGGTCCTATTGTATGAAATGAAGTATTGCCTGATCTAGAATTTCAAATAAAGCAAATTAAGATCTTTATGTTAAACTGCTTTAATTTTAAAATTTGCTTTTTATTATCTACAACAGGATATAGTCTGACACAATCACAGAAGCGTGGAACACAACTCGCTCCAATTCAGTCCCCAGTGTAAGATTCACATTCTCTTTTCTGTCAAAGTTAAACCAATAGTCTGAGTTTCCTCATATGTAACAAAAATGTGTTTGCTGTCATCTAAACCATGTGGTTGAAATGTAGCCATTTTGAAGCCCCCAATATATCTCCCTTTGTCCTCAGTCTGCCAATCATAATGCCTGCAGTGTAGGAAATGATCTGATCATAACTACAGCCCTTCCCCTTGCCCTCCCCTCTTTTAAATTAGTCAATCACTTGGACTGTAACTCCAACTCCTCCTATCAGAGCAAGGGGCAGTGCCGTCTCGGGGATAAAGCCCTGGGCACACTTCCTGCCCAATGTGCTAGTTTGCCAGATGTTTTGATAGCACTACCTTCTGCAGAAGTAAAATTTGCCTTGCCGAGTAACTTACTTAGTGCGTATCTGAATTCTTGCATGTCTGATATTTCTAACACCAGCACCCCCTGTCCCACTCCCTTCCATCTTCTTCAATCCATTTACAGTTTATTTTGTTTTTTTAAATTATTGTTCTGTAGATACACCTGATGTGGGGACTCCTCTGCCATATCAAGGCGCACGTACCAAAGTTTGGCGGTTCCACCGTTCTTCCCTTTTCCTGTCCCTCCTTCCTTCTCCTCAATCTCCTTGTGTACTAATCTTTTCTCTATTTCAGTGAAATTCCTTCTCCCTTTTCTTCCCTCTTTTTTATGAATCACCTCTCCCTTTATTTTGGTGTAGCTTCCACATACTGGTGAAAACATTTGATCTTTGACTTTTTGGGGACTGGCTTATTTCATGCAGCATGAATCTCTAGTGCTGTAATAATAACCAGGGAGTCAGCATGAACTGGTGCTACCGTGATCCCCAGCTGCTAAGCAGGTGCTTTTAGGGACAATCACCTGTGCCTGGGTAATGTGGGGAAGAACCACTGCTAACCAGTGTTAAAACTCACTCACTCAAGTTGTTTTCTGTTTTTGTCTCAGGTAAGAGCCTCCTGAGAATCTTACAAGGAGCTAGTCAAAAAGAATCCTTCAGACTCTTTCCTTTTAGGTGACCTCAGAGTAAACTTTGCTCTTTATAATGTTAAATTCTCCTTAGAGGAAGGCATTCCCATCTGCCATTTTTTGAATATGCAAAGCATGACCTTGAACTGAATTCGCCTTTCCTATATATCACAAGAAAATAACATAGACTGGACAAATTTGTGTCTTTGCACAATATCAGAATTTATTGACTAACAATAAATTCACAAGCTACATCAATTCCATCAGCTTTAATTCAGAGTCCTCTCAGATTCACCTAGTGTCATGACACTGACAATCCCCAAGTTCTTTCATTCCATTCCAATCTTAACTACTAATATCTATAACTCGAATCACACACCACACAATGATATATATTACAGAAAAGGCTGAGAGAGGATGAACTGCAAGTGTCATCTATGGCAGTAAAATGTCCAATAGGATAAGAACTGGAGCCTGGAACTCCACTTCTGCAGAAAACCAACACCAGCGTACCAACAGTGGTACACACTTGTAATCCTGGAGACTTGGGAGGCTGAGGTAGAAGGATTTCAAGTTTGAGGACAAACTGGGTAACTTGGTGAAACCCTGTCTCGAAATAAATAGAAAGGGTTGGGGATGTGGCTCAGTGGCAGAATGCCCCTGGATGGAAAAAAGGAAGGAAGGAAGGGAGGGAGGGAGGGAGGGAGGGAGGGAGGGAGGGAGAGAGGGAGGGAGGGAGGAAGGAAGGATCAAATAGGGACCCAATTAAGTCCCTATTTTTTTTTTTAAGTCCCTATTTTTTTTATTTTTGCTTGCAGCAAAAGCAGAATTACAGTTCCTGTTTCCCCTCCACCTTCACATTCCTACACAGGGAAGTCAGCTGGCACAGTCCAGGCCACCTGCAGAACAATTTGTCATCATTATCTTTTATTCCTCCATGGTTCATGGCAGGGATGGAATGAAAATGAATACGTCCTTATTATCTGCTCAGAAAGCAAAAACCTGAAAATACCAGCATTTGCAGACTTGGGAAGGATTAGATAAATTCTCTTTCCCTGCTGGGTAGGGTGGACATGGACTTTCTGGTCAGCAATTTAATAACATGCAGTATAAGTTCATTTGACCGGAAATTGTTCATCTTCACATTCGTTGTAAAAAAGAAGAATCAGAGATGTGCAAAAACCATATGCACATGAAGAGTTATCATGGTGTTATTGATAACAGCAAAAGGTTGAAATAACACTGTGGGGCACTTGACTGAACTGTTTTCCCCAAACTTTTTTTGTATTTTGATGTGTATTATAAAAAAATGCTTAGAAGAAAGTGTATGATGAAAATAACAGGAATAGTTTTAAGGCTGACCTGGCCTCACCATGCACCAGGTCCCACAGGGAGCACTTTACATGGATTATCCCACTTAATCCTCACAACTCTCTGAGGGTTACTGGTACTGTTGTGGTGTAAACTAATCAAAATCAGTAAGAATGTAAGCTATAGGTTACAGATTAGTTAAAAAAAAAAAATACAGACATGATAAGTGAGATAAGACAATTACAAAGTGAGAGCTGTCACAGACAGGCCTGAGACTCCATTTTGCTGCCTTCTTTAAAAATAAAAACTGTTACAAGAGCTGTTTCTGAGAAACTGAAATGAAAGCTGTTTTCTTATAAAAACTGTTTGTCTGTACTTTGTACCCCACAAATTATACCTTTCTCAGGATGCAGTGGTGATCACGGAGAGCTACATCCTGGGTTTGAGTGCACTTGTGGGTCTACATGAATTTGAAATAGATTCTCTCCCCTGCCGAGCTACATCCTGGGTTTGAGTGCACTTGTGGGTCTACATGAATTTGAAATAGATTCTCTCCCCTGCCGACCCTTGCTCAAAGTCAGGATACTGTTGTCTAGCATCTGCTTGAACCTGGAAATGTGGTTAACTGACTTGCAAAGCTGATTGCCTTTTCTCTACTTCTGTCCTTGCTTGCTAACTGGAAAATTCCAGCCCTGCTTAGAGCTCTGGGTCCCACTAACTATTGTTTTAATTTCTGGGATTGGCTTACTTGCATGACACTAAGGAAAGTCCTTGAATTGTGGTTTTCATCTTGAAGTTCCCAGGATACAGGCCAGGAAGTTGCTGTTCTCCCACAGACCTTCAGTCTCTATGGGTGGGTGACAGTCCTGGCCAGATAAATAAAGCTCTCAATGATTTGAATTTGGACTAAGAGTGTTTTCTGAAGCAGCTCCCCATAACAGTACTGTTCTCATTTGACAGATGAAGAAACAGATGCCAGATTAAATAATTTGCCTAAATCACACAGCTCATGTTACAGAGTTTAGATCAAGATCCAGGTAATCTGATGCTAGACCCTCAGCCCTCCCCAGGAGCTCTCCCCCACTTGACATGTCACCTTCTTACTGGGGAGTTTTATGAGCTCACCATCTCCAACTGTTTCAGGTACACTCTTGATGATAACCACATGATCCACATATATTCTTCTGTTTTGTTTTTGAAGACATACCTATACATTGTTAAGTACACCCTCAACAACCAATGATTTTGGAGGCTTCTGCTTGGGTCCCTGGGGTTCATGGACTCATTCCTTACTTGTCTTGATTTTGATTACTTTTACCAACTGAAAAAAGCCCTGCTTTTTTGTCTATTAAATCATCACACATTTTTATTTCTTTAGAAAATAAAATACTAAGAAGAGAAAAAAACACCTGTTTCCACTGTTATAATACAATCTTTGTTCTTCTTTTGCTGGAATATCCCTCTTTCTTATTAAAAAAAATTAAACCGATTTCTTTTAAATGAATGTACACACACACACACACACACACACACACACACACCCGTCCTGCGGGTTCTCTTTCTCTGGAGAATCCTGACACAGGGTAGCATCCTGACTAGGAAAGATGCTCCCAATTTCCACCACAGGGGGTCTTACTTCCAGCCCCTCTTTTGGGGTTCCTTTCCCCAGCAAACAGCCCTGTTAGGTAAGGTTCCAGAAAGACAACCCCACAACTTACCTGCCACTCAGGGACGTGCAGCCCTTTCTCCTCGCCCCGCCAACAGGGGCAGCTCCAGTGTCTTGTCAGACTTCTTCGGGCACCAGTTACAGACAGGCTCTATGCTGCCTCAAATCTTGAAGATACAAATGGCAAGCCCCCCAAGACAAGGGTGAAGCCCTGAGCCACGGTGGCTCCATGATGGAGAGGGGCTAGTGCACAATGGACTGAAGCTGGGCCAATTCCCCGCGAATGTCCTTTAGTGATTCCCAGCATCATCAGACACAAGGTATGCGAAAGGAGTTTCAGGTGGCCCCGGGACAGCCACGAGGTAAAGGTCACTACTCACTGTGAAGCCAACTTCTCTGCATTACAACAAAGGAGCCAGCCCGCTTGGCGGTTAAAGCCTGTGTTTTGAGTCGAGCAGATCGACCTTAACGATCCGGGTGCCACGGGCAAGGCACAAAACCCTGGAGGAGACCGCACCTTCGGCGGTTAAATGACAAAACGGTGCGCAAAGCTTCAGGCACACAGTGGGTACCCAATAGGTGGACAACTCCCGCAAGAAGGTTTGCGTTCCGAGCTGCGCCGGCGAACCACCCCTAGGAATGGAACGCACGAACCTTTGGCCTGTGCCGAGCCCCACGCCGCAGAGGAACTTCCAGGCGTGAGGCTGGGTACACTCTCCAACTCGCTCTCCACGCTCCTAGGGCTGAAGCCGCGCAGCAGCCAATCAGGTCGCGGAGTTGGCGTGGAGGCGGAACTTCCTCCGGCAGCGCGCACGCGTGAGTGGAAGCTCCGCCCCGGAACTGCGGTCGACGCTGCAGCTGAGGCACTGCTTTGGTGGCTTTTGAGGCTGCTGACTCGCGCGTGAGGGAGCTGCGGCTCGGTCCCCACGTTACCCACGCGGTGAGTACCCGAGCAGAAGCCCGGCCGGGGCGGGACCCGGGGCTCCTGGCGCGGACCTCGGCGGGCGGCTGGGTTCAGAGGGAGGCCGCCGAGCGCGCTGCACGCGGTCCTCGCTCCCAGCACCCGTTCTTCGGGCTTCTGCCCCGTGGCCTCGGTTTTGAATACGCTACAGGGGCGAGAGCGCGGGCCGCAGCCGCGCCCGGGAGCTTCGGTGCAGTCTCTGCCGCCACCTCGACCCCGTCCTAGTGACAGTCCCCGCCCCCTGCCCACCGCGGTCGCCGCCGGCGTCGACCGGCCTCCCTTCAACGGCGGTTTTTGATGTGCGTCACCTTCGCTTGTTCAGTGCGGGTCGTGCGCGGCCCCATCCCGCGGACGGGGACACTGAGGCTCCTGGAGTTTGACACGCCCCAGACCCAGGGCTGTCGGGGGTGGGTCCGTATTCGAAGCGAGGGTTATTTGCCTTTTGCGCAGGATCTGTTAACTTTGACGGGTTAGGTAGACGCATGGGCCGAGTGCCACCCGAAGAAATTGCGCCTGGACGTTAAGTCACTTAACATGACGAAAAAGCTGGTGGGTTTTAACCCGTTTGGTAAAAGCCAGAGGGACGGAACAGGCATTTGCCTTCTTGGTTGAAAGAGGAAGCTCGGTGCACTTTTTTTTTTTTTTTTAAAGAGAGAGATTTTTTTTTTAATTTAGTTTTAGTTTTCGGCGGACACAACATCTTTATTTGTATGTGGTGCTGAGGATGGAACCCAGCGCCGCGCGCATGCCAGGCGAGCGCACTACCGCTTGAGCCACATCCCCAGCCTCTCGGTGCACTTTTTAATAGAGCACACCTCACTCCCCAGACAAAAACTCAGATTTTTATTATGTCTTCCAAATGGCTTAGGAATCAACCAAGCCCCATTCTCCGTGCTTTATATAATTTCAGTTATTTGCATAAAACACAAATCTTAGATATTATCAGGTCCCTTTCCCTTTTTTATAGATGAAAACACTTAAAGGTTGGGCTGGGGTTATGGCTCAGCGGTAGAGTGCTCGCCTAGGACAGGCAGGACCTGGATTCGATTATCAGCACCACATAAAAATAAAATGCATTGTGTTGTGTCCATCTACACTAAAAAATAAATATTAAAAAAAAAAAGAAAACACTAAGGTTCAGGAGACAATAAGTAGCCCTGTGCAGGGTCAGGCACGCATTAAATTTTGGGTCTGGAATTCAAACCAGGTTTACCTCATATGCCTTTGCTCCAGTTCCTATGTCTCGTGTTCCAGGCCAAGCCACCTGTGCTGTGGGTGTATTTCTTTCTCTAGCTTGGAGCATCTTTTCTTGGCTGGAGCATCTTTGTTATAGCCATCTTTGTATTCTTAGTTCTTTGCAGGGCCTGGTACTTGATAGATTGCCCAGAAATTATTTGTTGCTTTAGAACCCCATGCTTTTCAGTCACCAACCTAAAGGAACATTTCTCTCCTTTTTAGCAACCATGAAGTTGAAGGAGACAAAATCAAGGCCAAAGCCACCAAGCCGTGGCAAATTTCAGACCAAAGGCATCAAAGTTTTGGGGAAATGGAAGCAGGTGAAGATTGACCCAAACATGTTTGCAGATGGACAGATGGATGATTTGGTATGCTTTGAGGAACTGACAGATTATCGATTGGTCTCTGCTGTCAAGAATCCCTCCAATCTCTTCTCAAAGGAGAAGCTCAAGAAGAGAAAGGTACAAGCTGGTTCAGAAGAAGAGGAAGGAGAGTCTAGTTCTCCAAAGAAAAAGATCAAATTGAAGAAGAGTAAAGTTGTGGTACCAATTACTGAAGAAATCATTACTACCCAGAAAGACTTTGAAGTCAAAGATGCTGAGCCAGAGCCTCAGGGAGA
Organism: Ictidomys tridecemlineatus; assembly: GCF_052094955.1. Classification (NCBI taxonomy): domain Eukaryota; kingdom Metazoa; phylum Chordata; class Mammalia; order Rodentia; family Sciuridae; genus Ictidomys; species Ictidomys tridecemlineatus. The sequence continues at coordinate 113,934,807 of NC_135481.1, read as the reverse complement.
TGACACTATTTGTCCTGATTCAGAGGTAGGGGAGACAGCATCAGAAAGCCCAGAACATACTGTTCCAAAAAAGAAGAAAAACAAAGGGAAAAAAAGATTGGAGCCTTCGCAGAGCACTGTCCCCAAGGTACCAAAGAAAGCAAAGACATGGATGCCTGAGGTACATGACCAGAAGGCAGATGTGTCAGCTTGGAAGGACCTGTTTGTGCCCAAACCAGTTCTCCGAGCACTCAGCTTTCTAGGCTTTTCTGCACCCACACCAATCCAAGCTTTGACTTTGGTACCTGCCATCCGTGACAGACTGGACATCCTAGGGGCTGCTGAGACAGGTAAGGACAGCTCTGGCTAGAACAGGATTGCATCTAGATTGAGTTTGTAGCTGCCAGGTGGGAGAACTAGGGAGAGGGGGATGTTGAGAGTGTAACCAACAAAAGCAGTATAGAATAAAGTAGTTGAGAAGTCAGCCAGGTCTGGTTAAAATCTGCCTTTTCCTGATTTTGATATCCTAGCTTTATTTTCTAAGCCCTGAAGGCCCCATTATAAAATGGAGAGAACAGCAGTAATTCTTACATTGCTGTGAAGATTAAATGCTGTAGTAAATTTTACACAGTTCTTTGTAAATGACCTGCAAATGGTGGTTTTTTCTTGTTCTTGAGCCTTTCTGAATAGCTCAAAGGACTAATGTAAGGCTAAAATTGGCCTACTGGGGAGGTAAGTAGATGTTCATGAGATTAAGGAAGTATCATCTTGTTCTCAAGACTTATCCAAATATAGAAAGGGCTGCTTTGGGAGTTGGTGAGTTTCTTGTCATTGATTTTTGAGTGTGCTGGATAGATACTGGGTATATTTCGTAGGTAGATGCAGGTGTGAAGAGACTTAAATTTCCTAATCCCTTGGGCTAAGATTTTGGGAAACAATGACCTATTGACTGGAGTATATTAGATTACCATCTGGGGAGGCGTTTGTACAGCTTCGAACTATTGGTCCAGCAAGACTAGCAGTATCTGGTAGAAATATAGATAATGTAAACTACATATATAATTTTAAATTCCTGGGAGACATTTTTTTTAAGTTGGTAAAAGGTGAAAATTAATTCTAACAATACATACATTCTGATAATATATACATACAGTATTGTACAGTAGCCACCAAAAACTAGACTATCTAGACATCTTGTGCCTTGGGTTTTTGAAATAGTGGTCAAGAAAACTAGGGATATGGTCCTAAGTGAAAGTCATAATTTGAAGAGCAAAGAAACGCCATGAAAAGGGAAATGGAGATAATAATATCAACTTAGGACATTTACTGGGCATTTAAAATGTGGCCTGAACTATGTCAAATGCTTTATTTTGATGAACTCAGTTCCCATAACCACCCTGAGGTAGATGACATTATTACCATTTCATAAGTGAGGAAACAGCTTCACAGAAGATAGATGATGTCCCTAAAACTGAAAGGGTGGTAATGTTTGTATTCTAAGGTAGGCCTTTATGCTGTTAAACACTTTGCTGTACTGCTTTGCTATGTGCACAGTCCTGGAACTGGGTCTCTAGAAGGCAAAGGCAAAGTCTTTGTTGTCAGCCACTATGACCAGAATCTGACATTTGGTTCCATAACACAACTTTCCCATACAGTGCTATGCATATGCAAGTCTAAGACTCAAAAAGACTTGGGATAGACCATGCATTTTGATTGGGGCTGTGGACAGACTGCTGACCATGCAGTAGTGAATACATTCTTACTCCCAAAGGATACTATGAGTTCCTTTGTAAATCCTTTCCTCCCTGATAGCCCTCCCTCTCCCTCCCACCTACTTGTTTTGTTTTGGTACTAGGAATTAAACCCAGGGGTGTTCTATAACTCAGCCATATCCCCAGCCCATTTTATTTCTTATTTTGAGACAAGATTTCACTAAGTTTCTTAGTGCCTTGCTAATTTGTGGAGATTGGTCTCAAAAATTTGTGATCCTCTGCCTCAATTGCTGGGTTTACAAGAGTGTGCCACCATACCTGGTCACCCATAGGCTTTCTATCACTGTAAATTCATTTGTGTTTTCTGGAATTTTATATCGTGGGCTCTCTCTCGCCCAGTGAGGAGGTCCATAGAACAGGATGTCAGCAGACTGTATCACAAATCACACTATACATATAGAGCACATTTTTCCATATCTTCAGTTGTATACAAAGTACATTCACAACAATTTGTGTTCTCATACATGTACTTTGGATAATGATGTTCATCACACTCCACAATCATTTCCAACCCCCTGCACCTCCCTGCCCTGCCCCATCTAGAGTTTCTCCATTCCTCCCATGCTCCCCCTACCTACCCCACCATGAATCAGACTCCCTACATCAGAGGAAACACATTTGTATCCCTGGGACTGGCCAACTTCATCTAACCATCCTCTCCAGCGCCATCCATTTACCTGCAAATAACATCTGGCTGTTTTTTACTCAGCGTAATTTGAGATTAAGCCATGGTATTGCAGATATCAATGGTTCATTTCTTTTTTTGAGCAATATTCTGATGAATGAATAGAACCTGATTTAACCATCTATTGATAGGACATTTACGTGCTTTTCAAATTTTTCGTTATTAGAAATAAAATTGTTGTAAACAATCGGTATAACAGTCTTTGTCTGGATATACTCTTAGGATTTCCATTGGGCAAATACCTGGGTGTGAAATGGCCAGGTTTTCTGGTAAATGTAACTTTTTAGGAGTTTTCCAAAATGATTATACTATTTTATATACCCACCAGGTACTCGAGTTCAAGTTGGTCCATTTCTTGCGAATAATTTGGTATGGTCAGTCTTTAATTTTATTTTAGACTTCTAAAATTTTAGGGTTATTTCCTTGTGGTTTTAATTTGCATTTCCCTAGTGATGAATGATTTTGAGCGTCTTTGCATGTGTTTGTCATCCATACCACCTACTTTGCTGATGTCTCTTTATTTGAAAGTTCATTATGCTTTCTAAGTACATATCCTTTATTGGATATGTGACTCGAAATTTTTTTCCCCTAGTATGTGGCTTGTCTTTTCATTTTTTTTAGCAGTGTTTTTTGAAGAACAGAAGGTCTTTGGGGCTGGGAATGGGGTTTAGTGGTAGAGTGCTTATCTAATCTGGCAAGGCCCTTTGTTTAATCCCTAGCACTGCAAAAAAAAAAATAAGGGAAAAAAAAAACCTTTTTTTTTTTTTTTTTACTTTGATGAAGTTCAAATTATCAACTTTTTCTTCTGTGGATGGTGTTTTATCTAATAACTCTTTGCCTGAGTCAAGATCACAAAGAATTTTTTCCTGTTTTCCTCTAGAAGTGTCACTCTTCTTTAAGTCTTAGCTTTTAAGTTTTTTGTTTTAAGCCTTATGTTTCAGTCTGTGATTCTTATTGACTTAACTCTAATGTATGGTAGTGATCAAAATTATTTTTGTTTTTTTATCTATGGATATTTAATTATTCTAGCACCATTTATTGAGAGACTATTCTTCCCACTGAATTGGCATATTTGTTGAAAATCATTGATCTATTTATCTGTATCCATCAGTACTATCATTAACTTGCTTGTAGTAGCTATAAGTTTTAAATCAGGTTTTTGTGATTTTCAGCTTAGTTCTTCTTAAAAGTACTTTTGGTTATTTTAGGCCTTTGCATTCCCATATGAATTTTAGAATAAGTTTATTAAAAAAGCAGGGTGATATTTGGATTGGGATTACATTGATTATAGAATGAATTTAAGAAGACAAATGTCATCTTAATATTGACTCTTCCAACCCATGAAAGTGGTATACGCCTCCATTTCAGATTTTCTCAGCAATTTTTTGTTTTCATTGTGTAGATTTTGCATGTTTGTTGTTAGATTTACCCTTAAATATTTCATGTTGATGTTATTATAAATGGTAATTCCCACACACACACATACAAAATGTGAAACTAAACATATTCCTGTGATAAACTGAACTGGTCACAATATATTCTGTTTATATATTATTGAAATTGATTTGCTAAAATTCTGCTGAGAATTTTTAGATTTATTTTTTGGGATATTGATCTGTAGTTTTCTTGTAATGTTTTTGTCTGGTTTTGGAAATTCAGTAATACTAGCCTCAGAATGATTTTTGAAGTATATCCTATGCAGTTATCTGAGAGCTTTTTAGATTTTTTTTTTCATTCTTGAATATTTGTTAAAATTAATTTGAGTAGCCTATACTTTTCTTTGTAGGATAGTTATTAACTACAAATTCAATTTTCTAAACACTAAAGATACGTAATTTTCTTTGTGATAATTTTCTACTTGCAGTTTTATTAGATTTTTTGTTTCATGTATTTGAATCATATTTTAGGGGCATAATGTTTTATGGATTAAAACATTATCATATATTCTCTGAGTGAATTGGTTCCTTTTCATTTATCCCTGATAATAATCTTTGCTCTAAAATCTGCTTTGGTATAAATATAGCTATTCCTGCTGTATTTTAATTAATGATACTATGGTGTGTCTTTTTTCCATACTTGTATTTTTGAAAAGCTTTATTTAATATGGGTTTCTTGGAGTTGGCATAAAATTTTATCTTTTTTAATCTAACAATTTCTGCTATTTAATTGAATTATTGAAATCATTTATATTTAGTGTGATTATTGAAAATAGTTGAGTTTAAATGTGTTGTTTTGGTATTTTCTATTTGTCACAATTATTCTTTGTTCCTTATTCCTTTTTCACCTATGAGGGATTGGTTGTTTTTTTTGTTTGTTTGTTTGTTTTTTTTGTGACACCACAATTGAGTATTATCTGAAATGGTTGAGACTGGAAGTGCTTTAGATTTTGGATTAAAAAAAAGTATGTGTCTACATAATGAGATAACTTGGGAATGGAATTCAAGTCTAAACATGAAATTCATTTATATTTCATATATACATTAACACATAACCTGGAAGTGATCTTATTCAAAGTTTTAGTGCACTTGTTTTTTGATTTCCACCTGTCACATGAGGTCAGGTGTGCAGTTTTCTACTTATGGTGTCATGTTGGCACTTGAATAGTTCTGTTGAAGCATTTTGGAATTAAGGTTTTTGAATTAGGGGTGTTTAACCTGTATTAAGATCTGTTTGGGGGGGCTGGGGTTGTAGCTCAGTGGTAGAGTGCTTGCCTAGCATGTGTGAGGCACTGGGTTCGATTCTCAGCACCATATACAAATAAGTAAATAAAGGTCCTTCAATAATTAAGAAAAAAATTTAAAAAAAAAGATCTGTTTATACCTACAGAACACTTGTGACATCCCATGTTGTGTGGGTTCTTGCCACACTGACAACGTATTCTTCAGATCTATCAGTGGGATGCCCCTACAATTCAGTTAAATTCTCATGCTGTCTACCTGGAGTTTATGTCATTACTCTTAGGTTTAATGACTCAGTCCAATATGATTGTCCCCACTCCAGGTGCTAATCCCATACTATGTGAAGTACTGCTTCACTTGGTGGAAAACTGATAGATAAAATATATATACTGTAAATCCCAAAGCAACCTCTAAAAAAACAAAAAATTATAGTTAATGAAATGATTAAGGAAATAAGATGGGATCTGTGAGGCTGGGGTTATGGCTTAGTTGGTGGAGTGCTTGCCTAGCATGGGTGAGGAACTAGGTTCGATCCTCAACACCACATAAAGATGAATGAGTGAAATAAAGGTATTGTGTCCATCTGTAACTAAAAAAAATATTTTTTAAAAAGATGGTATCTGTGAACATATATTTCCTCTCTGGACCCAGTTCCCGGTACAGAGTTTGTAAGACTTTTGTAACTTGCATCTTTTACTACAATATTTGATCTTGGTCCTCCATTCTTCCTATTAGACCTTGTAAGACCCTTACAGTCTCTGGACCAATGAGTATCTTTGTATGTTAATAAGATGACTTGGCAGCTGGAGTCCTTAGATAACTTCAGGATGGGAGCTGATTGTCAGAATAACCAACCAAGTGATCAGAGAGCTGGAACTTTCACAACTCTTCCTCCTGGCCAACAGGGAGGAAAGAAGGACTGAAGACTTGAGTTCAGTCTCCAATGGCCATTGATTTTATCAGTCATGCCTACATAATAGAAATACCATAAAAACCCTACGACAGTATTTTTGGAGTTTCTAGGCTGGTGAATTCATAGAATATGTGCCAGAGAGGTATATGGATGCTTTGTGCCCTATCACCTCCCCCTGTCCCAGTACTTTGCCCTCTGTAGCTCTTCAGTGCAGCTTTTCCTGAGTTAAACTTTCTGAGATCCCCCATTGATGCCTGAAACTGCACATAATATCGAACCTACCCATATAGTGCTTTTTCCTGTACATATATACTTAACCGATTTAATGCCTTTTTCATCTTAAGTAAGTACTTACTATGCATTGGGGCCATAATTTTTATAGTTTGAAGTACAGCAGCAAAATAACATGGATTTCTTTCTCTTTCACAATTTCATGAATAGATTTCTTCTTACTGTGGATCTTAACAGCCTCATTTTCTTTCTTTTTTTTCCCCCCCTTAACTAAGTTGAGAACTTTCACCTTTTCAATGAAAGGAAGCACTTTTTTAAAATTTTTTAATTTTTTAGTTCTCGGCGGACACAACATCTTTGTTTTTTGCATGTGGTGCTGAGGATCGAACCCGGGCCACACGCATGCTTGGCAAGCGCACTACCGCTTGAGCCACATCCCCAGCCCCAAGGAAGCACTTTTATAGTTTTCCTTTGGCATATCTGAATTCCTTGCATTACTACTTTTGTACTTTAGGACCATTGTTAAGTTAAATAAGGGTTATATGAATGCAAGCAACAACATTCAAGTTGATGACTATTTTCTTATTTTGTTTTACTTCTAAGGAAGTGGGAAAACTCTTGCCTTTGCCATCCCGATGATTCATGCAGTGTTGCAGTGGCATAAGAGGAAACCTTCGCCCATCCCAAGTAACACTGGAGTGCCACTTGGAGAGACTTCGGCTGGAGCTGAGACTGGATCACCAAGTGAGGCCACTACTGGGTCTGGAATGTTGCCTGATGAGACAGTAATTGAGAGTGAAGCTCTGCTCCCTGAGGCTGGAACTGAGGTCAGAGGCAAGATCAGTGCCTCAGTCTCTGACCAGGCACCATTCTGTGATGATGATGCTGGTGAAGGCCCTTCTTCCCTGATCACAGAGAAGCCTGTCCCCAAACAGAATGAGGACAAAGAGGAAAAGCTTGATGAAGAACAGACTGGAAAGTTAAAACAGGAGTTGGTAGATAGCAAAATTGCTCCCTGTAAATCGCATCCAAAGCGTCCTCTGCTTGGCCTGGTTCTGACTCCCACTCGAGAGCTGGCCGTCCAAGTCAAACAACATATTGATGCTGTGGCCAAGTTTACAGGTGAGGTTTAGTTTCATTTAATATGTTTCCTGAGCAAATCCACATGCCAGGGATGAAGATGAATAAGCTGCCGTTCTTGTCAGCTAGGAGAAACCTTTCTCCTGGAATTAAGCCCTAAAGAAAATTAATTGAGTGACATTTTCTCAGTCCTCCCAACAGTACTACATAGCTTAAGTCATTCTAGATACATAGGAAAACAGTTAATATGTTGGATATAATGAATGCTTGGGTCAGGGGTTAGCAACACAGCTTGCTTTTGCTAATGATCCCCCCCCCCCCCCGCAAAGTTTGGTGACCCCTGCCTTAGAGTAAGACCTTAATTTTCTCAGGGGGCTCCTTTGGGGAAGGAGATTTACAATGGAAATTTGGTTATCAAGTTGTCGTTATTCACACTTTGTCTGCATTATCCTCTGTTCATTCCTTTGTTGAATACTGTGAGAAGTCCTCCATTAGAGAGAAAAACAGCGCACTAGGCATTAGAGGAACTTCACATTAATGCTAATGAGGGGAATGGGAAGGGTTTTCAGAAGGTATGTCAGAGCTGCAGGTAACATCTTTCACAGCATGGTAGTGCAGCACTGCTCATGTTTCCCAGAGCTTGACTGGGTTCAGATCCAGACCTTCTGTTGTGATTGGAGGGAGGAAGTAGAAAAAAATGAGATTGGAGAAGTAGGCAGGCCCAAATCACAGAATACTTGGATACTTCCTTTAGGAGTAGGTTCAGCACTCAGGCCAGGACTGTCTTTTAGCACTTCTGGAAGTGGGGAGCTGTTCTGGTGACTGGGCCATTCTGGGGGTGCTATATTAGCTAATATAGAACAAGCAGCCAGACTGAATAATAGCATCCCTATGTTTTCTGTCCTATAGGAATTAAAACTGCTATTTTGGTTGGTGGCATGTCCACACAGAAACAGCAGCGGATGCTGAACCGCCATCCTGAGATTGTGGTGGCCACTCCAGGTCGGCTGTGGGAGCTAGTTAAAGAAAGGCACCCTCATTTGAGCAACCTTCGGCAGCTCAGGTGAGAAATGGTACCTCTTCCTTTCTACTTTACCCACTCTGAAGTGAGCCTGAGGTGACATGATGCTATGTGCAATGCTTTCTCCCTGTCAAAAGAATGCCACAGGATAGTACCAGCCAGGCCTAGGCCTTTAGAGAGCCAAGCATGCAAAGGGAGGCCCTGGTACTGACGGTGGGGTGCCTGCATGTGTGTGTGTGTGTGTGTGTGTGGTTGGGGTAGGAGTAGAGTACTGCTGTATGATTTCTGTGACCCACCACCAACCAGTGATATGGCTCTTTCTGGATCTACAGGTGCCTGGTAGTAGATGAGGCTGACCGAATGATTGAGAAAGGTCATTTTGCTGAGCTCTCACAGCTGCTGGAGATGCTTAATGATTCCCAGTACAATCCAAAGAGACAGACACTCGTTTTTTCTGCCACACTGACACTGGTACATCAAGCTCCAACTCGAATCCTTCATAAGAAGCACATAAAGAAAATGGACAAAACTGCCAAACTTGACCTCCTCATGCAGAAGATTGGCATGAGGGGCAAGCCAAAAGTCATTGACCTCACAAGGAATGAGGGTACAGTTGAGACACTGACAGAGACCAAGATCCATTGTGAGACGGATGAGAAAGACTTGTATCTGTACTACTTCCTGATGCAGTATCCAGGTCGCAGCTTAGTGTTCGCCAACAGCATCTCCTGTATCAAACGGCTCTCTGGGCTCCTCAAAGTCCTGGATATCATGCCACTCACCCTGCACGCCTGCATGCACCAAAAACAGAGGCTCAGAAATCTGGAGCAGTTTGCCCGTCTGGAAGAGTAAGTCAAGAGCCTGTCTCCATGGGCTGGGGATATAGCTTAGTTGGTACAGTGCTTGCCTCGCATGCATAAGGCTCTGGGTTCAATCCCTAGCACTACCAAAAAATAAAAGCCTGTTTTCAGAGACTGGGCCAGAGAGCCAGGCTGGTAGGGAGAACAGTGGAAGCTACTTTCTGTCATAAAGTCTTTATCTATAGAAGGTAGTTTGTTTTGTCGCTCAGTCCCGCACAGCATTGGCAAGGTCACCCTCATTTAGTATTTGGTTGCTATTAATGTCTTACAGAAACTCTCAAAGAGTAGGTGATAACCTACCCTTATTGAACACACAGACATAGTCTTGTGCTGGCCCTTCAGATGCATCTCCCCATTGTTTTACTTATCTAACATCCTTGAAAATCAGCAGAATAAATTCTGCCAAGAGCAGAGACTTTGCAATCAGAATACCTGGGATCAAATCTTGGCTCCTTTACTTGTATCTGGTCGGGTTTTTTAACTTCTCTATGCTTCATTTTCTCATTATTAGGATAATAATAGAAAGTACCTCAGGGTTGTTATAAGGGTAAAGTGGTTGAAAATTTGTTCATGTAAAATGTTTGGAACAGTTTCTGGCATATAGTATGTGCATACTAAATATTATCTTTAATAATTGCTAGTCCAGCTGTCATTTGTTTTCATTGTCACTATTTTCATTTTATAAGTGAAAAAAAAATGAGATATAGAAAAACTGATCTACTTACCCAAGTTTTTTCAGCCTAGAAGTATAGAGCTGGGTATCAGATAAGTCTGTCAGACCCTAGGGCACATGCTGTTTGTCATTTGCCTCATTCACTTCTCTGGAGGAAGAGGGGGCGGGGGGGGCTTATGTCATCACAGAGTGTAGCATGTTAGTCGGGTCAGTGGGATCCAGATTTGGATCCTGGCCTGTGCACCTGAATAGACCTGTCTGTACCTTGGGAAGCTAATTTTTCTGAGCTTCAGTTTCTTTACATATGAAAGGAGACAATAGTATTATCTTGTAGGGTGGTTGTAAGGATTATGGAGTGCTCAGCAGATAGTGGGAATTTAAATAATGATTGCTTTTAGTTATAAATGTGCTTTCCATCTCCACCACAGCTGTGTTCTCTTGGCAACAGATGTGGCAGCCCGGGGTCTGGATATTCCTAAAGTCCAGCATGTCATTCATTACCAGGTAGGGATATCTGGGGGTTTGAAAGCATCTTCCTACATTGAACGGGGAATTTAAAGCAAAGTTTGGAGGAAGGAGGAGAATTTATTGTTCTGAGGCCTCCACAACAGGTAATAACCACTAGCATCTAAAAAACCACTGATGTCACTGATAAGATTCAGTCTCAGAAGTTGTAGTCCAATGTCAAAGAGCCCTTCCCTCCAAGCTACTTAATATCATCAAGTTAGAATCTTAGTGTTTTCCATGCAATGGAAAATATATAAGTTAAGTTTTCTGTTGCTATTATAGAATACTTCAGACTGGGCAATTTACAAAGAAAAGTAGCTTGTCTTGGCCCATGGTTCTGGAGGCTAGAAATAGAAAGTCCAGTATCTGTTCAGCTTCTGTTTGGGAGCCTCAAGGTGGAAAGGTGTAATAAGCAGGCAGCATCTGCAAAGGGAAAATAGAATAGAGACAACCATGTTTTGTAACAACACATTCTAGTCCCTTGCAAGCAAGAACTCGTTCCCTTGAGATGGCATTAATTTGTTCATGAAACCTCCACCCAAACACTTCCCACTAGGCCTCACCTCTAACTGCTGAACTGGAGGAATTAAGACACAACTTGAGTTTTAGTAGAGACAAACCATGTTCAAACATGTCAGCATATCGAATGGTTATCCTGATGTAGAAAAGTGTGAAAGTATTGTAGTTAAGATCTCCTTTGGCTTAAATCCCATCTTTGTAACCCTGAACAAGATATTTAATCTCTCCGTTCCTCAGTTTTCTTTTTTGTTAAATGACAATTATTATAATACCTAATTTGTAGGATTCTCATTAAGGTAAAATAAGTTAATTCATGGAAAGAGTTTAGGAAACCACCTGTCACATCAGAAGCACTTACTAAATGTTAGTATATGTTGGTAGTAGCAGAGATATTAGTGTAAGCTTGTAGTTGTGGCTAGGAGTTGTGTTCCAGAGCCAACTGCCAGGTTTGCATTCTCCACACTCATGCCTCATAGTTGACTGGCTTGGGCAGATTATTTTAGTACTCCTGTTGCAGAATCATTGTAAAATGGAAGTAATAATGCTGCCTGCCAGAGAGGGTGGTTATGAGAACTGAATCGAGCTGCTGATGAAGCACCTGTAGTGTAAGTACTCGATAAGTGGTAGTTACTATGATATCTTTATTATTATTTTTCCTCTTTAATTCTTCTTTGCTCTTATAAAAATATTTTAGGGTACTAGTTTCAGTTTAGCAAATCTCTGCTTCTGTTTGGGGAAGGGGCTATGGGTTAGTCTTTGTGGGAAATACCAAGGTGAACCTAATACAGCACCAGTTCTTAGGAGGTGTCAAGTCTAGCAGAACGAGTAGATGGCCATCACAGTGATTTAAGGCAAAAGGTATTAGAAAAGAGGTAATTTCTAGTTTGGGAGATGGGAAAGTGCTTTCCAGAGGTGCGTGGCATTTAGTTCAGAGGACATTGGGCTAGAGTTTAAAGAGGGATGTGTTTAGAGAGGAGTGCTTGAGTAGTTGCTGAGAATGGAAGGAAATGCACTGGGGGCATGTCACTGAAGGACTTTTATCCTGTAAGTGAAGAATGGCAAATAGATCTTATTTCTAGAGCCATTAGAAGCAGATCATTCTAGAATTTTGTATTGAGAACAATACTGAAATGCAATCTGGGCCCAGTGGAGAAGACTCTGTGTTTCATTAATGGTGTTTGCCTTGAGGCTGGGGGAGAGAGGGGTGTCAGCACCATGCCACATTATCATGGGTAAACATCCGGTATATGTTGGAATAGAGGCAGTGTAGCCTAAGAGCATGGTCTTTACTGCTGAACTGCTTCATAATAAATCCCGACTCCACCACTTAGTGACCAAGGGGGGGTTGTTTTGATCTCTCTGGGTTAGATTCATGGTCTATAAAATATTGGTAATCATAAAGTATTTCATATTGTTACTGTAAGGAATAAATGGGATAATACATGCAAAGTGCTTAGAATTTTCTGGCACAATGCAGCTACTCAATAAATGTTGGTGTTAGTACCATCAGTCAGTCACCCGTGCAAAGTTAACGAAGAACCTGTGGAGTTTCTTTAGCTGGAAGAGATTATGAACAGAGATGAGACTCAAGAAGATGACACTGTCAGCTTAGTCCAAGGCAGGAGCAGGAGTATAGAGGACTAGAGATCAAATAAGAAGGGACTGTCATGGTCTGTACCTGAGTAGGCAGAAGGACCTGAGCCAGGGTAGGGGGCATGGCACAGCAAAGCATGCACAATGAATGGGCTAATCTAGGGACAGTTTGAATGTGGGCCTAAGGGAGAAGGCCTGGATTGGTTCGTGATGCTAGAAAGATTTCTACCTACCTGGCTGGCTTGGAGGAGGGTTTGGTTTGGGGATCTGGCCATGAGGGAAAGAACAGTATTTGGCACCAGGTGCTGACCCCAGTTCCTGCTTGGCAGGTCCCTCGCACCTCAGAGATTTATATCCACCGAAGCGGACGAACTGCTCGAGCCACAAGTGAAGGCCTAAGCCTGATGCTGATTGGGCCTGAGGATGTGATCAACTTTAAGAAGATTTACAAAACCCTTAAGAAAGATGAGGACATTCCACTGTTCCCTGTGCAGACAAAATACATGGATGTAGTCAAGGTAAAAGAAAAAAATTCAAACCCCAGTGCTAAGAGGGAACCCTCTACTCTTCACAGAGCGCCTTGCTGAGATTCCAGCATCCTTACTCTTGGAAATCAAAGTTATGTCCTGCACACAGCTGAATGGGGGGATCTGTGAAAAGGGAGGAAAGGGGAGTGACCAAAGGTATGAGGTATATTCTCCCTCATCCGTTTTTTTCACTCTGGTCCCAAGGTCACACCCACCTCCATCTCTACTGGAGAGTGCAGTGGGCTTGGTCAAATGGGTTTCCTATCAGAGGGCTGTGAGCAGCAAGTTAAATGTGTCTTATTGAAGTAGATACTAAAGATTTTGGGGGGCTGGTTATGTGGCTTAAGCGGTAGCGCGCTCGCCTGGCATGCGTGCAGCCCGGGTTCGATCCACAGCACCACATACAAACAAAGATGTTGTGTCCGCCAAAAACTAAAAAAATAAATTAAAAAAAAAAGAAAAAGATTTTGGTACATACCTGAAACAGAAGCCAGTAAATCCTGCCTTGGAAGTTCATGCTAACTCAGTGGCACACATTTGTAAGTGATGCTTTCTGTGGACCACAGTGTGTCAGGGACCAAAGCAAAGTGGGTTCTCCCCAGGAGTTCACCAGCCTGTGAGCAGGCCTGTCCGTGCTAAAGTTCAGGTACCAATGGAGCACTGTGGTGTTGGTTGGTATGTGGCTACTGAGGGTCCAAAGGCATTGAATGGTTCAAGGACTGGTGTCTTCTCTGGCTCCAAAGGAATATTAGCTCTGTGGGGAAAGGTGGAGGATGATGGAAAGGTAGAATTCAAAGAGAATTCCTTAAGGAGGACTGAAAGCCACCCTTGCTTTTCATGGTTCTTGACTCCTGCACTACATGATCTCTCCCATTTGGGGAGGAGGGGGAAAGATTCTTGTCACTGTAGTATAACCCCAAAATTATGAGGAGAGTTGTAGAACTAGCTGTGACCTCTCCCCCTACCTGTAGGTTGGCAGTTGGGTTGGGCTGGACTTCCAAGGAGACATTTAGGGTTTATCCTTGGGAGAGCTGAGGCCTGTGATTGGATATGTGCATGTGTGTATAGTGATTGCCCTCTGGGCTTTTATCAGGAACCCAAGCAGATGCACTTCAGTAGGAGCTGAGCTGCATCTCTCTGACCACTTATCTCAGGAACTTTTGAGGGGTAGGTGGATTGTGCCTGGGATTGAACTCAGGAACTCGACACATCCCCAGCGCTGTTTTTTATTTTATTTAAAAACAGGGTCTCACTGAGTTGCTTAGCACCTCTTTTGCTGAGTTTGGCTTTGAACTCATGATCCTCCTGCTTCAGCCTCCCAAACCACTTGGGTTATAGGCCTGTGCCCTGTGCCTGCTGGGAATACAATTTTAGTGAGACTTTGCTTCCTACAGACCTGAACTCCCATCATGAGACTTTGCTTCCTACAGACCTGAACTCCCATCAGATGAATACTGTGTTCCTTTCCCCCAGGAGCGAATCCGTCTAGCTCGACAGATTGAGAAAGCCGAGTACCGGAACTTCCAGGCTTGTCTGCACAACTCTTGGATTGAGCAGGCAGCAGCTGCCCTGGAGATTGAACTGGAAGAAGAGATGTATAAAGGTAAGTCCTTTGGGCTGGATGGGAATTAAGGAAGGATTCAGCTTTTCCTTTTATCCCTCAGCTTTTGCCTTGTCAGAACCATACAGACTGCTGTGAGCCCTGTCAGAATCAGCAGAGCCCTTTCCTCCTTTGCTGGTGGTCCCTAATCCCAGATGAACTGGATGTCCTTGGCCTGTCTGTTCCTGTCTCGCCTGTCTGGAGCTCTAGCTGCCTGCGTCCTGCATTGGACATGCATAGTGCAGGGATCAGGCCCTCTCATCACGCAGCCCATGTTTACTGCCAGCCCATTCCCTTAACTGACTATGTGACCAGTCAAGCCTCTCTGCTGTATCTTACTTTCCTCATCTATAAAATGGAGGTAATAAACTACCTCATAGGATTGAAGATTGATTAAGGAGTATAAAGTGTGTATAACAGAGCCTGGCAAACAAAGTCTATGTTACTTCTTAAGTTATATTTATCATTATTATTACTACTATACCTATCTTTCACACTGACAAAGCATTTCTGTGTCACCATCTCCTTTGATCTTGTCCACAAGATTCATGGCATGAATAAATCAGAATTACTAGAGGTTCACAGAAAGAGGGGATTTGTGTTGTGAAACAGCTTCCCCACCAGCAGTGCCTGAGCCCCCTCTATATGGATTCAGACTGTGGGTCTGCACAGTCCCTGCTTAGGAAAACTTCAGAGTCTCAGAAGCAGAACCGCATCTAGAATTAATGGCACCAAGGTTCCTTCCATCCCATCAAGGATGCAGCTAAGCTGAGTTGATGGCATCCTTGTGTCAAAGGCCGCAGCTTCAGAAACAAGCTTACTGCTGTCCTTTCATGGAAGCCAGGAACCAAAGCATTGGTTGTGATGACAACAAGCAAGTTCTTGTAGCTCAGGCCTGGGGTTTAGGTGAAAGTGTGGAGGCCCTGGCCTTCCCTCCTGAGGACATGACAGGGATAGAGTCCTTTGGCTAGGCCCACCTCTGCACATGCAGTCCCAGCACTGGGTGAGGTGCAGGAGGGCCAGGCTGCAGAGAAATATTCACTGACTCCTGAGGGATTGGTGGTACCAGTCATGTTGCCAGGCCCCAGATGGACAGTAAGTGGAGGCAGGAAGGAAGCCGATCTGCCACTGGAGTCTTGCATTCTGGTCTGTTTGACAGCTAGCTCTGTTTCCGTAAGCAAGTGACCCTTCTAAATCCAAGCAGCCTTTTCTGTAAAATGAAGATGATTTCTTTCTTAGAAGGGTTTTATAAGGAATAAAGGACAGGGTGGTCCTGTGTATTCCTCCTAAACAGAAGTCCACACTATTCACAGATCCCATCAAGCCAACTTGCCTCCCTAAAAGATTCTGGAAGGTTTACATTTTTTATTGTATTATCCATTGAAGGAAACATGCTTCTGTGCATCCTAGTAAATATGAGCTTGTTTGTGTTCCCTCCAGGAGGAAAAGCTGACCAGCAAGAAGAGCGTAGGCGACAAAAGCAGATGAAAGTCTTGAAGAAGGAGCTTCGTCACCTGCTCTCCCAGCCATTGTTCAAAGAGGACCTGAAAACCAAGTATCCCACTCAGTCTGGCAGACTGCCCCAGCTCACAGCTGCCCCAAGGACTGGCGAGTCGGCACTGAGCTGCCTCTCCAAACAGAAGAAGAAGAAGAAGAGGCCAAAAGAGCAGCAGCAAGGACTGCCGCAGCCAAGTACAAGTGCAGAGTAACTGCCCCTGGTCAGTGTTGGTGTCTGCACATGGTGTCTGTTCTCTGGTTGTATGTGAAAAGCTTCTCCCCATCCTTGTGCTTCACTCAGTTTCAACCCATTAGGAAAATTTCCTGCTCTTTCCCCATAGCAGGAGGGGTCTCAGGCAGGTTTACATTGTTTTGGAGTAAATCCTGCACAGCAGCTTGTTGTTCTGTATTCCAGTGTATACAGGCTTCTTATGTGTTACAAGCTTCTTTGATTTCCTGAATTAAAAACAATGGTCAGAGACAGAATGTCTTCTTATATTTGTAGCCAGAAAATGGGGTGTGCAGTTTCCTAATTAACTTAGTGGTTCCCCTGGGTCAGCACAGTGCTAGTTCCTGGAGAGGGTGGGAACCGTATCATAGGCCTTGGCAGCTGGTCACTGGAGCACATTGCTCTAAGACCTCAGCACGTATTCCTGCCCTTGGCCATAGCGGCACCCTACCAGCCACCTAGCTCTGGGCCATTCCCTGCTGGCCATTGCTTGTCTGAGCTGCCTTGTAAGGTGGGCACAGCAGAGGTTGCTGTCCTAAGGCTTCCTCCCATTGTAGAGCTAAGTCATGATTGGCTGGGTCAGGAGCAGGAGGCCCCGGGATCTTACTCAAGCCTGTTCTCCTCTCTTCATTGACAGAATGGACTCCTGCCAGATTCCACATACGCTTCATTTTGTCCCAAGCCATTTTACAAAACAGCTTTCCCCTCAACCTGCATGCCTGTGCACTCTCTACCCTGCTGTGTGTCCTCCAGGAGCAGCAGTGCTCTCCCTGTAGTGCACTTCAGTGCCCTGGTCCCTCCTCAAGAGCACCTGCTGTAGCAGCATTCCCTGGGCTGAGGTCCAGGGCGACTGGGCCCTTGAGGCATCAGACCTGGTTTAAATTTGTGTTGAGGGAACGAATGTCCTGGTACTGTCCCAGCTTTGCCCGGGGTCATTCCCTAGGGGAGCACCCATAGCTGTCACAACATAGGAGGAGCATAGATCTCTGCACAGCTCATCTGGATGTTCACGCAGAGCACACCTGCTTGGTCCACGGGGCCCTATGGGTTTGAAGAGGGTACACAAGAGGACCCTGGCCTCCCTCAGCCTCGATAGTTTGGGAGGATGGCAGCAGGATTCCCTGAGCCCCTCTGGATAAATGACAAGACACTTGGCCTTGTGCCTGAACAGATTCAGGTAGCACTGTCAACTATGTGCCAGCTGTTATTAGATGCTTTTTATCTATTTTGATTATCATTTCAGTCTTCCTCAAGGCCAAGGCAAAGCTTAAGTGAGGAATCTGAGGCTATGCTCAGGGCCACACAAGAGCCAAGTGGGATTAGAACCGGAGAGCATCTTCCCTCTGGACACAGGGCAGGTTCAGAAAACTGCTTTTTTCTTGGGAAACAGCAGTGTCACCAGGGAATACACCTTCCTGGCTCCCAGTGTCAACTGGTGACCTGAGCAGGAGGAGAAAGCGCCTCTTTGTGGGAGGTCATTTCCTGACATGTGCCAGAGAGCAGGGGAACTCCACTCTCCAAATGAGGCAGACAGAGTCAATGGGGTCAATAAGCCGGTTTAAGGTGCCTGAGGAGCACTTGGGCCATGGGAGGCCTAAGGCCATTGTCATAGGCCAGACATAGATTCTTGAGAGAGCCAGCTTTCCAGGCTGTTCTTTCAGCTGGTGTGGAGAGGTTTGGGAGAGATCATGTGGGCAGAGCCTCTCGAGTGTCCTGGACCACCCATTAAATAAGGAACATTCCTCCTGCATAGTTCACTCCAATTCAGAGCCCTGTAGCAGGGTGGTATAGCCCTTGGGGACATGCCAGGTACTCAAAATAAAGAAGCTGAGACAAAAGTTGTTTATGGAAAACATTTTAATGTTAGGAAACTTCACTGGCTGCCCAGGGAAGCAGCAGGGTATGACCTCTGAGCATTCACTGGACCACAGCCCCTGCCTTGCACTACTGCTCATGGTGGCAGCGTGTTGGCTTAGACTTGTCTGATGGTTCCCCTGACGTTCCTACTGTTGGGGAAGCCACAGTCACTACCAAGGTGGCAGGTTTCCCCATCTAGCAGTGCTCTGCTCCCTGTGTCCCATGGGTAGAGCACCAACAGGTCAGGTGTGACATGTTTTCATATACATGATCTCACCACTGTGATACCTGCTGTCTCTCTTGCAAATGTGAGGATGAGCTCAGAGAGGTGAAGAGACTTGATCAAACAAAAGTGATGAGAGGCACAGCTGGGATTTGAACCCAGGTGTCAGGTTTTAGAGCCCTTTCATTTGTGCTTAAAATAGGAAACCAGCCCAAAGCATACACACTGCTCCTCCTGTTGCTAAATAGTTCCCTTCAATTATTTCCTCTGGGAAAAAAGCATACACATGCAGTTATAATTCACACCCTAAAAGCAACTTCCTTCCAGCATTTGGTCTGGAAAGAGGCGGCTCTGTGGGGACAGCAGGTCACCCAGGAAGTGGGGGTGCCAACCTGACACCACTCAGACAAACCAGGTGACCACATGGCTTCCTGAGTTTTGCCATGCCTCTTCCTCCCCAGTTCTTTCCCTGAGACAAAGGTCTGAGGGAAGATGTGGAGGCAATGAGGGCAGGTGGTTTGAATTTGGCTGGTGGGTTTATGTAAAAGGAGAAAACCAGAGGATACGACCCGGAGACGACATGACCTGCTTCTGCCAGACTGTGGGCATCCTGATCCTAACTGGCTGATTCTGTCCTAGAAAAGGGCCCAGTGCAGCTCTGTGCGGCTCACCTGACCTTGGCCTGGAAGCCAAGGTCAGGTGAGCCACACAGAATATCACAGCCACAAAAGCAATGAATTGGTAGCTAGGGCTGGCTTCTGCTGTGCTTAAGAGCTCAGCTGGAGTGCCCAGGACCCATCTCACAACCCCCTGGAGCGGCCCGGGTATTAGCCAGCATCGTGTGTTCATGCCCTTCAGTGTGGAAAAGGACACCCTGGGATCTTGTTTGGCAGATGATACCAGAAGATACACCGAGTCTTGCGGTACTTGTCTTGGGTACTTGTCCTACCCAGAGCAGGATGGATTACAACAAATATAGAGATGACAGTCAGGTGGCATCCTGTGAAAGAGGGACATAATCACTTAGCTTGAGCCCGTGGGTCCAAATGCCAATGAAGGACAGTGGGAACCAGGGCCCACCTAGAACTAAAGCACCCCAACTCTGAGAGTGCTGCTGGCTTTCATCAAGGCAAGAGTGATACAAATGTGATGATTGTGTCAAGACTTAGGAGTCTGCTGCCTAGTCCTGCGTAGACTGTCAGCAGACTCCCTCAGTAGCACCAATGTATTCTAACAAATCCCTGCACAATGAAACCTGTGAGAAAATGGCCTTCCATTAAATAGGGACCCCAGAAGGTGATTCTACACCCTCTGTCTCCCTGTAATCCTGCAGCAAACAGGTGGTTGGCAGCACCACAAACCAGCCAGTGTCATTACGCTCCACTGCTGGGGTGTTGCCTGCCAGCCTGGTGGGGGACTCATAGGGGTCCTGGGGGGGGGACTCATAGGGGTCCTGGGGCAGCAGGGCGAGGAGCTTCCTAAGTGGGGGGCATGTCCAGGTGGATGAGTGAAGAAGCTGCTAGCCAGGGCTGTCAGGCCATCTTCACCAAGGAAATCTCCTGCCAGCGTCCACAGCTGCTCTTCTGTTCTCTCCCACCAACCCCTCATCAGGCCATAAAGAAAACGGGTGGGAGGAAGGAGCCAAAGACTGCCTTGCAAAATGACTGTTCATGTGGAGTCCACAGCTGCAAGCTCCCCTTCCTTGATGTAATCTAGGACTTACTGGGGCTGGCAGGACACTTGTGGCTTCCTAGTCCCAGCCATTCACACACAGATTTCAGTGCAGACCCTAGACTTCATCTAGTCTTTAAAAGCCAGGCTGTTCTCCCCTGAGAGGTAGAGGGACTCCAGCAACCTGAGTTTCATTCTGAAGGCTAAAGGCCCTTTGCTGGACTTTGGTATAAAAGTCTCTCTTTCTCTGTAAGTGAAGGGTGGGAAAACAGGCCCATCATGAATGGAAGGAACCACAAGGAAGCCCTGACCTTCAGTCAGCCTGACAAGACTGGACTGACCTTGACAGCTTCAGGTCAATCACCAAGTCAATAGCTGACTTGAGGTTTGCCTCCTGGACCTGGCAAGGAGAAACATGAGTTCCTCGTTTTTACACAACAGAATGTCCACACTGGCAGGAACCACCTCCAGATGAACAAACAGGTCCAAAGAGGGCAGGTGACCCACACAGGGTCTCACGGTTACTGGCTGGCATGCGGAGCCAGGGATCCTGGCTTTCTGGCCCAGAGTTAGAAGGTATTTGGTCCTTCATAAAATAAATACAAAAAATACACGAAGTTACCACCATCCATAGTGGGCAGGCCTCATTCCCATGGCTCTGCCCAAAAGGCTGTACATGTTCTAGTTAGAGTCCAAATCGCTTAAAAAACTGAAAAGCCGGCATGTTCCATTTAGAGTGCAGTCCCGTGAGGTGAAGGTTCCACTGCGTGGCCTAAAATTAATCAATGTTTATCAGCTGCATAGAGGATGTTGTAGTGGGATGTTTTATAGAGCAGGTACACGGAAGGGACGGCGGCCTCGGGGAACACGTGGTGGTTCAGGGCGGTGTCCATCTCATCCACATATTCCACTTGCAGGGCTATGTTCAGCGCCTGGGACAGGGCTGTGATCTGGATGTGGTCACATTCCATGGCCATGGGCTCCACTTCCTGCAAAGCCAAAATGAAAAACAAACCAGCTTAAGAGGGAGGCCCTGTAGAGGACGGGTGGGTTCAGCCTTGGCTCTCTGGGCCACAGTTACAGCCTCTGTGCTGGGACAGGATCTCACAACCATGCGTGAGGTAGGAGCTGACCTCATTGCAGAGGAGGCTGAGGCTCTAGAGGAAGCGACTCACTGGAGCTGCAGATGCGGAATTCCAAATGAGGAATCTGAAAAGAGGACTGGAACTTTTCAGGTTGTCATCAAAGATTCAGGGATGAAAGGACCCTGTCATCAAAGGCTTCCAGGCCAAAGTGCTCAGGGGGACAGGCCAGAGGGTGGGTGGGTGAGTATCTGAGTCTGGATGATGACGAGGCCATGGAGAAAGGCAGTAGAGGTGGCAGATGTGTCCCACAGAGAGGCCAGCTGCTACTTAGGGCCTACTGCTGTTGCCATGAAGAGTTGGGGCCTCGGGCTTGACATTCTGATTTTTTTAGAGACATCCAGATATTCATATAAAAATTACCCAATTGTTAAATACTGGCCCCCTCCTTCAGAAAAATACACCGTTAACCAAAACATATCTCGGGGGCCAAGGTGACTCTGAGATTTTGTAAATAGGCTGGTCCAAAGCCCTGGTTTTCCAGAGGGAAATGCCCAGGTGGGAAAGTGACTTGCCCTAAGTCACCTGGTTCAGGCAGCTCCAGGAGGCCCGGGTGCTGCTGTGAACCCAGCGTAATTTGAATTGCAAGTGCAGACCTGACGCCCACCATCCCCTGGCCAGGGACAGTGGTGCTAAAGTTTGCAACAGATGGACAGGTGCAGAGCCCAGGGGCGGGGCTGTGTCCCCAAGGCCCGAGACCCTGGGGACCTACATGAGTGCAGAAGTCCTTGATGTCCATCTCCTCATCGATGAAGTGCCGGAAGAAGTCGGCTCGGTTCTTGATGAAGGCTGATGTAAGCAGGCGCAAGAACTGCACGATGTGGTCGGAAGAGCTCTGGTCGTTGAACACCTTGAGCAGGCTGGACACGGAGCCGTCCCTCTCCACCAGCTCCACCACACTGTAAAACTGCACCCCGCTGGCCGTCAGCAGGGGAGACCCAGCAGAACCCACCCGGGGGCTCCCTAGGGGTTCACTTTGAGATTCTCGGGCCGTGGTAGGACAGCATTCTTAGAGTCTGCCAAGGCCAAGCAATGGGGTCAGTGTGTCAGACCAGAGGCGCTGCAAGGGACAGGCACAGGCCCCTCCACCACATGGGCAGGGTTCCTCCACCTCACATTCAGCGTGGCACAGGGCTAGGAGTCCTGGAAGCTGCCCCTTTACTAGTAGATGGGGACAGCAAGGAGGGCAGGGCACTAGGTCCCCTGTGCCCACACATGCCACCAGTAGGAGCAATCCTGAACCTCCCCAGGCCCAGATGGGAGGAGCCAGAGGTCCCAGGCGCAGAGCTGCAGGCCCAGGGCTCAGCAGGGCACTCCTGCCCGCTTCACAGTGTGGAGGGCCCTAGCTCCTCGGCAGCGTGGTCCTGGTGAACTCACAGCATTGAAGAAGTTTCGGAACTTGTGCTCCTCAAAGCCGGCAGCCAGAAGGTCACTTGGAGTCTGTAGGACACGCTCTTTGAACCTAAAGGCCATTAGACTGGGTGATTACGGGAGAACACAGGGTGCCATCATGAATGACCACTGCTCAGCCCATGCCAACCCCACACACACCGAGGGGGTACAGGAAGAGCACCTGTCCACCTCTCCAAGCACTCCACACTGACCATCTCCTGTCCCCACGTGACCACCCGGGAGGCATCTACCGTGCTGCAGTGGAGGAGGTGAGGGACTCGTCCCCCTCTCTCAGAGGCCTGCAGTCCTCCTCCTTGTCCCTGTGGCCCCACCTTCTCACTTCCATGCAACCTGCACTTGCTACCCCCCCCCCCGCCTCCATGGGGATCTCTGGAGTGACCAACACGCTGCTCTCATGGAATGCTCCTGCTCTGCCCATAGCACACAGACCCCCACACGTATGTCCCTTGGCACCTCACAGGCAACCCAACAGCAAGCCACGGGCCCCCACTGCCATTCCCCACTGGCACGTTCCTCCTGAAGCCCCTGCGACCCTCTGCAGGACACGCTTGAGGGGCTGCCAGAACTGGTATACCCCCACTTGCGAGGGCTGCGTTTGCAGCCAGGTGTTCACATGGTCATTATTAAAACCCAAACGGTATAAACTACGATGAAACACCACATACTAAAAAACAAAGAGGACAAATACTCAAAGGTCATCATTCTCTAATTATCTGGTGTCACCTATACTCATGAGGTCACGGGCCTACTGTGTCTGGTGGGCACACAGTAGGGACTACCGTGTGTGGTACCTTGGTTTCTTCCCAACTCTTTGCTGGTATTTACACCACAGAAATCGGCCAACTCCACGGATGGGGCCACGCCCCACCCCCACCCTACAGTTATTAAACCCTTGCCAGGACCCGGTCACCAGTCACCGCCCATGGTCTTGCTCTGAGTCTGCTCCTTTGTGGAGCCTCTCACACTGAGCCTGCCTGGCACCTGCCATGATGCTGGCGGGGGCAGGACAAGGAGCCCCTGCCTGACCCCTGGCTCCAAGACACACAGAGCTGACAGCAGGGACAAGACACAGAACCAAGGAACTGCAGGCTGTGTGGGAAGGGCTGCGTGCCACGCAGGGACCGAGTGAGGGGCACACGCGGCCCCTTGCCATGCTCAGTTCTCCAGCCCAGCAGCCGGTCCCCTGGGAAAGCAGACAAGGACCTGGGAAGCAGAAGGCGTCACAAGAGCCTGCCACTGCTGGAGAAGCCGTGAGCTGGGCAAGGCCTGGAGAGCCTCGGGGAGGGGGAGCTAAAACAGGAGTGGGCGTTCCTGCCAAAGGCGTCCTGGTCACTTCCGGGCCGCACACACCTGAGACCCTGATTTGACCAGGAGGGGCCGCAGGGGAGGGCACAGACAGAGCTGGATTCTGCTCACAGCTCCCCAACTCCATCAAGCTGTGGCCTCAGGCCCCGTCTGCACACATGTGGGTGCCTACAGACCTCTGCTGCAGGCTACGTGAGGACAGGACTTTCTACTGCTGTGGCTGCTGTTGCTCTGCCCACCAGCACCCCCTCCAGTCAGGTCCCAGGGGGACTTGAGGGTCTGACCTGCAGCAGCCTCATGGTGGCCCCTGCCTGTCCCCAGCTGTGGCCTGGGCACTGGCAGCGCTTCAGGAGGCCGCTGCAGCTCTCTGGGTCCACACATTTTGTCCCCGGCAAGGCCACAGCACACAGCTCTGCTCCTGGATCCCTGCCCCCCACTCCTTCTCCCCTCTGCCCCTGGGCCACCCACCCCTGAGCCCCTGCCTCATTCACTCCTCACCAAGACTGTGGGCTCCTCTCTGCCAGGCCTGGGGCACGTGGAGATGAGTGACCTGCAGGCCTCGCTGAGTGGGGCAAACCCTTGGGTTAGCTCCCCATCTCTGTGGGGGTCTCTGTGCCATGGGCCAACAGCATGACAAAAGAGCTGACATGGTGCACACATCAGGGTCTAAGCACTCACAGAAGCCGGCCACTTAATGCCCACAACAACAGCAGGCCACCACTCCCTGGGGAGAGGGAATTACAGAGCAGACATGCAGCCTTCCTGGGGCACTATGGACAGGACAGTCAGAGTCGGGCCAGAGCCCATGTCTGGCAGTGTGACAGGTGCAAGCTCCATCATCCTGATGGACCCTTTGCCTGAACGCAGGTGGCAGTACGGGGTTGGGGAGCCTCGAGGGAGGGTTTCCTGGGCTCCTGGAGGCCTGGATATATTTCCAACAGGGAGTGACTTGATCCCATATTTGTTTATGAAAGAAAATGCTGGTGGCCACTGGGCGCAGGGCCTGTTCCCGGAATACTGGTCTCCTAACCTGGGGAGACTCGCACTCGATGGCTCGCAGATGTTTCAGACTTAGCATCACCAAAATGGAGCTCCACAATTCCCTGCCTGCCCTTTGCAGCAATGGCTACTCCAGGCTAGCACAGGGGAGGCGACTGGACCCTGTCTCCACCCACCGGCCACACTCAAGTCCTGCATGAACCTGCAGACGCCACCTTCTCAGATAATTAGAATTGACACTTCCCTCCACAGCCCTTCCCTATGCTCCTCACACCACCATCTCTGTTCTGGACCTCTCCCCAGGCATGCCTCCTGGGCTGTGTCCCCACCCTGCCTCCACCTGAACAAAGAGCCAGCAGGTCAGGTCCCCACTCTGCTCAGTCTCTAGGTGGCCACTACAACATTCAGCTGAAGGCCACAACCCCTAGAAAGGTCCAAGAAGCCTTGTGTGCCCTGCCCCCAACTCTGTTTTGCATTGCTCCTCAGCCACCCTGGGCCTGATTCTTTCCCACGACACTCATCGCCACCAGGCACACCAAACATGGCACCCACATACTTCCATCTGCTCCCACAGGGCACAAGCCCAACGAGGCAGGGATTTTTGTCTCTTGCTCATGACTCTATCCCCAGGCTGGAGCTGGGTCTGCATGTGGTACCTCAGATGATGCCTGACAAGCTGAGGGCTGGCATCCCGGCAGGAACAGGGTGAGGGGAACAGCGCATGTGGAGCTGGCACAGGCTTGGCTAGCATCACCCTGCTGAATGCTCATGGCAACTCTGAAGTGCACTATACTGTCCTCCTTCCCAAATGGGGACACCGAGGCTGGAGAGGTCAGGACCTCTGTGGCATTAGCTTTGGAGGCACCCGGCCAGCTGAATACCTGGTCACACTCACTGGGGCCAGGCCAGCAGGGTGGTTCAGAACACCAGGGTAAGCTTCCTCTTCTGTGTTCCTCTCTTGTTGGCCTAGGTCACCAAGTACCCAGCCAATGTGACTCGCCTGGCTTGACCCAGACGTGCAGGGGTGCCCAGGGCTGCCAAGCTCCTGGAAGGTCGCTGAGCTCTGGGCAGCCCTCGCCTCTACCACAGAGGGCAGCAGGCTCCCCAGTGCCAACAACTTGCCACCCGTGCAGCCCACTAGCTCCCCTTCAGGAGAGCCAGGGCCGACCCAGCACAGAGAACCCAGGGACACGCCACCCACGACCCACTCACTTGAGGATCTCTCTGCTCTTGCCTAGCAGAGACTCCAGGTAGGCATAGCCCAAGGCCCGGTAGAAGCAGTTCCCATCCCCTTTGGTCTTGCGGATTGCGGTGAATCTTTTGCTGAGTTCCTGTGGTCCCAAGAGAAAAGGACATGAGGACATTTGCAGTAACATGTGACAGTGACTTTCCTCCCAGGTAACACCTACTCGCTCCCTGCTGCCCACCTGCGCTCATTCTCAAATGCACAAATACACTGATGTGGCCCGAGTGTCAGGCATGGAGGACCCTGGCCTGTCCCCAGGCAGCCTGCAGTAGGGGAGGTGACAGGCAGCTGAGTGATGGTGATAGGAGGGGTGACTCGGGGCAGGGACATCCACACCAACTGCAGTAATCAGGGAGGGCTTCCAGGAGGTGGGAGGTGGCTCCTGTGAGCAGACAGGTGGGCCAGGGGGTCAGCGGAGCTGCCGGTGGGCACTGGTGCTGCAGGTGGGAGGAGGGGCCTCCTCAATGCACACGGCCATGTGGACAGTCCTACAGACATTCCTTGCAGGACAGAGGAAGGCCATGCCACTCCATGGGACTCTGCTCCTGGCTGCAAGTGGCCTGGATCCCCTTTCCTATCCCATGGGGCCGCAGTCAGGGTTCTGCCAGCAAAGCGTGGTTTTCAAGGGGTCAGGAACCCCAGGTCCCATCACAGAGATGGAGAGGCTCAGAGCCTGGGCCGCCTGAGAAGGCTGGTGGGGTGGCAGGAAGTGCCTGGCTCCTGCCCCGGGCAGTGCACCCTGGGGAGGCCTGTGGATCTTTAGCCACCCACTGCCACCACCCTGAGCTGCTGAAGGACACCTACTCCATGAGGGAGCCCTTAGCAGCTTGGGTCTACAGAACTACAAGAAGGGTTGGGGGGCTGGGCAGCACTTCCTGTCAGTGCCGGAGCAGGCCCACTCTACCCTGGTGAGAGGAGGGGAGGAATCTGCCCAAGATGAGGGCAGATTGCTCCTCCCTGTCCTTGTCCCCAGAGGGAGTCTCACAACCCCCAGGAGGCTCCTTTTCCTGAGAGTCCCCTGGTGCACTGGTTTTGAATACGACCCAGGAAATCAGGATGCCCAGTCCAAATTCCAACTTGGCCACTCAGGAGCAGGCTCTGACGGTGCCCTGGCTTCCCCAGCTGTAAAGTGGGGATGCACAGTCCCTGCCCTCAGCAGTGATGAAGCTTAGTGAGCGAACTGAGCACCTGGGATAGTGCTCAGCTTTTAAAACAATGTCTAAAAACAAACAAACAAACAAACAACAAAACAAGGAATAGATTTCTTGCTGAATAATCTGGAGTGTTTTAATCAGCTCAGGAACCCAAGCTAGACTCTTAGACTTCAAGGCGGCACCTTCTTGACCCCTGACTCCAGTCCATTCCATCTAAAACCCCCAGCCTCCCTGTCCCCTCCTCACCTGAATTTTCCTCTGATAGATCCTATTTTCAGGATGATCCCGAAGAATTGATAGAATGTCACATTTTTCTGATATTAGGTTGAAAGATGTTTCACTCTGAAAGACAGGGGAGGTAGAACTGCTGTGATGATTTCAAAAGCACCTAACGGGGTCACCCGGACATTACCTGGTGGATGGCCTCTGAGCTGCTAACCTGGGCACGTGGCCAGCATCCTAGATGCCCACCTGGACTGTCACAGTGCCAGGACAGGGATGGTCGGGATCAGCATGGTGAAGAGGTATCTCTGGTTCTGAGGAAAGTCACTTGTGACCTGCAGACTGACCCATTTTGTAAAACATAAAACCTCCAACCTGTGCCTCCATCCTGCCTGGACATTCGCTCAAACATTCCTGTACATCCAGCCCCTGCCAAGGCCACTGTCACACACACAGGGGAGAGCACCCAGGCCCCTCCACCGGGCCATGTCTAGGGAAAAGCCCAGAATGAGGAGGCCCCCGCTGGCAGCAGGGGGAGGTCGAGAGGTGCCAGAAGGATCTGGAGATCTGGGGTCATGCAGCAGACACGGCCTCCCCGCAAAGCTCACGCTGCAGCCCAGTAAGTCAAGGTCAAGTCTAGTCAAGATGGACTGGCTTCCCAGAGCCAGGTCTCTCCAGGGCTGAGAACTCAGCGGGCAGGGAACGGCCTTTTCCCAGGGCCAGGGAAACCACGGAAGAATCTGCTCTGCTGGCTTCCCAAGGCCTCGGGCCTCCACTCCGCCCCAGATCCACCCTCAGGTCACCATGAAAACACGGCAAGGGGAAGTGTTACTCAGGCCGCTCACACTTCCTGGGTCAAAGGGAGCGCTCCGGCAACCCAGGGAGACCAGTGTCACACAGGGTACCCAGCTGGAAGGCTGTGCACCGTATTTCTGTAATGGAAACCCAGTACCCCACCAGCTGTGCCCCCGACCCTGACACCTAGCTGTGGCTCAGCTTGTCTCTCACTTTGGGCCTCTGATCACATGAACGTGGCCTGTCGGCCTCATGGCTGACTCAGTAACGGGCACACCCCGAAGTGCCTCTGATGTCACAAACCCTGACGCCGCTGGGAGAAGCCTTCCTGGGGTGGTGATGACTAGCCTGCCAGAGCTGCACAGCCAGGGCAACAGTGGGGCCTTGGTGACTCCTAGGGCCGCTCCTGTCCCCACAGGGACAGGCTCCAAACTTCTGAGAACGACCTTCTCTGGCCCCAATTCCTACACCCAGCATCAGACCAGGGAATAGGCGCTGGGACTGCAGGGTTGTCCCCACCTCCATGTCTCCAGTGCCACTTGGCCTCCCTTCGTCAGACTGTCTGAGACCCAGGGCTCATCACGGGGCCTGGCACAGGGAGGGATAAGGAGTCTGTGAGTGAACAAATAAAAGCCACCCTGCCGAGCCAGCCTGGGCTCCCCTGGAACCCGCACGTGTCCCTCTTCTCCCCTCCCCCAGACTTGGGGGTTGGAGCTCCCCAGAGGATCAGGGAGAAGCTGTCACCCCAGAGAGCAAGAGAAAGTCTTCCCAAACAGGGCCTGAGGTGCAAAGGTCTGGGTGGGGGAGAGGAATCCTGAGTTCATTTCTAGAAGTTTCCATTCGATACTCTGCTCCTTTGCAAAGTCAGCCTCAGGCTCCTTGCTCCCTTCTGCCCTGACACTGAGGTGGCACTCAGGCAGTCGCTGCAGGCTGCTGTCCCCTCAGCGGTTACCAATTTCTTCCCCACCCACAGACCCCAGTTTTCTGGCCACATGATGAGAAATGACCGGGTGGGCCATGACCACCCACCTCTCTCCCACTCATGCTCCTAGCCTCCCTGTAGCTAGCTCTGGGCAGCTGTGTGACAAGGGCTGGCCATCCACACCCACACAAATCTGCGGAGGGCTTCTGAGACTGTTTCTGGTTCTGGATAAAGAGAGATGGCATGCTCTATTCCATCCTCCTCCTTCCTACTTCTAATGCAGATGCAATGTCTATTTTACAGCAGCCACCCTACGACCATGAGGTTGAAAGCTAACATATGCCATTTTGTGCACCTACTATGAGCCAAACTCTGGAACAGAGGATACCATATCCCCATTGTGTGACTTAATGACCACAGCCATCTTGTGCAGTGAGTATTGTTGTACCCATGCTGGTGTCATGGTCTGGCGCCCTCTGCTGGGAAGTGATTGAATGCCTTGCTGTGTAACTGAAGCCTGTGGACATTCTGCTATGCCAAGCCACCAGGAAGCCAAGCGCAGAGTTCCGCAGCTCTCTCAGGACAAAGGAGGCTGGGGCATAGGGGAATGCACTGTGCAGGGCAGGCAGGGGCCAGTCCTACTCCTGCCTGTGCCAAGTGCCCATGGGACCCCTGAAGCTCCAGTCCTCAAGCTCTCCAAGTCTCTGGGCCTTGAGTAGCTGCAAGATGACCAGCAGACAACCCTGGCGGGCAGCAGGGGACTCCACCTCACTAACAACTTGGTCACACCTTGCAAAAGGCTTAACATGAGCCGGACACGGTGGCACACGCCTGCAATCCTAGTGACTCAGGAGGCTGAGGTAAGAGGACCCTGAGTTCAAAGCCAGCCTCAGCAAAAGCAAGGCACTAAGCAACTCAGTGAGACCCTGTCTCTAAATGAAATACAGAACAGGGCTGGGGATGTGGCTCAGTGGTCGAGTGCCCCTGAGTTCAATCTCTGGTACCAAAACACAAACAAGCAAACAAACAAACAAAAGGCTTAACATAACAACTTGGGGTTCTTAACATGATGAATTAAAAAGAAGAATGACCGCACTTATCGCTGCTTGTTCCTGGACTGCCCCAGACACACAGGGAACCAACACTCTGGGGAAGGGAGGCCCCAGGAGGCCCCCGACGGCCTGTTACTTCGTGTGTGGGGAGGGAGGAGCAGAGAGGAGCTCGAGGAATCTACCCTAAGTACATTGGGATGGGCGTGTCATGGCGAGAACTGCCACCACATCCCCCCCCACCCCATGGCTCCAGGTGAAGGTGGAAGGGGCGAGGCAGGCATGGGGGAGCCTGTCCAGGTTCCCCTGTGTGAGTCGACCTGGCATTTCTGACAAACTGACGTAAGCTGTTTTAAACAGCCACACCGAGGAAGCCATTGGAAACTCAGCTCAGAGCCCTGTGCACTGCTGAGGCCGGGCCACACCCAGGGCCCTGAACCCGTGGCCAGCGCAGCCTCCGCGAGGCACTTTCCCGAGTTTACGTCCTGCCTCCAGGGCCCCAGCCCCATTCCCACCCTCAGCCCTTTAGGGTCTCTGTGGCACATCTTTCAATAATTATCTTTTTAAGTCACTATGGTAAAAGGTGGGTTGTGAAACGTGCCATTTAACCACGTTCAGGTGCGAAGCTTGGTGGTGCTAAGTGTGCCCACGCTGTTGGGGACCGGCTCCCCATCCATCTCCAGAACGTCATCGTCCTCACCAGAAGCTCCATCCCCACTAAGCCCTGGCTCCCTCTTCCTCCTCTGGCAGCTGACTCTGGACAACCTGTCTTCATGGATCTGATGGCTCTGGGGACCCCGCAGAAACAGAATGTGCTAGAGCTGCCTGTACAGGGGTGTCCTAAATTTACATATGTTATTTTATAGACATCGAGGATCCTTTTTCTGGACTCAGTACTGTTTAAGACCCACCCAGCTGACAAAGGGCTCCAGGCTGCTCCTCCATCCCTGGGTGATGGAGCCTGAGTTGCCTCTAGCGGCCCCTATCGGTCGCAGGTTTACTGGGACAATTTGGGGACCAGTGGGTTTCCACCCAGTACACCTCCAGGACGACCCAAGCCCCCACCCTCCCCACCAGCACAGCTCGAGTCACCTCCCCGTCCTGTGATACTAGAGATTCAAGCTCCAGGGAGAAACTGACACACGCGCCTGAGGTGCCAGCCCG
This sequence comes from Ictidomys tridecemlineatus, assembly GCF_052094955.1. Classification (NCBI taxonomy): domain Eukaryota; kingdom Metazoa; phylum Chordata; class Mammalia; order Rodentia; family Sciuridae; genus Ictidomys; species Ictidomys tridecemlineatus. Next base: position 113,903,281 of record NC_135481.1, on the reverse strand, counting down.
GAAATCGGAAATCGTAAGGATGCTCTGCGTTTGACCTTGGCTGAGGCTAGGTATCTGCTTTTGAAACCCTGGCTGAAAATTTCCAGGATGTTATGGAGAGAGAACAGATGGGTCATGCCCCACGCCCTGCCAGACCTCATCAGGCCACATCAAAGGATTTCAGATCTTTAATTGCTGGTTTGCAAATAGATGCTGATTAATTAAGTCAGGAGGACAGCACCTGGGCTTGGAAACAGTCTTTAGCATCTCCAGCCAGGCCTCTGGCTCACACCTCTGCCCACCCCTCCCCCACATCCCTGTCTGCATGCACCTGAGGGCTACCTGAGGTGCGGCTCCCTGCCTTGCCTGTGCCACTTCCACCATCAAGCCCCCAGCTCCTGGCCAGCCCATCTTCCCCCTGGGCTGCAAGGGACAGGGCTGGCTGGCCTGGGCTGAGTCAGCCTCCTTAACCAGGCCCTGCCTCCAGCAGCCACAGCTGGCCTCACAGCCTGACCTCAAGCCACATCCCAGAAGAGGCTGGAGACTCCAGCCTCACCTGCCAGCAAGACAGGGTTCAGAACTGGGGCACCATCCCCTCTTAGAGGGTCCAGGTCAGTTCTGGAGGTTCTGGCCCTGCCTGCCTGGGGCTGAGGTCTCTGCCATGGGCTGCTCCAGGCACTAGAAGGAAATGCCCCTGGCAAACGTCTCCTTGGGGACATGATTTATGACACAGGTATGCACCGAGTCCTCAAAGCTTTCATTGATGAGGTGACGATCCAGTGTTTGGAAGCCTCAGGTGAAAGGACAACAATCAGCCTGAGTTTCCTGTTGCTGCTACAACAAACAAGGGCAAACCTGGTGACTTAAAACAACACAATTTTCTTCTCTTGCAGTTGGAGGTCAGGAGTCTAAAGTGAGTCTCACTGGGCTGCAGGTAAGACGGGAGGAGAGTGGCTCCTGCCAGGCCCGGAGACTCTGCCGCTCTGCTGCTCCCAGCTCCTGGAAACTGCCTGTCCCAGTTCGCCACTCCTTCTATGCATGGCTCTGGCACCTCCTTCCACGGTCACGTCTACCGACTCCAAGTCCCCTGCCCTCTTTATTCTTGTAAGGACCCTTGTGACATCACTGCACCCCCTGGATGACTTGGTGACATCTCCTTAATTCAATCTCATCTGTGACTTCCTCTCACCATGGCAACATGTCCCTGGGTTCTGAGGGGCAGGACGCAGACGTCACACAACATGCTCCTCCTCTGTGGCTTGGCTAAGAAGTTCTGTTAGGCCTGCAGCTGGGCCGGGCCCAGGTCAGCACTGGCTGGCTCTGCAGAGCCCTGAGCTGGGTGCTGCCCCCTCAAGTGCTGCCTGGGCTCACGAACATCCTCCCAGTGGACTCTCAGAGTCTATCTCCTGCCAGGCCTCACCCGCGGGCTCCAGCCTCAAAGGTCACCAGCCATGGGGGTGTCCGAGCAGCAGCTCTAGTTCACTGGTCCCCAGTAGCTTCCCCCTTGTCACCCACTGGCTTTCCCAGCTCCCTAGCACACACCCCAAGCCCCAGCCTCTTCCACTCTCCCCCCACCCCCAACTGGCTGTGCTCCTGGGTCTGGCCTGAGCCTCTGCTGTCTCCCCACTGAGGCTGCAGCGGTGTGCACTGACCTCCGGCTCACCCGAACGGTCCCCACGGTCCCCAAAGACCTCTAGGTCACCCCAACACGGTCCCCACCGACCTCCGGCTCACCCCGACATGGACCATCCTCCGGCTCACCCTGCCATGGTCCCCACACAGCCAGTGAGAGCTGCTAATGGATGGGGAATCCCCTTCCCCAACACCCTCTGCGGTGGCTAGAATGTCTGTCCCATCCCAGGCTCATGTGGCACTCTAACTGCCACTGTGACAGTACTAAAAGGCAGGGCTCTTGCCCCATGAGTGGACTCATGCCCCCCTTGATCTCTCCAGCCCTTCTGCCCCCGGGACGCCTCCACCATGTCCACACACAGCAGGACCCTGCCTGCTGCCCGCGCCCGAGCAGGACGTCCGGCTTCCAGACACCCACCAAATAAATCTCTGTCGTTACATTCACGTGGGCTGCGACACTCTGTCACAGCAGCACAACCAGACCAAGACGCAAAGTGACACACACCTGAAAATATGGAAGTGGCCTTGGAACTGGAGAAAGGTTGCGGCTGGGACAGTGCATGCGGGGGACCACTTCTGTGATGGTGAGCGCAGTACCAAGGGCCGTTCCTGAGGCTCAGGAGGGGAGAGCCACAGACAAGTCTGGTTCTCCGAGACTTCTTAAGTGGCCATGACCAGGACACCAGTGGACCCCTGGACATGTAGGCCCTGCTCTTGAGGTCTCAGACGGTGCCAAGGAGCAGGGTGGCAAGGCCATCCTCACCATAAAGCGCCAAGGAACCTGCCGCCTGTGTCCACGCCCGAGCGCCCTGTGGAAGGTGGGGCCGTGACCAAGGGGCCTGGAGGAAGGAGCCCCCCGGGCAGCGAGGCCGGGGCTGTGGTGGCAGGCGGTGAGACGTGAGGACAAACAACCCTCGGTGCAGTTTATAACTGAAGAAGTGGAAACCCTGCACCTGGCCAGCAGAGCATGAAATGTCCCCACAGGACAGCAAATGCAGGACCGGCCAAGCCGTCCTTTGTAGATGAGATCAGTGTGGATGGCTGGTAGGACCAGGTGCCATGCTCAGAGACAGTGGGACAAAGAAGACCTGAGGCATTTCAAGACCTTGGAGGCAACTAGGAGCTAGGAGCCAGAGGGACAGCTGGGCGCGGTGTCTGCAGCCCACAGTCCAGTGGAGCCCTCGCCTGGGTGTGGCTGGGTGGCTCCAGTGGCCACAGCTGTGGGCCCTGGCCCTGTCCACATGGGGCTGACCCTGCAGAGCAGAGGACGACGCTGCTGGGTGTGGGACGTACAACACTGGCCACCCCTCCGTTCTCCCTCTTGGAATGGCGTGTCTGTCCCGTGCCTGACTGGGCACTGTGCTGGATGCACATCACCTGTGAGACCCACAGGATCACAGTGGGGACCTGCCCTACCCAGGACTCTGGACTTGAGACTTCTGAGTTGGGACTGGAGTGCATGGATATTTCTGGGGATGCTGGGACAGAATGAATGTATTCTGTGTGTGAGGACATGGGGTGTGGGGGAGGAATGCTGTGGTTTAGATGTCCCCTCCCAAGCCACTATCACGTATGAAGAGGTGGCTTCCTGTCATTAGAATTACCTAGACTATGATATTCTGCTACAGCATCAATGGCTTCCTCACTTAGGAAAGGCCTGAACTGACCATGAACTCCCAGCTCTGGCCACATGTGGCCCTTGCTCACCTTGCTCTCCTTAACCTCCAGCCATGATGGCTTTTTTATTGTTCTCCAATGGGAAACACTCATTTCTACCTCATGGCCTTTGCACATGCTGCTCCTTTGGCCTAGAATGCTCCTCTGCTCTTTACACGTCTAGAGAGACCTTCCCAGAGCACCTGACTGAAGCTCCTCTCCCCACCCCTATTGCCTTATCTTGCTTTATTTTCTCAGGGCATGATCTGACAGGTGGGTTCACTTGTTCAGCTGTGTTCTAGACAGACTGCCAATTCCATGAGGGCAGCACCGTCTAAGCCCAGCAAAGCTACAGGGTACGGCTGCCCAAGGTCTTGGGGGCCCAACTCCTGCCTCAGTGTGTCCAGGAGGCAGGACATGGAGTCGAGCAAGATGATACAGTTTGGATATGAGGTGTCCCCCAGAAGTTCCTGCTAACACTGCCGGAACAGTCAGAGGTACAATGATTATATTCTGAGAGCTAGAACCTCATTGGTCCATCCTGGCTTGAATGGATTATTAGGTGGTAACCACAGGCAGGTGGGCTGTGGCTGGAGGAGGTGGGTCACTGCGGGGGACACCCTGGAAAGGTGCATCTGTCCTGCAGCCCCTTCTCACTCTTTTTCCAGTTGCCAGGAGCGAGCAGCTCTCCTCCCCTGGGCCCTCCCCCATGATGTGCTGCCTCCCCTTGGGCACAGAGCAACGACTGGACCATCTGTGGCTGAGACCTCCGGAACTGTGAGCCCCAAATAAACTTCTCCTCTCTAAGTTGTTCTCGTCAGGTCTTTTGGTCGGGATGATGCCAAAGCTAACTAAAACAGAAGATCACCTTGAACCTTGAGATTTAATATTTTTCACATATTAACCATTGGGACTCCACCTGTCACTGCCGGATCCCCAGCATCCGACTCACTGTGACAACCCAAATGAGTCGATTGTGCCCCCAGAATTGCTATGCTGAAGTCCCAGCTCCCAGACCCCCGAATGCAACCTAACTTGGGAACAGGGTCCTTGAAGCTGTGATGTTAAGATGACGTCACACTGGAGTGGGGTGGGTCCCTCATCCTAGGACTGGTGACCTTGTGAAAAGGGGAAATGTGGACCCAGAAACCCCCGCACAGGAATGTGGAGACGGGGTTCGGCTGCCACAGCCAAGGAACCACCAGGAGCTCAGGGAGGATCCTGGCACAGACGCCTCCCTAGTGTCCTCAGAGGGAGTGTGGCCCTGCACACACTGGATCTGGGACTTCCAGCCTCCGTCCGAACTGAGAGAGGAATCGCCATTGTTCTGCACACCCAGTGTGTGGCGCTGTGTTACAGCAGCCCAGCAAACTAAGGCACACAGCGAACCGGGCCAGCGGGTCGTGGACTGGCCACTGCCACCTGCGTCCACTCACTGCAGAGACCATCCACATCAACCACCTCTTACTTGTCAAAAATGCTGTGGTCCCACTGCGATAGGGAGGCTCCAAGGCACAGCAGGAGGCCCTCCACAGCCGGCCTCGCCCCACAGGTTTCCACTCCCTCCTGGCCTTGCTCCAGTCCCTTGGCCTACAGAGGCTGCGCAGCCCCTCAGCCCCTGCCTGGACCGGACGCTTCCTAAACACTCCTACGCATCCTCCAACGCCCCACTCAAAAGACCTCCGCGGTGAAGCTCTTCCCAACTCTCCCAGAGTGCACTGACCTCTCCCTGTGCCCGCAAAGCCCCCTCTCAGGCCATGTCACTGGCTCAGGACTGCCTGGGTCCAGCCCACCTGGCCTACGGGCAGCGAGCTCCGAGAGGACCAGCTCTTGTCTCTCTCACTCCTGCCTAGCACCCGCCCAGAAATGGCGCACAGAGAGACCTTTGGGCTCACTGTTCACATCCAACATCCCCTCACTTATCAGGAACAAAATGCACCCTGAGGGAGCACGAGACCCCTCGCTATTTGCAGACCCTGCCAGTGGCAGCCCCCGTCCTGCCAAGAGGCTTCATGGCTTCTACCCAGGACCTTGCCTCAGGCTTCGCCCAGTGACTTTGACCTGGAAAGCAAAAAGCAAAGAAGAAGCTATCTTTTCTAAGGACATTCTCTTTTAACCGCCACCCCCACCAGGCTCAAACACTGTAAACCCACCACCTAGCTCAGGGCCCAACATGGGGCCTGGCACAGAGGAGGTGCTCAATAAAATGCCAGGAGAACAAAAGAGAGCAAACCTGCACAGCCTCCAGTACTGTTCCTAAACCTGCCACCACCGCGACTCCCAGGCAAGCGTTCTGTGGGGTTAGCCACTTCATCCACTCCAAGGCACCCTCACCCCCAAGGGTAAGGGTCAGGCCTAACTTCTGGTCCCCTGAGCCAGGAGCAGATGGGAGAGGAGTCTGCACAGCAAAAAGGTCAGAACTTGAGGCCCGGCCCCTACTGCCCTTGTGTACTCTGCTACCCTGTGGTGGCCAGAGGGCATGCCAGCCTCCAGCTGCCAGGTGGCCCCGCCATCGCCTCAGCTCCTGCCACTCCCTGGTGGGTAATGCCAAAACACCTGAGCCACCTTCCAGGACCAGCAGGGAAACTCTTGGGCACCAGGAAGAAGCAGGAAATTGGTGCTTCCAGATGCCCCAGAGGCCCCCAGCCACGCCCAGGATGAGGCCTGCTAGTCTGGGAGAGCGGGGCTCAGGTGCCCTGGCTGCCCACACCCCCTCAGAGCACGCCTGGCCATGAGCAGGTTTTGGCTCCCACCCCAGCCCCGCAGCTTCCTGCAGTGGTGACCCGCTCTCCGCCCATCATGGGAAGGAGGAGGCTGAGCACAAAGGACCTGGCACCTTGTGCACACCTGTTTCCAGGACTCGCTTCTGCAGAAAGGCTGCAGCTGAGTCCAGGGCTGCCCAGGCTTCCCTTCCAGTGCCCAGTGCAGGGATATGCAAAGCTCAGGCCCAAGCCTCTGGCTTCCCAAGGGGTGGAGGCGAGATCCCGACCCAGCCCCCAGCCTCTGCACAGGGCTAAGGTGCTCTGGGTGGCTAAAATGCCCAGTCCCATGGCCACCTGGAAGTTATGCTGATGGGTTACACCAAGAGCACGGGACCAGGAGCCCAGAAGCTTTTCCCAGTGGGAAAGCAGCCCCTCCTGCCTGGCCTGTGTCCCCACATGCTCAAGCCTGGGTCTGGCCTCTCCTGGGGCTCTTCCTGTGCAGACAGGACTCTGCTCAGGGGTTTTTCTAGTCGGCCTTCCCCTAACTCAAGCCTCCCCACTTGAGGCAGCCTCTCCTAATTACAAAGACCTGTTGACATCTGAGCGAAAGTCCAACCACCCACAGGTACAAGCACCTGGACCTGGCCACCCGTGTCAGTCCATTCCGGGGGCAGAGGCAGAGGGGCAGGAGAGGAGTGGGTTTTGATGGCCGAGCCCTTGGTGGGTGGGGCTGTGAGCCTAGGGCGGGAGGGCTACTTAACAAAGAGGGGACAATCATAGCCCTGGAGCCCCCTCCCCATCCCCACTCCACACACCACCCCCTGCTCCTGTCCGGGCGCCTACCTCGCGACTTCATGGGCCACCTGGGGCCGACGTGCCAGCCCGGGGACCTCGGGCCGAGCTGGGGCCCTTCTGCTGGGCATCCCTAGGGAACAGCGGGACGCGTACCGGGGCCCCAGTACCCGTTCCGATTTAGAATTCCCGGGGGTGGGAACGCCGCGGGGACACCGCTGGAGAATGACCCTCGCGCCGACCCCAGTCTCGCGAGTGCACATGCGCCCTGGAGGCGGCGACCCCGCCCCCGCACCCTTTCCCTTTTCCCCCCTGAACACTGACCATAGTGACCGGCGCCGTCGGGCCACGTCCCGCCCCAGCGAGGAGCGATCCGGTGCGGGAGGGTGCCGCGGGAGGCGTTGGTCGGCTCCACCGTTGGGTCGGGCGGCGGGGGCCTCGAGGGCGTGGGGGGCGTGCGGAGAATACACCCGACCGCTCCGCAAAGCAAAGGTTAGACCGCCACTGTGTCCCAGCAAGACACACGCCCCGCGATTGACGTCGGAAGTGAGCAATCAGAAGCCGGGACATAAGGCGTCACAGAAAGTGGGTGGGACTTCACGCGCCTTCAGCCTATGTTTCAGGGCCCATTTGACAGGATGCCTCCCCTTTTTAAAGATACAGAAAGATTTTTAACTAGCCTCAGAGTTAGCCCAACCCAGAGAAGACGAGGTCCTCATTTGTCAAGCCTGAAGGGCTTTTAACTAAAATAGCAAACTGCAGTTCCTGAAATATTAGCTGGCCCTCATTAATTCTTAAACAAGGTCACATAAGTATAGTTTGCTCAAGATCAGACTAGACAAGCACTTAAGAAACATGTGTCCAATAACATCAAGACACCTGCCACCCCTGTCTAGCCACTAATATTTTACCCCCTTCCGGCTCATGAGTCAGTAGGTTGCCATGCACCCAATTGATGTTTGTTGAATGGCTGAATTTTCAGCATGGTTGACGCTGTGGATCTGGAATTGTAGGGGTGTGTAGGAGGAACAGACGATGAACCAGGTGTGGGTGACTCACATTGGCAAGCTCGTTATTATTGGGCCTCAAATGAGGAGCATTTGTCATTCAAAGATTCATTCACTTGACCCCTGGAGGAGCTACTGTGCTTATGGTGGGAGTGGGAGTACTCCGACATGCATACCCCAGGGCACACACCCATTTTATGAGTACAGGTGCCAACTTGGTTCTACTTTGCCATGGTGTGAAAGCAATCACATTCGGTAGAAATGATCCTTGGAGTTTTGAATTTTGATCTTTTCTGGGCTTGGAATATTCATCTGATACTGCTTTAGGATGCTGGGCAGCTCCCGGTCCACCATGATCAGAAGGAAAAATAAGGGAGGCTCTGCCGAGTGCGGGGTGGCTAAATAGGGTGTGTGTGGATGGCGGGTGTGTTGAACACACATCTGGCTTATCATCGTCTTGATTTCAACTGTAACCCCATCATAAGGTGGGGGCATCAGTACTAGTACTTTCAGGAGACTATTCTCCTCCCCACCGTTACCCTGTGCCCCAGGCCCCAGGCTGGGCTTCTGGGCAGACCAACACCTGTCTTCAATGGGGTATCATACAGTGGGTAGGGACCATGGGGTCAATAGAAGCTGAAGGAGCAGCAGCAATAGCAGCTGTTTGCAGGTGGCCAGTGACACAGAGCACTCCCTGTTGGGCAGTGTCCCAAACTCTGAAGACATAGTATCTTACTTGATTTTCTTAGTTAATGGGGGTCGATCCTGTTTTTACTATCCCTATTTTACAGATGAAGACTCTGAAGCACAGAGAGATTAAGTTATTTGCCCAAATCTACACCACATGCAAGCGATTTTCATTTAGTCCCAGGTGTCCGACTGCAGAGCTGGTTCTGAACTCTCTCTACCGGAGCCATATGCATGTTGTGCATGCCTCCATGCACTTATTTGCTTTTTGGAAAGTTTCTGGCTTTGTGTTTTGTTTTGAGATGGGTCTCACTACATTGTCCAGGCTGGCCTTGAACTCCTGGGCTCAAGCCTTCCTCCTGCGTCGGCCCACGTAGCTGGGACCACAGGCTGTTTTTGTTTGTTTGTTTGTTTGTTTGTTTGTTTACAGCCAAGGAAGTGACAGGAGCAGCCCAGAGCTGCAGAGCTGCTGGGTAGGTAAGGCTGGACCCCTGTACTTCTGACCCCTCCTCCATTGCTCAACTCGGGATGTGTGAGGCCTCCCTCCTCCCTCCTTGGAGGAATGACTGAGCCAGGAGTGGCTTCATGGGGTGTGCTTTGGGGTATGGGTGAGACCATGAGTCACCTCAGTTTGCCCACTGAGGCTTCCAGAAGCCCTTGAACAGCTGCATGAATACCTGAGCCCCGGACCCACTCCCCCCGCCCCTGAGTCCCACAGCCCCAGGCTCCTCATGGTGTGTGGAGGGAGCATGGACCGGAGTCCACAAGGAACACTGGGACCCTGGCTCTGAGTTCTGCCCTTCATGCTGTGTGTCCTCAGGCAACTCCCAGGTCCTCTCTGGGCTTCTTGTTTCTTGTTCAAATGAGCAGGTTGGACAATCTGAGTGGTTACAAAAAGTCTAATAGCAGTGAGGACTTCAAACAAAATGCCCTGAATCCCAATGTACGTGAAATGAATCTTTCTTCCGTTGAAGCTCAAATGAACAAAGATCATCGTCATCTCTCCCGACTCTACTCAGGCTCCTTCCTGAGCTTGGTGAAGGCTGATTAGAAGGGAGAAAGGTTGGCCAAGCCTCTAGTCTGCCTTCAGGGTGGCTCAGAGTTAGAATATGAGCAGGCTTTGGGCTGCCCTGGGAGGGTCCATGGGTCCTTCCTGGGGTGAACCATGAACTGACTCCCCTCTCCCAGCACCCCTGCTGCCCAGCGTCCAGGTGCCCAGTGGGGGACAGAGGCTGTGACTTCACCAGGACAGGGGAGAGCGAGGCCTGGGGTGTCTCGTCCTCCAGCAGAGGACCTGGCAGGGCTGGGCCCCCCTGGGCTGGGCTCTGCTGTCCCCGTGCCTGTGACTCATGTCCTAGGCCGGCCATATGCAGGCATCTCCCGGGTCGGACCCCTCACTCCCCGCGTGGCCCCAGCCCACGTTCCTGTTCTCCTCCTGACTTCCCCACTTCTCAGGGAGCTTCGGAGGATGGCGTCCAGTGCCTAGAGCCTTCCCCGTGCCTTCCCACCTCTCAGCACCTGGCCCTCCCCAACGCCCCTCTCACGGGCTCTGCTTCTCAAATCCCACCTTCCTTCACCGTCTGCCTCCTCCTCCAGGAAGCTTTCCCGGACTGGCCAGCGGCCATGAATCCCCCACTCCACCCCGTGGAGATTCTTGTGATTTGGAGGGGACAGCAGACATGGTGATGATGAGGGTGGGCAGTGGCACCAAACGTGTGCCAAGTTGCCTTGGCATCACCGCTTGGATGAGTCACACCTCTGAGCCTTGTTTCCGCGTCTGTAAAGTGGGGTGCCCTGACCCTGACCCTGTACTTGGTATCCAGTCAGTGCCCAATAAATGTGGCTTTGCTTGGTAGAGACCTGGGGCCTGACTCTTGCTCACCCCTGTGACTAAGCCTGAGGGGACAGGGAACGCTGAGGCCTGAGTGCTGCCCTGTGACATTAGAAGGTGTGGATGCACAAGTGGCAGGAGGGCGCTCCCCGAGGCTGTGTCTGCGCCTGAAACGGGGGTCGCCCGCCCTCCCCCAGGTAATGAGGCGGAGCTGCTGCAGGGGAGGCTCAGGCGGCCACCCCACACTGGGGGAGCCAGGGCAGTGCAGGCCCCTCCTGGGCTCTTCACCTGGTGCCATTTCGTGCACTTACTGCTTGCTCTGCCCGGCAGCTGCAGGCTCCTGGTGCTCTGCCTGGGAACCAGGAACCCCCGGGGCAAAGCACTTCGCCCCTGTGGAGTACAGGCCCTGCGTGGTTTGGAGTTTCCATGGCCACAGGTCAGCACTGACACCCCCAGCCATGAGCCTAGGGTCTCGTGTTGGGTCTCCCCTGCTGGGAGATCAGAAAGAAGAGCTGGAGTGGCCCGTCTTGGCCTCCCCCGGCCCAGCCCCAGGGAGCAGGACCATGGGGCCCTGGGCTCAGTGGGTGTCCTAGCTCCCACCCCCAGGGGCAAGTCGGAAAAGATCTTCCCAAGAAGAACCATGGGATCAGAGAATGGGGAGGCTGAGCTAGCTGAAAGGGAGAACTTTCTGGAATAAGGCAGGGTAGAAGGAGTGTGTCAGAAGAGAGGGCCGAACAGGAGACCCCCAGCCACATGTCACCCACTGCATCATCAGAGGAAAGGCTGAGCTGCCTGTACTGTTGGGCCCTGGCCTGCCAGAGACCCTCGTCCTGCCCTTGAGGACACCGGGTGGCTCAACAAGGAGTGTGGCCTTCGGACCCAGGACAGGTCACGCCATGCCTTTGTCTGCACTGAAGGAGCTGCCTAGACGCACAATTGCCATGAGGGGGAGGAGGGAGAGGGAGCCCCCGAGGGAGGGAGCCTGGCTTCTTCCCAGGGAGGTGGCCACGCAGGCCGAGTCCACCAAAGGAGCGAGGCTTCCTGCGCCCCGAGAGCTGCTCTGGCCTTTCAGAAGCGAGGCAAGCGTCCTGGAGGAGAAACAGTTGCCCAGGGCAGTTAGCCCCACCCAGCTGAGGTTCCTCTGCTGCGGAAACAGGGCCCACAGCCCCAGAAGGACAGTGACGGGCCAGGTTCCCAGAGGACTGCCCGGCTGTGGGCCTGGGGGCCTAGGCTCTGAGTTCGGAGAGCAAGGGCTGCTGCTGAGTGCCTCCTGGGCCAGGTGACAGACGCCCCTGGCTTCCTCAGCGGGAGGAGCCTTGGCGTGGTCTCTAGAAAGCTGAGGTCAGTGGCAGGTTTCCGGGGTCCTGTCTTGGCTCCCCTGTGGCGGGGACACCAAGTCCTGTTGCCTTTTGTCCCCAGGGACCCTCCCCACTCTCCTGAGCCCTTGAGTAACACTCCCTTGAGGATGGAATGGACCAAGCCACTCACCTCTAATCAACCGCACACAGCTGCCACCAGAGCAGGGCGCAGCCTGTCTCCTGGGTTGGCCTGCCCCGCTGTCCTGTCCCGGCTGACCGTGCTGTTCCTCAAGAGCAGGCCCCAGGAGGTTCTCCTGCAGGAACCAGCTGAAACCAGCCGGGTGCAAGATGGCTGTCCAGGGCCTCTAACAGACCCCTCCTTATCATCCAATCTCCATGCCCAATGACACCCAGCAGGGCCAGGACCTTTGACCATCACCATGGTAGCGGCCAGGAAGGACCAGACAGGGTGCACCACCAACAGGTGGTGCCTAAACTGCACCCCTTTCCTGAAAACCTGGTCCACCCCTCCTGCGAAGCTCTGCAGCCCGTGTCTGGCTCTGCCTCCCCTGGGGGTGGGGAGGTTGGTCCCCAGCCAGGCTCCTGCTGCCCCCTTCTTTGGCCACGGAATAAAACTTTGCTGTTGGCGCTGGACTTCAGACCTGTTCTTGGCTTCACAAAACCTGCGGGGAAAGGACCCTCCTGTGAGGCCCTCCCTCACAGCGGGGCTGCCTTCTGTTGGCCACACAACCACGGTGACCGAATGTCATTGCCAAGATTAGGTTCCTAAAAGCCTGTGGCCTGGCTTGCTCCGTCCCCTTGCTCTCTCACCTTCTCATGAAGTGAGCAGATCCGGGTGACCCTCTGGAGGCCCTCAACCACTGGCCTGGGAGAACCTCAGCTCCCCACAGCCTCGCCCGTGAGCTTCGGGCCTGGTCTCCTCCAGACAGGGAGACCACAGTTCTGGCCAGCAGCTTGGTAGACACTCATGGAGGACCCTGAGCCAGGGGACCCAGCTAAGCTGTGCCCAGATCCCTGCCTGAGGCACAGTGGCTCTGCTGCACTCTGGGCGAGCCCTCCCACAGTGTGCGATGACACAGGAGCCTCCCTGGCTGCCCGCCTGCTGTGGCCCCCAGGCGTTCATCAGCACCTGTGCACGGCACATGGCTGACCCCGAGTGCTAGCCAAGGTTCCTCTGTACCCCACCAAATGTCCCTCACTTTGGGCTCCTACACATTCCTTAAATTTTCACTTAGATATTAATTTCTTTGCTTAAGACTTTCATTCGTGCATTCGCCATTTACTCTGTGCCTGTGTTCATCTGACACGTTCACGGAGGGATGTTCTGTGCCAGTTTGCCCGCTGGGTGCTGGTGTGTGGTAGGACGGAGCCTTTCTTCCCGAGAACTCCTCCAGGGAGGGGCGAAGAGTGTGGGTGACGCAGTGGGGACTGAGGACGCAGTACTCTAGGGAGGGCGCTTTGGGGAGGGGCTGGGGCCAGGGGAGAGCTCTGCTTGGAGTGCTTCATGGCGGAGGAGGTGAGGCTTGAAGAGAGAACAGGGGAGGACACCAGGGCGGAAGGGGGCTGCTCAGGAGCACACGTGGAAGAGTGACTTGCCCCCCGATACTGCCCCCGGTCCTGCAGCGTGAGCTCAGTAGTGGCGGCAGGCAGCGGGCAGGGACGGGCGGCTGGCATCCCCAGCCCTGCAGGGGAGCTCAGAGAAGCAGAGGCTGCCCCAGCCCTCCACGTGGCCTGCCGTCCCCAGGACCCTCCCTCCCTGGAGGGCGATGCCAGGCTCAGCTCAGCCAAGGAGAGCCACGCCTTCGGGCTCCACCAGGGGCTGCCACTGGGGCACTTGTGAGAAGGTTCGGGCTGCCCCTCCCAGCTCCCAGGAGGTGCCCAGATGCAGGACCTCCCCCACACTGAGCAGCAGGGCCTTCAGGAGCACACGCCTCCCTCGCTCTACCCAGGGACGCCACCCAGACTCCGCTACAGTCCTTCAGCCTGCAGTGGCTGAGAGCCCCCGCTGTGAAAGGAGCCCTGGGGCCTGTCCCACGAGCCCTTGGCCTGGCCGCAGCAGCTCCCGGAGCCTCCTTGTTCTCATGCACACTAGGGATGTTCCTGTTGGAACCTGATGCACTCGAGTGCGTGACACCCACAAAAGGGAGGTAGGAGTCCGATGCCTCTGCTCAGGGGCGGGGGGATGCCGCCGGGAGGCACGGTGGCCTGCCAGCAGCACTCGGGCACCCTATCTGGAAGCTCTCACTGAGGGGGCCATCGGGAACCCCGTTCACCACACCCCTCCACACCCATCCAGCTCCAGCCAGGCACAGAGCCCCCTCCCGCCCCAGTGTCTGCCCCTTCCACGGTGCCCACTCTTGCACTCTGTGGGTTCAGTTCCTCACACGTGACCGTGTCTGTGGAAAGCCCAAGCAGCTGCCCGTGAGGGGTGAGAGCCCCGGGAGGCAGAGGCAGGCCGAGGAACCCACAGGTGCGAGATGTGGAGAAGTTCCCCCGAGCTCCATGGGCCAGGCTGGCACCTGCAGCCTCAGGACACAAACCTCCAAGGGCCCCGCCCTTCCTGACCCAGGGCAGGACGGGACAGGACATGGGGCCCTGTGTGAGGGCAGGGGTGAAGGTTGGAGTGCCTGGCCCCTCCCCAGCTGGCCATGGTAAGGAAGCCTCTTCCAGATGTTTCCTGGAAACAGTCGGCTAGCCTCCTTGCCTGGGGAGCAGAATCAGAGTAGGACACCAAGTTTCAAGGCTAAAGAGCGGTGGGCGGGGGCGACCTACTCAGAGAGCAGGGGCCGGTGGAGGGGGCATGGAGGGGGCACCAGAGGTGATAGATGCACTTTGAGGAAAGAAAATGTGCAGGTTCCAAGAGCCCTGAAGACAGTCGTGTGGGTGAAAGACCTGACAATGAGCCCTGTTCTTGGGGACACCCAGCTTAGGGTCAGTGAGATGCAAGGACAGTTGGTTTCCAACTTTCAAAACAAAATGTATTTTATAAAAGTTAAACATGGGAACTTTGAAAAACATACAAAAGAAAAAGAATTATACAGAAGAAAATAGAAAACCAGAATCCTCTGACATAGAGTTAACTGCTATCACCCGTGGCAGAGTCTTTCCCTACTTCTAAGTTCCCCAGCTTTCTGGGGTACACCATTCCATGAGGTGGACTGGCTCCCCGTGTGAGGGTGACTCTTAGTTTGGAGAGACATGGAATGTGAATGAGTATGTGGGTGTATCAGACAGTTATTGCTGAGTGACAAACAGCCCCAATCTTTCACTGGCTTATACTCATAACCATCTATTTCTCTCTGATGGGCCTCTGGGTTGACTGATGACTGGATTATTCAGGTGAATCCGTGTTACAGGTTGGCTCTGTGTCTGTTCCAGGTGGCCTCATCCTCCTGAAACCAGGGAACATTCTCACCACAGTCAAGCTCACCGGTAGTGAGCTGCCCTGCACAGCCATGTTTTAAACTTCTGCTAGTGTCATAATCCTCTTGCATCTTATTGGCCAAAGCAAGTCACCTGGCCAACTCAAAGTCAAGAGGTGGAAATGCATACTCTGACCACCAGGGGGCGCTGGCTCAAGGATGGGTGTCTGTGACCCCAGGGTGGCAACTTGGGAACAATTATTCAACCTGCCACAATGGGTGAGTCTTGTATTTGCTACTGCCTCATAGGGCCAGGATCCTCTCTCTTAGAAGCAACTCTCTGGTGTACACCTGGCTCTGTGCACCTGCAGATTCAGAGCAACTGCCAATTGAGAATGTTTGAGAGAAACATGCATCTGTCTGGACATGCACAGACTTTTTTTGCTGTCACATTCTCTAAACAATACAATAACTGCGCCCATAGCATTTACGTGGTCATAAGCCATCTAGAGATGATTTAAAGGATACAAGAAGATGTGAGCAGGTTATATGGAAATACTACACCATTTTATATAAAGAACTTGAACATCCTTTGATTTGAGTATCTTTGGGGGTCCTGAAACCAATTCCCTGAGGATACCAACAGTGTTTCTTTCTACTCTTTTTTGTGGGGGTGGGCGGGTACCAGGGATTGAACTCAGGGGCACTCAGCCACTGAGCCACATCCCCAGCCCTATTTTGTATTTTATTTAGAGACAGGGTCTCACTGAGTTGCTTAGGGCCCCGCTTCGCGCAGCCTCCCGAACCGCTGGGATTACAGGCGTGTGCCACTGTGCCCGGCTCCACTCTTTTATACATATATTTTTTACTAAATTTGGCTCATGTTCTTCCTTCCTTTTTCCCACTTATTTTTATGCCCTAGAGAGAGTTTTCCTTAAACAGCTTTGAAAACATGTGATGGCTGCAGAATCAGAAAGTTTTATCATAATTTCCAGGGCTTCCCTCTGGGGTACATCATTGCATTTTCCTGTTTGAGCTGCTCTACACAATGGTGTGATGGACATCTTGGTAGAGAACCGTAGTCACCTCTGTCACGAGCATATCTGTGTCTGCTTGCCCAGCACCTGGTCCTGTCTCCCTCTGACAACAGTGTCCTGATTTCCCTTTGGGGGAGCCCCTTCCCTTTCGCTCAGTCCATGGGGCTCACGTGGCACACACTACTGGCCCCAGGGGAATGGCTGCTGGCCATGGAAGATGTTCCATCTCCCCAAAGCTCAAAAATTGAACCCCAGTTAGAGAGGATAGTTCAGGATTGGACCTGTAGACTAGGCCTGGCCAATGAGTCATTTGTGGAAAGAGGGACAACCCAAGATGACCAATCACTGTGAATCCTGGGACTTGCTCAGGAGCATGTGGAAGGAGACTTTTTCTCCTTCCCCCTGACTCTGCCTTCAGAGCTTGCAGGGCCGAGGCTGCTGGGCGCCAGCGTGTCCATGCTGAGCCTGAGGATGAAGCCGGACGTCAGAGAGGACTCCGTTGACAGATGATCCCGGATGAAGCTGTGCTTCAAGCTAGACTCTGGTCTTTTACTCTGACAGCTCCACACGTCATCTTTTATCCTAAGCCAAGTTGAATTGGTCTCTCATTGGTTCTTGAGCTAGAATTACAGAGCCAAGGGGCATGAACCCTCTGGACCTCTTATCAAATGACTTTCCAGAGAGTTTATGCAAACAGGACTCGAGTATCAGAGAGCCTATTTTACAAGCATTTGAATATCAGCTTGATTTTTTTTTTGATGGGCAAAAACTATATGGTTGAAACCTTTTTTCATGTTGGGAGAACATTTTTATTTACTTTGTGATTTGCCTATGAAAGATTGGCAATGGTTTGGCCTTCATCTGTAAGAGCTCTGTAAATGCCAAACATTTCCCCAGCTCATTCTTTTCAGGTATTTGGATATTTTGATGCCGTTCCGGTCTTCATGAGATCCGGCTGTCTTGGGTCTCTCATGATGATCTCATGTTTCCAAGTCCTTCCCGACAATGACCACAAAATATGGACCAGAATTTCTCTTTCATGTTGAAGTACCCAGTATTCCTCACTCTGGGATCTGGGAGCTGTCGGCACCGGAATCACAGGGAGCTTCCTAAAATTCCTGACTTCTGGGCCCCGACACAGATGTAGAATTCAGCCCTGGGCACCTCCATTTTCGGCAAGTGTCACCCGTGGTTTTAATGAACATTAAAGATGTTCGACCACCACCCAGAGGGACTGGAGTAGACTCCCGTGTACGGGATGGGAAAAGGACCCAGGTGGACCCTCCCCCCCCCCAGAGCCGGTTTCCTGGGCCCAGCTTTGACGTCACCCCCTCCTCCGTGGAGGGGAAGGTCCCCAGGCTCCAAGTTGCTCAAAGCTGGAATGTGTCGGCAGGTCTGGTCCTCAGAAATTGTCCTCTCCCCAGGCCTGGTGTGTCCTGGGGTCCCAGGGCCCAGCTGTGGGGTCAGGTGGGATGGACTTCCTAAGGGACATCACACTGCTTTTCCCTCCCCCTTCCTGGGGGGGGCTTTAAAGGGGCGGGGGCAGGGCCCCCTGGACAGTGTGGCAACCCAGAAGGGCCAGCCCCAGCATTCTGGCACAGGCCGGTGAATCCCGCCCGTCAAAGGGCGACTCCCTGGCTCCAGGCTGTTCAAGCCGGTCTTCAGGACGCAGGACGCAGCAGGACGCAGGCGCGGGACCTAGGGACTCCGTCAGAAGCCAGCCACCTCCAACCCTCACCCTGGTCAGTAGCCCTAGAGGGACCAGAATAATGGAGAGACCAAACTCCCCAACTTCAAAGCAGCTGCCAGTTCCCCCCCCCAGGGTGCGCTGACTTCTGCCAAGACCCGGTCACACCCAGGCTGCCCTCTTTCCCCTTTCCCCAGGGCCACGGAATTCCCTCTTCCCGACCACTCAGGGGACAGATTCAAGTGCACCTCCTGTCTCCCGTCAACCTTGAATAAAGTGCCTTCGGCAGGGACCCGGGGCCAGAGAGCTGGCTTCTAGGCAGGTAGGACATGGAGCCCTGGGTCGAGTCCCCTGCAGCCCCAGACGGCAGCCCCACTAGGTGCCCTGCGCCACCTGTCAATTCCATGGCCCAGGAGAGGCAGGGGCTCCTCAGAGAACCAGCTGAGGGCACAGACGGATATCCTGGCCACCACAACCCAGGACATGTCCTGTCATCCCTCGGCAGTGTGACAAAACGTGGGAACCAGACCAGCCGTCCACAGAGCCCCGCAGGCACAGCCACAGAGCCAGAGATGGGCCTGGGGGACGCTGTTCTCCAGACCCTCCCAGGAGGCCAGACCAGCAGGCAGTTGTCCCCCAAACCCAGGTGCAGCCCCAGGATGCAGGTGGAAACCAAAGCCCAGGCAGGGGTATCGGTGGCCCTGCTGGGGCAGATCCTGGGGCAGGTCTAGAGCAGAGGTTCTCAAGCTGGGCTCTGGGGACCTGCAGCAGGGACATCACTGCAGGACTTGCGAGGGATGTGCACTGCAAGTCTGGCCTCGGCCCAGCTGTCCACACCGGAAGCTTAGTGGGACCCACCCCTTAGGTCTCTTTGGAAAGAGCAGGGGAGAAAGGGACCCAGGAGCTCTGACCATGTCCCCACATGGAAGCGCCTCACCACAGACCTTTTTTTCTCAAAAGTTTTTATTTTGAGAGAGGGTCTCCCTAAGTTGCTGGGGCTGGCCTCTAACTTGCAATCCTCCTGCCTCAGCCTCCCAAGTCACTGGGGTGACAGGCACAGCCACTGCACCCGGCCTTGGTTCTCTTTTCAAATTACTTTCAAGTCCTGCCCGGGCTCCGCCTTCTACACGCTGCTCAGCCTCCTAATGAATTCAGGGCCAAGACCTGCTCACGGTTCCCCACCGGCGCCTCCCTCGGGACCTGGAAGAACGTGGACCCAGCTCCACTGACCAAGCGCCAGCACCTGTTCTAAGCTCTCTGGTTTACAGGTCATCTGCCCTTACCCTGAACCTTCAGCTGAATAAACGACGTAGGAGCAATAAATTGGCTCGACCTCCTTGGCATGGCCCCAGAGGTCATTCAGGGCCCTGGCGACAGCAGGAGGAAGCCAAGCCAGTGTCCACTTAGATGGACCTTCTCCAAGCTTGACCTGAGAACGTGGGTCGGCAGGGGGCCAGGTCGGGGACTCCCTGAGGCTTTTACAGGCCAGAGAGGGGCTGGCCCTGCCAGGTGCCCCCAGAGCAGCCTCCACCCTGACCCTCAGGGAGGGCCCCCTGCAGACTCAGCACCCGTCAGGGATCCTGTCGCCTCCTGCGTGTCCCATGGCCAGTGGCACTTTCCAGATTTGTTGGGACTCAGAGCTGGCAATAGCAAGCGGCCTCAGGAGCTGGGTCTCAGGAGCCACCTCATGGTGCAGGTCTGGAGCCAGGTCCTCTAGTGACAGTGAGAAACGCAGCCTGGGCTCCTGGGTGTGCGGCTGCCACCCGAGACCCCTGCTTAGCTGCCACCACCCTCTTCCTCCTCTCTGCTAGATCCAGGCAGGCCCCGACTCCATCCCTGCCACCCTCCCCCAGCTGGCCCCAGGACCCTGCCCACCCCTCTGCCCCCCACTCTCCCCTGCCCCCGTGGGCTGGCGGTGGTGAGAAAAGAGGCGAGGCGGGTACAGGACTGGTCCTGATGCTGTGGGCCCTGGGTGAGGGCCAGAGCACTCGGAGGCCTGGGCACTGAGAACGGGGGTCCAGGGGATGCTGGGGGGCGGATCCTGCTTCTTTGGAAAGCTCCCGAAGGGCTTGGGGAAGCTCCTGGGCTCCTGGTCCTTGGCACTGTCCGCTGCCCAGCACTCCCTGGGTTCTGTGAGCTGTGAGTTCGTCCTCACCATCTCCATTTTGTCCAACATGAATTCCTGCAAAGGGACATCAGTCTCTCACCCAACAGGGCTCTGGCCCCTGGACACCACTTCCCAGGGACCAGAACACTGTCCTGTCCGAGGCTGGCTGGCCTCTCCCACAACTCTCAAAAGGACGGGGTGCAGTGCCTCTGGGAAAATGAGCAATCCGAGGCTTAGAGAGGTCGTGTGAGATGACTTCCTGAATACAGCCACCTGCCCCTTCTCGTTGCTCCCTCTAGGCTCCCACTAGACCGTGCCCTCTCCCTCTCTGAAGGACCAGGTGAGTCTTTGTCTCTCCCCACCTCCAAGCCTGTCAATGCTGAGCGCGTCTGGGTGACTTCATTAGTGTTGGTTGAGGACTGACAGATTGCCCCCGAGGCCTGATGGGTGATTGTTATGGGGGGGCCCTGGGGACCCCCTGACAGTACCTTGTCATTTCTTCTGTTTTCTTGGGGAGAAAATTGAGTGAATACGCTGTGGCTACTTAGTGCCCTTACTTGGCAAGTGACAGAGTCACAACCTGGGGCTGCCAGACAGACAGACCAGCTGGATGTGTCCCAAGTCGAGTCTCATGGCAGCCTTGAATTGGCCTGAAAGACTCCTGTGACAAGTCCCTCTCGAGGGGACTCTTGCTGGCTGCTGCTGACAGGGGACCCCAGAGAAGAGCTCTGCCCATAAGTGCCCCGAGCTAGGAATCCTGGGACGGGGCGTCTCCCTGAGCCGGCCTCCAATGCAAGTCTGGATGCAGGATGGAGCCAGAGCAGAAGAGGACGGACAGGAGGGGGAGGGTCCCCATGTGCCACTGAGCCTTGATGTCCATCCCCACCCTGGGCACCAGACTTGCCCTGGGGACTGAGGCACTGGGGTCCGGCCGAGCCCAACTCCAGCACTTACCCGAGGGCTGGCGTCCCTCGGGGTGGAGTCTTGCCTAGTGTGTGCCAGGCCCTGGGTGACCCCCGGCATACCCCCCCGCCCCCAATCACTACAAAGCCACAGCATCAGGACAAGTGGTGCTGACGAAAGAAGAGACATTAGGCCAGGTCAGTGACACATGTCTGTGGTCCCAGGGGCTCTGGAGGCGGAGGCAGGAGGATCGCGATTTCAAAGCCAGCCTCAGCAACTGTGAGGCTCTAAGCAAGTCAGTGAGACCCTGTCTCTAAATAAAACAAAATAGGGCTGGGGTGAGGCTCCGTGGTCCAGTGGCCCTGAGTTCAATCCATGATACCCCCCTCCCCCAGAAAAGAGGAGAGACACGTAAATCCATGGACCAGAGCTGAGTGTCCAGAGGCAGACTTCCCGTTCACAGTCGGCTGAGGTCTGAGGAGTTACAAGACGATTCAACGGGGGAAAGAATTGTTTTTTTAAAAAAAAGAAAAAATGGCATCAGGACAAGTGGCCAGCTTCCTGCAGGAGGATGGAGTTGGAGCCCCGGCCCACACGGGTCAAAACCAGGAGAGCAACACGGCCACATACCAGAAATAGGTGTGAATCTCGCGGCCTTGGCCGAGGACTGGTTTCTTAGACACGACCCACAGAGCACCAGCAAACAAACAACCATCAACATTTAAAAAATCTGTGCTTCCAAGAACACCATTAGAAAGGTAAAAGACCCTCCCAGGAGAGGAGAGGTTTTCAAATCCCTTGTTTGCTAAAGGACCTGCATCCAGGGTACGTAAGGGATTCTTACAACCCAGCTACAAAAAGATGAATAGCTACATTTTTTAACAGGCAAAGAATTTGAATAAATATTTCTCCAAAGAACAAGAGACTCTCGGCCGATAAGCACATAAAAAAAAAAAAATGCCCGACGTCATCAGGAAAATGCAAACAGAAACCAAGGCACCAAGGTGAGATTCCACTTGCTCCACACCCACCAGGACGGCTCAGTGACACAGCCAGTGCCTAGGTTGGCAGAGGGGTGGAGACGTCGGGACCCCCGGGCATCCATCCTGAGTTGTTCAAGCACTTTGGCAGTTCCTCAAAATGGGAAATAGAGCTATGATGGCAATGCCATTCCTGGGCATGTACCCAGGTGCCCGAGAGCACTGAAAACATGTCCGAATAAAAACCTGTCTGCTGATGTTCAGAGCAGCACGTTCACCAGCCCAAAGTGGGAACAGCCCAAACATCCATCAAGTAATGAATGGAGAAGAACAGATGTGCCTTATCCACACAGTGGAGTACTACCCAGCCATAAACAATGACGAAGGAGTCGATGCGGGCTACAATGTGGCTGAACCTCAAGAACACGGGGCTGAAGGAAAGCAGCCAGATGTCAAGTGCATCTTCTGGGGAGACAAACGTGTTCTGGAGCTCGCCCCTGTGAGGGCGTGTGATTCTGAGTGTGCTGCAGACACTGAAGCATCTACTTCATTTGGTCCCTGCAGGAGCAACCACGAGAGGGTCCAGAATGAACTTGGCTGAACTTGGCTCAGCATTGAGGTTTCAACTGAAGATCCAGCGCAGAAGGCCCCTCAGTCCCTAGAACACCTCCTTCTGGTGCACTCGTGTGTGTAATTGTGTGACCCTCCCTGGGTCTGCGCGTGTGCGAGTGTTCAGGTGTGTCTGTGTGTTTCACGAGTATTGTTGGTGTGCAAAGAGCAACATCCATGTCTGCATTGTGTGTAGCTGTGTGTGTGTGTGTGTGTGTGTGTGTGTGTGTGTGTGTGTGTGGTGACGTCCAGGGGCTGCACGTAAGATCAGGCCCGACAGGAGTTCCCCTGTGCACCACCCTGACCCCGTCACCTGATGGGGCTCAAGTTCATTGACAGACTCGGGGGCCTTGGGTCCTAAGCACGGGACCACGTAGCCGTGAGGGAGGGCTGGTGGGGGCCGTGGGTGAAGGCCCAGGACGGGCTCAGCTGGAGGCCTGCAGGGGGTGGGGGCAGTGGCCAGCCCCTGGCCTCACCTTAATCCAGTCGAGCTTGGAGAAGAGGCCCAGGCTCTCGGGCACTCTGTGGGCCGCGCGGCTGCACTGCCGGGCCATGTTGTCCACGGTCAGCTGCAGGTAGTCCAGCAGCTCGCCCTGCAGGAGGACGGACCGAGGCTCAGCCCCGCCAGCTGCCCGCCCCTGCCCCAGCTCATGCAGGCCAGGGTGTCCGGAGCCTGGAGCCCCCTCCGCCTGCCGTATTCTGCTCCCGGGGCTTGGAAGAGCCTCTCCCCCCAGAGCCCAGGTCCTCCTCTCAGGAGACATCTGCGCGTCTCCCCAGGGGCAGGGGCCGTGAGTGGGCCTAGAGGAACCCCAACCTCCAGCACACGGTCAGGTGCCGCCGCCAGGACTCCACGACTGTCCGGTCCAGCTGCCGCCACAGCCAGCCCGCAGGTCCTGCCGACCCAGGTCCCACGGGCACAGTCCACGGGGCCAAGAAGTCCCGCACTCACTCAGTGACCGCGTCCCGCCAGGGGAGGGAGCCCGGCACAGCGCTCAGCCCGGAGCCTGGGCCCCAGCTGACCTCTCAGCAGTCCCTGAGGCTGGGGGGTGCAGGCTGTTGGCTCTGGCTACGGTGAGGACCCGGGGCTCTGGGGGAGCTAGCCACGTCCCTGAGGCCAGCCATGGCGGAGCAGAGCTGGACACCCTGGCGCCTGGTCAGGACTTTGGCCCTGCGCTCAGCACAGCCAGACCATGGCCAGAGAGACACCAGGTGACCTACGACGTTGCACAGTAACTCACTTAAAATGCCATGATTGGCCAAAAAAATCACATAAGGTTTGACTACGGCCTGGCACAAACCCAGGCCCTGGGACAGGCCAGCGGGCCCAGCCCTGCTTCTCCACAGCTCGGTCCTTAACTGTCTGTCTCCCCGTCTTAGCTGAGGAGAGACAGGTGGGTTGTGTGTGTGTGTGTGTGTGTGTGTGTGTGTGTGTGTGTGCAAGTCTCTGGGTGTCTTTTTGTGTGTCTGCACTTGTCTCTGCATGTCTCTGTGTGCGTCTGTCTGTGTGCCGGTGTGTATGTCCATGTTTCTCGGTGTCTCTGTGTCTGTGTCTGTCTGTCTGTCTGTGCTGGGAATGGTTGGTTGAGGAGGCAGCAGTCCCAACCCCGGCCAGCACACAGGACTCACATTGTGTTTCCGGATGTGTGGATGTGTGTCCACGCCCACGTCTTTCTGGTAGCTGATGCTGTGTTTCAGCCTCTGCCACTGCGTGCTGTGACACTTCTTCTGCAGCTGACACAGCTGGATCTTGAGGCTCTGAGGTGAGAGGCCTGGGTCATCGTGGGGCAGCAGACTCTTGAGGGCATCTGCCTGGGCCACCCTGAGAAGCTCCCTGCCCACGGTGGTCTGAGTGACCAGGGCTGCTCAAGGCCCGGGAGACGCGGGAAGGGCCTGCCCAGGCCTGGTGTCCCTCACCCGAGCCAGAGCCAGCAGGCTGCGTGCCCCGGCCTTGACCGACTGGGCGGCACCGGGACCCAGCTTGGCCCCGGCCCTGGCCCAGCCGGACTCTGGGCTGCGAAGAGGGAGACGCGGGGCAGACACAGCCTCACTTCTCTGGCCTTTCCTTTTCTTGCTTCAAAAATGAGAACAGCACGGCTGCGACTGAAGGCAAAACTTAAGCCCCTTCCCCAAACATGAGTGGTTAGATGAGGGCTGTTTCCATGCAGTGTTCTGAGCTATTAGAGGTAACAGGGAAGGGACCCCAGGGGACAGGATTCCACCTCGTGGGTGAGGACAGCATCAGCCGACCCTTGCTTGATCTCCTCTTAAACCAGGAATCACATCCCTGCATGCAGGTGCTGGAGGGAGGTTTAAATGAGATAAAGCTCATTTAGGTGCTTCTCCCAGTGTCCGGCACCTGCGTGGATCCCGCCCTCAAAGGAAAAGAAACTACTAAGTGGTGTGGTTTTGCAGCACTGCCACTAGGGGGCAGAGACGCTCCAAACATCCCACAGTGGCCCTCTGGGACAAACCAAGCAACTGGTCACACTTCCTCACGTGGCAGTATAGGCTCCATGATGCCCTGCCTTTGCTGGGTGGCTCCCCCGCGGACGTGTGCCCCCCTCCAGCAAGAGCACTTCATGTGACACAGTTTGTGTTTGGTGTCTCACGAGAGGGTGTGTCCGCCCCATTTGACAGACAGGGAGACTGAGGCTCAGACAGGACACCCATCCTGCAGCTGGCCAGGGGTGGCCTGGGATTGGAAGCCCCGTCTGCCCGACTCCAGAGCTCTTGGATTTCCTACCCCACGGAAGGCCCTTGAAGCACAGGCAGAGTGACAGGTGGGGAGGAGACCCGAGGTCCCCTGGGGTGGACAGGAAATGGGTCCCCAGCCGCTCTGGCCGGGGTGACCGGCTCCAGGTAGCACTTACCGGCACCAGAGTCCTGTGGCCCTCCTCCAGGAACTCCAGGCTCTGGAGGAGGGCCTGGTTCATCTGGGAGAAGGTGTCCAGGCACTTCCGGGCCTCCTGGCTGGCCGTGAGGAGCCGCCCGTAGTGCCGCACCATGGCCTCCAGCAGGGCCGACTCCGGCTCCTCCCGAAGGCTGCTGTCTGTGGGGACAGGGAGGGTGGCAGGGGCGGGCGCTGACCAGGTGGGTGGGGTGTCTGCGGCTAAGCCCCGAATTGAGCAGCCCCACACCCGCCCTTGGCCTGGCACCCAAGGCCCTGCCCCACCCACCCCCCCAGCAGCCCTGCCAGCTCCTGCATGGAACCCACCAGCCCCAAACCTGCCACTGTGCCCCGGGGCTGCAGCCCCATGCCTGCTCTTTGCCGAGTTCATCTGAGCCCCGAAAGAGGTGGCCTCCTCTGTGAAGCCTTTTCTGACCCTCAGGCGGGGTCAGGGCTCCCACGGCCCTGGCCAGTACCTTTAATATGGCCCTGAGCACAGCGGCTGTGAAGACAGATGGATCAGAGGCTGCACCTAGCCCACCACTTCCTGACTGTGTGATCTTGGGCAAGTTCCTTACCCTCTCTGAACCTGGGTAGCACAGTAGCCCAAGGCTGGGAAAGAGCTGTCATAAAGATTTGCTAAAGAGCTTAGCACAGAGTAAATACTTAATCAATGTTGATCATTATTTTTTATTTTTGATAATAATATTAAAATAAAAAATAACTAAAGTTTTTGTCTCTCTTTTCTAAAGAACTTCCAGCACTTATAACAGTGGACCCTGGAACAAATCATGATAAGACAAAATAATGCCATATCCCCTTCAAGCACCCACTCTTAGTCCACGATAGCAAAACCAAAAAGCCACAGACAAAATACCGCTGTCCTTCGGTATCCCAGGGGCTCTGGTTCTAGGACCCCCGTGGACACCAAAACCTGAGGCTGCTCAAGTCCCTTATGTGAGATGACGAGCCAGCAGGTCACGCGTGGCCTTGAAACCTGAGTAACGCCTGAGCCACGTGAGGGTCCGTGAGCTGTGGCCTGTGGCTCAGGAGCAGGGCAAGGCGGGCGTTGGTCTGCACCTGGGGTTGGCCAGGTCTGCGGATGCGCAGAGGCCCGCGGTGGTGGTCCACGTGGCTCACGTGGCTGAGCGGGGAACGCGGCCCCGGGGCTCCTTGCGTGGCGGAATGAGTCTATTTGGTCACCGTCCCTAGAGCTGTTTCCATTAGCCTGAGAGCCAGGGGCGAGCCGGGGCCCCGGGTGGGGACCAGGAGGGGGACTCGGCCCTTCTCAGCCACGGTGGTGGCCTTTCCGGGTCAGCCCTGGAGGCCCCAGGAGGCGCGTACCTTTGGGGATTTTCTCGAGGACCTTCATCAGGTAGTCCTCAAACACCTTGTGCCTCTGCACGGCTCTCTTCAGCTTCCTCTGCCTGTGGGGCCAGAGGCAAGGACGTGGCGTGGGACCCCGGCCCTGCATGGCCCCTTGCCAGGCCACCTCTGTGGGTTCCTGCTGGGCCCTGTGCTGAGCTGGCCACTTCCTGCCACGGCCACGGCCTCTCATCCCGTCTTACTGCTGAGCAAACTGGGTCCCAGACAGGCGTGGGGTGCGGGGTGGGGGTGGTCTACAGACCCCTCCTGGAGCGGGGAGGTGGTGGCCCGTCCAGGAGGCAGACCCCGCCCTGGCCAGGTGCGCCACCACCCTGGGCCTGGGTTCTCCATGGGCAATGGTGGAGAGCAGCCCCACAGCAGGCCAGGACCACGTCGGGGGAGGTGGCCCCCGTCCACTCCTGAGCTGACTCTTGGAGGAACTCTAAGCAAGCAGCGTCCAGTCGGTGGCCTACCTGGGCCCCGTCAAGGTCAGCGCTGCAGGGCAGAGGGCAGGGCAGGGCCAGCCCCAGTCTGCCTCTGCAAACAGGGGCTGTAGTGGCTTCTCAGAGTGACCCCCAGGGACCCAGCAAGCCCCTCTCCCTCTCTGGGGTATGCAGGGGGAGCCGTCTGGCTCAGTACCTCGTGCCCCGCGCCCGCGCCCTCGCCCTTCCTGGGGCCCGTCCCTCGCCCTCTACTCGGGCTGTAGAGCAGCCTCCACTTAAGGCCCAAGTGAGGGCGGGGACCAGGGTCTCCACTCAGGACCCGCTCACCCTCGCAGATGGACTTCCTGGGGGTCAAGGTGCACTGGGATGGCCGCCTGCAGCCCCTCCTTCATGAGGAGGTCACTCAGCCCCGGGGGCAGGGACTGGCCAGGATCTGAGGTCATCAAGGGGTGGTGGCCACGCCTTTCACCTCTCCTGCCACAGCTGGGTTGATTTCAAGGCTTTGCTGCCCGCCCCTGTCCCTTCCCTGGCCTGGCCTCTATGGGGCAGTTCTGCACGTCCTGGCCACTGGGCTCACTGTGGGTGGCACTGGGGCTGGGGCCAAGGCAGGGGCCAAGGCAAGGCACAGCAGGCCCTGGGACAACACGTACTTGGCCTGCAGCTGGCAGAGCTCCTGCAGCAGCACCTGCAGGTCCCCGTCCTTGTCACCAGGATCGCTTGGGTCAGCTCCTTGGGCTGTGTCCATGGCACCAGAATTGCCCCTCAGCACCCCAGGCCACGCGGGATGGAGGAGGGGTCGAGGGTCAGAACGGTCACAGCAGCGGCTTCCTCCTCATGCTCCTGACAGTCCTCTGCAGCCGGTTAGCAATCCCGCTACACAGGGATGGAAGCGAGGCTCAGAGAGGGCTGGGACCCACTCAAGGTCACACAGCAGAACTGGGTTTGGACTCTGGGCTTATTGAATCTGAAGTCCAGGGCCTTTGGAATATAGGACTGAGAGTGCCGCTCTGCAGTGGCATTATCACCCCAGCCACCTCACAACTGGTAGGGCCCCATCACCCCCAGATCTTCCAAGAGGGGCTGACTTCCAGCAGCATCTGGGAAAGAGGTTGGGTTGGGAGCAGGGCTGGCTCAGAGGGCCCTCATGACAGCTCCGTGCCCACCGCCCGCCCACCCACTGGGCACCACTCATGCGTGCCTGCTGGAGAGCTGGGCTGGGGCTGAGATGGACACCTCCAACGAGCTGCAGGCCCAAGGGCAGCTAGCAGGGACTCCGCACGGCAGCGCCAAGGGTTCCCAGGGAGCAGAGAGCAGGGGCAGGGCTGGGCAGCCTGTCCACCACCTGCACTGGACACGGCTTCCTGAGCAGCAGGAGGAGCGGGGCCCAGCTGACTCTCGCGCTCTCCCAGCACAGAGCCACAGCCAGCTGTGACATCACAATGCTGGCTCTGTCCTTGGGACAGACCTGTGTGTGCAGAACCAGAGTCACCATGTCCTGTGGCCCCTATCCCCCGCCCTGCCCTCCTGGTTCAGTTCCATGGAGAAGGGGACAAGAGGCATCGGCCACCCCATGGGACTCATGGGCCTCTGCTTCTAGGCTGGTCACCTGGAGTCAAGGCGGAGGTCCTGATGACCTTGTGTCTGCCCAAATCCCTCCGTCCCCTTCTGCCTGACTTTGGTGACTGACACCTGGGCACGTCCCCAGCACCCCTGCAGGCTTAGCTCCCCAGGACCTGGGGCCAAGCCTGGCCCAGTGCGGGCAGCAGGCAGAAGGACTCAGGCCTTGGACCCTCCCCTGCCCATGGGTCAGCCTTTATCCGTGCCGCTTTGGGCCAGGGTCACTGGGGGCGCTGGGCCTGGTGCCCCTTCTGACATCCTGCCCTGCACCTGCCCTGCTGGCTGGCCAGGCTGACCTGAGCCGGCTCTGTGGGGGCCACTGCTCAGGAGGGAAGTGGGGAGCTCAGGGAGGACAGAGGGGATGCAGGGCCTTGGGGAGGGGCAGAGTGGGGCAGGGCTGCAGGAGGGGGCGGGGGAGCGGGTCTGTGGCTGGAGCCGAGCAGGGGTTGGCACCGGGGTGGGGGCTTGGCTGGTTTCTGGATGACCACAGTTAATGGGGGACAGAGGGGACCACTCACTGGGATTCTGGGCTGCTCCCCACCCCAGTCTCCTCACTCCCCTCAACCCTCCTGTCAGTGGGGAATGGACCCCGCCCCTGCCAGGCTGTGCCCATGAGCAGGCCCTAAGGGAGCCCCCTGCCCCCGTCCTAGAAACCAGGGCGTGTGGAGCCCACTGAGCCCGGCAGCGGAGGTCCCAGGCTCTGGTCTTGGGTCAGACGAGGGAGGGGCAGGTCCCTGTGAGGGGAACCGGGGTAGAGGGCAGAGGCCCCAGGGCTGCGCTGAGGAGCGCTGGGGCGCAGCTGAGAGCAGGGAGCCGGAGCCAGCCATGACTCTCCAGGACAAGGAGAAGCCGGTGGGAGGCGTCTGCCAGCAGGGACCGCAGGGCAGAGGCTCAGGGGCACAGAAGGGCCTGCGAGGCCACCAGGCCACAGGCAGGGGACTTGGGCTGAGGCTGGAGGAGCTTCTGGCAGGCAGCAGTGTGACAGGTCACTGTCACAGAGAAGAAACAGATGGCAGGAGGGAGGGAGGTGGGGAGGATGGCGTCCTCTCCGGTCTCAGGAACCCAGAGAGCGCAGCCCATTGGCTGAGCCTGGGCCATGGCCCCGCCCCGGGCTTGACTGACAGCCCCACCCTGGGGCCCGCACCTGGCTGCTGCTCTGGGAATCCCGGCTGCTCAGGGGACCAAGGGTTAGGGTTAGGGGACCAGGGAAGCCCCCAGCGGGCAGCTCTCAGAGGGAGGGTCCTGGTCACACTGTGCGCTTGAGCATGCTCCCCGACTCAGAGGGCAGGAGTGGAGGGGACCAGCAGCGGGGGTGGCGTCTGGGCAGCAGGTTCCACGCACTTTTTGTGGGGGGTTAATTTAGTCCTCAGGACCCACCCACAAGGTCGAAGATGATATTTCAAATGGGGAAACTGAGACGCAGAGAGGTTGGATAACTTGCCCAAGGTCTCACTGTTGTGAAATAGCCGAGTCGTCCTTCCAGGAGTTGAGATCCAGACCATGCGGGAAGTTGAGTTGCGAGGACTTGGAGAGGGATCAACAGGGTCCTATCAGCCAGGATGTAGAGCTGGGAGGCTGTTCTTGAGGGACTCCATCAGCATCTCTGACCCTCCTGTGGCCTGAAGCAGGTGCTGGGGCAGCTTACCTGCAGCATTCCTTCCCAAACCCCAGAACCTCGCTCGCTGCCCAGAAGCTGAGGTCCCTAACCCACGTGGCCCCCGAAAGCCATAGGCACGAGGCTGGGGCGTTGGCAGAACCATTGCTTCCCAGTGAGGGCTTATCTTGGCCTGAAGAGTCCCATGAAGTGCCCAGAGAACACACAGATGAGGCTGGGAGGGGCCGTTTCTCCTGGTCAGCCCTGGCAGGTGCCGGTCATCATCAGGGGTGGCCCTATTATAGTCAGCACCTGGCTCTTCTCCTGGAGCGCGTCTGGGTTAGGACCTGGTAGCAGGGCTGCCACATCGCCTGGGGGACCCGGTGCACAGTGAAAACGCGAGGCTGTCATTAAGGATCAGTAAGAATTGCAAGACGGGATAGCAGAGGAGAAAATGGAACGTGGCTCTTCTGCACACAGACCCACGCGAGCACACACGGGGCCCAGGAAGTCCAGGCCTGGGTATCCCACTCTGCCCTGCTCCTCCCAGGCCCTCCGAACTGCCCCGCTAGCTTCTCTCTCTCTCTCCCACGGACAGGCTTTGGCTACCTGCCGAGGACACACAGCTGGGGACGGCCCAGGTCTCTGACCTCTGCTCAGCCTCTGCCCTGGGGCAGAGCTGCTCGTCAATGGCAGTAGAACCAGTGAAACCCA
Source organism: Ictidomys tridecemlineatus (assembly GCF_052094955.1). Classification (NCBI taxonomy): domain Eukaryota; kingdom Metazoa; phylum Chordata; class Mammalia; order Rodentia; family Sciuridae; genus Ictidomys; species Ictidomys tridecemlineatus. The sequence goes on along the minus strand of NC_135481.1, from coordinate 113,872,371 downwards.
CCTTTCCAAAGGCCTGAGCCCTCAGGGCCTGGATCATTAGGTGCAGCCGGAGAAGGGACCCGATCCAGCTTCCCTGCCCAGAATTCCAACCTCATCCTCACAGCAGCCCCAAATGTTCCCAAGAGGGACAAAGCCAGCCTGTCTCCCGCCCGAGGGATGCTCAGGATGAAGAGTGAGGCTGCAGCTGTGGAGTCAATGAGAGACCAGCTGTGTGACCAGAGGAGAAGCAAACAGCCTCTCTGAGCCTCAGGTTGCTCACAGGCAGAGTTGAGAGAGGGTGAGGAAACAAACTTGCTCTGCTGATCCACCTGAAGTTTCCCAGACAGGCATTTCTGGCCTCCTGCCCTCCTCACTGAGGGAGAATCTCCGCGGTCCACCTGGCCCTTCCTTCCGTCCTTGGCACATGAGGACACAGATCCGGAAGCAGCCCAGGGCCCAGGCAGCCCTGCTGAGGTCCCGCTCCTCGGAGCTTCGGCCAGGCCCAGTCCTGCTGCCCCCGGCTCATCCTTACCCTGCCCCGGGAAGGTTCTGGGCTGGGGAGTCACCAGCAGGTCCTGGGATATCCAGGCCGTCCCTGGCCCAGCCCTCCTGAGACCCACCTCCGTGGGAGGGAAGACCGACCCCTGGTCCTGGTCCACCGGGCGCTGGGCTTCCCAGTGTCCAGGGTCTCAGTCCCCTCCCGGCAGCACCTGAGAGGAACCACCCTCCAGGGGACAGAGGTGGGCCGGGTGCTCTGACCTCAGGGGCCAGGTCAGGGGCAGCCGGGGACACCCCTGTTTCCTCCTGTCCCAGAGCCTAAACTCCAGGTCTGGGGGACAGGGGAGTCAGCCTGGCCGACTGGGTTCAAGCCACGTCACCTTCCTGCTCTGAACCTGGGATGCAAGTTGAACCTGCAAGGCCATTGATTCTGCCTCCAAGACCTCTAGAGTCCCTCCTCCTCCCTCCGCTGACCGGCCTGGCCGTGGTCTCCCCAACCTGCACCAAGCCACCGCCTCCCTGCACCTGCGGCTTCAGGCCCCTGCAGGCCGTTCTCCACCCGGCCACCAGGGGGAGCACGTCTCAGAAAATCCAACCTCCCCATTTCCCTGCAGAAAACCAGTGACCTGCAGGTGACTGTTCAGCATCGGGCTGTCCAGGGGGAAAGCTGTTCTTGTGGCCCTGGCCAGTTTCCATGGGGGGAATTCTCCCACTGTGGTTGGCTTCGGCTCCTAACAGTTTAACAACAAGGTGCCTGGAGGAGCAGCCCGCGTGTCACTGGGTCTGGTGGCCACTGCGTTAAATCACCAATGAAGTCAAATTCCCGCTGTTGGGGCCCCGCCGTGGCCATCCCTCTCACGTTGTCTTTTCTGTCCCCTTTCCCTACCACAGGGCCTTTGCACCCGTGGTTCACTCTGTCCACCTTGCCATGCTCCCGGCTCTTACAGTGCCCTCTCCCTCTTGCCTCCTCAGAGTGGCCCCCTGACCAATTACGGTCACCCCTCGGCACTCTGAGTCATCTCCCTCCCAGCTGGAATGTGATCTCCATGAGGGCAAGGACGGGGACTGATGGGTCCTGCTAGAGTCCTGGTGTCTAGGATAGTAGTGCACACAGCAGGCACTCAATCGATGCTTGGTCACCAGCAGAGGTCTGGAGAGACAAGGCTTTGGGTTTGAGTCACGACTCCCCCATCAAGGAGCGTAGGCGTCATGAGTCACAAAGGTCTTCGAGTCTCGGTGTGCTCACCTGGGTGTGGGGACAGTTGTACCCGTAAGATGGAGCGCGAGAACCTAGCGGTGACACAGACAAGAGGCTTGGGACGGTTGTGTCACTCCAGGACCTCAGAAGTGAGAGCGGCATCTTCGCCTGCACAGATCCCGTGCAGCCAGCGTCCCCCCTCCACGGTGGCCTCCTGCCCTGGGCCAATCTGACCATGGGGTGTCAACCTTCCCCTGGGCTGAGTCCAGATCTGTCCCCCGTAGTGACCCCCCGTAGTTCCAGCCCCACTTCTTCCCCACGTGGGGAGTCTCAGGTCATTAGAGCCACTAGGGTTGGGACGGAGGTTGATTGTGTCCTTCCCCCTTAGCGATAGCAAACAGCGAGGTGGTCAACTGGTGAAGAGGGAGGGCTGATCTGGCTCTCAGGTGTGGAGGGTCCCATCCACGACCTGTGGCTTTTAGGCCTCTGGACGGGGCAGCTGCACGTGGCCGAGCAAAGCCGCTTCCCTCAAGATCAGGATGAGAAAGAGAGAAACAGGAAGAGGCTGGGGTCCCACAAGCCCTCAAGGCCTGAGGACCCCCCAGTAGGCAGGGGACTTTAGGACTCCTAAGGGTCCCGCCACCTCCCAGGAGTGCCAAGCTGGGGTCCAAGTGTCTAGCACAGGAGCCTTTGGAGAGCATTCCAGATCCAAATCACGGCACAGACAGAGCTGTGAATTTTGGCATGAAAAGACCACAAAGGGCAAGTCCGTCATCTCTTCTTTCATCATGAACCGTCTGACCTCACCTGAGTCTTAACCTCCCTGAGCCTGTTTCTTCCTCTGCAAAACAAGGTAAACAACACAGGGGGTCCCCCTTGTCCCTGGAGGAGGCTTCCAAGACACCTGCAGATGCCCGCCACTGTGATAGTACTGAGAACTGCATAGATGGCGTTTTTTCCTAGGCATACACACCCTATGACAAAGGTTGATTTATAAATTAGATCCAGTCAATAATAATAAAATGTAACAATTATAGAAATATGCTATAGTAAAAGCACCAACATCACTACTGCTTTGGGGTCACTAGTAAGTAAGAGAAGCATTACCTGAACACAAGCATTGTGATACCACAATGGCCAATCTGATAAGAGGAGACAGCAACTAAGTGACCAACAGGAGGGTAGCATACACAGCATGGATACACTGAATAAAGGGATGATTGGTTTTCCAGGCTGAATGGAGTGGGATAGCAAAAGATTTCATCATGCTACTCAAAAGAATGACATGCAATTAAAAACGTGTGGAATGTCTATTTCTGGAATTTTCCACTTAATGTTTTTGGACCTCAGTGGTCACAAGTAACTGAAACTGTGGAAGAGAAACTGCAGAAAAGTGTGTGTGGGGGGCTACTGTCACGGCTACCTCTAAGGCTGTGGTGGACATTAAATTAGTCAATATACCCAAAGCACTTAACATCAGTTGCTATTATTACTATTATTCTGCATTCCAGCTTTTGTGACCATTCTTTGGTCCACAGCCATTTGTGGTTAAGGCCAGGCCTCTCTTGCGTGCTTTCCAGCTAAGCAGGGAAACGGGCCAGTTCTGTCTGGGTCTCCCACCCCCGCTTCACCCCTGTCCATCGGAGCTGTCCCCTCACAGCCCACAAGAGGGCGTCTTGGCACTTTCCAAAACCTCCCTCAGGCATACCTGACCCTGGGTGGTCTCCATCGGCGGGGATTGGAGGGAGAGGTCTCAAACCTGGGGGTGGGGGTGCTGAAAGTCTCCAGCTGGGGTCTCCTGTGAGTTTCCTGGGTGGCCTGGACTCGGCCCTTTTTCATATCATTTTTTAGGGATCCTGATGTTCTTAAAAATGCTGGCAGCAGCTGGGGACGTCAGTGAGGAGAGAGAGCAGGAGCTACGGGGTGGGGGAGGGAGGGAACCAGGATCCAGGATGCCCTGTGATTTCCCCCAAGGTCCCTGGGGCTGTGACAACGTTGCGCGGTCTCCCCTGGAGTATGTTCTCCTCCACGGCATCAGAGATTTTGCAGGGGGATTCGAGGTCACGAGTCAGTGGGCCTTGCGATGATCCCTGGGTCGGGCCCTTTAAAGGCAGAGCGTTTCCTCTGCTGGTGGCAGAAGATGCGGGTGAGGAATCCGAAGTGGGGGCGGGACTCTCTGGGAACAGGGTGCATCCTTCTCTGGGCTGAAATGCCAGGGGTCATGGGCAAAGTCCAAAGAAGCCATTAGAATTGAGAACAGTCCCCAGCCAACAGCAAGAGAATGGGACCCCTTCCCACGGCCAAAGGAGCTGAGCTGCCAACCCACTGGGGACGTAGGAAAGTGGATTCTCCCCAAGCCTCCAGAGCACAGCCTGGGCCCCGACTCCGGCCTTGGGAGGCCCAAAGAGAACCCAGTTGAGCCCTCCCAGATTCCGGACCCCAGCACATCTGAGTGGGTCCAGGAAAGACCCCAGGAGACACAGGAAGGACTCACGGCTAGATCCTGGGGGCTCTGGGGACCATTGCATGAGAAGCCAGGTCAAGGAGAGTTTCAAGCCACCACTTGACCTGTCCCAACTCCGGCCAGGGGAACATACTTGGTGGAAACCCTGAGGGATTCTCCTGAGGGATGTGGGGCAGGAGGAGGGCCACCCACCTGCCCAGCAGAGCATGCTGGGTACGAGAGCTGCATTACAGGACCCCCCCCCTCAGAGCAGCATTCACCCTGGGGGGAGGCGGGACCCAGCAACTGGTACCCTGGGTGGTGGTATGCTCCAGCCCTGGCAGGCTTCAGGAAGGTATGGCATGTCCCTGTGTGTCACCCTGTGCCTGCTGTTCTTATCCAGTCTGTGCCTCTTGTCCTGGGGCCCAGGCCACCAATGCCTGTGACCTGGGAGCAGGGTTCTGAGACTTAGCCAAGGTCAAGAGACTGGCTGGCCCTTTAGAGAGCAACCTATTCTACCCCCAGGACCCGCAGCAGCTTCTCGATGACTCTGGAGGACGGGTACGGCCTCCCCCAGGATGGGCACAGGCCTGGCCCCCCCAGGATGGGCGCCATTGAAAGGCTGTGCTTGTGACCTTGCTGCCCTTTTTTCCTGAGCAGGGCCCTCGATCAAGCCTTTGCCGCAAGACCTCATTGACACGCAGACGCACAGGGCCCTGCGTGCAGAAGCCCCTGGTTAAGCCTCCACCGTCGCTGTCTTGAGACTCGCCGTCATTTCCGAGCCAGGGCCTGCACTTTCTCTGCGCACTGGCCCTGCAGATTCTGGAGCAGCCCTGACCTGTGTCCTTGTCTGCAGAGCCTCAGCCTCAGGAGGGAGAATGAATGCACCCATCTTCCCGGCAGAAACCTGTCGGCGCCTGTGACCCAGGGATCGGGCACCAGGGTTTGGTGCTTGGTCGATTCTTTCAAAGCATCTGAAGTCACCCTGGGGACGGGGCTGGGGGTCCTCCTCTTGGCCTTTACAGGCCTCAATCCCATTGATTTCTGCAAAGTAGGGATGACCCAAGCTGGGGCTGTCTCTTTCTGTCCAGTGTGAGCCTCGGGGTGCAGGCAGTCACCCTCCCCAGCTTCGTCCTCAGGACCAGCAGCGCAAAGCCACCTGTTCAGTGGTGAACAGAGACTGGACGGCGGGGAGAAGGGAACCCAGGTCTCGACAGGACAGCAGCAGCTCCACGCAGGTCCGTGCCTGCCCCCCGGCCAGATGGTGGCCTCTCAGCTCTGTGACCTTGCTCCTTTGAGTCAGGGGACAGGGGAGCATGTGACGGACACCACCACAGGTTGGGAGTTAATGCTGGCCTTGACCTTCATGGGACCCGTCGAGAGGAATCAAGTGTCCTCTGCATGTGATGAGTGTCGCAGATACCGGAGTCCCCTTCATGTGCCCTCAGCATGACCACTGGGCACACAGCCCAGGCTTCCACTGCAGTCCTTGCCTGAGCCTCCTCTGCCCAGTATAGAGGCCACGGAGGCCGGGCCCAGAGGGAGCTCAACACCCAGCTCTGGACCCCCTCAACGGGCAAGTCAGAGGCCTGGCTGGGCGCTGTGGGCCGGCTCCCGTCAGCCGGCTCCGCTCCCATCTCACTCCTCGGCTCCTTTGACACCTTCTGTGGGGTCCTGTTAGGGTTTGGTGTGACTTGTCCCCTAAGTGTTCCAGTGGTGGAGGCTTGGTGCTCAGTGTGGCTGTACTGAGGTGGCGGAAGCCAAGAGGTGGGAGTGGTGAGGTCCCCGGGTGCTGCTCTTAGGAAGGGATTGACACAGTTCTCGTGGGACCCAGTTAATTCCTCGGAGAGTGAATTGTGGTAAATGGCAGGCTCTTGAATCTCTCTCTGGCTTTCTGTCATGCCATCTCTCCCTCTTGCATGCTTGCCAACCATGATGCCATTGGCCGTGACGTGACCCATCCAAAGGGGCCCTCACCAGAGGCCAAACTATGGGCTTCCCAGTCTTGGACTTTCAGCCTACAAAGATTTCTACCAACTTCCAGGGTTGGACTTTTCTTTATAAATCACTCAGCCTTGGGTGTTTTGTTATAGCAATAGAAAACATACTAATACAGATCTCTTCTTCAATGCACAATCAGAACTCAAATCTTCATCTCAGGACCTGTTTCTAGGGAACCTTCACCATGAACAGCCTATATTTCACCATCGTGACCTCACAGGGGGACTACCAGGACTGTCCTCTTCCTGGGGCTCTTTCCTTCGGGTGCTGTTAGCAGTGTTAGTTCCTGGGGAGTGGAGGTGGCTGAGTCTGCTGGCGGCCACCAAACCCATTGTCCCTTCTTCTTGAGAGCACATCTAGAAAACTTCTCCCAGGCTGCCTGGTTAGAAGGGACCCCACTGCCTGCCTTCTGGCTGGCAGGATGTGAGCGTTAGTGACTTCACCTCTTGCAGGCCCAGGTGGTAGAATGTTCCACACGCCATTCTCTGTCCTCTTTCCTCTTCCAGCTTAACACAGACAAAAGCTACAACCTGGGGAGACACATTTCTGACCTGGCCAAGCTGCCCATAGAGGCAGCCTGGGCCCAAATCACCGAAGGGAGGAGAAGCACTTGCTGGTGAAGATCCTGGCCACAGGCAGATGTTTCAAGAGGAAGGAAACCCTGCTGTTTGAATCTTGGGGTTCATTTGTCACAGCAGCAAGCCTTAGCCAATGCAGAGGGCGAGAGGCGGGGTCTTGGTGCTTCCTGTTCTCATTGTCTGAGTGCCCTGAGCACACAGGCCCTTTAATCTCACTGCAGACCGGCTGCCTACAGGAATCATTATCCCCATTTCATGGATGAGGAAACTGAGGCTCAGAGTCACATGACTAGGAGGAGACAGAAAGGGAATTCAACCTGACTCCAAAGCCAGTTTGCAGTACAGATAAAGGCTCCACATCTTTCTAATTCCCTCTCTAGATGCCCTTGTCCTGCATCCCAACCCCCTCACACCTCTGCCATGCCACTGCCAATGGCCAGGACCTGCCAATGGGCCTGGGGGCGTCTGGGGCTGATATCAGGAAGCTAGGGAATGTCCTAGTCAATTTCTTCCCCTCCTCTTCTTTAGGCCACGGTTCCTGCTGCAGGGAAGACTCCCACTGTCAGCTAAGAAAGAAGCAGCCCCCACTCTGTGTGACAGGGTGTGGCATTTCCAAACCCAGCTATTCCTGTGGTCGGGGGTGGCTGAGAGGCAGGATGAGGCATCCATCAGGAGCCCTGAGAGAACGAGAGTCCAATGGAGAAAGAAAGCCAAGATGTGGAGTTTAGGTAAGAAGCCAGTAATCATGTGGTGTAAGTATATCCCACGTGGTATTTGGGACACACTTATACTACAGATAGTATTTGTTATTCATCGGAAACGTAAATCTAACTAGACATTTCTATATTTGATCTGATGATCCTTAGGTAAGACACGCCAGGCTCATGAAAAAGGTTGACCAAAAAGAAGTCATTGAAGGGATAGGGTCAAGGGTACCAAGAGAGGAGGCAGGGAGAGGGAGTGGTGACCCTGGGGACTGGTGAGAAGCTGCCCAGCTGGGGCTGCAGCCATGGAGGAGCCTGTCAGAACTGTGGCCCGAGACAGAGAAGCTAGAGCAATACCCGGTCCTGTCCCCGTCCTGTCCACTGGAGCCTCCCATTGTCTGGACCCAGGCTCAAGCCTTAGCCAATGCAGATGGCAAGAGGCAGGACCTCTGGGCATCCTGGGAACAAGGAAGCCCAGGAACACCCTATGCCACCAGCCGGGCACAGAGGGTGGAGCCTGGGTCTGGCAGCACCTGGGTGGCCAGTGTGGTCCGAAAAGGGAACCAGGTCTTAATCCTCCTTGGGCTCTGTCCCCTTGATGAGACTTAGAGGACTTTCCAGGTCAGACACAGACGGGGAGGGCCGGTCAGAGGCCCAGATGCCACACGCAGGCCCCAGCTTCTCTAGCTGCCTCGGCCGAGCAAGAGGAGAGTCAAGGCCCAGCAGGTGCAGCCAGGTGTCCATGGGGCCCTCCACCCTCACGGTCTTGCTCCGTGGCTCATCAGGTTTTGGGGTCCTTCATCCAAAACCTCTCCCAAGATTTCTACCAACTTCCAGGGTTGGACTTCCCCCACCCAAGCCCCCTGCCCCTGAGCTGTCTCCACAGGCTTGTCCCACCCAGGAGCTCCCTCCCAAGGCTCAGGTCCCTGCTCTGACCCCGCCCACTAAGACCCCTTGCACTGGGCTGCAGAAATGAGAGAGGAGAGGTCAGGAATTCTGAGCTGCTTAGACGCTGCCCCTTGCCTCCCGTAGGATGCAATCCAACCCTTGGTGACGGTGGCCGAGTGCCCTGACACAGGGCTGACCTCACTTTGCCCTACCCTGCCCCCTGCACTCCGGCCACATCTAGCTCCTGGGGGAGTCCCCATAGGCCTGGACTTGTGCTGTGCCCTGGACCTCCATGCACCCACTTGTGCCCTGGACAAAGGCAGCCTGGTAGCTTTGAGACCTCCCAATGCACACTCTGCGCCTCCTCTCACTCCCACCAATCCTCCATCCCTCCCCCGCGATCTCCCTCTCCCTCCCATCCTCACCCCATCCTTCTTCCAGGACCCCACGGTCCCCTTGCCCTCTGCACTGGCTCCCCTCCCCCATCCCTCCTCCCTGCCCCCCATGCTCCCTCCTCCTCTGCCCCGCTGCCTCCCCTGGGCAGGGCCATCTGCCCCATGTGTTGGCCTCTGGCTCTTGGTTGGGCTTATGGCGTATAATTTGCGCCTTGAGGATAAAGATAATAATAGTTATATTTATTGGGCACTTGCCTGGAGCAACCTCTGCCCTGATCCTGCTCAGTGTGTTGCCTCATTTCAGTCCCACTCCACCCCCCACCCGCCCCACGCCCCTGGAGGAAGGTGCTGCAGCTGTGACTCCCCTCTTGCAGGTGAGAAGTTGGGCTCAGAAGGATGGGGCAGCCACCCAGCAGCTCCCAGGGGTGGCAGGAAGATGGAGCCAAGCCCTGCACCCACAGCCCCACACCAACTGCTCTCTGGACCTGCTGGGGCCAAAAGGGCCCCTCGGCATCAAGGGGCATGAGGGTGGGGCACAGGTGGAGGCAGGAGGGAGAAATCAGGTTGTGGGAGGCTTTTGGGGCTGACCCTGGAGACCCCACAAAGAAGACCGGGGGATGTGATCAACGGGAGCCTGTTTTTATTTCCGTAAGACCGGCCATTCCTCTGGGAAAGCAGCAGCCCTCGGGCCCCACAGACCCCTGGGTCAGAAACCAGGCCACTGGGCATCGGGGCCTGGAGATTATCCCAGGACGTGTGGCACAACAGACACTCCATCCTGTTGGGCCAAGAGTGACACTAAATATAGGGACAGAGGCCCTGAGGGTAGGGCAAAGTCTGAGAGGCCAGCTGGCCAGCCAGGAGGGCCCAGGGCAGGCTGTGTGTCGGCCCAGTCAGCCTTGTCCCAGGAGTCCAGGCTGGCAGGGCCTGGCAGATGGAGGGCAGCCACCCTCAGGGCAGGCCTGGCGGTCGTGGGCGCTGGGCCTGGGTGCCTGGGTCACACGCTCTCTGGGGCCAGGCCAGGAACTATGACAGTGCAGTTTGTCGGGAACGGCCAGCTTCCGTGGCAATGAGAAAACTGGGAAGTAAGGGGGGAGAAGAAAGAAGGACCTGGCCCACGTGAGCCATGGAATTGTAAACACGTCCAGGCACGGAGCCCCATTTCCCAGGGCAGCAGGAGTGGACGTGGCAGCGCATGCCAGGGTCCCCGAGCTTCCTGGAGGGCAGGTCTCACTGGCGCCTGCTCCAGGCCGAGTGTGTGCACGAGTGTGCCCCTGCACCCAGCGCAGCCGCAGGAGCGCGTGCCCACTGGACCTGCGCAGCGGGCAGTTATTGTGAAACCATCTGCGACGAAGCTCAAGTCCCAAGATTCAGACTCTTCCAAAATAATTATCCCACTTTTAAATTTCTGTATCTGGAATACTCAGGCAGGCTGACTTGAATTCCCACTGGTTCCCGACTGGCATTGTGCTACGGGGACAGCAGGTTACGGCCACTCTGCAGGTTCAGAGGCGCTGAGTTCAGTCTACTCCGTGCTCGTAACAGCGCCACAGGGCCGTCTTTCCTCCACTTCCCAGGGATCCAGAGAGGGGAAAAGTTGGCCCAGGTCACATGGAACTTTCCAGAAGGGCCAAGACCAGCCACGGGGTCAGGCCCAAGTGCTTTCCATCATGTCAGGTGTTCCCTGCGTGTGTAGCTGTCAGTTTTCAGAACACACACGTGCACATACGTCACGATCCAGCAGCTCACACATGTGCCTCAGCAAACACACACCGGGACGAGGCGGAGAACTCAGAGAACAAGGGATTTGATCTGACGTTTAATACTTTTCTGTAAAGCGGATTCACGCATCGGCCATCCTGCCAGCAGCTGGATGCCCACCCTCTGTTCCTCCGGGGTGAGGCCAGGGTGGCCACAGGCACCACGGAGCACAGGTGCAGCCGATGAGGCCCCCCAGCTTCCCCCTTTCCAGTCTAAACAAGAACCCCCAACCTTCAAGGGGGTCACCACGCTGCTCCTGGGTTGCTCTAACTCAATGAGAGGTTCCCCTGCCGGCCACCTGTGGAGTTCCTGTAGGAGGAGTGGGGGAACTGCCCCAGAGTGACGGGACAGGGCACCAGGAAGGTAAAGAGGCCCCTGGGGACGTGCCATGGCCCTCACCCAGCCCATCTGCGTGGGAGGCAGCGAGAGGCAGCGACAGCCCTGCACAGGGCCAGAGCCATGGCTCCTGCCAGGCCCCACAGCTCTGCCCCCTCCAGACTCAAAGAAGGTTCCCCTTCCTCAGCAAGAGGGCTGCTCATGGGCGGTGAGACCGCCCAGCTCTTCACCGCCCGCTCCCTCAGTTCTCCGTGGGACACAGGCCGTGTGGCTGGGTCTCACCGTCACTGAGACTGGGCAGGGCCAGGTGGGCCTCCGTTCCTGTCCCTAACATCAGCTTACAACGCCTCCCTCTCGGGATGGCCTGGCAAGTGCCCAGACCCCAGGAGGGTGCTGGTGAGTGAGTGCCCTGCCCGTCCCTCCCATGTCAAGGTGACGGAGTCAGGCCTCCCCCAGGACCTCGCCCGGCCCCCCACCCCGTGTTCTCAGCCCCGCCTCCCCCCCCAGAGCCCTGTCTCCCCTGGTGGACAGAGCTGCGGCCTCCCTTGGATGGCCAGGTCTGGCTGACCCTCTGTAACGCCACGTCGCTGGCCACTTAGGATTCCCCGAGGAGCAAGGCCCAGGGTGAAAGGCTGAGAGCAGGGACCCTTCGCTGGCTGCCCCCGCAGAGGCACCAGAGGGGTAGCAGCTGTGTGTCTGGCGCTGGCTCCAAAGAGGCTGGACCGGGCCTGCCCCTTCCTTCCCCTCCCCAGCTGCAGCTAGGTCTGGAGGAGGCTGGTCCAGCTCTGCCCAGGGGCCAGGTGCTGTCACATCCAGCGGGAGATGTAGGACCAGCCCACAGTGACCAGTCCCCGGGGAACGAGGCTGGGCCTACCCCATTCTGGCCTTGTTGGGCCTTTGTGTCCAGTTGAAGGGCAACAGGCTGCTCCCAGCTCTGCTCTGAACATGTTTATGTTTATGGAAAACCTGTTTCCGCAGTTAACTGGGGCCTGTGGCCACTTGGGGTTTAATGTCGGTCCCAAGATCCCCAGGTGATTCAGGGATGGCAAGACACAGCCTCAGAGAGACCAAGTGACTGGCCGGCCACCAGAGCCAGCAGCCTCTGGGACAGTCCAGCCTCAGCCCATGGGCTACTTGAGCACCCATGAGTCCTGGCCCATGGGAGACGCCTTTCCCTCCTGCAGGTGGCCTGGGGAGGAAGAAGCCGCTGGGTCCCGAGGGCAGTTTGGAATCCCACTTAATCCCTTACGACCCCTGGAGCTCTCACTTCTGCTATCGGAAGGGAAAACACCCAGAGACGGGGTGGGGGGCAGCTGGGGTCACACAGCAAGGGATCCCCAGACGCCAGGGCCCACGGGGGGGTGGGGGGCGCTGGGATTGCAAGTGACAGGCCTCTTCAGCAAGGGTGGCCAATTTGCCCAGGGCTAGCCAAGCATGGCCACCAGGCCTGGACCTTTTCCCATTGGACACTCCTCCTGGGAGGAAGTGGCAGCTCACACAGGCAGTCCCAGGGATGCCATGAGCAGGGACAGGGGCTCGTGTGGAGGACACTTGGGAGAGTGTAGGGGGAGTGGGTTTAGAGCAGGGGGCTGCGAGGCCAGCCGAGGCCAAGGCTCTGCCTGTGCTGCCTGACCTGCTGGGCTGTCCCAGGCTGGGCCGTTGGCATCTAAAGTGTCAGTCACGGCTCAGGAAGGTACAGGCAGCTGAAAACAGCCCCGCCCCCTTGACACCACGCTTGGTGTCCATCCATCTGTCTGTCGGTACTGGGGGTGGAACCCAGGGGCACTTTGCCACATGGCTACATCGCCAGCCCTTTTAATTTTTTATCTGGAGACAGGGTCTCGCTAAGTTGCCCAGGCCGGCCTTGAATTTGGGATTCTCTGGCCTCAGCCCCCTGAGTCCCTGGGAATACAGGCGTGAGCCGCGGCACCTGGCTCAGGTCTGCTAATTCTGATGGACATTCTTACAAGACCCCGCTGGCTGGCTCCCCCTTTGCACATATGTGCAGTATTCCAGAGAATGGCCCCGGCTCAGGAAGGCCTTGGGGGACCCAGGCACAACAGGACGAACAGAAGGGGAGACCCCTGATGCCACCCTGAGCCAGCTGCATGGCCTATCTCTGGGCCAGTGCCTACCAGCCACTGCTGGGTGACCAAGCCTCATCCCAGGGTGCCCCCTCATCTGGGTGCAGGGTGCACATGAGGGTGTGGGTCACGGTGCACTTTGACCCTCGTGGGTGGAGAGACCAGCTTTCTCCCTGCTCCCCTGGGCCCCCCCACAGCTGCCCCTTCCTCTTCCCAGGGCTTGGGGACTCTGTCTACCCTCCCCCTCCAGAGTACTGCCCAGGGCCCGTGCTCCTCTTCACCTCGGTTATTTGAAACCAAAATAAACAGATATGGAGAGGCAGCCGGGCCGGGAGCCAGCATGCCAGGGCCCAGGGTATCGGATGGCGTTCCATCAGGGGGTCAGTCGTCCCAGGGCGTGGCACTGACCTGGACCAGCTCCCAGGATCCGGCTGCCCTTCCTTCTTGTGCTCTTTCCTTCCCTCCTTCCCGGAAGCGATGGCACTGTCACAGGAAAGTGTGCAGGTCTTCATTCCCCTCAGACCCTCCTGGGGCTGGGTCTCCTAAGATGCCTCTCTAGTGCACGTGCGCGCACATGCACACACGCACACACACACACACGCATGCACACACACACACCCCTTTATTCATGGGAATTCAGATTAAAATAAACGCATGAACATGGAGAGAAATCTGGAAGGGAAAGGCCTGGGGACTCTGTGTGTGTATGTGTGTGTGTGTGTGTGTGTGTGTGTGTGTGTGTGTGTGTGTCCAGAGGCCTCTCTGGGATTGACAGACAGCAGCAAGTCCCTTTCCCACTCTGTCCACACAGGGGCTGTGTGAGCCCAAGCACACCACCGTGGTTTACTGAGCACCTACTACGTGCCAGGCAGTACTGAAGGCAGTGAGCCCAGGGAGGAAGTATTCTGCTTGAGAGAGACGGGCAGTAAAGCGGTGCCGATCGTGTGTCATGGGGCAGGGGCGAAGAGTGAGCACCAGAGAAAAGCCAAGCTCTGTGGGGCTGGAGAACGGGGCAGGCGGGTTCGACTCAGGGCCAGGAGAGATCGCCCTGGGGCCTCCCGAGTCCTGTGGGTGACCCCTTGGTGGCCCACCTTCCTCCTCCTCTGCAGGCCGGGCAGCTGTATGGCTTTTCTCTCCGCGTCTCTCCGTCTTCGGCTCCTTCCTGACTCCACACAGGCCTTCCCTGGAGAACTATCCCTAGCACCACCTCTGAACCTCGCGCCAAGCTGGGGACCCTGGAAAAGCTCCAGAGATGGCTGCGGCCAGGCTTTCTCGAATGTTCGCTGGAATTTGTCATCATGGACATGCAAATGGATGTCCATCAGAATGGAGGACGTGCAACAGAGGGACGGCCAGGTGGTGTGGCTGTGGACGAACTGGAACTCCTGTTCCTGGCTGACCGGAGGCGAACGGGCACACGGGCCTCCTGAACCGCCAAACCCAACACAGGGCTCAGGGCCGACCCCGCGCTCCCCTCCCAGGTGTGTGCCCGATGGCACTGGGTAGAGGTTCACGGCCACACCCGTCATGGTCTCCCGAGGCTCCAGTCCACCGGCAGTAGGTGGATAAATTGTCACCTAGTCATAGTGAGACATCCACGCAGAGATCACAGCAAACCCTCCACAGCTAGGTGGACCCACGCGGGCAAATCTCCCTGTGTCCGCCTCCAAGGACGCAGGATTCATTCCCATGAGTTCAAGACAACAGCGCCCAGGGACGGGTGGGGTGGCCGAGCCCGGGGGCGGGACAAAAGGGCAGCTGCCGGGTGATTGAAATACTCTCTTTCTGATTCAGATGCTGGAGTGTCCAGTTGGTGCAGATGTGCTGAGCTCTACTGGGCGTCCGTTAAGCTTTTAATAAAAAATTTAAAGACCAGTCAGTGCTGTGTGGGCCTCGATGAGTTAGCTCAGAGCCTCTGGGGTAGACGCGGGCGCAGGGACGGTCAGTACAACGCGGGTACGCAGGGCTGGCCCTCACCCAGTGACCTGACTTGCTCATTCTGGAGATGAACAACTGCAGTTCAGAGAGGGAGGTGACAGGTTCGAGGACAGAGCAGGGCAGCACCATGGCCAGGCTTGGATCTAGCACAGTTCTTTCTATGGCCGCACTGTTCAGCCGATTCTCAGCGAACGTTTGATGAAAGGGCTGGTTCCTGCATATGTCCAATGTCCCTGTCCTTAGTGGCATAAAACAGCCATTTATTGTGACGTTGTGCTGTTGATCAACACAATATCCCTTCACGAGGGGAGTGAGCATGGGGTCCTGGGCCTGGGTGGTGCTGGGCAGGGGCCCAGGGTGGCCCTCCACCTCCTGGAACATGTCTGAGTGGCCCGTGGTTGGTCCCTCCTGTGGAAAGTCTCGGCTCTCGTGGGGCCCAGTGAAGGAGACGGTGCTGGGGGTCGGGGCTCGGGGCTCAGACCTTGGCTCTGCCCCAGTGACACACTTGGTGTCCTCCTCTGGACACTGGGCCTCGTGCTTGAGTCCTGTGCCCTGCGAGCAGAAGTCCGAGTCTCCGATGGGGAGAGAAGGAGAAAGACCCCGGAAGGTTGATCCCAGTGTGCACCTGGAGAGACCCTTCACGCTTGGGATGCTGGCCCCATCTGAAACCCCAGCCAGGAGCACATGGACCCTGAGCAGGTGCATGCGCAGTGCGACCCGGTGATGCTAGACTCCTTGGTATGGGGGCAGGGGACAGAGGGCAGGGGGCAGAGGGAGCGCTGTCCGCCAGTCTGCAGGATGCGTGTGTGTTGGGCGTTCTCCTAGCAGGTTCTTTTCCTAAGGGAACCGAAACACAGAAGCCTCTCCCCTAGGGAATTTTCCCACACTGCCTATGGGCTCTTCATTCTGCCCCTATATTTACGTGGCGCACAGAGCTGTGGCTGAAAGCACAGGATTTGGGGTGAGGCCTAAGGCATTCCAAGGGCCAAACAGTCATGAATCAATTGTGGGACTGACAGGCTGCTTCTGAGCCTCAGTTTCCCCAGCTGTGAAATGGGGCAGTGGTAGCCCCTACTTGGAGGGTTTTCACAAGTGCAACAGAACAAGGAGCCCAGCCAAACCCTGCCCTGCTGTGCTCCCCTGGGCGTTTCCTGTCCCTGAGACTCTCCACACACAACTTGGGTTCTTGATTTTCTCCCTTCCTCCTTCCTTCCTTCCTTCCCTTCCTTCCTTCCTTTCTTTTTTCTACCAGAGATTGAACTCAGGGGCAGTCAACCACTGAGCCACACCTCCAGCCCTTTTTTTTGTTTTATTTAGAGACAGGGTCTCGCTGAGTTGCTCAGGGCCTCGATAAGTTGCTGAGGCTGTCTTGAACTTGTGATCCTCCTGCCTCAGCCTCCCGAGCTGTGGGATTTCAAGGGTGCCCCACTGTGCCCGGCTAGTTCTTGATTTTCAAATGCCGAGTTCAGGAATGAGACAGGAAGGTTTGAAGGCCGAGCTTCCCCAGCTCTCTTGATATGAGAAGTTTCTACTGCGAGGGCAAAGCAGGAGGCACCTAACGGGGGCCTGGGAGGCGACCCAGGCCCACCCTCCCCAGGTCAAATCTGCAGAGGGGGTTGGTGGTAGTCGGTGAGCAGAGGAAATTGTGTTTCACCCCCAGCAAGGAGCCCCAGGAAGCACAAGATGCAGAAAGTCTCCAGTCTAAGCCAGTCTTGGCCTTACCCCCAGGAGAATCTGCAAACAGTACGGAGCCCCTCCCCTCCCTGCCACAGCACGTGGTCTGGAAGGATGTGCCTGAGATGACCTCCGGACTGTCCCAGCTAGGGTGGTACACAACACAGCAGGTGCCGGAGTAGCTGGGAGACATCCCCGGCACCGACGGTGCCCCTCCCATCCCTGGCGAACCTTGGCTCAGCCCCGGACGCCTGGCACCTGAGATTTATCTCCTCGTGGAACATCGGAAGTGAGGGTCGCGGCATCCCAGGCTTTCCTGAGTTTGAGTTGAGGAGGAATCTGATGGCTGTCCTACATCCCATGTCCTCCAGGAGGAAGTGGGCTTTGAGACGGAAATCATTTTCCACTCAGAGGAGTGGACCACGGCACCTCCGGGCCCCCACCCCTGGAGCCTGTGATCTGACTTGCCTGTGGCCCTGTGAGCGCCTGGCAGTGCCTGGGCACGTCCTGGATGCTCGGTGGCTGGCCATGTGTGCCATCCCCCTGCCTCAGGGACGGCAGTGTCCCCCAGGCCTGGAGGGAGGGGTCCTTCTGGCCTGTGAGTCTGCCCAGAGCTCGCCCACATGCTTTTATGTGTGGTGGCTGCTTAGTTGGTGTCCTACCCTTTATCCCCTGTGCCCTCCACAGTGTCCAGCAACAGGACACCCTGTGTCTCCGAACACCAGCTGTGCCATCTGCACTGACCCTTCGTTTCCCAGAGGCCTTCGGTGCTGACTCCTCAGTCCCTTCTCTTCCCTCGGCCGCCCCTCTGGCCGCCGCTGTGTTGTGGGCCACCCTAGCAGGGAAAGTCTGGAGGCCATCTCTTCTCCCTGGCTCTTGCCTCTTTCCCAATTCCCTGCCTCTCGTTCTCTTTCCCTGCTTCCCTGGGGCTCACCCTCTGCATCTCTCTCCTCTCTAGCTCCCTCCTGGGTAGTTCCAGAAACATACCCATATATGGCCTCCATGTCAAGGATCACAACTGGTGACATCACGTGAGGGCCCACGTTCCGAGATGCTCTCCCAAGTGAGAGTCCGGCTCTAATGCACCCGGAGGATCGGAAGGGGCCCCGCAGCTTCCTCTGTGCCGTCTTGGAACAGGAAATCTGAGATTCGGAGCACCGTATAGCTTGGCTCGCCATCAGTGGTCATGCGGTGGGCCCGAAATAAACTCCCTGCTTCAAAGGAGCGCGTCACCCAGCTGCCTGGCACAGCAGCCCGAAGCGCAGGGCCAGGGCAGAGGGACAGCTCTGGGCTCTGAATTCTCACACTCTCAGGAGAGCTCCGACCACCGCCCCCCGGGCGAGTCCCTGGTTCCGGTCTAACAGGTAACGCAGCCCCACCTGCCCTGCCCGTAGGGACCTGCCAGCTGTCCTGCAGTGGGACCTCTGGTTGCTTTGTTCCCTGGAGAGCAGTCCTGTTCTCTGGAGTCCTGCAGCCCCTTGGGGACTTTCACTTGGGGTCTGAGGGACAGAGAACTGGCAACTTGCAGGTACTTCTCCGTTCTTCTGGAGGACTCCTGTTTAGCTGGGCACTCTGCTGTGACCGTCCAGAAGTAGAAATGCAGAAGGGGCTGTCACTGATGCTACTGTTGGGTCCCCAGGTCTCGGGCAACATCTGTGTCTGACAAATGTCTTTGGGACTGGTCTCAGGTCAGGTGAACAAACAGATGCTTTCACGCAGGGGACTCCGGTGAGCGCCGCCTGCCCGGGGGCTTGTGCGTGCGCAGGAGTTTGGGGTCCTGAGTGGCCAAGGTGCCGTGGCTCCACCTGCAGCCTCTTGGGGTTCAGGAGAGGAAACAGGGGGGAGGGTTCTCCAGGTGGGGTCCACAGCTGGGGGTAGGGAAGCGAGCAGACTCCTTACCTGTGCACATCCACGCACGCACGAGGGCACGTCTAAAGAGGTGACGTCCTTCGGAAGGACAGGGGGATGTCATGGGGTGGGGCGAGGGGCCAGGTGTGGGAGCAGCTGGGACAAAGCAGACCAGACAGTGGCCTGACGATGGTGGGAGGGGCGCTGCAGGGAGGCCGGAGGGCAGATGGAACGTGCTCTAGAAGTTCTCTGCGTCTCTAGGTCTCTCCCCTCAACACCGTCTTCTAGAAGTGTTTGAGCAGAGGAGAGGAGGGTGGATCTGACCAGGCCTCTCCGGGGAAGGCAGGGGGTGGACGGGCACGAGGAGCGGGAGGCAGCAACGGAGGGGAGAGGAGGGGAGGTAAATGGCAGGGGCTGCTGGCTGAGGCCCTGGGCAGGAGGGACCCCCCCGGAAGGAAAAGCCCCTCTCGTGAGGGGAGGCTTCAGGGAATTCGAGGGGGTCCAGCCAGCTGGGACGAGCTGCACGGCCTCCTCCAGGGGCTGCAGGGACCCCTCAGTGCCACCCAACCTGCTTCCTCTGTGCACAGACAGGCCAGGGCGGGGGGCCTCCTGGCAGCTCTGGGTGGGGGCCACCATCATCCATCCACGGCGACGTTAGAATGAGGAATAGCACCAGCGGTGCCAGGAGCGGCCACTGGGCACAGAGGATGACCAGGCAGTGGCCCAGGCACCTGTGGTGGACCCTCTCGTTGACTCTTCTCAAAGTCACCAGGAGCTAGAGATGATTCTGCTCCCATTTTTCAGATTTGGAAAAAGAGGTTATGAGAGGGTGAGTCTTGCCCGAGGCTGGACAGCTACAAGGTATTGGAGGCAGGATTCGAACTCTGGCCTCTGAGCCTCCAGGGCCTACCTTCTAAGTCACCACCTCCTCTGGCCCCTCTGGGGGCCGGGACAGTGGGAATCAGCACCTTGGTGCCCCCAGCTGAAATGTCCCTGGCACTGCCCCGGCATCATGCGGTGCCCACACATCGTGCACAGGCAGGACCTGAAAGAGCCTGCCAGAAGGAGGCACAAAAATACCCCACGCCCGCCCAGTGGCCTTCCTTCTGAGCTGCCAAGGCCAGGCTGCCTGGAGGTGGCATCTGTCACAGAGTTCTCTGAGTCTCTAGGCCCCTCCCCTCAACACCATCTTCTGGAATAATCAGTGCCTAAGAATATAAACGGAGTCCACGTGCTTGGGGTGGACAGGGAGGCTGGTGGAGCCGGTGGTGAAGTAGTCACCGGATTCCTAACCCGAGTTCGGGCTTTATTTTAAAGAAAGGAACACAGGAGAGAGAAAGGCAGGAGGAGAGAGGAGAGAGGGAAAGCAAGGAGGAGAGAAGGAAAGATCCAAACCCAGAGGGGAGAGGGGAGGGGACAGGAAGGGGCTTAGCAGATTCCCGGCCGGGCCTGCAGCTGGGGTGCTGGGGTGCTCTCCTGCCTCGCCTGAGCCTTCCCACCTGCTCCCAGGCCCCTGTGTCCTGCCACCCAGGGGGCCAGGAAGAGGGTCCAGGCCTCGTGCTGCCCATGCACAGAAAAGGCCAGGCAGGGCACTTGGGTTGGAGAGCTGGACAGGGGTGGGCACAGCCACTGTTGTTATTTTTGAGGCTCAGAGGTGGACGGGCCAGCCCCGCCCACCCATCTCTTGCCACCCCTGGCCGCTGGCATAGCTGGCAGAGCCTGGCATTCCTAGAGCCGTGGCAGAAACTGGGTCAGGGGCCTGGAATGCTGTGTCCAGCACTGAATGTGTCTGAGCCACACTGATGGGTCTGGCTGCAGGGAGGACAGGGGCCTGGGACGAGGGCCAGTCCCTGCAGGGCCAGGAGGCAGGGAAGGGCCCCTCCACCCAGGAGGCTGAGAGGAAGGTGACCTGCAGGCCTGTTGCTCAATGGCGTGGGCCCAGAGAAATAGGACGGAAACTTGGCGGCCACCCATGTCTTCCCCATGCTGCTCCTGGGCACCGCCTGAGGCTGTGGCTCTGCGCAGGACACAGAAAAGAGACTTTCTCATGGTTTTATTTATTCCCTCTCTCCTCTGGCTGTCTTTCTGGGCAGCTTCCTGGGCTCCTGGCAGGCCAATAAACACATAAGCCACCTAGCTGCACTGCCAGGCCCAGACTCCCCAGAGGACCACCAGCTTTGGCTCCATTCGGCGGAGCCTTGGCCTCAGTTTCCCTCCTGTACAATGAGCAGGGGCCTGGGCCGTGCTGGAGTGGGAGGGGAGCCAGGTTTGGACAGGTTTGGGTCTGGCTGGTCCACCTCGGGCTGGGTGCACCCTCTCTCGGTGCCTCAGTTTCTCTCCATACAGAGGACAAAGGGGCCCGGCATGGTGGGGTCTGCAGCCTGAGCAGAGTCCTGGGTCCTCTGGTGACTCTGGCACCCAAAGCCAGCGTGCAAGAGTCTTCCATCGGCCACTGGGAGGGCATGTTAGGTTCTGCAGCTGCTGTGAGGCCCTGGACAGAGGCCTGTCAGCTCTGGCCCCTGCCAAGGCCACCTGGGACTCTGACTGGAGCCCTTCCTGGGGGCCGAGGGCTGGGGGGCCCTGTCCTCCACCAAGGCCAGTCGCTCCTTCTCCAGGGCAGAAACCTCCTGTGGGGCGAGGTTTAGGGTCAGAGTGACGAACCCCTTGCCATGCTCAGAGGGTCAGATGCAAAGAGGGACCAGCAGATGCAGTCGGAGCCCCTCTGCCCCTTACATTCTGCACCTCCTTCTCCCCATCTGCACATGGGAAGCTGATGCTCCCGGGTACTGAGAGGTCAAAGGCTTCCGCCCAAGGCAGCAGCTAGACCCTGCCAGGGACCCACAGGAACCAGCGTATTTTTTATTGATTAGGCGTTAAAGTAAAGGGACCCAGGACTAACTGGAAGGACCCCTCTGGTCTGGGGCTGGTGGATTAGAAAGATGGTTTTGACAGCAGGACGGGGCACTGAACAGAACAGGGCTGATATTGGGGCCAAGGACAGCCCGAGGTGATTCCCCTCCTCCTCCTGTGTCCCCAGGTAGCCCAAGCAGCCGCTCTCAGGACTGCCTCTGGCTAGGGCTATCTGACTTTTGAGAGACCTTGAAAATCCTGCAACTGATCTGCAGAGGGCATGTCTGATGAGCATCGTGTATGTTCGTCCTTCGGTATCTGTGAGGCGTTGGTTTCTGGACCCCCCTGCAGATATCCACATCTGGGGAGAAGTCTCCTGTATGAGACGCCAGGGTGTCTATCCAGGTCCTTGTGGATCCTCGGACCCCTCCCCCATCTCCAGGTGACTCGTGATGGCGCATTCAACCTGGACGCTTGTTATGTGTGTTGTTATGTGTGTTGCTCACAGAATAATAACAGGGAAAAAGTCAGTGCATGTTCAGACTCGTTGGAACAATTCTTTTTCCTGGATATTCCTGATCCATGTTGTTTAAATGCCTGGACACGGAACCCACAAATACAGAGGAGGACGGAATGAATATATATGCATATTATAGAAGGAATTTTTATATGGTAGATGGCTCAAGCTGCAACCCTACGTAGGAGCGTAAATGTGTATATATAATATCCATTCATCTTCAGGCTTTTAAACATATATATATATATATATATATATCTTCCAATTTGACTCCAGCCTTTACTTAAATCTTTAAAAACAGCCGAAAGCTGCGGTTAGTTACCTGAGGTGAGAGCCTGAAGTCAGGCACACCTTCCTTTCTCCCTGCCACTTTCTCCCTGGGTGTTCTCCGACTTCCCATCTGCAGGATGGGGGCAACACCACCTTGTCAGGGAATCGTGCGGTGAGCAGGGAAGGCCACGGCAAGCCACTCACTGCTACCATTTCTGAGGGTGGCAAGTGGCTCTGAACCCTGGGCCCTGCCTTCACTGGAGGCCCCGCACACTTAGGCACCCTGTACCGCTAAGGGACTGCGGGCTCCCTGAGAGGCCCGTCTTGTCATCGTAAGTGGTGGCCTCATGCAGAAATCCAGGCCCAGGATTGAGAGGCGCGGGTGGACCAGGTCCTTCCAAAGTTCCAGGGCAGCAGATCCTGAGCGCAGGAGGGCGGAGGGGGCAGGAGGACCCTCGGAGGGGTGCATCCCGCACCCAGGTAGGCTCCAGGGAGGTGGCGTGCTTCCCCAGCTCCCCCATCCCTGACCTTGTGCCTGACCTTGGGACCTGTGGCCTAGGAGACATGGTCCCTGCTGTCCAAGGAAGGCCTTGGAGCTGGCTGCAGCTCGGGCTTGTTCTCCGTGAGGAGAGCCGGGGAGAATCCCACCCTCACTCAGCCTCCCTGAAGGCTGCCGTGGGCCGTGCGGCCTCCGCGCAGGGAAGGGTTGACCCTTGTCACCTGCTTTCTGGGGCAGGGCAGAGTCGCTGCACCTTGGGGGCCGTTAGGGGCCTGATGCTGCTCACACTGTGACCTCATCTCCTCTGAAAGCAGCTGCCAGATGCTAGTATTGTCTCCACAGGTGACAAAGGGAGGCACCGGGTGTCAGTGACCTGCTGTGCCTCAGGCGGCCAGTAGATGGCAGAGCAGGGCTGGACTCTGGGCAGTGGGGCACCAGGCCACAGGGTCATGGCCACTGTGAGGTGAAGGCTGGCCTCCGCAGGCGTGACCCTCATCAGGACTCCATGGTTTGCTCACGGTCCTCCCAGCAACTATTGAACACCCACAGTGTACTTGGCCTCGGGTAGGTCCTGGGGTCACACACAAAGGTGACGCCGTCCTGCTCTTCAGAAGTTTCTGGATCCTAGAGGGAGCAGGCCCACTGCCGGCAGCCAGAGCAGCAGGACGTGAGGAGCCTTGGACACACGCCTCCGAGGAGGCCGATCCACCCAGGGACGCTGGCCCTTCCCGCCGAGGCCCTGGCCTCTGGCTCCTTGGGCAGGTGGCCACCTCCAGCCTCCTCTGGTGCAAAACGAAGACTCAGCAGAGTCACGGGGTGGCGAGTGTGAGCGCCCGGGCTGTGGCGGGGGGACGCTCCTCCTCACGGTCCTCTGCAGCTCGGGCTGGTGGCACCTTCCAGGGACGCCCTGAGGACGTCTCCTGGGGCCACTGGAGCTGCAGGTCGAGAAGCCGCGTGCGGAGTCAGCTCCAGGGTCGTCCAGGTCCCCGGTCCCTAGCTGCAGGCGCCCTGGACTGTCCATTTCCCCATCTGTGAAACGGGCACCTGTCTCTGGGGAGGGTGGCCCCTGGTGACGGACCCCGTGGTGCTTTGCCCCTCCCCCGGCCTCAGTTTACCCCGCTCTTTACGCTGCACGGCTCCGTTTCCAGGCCCTGCTGAGGCTGGCCTCCCTCCAGGCCCGAGTCCCAGCCAGTGGCCCTGGGGACCCCTGGGAGGAGGCAGATTGGGATTAAAACAGCCCTTTCCCAGGGCAAGCGGGAGTGCAGGGGCCAGCAGGGGGTGCTCAGGGCTGGCCGGTCCTTCCGGGAGTTCCCGTCACCTTCTTGCAGCACCCAAGTGTGGACTGCTGGGCCCACTTCCCTGGGGCGGATAGCTCCCATGGGGTTCCTTGAATTGACACGTGAGGTGGTCAGAACGGTCCTGGGCCCTCCGCGGCCACTGCTCTTCCAAGGGGCCTCGGTTTCTGCCTCTGTGAAATGGGTGGAGAAGCAGGACCCTGGCAGGGCTGTGGCAGGGATTAGACACCCGCAGCTGAACGGTGGTCCTTCCTCCTCTCCCTCCAGCTCCGTCCGGGCCTGGCCCTGGCCGTGGGGCTGGGCTCCCTGGATGGGGCCAGTGTGCGTGCTTTGGAGCCTCGGGGGAGGAGGTCATGCCCCAGACGTCCTGCCAGAAAACAGGCTGAGGGACATGGCTGGGAGGGGGCAGAGGTGCGTGCACACTGCAGCCGTCCTGGGTACCCAAGCCTCCAAGCCTCCTCAGCAGGGCGGTGGCCTGCTCCCGTCCTCAGCCTGCTCCCCCCACACCTCTGCTGTGAGTCCAGGCTGCAGGGCCTGGGGGTGGGGCTGCGGGTCCCGTTCAACCGCAGCTCCCCCCACAAGCCACCTACACACTGCTTTGCTCCTGCATGTCTCCCTCGGCCGGTGGAAGCAGCTCACCTTCCTTCCACGAACCAGGGGACTGGAACTGGGAGGTGACTTGCCCAAGGTCATGCGGCTAGCAAATAGCAGAATTGAAAGTAGCCCTAGGGTGGCTGGTATCAAGCCCTCCGTCTGTCCACCTTTACCTGCTTCCCTGTTCCCGTGTCCCACGCTCAGCTCTGGTATGCCGAGGGCATGTCAAACAGGTCACCTTAGAACCAAAGAGCCCTGGAAAACTTGTAGCCTGGAGTCTTCTTTTTGCAATGGGAAAGCTGAGCCCCAGAGAGGGACAGGGAGTTAGCCAAGGTCACACAGCACCCTCGCAATGGCATGGGGATCATAGCTCAGTCCCTGACTCTTGGTCCGAGTTCTTCCCTCTTGCCCTCCACTTTTAACGGACACCTTGGCATGGGACCCCACGATGCCGTGGCACTGGACATTGACACTTCTGCTTAGTTCAGTGGCACCTGGACCAAGGCCCTGCCCTGCCCCGGGGGTGGGTAAAAGCAGACCCCAGCTCTGGAGAGAGCAGCGTCTTCCTGTTGCTGGGCCGAGCACCGTCCCCACCCGCTGAAGGCAGATCTGCCCGCCCCAGACCTTGCAGGGGCCTCGGCCTCACAGAGGCAGGGAAGAGGCTGGGGCCAGGCCCAGGCCAGAGGCCGGGGGACCCGCGGGCTGCACAGGTGGCCCCGCAGGGTGGGAGTGCCCGAGGGCGGGCTCCAGACCACCCTGCCTTATGACAGATGGTAAAACAGGGACTGAAAGAGGAAGCGGGAGCTTGTGGCCGATTGGAAAC
The DNA here is from genome assembly GCF_052094955.1 of Ictidomys tridecemlineatus. Classification (NCBI taxonomy): domain Eukaryota; kingdom Metazoa; phylum Chordata; class Mammalia; order Rodentia; family Sciuridae; genus Ictidomys; species Ictidomys tridecemlineatus. Next base: position 113,847,198 of record NC_135481.1, on the reverse strand, counting down.
GCTGACCCCGGCCTCCCGCTTCCCCGCCTGGACTTCTTCACAATAGACTAAAACGGCTGCTGAAATGGCTTTAAAAACTAACCAGGCCAAGCACCAGGTATAAGGTCACTCTGGGGTCTCGCTGCCCTGGCCGTCCCCGTGTGGGATGCAGAGCAGCCTCCTGACGTTGACCTAGAGCCGGGCTCCCAGCCCCGGCCGCAGGCTAGACCCTCACAGACCCCGAACCCTGCTGGCCCTGGCTCCAGTTCCCAAGGCCTGCGCTCACTGGTCTGGGGTAAGACCAGAGCCTTGGCTACAACTCTTGAGAGTCTCTCAGTCAGGCCTCAGAACCATCTGCTAAGACGATTTCAACAGCACATAACAAAACTCAGCGAATACTGGCTAAACCTCCAGAACTTTCAATCTTTATCTAACAAATCGGCTGGGGTGGGCATACTCAGGACTGGTTTGGTAGCTCAATGACTGTGAAGAACCCACAAGACTGTCAAACTCATTTTATCATTCTCTGTCAAACTCGTGGTCACAAGAAGGCTGCCACTGTTCCAAGAACCAAGTCCTCCAGGTCGAATACAGGGACTGGGCCTGGGAGTCATTTTCTTCCCTACCTCTCTTGTTTTGTTAGGGAAGAAAGTCCTTCCTGGGAACATCCCAGCAGAATTTCCGCAAAGCTCCTTGAGCAAAACTAGGCTACGATCCCGCTGCTAAAAGACTCACTGACCAAGAGGGTGGGATCGTCCCAATTGTCTTGGAAAAATCATGATTCATCTGTGGGACAGGGGACACAGCTACCTGCACAGAGCTGGGTTCTGCTCTCAGGGGAAATGGCCACTGATGGGCTCTGCCACACCCCCTGATAGTGGAGGCATTTGCTGAGATGAATCATGGGCTTTAAGCTCCTCACCTACGGTGCTGGCTTTACAGAGCGTCCAGGCTCAAGTCCACACTTCAGCTCCTGGCTGCAGCTCACCAGGAGGAAGTGTCTGCTTTGCAGAAGATTCCAGTAGGCTTCCCAGAAGAGGGGCGCAGCCTCGGCCTGGAGAAGTGAGGAGCCCGCAGTTCTGAAGGCCGGGGTGCAGGGGGCTTGGAGGGGCGTGGGGACCAGATTTTGAAGGGAAGCAAGCTCAGCTCTACCGTGCTGTGCAGAGGGAGGGGGGTCTCTGTGAGGTCTGCCTGAGGCTGGAGGCCAGGGCTGGGCAGGCCACGGCAGAGGACTGTCACTCTTAAGGCTGTGACAAGGATAAATCAAAAGAATTCTCTAAGGGGCTCAGCAGGAGTCCATGTGAGTCCCCTCCCCCGGGAGGGTCCCCCCTCCAGCCCCCTCTCTCAGTGTCCCCTGCCTCTGCCTCTGCCTGCTGGCTTCCCTTCTTCAAGAGGTGGTTCCAGTCACCTGGGCAGCTCGGGGACTCTGACTTGGTCGGAGGCGGGTCCCTTGCTGCTTTTCAGTTCCGTCTGCTTTTTAAGTAGCTGGGCTGGGCCTCTGATGCACGTCCACAGAAATGCACAAACCATGCGCATTCAGGGGTCCTACAGCCACCTACACCCCACGTGACCTCCCAGATGGAGGGAGGTGCAGTCCCTGGTCCCTGGGGTCTCCCAATGTCCCTGCCACTCAGCTCCTCCCAAGGAGAATCATATTTTGTGACATCCATGGCTGTGGGTAGCTGTGCTTGTCCCAGAGCCTTGTGTATACGGAGTCACGTGTCCCTTTGTTCTTACCTGGCTTATCTGGTCCATGTTACGCCGACGTGGAGAGGTCCACCCTGGTGTGTGGAGGAGTTTCTCTGTTGTCGCGGGTGCGTGCCCTCCGCCCGTCCCGTGAGCGCACCGCCAGGTGTGAAGCCATTCAAAGGCTGGCGGACGTGTGGGTCCTGTCCACTGGGCTGTGGTGAAGAGTGCTGTGTGAGTACTCCTGACCTGGTCTTTGGGGAGCACTTGGCTGTACCACCAGGAGGGGACTGTCCAGGTGACGTGGTGGGTGTGTGGTCCAAGCGCCATCCATTTTCCAAAGCGGTTTTACCGTGTCACTCTCCTCCCAGGACGTGTACCGGGTCCTCCCCGGCACTTGGCATTTTCTGGTTTTCTCGGAGCTGAGTAGGCACGCTGCCAGTGCTGTGGATCTCAGCCCCGGCGACCGCTGAGCAGGGCAGCCTGCTGGGCGGGCTCCCTGGGCGGGTTGCACTCAGGCCCCCCGCCCCCCCCAGGTTCTCTCAGGGGACCCGGCTGCAGCTCCAGGGGAGTCTCCTCCTTCTCCTGGTGACGGTGACAGAGGACACTGCCAGAATTCTCCTCACCTGCCGGCTCGTGTGGTGTCCTCAGGGGCAGAGCCAGCCAGGTGGACGTGGACCGATATCCACGCTGAAGGGAGGGGGCCGCTGCTGGGGGGAGGGGAGCGCACGTTTGCTGATGGAGTCCGAGCACAGCCCCGGGATCTGGGGTGTCTTCTTAAGGCCTCACGTGAACCGTGACCTACCGTCACACGGAAGCCAGCCTGTGGAGGCAAAATCGGGCTCAGTTGGTTTTATTTCATTTCCTAAAAGTGGTTGACTCAACCAGCTCCGATCTCTTTGAGGCCTTTTTACTCTAGAAGAGGGTCCCTGTAACGAACACGGCAAACCCTTTTAATGGCTGATTTTAGCCAGGCAGGGAGAGCCGCAGCAGCCCGCCTGGGTCTGATCCGTCTCTGGCCCTCCCAGGCCTCCCGGGGAGGAGGAGTGCAGGAGGCCAGGAGCGGAGGTCCTGGGTGCTTGGAAGGGAGGAGGGTGCACATCCTGGGTGAGCTCTGTGAGGCTGGGATGGGTCTGCCGGGTCATGGTTGTGTATCCAGTACTGTGTCCCCAGAAGAGTGCCCGGCACAGAGAAGTGGCACAGCACGTGACCTTTCAGTTGATCTCTGTGTGCATCCATGTTTAGATAGGCTGCCTGAAATAAGGAAAAGCCATGAGTCGGGTGGATGGATGCCCGGATAGATATAGGTAGGGTGGACGGAGGGAAGGCCTGTGGGTAGATGGGTGAGTGGGTGGACAGACAGAGGGTGGATAATGGAGAGAGGGGTGAGTGGGTGGATTGAGGGCTGGCTGGATGGTGGATGGTTGGAAGTTTGGACAGATAGGTGAATGGTGATGGATGGGAGGGTAGAAGGGTCAATGGGTGGATGAACAGGGGAATGAGCAGGAGGGAGGAAGGATGGATGGATGGATGGACGGATGGACAGACGACAGACAGGTGGGTCAATGCTAATGCTTGGATACATGGACGGATGAAGGATGGACGGATATATAAGTGGGTGGGTGGAGAAGTGCACGGGGTGGTGAGTGAAGAGATGGTGTGGATGGGTGGGTGCCTTCGTTCTGACCTGGTGAGTCGCAGTCGGCAGGGTGGAGAGCGGGTAGGTGGAGGGTGCTTTGGAAGATCGTCTGGCTCCTGAATGAATAGAACACGAACGTGTGATCATCCGGGAAAAGCCTGGCCTTCCCTGGGGGCGAACTGTCTTGCAAGATCCTGCGTGACAAGATGGCCTCGGTCTCCTTGCAGGGTTCCTGGACTTGCCGCAGCCCCCTGCCCTGTGGAGCGTCTCCTCTGGAGGCCAGGGTGAGCGGCGGGGATGGCCACGGAGATCAGCGCTCCGGGCCCGCAACGCGCCATCGGCAACGAGGAGTACAGCCTGTACAGCAGCCTGAGCGAGGAGGAGCTGGTCCAGATGGCCATCGAGCAGAGTCTGGCGGACAAGACCCGGGGCCCGGCCACTGCAGAGGCCACGGTGTCCTCGCGTGCCAACCACCAGCCTGCCCACTTCTACCCATGGACCAGGTAAGCGAGGTGACGTTGACTAGAGGAGCTGGGCCCGCCCGGGCCTCTGTCAGCTCATTCCAAACCAAGCCACCCTCTCTCCAGCATGCTTTTACGCCTTCATGATTCACGCCTGCCATCTAAACGTGTTGAGCTCTACGTGCCAAGTGTTGCAATGTGTGCTGTGCAGTTGTGCCCAGGTATCCTAGAGGGGCTGTTTCCGGGACCCCCACGAATATCCAGGTCTGCACAGATAATGTCAGTGCTGCGGAAATCTTTGTCGTTCTGTATTGTTCAGGGAATAGCGACAGGAAAAAACTGGTGCATGTTCGGTACACATGTTCTTTCCAAATACTTTTTTTATCTGAAGGAATGCAGAACCTACAGAGATCAAAGCCCAGCCGCACAAGCTCGGCCTCGGCTGATAATCCTCCCAAGGACCCTCCTGGCCATCCCCATGACTCGGCCCCATTTCACCCGTGAAACTGAAGCTCAGGGTAGCCCAGGTCGCACAGGGAGGAGCGGGGTGGGGACGGGACTGTCTGGCTGCAGTGCCCCGGCTGTGCCCCGTACCCTGGGCTTCCCACTGGAGTGAGGCAGGACCACGGTGCTCAGTGTGGCCGGCACTTCAGGCTGCTCAGCCGTCTCCCCTGGGAAGCCCATCCGGGTAGCCCAGGACGTCCACCCCAGAGCCATGCTGCCTCCTCCTCGGCTCCCCCGTCTAGGCACTGCTCACTGTCCTGGCTCTGCACCTTCTAAGGACTGCACCACCCAGTGAGATATGGCATGAGCCACCACCACGCTCCACGGGCGCCATTAAACATTCAAACAGCTTTATTAAAAGAGTAAGGCGAGCCAGGTGCAGGGGCACGTGCCTGGGATCCCAGCAGCTCGGGAGGCTGAGGCAGGAGGATCACAAGTTCAAAGCCGGCCTCAGCAACTTAGTGAGGCCCCCAGCAACTTAGTGAGATCCTGTCTCTAAATAAAAAAATTTTCAAAATGAACTGGGGATGTGGCTCAGTGAGTAAGCACCCCTGGGTTCGATTCCTAGTATATATTTTTTTTAAAAAAGTAAAGATAAAAAGAGGCCAAGTTAATGTTTTTTATGTCTAGAATGCCATCGTTCCCACATGTAACCAATATAAAAATTATGAATGAGTTTTTTACCTAAACTTTATTTTTTCCCCCTGAAAAATCCAGTGTGTGTTTTTATCCCCATGGCACCTCTCAGTTCAGGCCAGTGGCGCGTCCAGCGCTCACTAGCCACACCTAGCCAGTGGCCGCTGACCGGACAGTGCACGTCTCCCTCTTTGTAGAAGGCAGGAGCCAGAGAGATAATCAGCACTTGACCTTCAAGAGCTTTTAGAAGAGAAATACGTAAACTGTAAAGATATTTTTCTCCTCAAAGTCAGGTCCGAGTGTGTACCTGGAGGAGGGTGGCGGGGGACAGGAGGTGCTGTGACAGCCACGCCGGCGTTAATGGGAGGTTCCAAGCTCCCTGTGTCCAGCACCAAGTCCTGGGGGACCCTGAGCAAGTCACCGCCTCTCAGAAGCTCGGCTGCCCTCTCTCCTAACAGCAGCAGCAACAGAGCCTTTTCCCGATGTCAGTCCCAGGTGACAGGGGCTACGGTGGAGCAGGTTCATCTCTGCCCCGTGCCCCCAGACACTCCCCGCGGCTCCCCACGTAGCTCTGGCCCTGGGAGGCTGGCCCACCTCCCCGGGGCTGGCTGGGCCCAAGCCCAGGACGCTGCTGCGGAGGGGCCCCCTCTGGAGAGGAAGGTGTTCGGCCCGCGGGGGAGCTGGAGCAGGCGAGGAGGAAGGTCGCCAGCTGGCCCTGACCGGAGAACAGAAACCGGGGGCCAGGACGGGGTTCACCACGGTGGGGCTCCAGGAGGCCCCTGGTTCCTGTTCTGGCCAGTTCAGCTGAAGTCAGCCCACAGGTTCCTCTTTCTCAGGAGGGGATCAGATAGTGACAGGGCCTGCTGCCCAGAGCCTCAGCTGCACGAAGCCACGTCCCCCAGGGGAGCTGCCGCCTTCTCCCCAGCACAGGGGCTCCTCCTGGGGGTCCTGGGGGTGCTGAGAGGGTCTTCCATGGGAAGGGTGAGGAGGCAGAGACCCACAGGGGCATTCGTCCAGCCTCCTGGGAAAAGAGTCTCCCAGGGGCCAGACCACTCTCCAGGGTCATCTAAGATCGCGGCCAAGCGGCGCGTGGAGCAGGGTTAGTGGCGTTTTCTCACTTTTCCTCCCAGTGCTGGGGATTGAACTGGGCCTCCCACATGCTAGGCAAGTGCTCTGTGCACTGAGCCACGTCCCCAGCCATCTTCTCACTCTTGTGGGGACTGGGAACGTCAGTTCTGCCCCCTTGACCCTGGAAGGAAAAGCCTTGTAGTACTGTGTTTAGCCCCCCCACACACTCCTCTGCACCCCAGGGCACGCACGCCTGGCCGGTCACACCCGTGCACTGGCTGCTCCAGAACCCATGCAAGGGCGCGCCCCTGTGTCCACTTAACAAAGGACAAGACACGATCACAGCAGAGGCGAGAGCTGAAAGGCAGCCGGTCGGCCCAGAGCTCAGGCTCCACCAGGTGCTGCTGATTCTGCTCCCTTTCCGCCCTCCCCCACCCAAGTGGGGCTCAGCCTCATTACATCCGCCTCCCACCCACAAGGGTTCAGGGTCCCCGAAGACACATGATTCACACACGCTGTGCTCAGGAGCCCCCCTTGGCTTGGCGGAGGTGGAGGACCGAGCGCCCCCCACACCTCCACCCTGAAGGGCAGGTTCCGTCAGGTGGTCCAGAGCAAGTTCAGAAACAGGATGTCACCACCGCCACAGGGGCCCCTCTCATCCTTCAGGTCTCCCATGAAATGTCACCTCCTCAGCAGGTCCTGCCCAGGACACCTCCAGGTCAAGTGGATCCCGCCCCCGCGCCCTCTCTGGGGTTTCCTGAGTGGCTCTGGCTGCCAGCGCGGTGTCTGTTCTTCCGTGAGCCTGTGGACTCCTCCAGGGCAGGGACCTCGCGTCCCCTTCTCCATGAGCCCAGGCCTGACCCCTGGCAAGTGCCAGGTAGCTGTCTGAGAGCGAGTGAATGCAGGATTCAGGAAGGGAGGAGGCGGCCCTGGAGAGAGAACTGAGTTCGAGGTTCAGGTCCTGCTTACGCTTTCTGAGCCCCAGTGGACTTATGCCTAAAATGGCGAGACCTATTTTTTCCTGTTCAAGAATGCTTGCAAGATTCTTTCTCCCCCGTTCTTTTCTTTTCTTTTCTTTCATTATTATTATCATCAGCATTTTCATTTTCATTTGTCTCATGGTGCTGGGCCTCAAACCCAGGGCCCCACACAGAGGCAAGTGCTGAGCTACAGCCCCAGGTACAGTGCAGGACTCTGGGGAACACCAAATATGGGAACAGCTTGGTCTGAGCTTCCCCTGCCTCCTCTGTGAGTACCTGGGGCACCAGCCCACACTGCCTCTGCTTCAGAGGCCAACTCCCCTGTCACCCTGGGAAGGTCTCCTGAGAGTGTCCCCAACTACACTGGGACCCTCTTGGAGACAGGGAGCAGATACTGTACCCTTTTGTCCTCGGGGCTTAGCCTCATTATACACACCTAACGGATGTTCTTTGGAAATAAAAGCACCTTGAAGCCAATAAGGATTCTTAGGCCTGTAGTTATCATCTTGTGATAATTACAGGAACGGAGTCTCTGGGATCCTAGAAAAGAAAGTCGGGTCAGCACCCCCTCCCAAGATAGATGCTCCCTTTCAAAGTCATTTTCCAAGTGGCTTCTGCCCTACCACTGTGTGGTGGGACAAGGTTTGAAACATGCGCGGGAGTCACTTGTCAAACTCCCTGAGAGGCCGACCTGGCCCCCAGCATGCAGGGTGAGCAGGGTCCATGAAGAGACCACTCAGGGGTCCAGGAAGCTGGGTCTTGGCGGTCTTTAAACTTCTTCATTTTATTTAAGGCTACATTTCTAAGAAAAAGGAGGAAAATCTGAAGCAGGAACTTGCTTGGGCTGATACGTGCACAGCCGCCAACCACTCCAGCCAGACCACTGCCTTGCGGTGTGCTAGCCATGGGCCGGGTCTGCCTCGCACCTGAGTGGTCCCTACGCCGGAGGCCTGGAGGGTAAAGACCAGGGGCACATGGGGACCCAGCAGGGAGACTGCAGCCACGCTGCTTGCTCAGTGTTGGAGGGAGGGAGACAGGGTCTCACCTGGGCCTCTTCCAGGGCACGACCTGCAGCCACATCCCGCCCGCCCAGGCCAGGCTCCTCTCACCCTTGATGACTCAGCCGCGGTTGGCTCTGCTGGGAATTCCCCTGCCCTGGGGGGGGGGGGGGAGTGGGGCCTCCCGTCCTGGCCCAAAAGAGCACGAAACTCGACTGGGCGCCTGGACCCCCATCCAGTCTGAGATTCACAGGTCTGTGGGCTCTGGGTAGCCATCCTGCCTGGCCCCCAAAACAAGCTAATGCACCCCAGTTTTAGTACTTCCCAAACAAGCCTTCGGGTCTTGATCCCGTCCTGTGGTGCTGTGGCTCTGTCTGTCCTGGTCTCCACCCCACTGGCCTCTGATCGTCTTGAGATCCACCGAAAGATGTGACTTAGTGATCTGTATACTTAGCCCAGGCACAAGGCTCGGGACCAAGCCAGAGCTGGGAAGCTGTTGTTGAATTGGACTCAGTTGATGGCTTCCTGTCTGCAGAACGGGAACAAGGCACCTCTGCCTCCATCAGAGACCATGAGGCAGAACCTCCATCAGCCCCAACTCCCCGCTGCTGCTGCCACTCTCCTTGCTGTTGTTATAGGGAGACAGAGGTCCCAGTTTTAGGATAGTGTGGCCGGGTTTTATCAGTGCTTCTCATCCTGCTGAAAACATTTTAGTAATCGAAAGCACGCCCAGGGAGCCCAGGGCTTTGTCAAGACCACAGGGCTGCTGAATGCAGAAGTGGCCTGGGTCAGGGCTCTGTCACCTGCCTAGGTCTGCAGCAAGTTCAGGCGACTCCAGGCCAGCAGCCCTCAGGCCCTGTGGGGGGGAGGACCAGGCCAGAACTTGCAGGTCCTGGCCTGGGATGGTGGCTCTGGGTTTGCGTGACACACTGAGCTTCTCTGCTGTCCTGCAAGCAGTGGGCACAGGAAGCCTCCATCTGGCGCTTCAGCCCCACCCTGCATTCTGCCACTGAGGCACAGAGAGCCGTGGGGCCCCATTCACAGCCAGGCCCGTGGGTGTGCAGCCACGGAGCAGGGGAGGGGAGGCAGGGAAGGGCAGGCGCTTGGAGGAGGGGCTGCCCTAGAGCCCACCTGAGCCTGGCTCTGTCCACCTACCTGCTGTGCGTGGCCCCAGCCAGTAACCCACATGCTCAGAGCCTCGGCTCCCTTGTCTATGGAAGCAGCCGCTGGGTACCCACCTTTGGGGTTAGTGAGTGAACCTGGCAGGGGTCCTGCCCAGTCTGGGGGAGGTGGTGGGAGTGATGGGAGGAGGCAGAGGAGGAGGTAGAGGAATGACGGGACGAGGAGGGTCTGCAGACCCCCAGCAGGCCGCCTCCCTGGCTGGTGGCTCCTTGGCACCAAGGCCTGTCCCTGCTCAGAGGCCCAGGGAATCTGCAGGTTCTGGCCTGGCCTGGGGGAGCATGGGCCCTTCCGGAGGTCACCATCACTGTGGCCCATGGGGAGCCATTCTTGGAGTGATGTCCTCCCCAGTCCCATAGACAGCCCCTTCCCCAGGTGTTCAGACAGGAAGGTGTCCCTGCTGGGTACCCAGAGTGTCAGGGCTGACCCTCAGGAGGGGTGATCAGGGACCCCCTACCCCCTTCTCACAATCCCAGGCCAACCTGGGTCATGGGGTGGCTGCCACTCCTCCTTCCTGCCCTGGTGACAGCCCAGTGTGGTGGGGAACCGAGGCTCCGAGAGGTGGCACAATGGTCAAGTGAATGGCTGTCCGGGGGAGCCCCGTCCCCTGCACTTCACACAGGTCACCAGGGCAGACCTGGCCAGCCCTCCAGACAGGGGTTGCTCTTGCGCTACTTTATTAGCGGGGAAATAAGGCACAGAGAAGATGATCCAGTCCCAGCTTCTGTGGCTACGGTGCCCCGGGTTGAACCTGTTCATCTGCCTCCCGGCCCAGCCCCGATGACCTTCCCCTGTGTGCACCTTCCTCCTGTAGCCTCTGGACGTCTAGCTCCTGACCCTGGGCATGGTCTTTGCCGGATGAGCCCACAAGGTCGGGGTGAGGGGCACACCTGGCCTGATTCTCAGCGTGGGCTCCCTGCCCCCTCGTTTGCCCATGAATCTCTTGTCCACTTCCATGGGGATCCGCCTGGCCTGCTGCCTGAGCCCATTTCAACCTAGGACTTGCACTGACCACTTGTCACCTCCTCCTGGGTGAAGAACGTCACCTTGCTTCCTATCTGCCGCCCTGGCCCTGGTTGGCTGGGGAGGGGGTGGCGGGAGTGGGTGAGGTTAACCTCATTGTTGTCTTATATGGTCATTTAAATCTCCCAGGGCTTCCTCCAAGGGCCAAAAATAATCCAGAGACACAGCAGCTGTGTCCAGCACACAGAGAGGACCCGGCCATCTGCTTTGGTTCAGAGCCCTGTGTCTGTCTGTCACTCAACCTCTCCCTCCGTCCCGTCCTGCCTCCGGCCATGACCCGCTTCTCCTATGCAGAATACTTTTCGCTCTTTCATTCCTGCTCTGCTCCCTCCAGGTCCTCAGCGCTGCCCGAGAACCCCCCGGCCCGGCCCCCCATGGGCTTGTTCCAAGGGGTCATGCAGAAATACAACAGCCTCAAGACCTCCCAGCTGGAGTAAGTGCCCCCCGCCCGGCCCCAGACCAGTGCCACACGCACACCCCCAGCCGGGGGGTCAGGGAAGGTGGGGAGGGGAGCAGGTTTGAAGCCCCCAGGAAGACACGGCACCACGGGGCACCTCGCAGGCAAACCCACCCAGGTGTGGCCCCCAGCTGCTCCTTCTGAGCTGGGCTTGGTGGCCGCAGGCTGCTGTCCTGCAGGAACTGGACCCCTGACTGTGCTTGGGCTGGATCCTTTGGAGACGCCCCCAGAATGAGGTGTGTGTGCTGGAGGGGCCGGTAGGGCTCTGAATCTGGGGCCCCAGCAAGAGGGGGCTGGGGAGATGGCCTCAGAGTCCCAGAGGAGCAGGGAGGGGGAGCCCAGGAGCCAGCTGCACCTTCTGTTTCTCACCCTGTCTCACCTTCCGCCGCCACCTCTGGGGTCCTCTGAGCACATCCAAAGCACCCAGACCTGCAGCCTCCGTTGTGCCTGGCTCCGTCTGTCTTCCTCTGAGTGCCAGGTGCTCAACCCCAGAAATCGTTGGAGCCACGGGAGGAGAGAGAGAGCTTGTCTCCTTCCCCCTGCTCCCCCCTGGTAGAAGCCGCTCAAAGCAAAAGAGGGGCGCCGGCCCTGGTACCCGCACTTCTGTGCTCAGTGGTGTTGCCGGGAGGGGAAGAGGCAGCTGGCGCCTCCCACTCTCCTTCCCAGCCTCTCCAGACCTGGCGCCCGCTGCTCCCCGGTGCCCCGGGAGGGTCTGGCACTCTGGGGAGGAGAAGCCCAGCTCCGTTCTCCAGCAGATTGCTACTTCCTGCGTGACTGCCAGAGAGGGGCTGTCCCTCGGAGGCTCCCTCTCTGGAGGACTGGGTTGGAGAAGTCAAAGTGACGAGGTCAAGGTGACCTCTAGGGTCCTGTCCAGCTTGCTAGTCTCTGGTGACCCGATACCCCAGCAGCTGCCCCACTCCGGCAGGGGCCTTGTCTGAGCTCACCGAGGAGCCGTCCATGTCTGGCACTGAGGGCTCCGAGGTCCTTGACTGCACGTAGAGAGACACGGGAGACCCGGGCTGCGCCCCCTCACCCAGGCCATGAGACCAGCCGGCCCCCTCCCCGTCCCTTTGGATTCAGCAGAGCCACATACCCAACTGGGACTTTTCCTGAGGTCAAAGGGGGGCCGCTCTGTCCTGGCCTAAGTGGACTCATCAGGTGGCAGTGACAGTGTTGATGGGGACTCCAGGACTTATCTGGTCAGTTTCCCACCGTCCTTGCTGGGTCTCTAGCTCAGCCAGTGCCCTCGAGCTATTAATAACGCAGAGCCTGAGAGTCAGGAGGAAGTGCAGCTCACACGGCAGGAAGCTCCGGGAGGGGGCAGAGCTGGTGCTGGAGACCCTCAGGGCCCCTCCGAAGCAGAAGGCACCTAGGCACAAGGCTGGCCTCCGGCCTCACCTGCTCCATCTGGGGAATGGGGCTATGTATGCAGAACCCTCCCCAGAAGAGGATCTGGGGGTCTCAGCCGTGGTGGTCCTCACTCAGGGAATGAATGAATGAGTGAACGGGGTCCTGAGAAAGCCAAGCAGAGGTGCTCTTCCGTTACCCCTGGAGTCTCTGTGGTCCTCAGTTTTGCCTCGTGAGGACTTCCAGTTTGCTGATCCTGGGGGTATCGAGGTTCTCAGTGACTAGATGTGCGTGCGGGTCGGGGTGGATATCCCGGGCCGGCGCTCTGCTGCGTCCTCTTGGTAGAAGGCCCTTGGTGTAAACTAGCGTCAGCCGTAGAATGCACAGGGGTGAGAGGTCCCCTGAGTCCCCTGTCCCAGAACCAGCTGGGACCCAGGACTGAGGGACTCCTCACTGGGCCCTGCCTCTGGCCGCCCCTGAGGCCTGGCTGCTTCCTGCTCTCTCAGGGCTGTGGACCCCGTGCTGAAGGCCATCAAGGAGGGTGACAAGGAGGGCCTGGAGGCCATGATCAAGGACGGGAAGAACCTGGCGGAGCCCAACGGGGAGGGCTGGCTGCCCCTGCACGAGGCCGCCTACTACGGCCAGCTGGGCTGCCTGCAGGTCCTGCAGCGAGGTGAGGGGCGGGGCAGGGGCAGGCTGAAGTCCCCAAGTCACCCCCCTCGGCCCTCCCACCAGGGCTCCCAAGACCCGGGAGCCTGATTCCTAGAAAAGGAATGAGGGAGGGCTGACTTTGGGGCGGACCGCTGCCAGCTTGTTCCAGAATGTTCCAGGGGCTGATTTGGTATAAAACCCCACAGCTGTGCCTCTGCTCTGCCAAGGCTGCCTCTCACCAGCTGTGCGACCCTCGGCCACTCTGGCCTCCTCTCCGAGCCCCATCTTCCTCCGAGCCAGACTCACAGGGGGTGACACCTGCAGGCAGGAGTCACCTCTGCCCTCAAGCAGCTCAGACCCCTGAAAGCCCACCACACTCAGAAACGCTGCAGGGGAAGCGTGTCTCCAGCAATGGCCGGTGGGAGCGCACAGGCAGGACAGGCCCACTGCTGGGGGTGAGGGGGCCGTTCAACCAGGGAAGGCTTCCAGGGGGAGGTGGCGTCTGAGCTGCATCTGCACACCAGGAAGCAGGAGCAGCCCTGAGATGGGCGAGGCAGAGGTCTTCTGGGGTCGGCAAATTTCAGAGGAGGCCATGCAGCTGGGCTTTGGAATGGGGAGGAAACGGGGATGGTTCCCTCTCATGAGCTCCTGGTCTGCCCTCCCCAGCGTACCCGGGGGTCCTGGACCAGCGCACCCTGCAGGAGGAAACGGCCCTGTACCTGGCCACATGCAGGTCACACTTGGACTGCGTCCTCTCGCTGCTCCAGGCCGGGGCCGAGCCTGACATTTCCAACAAGTCCCGAGAGACTCCGCTCTACAAAGGTGAGCCCCGGAGCAGGGTGGGCAACAGACCAGCCTGTTCCCCCAGGGCGCGGCCCCTCCGTGGCCACTCTGACGGGGCAGGCCTCTCTGGGCTGCATCGTTTATGCCATTCGAGGCTCAGAGTTGAGAAGACATGGGCCATGCCTGTGCGCTGGCCCAGGTAGGGCTACAACCCAGCAGGGGCAATGAAGACCCCCGGGGAGGGGGGAGGGGAGAGGGGGAGGGGAGGGGAGGGGAGGGTGGGAGAGGGCAGTGGGGGAGGGAAGGGGAGGGCAGGGGAGGTGTGTTCAAGAAAAATAGATCCTCTGGGCTTGCTCAGTCCATCATCACCCAAGGACATTCGCTGGCTGCCCTAGCAGCACCCAGAGTCAAAATCCCAGCCCTTGTAATAGCTGGCACTTGCCAAGGGCTCACCGTGCGCCTGGCACTGCTCTGCTCTCCCCAGCCCTCGTGTCCATCCATGTGCAAGAGGGGCACTGCCACACCCCCACTTTGCCGATGAGGATCTAAGGCACAAGTCGCCCAGGATCACACAGCCAGCCAGGGTGGACCTGGGAGCTGGGTGCCAGCAGGTGCTGCACTCTGCAGTGTCTAGCTCCCAGGGACCCACTCACAGCCAGTGGCGTCTTGCAAACAACAGGCCCAGCACTGGGGACATTCTGTGGGTGGCGGGAACTGGGTGGCAGGTAACGGGTGTTCGAGGACCTGTGGTGGGCGTGTCTGCCCTAGAGCCTGGGGGGCCCGGGTGGGCTCCACAGCTGTCCCAGGCAGAGCTCCCAGGAGCCCTAAGTCCCAGGCAGTTTCCTGGCCCTGTCCTGCCAGAGGCCACGCCCCTTGCCAGTGCCTCAAGTGCCCCCCCAGCACCCTCCCAGGGAGCCTCGACCCTCTGCAGGAAGCTGAGCCTGGGAGAGGTGGGCAGCGTGGTCCTGCTTAGACACGGCACCCGCAGGCCCTGTGCCCCTCTCCACCTCTGACCCAGGGGGCCCCGGGGGTCAGTGTGGACAAGCACCGGGGTGACCCCAGCTTGAACCTACGGCTCCACGGTGAGAACTCTGGCCAGAGCCCCAGGTGCGTTTGGAGTCCAAAGACGGGTGTGGCTCAAGAGGCAGGTGGAACAGGTTGAGGAGAGGAGCAGGGCTCGTAGGCCAGGAGGCTTTGAGGGCGGGCTTTGAGCAGCAACAGCCACTCCTGACGTGGGAAGGTCCGCCTCGCCTCGGGGATGTGGAGGACCGGAGCAGGTGACCCTGGAAGGGTGACGAGGTAGGGACGTCCTGAAATATTCCAGGGGACAGATTCCAGACCTGACGGCCTGGCTCTAATCCTGCCACTTCCTGTCTGTGTGACCTCAGGCGCCGGGCTCCCTGCCCGTTAACTGTTCACCCTGGGTTCGGCACAGGGGCTGGGTTTGGCAGATCCAGTGGCTCTGGGTCGAGTGACTGGCCGATGAGTGAGTGAGGGGACCGACGGAGCCGCCTGGCCGGGTCCTGCCAGGGCCCCTGACCGTCTGGCTTGTCCCCGGGCACAGCCTGCGAGCGCAAGAACGCGGAGGCCGTGCGGATCCTGGTGCAGCACAGGGCGGACACCAATCACCGCTGCAACCGGGGCTGGACGGCGCTGCACGAGTCGGTGTCCCGCAACGACCTGGAGGTCATGGAGATCCTGGTGGGCGGCGGCGCCAAGGTGGAGGCCAAGAACACCTACGGCATCACCCCCTTGTTCGTGGCTGCGCAGAGTGGGCAGCTGGAGGCCCTGAGGTTCCTGGCCAAGCACGGTGAGTGGCTGAGGGCCCCTGCTGGGAAGGACCTCAGGGACGAGCCAGCGGGGGACAGTGGAGGTGTCATCTGCTGGTCACCCACGGTGTCTCTGTGGAGGGCGGTGTTAGGAAGGACTCTGAGGCCATGTCCAAGTCCTGCGGGGGCCACTGGTGATACCTGCATTTAGGCCCGGGCACCGTGGGGGTGACATCTCCCCAGCCCAACGTCCCCATTTTTCTCTGTGGCCTAGAAAGGGAGGTGACCTATCTATAGCCAGTAGCAGACTTAGCTGTAGAACTAAGTAGCCACACTTCGAGGTCAGAAAGGAACTTTAGACAACACTGAGGTCACCTCTTTACTTTGCAGATGAAGCCAAGGACCAGGCTGGGAAAGTGATTTTTTCTTAGGTCACACAGCAAATTAGTAGCAGAGCTGGGATTTGAACCCAGGTTCTCTGCCTTCTTTGCCTCAGAAAACTCTTCATGGGAGAAACTAAAGTCAGGGGTGGTTCTTTCTCCTCTCCACGGGAAGGATTCTGCCCCCCAGGGCGACCCAGAGGCCAGAGGCTCTGCATTCCCGGGGGCTGGCCTGGAGTCCTGTGCTGCGCCCCTGCTGGGTGCCAGACTCTCTGCTAAGCGGAGGATGAGGTCTTGGAGTCTCCCCAGAGCCCAGGGAGCTCAGCAGCGTCCACATCTAATACACAGGAGACTGGGGCGTGAAGGGGTTAAACAACAGGTCCCCGTCAGAGTCAGAGCCTGGATTCTGACCCGTGTCCATCTGACCCTCCGCGTAGACTCGCCACAGCATGGCGGCCTGCGAGGGTTGTCACGGGCCTGAGTCCAGAGGAGGTCCCCGTTCAGCACGTGCCTGAGCAGTTGGGAAAACAGACACAGCCACCTCCCCGCAGCCAGGGACGATTCTGGACAGACCAGCGTGTGAGAACAAAGGGACACAGGCAGGGTCCTTGAAGCCCAGGCCAGGAGGCGGGGCAGAGGGCAGGGTGCTCCGCGGGAAGGGCGAGCCGCTAACTGCAAACATCTGCCCAGGTGTCCTGCGGACACAGCGGGCAGGGCTGTCCCCTGGGTGGGCTGAGTCCATTTCTCATTCCAAATATTTTTCTGTGTGAGCAGGAGGCGGGCTGGCGGGACGCAGGCCTTCCAAGGAGCCTGGCTTTGAGGGCCTGGGGCCTCTCCCTGGGCAGGGAGGGCAGGGCAGCCTCTGCTCAGGACCCTTGTCCTGGACAGGTGGCGTTGCTGGGCGCCTTCTCGGGTCCTGTCTGGGCCGAGAGCCGCACTTCACTTCCTGCAGTGACCAGAGAGGTGGGACTGATATTCTGGTCCACAGATGGTCAATGGAGGCTCCTAAAGGCTGCCTGCTGTGGCCATGGGGCTCAGAAACCATGACACAGAAACGTGAGCTGGTCCTCGTCTGTCACCAAAGCCTCCCTCTTTCCACTGGACCCGAGAAGGACCCCACATAGTTGAAAACAAAGTCACCAGAAAGCCTGAGATAGCAGCCCGTGCAGGAAGGCAGCTGCGGTTCCGCAGCCTTTGATCTCAGCCCTCGGGGACTTGTCAGGCCCTCGCAGGGCCACCTCCTTCCGGAACAAGGAAAGACTGACAAACCCTCTTTTTGCCGAGAAATCAGAAAAATCATGCACACAGCGTTCCGTCCCTCACCCCAGGAGATGCAGAGGGTGTGGGAGGTTGAGCTGGACGCATCGCCCCGGCCCTCCTGCCGCGTGGCTCAGGGACTTCTTAGGAGGAGGAGAAAGTCACTTATCTTTATTTCTGGCAGATTGAGAACACACGCCATACGGTTATCGGGTCCCCTCTCTGAGAAGCTCTGCTCAGCCAGGATCGTGAGGCCTCTCTCAGGGCAGAGCCGGGCCTCTCAGACGGAGTGAGGGTCAAGAGCGTGGCCGCTGCCATCGGACCACCAAGTTTCAAGTTCAGCTCCCACGACGGGGCCAGGCGGCCTGCGGAGACTGCCCCGCTGCCCTGGGCTAGCGCTGCCCCAGGGTGGGAAACCAGGGACAGCGCCAAGCTCCCACCCGTGGGGACTCAGAGGGAGGGCGTGGCTGCTACCAGTGCCCGGCACCAGGTGCTCGGTCAGGACCCACCAGGCGGGCGGCTGGGGAGCTGCCCAGGGGAGCCGGGTCCGGAGCCCACCCCTCCACGTCGAGCAGGGGCCGCCCTGATCACTCCGGACCTGCTCTCTCTCCAGGCGCTGACATCAACACGCAGGCCAGCGACAACGCCTCCGCCCTGTACGAGGCCTGCAAGAACGAGCACGAGGACGTGGTGGCCTTCCTGCTGTCCCAGGGCGCCGACGCCAACAAGGCCAACAAGGACGGCTTGCTGCCCCTGCACATCGCCTCCAGGAAGGGCAACTACAGGTCAGCCCGGCCAACCCGCTCACCCCCGGAGGGCCACGGGGAGGACACCCTTCCCACAGGAGGGACGCCCCCACTGTTAGCAAGCAGGCAGGGGCCACCTGGTGCGGCAGCCACAGCAATAAGAGCGCACTGCCCGTCACTCCCGCCTGGACTAGGCATCCGAAACTTATTTGATCCTTTCGGCCACTTGGTCAGATGGATACTGTTATTATCCCTGCTTTCCAGACGAGGAAGCCCAGACCCAGAGAGGGTGAGTGACTTGCTCAAGGTCACACAGCTTGTAGGTGGCAGGCTCCAAATGTCATGTCAATAGGAATTCTACTCAGAGGGCCAGATATGAGTCTGAACTAGTGAATATACCTGGGGGGTTGCAGAGCGATCCTGCCAGGCAGTTAGCAGGCATACAGGCAGTGCCTCCAACACCCGAGGTACCAGAGCAAATTACTGTGCACAGGGCACAGAGAGCAAGATGAGAGAAGCTTATGCTGTCAGGGGAGGGAAGACGGACATGCAAGAACACATACACACTCATGCACACATGCACACACACATGTGGCACACACTCTGCACACACTCATATGCACACATGCACACACACTCATGCACACACTCATACACCTGCATGCACACACATGCACACACACATGCACACACACATGTGGCACACACTCTGCACACACTCATACATGCACACATGCACACACTCATACACATGCATGCACACACGTGGCACACACTCATACACATGCATGCACACACATGTGGCACACTGCACACACTCATTCATGCACACATGCACACACACTAGTGCACACTCATGCACACACTCATGTATCCATGTACACTCATGCACACACTCATACACATGCATGCACACACATGCACACACACTCATGCACACTCATGTACACATTCATACACATGCAAGCACATGTACACATGCACTTATGCATACACGCACACACATACACTCGTGCACACTCATGCACACATGCACACTCGTGCACACACATGTGCACACACTCACACACTTATTCATACACACATGCACACTCACACACTTGTGCATATTGCACACTCACACATATATGCTTACACACTCGTGCACACATGCACACACACACACATTCACACATACACATGCATACACATACACAGATGCACAGATTCGTGATATAAGGAAGGAACTTGCTGCACTCGGCTGCGTGGGTTCCTAGTGGACAGAGGCCATCATGGCTGGAGCTGAGCTGGGCTACAGTCAGCCCATGCTGGCTCCCGTGAGCCTACTGTGTGTACCTCTTCCCAATTCTACATTCATCAATCTAGCATTGGTGGCTAAAATCGTCCACAGTGGGGGATGTGCCACCAAGGGTGTTGACAGAGGCCATAGGTCTGCTCCCTCCTCCCTGTGCCCCCCACCCCAGCCCGTGGAAGAGTCAGTTGTTGAACATTTACCCATGATGCTCTGGGCGGGGAAAGACCCCGCCCTGGAGGGGTAGCTCCTGCTGCCCTGGAAGGACAGACTGGGCTCAGGAATTTCCCAGGTGGGGTGTGCTCCCCACGTGGGCCTCCAGACCATGCTGCAGGGAGGCAGGTCAACCTCCACTCCCAGGAGCCTGAGGCCTGGGTGGCCAAGGGACTTGCCCCACGGCGAGCCACACCCAGGCTGGGACTGAATCCCACCCGGCCAGGCACCTTCCGTGGCCAGCGTGTCCTCAGCTGAGGTCCCACGTGGCCTTTCTCCCTGACTTTAGACGTGTTCTCATAGCTAAAGGTCTTTCTTTAATTGAATTGTTAACTTTCATGAATTTATTTTAAAAGCCAACATTTATCGTACTGGTCTAGTGGTAAACGATCAGTTTACAACGACAAAAAATTCCCCCCTGAAGTCCCATCTCAGGGCCCAGGGGCTTTGGGCCACAACCCGGGTCCTCTAGGCAGGGAGAAGAGAACAGGCTGTGTGTAGGGGTGTCGGCCGTCTTCACTGGGCAGAGGGGCACGGGAGTAGGGCATCGGGACCCCAGAGACAGAAGCAAAGACGCCAGGAGGGTGCGACCTCGGAGCCCTGCCTCCTTCCGCGCACATCCGACCCATGTTTTGAAGGCAACAAAGGGTTAAAGCTGGGTGCCCAGCAGCTTCTGCCACCTGGCAGGGCCGTGGCCAGCAAGCGGGGCTTCTCACTCCACCCGGGCATGTGGCGTTAAAGGCCCTCTCCATGGCACCTCCCATAGGCTGCTTGGGGATCTGGTGTGACATTCCATAGGCATTCCACAGCCAGCCACCTGCCAAAACTCCCTGCCCCCTACCGTCACCACCTGGAGTGGGGCCAGGAGGCTGGGGCCCTCCGCCAGATGCGCCTGCTCTTCAGCACACACTGAACACGAGGGTGTGACACTCGGGCATGGCTGAGACAGAAGTCCTTAAGACCCCCACGTCTTAGTCACCGCCCAGGGCACTTTTTCCTGTTTTCACTTCTAGTCTGGAAAGACAGCTTGTGGACCAGAGAGCAGCACCAAAGACAGAAAGTGTGTGAGTCAGACAAGAGCAGACCCCCAAGATCCCCCAGACAGAGGCGATTCTCGGGCGTGGCTGCTCAGGGGACCCTGCGTTTCTGCAAACCCTATGCCCCGGCCCGTTCTCAGAGGCTCTGGTATAGCCATCTGGACTTTGGTTGGGACTTCAGGGTTTCTAAAGCTGCCTGGCTAATCTTCCTCTGCAGCTGGTGAGGGAGTGGGGGTGGGAGGACCAGGATCTTTGCATTTATGGCCAGTAGAAAATGTAAAACTTGCATTTGAGGCTTCCCTCTGATCTCTTGTTTTCAAACATTCTTTCTTTCCTACACACAAACCTGGGGCTGGGTTATCTGAGCAGCTCAGCTGTGCTGGTGGGGCAGCTGCTTCCCACATGAAAGTCAAGTTCACCTGTCACACTGACAGCGAATGCTGACGAAGGTCAGACCACATATCAAACGTCTCCTGTGCACTCATCCCACAGAGGGGGAGATCTCATTTTGCCCCCCTAGATAGGGGCCTTGGTGGAAGAGATGATTGTGTCCTGTAATCTGGGCATGGCCACCCCACCTTGCTGGGTTGTCAGGAAGAATTCCTACTTATCTCTCGGGGTCATTTGAAGGTTAAGCAAGGTCAATGTATAAAGCAGTCAGAGGGAATGCTCAGCAATATGATGATCACAGTTATTGGGAGAGGGGAGTATTCACAGCCATAGGGGCTCGAGGAAAGGTAGCTGAAACCGTCAGCCTTGTCACCACCGTCACCATTATTATGATTAAGTGTCCCTCTGTAGAAGCATGGTTCAGGGAGGTTAAGTGACATGGCTGGGATGGCCCAATGCTGAGAGGCAGAGCTGGTTGGTCACCCAGGGCCACCTATTTCTGGGACCCCCAGTTTCCTTGCTGCCCACACTGGACTCCACACTGCTAAAAACAGCCTGCGTTGGCCCAAATCCCTCATCTATTCCCTGCTCCTGGGCTGGACTCAGGCAAGATGCGGAGCCCGCCCGCAACAGGCCGAGCGTGAAGGCTGCAGCCTTGGGCAGCTAGAACTCTCGGCAGAGATCAAGGTCAGGGCCGAGGAGAGGGGGTTCTGTTAGTGATGGAGGGAGTCTCAGAACAAGGCCCAGCTGTCTGGACCGCAGACCAGAGGTGGCCAGCCGAGCTGCTCCTAGATACAGTCCTAGGCAGGCCTCTTCTGCCCCTGGCCTCTGCCAACAGAGCTGGGCTGGGGGGGGGTGCAGCTCCTGCCTGGGGAGGGAGGGAGCCAGGCCTCCCGGACACCCAGGGTTCTATGGGCAATGGTCACATGCTTTCTCTCCATAAGGGAGCATTTGAGTGACAGCAAGCTAATCCTAGCACCTGCCACTGGGAGAGGTACAATGACTCCAGCCTTGTTTGGGGTCATCCCCTGGCCTTCCTGCCCCCTGTGATTCACAAAATGCTCTGGGGGACAGGATTGGCCAGGCCCGGGGAGCCACTGTCCCCAGTGCAGAGTAGGCACCCTGGGAAGGCCGAGCCTGCAGGCACCTCCATTCCGCCGGCTTTGCCCCCCACCCTCTGCCCTCATCCTTCCGGCCCGTGCCTAGGCTTAGTCTCACCCTCCGGGCAATGCGGGGGCTGCGGGTACCGCACATTCATCTCCTGGCTGGCAAGTCCTGCGGAAGCACACAGCAACCCGGTGATTCACTATGTTATTGTGACAACCCTTCTGGGGCCTGAGGCGGCACGTCTTGTACTTGTTTCTGCAGGGGCTTGCTGGGGACCCACTGGGACCTGCCAGGATAGCAGGATAGCAGGCCAGCAGCCCCGGGGCAGTGCCTGGGCCTGTCACGGCTGTTACAGAGCATTTATTGGCCATGGCCGTGGTCCAGGGCCAGGCCCCAGCCCTGCCTTTGACCAGCACCTCTGCGGAGCAAGGTCAGGCCTCCAGGGCCTGCACAAATAAAAATTAGGAGGCAATTAGCCCCCCAGGGTGTGTGGGTTTTCTTTTGAGGTTTAAGAGGCAGATTTTAGCCAAACACAGTGTCACTGACAATAATAATACTTTCCACTGAGATCCCAGCAGGAGGCTGCTGGCATCAGATTTCCAGGAAGCCAGAGAGATTCCCTGTGCCAAGAGTAGGAGAGGCGTGGGAACCAGCCCCGTGGCACCTGCTCCCTCCCCCCTCACGGCCACCTCTTGGAACAGCACCCAGGGCTGTGAGGTCACCTATCAGCCCCGAGTGGACGGATTAGGGTCTGGAACCATGTCGGTGGCAGGTGCTTGTTCTTGGGGGCAGCAGGGGTTCAGGGGAAGAGTGCCAAGTCAAGGGGTCCTGGGGTGGAGCCCCGCCCGTTGCATGAGTTTTTGTTAAGCTCTCTGAGCCACAGCGGCTCAAAAGAAGTCCACAGTCTGCTCCGGCCACCCCACAGGGCTTCAGTGAAGGGAAACCAGGCAGGTAAGTCCACTCATTGTGAAGATCAAAACCCCGAGATATATCAGCTGTCACTCCGATTGCTCTATCAGAAGTAGGGGAGGGGTTAAGAGCTGGCCTCAGGGTTCAAATCCTGGCCTCCCACTATCTGGCTGTGTGACCTTGGGGAAGTCAAATACCCTCTCTGAGCTTCATCTCCTCATCTCGAAGGGCTGTTGGGAGGACTTTAGAGATTAAAGGAGTCAGAGGGTGGAGATCAGTGTCTGGGTCCCATTGCAGGGAGCACCAGCCTTAGCAGTGGCCCATTGGGTCAAAGGCAAGCGGGGAGAAGCTGGGGTCAGCTTCAGGGGAAGAGGCCTTGAATCTCATAGGAGGGAGAGAAGGATCTGGGGACAGAGCTGGCTAACCAGCCTGGGGCAGGAGTGGTTGGGTCAGATAAGTATGCTCTCTCCTGTCCCTCAGGACCCCCTGTCCCTCAGGACCAGGGCCTGAGGCAGGGCAATTGAGCCTGGACCCAGAGGGAGGGCACAACCCCTGGTGTGCCTTCTCTGTGTGGCGGAGCAGGCCCCTTAACCTCTCCGAGCCTTGGCTTTTCTCATTTGCAGAGAGGGACTGACGAGATGTGATTCATGTGTTTTCATAAAGATCAAACCAAATTTCCTGGGTGTCCTGCCCCAGGACACAGGGCTTTACCATGAGGCTCTGCTGCCTCCTGCAGGGGGTAGCCTGGACGTTCACTAGGTTTGGGGACCTCCAGTCAATTCCTCCACATTATTGGGCTGGAAATGGGCAATCCCCATGCCTTGGCCTGAAACCAGTCAGTGGGAGATTCCTGAGCCACAGTCTAGCCTGGCTGAGGTGTTTTTTTAAGAACCCAGACTTTGGAAGGGTTCTGGGTTTGAAGCCAGCTCCACCCCTTCCTGGCTGTGAATTAGCGAAGATGGTTGAAGCTCTCTGAGCCTCAGTTTCCCTATCTATAAAACGGGGACAGAAAGGGACAACTCCCTTTGCACCCCAAAGAGGTAGTCATGAGCCTGCCTGCCCCTCGGTGCCCTCGGTTGGCGGGGTTGCTTGACCTGCCGGCCACCCAGTGACCCACGCCTGCCCTGCCCGCCCGCAGAATCGTGCAAATGCTGCTGCCAGTGACGAGTCGCACGCGCGTGCGCCGGAGCGGCATCAGTCCCCTGCACCTGGCGGCAGAGCGCAACAACGACGCGGTGCTGGAGGCTTTGCTGGACGCGCGGTTCGACGTGAACACGCCGCTGGCGCCCGAGCGCGCGCGCCTCTACGAGGACCGCCGCACCTCCGCGCTCTACTTCGCCGTGGTCAACAATAACGTGTATGCCACCGAGCTGCTGCTGCTGGCCGGCGCCGACCCCAACCGCGACATCATCAACCCACTGCTGGTGGCCATCCGCCACGGCTGCCTGCGCACCATGCAGCTGCTGCTGGACCACGGCGCCAACATCGACGCCTACATCACCACGCACCCCACCGCCTTCCCCGCCACCATCATGTTCTCCATGAAGTGCCTGTCGCTGCTCAAGTTCCTCATGGACCTCGGCTGCAACGGCGAGCCCTGCTTCTCCTGCCTGTACGGCAACGGCCCGCACCCGCCCGCCCCGCAGCGCTCCGGCAGGTTCTACGAGGCGCCCGTGGACAAGGAGCCCAGTGTGGTCCAGGTGCGCGGGCATCGTGGGGTCCAGGGGTGGCCTGCCAGTCCGTGTGCATTGGAGGTGGTGGAGCCCGGTGTCAGGGTACTTTAGAAGCAGTGTAGACTCGTGGTTAGCACACTTTGGCGAGAGTGTGGACAGCGTTAGGGGCAGCAGAGCATGGAGGCCCATGAGAGTGGGAGGCAGTGTGGGTTAGTGGTCAGTGCTCCAGCGATGGTGGGAACTAGCGATGAAGGGGCTTTGGAGGGAGTGTAAACTTGTAGTTGGCTACTTGGGAGGCAGCGGGTTGGCGGTTAGCACCTTCAGAGGCAGCAGAACTTCGTGGGTCACATTGGATGATGAAATAAATCCTTACTTTGTTCTGCTGTGTTTAGAAAGTTAAGACGACAGCAGTACAGCTAGGAGTTGGTAGGGAACTGATCAACCCAGGCTCATCAGCCCTGCAGAGTGGCACCTGGAATGTGGTGGTGAGCGGCAGGAACCAGAGGGCAGGTGTGAGGTTAGGAGAGGGCAGAAAAGCCCTGTCCCAGAGGTAGGACCTGCGTGATGTTGGTTTAAACCAGTCTGTAAAATGAAAAGGAAATGAAGAGCCATCCTGTTGTAATGGTTCGTGACCATCATTTATGGGCTGCCTACTGTATACAAAGAAGTTTCTGTGTCTGTTACCTGAATTTTAATTTTTAAAAATCCCCTTGACATGGGCAGCATATACCCATTTTGCAGACAAGGAATTGAGGCACAGAGAGACCACATGATTTGCCTAAGGTGCCCATCTTTGCAGGCTAGGGGCCTGTGTCGAGAGAGGTCTGTGTTGAGGGGAAAAGGTTTGCAAAGTGGACCTGGCCTGGGAGTACCGGCTGCCTCCTGGCCTCAGGGTCCCTGAACGTGTGCTGCCTTTCAGTTCTGCGAGGTCCTATCGGCGCCAGAGGTGAGCCGCTGGGCGGGGCCCATCATCGATGTCCTCCTGGACTACGTGGGCAACGTGCAGCTCTGCTCCCGGCTGAAGGAGCACATCGACAGCTTTGAGGACTGGGCCATCATCAAGGAGAAGGCAGGTAGGGGCTGTTGCTGCCACTGCTGGCAGGTCCCCCCCCCGGGGGGGGGCTGTGACTGCTACCCATGGGTAGTGCCAGGCTCTGCACTGTGCTGCCTGTCACCTACAGTGTGTCGCTGGAGCCTCCTTAGATGATAAATGAGAAAACCAAGCCTCAGAGATGTCACCAGGGCCAAAGTCACCCCACTAGGTAGTAGCAGGCAGGGATTCAAACCCGGGTCTGACCAACGTCCACCCATGCTGTTTGAAGTGTCTGGCCTCCTGAGGAGGGCTGTGGAGTCTGTTGCCACACTCTGGGGCCCGAGGCAGTGTGAGGAGGAGGAGAGGATGGGGATGGGGTGTGTCCACTGGAAGGTGCGCCTGAGCATCGGGGCCTCTGTCAGGAAGGCCGCTGGAATCAGCAGCCGGTGGGCCTGAGACACTGCATTCCACTGGCTTCTGGGTGGGGCCGGTGCTGCTGGCCCACAGATCACCTGTGGCCCCAGATCTGCCGTGGAGCAGACCCTGGGCTCGGAGCCAGCCTTACCAGCCACAAGCAGGATAGTTGTGGCCAGGGTTCCTCCCACCCGAACAGAGGAGGTGGGGCAGGCTCACAGCCCAGCCCCTCCCAGCTCTGGCACAGGGAAATGGGGTCTGGCCACTGTCCAGCTCATGAGTACAGTTTAGATGGGTCAGCCCACCTGCCTCCTCAGTCCAGGGAGGCCAGAATCCTTCTTAGGCATTATGGACTCACCTGGGCAGGTGAGGCATCACAAGCAGTGTTGGTGACAGCTGTGGACATCTGCCCGGAGGAGTTCAGCTGCCCAGGGCTGTCTTGGGCTCTGGCCAGGTGTCTGTCAATCAGGTGATGCAGTCTGACCTCCGGCAGGCTATTGCCACGCCCTCACAGCTGCTCCTGTCCCATGAGACTGCTGCTTCAGCTCCCCGACACTGACTCCCCAGGTTCTCTGTTGATCCTGCCCCTCCGTGAACCCAGACTCTAGTGTTTTCCATCAGCACAGCTGCTCGAAGAGCACTTGAGCCGTTGTCTCTGACACAGCCACTGCGGCAGCTGCAGGGTAGGGCGGTGACCGGCCACTCTCCAGGCACAGCTCTGTGTGGCGCAAACCTTCCTCGACTCTTGAGTAACTGGCAGCTGGCCCCCTGATCCTTGGCCACTAGAGGGTGGAGCGGTCCATGTCTGGACGTGGGCCCCACTGCCTCTGTCCCCCCCTGCTGCCCGGCTGCCTTCCCCAGGGAGGGGCAGTGTCTCAGCTAAGCCTTCCCCAGGGCCCTTGGTGTTCTGTCAGGTCAGCCCAGGGGACCGACAGCTCTAACCCAGCACCTCTGGGTTCAGTCCACCTCCCGCTGCAGGACCCTCTCCGTCTGCTTTTGCGCTGGAGCCTCTGATGCTGACCTCATTATCCTGGACAGGAGGCGGAGGAGGCCCTGAAGGGCAGCGGGGCATTGATTCACAGCCCCGCCCTCAGGGCTCCCTTTGGGTCCCACACCCCACCCTGAGTCTTTTCTTCCCTCCCCAGGGAAGGTGCTGCCTCGGCAGAGGGCGGGCTCCATCCCAGGGAGAGCAGAGGGGTGGGTGGCTGGGCCAGGAGTACCAGGTGGTGCTTGGCCCCCGGCCTCCTCAGTCCCTCCCTCCACACCCTCCATCCACCCCACCTGCGGCTGGTGGCCCCTGCTGCCTTCCCGTCTTGGGACGCCTTTGCCTCCTCCCCACCTGGCCCCACGGGATGTGGAGCCTTCTCACAAATCCTGGGCCACCATGGGCCTGCGGTGGCAAGGGGGCACGAGTGCTTGCTAATGAATGTGGTGACGTCCTTTGACCTTCCATGTGCCCAAATAAACAAATGGCCCATTACTGGGTGCGCGGTCCCTGCCCGGCCTCTCCCCACCCCGCCTCCCAGCTGAGAAGCTGCTGCAGGAGGCCTTCCAGGGAGACTGGACGGCAGCCCGGGGGACTGTGAGCCCCCAGGGCATAGAGCGAATTCCTTGTGAGTGAAGAGGGAGGGGCTCAGACAAGGGAGAGGCCAGCGTTATCCCAGAGCCTCCTGGGTCAGGCCCAGAACCTCACTGAGCCTCAGTTTCCTCAGCTGTGCAACGGGGGCAGCAGTGCTCACCCTGTGGACTTCCTGGGGCAGTGCAGATCCATGCGGGTGACACCGGTAGGCGCTTTGCCAGGTCTCCTCAGTTGTAGGGACGGGGTACAGAAGCAGACACCCCTCGCACTTAGCTGTGCCACCCAAGGGCCTCCCTGGGCCAGAGGCGCAGACACACACCCTTGTCGGTGGTACCCAGCGTCTCTTTCCCTCCTTTCGCAGAACCTCCGAGACCCCTGGCTCACCTTTGCCGGCTGCAGGTTCGAAAGGCCATCGGCAAGTATCGCATCAAACTCCTGGACACGCTGCCCCTCCCAGGGAGACTGATCAGATACCTGAAATACGAGGACACCCAGTAAGGGCCTGGGAAGCCCAGTGGCCCCTCGCACCTGTTCTCCAAGTCTCAGGACGGTGGTGTCCCCACATCCAGGAGCATCTGGGGCAGGACAAGGCTGCAGGCTGCCTCCCTCTCGGCTGGGACAGCCACCTGTCTTGCTGGGTCTGTGCCCGAGCTTTGTCCAGAGCAGAGAGCACAGCACCCGGAGGCGGAGAAGAATCATCTAGACTGTGGACTAGAGCCCAGGCCTCCTCTGCCACTGGGAATGAGGGGCAGGCGGGCTCCATCCCGGAGCCTGGACAGAACTTGCGGGTCCGGGGAAGGTGGGGGCCATAGCGACCCCTGGCCTCCACCCGAACTGTGCTGGAGGACTCCTGGGCACGGGCTCGCCTCTCTGGGATGCGGGGACCTCGCTTCAGAGCATTCCCCGTGCTCCCCCCACCACTTCGTGTAACCCCCCACTTGACCTCAACCTCTGAGCGGGGCCAGGACCAGGGAGGGGGCCCTCGGTCTGGAGGGCTTCACTGAGGACAATAAATGCTGCACACACGTCACCCTGCCCAGCGACGATGTCCCTTTCACCGACCCCCCTGAGGCCTGAGGTCCTCAGTCCTGCTCCAGGCAGTGGTGGGGACAAGACACGGGGAACATGTCATCCAAGAGGGTGTATCTTTCACTGACAGGAGGGACCCCATGGCCCAGCGGTTTTCCTGTCCTGTTCGGTTGCCGTGGAAACGGGAGCTTCATCGGGATCAGGCGGTCGGTGCCCACAGGCCTTCTGCACCAGGGCTGAGCCTCCTGGCCCCCTGTTTTGCGACAGAAGTTGAGATAGGAAAAGGCTCCGTGGTGGGCCCTGTGGTGGATGTGCTGGACGCAGGGCGGGCGGGTGCAGCCCTGGCGAAGGCCCTGGGGAGAGCGAGCCCTGGCCCTGGCGGCTCATGGGGGAGCCCGGCTTTGGGGTGAGGCGGGTGAGGGGATGAGGCTCGCCACCGTCGTGGGGTTTTCTCAGGGGCCCCTGGGCCGGGACCCCGCAGCCTGGCTTCATGGGAGCTCCCTAACTCCTCAGTGTTCTCCCTGCGCCTGGAATGACGCCTCGCATCTGGGTGCGCACAGCCTCAGCAGGGCAGGAACGGCCAGCCTGGGGTCCCGTGGGACCTTCACCAAGGCCAGGGGAGTTCTGGGCCTTTGGAAGGTGGGCCGCTGGGCCTGTGGCCCCGTTTGGCTGGCTCCTCTGGTCCCTCATCTGAACAGTGAGCCATGGGGCCCCTGTGGCCTTTCTGCTCAGACACACGGGGGTCCATGGGGTCAGGAGACCCCAGGAGAAGCAGCACTTCGCAGCCCCGGCTCAGACGGGGCCCAGCCACATCCTGCCCGGGCCCTCGTGGTACTGGTAGGAGACAGGCCCGGGCGGGAAGGACTGGGCATCTCAGCCCTGGGGCGCAGGGGGAAGCGGCTGGTAGGGCTCAGCTCCTGGGTACCCCGACTAGAAGAGGGCTTGCCGGCCCACGTCCCATGACTGCCGGTCAACATGAGCAGAGCATCACGGCCAGGCTGCACTGCTAGGTGCACGCGGGCCAGGGTGGGCATTAGGCCAACACCTGCTGCCCAGGTCATCCTGTCCAGAGAATCCTGACAGCCAGTAGCCCAGAGTCGGCTCCCTGAGAGGTCCAGGTGGACGGGGCACCTGTCTGAGGAGACCAGGGTGCTAGGGTGCGGGACCCGGGTGCGAGGGGTGGGTCCTGGAGCTCGGCCACCAAGCTCAGTACAGGCCCCGAGTGGAGGGCTTTGGCCCCCTGAGCTGGGATACACCAGGGCCATCCTTGTCCATCACTGGCTGCCAGCCTCTGCCACGTGACCCAGCCCAGGAGGGTTTTCAGGCTCAGGGATGTCACACAGCGTCACCGAACCCTTCCTGTCCTGGACGGCGGGCAGCGAGTCCGCCCTGAGCAGACGGGCTGAGCCCGGGTGGGCTCCACGCCGAGAGGCAGAGGCCCTGCTGGCCCGTCCCTCACGTGCGCTTGGCCGGGGCCTGTGGCTGCCTGTTTTTTTAAATAGCGAAGCCTCCCCAGATGCACGCAGCTGTGTTCCCAGTTTCTTTCCATGTGGGGGTTCCTTGTGCCTCTGCTTGTGTCTTAGAAATGAAGCCTCCGACTTTCGGATGATGGGTTTGCAGGGGTCCCCTGGAAAGTGGAGCTCCAGTGGGGACAAGCTGGTTTCCAGCCAAGAACCCCAGCAGGACTGGGCTCAGGCAGCACTCTGGGGAGTGTGGCTGCTTGGATATTTACTATGGCAGGGCCTTTAGATGCCACCATTTAAGTGTGAGGGGGACTTGTGGTCAGTGCAGTTTTTAGGGATCTGTGCAGTGCAGTGTACTGGGCCCGTGGTCCATCTCATTTTTTTGGTTGAGAAAATTTCAACACAGAGAGGTTAAGTAACTTGCCCAGTATCACACAGCTGGTAGGTGACAGGGTTGGTAATGAAAGATTTGACCCCTTGCTGTCCGGTTGGGGGCGGTGACTGGGGCTCAAACGGGCTTCAGAAGGCCTGTGTGATGACGCTTGGGGGCAGAGGAAAGCACATGCCTCATCCTGGCCCCTTAGCCCTCTTTGAGACCAGGCAGTCTGGGGCTGCAGGTCCAGCTGAGAACCTCCCACCTCCCGCATGTCAGATAATCACTCAGAAACTCTGCCCCGTCTTGCCAGCACCTACGGCTCCCAAGTCTTCTGAGGCCATCAGATGTGAACCCGGGTAGTGAGCGCGCTGCCCTCCGGTGGCCTCCTGGAGGGTCAGAGGGGCTGACCTAACCCTGGAGCCCGTGCTGGCTGAGGGGATTCAGAAGCCGTAGGGAGGCCCTGACCCAGGCCCACGGGCTGCAGATGAGGAGGCCGAAGCTGGCAGGGGTTGGCTCAGCCAGGACCCTACTGCTGATGAGGTGCCACCCTCTCCTCTGGTCCCCGTTTGACGACCCTGTTTTGATCAACTGGACAGTTCCGTATCCTGAAGGCCCAGCCCTGTCCACCACAGGACCACGGCCAGGGCAGCAGAGCGATCCTGGGCTGTGAGCAGGGGCTCTACTAGTTGAGTCCTGCCAGCCAGGGTCACCTCTGGCCACTGGTGGCCCTCTGTGCCGGCACAGGCAGAAGGCTTGTGTTCCATGGAGAGGTGACCAGGACAGGAATCGGCGGGAACCTGGGATCTGAATTTGCTAGAGGTCGTGGCCTTGCTGCTTGGGTTGGGGTCTGGTTTGGGGGGTTCGTCCTGTTCTGCCCATGGACTTAGAATACTAGGCTTGCTCACAACGGGGACAGTCTGGTCAAACCACCTGTTTTGTCCTCAAGGGGCTGAACGGTTGGGCCCGGCTTCTCCGGCCATGGGACTGCCCACAGCCACCAGACTGCAGCCCGCCTCCCTGGCCCAGAGCAGCGGGGACCTCCAGGTCTGGCCCTGCCCGGCCTCTTGTCTCCTGACGCGGCTCGGAGCCCTTCCCGGGGGTCCCTGCCCTCCGCCGCCCTCCTTCCTGAGCTCTCTCCCACAGCCCCAGCGCCCATCCCCAGACTCTGAGGAGGCTCTTGCAGTTCCGGCCTCCCCTGGCTGCTGGCCTCCGCAGGCAGCCCGCAGCCCCGGCACAGCCAGGGCTTCCCAGGCCGGGGGCCACCAAGCTCCATGACACGACGTGGAAACTGCAAAAGAAACGTCTTTATTCTTTCAACCTTCTTAATATTTACAGAGAACAAACAGGACAACAAGTGGCACTGGCTCACAGCGGACAGGTGTGAAACTGGCTTCCGCGATGCTGGTGGGCAAGGGCCCATGGTCAGCCAAGGGTCAGGGGGATGATCTGCCAGGCGGGACAGGGAGGGGCCCGCCGGGCCCGCCCCCCAGCTGCCAAGGCTGCAGGGCTGGCTGGTGTCTGCCTGAGAAGCCCCCCGTGCTGCCCGCCCTGCCCCCCACACACAAAGGGAAGGGCTGTTTGGAATGCCCCCAGGCCACGCCACTGCCCAGCCCCCTCCTCCTCAGGAGAGCTCCTTGGGGCCCCTGAAATCTGGAGGAGGGGGCCGAGTCCCTCCCAGCCCAGCTAGAGGTAGCCGAAGACGTTGAAGATGGGCGGGGGCACGGCCGGCTTGGTGGGGATGGGCTTCAGGACCACGGGTCTGTGCACCTTCTGCCCCGCGCCTTCCACCTCCTTGCAGAAGAGAGCCAGCTCCCCGGGCGAGGCTGGGCTCTTCCTCCACAGGCACAGGCCGGGCACCTGGCTGTGGGGCAGGGCCCCTGGAGGGCCTGGGTACATGGGCTGTCCATGGTACTGGAGGGGGCAGCAGCTCCAGGCATCCACACGGCCCACCAGGGAGACCCCGGGCATCTTGAGGGGCTCCTTGTCAGCCAGTGCCCTGGGGGACATGGGCACCGGGGCAGTCTCAGGCCCCAGGGACTCCAGGCCCTTGCAACTTTTCTTACTCTCGTAGGGAGGTCCCTCCCTGGGGCCCAGTCCCCCCTCCAGCCCCAAGGGATAGCTGTGGGTGGGCCTTGGCTCTTCCCAGAAGGAAGCGGGCAGCTGTCTTTTCCTCATGGGCACCTGGCCAGGCTTGGCAGCGTCGGGACCCTGCCCCTGGAGGCTCTGCTCCTTGGGAAGCCGCTCCTCCCTCCAGGGGTTCCCCAGAGCCTTCTCCTGGCAGCCCCCTCCCCCGCCGGGGCTGGCACCAGGGCCCGAGTGGAGGGGCAGCCTCCCGGGCCGGTCTTCGGGCCCCCGTTTCAGGTGGGGCTCAGCGGCCCGGCCAGGAAGGCCCCGCGGGAGCCGCGAGCACTTCTGGGAGAAGCGCTTGAGCTGCTTCTGCAGGTACTTGCGGTGGTCCACGGAGCGGCGGCAGGGCGCCGACTTGTCCAGGGCCGCCTTGATGTCGCTGGAGGCCAGGTTCACAAAGTTCAGCAACATCTTCACGTCACTGTCGGATGCCATCACCAGGGGGCCACTGCCTGGGGCTTTCCATGAAGAGGGTGGACTCTGCTGGCGGCCGGCAGCTCCGAGGAGGGGCGCAGAGCTGACCTGGGGGACGGGACAGGCCGTTGGAGTCTCTCTGAGCAGCCACACCCAACCTTCACCTCAGGCCACCAAAGCAGGATGCAGAGTGTCCCCACTCCAGCACCCCTCTGCCCTGAACAGGGTCCTGGGCAATGGGACACGGTGACAGTGGCTAAGCATCGCCTGAGCTCTGTGATGGGACGGGCACTAATGGGCTCAGTGAGCCTTCTGGGGTCTGCTGCCCTCTTCTTGCAGCTGAGGCTCAGAGAGGTCAAGCCACTTGCCCGAGGTGACCAGCTACAAGTGGCACTGCTGGGGTGGCATCCCCGTCTGCCCAACTCCCACACCACGCGCTGCCAGCAAGCTCCACTGGCCAGCCAGGTTCTCACTTGCGCCCGGAGGCGATTGCCACACTTAGAGAAGGCCAAGCCCCCTCCTCCCTGGTGGTGGCCTCCCCCTCCCACCTCCCCGCCCCCTCCTCAGGCCCACGCTCCACCCCCAACTCTCACGCAGGACCAGGCAGGACCCCTGTCTGGCACTTAATCGAGACCTGCCTTGCGGGCTCATCTCAGGCTGCGGGCAGCAGGGACTCCCTCTTAGAAGCATCTGCAGCAATTTCATGCCTCCTCGGCCACCACCCACGGCACTGCGCCCCTCCCCCAGGCCCCAGCCTGCCCCACGCCCCCACCCAGCCGGGCCAGAGCCGCCGGGCCTCCACACTAACCGAAGGTGCGGACCGGGCCCGCCAACGTGGCCCGGCAGGTTCCCCCGCAGACCTGGGGCAGGCCCGGCAGCCGCGAGCTCTGTGCGCGGGCGAGATGTGCGGCCCTTGAGTGGGCTGAATGGAGGACAGCTCGGGCCGGGGCCCCAGGCCAATCAGGAGCGCCTCTCCAGATACAAAGCATCCCAATCAGGCGGCGGCGCCCCGTTCCCACATTCTTTGCCGTCACAAATTGTCACCATGGGGACCATCACAAAAAAGACAGCTCCCAAATGCAATCATTTCCCGGTCAATTTCTACCCTCGGCCCTGCTCGGCGGCCTCCACGCCCCTCCTCCCCTTGACCTCGGTTCCCTGGTTTCTCGAGGGGGCTGTGTGTGTGCGAGTGTGTGTGCGTGTGTGTGAATGTCCAGGGCCCAGAGGGGCCGGCCGGTGGAGACGGGCTTGCAAACCTCCCCCAAAGACTGCAGCTGCTATGCTCCAGTGCAGACAGACAATCGGACAGGGTAAGCTGACTGGCGGGCAGCTTTCCCCCGCTGTCCTTGAGTGTTGAGGGCCTCGCTGTTCGTCTCCATCTTTGTCCCTCGCCCTCTCCACCACCCTTGCCCCAGGATCCCCCAGGGCCGGGGCGCGGGAGGGCCGTGGGCCGGTGGTGCACCGACGTGGGGAAGGTGGCCGGGACGGCCCTGACGGGTGCTGGCATATCCATGGGAAGGGAGCCGGAGCCCTCAGGAATCTTGTCTTTATGTTTGCTTCCTCAATTGAGCTGCACAAAGCCTGAATTGCCCATTCAGTGCGGCCGGACAAAAGGCTGGCGTTGCACGGTCCCCTTGCATTTGTAGTCAAACAGTTAGGGACTTAAATCGAGTCGTCATGATGGAGAAAGAGGTGGACAAAGCCCATAGAATTGCCATCAGCAAACATTTTCCTGTGTCATATTAGCCAGTCTCCATGGCTCCCCCTGGCCTGGGGACAATGGCACAAGTTTGCACACTTGGCTACTGTCACCGTGCCAACGCCGGCGGGGCTGCAAGCAGGGCCACTCGCTTGGAGCAAGCAAGGGAGCCCAGAGCTGGCGTTGGCCCTGCCCACCAACTGGCCACAGGGAAGGTGAGGCCGATGGCCGGGGCAGCTTCCTGGGAAATGCTGACGGGCAGGGCCTCCCAGCAGCCTGGCCAGTGGACGCCCGCCTCCTGGCCTTTCTCCCTGCCTCTGCCTCCCCTTCCTCTCCTTTCCCCTTCTGATGCCTTCTCCTCCTGTCCCCTCAGTCACCAGAAGGGCTGGTGGCCTGTATAGTAGCCTGGGCCTCTGCACCTCACACAGCACTGAGCTCTCAAGCGGCTTTGTCACATGGTGCTTCATTGACATCTCACATCTGGGTGACCAACACCTGTCATGTGCAGCCACGTGCCTCATGACGATGTCTCAGCCACCAAACTCTCTTTTAGGGCAGAGAGAGGAGGAAAGGAGGGAAGGGGGAGGGAGGAAGAAAGCAGACGTGTGGGACACCTCCTGTGTGCCACCGGCAGCATTTGGTGGACGGTCCCCTGGGGCAGCCTAGGACTCCTTGGCGTCCTTGCCATTTACAAACCAGGAGAGGGCAGTGGAGTGACCCGCTCCAGGCCTCGCAGTGAGGAGCTGCAGAACCTGAACCTGCAGCCAGGCCTCTGTGTGCACAGCCACAGTGCTTCCTCCACCTCCTGCTGAGCGTGGGACCCCTGACCGTCCACGCAGGTCAGGAGTGTGATGGTCATCGTCCAGCTGTGGGCGATCCATGTCTAGAGGGGACAGAGAGCAGCTGCGGCCTGAGGACAGGGGCACTTTGCCTCACTCTGGAGGTCTGCGGACTCTCCTCCTTCTGGCCCTGCATCTGGCAGGCAGGGAATTGCTTTCTGTCTTACAGTTGGTGATGCACCCGGAGACAAGCTTCAAACCTCCAATGCTGGGCCCAAGTTGGTCAACTCTGTCCCCTCGGCCTTCTTGGAGGCCCTGTGCAAACATCCTCTCCTCCAGGAAGCCTCTCCACCAACTCCTGGCATTACTAATGACCCCCTCTCCCGTGCCTAGAGACAAAGATGAGGTCCAACCTCCTTAGCCACAGACAGAAGGCCCTTAGTTATCTGGCGCCCCTGGAAGGCATTAATCCTGTGAACCGGAAACACCTTTCCATCCAGCCAGGTGAGCCCCAGGAGAGCAGGGAGCTGGGCCGCCGAGTCTCTGGTGTCTTCAGTCTCACCACAGAGCAAGCCTCTGGGAGATGCTCCAGGTTGCTGCGGTTGTACTTGGTGGTGAATCCGCCACATCCCTTCAGTTGGCTGGACGCCTGGGGGCGGCAGGCCCCTTCCCCTCCCCGCCCAGCGGTGGCTGCTGTGCTCTCACTTCCAGCTCTGAGCTCCTCTGACACCTGATGGTAGGAGGCAGAATCTGCTTGATCCCAATACAGGACGTGTCCTAAGTCACGTGCTCGTCCCAGGGGCCACCCTCACTCCCCTGAACAGAGAGGGAAACACAGGTGCCCTCCGGCCAGGAAACACACCCACATCCCACCGTCAGCTGCTGCAGGTGAGGTCCGTGCTCTGGGGACCATGGTGAGATGCTCTGTGACGGCTGTCAGTCCCCAGCCCGACCCTCCCAGGGCCTTTGCCAGCCCTGCCCTCCCCCGGAGAGCGTGGCCCGACCAGCCAGGCTGCACGGGGCCCGCCAGCGCTCCGTGGCTGGACGCAGACATCACAGGATGGTTTATGTAACCCCTTATATAACGGCAGCTTCCATCAAAGCTGCCCGCGGCTGGTGTCACTTGTAATCAGAGTGGACGCTGGGATGAGAGCAACCAGCTGAAGTGCCTCTGCCCAGACAGCCACACCTCCCAGCAGGGTTGTGCCTGCAGAGCCACTGGAGATGACACAGCCTGGCCAGTCCCCGCAACTGTCTGAGTGTTCGTGTGCCCTGCCGGAAGTGATTTTGGCCACACTGTTCTCAGCTGACTTCGAGCTGGCTTTGGAGTAAGATCATTCACCTCTGCCCCTGCCTGGCTGTGTGATCTTGGGCCCAGTCACTCACCTTCTCTGGGCCTCAGTTCCTGCTAGAAGACATCATTGATTCTCAGCCTCCAAGTTGCAAGATTTATGTGGGGCTAGTGTGTCATAAGTCAGTGTAACGCATAAAAATCCCAGAATTGGCAAATGATTTCTCCTGATAGAAACCGGGGTGGCAGAGTCACTCTCCTAACATCAGGTAACCTTACTGTATCTGATGAGGAGTTCAAGGACCAAAGCCCCCAGGAAGACAGGCGGCTCCGTGGGTTTGCTCATCCCCCAGGGCCTTAGGGGGCTTCCAGGACAGGCTTCCAGGACAGGCTTCCGTGTGGCAGACGTGGCTGGGGGCTGTCCTCCCCGGCTACTCCTGAGCTCAGAGGAAGCACCCATTTTTCATAAGTAAGATGGTGGCTGTGGGGCTTTTGGGGTGCCTTTAATTAGGTCTTTACCATGCACGGGGGTGAATTTCGTCAGATGATTTTTCTGCCTCCACTGATATGATCATGTGGGGTTTTGGTGGTTTTTAGCCTGTTTAAAATTTTTATTGTGCCAAAGTACATATGCCAGCGCCATATTTACCACTTCAGCCATTTTAAGGGCATCATTCAGTGCGTTCAGGACATTCCTATGGCCGGACAGTCACTGTCCACCTCCAGAACCATCTCACCATCTCCATGACACAGTGACACCTCGTTCCCAGGGCCTCCCTTTACCACCACTCCGTCCCCTGTACCTCCAGCCTGGGTCCCTCGTGAGTGCCGAATCATACAACGCTTGTCCATCCTGGCCGGCTTCTCCGCATTGAGTCTTCAAGGCTCCTCCAGGCCACAGGTGGGACAAGACTCTCCGCCTCTTAAAGGCTGAATAACGTCCTGTTGTGCACATGTGCACCTGGAGGAGGAGGTTGGGGTGCTGTCCTTTGCTTGGTCTGTTGATATGATGCGTCACACCGACTGCTTGGCCAAAATCGAGCCATCCTTGCATTCCGGTCAAACCCCGACTTGCTGAATTTGACTTGCTAATCTTCTGTTGAAGATGTTGGCTGTGCTTCCCCACGTTCAGGGGAGGCACTGGCCTGCAGCTCTCTTCTTGTATTCTCATCTGCCTTTGGTATCTGGCAACACTGGCCTCCCCGGATGCATTGGGAAGGGCTCCCCTCTCTTGCTTTCAAGAAGAAATTGTGCAGAATCAGTGCTGGTTAGTAGAATTCTCCACTGAAACCACCTGGGCCCGGAGATTTCTTTTTTCAGGAGGTTTTAACTATAAATTTGATGTTCTAAAGAATTTATTGCACTATTCAGATTGTTTATTTCATATTGGATGTGTTCGCTTGGGGTCTTGGAGGAATGGATTCCTTTTATTTAAGCCACTGAACTTACGTTTACCGAATTGTTCATAGTGTTTCCTAGTTTTTTCCTGTTCCTTCCTCCTGGGCATTGGCCCAGGGCCTCCTGCATGCTACATGAGTGAGCACTATCCGTGAGCTGCATCCCCAGCCCTTTCTGATTTTATTTTGAGACAGCCTCACTAAATTGCCTAGGCTGGCTTTGAATGTGGGGTCCTCCTGCCTCAGCCTCCTAACTTGCTGGGATCACAGGTGTACACACAGTGCCCAGTCACCTTGTCCTTCCCTAATGTCTGCCAGATCTATGGTGACATCCCATTTCATTTCTGATTTGCTGATCTGCTTTTTCTCTCAGTTTTCCTTAAAGTTTATTAAAATTTAATAGTTTCAAAGAACCAGCTCTTTCTCCATTTTTTCCCATTATTTTTCTGTTTTCTGTTTCATTGATTTCTGCCTTATTTTTGTTCTTTGCTTTCTCCCTCTTTCTTTGGGTTTATTTTTCTTTACTTTCTGGCTTCTTGAAGTAGGGCTTCATGATTGAGACCCTTCTTGTTGAATGGAGGCATTTTAGTGCTATAACATTTCCTCTCTGCGCTGCCTTAGCTGCACCTCAACATTTTTACAATGTTGCCTTTACATTTTCATTTGGCTCAGTATACTTTGAAATTTCCCTTAAGAGAGCCCCTAGGATCCATGAATTACTTAGAACTGTGCTGTTTTAATCTCTAAGTGTTCCAAGGTTCTCAGACTATCTTTCTTTTATTAATAAAATTTCTAGTTTGGTTACATTATGGTCAGAGAATTTATTATTTATTTTTTGAGGTACTTGGGGACTTCAAAAGTCCTGGGCAAGTGCTCTACCAGTGAGCTACAGCCCCTGTCCCCTCCCTTTTAAAATCTGAGACAGGGCCTCTCCAAGTTGCCCAGGCTGTCCTAACACTTGTGATCCTCCTGCCTCAGACTCCTGAGTAGTGGGCATCACAGGTGTGGGCCATTGTGCCCAGCAGATTTTAAATACTTTTAGGGTTTTTTTAATCATTTAGAGTATATGGTCTATTTTTATAAATGTTCACTTAAAAAGAACCTGTATTCTGCTGTTGGTGGCCTGGCCTGAGTGTCTGTGTATGTTAATTACATCCTGTTGGTTGGTGCCCCTGTTCAGTGCCCCCATGTCCTTCCTGATTTTCTGTCAACTCCTGAGCATGCAGAGGTCCCCTGCTGTGGCTGTGGATCTGTCCCTTTCTCCTGCCCGTGATCATTTTTGCTTATACTCCACAGCCTCTGTTTGGGGACCAAGGCGATGGAGGCAAGACTGGAGCCTGTTAAGGAAAATGGGGGGAGCAGAGCCCCCCTGAAGGCAGGAGAGCACGGGAAGGGTCAGGTGCAGGCACACCTGGTTGGCACCTACTGTGTGCAGCATAGACTTCAAGGTCCTGGGGACGCGTAGGACAGCTAGGCAGGCAGCCTGGGAAACAGCTCACCAGCCAAGTGTGGGACCATGTTCCCAAAGATTCCCCTGGACTAGCTCCTCCATGATGACAGGCTAAGTGACTTGCCCAGGAGGGAGTGGAGATGGCGCCAACCCACGGCCACTGCTGTGATCTCAGGATCGTTCATCAAGGCCCATAAGCTCCGAGCCTCAGATTCCCCATCCGTAAGGAGGAGCAGGCCTGGTTCCCGGGCAGGGGGAGAGATCACCAGCGAGAGCACGTGGCCTGGTGTGCCCCGGGCCTGCCCCATGCTGGGCTGGGTCTAAAGGCTGCCTGGGTGAAGGCTTCCTGGTGTGTGTGTCCCCACCCGCCGTGGAGAGGACCTGGTATGTCTTTGTGCCCCTGGAGAGTTGCCCAAATGGACCGTGGCCCCACGTCCGTGCCACCGCCCTCCACCTGGGTCCCAGCGCTGCAAGCCCGTCACCTTGACTGTGTCCTCCAGGGCCTCTGCGAGCGTCTCTCCTCCCACTCAGGCCAGGAATGAAAAGTCAGTTTAACCTCAACTGTCAACTCGCAGTGGATGGGTGGTGGCTGGCAGGTGCCTTTGGAAAGGTTCCGAGGCCCGGGATTGGCTCAGCGTGAAGGCTGCTCTGATAGACTAGAGAGGCCTGCCCCGAGGGTGGCCCGAGGCCAGCTGTGTTCCCGGGCCCCTGAGTCCAGTGTGGAATCAGAGCAGGGTACGAAGCCTGGTGTCTCGATCCCCCAATCCTGTGGCTTTGTTCCAGGGGACAGAGCCCCAGAGAAGGGAATGGCTCATTCAGGAATCTATTCCTCTGACCGGTCTCCCTCCTCCTAGGCCAGGGGACATCCGTTCAACGTCCGTGTCAACAGACACTGACAAACAAGCTCTGAGCCCACACCTGGCGTTAACCGTGGGACACGGCTGACATGTCTGATCATTTTATCCTCAGGACATGCTCTGAGGGGTCCCCACAGTCCCCCATTTGGCAAAGGAGGAAAGCGAGGCTCAGGAAGGAACCTCACAGCTAGTGAGCTGTCACTCAGCTGCATTGCCCAGACAGCACAGCCTGGGCCTCAGAGGGCCTGGCCTCCAGGGAATGGGATCTCCTCAGGTGACAGGCAGGGCTCTGCCTCCCTTTAACTCTGCACGTGCCAAGAGCTGGTCTCCGATTCTCACTAAACCCTCCATCAAACCAACGAATCAATAAAACCTTCCGGGTAGAAGTCGCGTTTCCCGTTTGACAGGTTAGGAAACTCAGGATGGGGCAATGGAAGAACTCGGTCTGTCTACACCACTGTGCCCTCCAGATGGGTCCCGGTGGACACTGTCCCTCTGGCCTTCCAGATTCCCAATGTCCCAGTTGCCTGTCCCTCTCCAGTGATACCCTGGAGCCTGTTCTTCAAGATATAACTTTTATTTCTGGACGGACCCCTGATCACAACTCTGGGTGTCCCAAATACAGCCCACAGCACACTTTTTAAAATCCCCTCACTATACACTCTTGCCATGGGAAAGGGGTAGTGGCAAAACGCCTGTAATCCCAGCAGCTCGGGAGGCCAAAGCGGGAGGATCGCGAGTTCAAAGCCAGCCTCAGCAAAAGCAAGGCCCTAAGCAACTCCGTGAGACCCTGTCTCTAAATAAAATACAAAATAGGGCTGGGGACGTGGCTCAGGGGTTGGGTGCCCCTGGTCCAATCCCTGGTGCCCTCCCACC
Organism: Ictidomys tridecemlineatus; assembly: GCF_052094955.1. Classification (NCBI taxonomy): domain Eukaryota; kingdom Metazoa; phylum Chordata; class Mammalia; order Rodentia; family Sciuridae; genus Ictidomys; species Ictidomys tridecemlineatus. The sequence goes on along the minus strand of NC_135481.1, from coordinate 113,806,251 downwards.
AAAAAAAAAAAAAATCTGGCCAAAGACCAGGTTGCCTGCTCACGCACGGGTACTGCCTTCTGGGCTCCCTAACAAGGTCCTGCTCCACAGCCTGTGATGACCGTGAATGCTGGAGCCGACCCCGCTCCCCGCCAGCACCCTGGCTGAGCTCTCCCAGGTTGGCACTGTCTCCTCTGGCACTGAGCTGGGCTGGGCACGCGGCAGGCCCCCTCGCAGCGTGCCGACACCTGCAGGGGCAACACTCCTCAGATGACCGCACTGCGTGGTGCCCTCGCCTCTCAGGGCCTCGCTTGTCTCATCTGCGAATTGGGGGTAGTTAGGGTACTCTGCTGGGCTCACTGGGACCGTAGAGACCAAGATGGGTCCCAAGGATGCCCTGGGTCTGACCAGGCTGGAAGATGTCCACAGGGTGGGGCAGGGGGAAGAGCCATCAGAGGGGGCCCTGGCCCACTCCTCCCTCGGAAGGTCAGCCCCACTTCACAGGTGAGGACACTAAGGCACAGGGGGAAGTGACTTTCCCAGGGGGGCACGGCTGGTAATGGCTGGTAATGGTGCTGCCTCTTGCTGTGCCTGGTTTTAGCTCCTTGCAGAAGGACCCTGTGTTGTCAGATATTTGGTGTATTTAGGCACCGGGACCCCACCCTTCCATCCCTCTTGAGAAGAGGTGAGCCGCTCAGCGAAGGGCCCTCTGCTGCCAGCACGGCCCGGCCAGCCCACAGCCCGTGGCAGCACCAGGACAGGAGCCCGGTCCTTGGCCCCAACCCCCCGGGCAGGCCAGGATGTTTCGGGGTGGAGACGTGTGGAAAGGAGACGCTGGGTCAGACCCAGCAGGAGGGAGGGAGGTGCAGGACCTCAGGCTTGGACAAGCAGGCAGTTGGTGGCTGCTTTGCAGAGAAGGGGGACCTGGAAAAGGGGCTCCTGCCAGCCCACCCAGTGACCATCAGAGGAGCTCCATGGCCTAGTAGGACTGTGCCGTGGGGACGATGACGTGTCCCTTGAGAGCACGTTTATGTGCACACAGTCCCCCTGGTCGTACTAATTTCCTAGTCCCTGATTCCCTGAAGAATCGCCCAGCCCCACATCCTTCCCAGATCCTCCAAACTGGGGCGAATCTGGTAAGACGGCCCTGGATCCCGAGGGTCATGCAATCATTTTCCCAGGGAACGTCCAGGGGCAAAGCCTCAGCCACTGTTGCTGAGGGGAAGAGGAGGGGCAGGATGGGTAGGGCAGGCCCTGGAGGGCTGAGCTCCCTGCACAAGTGCCAATCATCCAGGCAGCCCCGCCCCCAGCACATCAGCTGGGTGCTGCCTCGGGTGGGAGCAAGCTCCCGGTCTCTAGAGGCAACCAAGAGGAGCTGGCCTGTCAGCTGGGACAGGAGTGTAGATTCCAACACTGTGTGAGCATGGGGTGTCGGCCCAGGTGGCCTTTAACCCTGAGCACCCTGAGTCAAAGATCCAGATGCTGTCTGCTGCCTAGAACTAGGAGATCCCCGGAAGCACCCACAGGGACGAGGTGCAACTCAAGTCACCTCTTTTTCTTTCCATCTCCATTTTGTCCAGAAGCCTTCACCTGTGGCTTGGTGACCACTTGGACTGGCCAGTTCTTTCCCTCCAGCCCATGTCTTGCAGCACATTTCCAAGTGGGAAAGTCAGTACCTGGAATATCAGGACGAGGCGCCCTGGGGGCTCCACCAGACACTGAGAGCGCAAGGTAAGGAAGGACGAGGGCCAGCCCAGGTAGCCGCAGAGCCAGTCTCTGCAGCAACCAGCCAGAAGACCAGGCCACATGCCCTAAGCTGTCCCTCACCACCAGCTCCCTGCTGTGTGCTCCTGTGGCCAACTCAACAGAACCACAAAGCCACAGAGGCCCTGCGTCTGGTCCTCCCACCACCAGCTTCCTGGGACCAGGGCCCTGGGCTCCCCAGAGCCGCCCCTTCTCCCTCTGCAGCCTCTGAGTCTCCCAATAGCTACCTGAGTGGTCTTGGTTCATTCCACAACAGAGACCCAGAAAGGGGTGGGCAATTGTCCCAGGTGGCGCTGGCAGGAGGCAGAGCCCTGCTCTCTCTTTGCTGCCCCCGTACAGTTTCCCTGCGGACTCCCTCCACCTGGAAGCAGGTGGGCGGACTCCCAGCCCTCTCACCCCTCGGCACACACTTCCAGCTCAGCACCTGCCACTCACGGGCTGGGTGGAGGCAGACCAGAACCCCCTGATGCTCCTCCCTGCAGAGGCGGAGCCCCGTTCCCACCTCAGCCTCCTTGACCAGATGCTCTTCTAATCCTTTTATATTTGTTAGAAGGAAAAGCAAAAATGTCACCTGAAAACCAAGTCAACAGGTGCAGCCGGCTCCTCCTTCAGGTCTCTCACTCAGGGAAGCTGGCTGCAGTGCTGTGGGGACTCACAAGCCACCTGAACAGAGGACCACTGAGGAGGAGCTGAGAGGACCTCGGCCGACTGCCAGGGAAGACGCGGGGTCTCCTGTCAAAGCCAGGTGACAGGCCGTCCTGGAAGCAGACCCTCTGGCCCCAGTCAATATCTTAACCACAACCTCACGAGAGACTTGGAGCTGAGAGACCTAGCTCAGCCAGGTTCCTGGCCCAAGGCCACCGTGTGAGATAATAAATGCTTGTTTCAAGGTGATAGACAACATGCAGCTAATTAAAGCCACACTCTTCTGTGTTTATTGGTCTCCGTGTCTAAGCTCCATCACATCTGATGAGGGATTCCTGAGAAGCAGGTGCCAATAGCTCAGGGCTCAATAATGTTTGATGGAGGGACGAGTAGATGGGTGAACGGATGGGTGGGCTGGTGGGTGGGTGGGTGGGTGGATGGATGGATGGATGACAGACAGACAGATGGATGGTGAGTAGATGGATGAAAAGGTGGGTGGGTAGGTTGGTGGATGGATAGATGGATGGACGTTTGGATGGATAGATGGCAGATGGATGGATGGGTGGACAGAGGACAGATTGATGGATGGGTAGATGGATGAAAGGTGGGTGGGTAGGTCCGGGGATGGATGGATGGGTGGGTGGTTGGTTGGATGGTTGGATGGATGACTATTCAAGAGCTTCTGAGCTGCTCAGGAGCAGCAAGCTTGGTGTGAACAGGTGCAAGGTTAATACTCAACACCGAGGGCTTTGCTGTTGAGCATGTTTCCATCAAGCCTTTCCTGTGTTCCCCGGTGGCTGGTTGGCCCAGAGAACATTTTTTGATGGCTTGCCCAAAGCAACCTGGAGAATCAGTGGCATTTCAGGACTAGAATCTTGGCCCCGGGAGCAGTAGCCTTTCCCTCTGCCCTGAACCCACTTTCTGCACCCTCAACAGGACAACGCAGGGCTCTTCTGAGCACTGAGCCTTGGCCCCGATTGGCCACGAGAGGGCGCTGTGGAATTGCTCAGGTCTCCGTGCGGCAGGCCCAACAGGCTTCTGCCCTCGGCCCAGTGCAGGGAGCCTCCAGCCGCAGCCCCTCCTAGACTTCTGACCAGATCCCCTCCCACCCCAGCACTTCCCAGATATTCCAGATGCTTCCTCATCCTCCTTCCTACCTGTCTTCCACCCCACCCCATGATTGATTATCCTCTCTTCCCAGCCGACCTGGGACCCTCAGAGACCCCACAGTGTCTTCGCCAAGCAGGGGGCTCCGGCTGCAGACCCTCTCCTCTACTTTGCCTGGAGGGGCTGGGCTGGGGAGGAGGAGGTGGGAGGGGGGAATTGAGGAGCCATCAGGTGGGGGGGGTGAAGCAGGAAGGGAGTGGGGGGCCCACGGCAGCTCTGGAAGCTGTTGCACCTGAGCTCAGTCCTGAAGGCCACCAAGCAGTCGGCCAGGTCCCCGTGAGGCCTGCAGGCTCCAGGAAGCCAAGAGGGGAGACCCATGCCCAGGGGCGGGGCCAGTCCCCTCTTCTGTCGATGGGAATGATACTGCCTCCTCTGCTCCCCTCCCAGGAAGAAGGAAGACCTAGGAGTGCAGACGCCCAGATGTTAGCACGAGGTCCTTCCCACGGTGTCTGGCCTTGGCTGCACCCTGAGCTCTCAGTTCCCCTTCCCCAGCACCCACACCCCCTCCTCTGACCTTCTTAAAGATGCACTTTTGAGGCCACTCGGGTTCCTGAGTCGTGAGTGAGAGTCCCCAGGGGGTTCCACGGCCCTGGGCCTGGTGGCCTGGTGGCCTGGTGGCTGACCTCACCAAAGCCTCCCTCCTGTCTCCCTAGTCTGATTCCTCCACGGTCATTTCAAGTCCCCCTGTGCGGGCCAGTGGAGTCAAACAGACAACGAAAACCACTCCGTGTCCTCCTGGGCACTTTGAAGACTCACGTGTTCTAAACCCACCTCAGGTGCTGGGAGCATCTCCTCCCCCCATGACCTGGTGAGCTGCCTAGGACATGGCTGCGTGGGGTGAACGAGGCGCGTGGGGGGGGGTGGGCAGTGTCCCCCACCCCAGCCATCTCACACATGACAAGCTATTTCCAAGATTCATCCTCCACATAGACTGTCCCTGCTGGGGGGAGGAGGAGGGGCTGGGACAGGAGGCGAGCACCCCGCGCCCCACTCTGGGCCCAATGGACTCTGCCCTGCAGCTCACAAGGGGCGTCTATGCCCACAGCCTGTGTTTCTTGCAAGACCCAGCAGGGAGCTTTGTGTCCTCCTGGCCTCTCTGTGCACAATCAAGCCTGGGATCTTTGCGTCTCCCAAACCTGGCTTCTCCGCCCAGAGAGCAGGAGGGGCTGCTTCCCCAAGAACTGCCTGGCATACCATGCCGGAGGCAACTCCATGTGGACGCTGCTTTGGGGCCTCCAGCTGGGCTTCCCAAGCCCCTCTGCCCACAGGGGCCTGCAGAAAGGCCTGGGCAAGGGCTTCGGGCAGACTCTCCCTCCTGGGCCAAGGAGAAGCAAGGGTGGCCCCACTGCGATCCAGAGGGGGAGGCTCCCACACCTGCCAAGCAACCCCCAGACCTCTTTTCTCTGGGAGACCTCAAGGGCGCCCTTTCTAAGTCTGGTAACACCCAGCTGCAAAGAGGGGAGAAGAGAAGCCCCCAGGCACCGTGTTGTGAGGTGGCCAGCACCCACCTTTGGAGGTATTCTGAGAGTGTCTGTTAAAATGTGAAGCAGACCCCCACCCCCACCCCGGCCCAGCAAGTCCACTTCTATGAGTCAGTTCTACAGAAATAGTCGCACACAGGCACAAAGAATTGTGCACCAGGCTGTTTACAGAAAAGTTGCTTGCAACTGCAAAAAAAAAAAAAAAAAAAAATTAAATTAAAAGCCACCAAGCAAATGCATTTCTCTCCAGATTCACTGAGGTATAAACAACAATCCCACAGTACAGTAGTGCCAGGGCTGGGGACGCTTTGCAGCTACTGAAGAGAAGGACACAAACCCCCAGGTGCTGACTTAGAGGCCTCAAGGTGGATCATTTCCTGAAATAAAAAAATACAGAATCATGAGTCTAGCATGACCCCATTAGAGTCACACAAAAAAGGGGGAGAAGAAAAGTAAAGTCCAAGGGCGCTCTGGACAGGGTCTGCGAGGAGGGCACCCCCGCTGCCCAGCAGGGACGTTTGAGGGGGAAGGGCGGGAAGTGATGGGAGCAGGTTCCATCCAGGTTTACACCTTGACGTGGGCTGGGCTTCCTCTCAAGGGCATGTTTTCATGCTCTGTTTGGGGGTCTTGTTGTAGGGCACCCACAACACAAGAGTCCTGCTCAGAACCTTTGCAGTAGTTGACACTAAAATGTCCCTCAACAAACATTTCCCACCTGAGCTCCCGCCCTGAGCAGCTCTGCACTGGGGCTGAGGGCAGATGGACATGGTCCCCACCCCCAGGGAGTGCATGGCCATGCAGGGAAAGGCAGATGGACAGGTAAGATATATTCTCGTAGGGACTGCCAGGGCAGGAAGTGGGGAGGCCAGTACCCCTGGGTGAGTCTGGGGAGCCTTCCTGGAGGAAGTGGGCTTGGCTGAGTCAAAGATGAATGGTGTGTAGTAGAGGGGCCAGGAGGAGCATAGCGGGGGGGGGGGGGGGGGGGGGGGTTTACCAGGGCGACTGACTCCAGGAGTTCTTTGAGGGACCCAGAGGGAGGTGGGGATTGATGGGGCGGGGCCTGGGCAGAGCACAGGTAGAACTTCCCTCCTCCTTCTCAGTTCTTTGTAGATATTCTTGCAGAGGTGCGGCCCCAGCCAATGGCCAGCAGAGGGCACTGTGGCCTCTCCAAATGGCAGGGTCTGGAGCCTGGGGAGCCAGGGGAGCTGGCCTAAGGGTCCCCGGCCCCCAACTGGGTGCTGCCAGCTAGCCCCACCGGGAATTTCCAAGCCCCAACTCCCTCGCTAACAAAGGACCTGTGGGGGGGTGTCCACACAGACAGCAGGGAATCTGTGGCCGTGCCTTGCTTGGGAAGAGTGACCGCTACTGGAGTGTCAGCAGCCAGGGGCCCGGAAGGCTATGGCCGCAGGAAAGGAGTGACTGCAGCTGGGGACAGTGTCCCCAGAGGACATCCAGGGCTGGGCCAGCATCAGCTTGGGGTGCCCGCACTAGGGCTCCTCTCTGCCTAAGAGCCTAGGATGTCTCCTCCCATGGCGTCCTCACAAGGTGGCCAAGGCCACCTTCACCCATGGCCCTGGAGAAGCCGGTGGAGCAGAGAGCAAAGCCAGCCTGGCCCTGCACTGGACCTCAGTATGAAAACACTCAGGCAGGTGGAGAGGGACCTGGGAGCCCCAGGTGCCCGGGCAGGGCCGGGAACCTGCCCCCAGGAAGGTGCCCGGGGCAGACCAGGGTCTGGGCGTGTTGGCACTTCAGGGAGACTACAGGACGCCCGTCACGGCTGCCAGCTTCTTGGAAGCTTCTCCTCACACCTTGTTTTCCAGATGGGGACGTCGCGGTGCAGACAAATGAGCCACTCCAGGGTCACCAGCCAGTCGAGGCAGAGCCCATCCTCCCCGGGGCTGCAGGGCACCGGCTCCACTCAGAGGTCAGGCCCATGCAGGAGGCTGGGCCAGTAGCACAACAGCAGCGCGAACTTGCTGAGTGCCTACTATGTGCCCCTGCACCGGACGTGGCAGGGTGGAGGTTGGGCAGCTCAGGTGTCAGCTGCTCTTGCTGCAGGAGCCCACACGATGGGTGGTCTGTGGACTGGGGACAGACCCCTTGAGAGGACTGAGTCCCGGGAGTGGTATGGCTCAGGCCTCCTCGCCCAGCCTGAGTGGGGTCCCGAGTTCGAGAGCAGACGCAGGGCATGGGCCACCCCGAGAGCGTGCCTCCCGAGCCTCTTGGACGTCCTAGGGAGAGGGGCATGGCTGGGCACGGCTGGGCACCACAGGAGCTGGGATGGCGGCTCTGAGGGAGGGGGCTGGTGGCAATTCTGAGAGAGGAGAGGACCTACTAGGGGCTGAAGGAGGCCTCTGTGGGGACAGGCACACTGCGGCCAGTGTGGCAGCAGGAGCCGAGGCTGGTAGAAGGCCAGGCCCTGTCCTCCCCGCTGCAGGCCCTGCCTCTTGTTGGTGGCCTGGCCTGCTCCCCGGCTCCGCCTGTGGCTCTGACATAGGGACCTGGCAGCAGCCCGCGCTCACTCGGGGCCCCACAGTCCCCCGGCCCAGCCAGGACCCAGGCCTGCGGTTCTCTGAGGGCTGACCCAGCTGCCGACCGTCCCGGGGCAGACTGCAAGGGGCCCACGTGGCTCAGCGTCTGTCCCTGGAGGTGCGGGCAGCACGACCCCCATGAAGCCAAATTTAAAGTTAGGTAGTCAGTGTAGTTAGGTAAATTGGGTCTAATACCGAGTGAAATCTAAAATGGAGGCCATGCTGGGAATGACTCAGGGAAAACACAGGACAACTCATGGAATGTTAATAAAGTTCCGAAAAGGGCCTAGGCCAAAGTCCACCTGGAAGTATTAATGAACAGCCCCCAACAGATTTGAAGACAGCCCATCCCAAAGAAATGTTAATGAGCCCATCACAAAGAAGTGATAATGAAGTCCTTCCTGCTCAGACTACTTCTTTGGCCCTCCTGTGTCCCACCCCTGGGGCCTTCCAACCTACATTCCATCACTGAAAGAACTATAAAAAGGGGAAACAACCACACTTCCACGGATTCCACCTTCTGGGTCCCCTTCTTCCTCCGGGAGAAGTCTTTTCTTCTGTCCTTTAATAAATTTCTAATTTCTACTCTGACCTTGCCTCGGCGTGCTTCTTTTCAACATCGGGGAGCAAGAACTCGTCACCGGTCAACAGCGGTAACACCCAAACTGCTCCCTCCGCCCAAGGGGACCTGCCACGGCTTCAGAGGAGGACGGGCACCCGGCGGCGGCCCAGGGGGCGGCGAAAGCTCAGGGAGCCCACCCGCCTGCCCCAGCGTGGCTGTCTCCTGAGCTGGGGACGCCTCAGGCTGAGGCCACCGGCATGTCCCCTGTGGGTCCTGAGTCACAGCTGCTATTTTCAGGTTCTCCATCAGGGCCATCTTGGTCTTCCCAGGCCACCTCTGACTTCAGGACACGACTGAGCACAGGTGCATGAGGAGCAGAGGCCGGGCTACTTTTGGGTTATGGTTCATGACACTTGTGGCCTGAACCCTGGGATCCCACAGGCATGCACTTCCTGCAGCCATTCCCCTAGGACGCACAGAGGAGACTGGACACAGGGGTCTCCCGCCCTCCCTGCCCCCCTGCAGGCAGCCACGGTTTCCAGCCCCTGGGGTCTCCTTCCAGATCAGGGTGACTCCCGAGGTTGGCGCCCTCTGGTTCCTCTCTCCCGCACATCCCTGTACACAAAGGCAGTGCCCCTGGGCTCGCTCTGCCACTCACTCTGTGGCTGGCCCTCGTGGGTCCGTATAGAGCACCCCGTCTTCACGGGTGCGTGGACAAGCTCTTCACCGCACCCCTGCCTCGTGTCTCCCACTCCTAAGTTCAGAGTCCTGGTTCCAAGCAGCTGCTCTGGGCCACCGCCCTGAAAGGCCCTCATGACATTCTGTGTGTCAGGAGCAACAGCACCGTGAATTGTGACCACGGCTACAGCAAAAACACCAAAGCTGTGCGACTCCTTCTTTTTCTGAGTGAATGACAGCAGGCTCAAGGTCAGTGTCTCACAATCCCCAACTCTCTAGGCATCTTTCTGGATGCATGTAATGGAAACCAGTCCAGAGTGTCTGAAGACATAGGGAGGGTCTGTCAGCTCCTGTAAGCTGAGCAGTCCAGCGCAGGGTCAGTTGCAGGAATGGCTGTCTCTAGGGTTCGGTGTGGTTCGGTGTCACCAGGACCAGCAGCTCCTCGAGTGTTTTCCATGCCTTCTCTCTGTAGACTTACGTCCCAGGACTCACTGGTAGCAGGACGGGACACAGTTCAGGTTTTGGGTCTAGGAGGAAAGAATAAGAATCTCTTTCCCAGAAGTCTCAGTAAAAGTCTCCCTGGGTCTCTGGGCTAGTCCGGCAAGGCTAGCCTGCACTGACAGCTGGACTTCAAGATTATGCTGCGGTGGACTAAACCATAAAACTCTGCCATGGGACGTCCTCTTCCTGTCCATGTAGTGTCCTTGGGCATCTGGTCCACAGCGAGGTTCAGGAAGGCGCTAGACTTTGTGGGTTCTGCTCCTCTCTTCCTCTCCCTCCTCCTCTCCCTCCTCCTTTACAACCCTTTAAAAACATAAAACCCATTTTTAGCTCCTGGGTCAGGAGAGGCCACAGGCCTGACTGGACTGCCCCTGCCCTGGGGCCTGGTTGTCACAGGCGGAGCCAGGGGAAGGAAAGAAGGCGGGCAGGGGTCCTCCTCTCCTTCCAGGCCCCCTCCTCTCCCTCCATCACGCAGACCCCAGGCACGAGCCACCCTGAGCCAGGCTGAGACAAGGAAATGGATTCTTGGTGAGTGGAGGCTGTCCTGCACAGTGTCACCGGCCCGGTCAGGTCACATGAATGCCATTTCCCGTCAGTGGGCGTGTCAGTCTTTTGGGCTATGTCCATTTCCTGGGCCATAACCAGGACCCACAGACTGAGTGGCTTAACACAGGGACACTTCTCACAGCTCCGGAGGCCAGAAGCCTGAGGCGAGGCCTGCGGGCAGTGCTCCCCTGAAGCCTGGGGGTCCTCCCTGGCCTCTCCTGGCCTCTGGTGGGTGCGGCAATCCTTGGCATTCCTCTGACTGTGGCAGCATCCCCCTCGACCTGGTGACCAGCGTCCTAAAGTGATCACATGTGCAAAGACCCTGTTTCCAAGCGAGACCTCGTCTGCAGGAGCTGGGGGTAGGACTTAGCGACCCTTGGACGGGACACAATCCTCCCCAGCTTATGTGGCTGTCCAGCCTCTCCGTCCACCTGCTCTGCCGCCCCCCACCCTGAGTGCCAAGCTGGCAGAACTTCCTTTCGAGAGATCCCTGCCCGTCCCAGGGAGCCGCTGCCGTCCCAGAGGGAGCCGATGGGGGAGCCCGGTTCTAGGCGGTGAGCACCCTGCCCCTGGACAAGCCGAGCACTGATTGATAGTAGCTCAATTGATGCAGCTTAATTCACGATCATTAGCAAATATTTATTTAGCACGGCCAGGCTGGGTGCCAAGAGCAGGAAAGTGATCACAGCCCTGAGCGGGAGAGAGAGGTAATGGCTTCCTAACGCGGTCAGCCCCAGGGAGCAGATAAGCACAGAGGGCGGCAAAGCCGGGGCCAGGCCTGGGCCTCAGAAGACACAGATGGCAAGGCCACCAACCAGGGTCAGCCAGGAAGGCCTGGGGCTGGACCAGCCAAGAGGGAGGAGCAAGCAGGAGCAAGGACAGAGGGGCCCCATGGGGCCAGAGAGGCAGGGAAGAGGGTCCCCAGGGAAGTTCAGAACAGAAGGACAGAACGGGTGACCGCCTCGGTCACTTGAGCATCTTCAAACCCGCCTGGCGGACACCAGCGTCCAGGAGGAGACGGACTCTCTCCCTAGGAAGCGGGGGAGGCACTCTGCCGAGCCGAGGGGCCGGGAGCTCACCCCAAACCCTGAAACTCACGCTTGGAACAGAACCTCCTGAGCTGTTTCCAAGTGCCACGGGCGTCCCTGCTCCCCACAGAAGAGGGCCCTCAGAGACAGGCAAGGAGCCGAGGCCCGCGGGACACAGACGGGCCCGACCTGCAGACTCGATTTCCAAACCTGACTAAGAAGGCGGGGACCCCTAAAATCACAGGTGCCTCTGTGGACCTGTCCTGTCACCAGAATGAACGGAGTGGCCTTGGCCCCCTGGGTCTACACCTGCAGTTCCCAGAGCCACCACCAGGTGGCCCAGGCAGCAGGAACCCCAGGGCCAGAGGCTCCTCTTCCAGCGTCTGCCAGGGGGTGGGGACCCAGGGGGTGGGGACCCAGGGGGTAGGGACCCTGCGGCCGCTCCCCTTCCCCCACTGCACACAGTCAAGCAGCAGTGACAGCTCAGCTCATCCTAAAGCGTCACGGGTGCCGGAGAGGGAGGCTTGGGAGGGCCTGACTGCAGCCTGAGACAGTCACCCCCTCCTGCCAGCGTCCCCCGCCCACCTGGGAACAGACCCCTGCTCCACAGAGCCGAGCAGTCGTGGGCACGAGGCCTGTGGGAACGCCAAGCACCTGGGAGTTCATGACAAGGCACAGCTGGGGAGCCAGAGAGGGCCACCCCCCTCCTGCCATTGCCACAGGAGAACATTCACGGGGCATGGGGCCCTGGTCCCCGCCCAGGGGCATCCTACACCACCACTGCCTCGGCCCAGAGGGCAGCAGAGACATCACCCACTGGGCACAGGCTGCTGAGGCAGGATGCAGCTGGCCACAGCCCTGCCGGGGCGGCAGTGACAGCAGTGGCACCCGCTGGGGGCCGTGCCCACTGGGAGGGGAGGGGCAAGGCCACTGCCGCTAGCCATGGCCCTCAGACAGCCTGGCACCTGTCCTTGCTTCAGCCCCAGGAGAAAGCCCTCAGGTCGTTTCCACCCACATCACTCTCACCCATACCTGGATTTCTAGAACGTTCCGGGTGGAGTTGGAGCAACCACGTGAGAACCAGGTCCAGCCTGTGGGTGTGTCCTCTGTGACCGTGGTGGGACAGAGAAAGGGGCTGAACTCTGCTTTGGGTGTTGAAATGACCCTGGAGGTCTGGGGAGCATCTCTTGGACAAGGGGCCTTTGAGTGGGTCTTGGAGGTGGAGGGGGCTGAGCCGGAGGAGATGGGGTGAGAGGGTCTGCGGGAAGCCCAGCAGGCGTGGACAGACCTGCAAAGCCCAGAGGGAGCTGCGGCTGTGTGCCTGCCGCTGGGGAGCAGGGCGCAGGGGGACGGAGGGGCTGTGGCGCCTGACAGGACAGTCTCCGAAGCCCCGCTGGACGGTTTGGATTCTAGAGAGGGCTAAGGCCACTCGGCTGCACCAGGACGGGGACTGGGGACGAGAGGCCAGACAGTGAGCACTGCTCGCGCCCAGGAGGAGCGGGGGTCCAGAGCCCAGGGAGTGACAGGAGATACGGGAAGCAAGGCCAGACACCAGGGGAGGGAGGGATTCAGGACCCGCGGCTGCAGGATCACGGGAGCCGACAGCAAGGGCCGTTCACCTACCAGGTGGCCTGGGAAGGCCAGTGAGCAGGGTGAAGGCAGGAGTGCCCAGTGGCTGGGGGAGGCCTCAGGGTGTGGGGGGCTCTGCAGCTTGTGCGGAGGTGAACCAAGCTCCAGGAGGGACCCTTGGAGGATGACTCTGGGTCCTCTGGAGGGACTACGGCAGGTACAGAGGAGGAAAGGGTGCCCAGGTGGACCTGTCCCAGGCCCCAGGGGGTCTTCAGAGGAGCTGGTGGACGGTAGTGGCAGGGACCAAGCCAGTGTGTGACTTCTCTTCTCTCAGCTTTAGTTTCCTTGTTATGTCAGAAAAAGGGGCAGATGAGGTGACCTCAAAGGGCCCTTCCAATGTGGACCTCTGGAATTCTCTAACTGGGGAGCATCCCCACTGTTTACGGAAAACGCCAGCTAACAGTTATGTGGGTGGTCTATTTTGCATATGAACCACTTGGGGACAAGCTTGGAGCACTGTCAGGACAGCGCTTGGTGTTGATTCCCACCAGGGCTGCTGCGTACAGTTGCACAGTCTGTGCACTGCGTGGCTCCGGAGGCTACCTTCTCTTGACTGGAGTGGGATGGAGTCGTGAAGAGCTGCCACCCGCCCCAGACTTCCCAGGTCTTTCAAGCCCACTTCCTGGGCCCGGCCCCTTTCCCCTTAATGTGATGGGAAAGAATGGGAGAGCTTTGAATCAGGAAGCCAAGACCGGAGTCAGGCCGACCTGCTGAGTTACAGGGCAAGCCTTCGTCCCCCGGGCCTCCGTTGCTTCCTCCATAAAGTGGTGGGGACAAGGCCTTCTGAGGCCCGGTCCAGCTCTGAGTCCCCACTGCAGACTCTGGTCCCTGCGGAACACTCTGTTCAGAAACGTCCCCCTGGCTCAGGGCTGGTTGGTTCTCACAGCCACCTGGGGACAGGGGTGCTGTCATCGCCCTGTTCTGCAGACGAGGCCGCTAAGGGGAGGAAGATGAAGGGGCTGGTCTGAGACCCCATGCCACGCCGCAGCACAGCGGCAGCCTGCTGCCCCTGGGGTTTTGTCCCAGCCCCACCCACCCATGGCCTGTGTCCCTCACCTTCCTGCTCTGGACCTCTGTGTCTCCGTCTGTACACCCAGCGGAGCCTGGGGCAGCGGCCCAGCTCTGACCTCCACAGACCCTGGGCCCACTGCAGATGTGGCAAAGCAGAGTCGATTTCAGAGTCCACCCGACACGCCCGCAGAGCTGACGTGGCCGGGGGCGTTCAGACCAATGTGAAAGGCACACAGCTCGCGCTCAGAACCCACAGGCACACCGCCACCTGAGGTCCTGTTGTCCATCATCAGGCAGGTGGGACGGGGGGCGGGGGGGGGGGGGGAGGCAGGGGGAGGGCAGCCCAAGGAAGAGCAGGTCACAGTGTGGCTCCGTGGTAGAGCATTTGCATAGAACGTGCAAGGCCCGGGCCAAAACATAAAAAAGGAAGAAGAAGAAATGGGGCCCCACAATCCCCTTTAAGGACACACCCCAGTGACCTAGTGACCTCCCAGAGGCTCCCCACCCCCAGCAGCACCTCCCTAGACTTCAACAGATGGACCTTTTGGGGACCCTCAGGTCCAGGCTACAAGGTAGTCCACAGAGGAAAACTAAATATCCAGAGTGACCTTCGAAGCTGAAGAAGGATCAGGTCAGAGGGCGGACAGGACCAGCTCCTCAGCCCACTGGGGAGCTGCAGGAGTATCTGGAGGAGAATGTCCCACAAACGTAACTACCGGGCCTCTTCTACAGAGGCTGAGCCTCTAGGGAAAGCCTCCATGCCGGAACTCCAGCAGGCGATGGGCAGATCCTCAGAGATCCCCCAGCAGCACGTATGGGGAGCAGAGGGAATGTCCCGCCAGAAACGGGGGGAGCCACCCCACAGCAGAGACGGTCACGAGTTCCTTGTCCTCCTCAAGGAACACAGAACAAGATGGAATGTGCAACAAGAAATGTACCCGGGGACAGGTTGATAAGGACGGTGACGAGACACAAACCAGGAGACCATCGAGCCACTGTGGCGGCCGGGGCTGTTTCGTGCAGCATGGACCATGAGAAAATCTCCCTCCGAGGATTTCAAAGCCAAGTGCTGCTTAAGAGGTTTGTATCTTAGTCTTTTCATGCCTTTGTGTTTCGAATTTTTGTGATTAGAAGCAGCATTGATTAAAGACTTTTATTTAAAACCTAAACACACACACAAAGTGACAAGCCTCCAGGACAGTGGAGCAGGTGACCTTGGGCTTGGCGATGAGTCTTTAGTTTCAATAGGGAAAGTCTGACCCTCAAAAGGAAACTGTGAGTGGACTCCATCAAATTAATAATAAACCGCTCAGCAAAAAGCGCTGCGAGGAGAACAGAAAGGGGGGTAGAGCCGGAGAAGACATTCCACCAAAAACCATCTGATAGGAGAGCGCGTCTTCAGCACGCCAGGAGCCCTCCAACTCAGCCCACAGGAGCCAGCCAGTTAAGGGCGGTCAGAGACCTGAACCAGTGTTGCCCCAAAGATAAACCCATGGCAACTGAGCGGTGAGAAATGCTCCTCGTGTCACCGTCATTGGGGAAAGGCAAATCAGGACCGGAAGGAGGGGCGGCCACTACGTCCCTGCCAGAGCCGACGCCCGCCGTCTGAAGCTGGCGAGGGTGCTGAGTGACAGGCACGCACACGGCACAGGAAGCCCAGGAAGCTGCCACTTGGGAAGACAGAGTATTCAGAGCACAGAGCACAGCTCACCGCGCAACCCAGCAGCCGGCGTCCTAGGTGACTGCTCAGATGAGACAAAGACGTGTCCACCTAGACACCTGCTAGTGAGTGTCCTCGGCACCTGCGCGCAGCCAGGAGGTCCTGGAGGTGACAGATCAATAAACTTGGTCCCTCTCACCCTGGGATCACACTCCACAATAGGAAGCAGTGAGCTGTCAAGCCATGGAGACGCGGGGACGGACCTGCATGCCCACTCTTAGGGGAGAAACCAGGCTGCAAAGACCGCCTCGTGCGATTCCGAGCACGTGACGTCATGAAAAAGTCACAACTACAAGGCACTAAAGGCTGGTGACTGCCCAGGCTCACAGGCAGGAGCGTGAGCCTGTGGAGTTGGGAGAGGTCGAGGGCAGCTGGTCCACCCTGCTCGATGCTGACCCACGGACCCCTGGCTGTGTTCATAAGAACCCACGGAGCACCCGGTACCAAGCCTGGATCCTGACGCAACCTGGCCCTCGGCCTCAGGATAGGTGGATCAGGCTTAGCCGTGGACGGCACTCGCACAAGAGGCTAATGGGCGTGGCGCGAGGGGGCATGTGGGAACTCTGGGTACCACCTCCTCGATTTTCTGTAGACCAAAACTTGCCCACAACTTAAACTCCGTGCTTTAAAGGAAGGCTGCAGGAGCCTATCTATGGACACCCAGGGCTGCCCTGAGGTCTGGCAAGCACTCGGACCTGATGCATAAGAGATGATTGACAGATGTCACCTGCCGGGGGTGCTGCCAGGGTTATTGGAGCCACTGTGGTCCCGATGTGGGGTTGTCAAGGTGCTGTGGGCATCGCTAAGATCGTGGGTCGTCGGTGAGGCTGCTGGGTTCTCGTGGTGGTTGCTGGTCTGTTGTTAGAGCCGGGGGCTCTGGTCCCCTTCATGCTGTTGTACTTGGGCTGCGGTGGCTCATGTCGGTTTCTTTATGTTGCTGGGTTGTTTCCTGTGTTGCTTTTGGTGATGTGTGACTGTGACAGCTGTGGCAGTCCCAGGTCTGGTGACGGCTGTTGAGTTGCTGTGTCTGTGGGAATCCTGGTGGTGCCTGTCGTGGTGATTTGACTCTGACCGGCCAGCACAGGGCAGAGTCTGGATCCTCTCTGCCAGCCGAGGCCAGGGTAAACCCTCGGGGCTCATCCAGCCCATGCAGCTAGGAGCTGGTTCCAAACAGCCCTGTCAGTCAGCTTCCCGTGACAACACCGGAGGTGAGGAGAAAAGTCTTACTTAGTTCACAGTCCTGGAGGCTCCTGTCCAAGGTCTGGTGGCCCATGCTCTGGGCCTACCTTGAAGGTGCTGGGGCACAAGTCAGAGCAAGCCACTGTCATGAGCCAGGAAGCAGAGAAACCGAAAGACATTGGTCCACATCCCCTTCAAGGGCACGACCCCAAGGACCTAAAGGCCTCCCTCCAGGCTCCGCCTCTTAAAGGTCCCAGGACTTCCTAACACAGTCAACCTGGGGACACACGGGCCGTCCAGTCTTGTAGCCCCTGGGGACTTCCCGGGAGCTCTGGTTTTCCCAGGAGCAGGAGGGGAGACACCTTTCCTTCTGAGAGAGCATTTGGGTGCTGCAGATGCCCGCAGCCCCCCGCCTCTTCCCCTGGAGCCTCAGCCACGTGAAGTGCAGCTCTTCCCATCTGGACGCCTCTCGTGGCTGCACTGGCCGTGGGCCTTGTGGGCAGGTGCCGTGTGCCAGCTCTGAGTGAGGCCTCAGGAGGCCCTGCCTCTGCTCTCTGCCAGACCACTCTGGCACAGCCAGGTGAGGTGCCGGCTGGCCTGCCGGGGTCAGTGACCACACGCAGCGGAGAGATCCTGTGGAGGCCACTTTACACCAGCCGGGCCTCCCCAGCTCTCCTGAGACCAAGGGAGATGGCCAGGTCAGCAGGAAGCAGGGCAACTCGGTTGTAGAGGAGGAGAGATCAACGGCGGCGGCTCTGAGATTCTAGGCTCTGGGGCTTTTAATGCAGCGCCATTCAGACGCATTTGCTCTCCTCGTCCAGCCTAGGCACTCCCGTTGAGTGCTTCCAATCATACACAGTCGGGCAGCTGCTGATTCTCACTTCATTTTACATCCAAAGTATATTTTCATGTAAGCACACACTTTTTCTTTTTTAGTACCAGGGATTGACCTCAGGAGCACTCAGCCACTGAGCCACGTCCCCAGCCCCGTTTTGTATTTTATTTAGGACAGGTCTCACTGAGTTGCTTAACGCCTCACCCTTGCTGAGGCTGGCTTTGAACTCACGATCCTCCCATCTCAGCCTCCCAAGCCACTGAGATTCCAGGAGTGTGCTCCTGTGCCCGGCAGCACATGCTTTTATAAATTGTCATCTTAATAATAGTTAAGCAGTGGTTAAAACCAGGAGTCTGCAAACCAGGGCTTGCAGGCCTCCAGCCTGTCATCACCCATTCCTATGAATGAAATTTTACGGACACAGCCACAGGCATTCATTCATTCACACTTTGTCCAGAGCCACTTTCTCACCCCATCCAAGGTCGGGCCAGTTGTGATGTAGGTAATGTGGTTCTCAGCTGGAAATACTCACTCCCAGGCCCTTGTCACAAACACTCGCCAACCCCTGTTTTAAATGTGTTTTTGCCAAATAACTTTTCAAAACTGGTTGTTTTAGTTTATGTGACCTTCAGTGTCAGGGAGGATTATCTACTTTGCTGTGTAAACACCAGCATTCTGAGTATGCTTTAATCTTTGCACATTTTAAAGATGAGAAAAATGTAGTATCTCCCTGTTTCAACTTGAAGTTGCTGGATTACCAGTGAGCCTGGGCATTTTTCCTGCTGGTTTACTTCCCGAGTCGCTCCTTCCATGGATGCATATTTATATTTCTTGTTCATGTACTACTTTTATTTGTTTTGTTTTATTTTGTTCCATCTAGAAATTTCTGTTGTTTTTGTTTGTTTTAGTTTCACTACTGGGCACTGAACCCAGGAATGCTCCGCCACTGAGCCCTTTTTATTTGCATTTTATTTATTTTATTTGCTAAATTGCTGAGGCTGGCCTCAAACTTGCCCTCCTCCTGCCTCAGCCTCCCGAGTTTCTGGGATTATAGGTGTGTGTCACTGCTACTGGTTTATGTAGGTTCTTTACACAAAATATGAACCCATTTCTGTCACATTTACACAAATCTTGAGACATTTCTGTAACTTATTGATCAGGTGGCTTTGGGCAAATCCTTCAGCCTCCTTCAGTCTCCTAAATGAGTTTCCTCATCTATAGGACTGAAATAAGTGGTTTTTTTTTCCATGATATTCTTTTGGAAACTTTATGAGGGCTGAAGAATATTAAACCTGTAAATTTTGCCGTTGTCTTTATCAATATTATACATGAAAACGAGCTAGCTAAAATTAAAGCATTGAATGCATTCTGTGTGACTGGTATCTGTATCAACAAAGCATTGGATTTCAAACCACTTTCAACCTAGCCTAGCATAACACTCAGTTATAAGTGAGAGGGAACTCAGCTTAAACAAGGCTTAAGCAAAGTAGGAACATCTATTGGCTCAGGCAAAGTTCAGGATTTCAGGCAGAGTTGGATCCAGGGGCACTAACCATGTTGTTAAGACTGCTTTCCCCCCCCCTCTCTCTCATCTCCTGTGGACCCCTGCAGATCCTGGCTGACCCCCAGCAAAACCTGCCCAAAGAACCAACTTCTGATTCCACACTTTTAGGAAAAGTTCCAAGGTGACACTCTTTGCACCCATCTGGTGATGAGTCCTTCCTGAATCAACCACTGTGGCTCTGGCTGATCGGCCAAGTCTGGTGGATGGAATTTCCATCTCAGGATGCGTGAGGAAATGGTGAGTTTCCCCAGAGGAAAATCAGAAAAAAGGGGTCAAGAGCCAGACACCTGGCAGGTGCCTCAGGGAGGAGGAAGGAGCAGGGGACCCTGCTTCTCCCACTCTGCCAGGCTACCTTCCTGCTTACCTGTTTCACATATTGGCCCAAGACCTACCCTCAGGGGGGCTTACCTTCTAATCCCACAGAGGCTGGGACCTAAGCCATGCCTCATCGTCACACTCTGTAGTGGGTGTTTCCAGCTGGAGAGGTGCGCAGGGTCCTGTGACAGAGGGTGGGCCCTGGAGGACACTTTCCCTGGGAGACCAGGGAGGCCTCTGTAAGGAGGCAGCATTCGAGAGCTAAGGTCCTCAAGAAGGACCCCTGGGAAAAGGGCCCTGCGTGTGCACCTGAGGGACAGAAGGGCCTGGTTCCAGCCAGGTCTGCAGGGACAAGTGCAGGGCGTGGGAAGGAGGCCACAGCCCTGGCCCAGTTCAAGAAGCAAGGGTGGCCTCCCAGAGAGAGCAAGCAGTCCTCTGAGGCCAGGGCCAGGCTTGGCTCCGGATGCAGCCAGGATGGACTGCTACAGAGTTCCCGGTCCAGCTCACCTAGGAGCCTGGGGGCAGTGGGTGGTGTCCGGCACAGAATCGGCAGCCTGCAGGCAGTGAGCTCTCTGTCCCCAAAGGTGTGGATGCAGCATGTGACTGGCTGGCAGAACAGGCCAGAGCCCTAGGAGTTGGGGACTTTGTAAAATTAGCAGAGAAAAAACAGCCAAACTTGATAAGGACGTTTAACAAAGTGTCTGGGAAGGGCCCACTTAGAACGTTTTAGCAGCAGCCCGCTGCGATCTGAGCAATCTCTGGAAATGATTTATTTATATATAAAAATGAGACATTTTCCACAGCCTGGAGACAGCGCCTGGGGCGAGGTTCTCATTGGACAGGCCTCCCGGGGCCAGAGGCTCCGTCCTCCTCCCACAGCCTGGCAGGGGGCTGATTGCTCTCCCAGGGGAGGCGGAGGGCCACCCCGCCAGGCCAGAGTTCCAGAGAGTCACTTCTCCAAAATCAACCCCGCAGAAGCATCTTAATGTGTGGCTGAGCACGGAGTACAGTCAACATCTTTATTCCAAGACTGCAAATTAACCCCGAGGGGCCTGGAGGAGGCAGAAACCGCCTGCCCCAGGGAACTTTGAAAGGTTTGAGTTGGCCACACAAAGTTGTCCCCAGACTTGGGGACACTGAGGCTCCAGAGGCTGCTCAAGGACAGAGCTGCTGAGCAAGTTCCCCATCAGGACTTTCTCGTTGGCTTTGTCATGGAGGGATCAGTGCCCACAACAGTGGGGAGTCTGCTCTGGGCGCTGGAGACCTGTGGGCCGGCTCTGCCTGTGGCTCAGAAACCAGGACAGTGACCCTGAGGCGTAGCAAGAGGCCATCCCTATACGGAGGGAGGCGTGTGGCCAGGACCTGAACTGAATCCCTGCCAGAGAGGACCTTCCCCCCAACCCTCGCGCTACCTGCCAGAGGCGCCTGCAGAAGCAGCCCTGGGAGATGTCTTGACAGTCCCCTGAGCCCCTGGTCCCCTGGGAAAGCACCAGGAGTGGTTTCTAAGTCTCTCATGGACAAATAGAAATTGGGGGGGTCAGGGTCCCCAGGCTTTGAAATCCCTGCCAGCACTAATCTCGTCCCTGTACCCCGACAGGTGCTGAGTGGGCAACCTCGGGGTCAAGGGGTTGCCGTACCTTGCCAGGAGCAGAAGTGTCCTGGAGCACCAAGCCGACTCCACTAGAGCCCAGGTGTGCATGCCAATGGGGGTCCCCAGGCGAGGCCCGTCTCCTCCTCATGGGTGAAGGGTGGCTCTTCACCAGGGACCATCTGCATCCCAGCACTGCCCCGCAGCCCTCTCTGTGCTCCCAACGGCTCTGCGTGCCTGTGCACCCCTCAGCCTGCACCCGTACCCCACAGCCCGCACCCGTACCCCACAGCCCAGCATCACCCCCGTGCACCCCTCAGTTCTGCACTCCACCCTCAGACAAGCGACTCCTCCTGTCTAGACCCATCCTCCTTCTCTGCAGCGGAGGGAACCACCCGCTCCTACCTGTGGGCCTATTGGGGGGTGAGAGAAGACAGTGGCCATAACTTGTTGTTTGAGATGCACAGACTCCGGGGCCTGCGCTTCAAGGCCGGGGTGAAGGCTGGCGAATGAGGCGCCGTGGACAGGGCAGCTCCACCGCCCCATGGCAATTGTTTTCTGTGTTTCTGAGCTCCCATGTTTGCTGGGCCACTGTTGGGGACCCAAGGGAGAAGGTAGGTGGCTTCCGGAGTGGCAGGACAGAGCCTCACGGGCCAAGCTGATGGAGTCAGGGAGGAGGGTGACAGGTTCCCAATATGGCCGCAGTGTGAAGGTGTGCCCACAGCTGCCTCTGCTGGCCTCCTCCTTAGGTCCCTTCCCTACTGAGCCTCAGTTTCCTCAAACTGAAAATGAGGAGATGGGGGAGGGCGTCAGTGGAGGTGTGTCGTCAGTGTCCCCTCTTCCCACCAGAAAGGTGGCTCTCAGCTTCCAGAGTCCTCTGCTCCCTCCCATGGGAGCTGGCCTGGGGACCCAGCCCTGGACTGTCCTCCCTCCCCACTGCGGGCTCCAGTGCCTTCTTTCCAGCCCCTCCTCGGGGATGCTGATGCTGGTCCCCAAGCAGGCGTCCCCCTCTGTGCACCCAGTGCTCGGCCCCAAGTGACACGGCGCTGACTTACTTGTCAGCTCACCCCAGAGCACTTTGAGTCTCCAGCCCCACGCTGGGGGGCTGGCCCAGAGCAGGTGCTCAGGCACGCAGGGACCCAGGGGGAGGAGACAGCGCTCTCAGCCCTGCGCGGGACGGTTTTCATCCTGCTACTCCACACCCATGTAAGGCTGGGAGCTGTTTCCCACAGTTCCCTTCTGCTGTGGGTGACACTGGGGCTCCCTCTAATCCACAAGTCTCAATAGGTAAACTTGTCTGGGAATAAAGTCCATGTAGATGTAAATTAGTAAAATTAAGATGGTCTTATCCTGGAACAGGTGGGTCCCTGATCCAACAGAAATGATGTCCTCATTAACAGGGGAAATTTCCACCCACAGTGGATATGCATAGTCATTTCAACTCGCACACAGGAAATGCATATAGAGGTGAAGGCAGAGGTCAAGGAACACCAGGATTGCCCACAAACCACTGCTCGAGACCCGCCGGACGAAGCCTCGGTCTGTTTTGTACAGCTTCAACAAGATGAATTCCAGCATAGATTTGTCTCTCAGGGTTCTGGAGGCTGGAAGTCCAAGATCAAGGCCTTGGCAGGTTCTGTGGCCTGGTGAGGGCTGCTCGCCACTCCCAAGATGGCGCCTTGAAGCTGCATCCTGAGAGGGCAGGAGCGCTGGACCCTCAGGAGGCATGAGGCAGAGGGCAAGAGGAACCAACTCTCAGGACCCAATAGCCTCCCAGAGACGTCAGTGTCAATACCACCCCCTTGGATTAGGTTCTGACAGGTTTTGGAAGGGACACAAGGTTCAACCGCAGCAGATCATAAATTGGTTACTGAAGCCTCCCAGTTTGGGGCACTTGGCTGTGGCAGCCCTTGCAAATGTCCCTTCCTTGTTATATGTTGCTAATCCAAGGACCTCCTGTGAGATTAGGAGGCAGGCAGCCCTTGTTCTCAAGACCATGAGGGTTGGGACGGCTACTCCCTTAGAGTTCCACACTCCACAGACGGGGCTTTGCTGGGCTTGGTGCGCACCACCTCCTTCACACAGTGGATCTGCTTTAAAACGCCACACTAGGGAGTGTGGAGTGCATTCAATGATCCCTGCACGAGGAAGCTGCTTCCCACCTGCTCCTCCTCTCTGCTGCGCAGCTGACCCTCTGGAGTCCCCCTGCAGTGCATCCTGATTGAGCCTCTTTTTATTGAACGGGATGATGCCGGGTCCAAATCCCAACTCTCCTTATACCAGATCTGAGGAGCCACTGCAGGGTTGTGCTGGCATTGGGTAAGGCACCCCCTCTGTCCTTGCCCTGTTTTTATTATCTGTAAAATAGAAAAAGACCAGCTATGGTCTCAGAGGAGTGTGAAAATATTTTCATATGTGTAAAGCGTTTGGCACGAGGCCTGGCAGGTCATACATTCTCAGTAAATATTCACTGTGATCACTGCAACTATTTTTGTAGTTATTGTTGTTATTGAGCAATTTCAAGTGTCTATATCTCATCTGCACAAGATTATAAACCCCTGAAGGGCACAGAGCTCTGCACAGCTAGGAGAAGCAGTACAGCCTCCATAAATATTCATGGAATAGATAAATTCATTATTACATTCATAAGTCACTTCATAATTAATACACGAGGGAATGGTATGGATAATAGTACCAATACTATAAATAATGATGTTGTTGATCACTTGTGGAGTAGTTCATATATACCAGGATTCAGACTAAGCACTTTACACGAATTATCTCCTTGAATTATCTCAACAATTACCTATGAGGTGGTGGCATTGCAATGAGGAAACTGAGGTATGCAGAAGGCGAGCAATTTGTCAGTGTTCTTGAGCTCCTAGGGGTGAAGCTGCTATCGTACCCGGGTTTTTCTGATGTAAGAACTCAGGCTCTTGACCATAACTGGGCGTTTGTTTTGCTCAACTGATGCTTCCTCTGAGGAGTAAT
The DNA here is from genome assembly GCF_052094955.1 of Ictidomys tridecemlineatus. NCBI lineage: Eukaryota > Metazoa > Chordata > Mammalia > Rodentia > Sciuridae > Ictidomys > Ictidomys tridecemlineatus. The sequence goes on along the minus strand of NC_135481.1, from coordinate 113,782,537 downwards.
TACATTTTGTTCATCATTGTTTTTCTAGTACAAGGTCAAGGACTTCACATAAAGTAGGTCCTCCAGGAAATGTTTATTGGGTGTGTTTAGATGGATGGGTGGGTGAATGGGTGGGTGAATAGGAGGTGTGGGTAGGTGGGTGGATGGACAGATGGGTGAACAAGAGGATGGGTGGGTGGGTGGATGGATGGATGGATGAATAGGTGGATGAGTAGATGGATGGGTGGGTAGGTGGGTGGGTGGGTGTATGGACAGGTGGGTAGGTGGATGAATGGATGGTTGGGGGCTGGATGGGTGGGTGAACAGGTGGATGGGCAGTGAATGGTTGGGTGGGGGGCTGGATGATGCATGCATAGTGGATGTGTGGATGGGTGAGTGGACGGGTGGGTGGACAGACGGATGGTAAGTAGTGGGTGAATCTGTTGGTGAGTAGGTGGAGGTTTGAATGGATGTGTCTTCGGGAGGTGTGGTGGGTAAATGAGTGAATGAATGTGTGGATGGAAGGGTGGTGAATGGATGGATATGTCGGTGCGCAGGAGACGGAGTAAGTGGAAGACCGGACGGTGCACGAGTGGATGAAAAGCAAGAGCACACTCCCCTGTGTCCCCCTGCAGGGTAGCCCCTGAGGGATCCTGAGACAGGGAAATGTTGGGAACAGAGGTGCATGTGGAGATAAAACATGCTGAAAAATAGTTGTTGGCCGCGCTGTTCCTGGAAGGGAGGCGGAGGCGGGGAAGGCACATCTGGGTTACAGGAAGAGGCGTCCCCTTGTTCAGCATCTCCTAGTCTGAAAGGGCCAGGGCTCCACGGTGCAGCCACTAATTGGATTTCATTAAAGTGAAATAGGTTTCCTAGCATTGGAGGAGCTGGTTCATTAATCTAACACATGCTGTACCGGTGGGGGGCATGAAGGGGCAGCCAGCCCCAGCCCACCTGGGCTAAGATCAGAGGACAGACGCAGCGCTCAGGCCTGAGCGCCTGCTGTATGCCAGCACCAGGGCTAATGGGATGCAGTGCTGACTCGGGGCCAGGCTCTACCTCCAGAAATTCCTGGTCTCAACAGGGCCTCGGGGCCGCTGCCACCATCCCATGAAATTCCACGGCTGCCTGCTTATTGCTTGTTGGGTCTCTTCTGTCACCTGATCCCCGATGACATCAAAGGCCCTGGGAGTTCTCAGTGGTGTTCCTGTTCGCATCCCAGGCTGAGGGGTGCCAGAAGTGACCATGGCCATGTCAGTACAGGGGTCCTGGGTACCCCCAGCAGAAGACCAGAGCTCTCCTCTGTGGAATGAAAAGACCCCAGAATCTTCCCAGCGCGGGTTTCCTTAGCAAGGCATTTAAAAAAAATAAAATTGAAAACCCCCAAGGCTGAGAGCAGAGGACTTTGCAGCTGGAGCTGAGATGAAAGGCCATGTGTCCTCATGACCCGTGGCTGTGAGGAAGCCATCTCCCCCCGCCCACACCTGCCCCTTCTCTCCCCGCAGCCTGAGCTCTCCGAAAGGGCATTGGCCCAGAGGGTTTGCTTGTCCCTGGTTAATGGAGGCCTGGGGACACGGGAGGGGAAATTCACATCATTTTTGAGAAGGAATGTTTCTGATGAGGGGACTGGTCAGCATCTAGAAGCAACGCTGGACTCGAGTAACGTTCACTTGGTGCTTCTTGGGCTTTGAGCCAACGTCACCCCATCCAGTCTCCACGGTGACTCCAGAAACTTGCCAGGGTAGGAATGCTACCCACCCCCCTTTTCCAGACAGGAAGCAGGATCTGAGAGATAGGTGACAGGGACGCAGTCGGATTAGAATCTGGCGTCTTCATGCAGGTCAGCTGGGGGGGATCAGTGGCAGGAGTAAGGGGAGTGGCAGGAAGACCGGGCTGTGCCCACTGGAGAGAGCCCTGGATCCTGCAGCCGTGCAGCCTCTGCCCAGGCTGTTCCCTCCTCCGGGACCAGTCGCCCTGTCTCCGAGCCGGACTCCCACTTGTCCCTCAGAGCCCTACCTAAGTGTGACCTTCTGTGATTCCCTGGGCTCCCAGTGCTCCAGGGCTGTCGTTCCAGGTTTTCCATTTACCTTCTTCCTTGGATTCTGAGCTTCTTGGGGCCAGAATTTTCATCTTTTCTCTCTGCAGTTCCAACCTCCAGCACGGGGTCTGAGGAGGATACACACACCAACGTTGATTTCAATCAATCCATCAAATCATTGACTCCCAAGTATTAATTATCCACACAGTAGACTTGTACTTCTCTTATTTACTTATGCAATTATTTATAATTAGCCAAGAAACGTAATTACATTTTGCTGTAGGCAGTTCAAACACTACAGAGCAATCAGAACTCCCTCCCGCCCCAACCTCTCGCCCTGGGCACCCTCATGGTCCATCCCTGGTCAGCATCTAGAAGGGAGCTCCGTGGCCAGCTTAGGGAGCTCCTTCCATCAATGTTTGTGTCTACACGTGGAGCTGGAAGGCTGTGGGTTCTGTATATTTTCACACCGATGCCTCTCTGTTGCACATCTTACTTTGCAATTTGCTTTTACTCCAAAACGAGTTCTCCCAGGCTTTCCCCTCCCTGTCAGTCTCAGAGTGAAAACTAAGCCTTTTTAGTTGCTGATCTGGACCTTGCCATCCCAGGCATCCCATTTCCTCTCCCAGGTGGGCACCTTCTCTTCCTTGCAGGTGTGTCAGGCTCTTTCTTGTCTCCTGCTGGCTGATGCACCCAGCCTGGGCTCTGGCCACACTGATGGTCTGAGGGAGCTCAGGCAAGTCCTGGAGACCAAGAGCATTTCTCCAACACTCCTCTCTGGCTCGTGGACCATGCAATAGTCCCAAGTGTGCACCAACTCACCAGCAACGAAGCACTTAGCTCTTGAGGAACTTGCTTCCAGGCGAGGAGAGCAGCAGTGGCTGCAGACCCTCCCGACCCTCAGATTTGCATTCTACAGATTTGGTGCTGGCAGCCCTTCCCTCCCAGGGCTGTGGTGAAGATGGAAGGAAACACCCAGGAGCATGGCCTCCGTGGGACACTGGAATCCACACTGGCCAGCCCAGCCCACCCTGAGTCCCCTTCCTCTTGTCCTGTTCTACTGTACCCACTTGTCCTCATTCTGCCCCTGCTGATGACTGGTGACGGCTGAGAGTCTGTCCTCTGGCATGTTTGGAAACATGAACTTTGTGTTTCCTTATGTAAGTTGGGGTTGGAAATTCACCTGCCACCAAAGTCGCTGACAGTCAGTGTTCTAGGATCCAAAGAGATTGGCAGCAGGGCCAGCTCCCTGCCTGCCGCTCCTCCTGGCATAGAAGCAGGAAGAAAAGAAGACAGGTCAGCAAGGACCCGCAGGGCCCAGAGCACAACCCACCACCGTGCCAACTGCCCTGGCTCGGAGGCAGCTGGGCTTCAGGGAGCCTGCCCAGGGGGGCCTCTGACACCCCCGAGAAGCTGCCTGGCCAGGAGGAAGGCTGAGGAAGTGGCTTGTAGGGCCACATCCCAGGCTCCCCGCCGGGGTGGACGGGTGGGCTGGGCCTTCACTGACATGTTTCACTCATTCAGAGAGTGACACGGGGCAGGTCACTTAGCCTCTCCCTGGGTCTGGTCTTCTCACCTGTGAATTGGGATTAGACCTGCCCTCTCCCTGGATCCCTTCAGCGGCCACTGCAGAGGTCCCTGGAGACACTCAGCACATGGACAAACGCCAGCACCACAAGGACCCTCCCTGGCAGAGGGCAGAGGCAGGGTGACATTCCGCTCAAAATATCCAGGTACAGGAAGCAGGGCCTCCGCGGAGGTAGGGAGAGCAGTGAGTGGGGAGGAGGAGAAGGGAGCCTTTCAAAGGCCTCTGCCACGCCCCTCTCCTTTTCACTCATGTTCCCATTAATCCTGGGTCCTGGCCTGGCCTGCTCCCTGGTGGTGTCTGTGGAGGTCTGCGGGGCTCAGGCACCTACCCTGTCCTGCCTGCGGTGGGGCTAGCCCTGCTTCCCTCTAATGGCACCTCCCACTCAGGACTTGGAAGAACACCCAGTGCATGCGGCACCGTCACCCTCTGGCTCCCTCCCTGTTCCCGTGGAAACGTTCCCCAGTCCCACGCCCTGTGACCCACAGAGAACAGTACCTGCCTGAAGCCACCCTGACCCGCGGGAGCCCCGGGACCCCACCCCAACCTGGGCTCCAGGCAGCTCCGTCCAGAGGAGCAGGGGAAACAAGACAGCAGGGAAGAGACAGAGAGACAGACAGACCTGGAAAGACGGACAGAAACACGGAGCAGGGCCACAGCCTAGAGAATCCCCAACAGCAGATTCCACTGAGTCCACTCCACAGGACGTCAGTAAGGTGTCTTTTTGGAAGGGGACCTTCAGTGTGACCGTCATCAGTGAGACACAGAGCTCCACAGGGACTTAGGCAGCTCACAGTTATTTGGAAATTCCAGACAGGGATTCTGAGGGACACGGGGCTTTGAGACGCAGGGGACAGCAGACAGAGGGACATGGACAGACAGATCTAGACAGAGCTGTGCTCCGTGGAAAGAAGCAGGGCTCCGACGCCCGGAGGCAGACAGAGGGGACAGAACCACAGCGTGAGGAATGCGTTAGAGCCAAAGCACACCAGGGCCCAAGCCCCCATTACTGCAGTGGCACCTGGGATCAGAAGCCAGCCAGGGCTCCCATGCTGGGCACTGCAGACACAGCAGACTCAGCTCCTCCTGAACTTGGCCCAGACACACGTCCCCTCTCAGCATGAAAAGGAGGCTGCCAAAGCCGGAGGACAGCGTCCCCTGGGAAAGACACTCCATCTGCAGCCCAGACAAATTAGGTACGGCTTCTGGAAAAATCCACCCCCAGGCAGCAGCCCCAGGCCTCGGTGGGTGCCGCAGGGTCTGCAGGGCTGGGCTCCGGGAAAGGGCAGCAGCCGGGTGCTGCTCCTGGAGGACAGGGCTGGAAGGAAGCTGGAGAGCTCAGAGCTGTTTTAAATGATTCTAAATGATGGGCCATTAATTTTATGGTTTTGTAGCCGCTTTCGAAGGGGAAGGTCACCTGAGTGAGCTCGGAGGCTGTATTTCATTGGTATTAACCCAATGGCCGCCTCCTCCTTCCCAGGCCTTGGATGGGTGCCGGCTCCAGGAGCGTCCCAGGGGACTTTGCAGGAACCGCTCAAGCTGCTCCAGCGCAGACCTATTTGTATCTGTGTCCCTGGCCGCCCAACCTGTCTCGGCGTCTGCTCCTGGCAAGAAGCTCCGGAAGATTCATCGTGGCCCAACAGCTGTTCCTTCTCCCGGGACTAGATGCTCACCCGCTTCCCTGGCCCTCTCCCGGGAGGCCTTCCCCAAGCACCCGTGGGAGTGGACTCCCTCTACCCAGAGGCCTCCCGTGGCTGCCATTTGCCAGGCCACACTGTCCACCTGCGCCCTGGTCCTGGGGGATCTTCGTGGCCCTGAGTGTGCGCTCTCGCACATTCACGGGGCCCGTGACTCGGGGTCCCCCGTGAGCTCTGGACCTCTCTTCTGCTCTGCTGGAACGTTCTGGTGGAACTCGCTCACCCTGTGACCCGCTCACTTTCAAACTTTTGCCCAACAGACTCTTGTCCTACCACTGGCAGCCTCTGTTCACGTGTCCTACATGTCCCCAGAGGCTCTCCTGGGAGGGTCCTCTGCATCCTGCCGCACTCCGCTTTCCTCTTTGGGGAAATGGAACTCAAAACAGCACGAGAATCCCCACACTTCCAGCCCCATGAGACGGCTCCCTACCTTCACGTCCCCCCAGGACTCCACAGGGACCTGGCAAGCTCACACTGAACCCGCCATCTCCCCCTCACGCCTCCCGTCCCTGTGTCCCAGGTCTGCCTAACTGGCACAAGCAGACTCCCAGGTTCCAGTTCAGAGAGCCTAGTCCCCCAGGGCCCCCCAGGGCCCCAGAGGTTGTCAATTCTCCTTCAGAAACTTCTCCCGCACCTGTCCCTTCTCCCACCGCCACCTGGCAGAGCCAAATCACTTGGGTTTTGCCATCTCCTGCTTGGCCTGTCCCCCAGACTCCTCGCTGGCCTTCCTGCCTGGAGTCGATTCCCCCCCAATCTGCAGCCCTCTGAAAAGCAGTCCCCCAGGCCTGGCTGGAAAGTCTGTTGAGATCTCCTCCCCTGAACTTGACCCACCCACCCTCGGGGGCCTACCCCGGGCTCTTCTTGCACACGCTCTGCCAGCCGGACCCATTCGCACCCTTGGGCCTTTGTACCAGCAGCTCTCTGTGCCCCAGCTTGGCTCCTGCCTCACTTGGGTCCTGTCTCTGTATTAGAAGAATATCATACTGAATACAATATCAAAATGCATTTGTGCGTCTCTCTTCCAACAGTCCAGAATCTGCTGGGGTTCTCAGCCCAGAGCCTGGCACAAGTCAAGCTCATAAACATTTATTGAGTGAATGCGGGGATAGATGGAGGGATGGAGGGGGATGGGAGGGTGGATGGAGGGGGATGGGTGGGTGGGTCGGTGGATACACAAGTCCCCGGCCACCTGGGGAGGCTTTCCAGACAGCAGCTATAGCCAGCCACCAGCTCTGCAGCTGTGGCTGCAAGTTCCAGCTTCTGGATCCGAGGCTGCTTCAGCTTCTTCCAGTTAATAGTGAACCAAGCAAGGGTTCTGAGCTCGGGGTCTGTGGAGCCCTAGGTGGTCTGTAGATAGGATTCAGGGACATCTATGAACTTGGATGGGGAAAACTATACCATAGGTAACAGGTCACCCTGATGTTTACAGCACTTTGATACCAAGAAAAATCACAAGAGTTTTCAATAGTCGTTTTTTTTTGTTTTGTTTTGTTTTTAATTTTCCTTCGTACTGTGAATGTCACAGCTGTTTCTGAGTATCACTTATCTTCATCACTACTTTGATATTATGATTGTTATTAGCTACTGTTAGGAATACTGTTGCCCTATCTTAACATTAATGTACCAAAAAGGCAATTTTATTACTGTATGGCACATTTTTTTTATAGTATTGTGACTGCAGGTGGCCGACCAGCCCTCCCTGGGAATATGCCTTCAGGGCAAGGACACCGACTCACCCTGAGGCCACTCCTCAGCTCTGGGCATGCAGTGACTTGTCAGGTACAAAGCATGGAACACTCTGGCACATCCCAGATCCTGTGCAAAGGAGGCCGAGTCCTCCTGTATCTGCCCCCGCCTTGGACTGCTGTCAGCCCACCCCTGCTGCAAGACCATGGGGTGGGATTGCTGAGGGGTCTCTAAGCTGAGCCCCAGAGCCAGCCAAACACAATGTCAGAAATGCAGGGGCACAAGCCTGTCCGTGACCCAGAAGTACGCAACAAGCCATGGACACCTGACCATAATCTAGTGACACCTAGGGCCTCTTAGAATAACGCTGTCGACATATTCAATAAAACACAGAGCACTAGGGGTCAGCTGCCTATAGATCCACGTTAGGGCTCCCATGTCACAAGGGACTCTGGCAAACGGGCCTGGAAGGTGAGAGTGTTGCTGTCTCAGGCCTGTGAGTGAGACGTTGGGGGTGACATTAACTGTCCACGTGTCCCTTTTAATTTTTCAGTAACACTGTCATTGCTTTCCCCCAAGTTTCAGCTGGGAAGCAGCCCCTGGCCATAGCCAGTGTTAATGTACATGGGCCTCCATAGCTGGACTTGGTGGCTTCAACCACAGAGATTTATTTTCTTGCAACCCTGGAGTCTGGAAGCTCGAGGTCAAGGTGTTGGGGGCTGGTTTCTTCTGAGGCCTCTCTCCTTGCTTGGAGTTGGCATCTTCTCCTGGGACTCCGTTCTGTGTGTGTCTGTGCCTTCGACTCTTACAAGGATAATCACATTAGGACAAAACCCTAATGATCTCTTTTAACTCAAATACCTCTTTAAGGACACTGTATCCTAACACAGTCCCATTCTGTAGTATGGTGGGGTGGGGACGGTGAGACTTCAACACGAGGGTTTTGGAGGACACAGCTCATAACAAGCCTGTATTTCCCAGCCTCCCTTGCAGCGTGGCATGGTCAGGGGATTAAGGACATTCCCGCCAGACACATGCAGAAGCGCTGAGTAGACTTCCTGGTCAATTCCCTAAACCAAGCGCTTCCTTCTCCGGCTTTCCCCTTCCCAGTGGCTGGAACAGCTCCACTGCACGGATGGGAGCCAGGGCTGGGTCTAGATTCCCAGACCTAGGTGAGTGTCACCTTCATGGAGTAGAAGTCATCCGTGGGCCACCCTGGACTGGCACTGTCAAAAAACTCTGCAGTGCACAACAATAGCGTTTATTTTACAGGATGCCCACCTGCAGGCCAGCTGATGGAGCTGGGCTGGGGGTGCATGGCGCCCCTGCTCTTTTCTGGGTCTGCTCCCAATCTCTCATCTTCCTTGAACCAAGGTGCACACCTTGATCCCAGCTACTGGAGATGCTGAGGCAGGAGGGTTTCAAGTTTGAGGTCAGCTTGGGCAACCTAGGGAGATCCTGTCTCAAAATGAAATTTAAGAAAAGGCTGGGATGTGTGGCCCAGTGGTAGAGCACTTGCCTAGCATGCTCGAAGGCCTTGGGCTCAATCCCAGCACCTCCACCACCACAAAAAAAAAAATAAAGCACACACACACACACACACACACACACACACACACACACACACAAAAGGCAAATCATCTCCCCTGAGCCAGCAGGCCAGCTGGGGACAGCTCCTCTCACGCTACACAGAAAGGGAGCCAAACGGGCAGCAGAAACAGCAAGGCCTCCTACAGCCTGGTCTCTCTGAGACGTTGTCACTTCCACCCACGTGCCCTGGACCAATAATGTCCCTGGCCCACCTGCACGTAGACACCTACGGGAGAGAGATGCGTACGCCCTGCCTCGGGGAGGCTTTGCTTCAGGAGCGCAGCATCTGCCCTGACGGAGGGCCCAATTTCTACCCCGCCAGAGAGGGCCGCAGGAGGCAGCACCTCCATCCTCATGTCCACTGGGCCAGCTGGGGGCCAGGACAAGAGGATCGGAAGCCCAGGAATGGTGTGAGGAACCCAGGCCGCGGGGCCTGTTTGTCCTGGGAGACACTAAGGACCAACATGTGGGTAAGATGGCACCCTGTCCCCAGGAGCCACCCAGGAGCACCTGCCCAGCTTGCAGACAAGAGGGGTGGGGCTGTCCTCGGCCATAGTGGAGACCCAGGCAGCACAGGAGGAAGTGACCTCTCAGCCTAAAGGCACGCACAGAAGGCCAGCGCTCCCCTTCTGCTGAGACAACACACGGGCAGCCTGGACATTCATAGGACACTCCTCGGGCTTAAGCTCACCTTGGACACACCATTTTAAAGGAGATCCAACAGATTCAAGCAGTGTCCACTCTTGAGGACAAGTTGGCCCCCAGAGGGCTAGCCTGTCCCTCTTCCCCGATGTAGACGACTCTGCTTGTGCAATAGGAGGCTCAGAACAGGGACTTGGAGGCCAAACTGTGGGGTGTCCATACTGGCGCTGCCTTCACCAGCTGGGTCACTGATGGAAGTCAGGTGGCCCGATTTATTCTCTTGTGTCCCTATTTGAACCTCAGGATTCAGCACATACGTGAATATGACATGCTTAGAATAATGTCCAGCACACAGCAAGGTTTCATTCATTTATTTATTTTTCAATGGTGCTGGGGACGGAGCCCAGGCCCTCGCGCATGCCCCAAGCCAGCGCTTCACCAGTGACCTACATCTTGGGCTCCACGGGCTGTGCTTATGCCATCTGGTCACTAAGCCTTGGTCCAGGCTGCACCCTAAAGGAGGCCAAGAGGGAAATGCAGGCAGCCAACGTTTGGACGGATGGAGAAGGCGGGTTGGATTAGGACATCTGAGAAAGAGAACTCCCTGGTCAGCAGCAGGGGAAGCCAAGAAGCAGCCCAGCTGACACTAACGCCTCTCCCCAAGACCCGCACTGGCAGCGGGGGACTCCGGGCAGTGGGTGACGATGGCTTAGAGAAGAGGGGGCCGTGTCCACCCTTGTCCTGGCAAAGGGTGGAAGGCTTGTTCTCCAGAGAATGAAAGAGAGGGTCGCTGGGCTGGGGGCCGTGGGGGGACAGCAGGAATGACAGAGGGTGAGACCCCTGGGGGGACCCCCACATGGTCTCCAGGTCCCTGGCCACGGCCATTTGACTTCTAGGTGAGGGACAGGATCTGAAGAGCTGGAGGGAAACACCTAGAAGCACAGTTACCTGGTCCCTGGATGGAACACCGTGACCAACCACAGTGACGGCGGCAGTGGACGAGCCCTGCCTGCGCCACCAGGCTCCAACCAGCTAGTCACTGTCCCCGTGTGGGGGCGACAAGCTGGGGACATTTGGAAGAGGCCAAAACCAACAGAGAAGGGTAAGTTGGAGACCACAGGTCTGTGTGAGGAAACTGAAACCTGTAAACTACTGATCTCCCTAGAGGGATGAGAGGGACGTGGTACAATTCACAGATCCCTCGAGGCAGAGGTAGCGGTTAGAACTGTGTCCCCAGAAGATGCGTCCCTGCCCTGCCTCAGTGCCTTTGAACATGGCCTTGTTTGGAAACGAGCTCATGCACACATCACCAAGAGAAGGCCATGCTGGACTGGGCTGGCCCTAATCCAATGACGTGGCACATGAGGAGAGAGAACCGCAGACAGACGCAGAAGCCGCTGTGAAGAACCCCTTGCGAAGAGGGGGAGTGACGCACCCGTGAGTCAGGCGCACCGGGGACCACCAGCAGCACAGGAGCTGGCAGCGAGGCGGGGAGCGAGGCGGGGAGCCCACTGTCTCCTGGAGCCCCCGGGAGGAACCGGCCCCCCGACGCCTCCAGAACTGAGAATAGATTCCTACTCTTTAAGCCACCCAGTGTGTGGTACTCTGTTGTGACAATCTTAGGACCAGAACACAGTAGGCGCTATTATTAGTATCCTCATTCTACGGCTGAGGGAGTGTGGCTAAGTGTCTACCCGGCCGCGGAGCCCAGGGGGGAGGCAGCAGGGCTGTGTCCAGGCGTCCTGGTGGCGTGGACCACGGGGTGTGCTTGCCCTCAGGGAGCAGCAATGCGTGGGAACACGAGACAGCCCTGAAGAGGGAAGGGAGGTCCAGCTGAGGAGTCCCCCCAGGAATGAAGGAGAGGTTACAAGGAAACACCCCGAACTAAAAATAAGAGAATGGGAGGCTCAGGATCCAAATCCGGGCAGAGGGAAGCCTCGGGCTCTCAGGGAAGAGGAGCTGAGCACCCACCGAGAGCAGGGTAGGCCAGACGGCATCTCCTGGGGCGCCTCCATGCAGCTCTGTGCAGAAGATACAGAAAATAAAAATAACAATAAGCCTCCAAAAGAGAGAAGGATGGGAACTCTAGTGTAGCTTCCCGGGAGAACTGTGGAGTCAGGAGACCTCAGAGTGGTGCTTTCAAGATCCGAAAGGAGGATGATTTCCAGCAGACTGTGGTGAGGTCTATTGCCAGGCAGCATCTCAGCAAGGCAGGCCTCCCGTGTCCACCTCCAGGGTGGCCCATCCCCAAGACGGCGCCCAGGCTGCCCGGGTCTTGGAGTTCACCTGCTGAGACTCCTCGGGGCAGCAGAACTGATGTGTGCTTCTTCCAGGACAAAGTTGGAAAAGACACTGTGGCTTCTGACTCTCTTCTGTCTCCATTGACTCGCTCTGTGGGCAGCTGGCCGCTGTGTCATGAGGCCGCCAGTGCCGTCCTGAAGAAAGCCCCACGTGACGAGGACCTGAGATGACTCTGCCCACCGCCATGGGTGGCTCCATGGCCCTGCCTGAGAGGACCTGCGCGTCCGAGGCACCCCGGACTCCTGACACGCAGACTCTGGGGGACGTGCTGCATGGGGGCTGCTCCAAGCGGCCTCATTTGGGGGCAATTTGTGACGCAGCAGAGAAGACGAATACACCTCCCATGCATCCTTCTCTGGAAGCCATGCTCCACCCAAGCCACAGAGCGAGCAAGAGATTCTAGAAGCAGCGCCCAGCAGGGCAAAGAGGGGCTGAAGGACACCCCCCCACGCCGTCCCCACCCCATGCTGGTGAAGGAGATCTGGAGAGCAGCCAGAGCAACTGGAAGGCTCCAGGAGAAGCTTCCAGAAGGTTAAAGTGGATGTAACAGCCAACGCGTCTGAACCTTCCGAAGGCGTCTGGGGCGCACATTATTGACAAGTACAGGAAAGAGCATGGAAATGTCAAAACCAACAAACAACAGCAAGGTGACTATTAATTCTAGGAAAACAAGACATTCTGCAGTAAAGGGGAATATCAGCCCGCCCTACCTGCTCAGCTGCGAAGAGCCCAGCACGGCCATAATAATGGACTTCTGATTGGCCACACGGACAAACCTCTCCTGGAACTCGGCAGGGACACCAGAGAGGACAGGAAGCCCGCAGAGGTGGGGAGGGAGGGAACCCGAGAGACGGGGTGAGGGGCAGGTTGTGCTTCTCTCTCAAAGCAGAGCTTCGGCTCCCACCTTCCGTTCTTGTACCAGCTCAGTTGCCCTCCTTGAGCACCAGGTTTGCTGCTGTGGCTGCTGCCCTTTTGAAGTCTCCAAGGGAAAGGATTGCTCCAGGCTGTGACAAAGCCAGCCGCCTGCTGGGACTCGCCACCCGCTACAGACAGATCCTGGTGCTGGGTGGTAAAATGGTCAGTCAGTCCTGAAGTGGGTCATAGGATGGATTGGCTCCATAGTTCGCAGAAGCAAAAACACAAGCACAGAGAGGTTAAGCAACATGTTCAGGGGCGCACAGCTGAGTTGGCTCGTTCTATTTTTGGAGTTAGGGTTCTTTAGAGAAACAGAACCAACAGGGGCGCGTGTGTGGACAGAGGGGAGAGATGTTAAGGGACTCTTCAACTCTAGGATGGCCTGCTGATGGGGCTGCACCCCCGCCTGCCTGCCCTCCACAGCTGTGCCCAGGAAGGGGCGAGAGCAGCAGACGGAAGTCCTCCGAGGTTGGGAGACTCCACCCTGGAGGGTTCTGAGCACCAGGTGAGCCCAGGAGAGAGCTGGCTCTGGCGGGAAGATCTGGCCACACGGAGGAATCCTGAGTCATTTTTTTAGATGTGATCAAGACGATGAAGTCGGTAAGAAAACATCCACAGGAACCCTGCATTTCTGAGACGCCCACGGCAGTGCCAACGAGTGACCTGTGAACTGTTTGTCACTCGCTTTGAAACACTCCAGGGGGAGGTGGGGCCGCTGGGTGGCCACGGGACCTCATCGTGAAGCAGGATGCCAGGCCCACGGTGGCCTCCGCCCTCTCTCCACGGTTTGAAAATTTCATCATAAAAATTAAAAATAAATGTAAAAAAACGTTTATGAATAAATAACCAAACCACCTCTCCGGGAAACCGCCTGAGGGTCTGTGGAGCCCAAGGAGGCAGATGCTAAAAATAGTGGCGAGACTTCCTTGGCCTGTCCCCGTGTCATCTTGGATCATCTATCATGGATACCCACACTTCCCTTCCTTCTCTAGGTGCCCAGCGGAGCTCACGTCCAGGAGAGGAAGAAGGTGCGTCCACCTGCCCGCCCGGGGGGACAAGCATCCTCCGTTTCTCCACAGGACGCCAAGGGTCACAGTGGCGAGGCTCTCTTAGAGGTTCCTTACTAGGGTCACACTAGGACTAAAGCACTTAAAAAAACAACAACAGCTTTTCTCTCCTTGTTCAAAACCCAAACACCCTCCATATAGAAAGTTCAGAAACAGACATTAAAACAAAGACAGCAAAAATCACAGCCACCCCCACCCACACACTGACGTCATCATGTTTGCAGACGACCTCCCAGGGCCCTGTGGATGCTCTCCATCTTTTATGAAATGTACCAAAGCGGCTCAAGCTTAACACATGGCCCGCGTCTTCTCATGGGCTCCGCATCCACTGCGATGCTGACCTTTAAGTCATCTTTCTGTTTTTCCATCTTGTGCCTCTGCTCGGCTCACCCACCAGTCCCGTCGTCTGCGTTTCCCGGGGCTGCTGTAACCAGCACCTCACGCCGATGGCTTAGAACAGAATAAACGTTTCCTCTTACAGATCTGGAGGCCAGAAGCCCAAAATCAAGGGTTGGTTCCTTCTTAGGACCCCAGAGGGAGACCCTGCTCGGCTCCCCCGCTCCCAGCTGCTGGGGCTGCGTCCCTCCAACCTCTGGGTCCACCACTGTGTGAATTCCTCCCCGTGAGTCTGTGTCTCTTCTCTTCTCATAAGGACACCTGTCGCTGGGACTAAGGGTCTACACCAGACCTCATCTTGTCCAGTTAGGTCTACTCTCAATTCCAGGTAAACTCAGTCTGAGGTTTGGGGAGTTACGATTTCAATAGGTCTTTTGGGGGACACAAATCAACCCAAAACACTCACCTTCATGGTCTTTTAGATGGCCACCCCCCCCCCCGGCTATTCATAAGTCAGGTCACACATTTTATGACACATCCATTGTTGTTTTTTAAAAAAATTCCTAGAAGTGGGATTTCTAGGGCAAAGAGCACGTCAGTCAGAGTCAGGAGGGGAAGAAGGGAATCAGAGGGATTGTTAGAGAGGATTCAATACTGGGATTGGATGATGCCGGTGTTGAGAAGATGGGAAGCAAAACAGTGCTGAGGTGACCCGGATGAAAACTGCAGGAAGCAGTGAGGACCTTGGGATCTGGGGGACCAAAGGGGAGAAGTGGAGCTGTAGAACCACCTGTGGAGCAGCGGCGCTGCTGTCTTCACCCACTTTCTGTTGCTACAACAAAACGCCTGAGCCTGGGTAGTTATAAAGAACTGAGTTTTATTTGACACACAGTTCCCAAGGCTGAAGTCCCAGGCTCCAGAATCTGCAGGGTGTCTGGGGCGGACCTTCTTGACTCATTGTGATGTGGTGAGGGCATCAAGTGGTGAGACAGCCAGCCTCCGGCTCAGGTCCCCCTTCCTACACAGCCATCCCGAGGGCCCCACCCTTATGACCTCATCCAACCCGAATCACCCCTCAAAGGCCCCACTTCCAACTGCCACTGTTGTATGACTCTGGGGTTGCGCTTCAAAGGCACCAGTTCTGGGGGATACACTTCAAAGCACGGTCCTAAGGATCATGCTGGGACCCCTGGTGGGGACACTGCACTCAGAGCTTGACCTCTCAGAGGCCACTGTGGCAAGCACTGGGGCCTCTGAGAGTGGGGCCCACACTGATCTCAGGGAGCGCCATGGGCCTGTGCCTAGACCGCGACGGAGTCGGGGAGCCCCTCCCCCGGCTTCTCCCTCCCCCTGCCCAGCTAGCAGTCAGCAGGAGGCGGGAAATGCAGGGGGCTGACCTCCAGCCCCCGCCGGACTCCACACAATCACTGGGGGCCGGGCCTGAGGGGCGCGGAGAGAGGTCGTGGGTAGATGACCGTCCCAAAGGCGGCCAGGAAGCGCCTCGTTCCCAAATCTCCGCGCGCTGAAGACCATCATCTAAAACTTTGTTCCCAGTTTGATAGGAAAAAAAAAATCACAGCTTGTCTTGCTTGGCCGTTCATTGATTTTCCTTTTGGTCCTGTTGAAGACACTTCCTGAGGGTTGGCTTTTTGGTTTTTTTTGGTCCTTGTATTTATGACATGTTTTGTGACTTGTTGAAATACAAAACTGAAATGATTAAAATGTCACACTGCATGTCCTCTGCCCATTTTATCCCAATAGCTGCCTTTCCTTATCAATTCATAGCACCGCTGGATGCATTAAAGTTATTAATTCTCACTCCACCATACACGCTGCAAACAGTATTTACTCATCGTGGTCTGACATTCCGTTGTATTTATAGTGTTTTTGACGTCAGGCTGCTCAATTTATAAGTGGCCGAACCCATTAATCTTTTCTTTTATGTATTTTCCTTTGGCTTCATGCTTAGAAAGCTCTTCCTCAGGCCAAGGTTACATAAATATTCATATTTTATTTATTCTTTATGGTTTTGACATTTTTAACACTATTTTTTCTACATTGTGGTCTTGACAGGGACTTTATTTGGGGGTCTGGTGTAAAGTTAGAAGTTATGGAATAGTCAAATTTTCCCTGTTAATTTTTTTTTTTTAATATACTGGGTATTGAACCCAGGGGTGCTTAACCACTGAGACACATTGCTAGGCCTTTTTATTATTTTTTAAAATTTGAGACAGTTTCTCACTAAGTTTCTTAGGGCCTCACTAAGTTGCTGAGGCTGACTTTGAACTTGCAATCCTCCTGCCCCGGCCTCCCAAGCTGCTGGGATTAAAGGTGTGCACCACTGCACCCAGCTTATCTATAATTTTTAATGCCCTCTTATCTTCTATTAAATTCAGAGGATACAGATGGATACATGAGGGCTGTATCTACATATTTGTATCTGTATCTCTCTATTTCTGGACTACTTTTTTCATTCCATCAATTTGCCCTCACCACAGTGTAAACTCCATGAGACTCACCTCGCCCCCCAGGGCCTGGCCCAGGGTAACTAGCCCTAAGTAGATGTTGAGCGACCGAGTGGAAATTTTGTTGTTCCAAAGATGTTTTGTTTTTGTTTTTTCTATGTTAGGTCGATTGAGTTACAATTTACACACACGTAATTTTCATGCATGGTCATAATTTACATAGAATTTAAATTACGTAGAATTTAATTGCTGAATTGTGATTGGCAGCCAAATTGTCCCTTTTTAGCATCCAGTTTCATGAGTTTGACAAATCCATAGGGTCGGGGAATCTCTACCACAATCGAGATACAGAATAGTTCCACTCCCTTCAAAGGGCTTTATCAAGCCTTTCTTTTTAATTATTTTTATTTTAAACCATAGTTAAAAAGCTTGTCACCCAGGGCTGGGGTTGTGGCTCAGTGGTAGAGCGCTTACCTAGCATGTGTGAGGCCCTGGGTTCGATTCTCAGCACTGCATATAAATAAATGAATAAATAAAGGTCCATTAACATCTAAAAAATATTTTTTTAAAAGCATGTAACATAAAATCTGCCATCTTGATCGTTTTTCAGTGCACAGTTCAATAGCATGAGGTGAATTCCCACAGGTGACCAGCACGCGACTTTCTCAGCTTGCCCATCTGCTGTTACGCTGCTGAGGACCCCCCGCCCCTTCCCCAGTCCCTGCAGAACGCGGATTTGCTTTCTTTTTCTTCAGTTCTCGTGCTTTAGTTGCTTCGTAGAAACGGGATCCACATCCGTGGGTTCTCCAACCAGGGTCCAACCAAACGTGGATTGAAAATACCGGAGGAAGAAGGTCTGACCTTTCTTTCTTGTCCTTCTCTAGACAATGCACGGTGACGGCTGCTGACACAGGGTTCACGTTGTGGCAGGTATTGTAAGTCGTCCAGAGAAGACTTGAATCTGGGCATCTGCAGATCGGGGTACCTGCTGGAGACCCCAGAACCAGTCTCATGTCTGAGGAGCGATGACTGAGCCGTCTTGCCTTGGCTGCGTCTCATTTCACAACCTCCTAAGTTCTGCAGGATTCCCTTTCCTTTTTAAGGCTGAGGAAGATCCCTTGTCTCTCTCAAGCCCTTCTGCAGCCCATTTGTCCCTGGACCTACTCTGTTTTCTGTCTCTACATTTTTGCCTTTTCCAGAATGTCAGGTAAGTGGCATCTCTTGAGTCTCTCCTTTTACTCCGTTTAGTCCCTTTGAGACCCCTCCACCTATATTATTCTGAGTGCTGCTCTTTTGTTGTTTTCCTTTAATTGTTAAGTGATATTTCATTATATGAATGTGTCACAGTTTATCCATTTCCAAGCTGAAGATGAATATGTGTTATTCCCAGTTTTTATGATCACAGCTTTGTAATGAACTTTTATGGTGAACCCATCTAGTAAGTAATCATCCCTTTCCATTACTGTAATGAAACTCCCGAGGATAGATCCTTTATTAAGAAAAGAGGTCTATTTAGCTCACAATGACAGCTCAAAGTCCAAAGAGCCTGGCGCTTTCTCTGGCGAAAGGCCCCTCTGGCTGCACCACATGGTGGCAGATGGTGTCGTGGCAGGAGTGCATGGGAGAGAAAGAGATGACACGGCAAGACCGGAAGCCAAGAGTCAGGGAGAAGCCAGGCTTGCTTTCTCTAACTGCCTCTCAGGAACTAACCAGACTCCTAGAGGAGCTGCACCCATTCTTCCCCAGGGCAGCACCCTCCGCCACCTACTTACTCGCTCCCACCCCTTAGAGACTCCAGCGCCTCCCAACAGAGCCAGCAAGGACCAAGCTCCGACCGACACAGTCCTTGGGGGACCCCACAGACCACCCCCGAAGCTGCTGGACACACGCCAGCTGTAGCCAGCACTAGAGGGAGACCCCGTGTCTCCCTGGAAGCAAGGGGGCGAACCAACATCCAGAGACGAGGTGACTGGGCCATGGACTGTGACGTCGCCAGATCCTGCGGTCAAATAGGAGGTGAGGTGGGCCGCCGTGGAGCCCCAGACCCCGGGGTGCGGCTCCCTCTGGCCCCCCCTCACTGCGGGGACTGGGGCGACGAGCCTGGGTCTCACATCTGTAAGATGCTTCTGTCCCTCCACATTCACACCCTCGTCCCCGGGGTCAGAGCCTTAGGAGGCGATGATGTCATGACGATGGCTCTTGAGTGGGGTCAGTGCCCTGTGCCCCTTCCACCCTGTGAGCTGTGCCCAGTGAAGGCGCCATCTAAGGACCAAGAAGCAGCCCTCTCGGGACTGATCTCCTGCCACCCTGGTCTTGGGCTTCTCGGCCTCCGGAACCGTGAGAGATAACTGGGTGCCACTCCCAGGCCGCCCAGTCTGTGGGACGTGGCCGCGCCCCCCCACGGGGCACCGGGCGCCCTCATCAGCCTGAGGTAAGCGCTCAGCACTTGCTGCCTCTTATGAACTGTCCAAGGGGAAGCCGAGGCTGGCTCCCGAAGAGAAAGCCACGCAGGAAGGAATTCAGCTCTTTTTGCCCAGAACGTGCCCGGAAAGTGCAGGGGGCCGGGTGGTGGAAACCTGGCAAGTCCCCGACATGCCCCCCCTCGGGAGCAGACCTGTGTCCTCGCCTCTTGATTCTACGGCTCTCGTGACGGCTCCAACCAGTCAGAAGGGCAGCCACAGGGATGCCGTGTGTCACAGAATGCTGCCTGGCTGTCCCTGTCTCTCTGAGCCCCAAGCCACCCGCGGTCAGGAGTCTAACTAGCCCGAGTCTAAAGCCACAGCGCTGGCCCGGGCTCATGGGTGGGGCCCTGAGACCCCACACAGGTCCCAACAGGCCCTTCAGCCCAGGCGTCTGCCTGTGGGTGAAGACCCTGGACTCCAGCCCGTGGCCATCAGAGTCCCCTCCATCCCTTGGATCTTCCCAGCTGAGGCCCCAGACGCTGTGGACACAGACTTCCTCTCCATGCCCTAAAAGCC
Organism: Ictidomys tridecemlineatus; assembly: GCF_052094955.1. Classification (NCBI taxonomy): domain Eukaryota; kingdom Metazoa; phylum Chordata; class Mammalia; order Rodentia; family Sciuridae; genus Ictidomys; species Ictidomys tridecemlineatus. The sequence goes on along the minus strand of NC_135481.1, from coordinate 113,763,258 downwards.
CTCCTGGTCCACAGAACTTGTGCATGCGACAGACCCAGCCAGGGGTCCTCCAGCCACCCTCCTACCCACTAGAGGACTTGGCACATGGGGTTGGAGGACTCGCCGGGCTGTTCTGTTTTCTCCGTGAGATATCCCCCCAAAACGCATGGTTTTGCTACTCTTGTGCCTACTGAAAACCAGCGATGACAGACTTAGCCGTGATGGCTAGGAGAAATTATTTCAGGCCCTGGAGAAATTTGACCAATCTCTATAAACCCATAATCCCACTCTCCAGTCTGCACGTCAGTCCCCTGCCACTTTGATGCACAGCAGTTAAGCAGACCTTAAGCTTCCGGACTGCCTTACAATACGGTGGAGGGACCGTGGCCTGAAGCTCAGCTCAGGGTCTAAATCCCGGCTCTGCTTAATCACTTGGCCCCGGTGAGTGCCGGTCTCCCTGTCTGGACTCTGTCTTCTACACCACTGTTGTGGAGGCGGAAGGAGACGCCATGTGGGAAGGGTCTAGCCCAGGGTGACTCAGAGTAAACCCACTGCTGACATCGTCCTTAAGGGCTCTCCCCGTCTCCAGCCAAACAGGAGCAAGCTCTGGACCATGGTGCACTCCCTGTTCCGGGCATTAACCCTCAGGAGCCCGGACTCCTTCACCCCCAGCCACAGCAGTGCCCAGAGGGCAGCTGTCGCAGCAGCTGGCTTTCCCCGCAGCCCCACACTCTCCTAGCTCCGCTGGGACTTGAGAGGCCCGGAGAGAACTGACTGGGGCCCACAGGGGAGGCATCACCAGGATGACGAGTGGGGTCCCTGGAGGCAACAGCCTTGTCCCATCCATTTGCAGGAGGGAAGGGAAGACAGGAGCTCGGGAAATTACAGCCCCATCAGGCCACCATCATCTCCTGCAGCTCGCGGAAGTGACTGACGGCCCTTGGGCTCTGTTTTAAAGATTCAGCGGGAGGAAGGATGACTCTGTTGGATTTCAGCCCAAGCCGCGGACGGCCCCGGGTGCCAGAAGCCATGACAGATTGAGAGCCCAGAGCCCAGGAAGAAAGCGTGGATCTCCATCTGTCACTGGAGGAAGCAGAGCGGGGCCCAGGAGGCACGTGGTCCCTTGTCTCCAGCTCAGGACAGACCCCTGTGCTCTCCCGGGGGCTGGGCTCTGGCTCGGGGACTTCAGGAAGTGAGGGAAGGTCTGTTCTGTTCACACCTTTAGGTGTTTGGCAACGAGAGGGAGGAAGGAGAGAACCATGACTCCTTCTCTCTTTCTAGCTAGGACTCCCTCAAGCCCAGTGGCCAGGGAAGCCTCAGGCTCCTCATCTGTAAAATGGGCCTGGGGGTGTCCTCCGCCCAGGGGCTGCTGTGACGATGAAGTGGCATCCTGGGAGGAATCACAGCAGCTGGTAAATATTTCAAGGTGCCCAGGTAAGGGAGAGGTGGCCGGAAGAGCCAGGTCATGAGCCGAAGTCCAGAGGATGAGACAGAAGTCCAGGCAGGCAGGGGTGCTCCAGGGGCCGAGTCTTAGGCTCTTCTGGGCCAGGACAGCTCTGCTCTGACTCACTGTTCCCGCTGGGCTGGCTCCTCTCCACTGTGCCCGTCTGCCTCAGAGGGACCGTGCAGAGATCAGGACGTGCACTTAGCAAGTCTCAGTGGCATATCTCCAGAAGGGGACGTTCGGTCAGGAGTGGTTCTGAGGTTGTCATGGGGGGAGGGCATCTGCACCGGTCTGGATAGGCTGGTGGGGCAGGAACCTAGGCATGGTGCAATTTTCCTAGATGCTTCCAAGACCAGGCTGAGGGTCTCACGCTTCAACATCAGGGCAGTGGGGAGCCATGGAAGGTTCTGGAGCAGAAGAGTGATCTCTCAAAAGAAATCCTTACCTTTTGTTAAGCGGTTGGTGTCTCGACACCACCAGGAAAAGGAATCAGCTGTTCAACACCAGTGCCCGGGACAGAAAAGGGGGACAAAACGGCCAGGTTAATGGGCCAGCAGGGGTTGCCACCTGTGGGTCCCCAGTGTGACTCTGGGAAGCGCTGAGATGACATTTCCTGGCCACAGCTAGGAGGCTCTGTCCTTCTTTGCCTTCAGGGTTCTTCTGCTCCCTCCCCCAGGTTCCTCCAAGTCCCCCGGGCCTCAGAGCCCCCCGGAACAGAGACACCAGGAGGAGACGAGGCCGTGGTGTTCCCAGAGCCTGGCGCATGGAGTGTCACCCTGCAAGCTGGAGAGACCCCGAAGGCCACTGCTGGTGACTGCTCTCTGAAGTGGGTGGGGGCAGCCTGGGGTCTGAGGACATGCCAGGTGGACAAACCTGAGTCAGATTGTACTGACCTCAGACCATCCAGGCAAATCCCTTACACAAGGAAGCCGAGGCGTGAGATGGGATCCCGAAGGAGCTCTGACTGGGGGTAGAGGGGTCGCCATTTCACTGAGTCGTCTGGACTTGGGTTCTTGCGTCTCTCAGCCACGTTCCCAAGCCCCTGCTGGACGCCAGACCTCGTGCTGGATGCCAGGCACACAGAGCCGAGGAAGAGGCGCCCACGGGGCTGAGTACGGGTTGGGGCGGCCCCCAAAGCAGACAAGGGAAGGGGCCCAGCTGGGCGCGGCAAGGTGGGTGGACGAGAGGTGATCCCCAAAGGCTTCCCAGAGGAGCTGACCTGTGGTCTGGGTGCGAGGAATGCGCAGGACGTCCCTGGGGTCGGCAGGGGGCCTGGTGTGTGCACTCCAGGATTGAGCCGTCACCGGAGCCTGCACAGGGACCACCGGGCCAAGGTACATATGGCCGACGGCAGAGTGGAACTCACAGCCCAGGTCCCCACTCCCAGGCCAGGGCGGCAGGGGGTGACGGGACAGGGGACATGGTGCTCAAAGAAAGCAGCAGTCCTTCCGGGCCAGGAACAGGTGGAGAACAGCGAGAACGTGGGAGACGTTCAAGAACGAACACAAGTGTCGCCTGCTGAGCCAAGACCCCGCGAAGGTCAAATTTGTGACCCCTGCATGAGGGGCCGCTGATCCCCTTCCTCCAGGAAGCCAGCCATGACTCCACCCCTGAGCAGCCTCTGTACCACGTGGTGTGGATCCTGCCGATCACCAGAGCCCTGGAGGCCAGCGCTGGCGGTCCCTGTCTCCCACAGCAGAAGGTTTGGAGATGTGGTTCGATCATTATTCCTGCTTCCTAAACTCCATCTTGGTTAAGTGACCCCCCCAACACACACCCACACACAGACTGTGGCCAGGGAAGCCCCGTGACAGGCCGGAGGAGGAGACTCACCCCGTCTGATGGGCAGTAAACCCGCTGGCCAGGTGGGCCGGGGCTGCAGGGCCTCCGGGACCTCTGTTAGTACCAGTCACTGCGCTGGGGCGAGGGCCTGACAATGGCCGCAGTGTCCCCCACTGTGGAAGCTGTCTGCAAGTGGTGGCAGCAGGGCTCAGACAATGGCATGACAAATCCTCCCTGCAGGAAGCCCTGGCGGCGCTTGACCCCGGCCCGCCTGCCACGTGGGCATCCAGACCTGTCCCCAGGGGAAGCTGAGCAGGTGGCAGTGACAAGAGCCACAGCGGTCTCTTGTCTTCTCTCCCTTGGGCCCTGGGAAGACCCCGGAGGAGGTGTCACCGGATATCCCCTTTTCCCAAGTGGGTGATCGACTCGGCCAAGGTGATACCATTAGCAACTGGGAGCAGGGGACAAGTCTCAGATTGCGGCTCATTGGGCTCCTAACCTGGAGTTGGGAATGTAGTTCAGAGTGAGGACGTCACTAAAGTCCCCAACGGCATCGTCCAGTCTAGACCCAGAGTGAGCCCAGCCCAGGGTTGGCTGAGAGGTGAGGAGCAGGGCCGGGTCCACAGCTGGGCTGTGGTGGGGGTCAGGACCCAGCAGAGGTGGGGGTCAGTGACCTCGGAGCCTGCGACTGCCTTTCTTCACACACAGGCACCCGGCCATGCCATCCTCGGGCAGAGCCCCCGCCGCCCATTTCAAAGCAAATGGGCTGCCAGGAGTCCTTCTTAGAAGGAAGAGGCCTTCAAAGCCCGAGGCCACACTAGTGACCGAGTAAAGCAAACTCAGGAAGCCGGGAGGAGGCCCAGTCAAGTGGGCGGGGAAATGCCAGGAGCCCTGGCCCTGTGTCCAGCAGTCAGGACGCACTGTGCACACGCACACACACCCACACACACACACACCGCCACACACACACAGACACACACACATCCACACACACACACCCCACACACACGTCCACACACACACACACACACACACACACACCCCACACACACATCCACACACACACCCACACACACACACCACCACACACACACAGACACACACACATCCACACACACCCCACACACACATCCACACACACACATACCCACCCCTACACACGGCCCTGCAGCAGGGAAAGGGCCTGAGTGCTCTGTCCAGGGGACTCAGGGTCTGCCCTGGCTCGAGACCCCTGGCCCCTTCACAGTCCCAGCTCCTGTCTGTGCAGTGGTGTAGGGATCACCCACCTCTGGGCTCTGGTCACGTGGGTGAAACAAAAGTAAAACCCCTGCTCTGCCACCGTGATTCTGGGAACTTCCCCCTTGTGCCCTTTCCTCTGGTTGCAGAGGCAGGCAGCCCAGGGGACGTCCAGCCCCCACGCCCAGCCCCACCCATATTCCTTCCTGGGGTGGCCTCACCTCGCCAGGCCTCAGTGACTCCTCTGTCCCCTGGGGATGGACTCCCACCTGGGTCTGGGTTGTTGGGAGGATGTGAGGGACAGCAGGCTGCACCGGCCCCGTGGACTGGCCTGGGTCGCGTTTGGCTGAAGTGCAGCCAGCCGGCTTCTTCCCCAGGCACTGGTCGGTGACCCTGAAGACAGTCCCTTTTCTTTTGCCTCTGCCTGTGGTGGCCCGGGAAGAGGGAGCTCTGCGGTGGCGGCTGGCTTCCCAGTGTGCGTGAGGAGCTGAGCAACCGGCCTGGGAGCCAGGCGCCAGGAAGGATTGGGACCCCCAGGGTCGAGCTGCCTCGTGCTGGGAGACTCCCTGGGTCCCTGGAGGGCCCCCTGCTGTGGGCTGACTAACTGGGCCTGTGGCAGCCTGACTGGCCTGGGCGTCCTGGGCTGTTCATGGGCGCCTGGGGCGGGAGGGTGGGGCCTCTTCCGGCTCTGGCCTCCAGGGTTCACACTGAAAGCTGCGGAACAAATTGCTGAGAGGCAGGACAACAGGCTGAGTACCCGCAGGTCCCTGCAGGCTGCGGACAGCTAGACACGGACGCGGCTTTCTCCACTGTGGTCTGGGTAGCCCCCTGGGACTTTTGGACCTCGGTTGCAGTTCCTGTTCTACCACAGCCTCTGTGCAGATCACCGCAGTGGACGGTAGAGTTGGGGCCACTACGTCGTGGCCACCTTGAGCCTGAGAAGCTGGCCGTGCTCTGGACCCCCTGTCCTGCTTCTAGACCTTGCTTCAAGACGGTCCGGATGGTCCCAGCGCTCCACAGCCTTCCCACACACTGTGGGGTGGAGGGAGACCGAGACAGTCTCTGCAGAGGAGGAAAGAGGGAGGCCGGAGCTCCAGAAGCCACGCGTGTCGGGGGCATGCATCTGCCTGGGAAGGACGTCGCAGACACTTGTGCACAGTCCACACCTCGGGGATGGTCACGTGGGAAGGAAACCGGAACCACCCGAATGTAGCTGCTGTTTATTGAGCACCTACTATTGCACCAGCTCCTTCAGGGGGCTTCCTTCTCCCCCACTCCTTGCAGCACACATGTGGGGGGGGGGTCCTTCTCACCCCCGTTTTAGAGAGGATAAAGGGGAGATGGGCGACTCCTGGTCCCAGGACAGAGGCTGGTGAGGAAGGGAGCCAGTATTAGAAGACAGGTCTGTCTCCAGAGCAGTAGCTCTGCACAGCTGAAAGAAGAAGAATAAAATAAAAGCCAATGGTTCCCCAGGGCAGAGAAGTCACAGAGAAGAAAGGGGACTGGCCCCAAGTGGAACAAGGTGTGAGACTCCTGTTCCAGGAGGTATGCGAGACCTGTGGACACCACCCCAGGGATGAGCGCTGTCCTCGGGGGCCCATAGAAGCTCCTGAGAAGGGGCAGCTTTTCGGGGCCCTCTGAGTGCCTGCTGTATACAGTGGAAGTCAAGGAGCCAGTGTGGGAAGCTTGCGGTGCATCCAGCTGGACTCCATACCGGGCAGATTCCACATCCCCAGGCCTCAGCTTCCCCACCAGCAAGACTGGGCGGGGGGGGGGGGGGGGGGGGGAGGATGTCATGCCCCCAGGGCAGATCAGGGGACAGCGGAGCTTGCAGAGAGGCAGCCCTGGCCAGGAGCGACCAGAGCAGGTGCCAGCCCCGGTGACACTGCTGTCATGGGCCCTGGGAGAGCTCCCCCTCCCCAAGCCCAGCTTCCTCCACACACAGGGAAGCAGATCTGGCCTTGCAGGGCCCTGGGGGTGCACTCAGAGGTGGTCAGGATGCAGTGGGCACGGGCCTGGGTCCTGGGGACTGGGGTGCCCCCACGTGATTTCTCTTGGCCAGCTCCTGAGGACCTGGACTCTTTAACCTCCCAGACCCGGGATGCTCCCTCCGGAGCTGAGGATCCAAGCAGCCTGCTGGACAGAGCTCTCCCAACCCGCCCAGCACAGCCCTCCACCTTCACCGCCCGTCCCAGGGGGGCCCTCTGGTCGCACGTTACTGCCCCCCCTTTGTATGCTGCTTCCCAGGCCACCCCAGAGAGGGCCCTGACGCGGGGCCACAGAGCTCTTCCCCCAGGAGCACGAGGGGGGTCCCCTCTCGGCAGCTCAGCCACAGCCCCCCCAGGAGTGTCAGAGGCGGGGGCTGTGTGTGTGGCTCGTCCCGTGGGTGTTCTGGGGACCACAGAGCTGGCTCTCCAGGGGTTGGCTGCCGGGGCTTCGGCTGGAGAAGGGCTGGTGGGTGGTCTGGGCTGGAACGTGCCCCTTCTCAGCCTGAGCAGACCGCCGCCTGTCCAGCTCCCCCCCCCATCAGGCACGACGATGACACCTACGCAGGTTACTGCTGGACAGAGGCAGAGGAAAACTTCATTTAAAGGGTTTGCAGGATGTGGAAATAGAAGCCCTGGGCCTGCCGTGCAGAGCAGTCAGAGACGTGCAGCGCGGGCAAATCCTGAGTCGGAAAGCGGCTCGCCAGGAGCAGGGCTGGGGACGGCGGGGAGCGCTGTCCAGTGGGCACGGGGTTTTATTTGGGTAATGAAAATATTTTGGAACCAGATAGAGATGGCAGTGACATGCCCTGCAAATATAGTAAATACCACCAGGGGCAGGAGGGGCAGAAGCCCGCCCTGGACACTTCATATAAACGGGATTGTTCAGCAGTGTCCTCTGGAGTGGCCTGAAGTTCGTGTCTGAGGTTCCTGCACGAGTCCCGCTCCACTGCGTTAAATAGGTGAATAACAGTCCCCTGTAAGGGACGCTGACTGGTGGGGGTTGTGCTGCTGAATTGTACTTGTTAAACACAAAGTCACCTGACGTGCCGGACACGAGGGAGTGGGACAGCTGACCTCAGGTCTCCTCCAGTTGCTCACTGGGGACAAGTCACGGCCTGTCTTAGCCAGCTTCCTCGTCACACAATGAAGAGAAAAGGGCACCTGCAGGTTGGTGGGAAATAAAAAGTGATGATGTATACAGAAGGCACTGGACATGGGGCTGTGTACAGAAGGTGCTCAATAGCTACAAGCCATCCTTATGGACACAGCAAGCGTGGCTCACAGGGTGACCAAAGGCACAGCCTTCCAGTTCCACTGGGGGCACTTTGTCCAGCCCCTGGGCTTCTCTGCCCTCTGTGGCACGCTGGTTTGTTGACACCTGTTATGGGCCAGGTTGTCATTATGTGCCTAAATAGCTCAGGTAGACACCACAATAACAGAGAGGCAAATGGAGTGCAGCCTACTGCAAGGGACGGGGCAGTAAGGGTGGGAGGATGAGACTGGGGGACCATCTGGCCATATCAGAACACAGGAAAAGCCAGTGCAAAGGCCCTGAGGTGGGAAACCACGGGGCATTTCCCTGTAACTGCACGGTGAGCCCTGTGTGCTGAGGTTAGGAGAGGGGCAGGGACATCCCACGGGCTCCCTGAGCTGGTGGAGGGGTCTGGATTCTGGCCCAGGTGCAGGGGGAGGTGTGGAGGGGCTGATGGAGTTGACTCCACTGTTAGGATCTTGCTGGCTGTGGTGGGAGGAGGACTGGACGGCAGCGGGCACACAAGGGAGCCACGGGCCCAGGGTGGAGGCTGTGGCTGGTCCAGGTGGGGAAGGTGTGGTGACAGTAGAGCTGGACACTGGGACACGCTGCACCTTGAAGGTGGAGGCAATGGCTCCTGCTAATGGAGAAGACGGGGGCCAAGGGGGGCCAGGGGCCCCGGGATGAGAAAGATTTCCAGGTGTTTTGTTTAACCACAGGTGAATGCGGGGTCGTCAAGGCCCGGCTGGAGTTGGGGAGGCGCTGGTCAGCAGAAGAGCGCCTGGGGCCGGGGGACGTTCAGGATGCTGGACACCATGGTGGGCGCACGCCCCATTCTGCAGGATCCAGCAGGAAGATAGGTCCACGCGGGTGTCACCACCACAGGGAGGCCATGCAGGAGGAAGGGCAGCTCCGGGGGTGGGGACACAGAGTAGGAAGGGCCAAGAGAAGGCTGAACCTCAGAAGGAGGAAGCCACGGCTGTGCCCCGCGCAGGGCTGAGTGCCGAGCTTGACTGGCGCTGGGGGACGTGGAGGCACTGAAGCACAGCCCAGGGCAGGAGGATGCGGGCAGGAAGCAGGCCCTGAGCTGCCCAGCGTGGTCTGCCCCTAGGGGTGGTCCCCAGAGGGGGACGCGGGACCCCATCTCATGGCTTGGAAGCACTATCCCTGGATAGGTAGGGGTCCAAGGAGGTCTCCAGAGGACAGCAGGGGACCTCGCCTTGACCCTTGCGCAGGCGGGAAAGCTGGAAGTCTTCCCTCCAGGGCAGCGCAGGCCATCTGGACGGGAGGCGGCCTTGGGGGTCTTGGGCTGGTCTTTAAAGGGGACCTTGTCAGTGGGGAGCCTGAGAGGTGCAGGGGTGGGGGCGCGAGCCCAGGGTGGGTCCCGTGGTCTGGTTCCTCCAGGAGCCCTGGGCGGACGGCCCCGTCAGGAGAGGGTGTTCGGAACGTGCCCCGTCACAAGGCTCTGGGAACAAGGTTCCCTCGGCTTTATTCAGTCTGCAGAAAACACGAGGGCCAGCTGCGGTGCCCGGGCGCTCGTCAGCTGGACTCCAGCTCCAGGACTGAGATCCCGCTCTGTTCCTGTGCCTCCTTCCTGCCTCAGGGCCCACTGGGGAAGAGCCACTGGGAGCAGCCGAGAGGGAGGACTAAAGTGGAGGCCGTGGCCACCGGGAGGACGGAGGGGAGGACTGGGGTACCAGGCCCTGCAGATGCCTCGATCCTCCAGCTTCTGTCCTGGGCCAGGTTCCCAGCAGAGGGCGGGGACAGAGGTGAGTGTGAAACTGTCCATGGGGGGACAAAGGAGGCGAGGGCTGCGGGCCAGTGGAGGGCCGGGGCGGCTGGGCTGGTGGCCATGCCACTGCGCGAGCCCAGCACCAGGGTGAGCTGTTGGCTGGCGAGGCTCTTCCCCACCGGGCAGGGTTTTCTCAGATTTGAGTTGTGGAGGTGGAGGTGCATCTGGGACCTGAACCTTGCAGACACCGGAGGCAGGTGCTGGACGCTCCCTGCCATGACGCGTCCTGACCACACTCTTCCCATCCACGCTCCTCTAGGACTGAGGGCTCTGGCCCCAGGCAGCACCAGCATGGCGCTGTCCTCTTACCAGGTTTAAAATGCCTGCTCATCTGGCAGAGAAGGTGGCCCTTGGGAGGTGCTCCCAGCGGCCCCTGGGGGGGTGCTCCCAGCGGCCCCTGGGGGGGTGCTCCCAGCGGCCCCTGGGGGGGTGCTCCCAGCTCCCCACTGCTTTCACAGATGTCGGAGTGAGTCATTTCCTCACGAGCACATTAGCTGTTCGTCTTTTCTCCTCCTGTGGACTGTCCCTTTGTGGCATGTTTAAATAGTCTTGGAGAAAACCTCAGGGAGTCAAGGGTCCCCAAAACTATCAGGAGCGACTCCCGGAGCCAGCTTGTCCAGAGCGGTTCATGACTCTGAGGGTTGCAAAGTCACCAGCTGGAAAACGGAACCAGGCTGCAGCACTGTGTGTGCGTCCCTTTTGTTGGTGGTTTTGCTTTCTGTTTTGTTTTGTTTTTAATAAACTGCACATTTTAAAGCTTATGTAAAGTGGGAAGCTCCCGGAAGCCGTCCCTCCTTCTCACATGCACACAGACTCACGCTCTGACGACAGGGAAGGAGTATGTGCAGAGTTTTGTCCCCACAGAGCTTTTCCGATGGCTTTTATTAATTATTGAGTGATCTGATAAATAATTCATGACTTTCTGCTAGTGACGGCATCATCAAAATCTCATTGAGTAGAAGCCAAGCCAACACACAGTTCTCTTGATGCAGGAGGAATCCCTACTGTATTTCCACATGCATTTGAATGAGGTTGTGAGTGTGTGTGTGTGTGTGTGTGTGTGTGTGTGTGTGTGTGCAGGCACAGCCCTGGGTGTGTGCTGGGTGTGGGAGCCACGTGGGAGCAAGTATGTGAGCACTTGTGTGCATAGGCACACGGAGCATGTCACGGGAGGCGTGAGTGTGGGTGTGTGGGCTGTGAAGGTCTTTCTCTGGAGACTTTATTTTCTGCACTTTGCTGTAATCTCCTTGGTCTCGAGCTGGGAACAGTAGTTCTTTTTTTCATTATCTGTTTAGATGCTTCTTAATAAAAAAAAAAAGTCCAGATTTTGAATAGAAAAAAATTAAGTAAAAAATACACGTCCTTTGGGGAGCAGTGAGGGACAGGGCGGGGAGGATGGGAAAAAGAACAGGAACTTCATTTCTATCACAAAACTTTCACCAGCTCCCCCAGTGGGGCTGCTTAGGGCCCAGCACACAGATTAGTTACTGGGCAAAATCACTGATGAATATAAACAATAGAGGCCAAAGTTTCTATGAAAAGGAAACCGGGCAGGCCACCACAGGGTTTCTGGTCTGACCACTCAGCTTGCTTGTTCCTTAGGCTCAGTCTCCTCCTATGGAAAATGGGACAAAATGGGACGCTATCAACTCTCAGGCAAAGGAAATAACACAGATGATGATAAGAACCACATGGCCTAATCCAGCCAGCCATGATGATAGTTAATTCACATGTGTCCATCCCCAGGGGCAGCTGCTGGGCATTCTCCAGGCCCCTGGAGCCACAGATGAGAGTCTAGTTGTGAAGTCAGCTACTAAGAAACAAGCGTTAAAATCTGCCATGAATGTGTCCTCTTCTCATTCAGTTCTGATACTCTTTGCTTCCTGCACTTTGAAGTCTGCTAGTATCACACATAACACACATGTCACACTAGGTCTTACTGTTGAATAGAAGAACCTCTTCATTACTGTGAAATGTCCTTCCTTTTCTGTAATACTAGGCTTTGTTCTAACATTTGCTTCCTTTAATATTAACACAATTACATCTCAGCCTTACTTTGCAGCAATATTCATGTGGTATATCTTTTCCCATCCTTTTATTTTTAACCTATTTGCATATTTACAGTTAAGTGCACAGGATTTTAATAGACAGCATATAGAAGTGTGGTTGGTCTTGCTGTTTTATCCAGTCTGGTAATCTCTGCTTTTTAACTGGAAGAGTTAGTCCATTTACATTTAGTGTAATTATTATTGTGGTTCTGTGTAAGCCCATTGTCTTGCAATTTTGCAATTTTCTTCTCTGTCTTGGGTTTTCTACCTTTTTTTTTCTTTTGTCCTGCTTCCTTTTGCACTAACTTAATTTTTAGCATTCTACTTTATTTTCTCTATTGCACTTGAAGCTATACTGCTTTCTGTTATTTTTTGCTGATTGTTCTAGGAACTCTAATATTCATCATTAACTTATCATAGTCTGCTTAAAGTCAATTTTGTACCACATCATGTATCATTTTTCACATTGTCAAATTTGAGAACATTGCAAGAGTATAATTACATTTACCTTTTTGTCCTTTGTGATGTTATTGTTGTATTTTTCTCCTCTATATACCATAAACCTGATGTTATAATCATATTATTTTTTGCTTCAAATTGTCATTTGCTTTTCAAAGAAATCAAGAGATGAAATTTAATCTTTTATATTTATCAGTAGCTCTAACATTTCTGGGTTTAGCATTCTTACTTTCAGATCTGAATTTCCCTCTACTGTCATTTACATTTAACCTGAAGAATTTCCTTAAACATTTCTTGAAATGCAGACCAAGAGTAGACAAATTTTCCCAGCTTTCATATCTGATGTCTTAGTCAGCTAATTTGCTGCTGTAACCAAAACACTTAACAAGAACAATTAAAGGATGAAAAGCTTATTTGGGGGCTTACAGTTTCAGAAGGTCTCAGTCCATAGATGGCTGACTTCATTGCTCTGGGCCCAAGGTTAGGTAGAACATCATAGTGGAAGTGTGTGGTGAAGGAAAGCAGCTGGGAACATGGTACTAGGCAGGAGAAGGGAAAGGAGAGGGAGAGGGAGGGGGAGGGAGAGGGGGAAGGATAGGG